>NC_080026.1:15722500-17188333 GCF_030020395.1 Manis pentadactyla
AATGAAATGAATTGGGGCTGGAGGAGGGGCAGAGTAATTTATGAAAATATGGTACACCATAATTTGGGGATTTTTCTGCAGTAAGGATGGCAAATGATTCATGGGATAAGATGAAATATTTCTCACTGTCATTTCAATGGATCTAAGATTTACAGCTTCTTAACTTGGATAGGAAGAACTCTGTATGCACAAAATGAACTATAAATCAATTAATGATGGGGACAGAAACAAAACAAAAAGAGATTTTATTCAAAGGAGAGGGATCTAACAAGCAACAAATTATAAAAAGAGAAATAGTGGCTATTTATGCGAAGACCTTTGAAGGAAGGAGGGAATGGAGAGGGAACTGCTTGTTCAAAACAGGGCACTAAGGGCAGGTTAAAGAGAAGTGACATGTTGATCGAGCTCATTACATTTGATTATCTGCACAAACAGAAAGGCAGCTTTGAAAGCAAACTCTGATATGCCTGCATTGGATCTTTGAAAGAAATCACAAAAATAGTAGACCCAGTTTTATAGTATAAGGTTAAAACAAATAAAGAAACCTTGTGACTATGAAAAAGCAGCCTCCAGTTCAAGATTCTCAAACTCAAACTTTTTTTTTTAGGCACCAGGGTCAAAAGAAAAAGAATATTTTACAGCTCCCAAATGCCTGAGACACCACAATTAAGGAAAGTGAACCTGGGCTCTATAGGAGTCACCTTACTGGCAAACAAGAGCTGAGAAACTCTACTTACGACGCAAACCTGTGGGCTGGAATGGCCCCGAAACTGGAGGAACCAGTTGGATCACAGGCCATGCTCTGGTATCCAAGGGGGATACCATGAGGCTCGATCCTCCAGTCTCTTCCACTGAAACATGATATGTTATCTACAACTACAGGATGCCTACTTTAACCTCCACAGTTTCAGGCAACACCAGCGTGAATACCAGAAAGGAACAGGGAACCAAGAGTAGGGCTTGCTAAGCAACACAACTCGATGCCAAATGTAGAGAACATAGATGGCTCTGATAATTTTGCTAAACTGGTATTTTGCTTAGGTCAAATAAATCTTATTATTCTGGATCAGGTATTTAACAAAACGCAAAGGTACTTACTGATTTTTGCAACCTCAGGACCTGCAGGACCCTCTCTGGCGGGCTTTGTGGTTCCCATACATCATGCTATATGCCTGTATTTCACAAGTTTGGTAGCTAATTAGAGACCTACAACACGAAGTGCAGGCACAGAAGGCTTGTCAACTCCACCTCCTACACAGAAACTCTCTCATTAGGAATTCTCCCTATCAATTCAAAACTTGTGTTGGCTTCCTTCCTTCACAATCAAGTGTCATCAGGTGAAATTTGATGGCCGTGATAATGCAGTGTTGACACAGACTGCAAACTAGTGATGCTGTTATCTGCTGCCCTTTCTTTGATTACCATACATTTTATAATTCCAAAAACCAGGAACAAGGCATTTTGACAAATTTTATGTTGACCAATTTTAAAGTGCTATCAAATCTGATAAGCTGAATCCAGTGAACAATATTTAGAGCTGCTATGTTTTCTTTTCCAGGCACCGAACAAACAGTTCATTGTTTCATGTCTGTCTGGGAGCCACTGCTTTGGGGCACATTATACCATTTCAAAGAACCCTCAGAGGCTCACGTGTGTCTCTGAGCACACAAAGCCAGGAGGGCAGCCCATCTATATGCTCCAGATACATGTGTAAATTAGAACTTATAAAATAACACGGCCATTATAAAATTTGTGTTAAAACTGATAACAGCTTTACTGATTTACTGACAATGAAAATATATAGCATGTTTTCCATCAGAGCATTTATCAACACTTGGCAACCCTGTACTAACTTGACATGTAAGATGATCAAAATGGATTATGTAATCTTTCCCATTCATTTCTATTGATTTTAGTTATGATAAAATTCATCAGGGCACCTCGGAACGCTCAGGCTGAAAGGCTCCGGTTGACAAAAAAAAAGGCGGGGGGTGGCGGTGGAGGGAGAAAAGATTTGACAGAGTTGTAATGGGATGGATATAATTTTAGAGCAGCATTGCACAAATACACAACCCGTGCTCTCAAGGCTCCAGGAACAAATTAATACAAATAATTCTGGCAATGTCATAAAATTATGTCTATGCAGAGATTTACTTTTGAGAGAAAATCACAAAATTCCAAGCTAACAATGAATGTGTAAGGGCCATGAAAAATAAAATTTGTGAAAAACATTTCCAAACTTTCTCTACAATTCTAGCAGTAATCGAAGTTATTAATTCTCTGACTCTAAGTAACATCAAAATGCCAACAAATGGGCCATCTTAATCAGTTTTATTGATTCATGCTTTCAGTTCTTATTCAGTTAAAAACAAGGCACATTAAATACATCCTCTTATAGCTCTATAAATGCATGCAGCTCATTCTGTGTATCAAAAGTAATAAATAATGGCGATAAAACACCAAGACAGTTATAAAAATGACAACCCAGCCTCCAACATAGTATTTAACAGTCCAATCTAGAACAATAACCCAACATAATACATAAAAGTGCCACATATGAAAACACACAGTGTGCATCTCCATTCCAGTACTGGGCCTGTACTTGCCCTTCTTTAAAAACACAGTAGGGCTTTTTAACTCCCTAAAAGGGGTTGACATAATGCAAAACAGTGCAAGTGACAGTGTCACTGATTTCAGTACTATTACATTCGTAGGCCAAAAATCATTACAAATACATAAAAAAGGAAATAAGGTCAATGATCATCCTTAAAGTATGTTTAGTGAAAGCCAGATGAAATTTTTATTATTGTACAAAAGACTAAGTCACCTATTTTGAAAAAGACAAAGCAAAGCTAGAAACTAAAGCAGAATAGGGAACGTGCATTTACTAGTAGAGGTCCTAAAGTTGCACTCAATATAAATTGATTGAAAGCAAGAATATTGCAAACAGCATTATGGATCTGAGGCAGACAACCTTGGCTTAACAAATAATCCAGCATTCTCACCATTGTTAGGATTGTAGTATGGGCTACTTAAAGGAGCATCCGGTTCTCCACCACAGATGGGGGTTCCTTCACCTGAATCCCCTTCAAGGCTCTTGAAATAAATCACTTGATGGTGAAAGACAATGTCTGCACACTCCACCCCCATCCCAACAGAATCATCTACTATCACGTTTATACAAAAAGAAAAAACAATTCTTTTCCACTTGGAATAGGCTTTGAAGGGACTCATTCCCCAATTTCTGTCCTCCTTTCCTGAAATCAGGTAAAGAAGCTGTGTAGGTTTAATTAAGAATTTAGGCAAAAATGCAGGAGGGGTTTATTCACAGTTAAAGACTTGGAACCAGCTCATTTCCAGGACTCTGGGATTGGTGAAGGAGTGCATGTTTTAGAGTCAGTAGATGTTAAGCAAAAGCAGATATGCTCAAAAGAAGAAAGGTGTGCTTTTGTCCTTAAAGGAATTTCACTTGTAGCCAAGTGTGCACAAACAAGGCCTGTTTTACAGACACAGCTCTGCCCAGGCCAGTCAGGTTAGAAACCTCATCCATACTATAATGGACTCAGGGAGGACACAGTCATCATTACTGTTGATCTAACTAGAAAGAGAGAGAGAGAGAGAGAGCACAGATGTACTACTGCGGTCCATCACCTGTGGTGGTCTAAAGGACAGTTCTTCTATTGATTAAGAATCACTGGGGTCTAAACATTCTAGCCATAAAGGCATTTATTGTCTTGATAGAAAAACACTAAATCACAAAGCCACATGCTTCCATTATTTTTTCTTAAAAAATGCCCATGTAAAAAATTCACACCTTGAAAGAAGAAAGTTCACAGTGATGGCTGGGAGCATCACTAGCTCTATTTTAGGTTTCCCTTTAAGAAGTGGCAATCCATACTTCGTTTAAAAACAACATGGGTTGAGATGCATCTTCACTCTTTCAGGGCTGAGGGTGGCAGCTAGGTGAGTGAACCTCCAGTGTCTATATTATGACATACAGGCCCATACCCCATGTGACTGAGGCATACAGATAATTCTACAGTGTTGACAGAAATAACAGCACAGAAGTGTTCTGTGTACCAGCTTAAAAAACTAAGACATCAAGTCTGTGCAAGTAAACTTCCCATTAAATAAAGGGTTACATTTCCTATTAGGTACATACACAACACAACCTGATCTTAAATAAAAAAGTACGCTTTTTTTTTTTTTAACAAGAGGAAGCACAATGAATAAATACTCAGATGACTGGTTAAAATGATACTAAAATATTGCAAAAGCATACCAAATTGGCCCTTTAAATTCAATGCATTATTAGTTAAATTCAGTGCAGACTGATTTTTGTTTTTTGTTATTTTTGTGTGTATGTGTGTGTATGGGGGTATTGTGTGGGTGTGTGTTGTGTGGGTGTGGTTTTATTTTTTTCTTTTCCTTTTTGGTTGTTTGAGAACTTTTCCATTAAGTACAGAAGAGTAAAGGGTTTATGCAACCACAGTGACCTTGAATATCCCAATGTTGTGCCTTTTTACAATTAACTGTAACTGATGTTAGCTAAAGGCTATTTCTATCCTCTTTTACTATCTGTTTAAAAATACCCCCTCAAAAATGATGCAATAAACTAAGCAAAATGGGCCATATTTGACAATATATCACATGCTCTAAGACTTAGGATTTGGGGATAGAAAATTGTGCTGTCATATGTGGATATATAAACACAGGTTTTTAATTCATTACTACTAGAGATTTGAGAAATTTAGTCACATCCCATTACATCCCACTTGCCACTTAAATGCTGGTTTTAAAATGAGAGAAGCAAGGATCTTCCTGGCAACTATAATAGTCAAAGAAAAACCAGCAGTGACTGGGTGGAAAAAAATGAATTGCTGAGATGAAACTATCATGGTAACTTCCCTCAAATGTCAACACTATCCTTATCTTACACCTGTGATTCTGGAAGCTTTCAGACTTTCTCCTTGAGATTTGCTCCTGCAACCAGATCTAAACTTTTTCTTCTCTTTCTAGCTTGGCCAGTCATGCTCTAGACAGAAAAGGGTGCAGGATGGTTTGCATGAGGAAGGCAGACAAGCTGGAGGAAGAAGGGACTGAGAAGTCTCCGGAAACATTATCCTTTCAACAGGTCACTCTCTGCTCAGTTTCTTTTAAGAACAAATACTATCTACAAACTTAATGCCCAGAGCTTTGTGCATGTTACAAAATGTTTCCAGCTCCTTTTTTCAGTTTCTGCCAAAATATTTTGTTTCTAGAACTGACCTAGAATAAATGAATAAAAAAGCAAAAAGGGAGCAGGTCCAGTTGACAGGTCACCAAATGAATGCAAAACAAATCAGTGTGCATGGACAATTAGAAAAAAAAGATTAAAAATATGCTCTTTGAAAGTTAGGTTGAATGGCAAATGCAAATAAAGGGAATACATCAACATCTTAAAGCTTCGGAATGTTCCCAGTGTTAAGAAAGGCAGCTATCCATATCCACTGTCTTGGAGTGTGTAAGTCATCTCTGATGGTTACAGGATGATCTGTTGTTCCTGCGTTTGCTGGCTGTGCATTTACGGCGCAGACTCACAATCCTCCACAACTTCGGTCCACCGGGATGGGCACTCTCCGGTCAAGGTTCTCTTCTGCAGTTTTCATTAGTATAGCAAGCCGGCTTCCAGACACCCTTCCTTTTTGAATAGCACTCATCAGCTTCAAGAGAAAATAAAGCAACAGATTGAGAAGGTCGCCCAGCCTCTGCCTCTCTTTGCAGTGTTCTAATGATTACCTTTGTAGCAAGCAGAGGTGGTTAGGTGCTCTGTCAAAAACCACCACGAGTCCTACAGCTCAAGTAAGAAGAGTAGTTTTTGAACATTTCAAAAAGGGAGAAAGGGGCAGGATTTCATCCTGCTGCAAAACCGACCCCTTTCTAGCAAGTTAGCCTGCCTTGTATGGCAAAGCAAATGCATCACACGTTTGGCCCCTTAATGTGCTCAGGGCACATTTTTTTTGTGTGAGCAACTCACATATTAGATCTTTAATTCCATTTAAAAATCTTAAAAAGGAATCTCTGGTATTGAACAAATACCAACCATGACCTGCCCTTTAACTACTCTTTTTCAGTGTTACTGTACTTGACAACTTCAAGTCCCCTAAATCCAAATTCCTTAAAGACTTTTTAAAGTAATTTATATTTAAGTCCTTCAAAATGGACCCAGAGATCTACCTTAAGAATTAAAAGCACTTCACAGCCCAGATTTTAGTTAATTCATTTTTATCCAATGGATAAAATCAGAATTAGTCTTGAAATTACATGTAGTCAGCAGGCAAAGACCTTTAATCTGGAAGGCACCTTGCAATGATGAGCGTGGGGATTTTTTTTTCCGTTTTTAAGTTGATGTGGTTTTAACTATTTGCTTTTCTTGATTTCACTTCCCCCATCGTTTTTATTTATTTTAAGAAGAACTGATTTAGCCGTCCGTCAGGGAAAAAATACCTATAAATTCTCAAAAATATTTTTAGGGTTATAGTTTCTAGCCAAAGAGACACATTTCTTAAAAATATCTCTGAGTAGCAGTCAGAAGCATCTGCCAAGGGGCTGGATCAGAATTTCATGACCTTATTAAAAGCTGTTTCACAAGCTATTGCTTATTAGAGATGGACTCCTACATGCAGAAGTGTCATTAGAGCTCAAATCTAAAAATAAAGTCATGTAACATTGCAATATCTATAGTGATCCCTCCACGAGGATTATTGAAAAACCACTTCTATATTAAAAAAGGTGTTTAATGGGATAAACATGGGCTCTTTAGTCTTTATAAAAAAAACATCTTATTAAAAAAAAAAACCTGAAAACATACTACACATTTGACAAACAGTATAACATGCAGAATGCTGACATCAAAAGACAGAACAATTTATTGTTTATTGTTTTGTCTCTGATTTCATAAAGACCTTCAAGGTTTATCAGCGCTACTGAGAGCTGGGAGTTTTTCTATATACATAAACGTTATGTGATGCACCAACCTTTAAAAGTTCAGAGTTTCTTTAAACATTACGTGTATCTTGAAAACATATTACAAGAAAAACAATAACATCTGGGGGTGAAAATAGTTCATGATAAATACGGCCAGCATTTTTTTAGTTGAAAATTACACTGTGTATTTAGAAGCATGAATAGTCTCTTTCATTTAGCATTGGACAAGAAATAAATATTTAAAAAACTCTACAAGGAAACCTGCAGATGGTTTGAATTATTTTCTACGTGTGTAACTCTTTTGCATTCAAGAAAATTACTTAAAACCCAAACCACACAACAAACCCATAAAATTAGATTCTTATTGTTTCTAAAACCCCAGGTCTTTCAACCCTAAGTGCTACTGTTTATTTACAACACATAAGAAATGAAGCATGAACTATTTCTTTGAAGAAAAGTTTTCTAAAATCCTGAGACAAACAATAAAATATTGTCAAGAAAAAACTAGACATAACATGTATTAAATGGTTCCTAACTCCCCAGCATAAATTTTAAACTCAATTTAAAATGTGCACTTAGTTAAACACTAAGCTAAGGAATGAAACATTCTTTTTTGTAATGCTGGACACAACCTGTGAAAATTTTCTGCATTTAGATTCAACAATGCTCTTATCTGCAGTGCATCTCCAGAGAGACAATTACCATTTCCTTTGCCTTGATATTGTTTGTTTAACTTGACACAGTGAAGAAAGGGCTGACATTGACCAAAATCCCCAGCATTAATTTATTTCATGTTCAGCATTCATCATTGCCATGGTGCAAGCAAGACCTGGCATTCGTTTGAAATACCTGCCCACGACACACTACAGAAAAAATCTGGCTGCTTGGAAACCAATACATTCTTCATATGAACAGAGTCCCGTGGACAGCTACAAATAGCGTATGGGTTTGCTGAATTTCTTTCTTTTAAAGAATCAAGTGTAGCATCCAGTTTGAAGTAAAAAGTAATAAGATTTACTTCCTCCATGGTTATGATTAAACAATTGAGCCTTGGATAAGTGGAAAATCAAAAACAGAAATGTTGGAATTATATGGTCTCCCCAGAACACAGATTTCCCCACTTTTACTCTCCAGGTTCTTTCTAATGAAAGAGTATAACAATTACATTTCAAGTTCTTAAGTGAATGTGATCCTCAAATAAATGCAGCTATGATTTTTTTTAACTTCTGCATAAAAAAATTTATTTTTCACATAAGAAT
Source organism: Manis pentadactyla (assembly GCF_030020395.1). Lineage (NCBI taxonomy): Eukaryota > Metazoa > Chordata > Mammalia > Pholidota > Manidae > Manis > Manis pentadactyla. The sequence goes on from NC_080026.1 coordinate 15,730,726, forward strand.
TACTGTGTTGCCTCTTCTGAAGCAGGTAAAGAATGGTCTGGCAGGCATTCCATGGCATTTTTCTCTAAAAAGCATATTCCTATTCAGCCCTTTAATCCATAATTAACTAGATTTAACCTAAATTGCCTAACTCAACAGAATATATCTTAGGGAAAAAAAGAGTAGCACCACATAGCAACTTATCCTTGAGGGCAGAAATATCAACCTTTGCTGCCTTCAAGCTTTCTTCTTTCTCAGAATGAAGTGATGACCGTGCGGACTTAAAAATCCTTTCTTGAACATCCACTGACAACTAAAGATAAAAACAAATACACTTGTTTCCTTTCACCGTCAACTCACCTGCAAAAATTCATTGAGTTCAACCTGCCCATTTTTGTTTAAATCTACTTCATTCAGAATTTCATGTAGTGTGTTTTCATCCATTTGGACACCAATACTCTAAATAAGAGGAAAGCAAGAACTAATTAGGTTTAATTAAAAATTAGATACATCCTTTTATTAATGTTACCAACCTTCCAAAAGTTAAGAAATAGTACTTCTAGAAAGCACTACATCAGTAAAAATTACTTCATACTATCTTTACCTTCTTCTGCTGTCAAATACACTAAACAAACAAACAAAAAATTACCTCTAATACACGCTGAACATCAACGATGGTAATAAAACCCTTTTGGTCTTCATCAAACTTATGAAATCTCTTCTTGTACCTGAAACACAACGTTGAATATTGGAAAATATATTTACGTAGGTAAAGGCAGAAAAGAAAGAGATGGAAACTTATTAGAAATACCTGTCAACGTCTGAAGGGAGTAGGCAAATTTCAGAGCGATCGGTTAACTGTTCTGATCGACATTTATAGCCCATTTCATAATACAGAAACTTCCTGGCTGTTTCAAGTTCTTCCTAAAACACAGATACACACAAAATTCAAAGATTTATGCAAAGAATTATTGATTTTCCCCCTTTTCGTTTTCTAAAAAGAAAACCACCTTCACTTTTCTGACCAACATGAGTTTTTATTTCCCAGTTTCATTGAAATATAATTTCTCGTCAATAAAATTCAGTCATTTTAGGTACAGTTTGATGCATACTCTACCACAAACAAGATATAGAACATTTCTCTCACCCTAAAAAGCTTCCTCAGACCTATTTGCAATTGATCCCTTCCCCTGACCTCAGCCCCAGGTAACCACTGATCTGCTTTCTATCACCAGAGTTTTGCCTTTTCTAGAATTTCATTTAGTATATAGTCTTCTGTGTTTAAGTTTAACTCCTTTCACATAGCATAATAATTCTGAGATTCATTCACGTTTGTGCATGTTTTGATATTCTGTTTCTCTTTACTGCAGAATATTCTTCCACAGTACTGGACTAGCAAAATCTAGAGGATCAAATCCTTGTGGTTTGGTGAAAAAAGCAATTAAAGGTGAAAACAGTATCTAGGACTTGAACAACTACTTGATGTGGCCTCGAATGCCTGGGCAGACATGGGATTAACTACTCTAAAATTTGGTCACGTGGATGGATGCTGACAGCTGGGCGCAAGTTCCAGAGTCCTGAGAAGAAACAAGTCATCCTGGGCAGCTGCTCTTCCCGTTTTCAGGGTCCCCAGCCTCAACTGATACTAACAATTGCTGAGAACACTGTCTTTTTAGTGTTCATCATGTCACTGTCCCACTGGTTTACAGCTTTACAAACTGTATTTTTCCCTTCTCCCTGTTTGGAATTTGATACTACATTTGCCCACCTTCTGTCTTCTGGTTCTGTTCGTATTTGTCACAATATTTTAAACCTCAACAGAAGTTAAGTAATCCCTTCTGCAAATTCTCATGGTACCCGAAGGTATAATTTTTCTGGGCTTGCACACAAACTCTTAGAGCATTCTCCTATTTGAATATCTATTTCCTCTTCCCAGTATTTATTTTGTTCTTTTCACACAAAATCACTCTGCTTGACCAAAAGAAAGAGAAGGAAACAAATTGGTATTAAACTATGAGGTGCAGAGTTCTCCCTTTTCTCTAGCATTCAAGAGTTTGGTGCCAGACATTTTAAGCAATGACCTAGGTTAGACCTTATGTGCATTCTCTTCAAGTTTTAAAAGTTACTTTTGGTGTCCTTAGAATTTCTTTTCCAACACTTAAGCAATCCCTGACACTAGTCATCTACATCCACATTAGTCCTGGATACCTTTGCACTGCTGGGCACTTGTCTTCCATCTGTTATAAATTTGGTGTTTATCAGCTTGCTTTGTTTAGACTCACTCCATTTTTTCATTTGCTTTCCCTTTCTCCTGCTCATTGGAATCAATTTTGAAACAATTTCTTTTTGGGAGGCTCTCTCAATCTACTGAAGTGATCTGTCTGTCTGCTCTTTAAAGTCTCTCAATGAAATGTATATTTTGTCAGAAGGTTATAAAATCTACCTGACCAAATACTATGGCAGCATTTCCTAAAATACATCCTATGCAATCCTAGTCTTCCTCCCCAAGCCCTTCCAAAGAGTAAGCACCGGGTTTGTCTAAGTTCCCTTTTGGAAACTGACAATGCACATAGCATTTTAAATGTACCAAATTATCTGCACTACAGAAAACGGGTTCATTGTTTAACTCAGAATTTCCCAAATTCTTTTGACCATATAGTTGTCTTTTGTCTTACATTAACGTATAGCTTGTGGAACACAACTGAGCAATGTCCCATTGTCTGAATACCCCACCAACTTCCCTAGACAATGCCTTTCTCCCTAATCAGTTCTTCCAAGTTGGTTGGACTCTGTTTTGAGTAACAGCTTTTTAAATCTCTCTCTAAATTTTGGAAAATACACATATGTTGCTGAGGTATATGTGTGCTGTAACCACCTCAATTAGATTTGAAGATCCTGGCAACCATGAGCTATTTATTATTCCCCTAAAATATTTGGTATAATGCTCAGTATACAAGTCACTCATTAAGTATTGACTGGTAAAAACAACCACAATTCATCTACACAGAGTTATTTATCACCATGTTCCTCTTTCACTTCTGCAGGTTAAATAATCCCAATGCTTTTAACCTTTTCTCAGAAGTCCAGCTTTCTAACCTTTAATTCTTTTTTTTTCCCCTCTCCTTTGTTCTCTCTAGACTGTCTGCTGGTCTCATTAATGCTCCTATGTCTCAGATATTGAGTAATACCTTTAGGTCTTTGGTTTCTGTTACTTTGTTGAGGGGGATGGGAGAATATTTTGGAGTACATAAATCTGCTCATAAAATCTGAACTGAATTTAAGTCTATTTCCTCAGGAGGAATGAACATAACCGGTTTACAGAATCTTCTTCCTCCTTCCTACCTCCTACAGTCTGAATTCCTGGCACAAAATATCTTCCTGCATATTCAAATCATTCCAACCATAATTTTTACAGGAACACATCACCCCCAGTTCCTTCCATAATGTAAAAATGATCGTCAGTAGCACAAAAGGAAGCTTCATTCTTGTGTTGCCTCTGTGCATAGCTTGAGTTGATCAAACAGAAACTCCAAACTGGAAGAGCTAGGTTTTAAACCAGTCCTGCCAAAGCAGAGGCGACAGGGTGGGAGAGCATATGCTCTGGGATCAGAGTACCTGGTTGCAGCCCCAGTCCCACAATGTGCTGGGTGCATGAACTCTGACTGGGACTTCTTCCCTGAGCCGTTTCCTCAACCATAAAGTGGGGGTAAAGGTCATTCCTGACAGAATCGAGGTCGTGGTTAAAGAACTCCTTTCAATCAGTGATTCTGATCATCAGTAGACTATGTACAGTGCATTGAAATTACTAGAGGAGAATTTTTAAAATGTATGGTCATGGTTTCACCCTTGAAGGCCCTCAAGTCAAGCCTCTGATTCTGCTTTTCTCCCCGAATTTCCCAGGTAACTGCTATGTACCCATCTTTGAGAATCTAATCCAGAATGGGAACGTGTTAAGGACAGTACTGGTGCCCAGTGCTTCCTTACTCCTTTAACATATGACAGAGATGCATGGTAATGTCCATTCACTCACCACTAGGTGTTTACTTAAGGCCTACTATATGCTGGGCACTGTGGGCACAGACACAGAATAGGTCATGTCTTCTCCTTTATGGAGCTTATTTTCTGAGGAGAGGCACAGACAATAACAAATAAACAGCTAAATACAGGGTATGTCAATTGGGGGTAGAGTTTAAGGAGAAAAATACATCAGGGAAAGCAGTAGAAAATGCCATTCAGATGGAGGGGCATGGGACAGGGGCTGCTCTTTTATTCAGGCCCTTTAAGGAGGCCTCTCTGGGGCACAGAAAGTTGGAAGTGAGCGACTAGGCCACGGGCTATCTAGAGAAAAGCAGTCCTTGAAGAGGGGTGGGCAGAGCTCCATAAGGAAAAGCAAACCAGTGTGTGGGTTGGAGGAGAATGACCGAACAGGAAGAAATACCAGGGGCATCAAAAAGGTGGCGGCCGGATCCCCAAGGCCTTGCAAACCCCTGTAATGACTTTGGCTTTGCCCTGAGTGTGTGTTCGCAAGAAGCACTAGTTATGGGTCCTCATCTTACTAATAAGTGTATCAGCAGCATGTGATTCCGTAGATTCCTTTCTTCTTCTTGAAATACTTCTTTCCTTTCCTTCGCGGTCACAGCTCTCTCTTGAGTCTCCTCACACCTTCTCCATCCTCAGCAGCTATTATCTTCCTTTCCTTCTGGATTCCTATCTGCCCGACGTTCAAACTCGAGATTGCCTCGGGGCTCGGTATTTGGATGGCTTGCTGATATCTAACTACACGAACTCCCTGTGTAGCTCAACCAGTGTGATGCCATCCACAGGTCACATCCACAGGTTTGAATACCATCCACAGGTCACACCTCCAGTTCAGACCAGCCCTCGGAACCGCAGACTGACATAGCCAGTGATCCGGGTTGTGTTTTAGAATCACAGAAGTTGTTAAAGCAGGGACCCCGGTTTGGGGGAGGGAAGCTATTCCAATAACCTCTGAAAGAGATGCTGGTAGTCTGATTCGGGACAGCAGTTGAACGTTTATGAAAAGGTAGAATTCAAGTCATTATGTGAAGATAAATACGATAAGGTTTGCTGAAGGATTTAGATCAAGTATGATACCAAGTTTCAGGCCTCAACAACAGAAAGGTACAGTAACTATTTTTGACCTGGAGAGGTTGGTGGTGACGGCGATAACGGTACTTTGAAGAAGGTGGGAAGACATCCAGAGACGGAGCTACAGGCTGAACTGCATTCCCCAAAATTCATGTTGAAGCCCTCACCCCCAGTGGGATGGCTGGCATTTGGAGATGGGGCTTTGGGGAAGTAATCAGGTTTCCCTGAGTCTTGAGAGTGGGGGGCCACTCTCCTCTCTCTCCCCATGGGGGTCACTCTCTCCTCCAGGTGGGGACAAAGCAAAAAGTCAGCAGCTGTCTGAGAGACGGGCAGAGGGCCCTCAGCAGAGCCAGCTGTGCCCACTCCCGGACCTCCGAGTTCTAGTGCCCAGAACTGAGAGAAATAAATGCCTGCTGTTCCAGCCCCCCATCTGTGGCATTCTGGGAGAGCCGCCCAAGTAGACCACATCACGGGGTGTTCAGGAAGGAGAGAAGAGTCAGCTGTGTCAGTGTTGCTAAGTGGTTGAATGAAAGGAGAAGGAGGACCAAGAGTTGACAAGGATATTGAGCCACACGTTGGTTTCCAGAGTGACTACAGCACAAGTGGCAGTGAGTGCCCGAACAGAAGGGGGTCAAGAAACACCAAGGGGGAAGAACTGAGCCATTGAGTACAGAAAGTTCTTTTTGAATAAATATATGAAAATGTGTATATCACAACAGTTTGGTTTAATTAAAAATCCTGATCTTCTGTTTATTAAGCAAGCCTGGGGCTGCTTTTGTGGGCATCAGAGCATCACTGGCTTTCTTTTTTTAATTTGGATACAAATATAAAATCTCAAATGACACAAATCAGTAAGCATTTGGTGGTCAGGCAGGAAAACCACTATTTCCTACCAAAGGCACATTTGCAGGAGTATGAATTTCACCATAGAATACATTCTCAGAGTGTTTTCAATGAAAACCAGATTCTGCCCCACAATCGTTATTATCTTACTTTTTCAGGAATTCTGACCGCAAATTTAAGAGTGTTCTTTTACAAGGGATTTTCCAGAAACAACCAACAAATTTTGGTACAAGAATATCTTTTCCGTTTCCTAGGGCATAGCAATATTAAACACACACACACGGGAATTGGCAAGAAATCTTAAGTTACAAATCTACAGTCATAGCAAAAACTATGCTAGCTTCTACTAGCAGATCAAGACATTACATGTTTATAACGGCAACTGTTGTTTTAAAGACTTCTGTATAATACCTCTTTTTTACGATCATCCCAATGCAGTTCTCTGCCCATCAGTTCAACAATCCTGGGCAGGGCTTCCTCGGCTGCCTGGACATTTAGAAAGGCCAAGCGAGTGCGCCGTGAAATCATGTCCACCGCAGTGCAGGCATATTCTTTAATCCCGTATTTCACCTGAGATCGAATAAAAATATATTGATCAGGTTAGGCCTTTTTTGTTAAAAGTTTGTGCTTAGGAAAAGTGACATTTATCTTTATACACTCTGGTTTTCTAGCAGGCGTGAGGCAGATAGTGACATCACACACGTTCCCCCCATCTGCCTGCCAAAGGAAGTTTGGAAATTGGGACAAATTGGACACGAGTTAATGCCTTTCATCCTGAAACACAGAACCTGAAACAAGTATGCAAACTGTATCACTTTTTTTTTAAAGGTATCATTGATACACAATCTTATGAAGGTTTCACATGAGCAACATTGTGCACCACCTCTTATTACCACCCACAGTAATCATTTACTTCTTTGCTTACAGGTAACACGGATGTTAATTTACATAGCTGAACAGGCAAAGAACAAGCCCCAAAAAAGTCATTTTCTCAACTCCTTACGCTGCCCACAATTCTCTGTCTCGGAGCACCCAGATGACAGAAGTCCTGCATCCAGTCAACACAACATGCTTAGTGGACACCCATGTTTTTTAAGGTGCAGTGAATAAGAAATAAATTTAAAGCATGGTCTCGGGTTTCAGTCTCAAATCAAGATATGTCATCAGGCAGCACACGAGCAGTACAAACTTGAAGAACTACAAGTTTACCAATGGGGCAAACGACTGTGAATTCATAAGACCTGAGGGAGCTCTGTGGAGGAGAAAGAAATCTATATTTTCTATTATTATGGTTACAGCTATCAATATCACTTCAGAATTAAAATTACAATTTTATAAATGGAAGGATCTGTGCTTGGAAAACATTTTGCTTCAGGTTTTAGTTGACATATGTTCATTAAAACTTAGCTATATATAACTTCTAAAGAACAGATGAATGGCACCACACAGCAGACAGGAAATTCCCACGTGGCCATTCACATACCTCTGCTTCGATGTATGGAAATTCCGACACAAGACGCACTCCGACAATGGGCCACCTTTTTCCAGTCACACTTGCCATTTTGGCCACCTCAAAAGCCTTGTCGCCATAAGTGGTGGCAAGATGCTGTGCCACCTAAAGAACAGAACCACATTAGGCAGATACACTGAATGTCGCACCTTCTAGGTACAAAGAAAAAGTGTTCACGCTTCTCTTGTCTTTTCTTACAGCCTGTAAGTTCTAGGGCAGTGTTAGATTTTGACTTTGTGGGAGGAAACCCTTGGGCTCCCCATGCCTCGGGCAGCTCTAACTGCACTGCACTTGCAGTGATGGGTGAAGCTTCAGCCTCAGTCTTCTCCTGGTGCCCTTCTGAAGAACGGCCTTCCTGAGGCTCAAGACAGAAAGTAACTGCGATGCCCTGCCTGCCAGGAACAATCGACCAAACACCAGATTTTAAAACGAAACTAATACATGTGCTGCCTTTCAGGCAACTAAAGCAAAATGTGATCACCTTTTTTCCTTAGTTCACTTGCACAGTGTGCAAGCAGAAATGAACCCGGTAAAAAGGAAACTCTAAATTAGGGTGACTGCCCACTCTGTTACGGGCACTAGTGAGATTAGGTAAGGAGTAAAATGACGTGGCAAGACACACCCACCTCACTCTCCAGTCCATAATCCTGGACAAGCCTAATATATAGTGTGGGGCTCCAGTCTTTGCCCCCTTGAAGGAAAAGCCCAACTGTTCTACTCGGTCCTGCTTTCAAACTGTGAGTCTTGATAGCGGCATTGATGGTATCTTCGGCCATAGATCGATAAGTTGTCCACTTTCCACCTATAAATAAGTTGATAAACAATCCATTAGGTTACCATCCTTTATTTTTCTTATGATTAGCCATTTATCAACTTATAACAGAAGTCACCTGTTGTTGGTAACAAAGATGGCAAAACAGTGCACAAGACTTTACTCAGAGTCATGAAAATAAAATACCTGTTCATTGGCGTTAAAAGATTCGGGTGTGATAATTTAACTCAAAGTCCTACATAATGCACACCCAAATAACAAGCTAAAATCTCATACCTGCTATAGTGATGAGGCCACTCTCACTGATATCCACAATATGATTTCGCGAGATAGACTGAGTATCTGCAGACTTGGGGTCTGTAACAAGGGGACGGATACCACTCCATGCTGCCAGGACATCCCCTCTTCTCACTGGGAAGGATCAATGTCAAGGGTGAAGAGGATTACTCAAGGACATGTCAACAAAACTATGAAATAGTTAAAAAGCAGAAAAGAATTCAGCAAAAACACACAAACATGCACTTTTTAAAAGGGAGAAAAAGTCCTTAAAAATAAAAACTAAGTGAGCGGATATGTACAAGAAAAACTCAAAGAACAATCTTGTTACAAAAATAATCTCCATTAAAAAAAGCAAAAAGCTTAAAAATCATTGACACTGGTACCAATGAGAAAGGAAACAAATGTTAGCAACCTTTAGCTGGGACAACCTGGAATAGTTCAAAACATCAACAAAGCACAAACAAAACAAAAACAAACCAGTAGATTTAAGGCTTGTTCTGTTGCCTTCTAGAATATTACTTGCTGTCTTTTCTCAGGGAAGACAAAGATAGTTATTAAACAAACAAAACTGTAACAGGATGTTTTCTCCCCATTCAATGCCAGCCTCTTATTGAGCATTTACGGTAGGTGTCGCCTCGTCAAAAGCACTTGACATACACATTTCATCATATTTACTCCTGCAAAGACCTATAACATCATTTACTGTTATTCTCACCATACAAAAGAGAAAAAAGATCGAAAAAGTTTAACCAACTCATCCAAATCAAACATCTTGGAAATAGTAGAGCAGCATTAGAACCCAGTTCTTTCAGACTTTAAAGTCCACATTCTCACCCACTAAACTGTACTGTCCCTTATCTGTTGACAGATCCCAAAATCTCACTTTTTTTTCTTGTCTCATCCCATTATCTTCATAAATGCCACAAAGCAGACATACTTTGCATTGGCTCCTCCAAGTAGACGTACACAATACTTGTGTTACAGCACATGAAATATATTCAAAGAATATATTTAGTTATCATGAAATTTCCCTATCTCTGCCAAAATACAATCATCCCTCTGTACCAAGACTGATGAAGTTTATAATAGAATTAGACAGATGTTGCATAGCACTCATTACTGACCTAAAATGGCTAAGGAAAATAACCTAGATGTGGTTCTGGTGTACCATCAGGGGCAAGTCAAGGGCAAGACTCTGCCAAAATGTTTATAATCTACTCTTTTTTATGCAGATCAGCTCCAGGGAAGGCTTTTCTTATTCTTTTCCTCTCCAATCTCCACATCAGGCAGCTGATACACCAATCCAACAGCTGCCTAATGATGTAGACTCCAGGGAGGTGAATGTTTACCTGGTCCTGCTGCACTTACTTTGTTAAGCCGGTTAATCCACTCCTAGATAATAGAGAAGTAATTGCAATTTTGCTTCAACCACAACTTAGGGTTATATGTAGCCTCATTCTTCATCTTATGCCCAGCCATTACCCACACTGATGAAAAATTGACTGTATATAGTCATGAAAATCAAAGCAATTGGAAAGTTGTACAACTACATACAAAAGAATGGAGTTGGACCCTTATCTAATACTATATACAAAAATTAACTCAAAATGGATCAAAGACCTACATAAAAGCTACAACTATAAAATACTGAGAAGAAAATATAGGGGAAAAGCTATATGACACTGGATATGGCAATGTTTTCTTACATATGACACCAAAGGCACAAACTACAAAAGAAAAAGTAGATAAAATGGACTTGTTTAAAATTAAAATCTTTTGTACATCAAAGGACCTTATTAACAGAATTAACAGGCAGCCCATGCAATGGGTAACAAAATTTGCAAATCATATATCTGATAAAGGGTTAATATTCAGAATACATAAGAACTCCTAAAACTTAATAACTACAAAAGACAACCTGATTGAAAAAAATGGGCAAAGGATTTGAGTAGCCATTTCTTCAAAGAAGATATACAAATGGCCAATTAGCACATAAAAAACTCCTTAATACCACTAATCATTAGGGAAATGCAAATGCAAATCACAATGATATGTAGGTATTAAGATGGCTATTATAAAAAATTAAAAAACAAAAACGAAAATAAGAAGTGTTGACCAAGACGTGGAGAAATGGGGAGAGCTTGTGAGTTGATAGGAGGGTGAATGATGCAGCTGTTATGAATAACTGTATAGTAATTCCGCAAAAAATTAAGCACTGAATTACCATATGATCTAGCAGTTATACTTCTGGGTACTTACCCAAAAGAACTGAAAGCACAGAAAAGTTGTACACCCCCATGTTTGCATCAGCATCATTCATAATACACAAAAGGTGGAAGCAACCCAAGAGTCTTTCAGCAGATGAATGGAGAAATGAAATGGGTATATACATATGGTGGACTATTGGTCAGTCTTAAAGGGTAAGGAAGTTCTGACACACGCTGTAACGTGCATGAAACTTAAAGACATTATGCTAAGTGAAATAAACCAGTCACAGGAGGACAAATACTGTACAATTTCATTTACATAAGATACCTAGTATAGTGAAATTCACAGGGACAGAAAATAGAATGGTTGGCCCTAGTTACCAGAGGGTGGTGGGAGAGGGGAGTGGGGAGTTAGTGTTCAATGGGTACAGAGCTGAGGAAGAGGAAAAGGCCCTGGATCTGGATGGTGGTGACGGCTGCCCAAAAATGTGAATATGTTTAATGCCATAGAACTGTACTTAAAATGATTACATGGTAAATTTTATATTATATATATTTTACTATAACTTCTTTTAAAAAGCAAGACAAAATTGACATAATTCAAGTGTCATAAGATTAAGGAAATAGTTTACATATAAAACAGACATATCTGGGCCTCTACCAGCCCATACATACCATGCACATTCCTTAGTTCAAATTAAAATATCTCATCGAGGGGAGCACAGTTTTGTGAGCAGAGGGAAGTCTGGATTTCAAATCCCACTCACCTCTTGGTCATGTGCTTTTGTACAGTGAAATATATTTAATACACAGCAGTCCCTGACAAGTATGTAGATCTGTATCTAGCAGACTCTTTGACTCCTGGAAATGATTGGGGGGGAGGGGAAGCACTTAACCAAGTACAAGGAAAGGACCCCAAAAACAAGTTATAATAGATGACGGATAATCCCTCCATCTTGATCTCAAAAGAAAAATAGGTTTCTGATAAAGATAAATTCAACAAGGGTAAATCAGACATATGCTAATATAGCTCCTTAAGGACCACACTCTTAATGTAACCATAGTCTGAAAGAAGAGGGACCCATACACCTCTACAGTGGTGGTTAATCAAATTCATATCCAAACACTCTACCTGAAACAAAGGAAGAAGAAACATAAACAGGTGAGTAAAGCCTAAAGCTTCCAGTCTTATCAACTGGACACCACAAGCTAATCTCTAAAATTTGCCTCTCCCATGTGTGTGTTCTCTTCAGTTTGATTCCGATGGCTTCCATGGAATTGGGGTTAATTTTCACTCTATACATTTCCACAAAATCTTGTAAAACCTCAACACAAATCATGCAACATTTTCATCTTTACAAAAAGCCTAACTAGGAAATTACCACTATTTTCCATTAGAGTGCAACTCACCCTCTGAGTCAAAAAATAAAACTGAGCCAACCACTTAGAACGTCACTGTGGTCACCACCAAGTCTGTAGGGTGTCTGTGAAATTCCTTACGCAGCCACACTGATTAGGAATTTGGTTTCCATTCTTAAAGCCCTCTGACTGATGTTAAAATTATTTGATGGAAAATTAGGCTTTCGAGAGTAAATCTGAAGCATATTCTAATAATTTTTGTGGCAAATGCTTTACCTTTTCTGGTATAAGAAGCAGAAAATATATCTATGAAATTGTGTTGTCTGAGAAAAAAAAAACTACCTAAAACATTTGAGTTTTACAATCATAGAGGAACATTAAATAAAACATTATGTAAACTTCTACCATTTTTAATCCTTACTCTTAAAATTGACATGCAAAACATAAAAGAAAACACTACCAGGGAGAGTTCATAATATGTTAGTAACTTTAATTTATTTTGCTTCCTATATTAGCATTCAGCTTTTTAACTTGAGAATTAACCAGATGAATTATATTCGGATTAAATTTATTTAAAAAGATACATGTAAGTGGCCCTATCATGTTTATAGGATCCTGTAAAGCAGGGTCTACACACATGTTCACACGACACCCACAGGAACAAAAACACAAGGAGAGAGGGAGCCTCTGAGAAGGGAGATGTCCGGGCCCTGGTGGGCAGCAGTGGGCATCCCTGAAGCAGAGGAAAATGTTAAATCAAGAGATAGGGCCTCAGCTGGGATGGGGCCCAGCAGCTCTGCCCTGACAGGTCAGTTAGGTGGGGGAGGGGAGGCCAGCCAGGTTCTAGAGCACAGCTCTCCCTACCCGCTCTGAGGGAGGAAGTGACGTCACCGGTACAGGCACACGGGGCCTCATACACAGAGAGCGGCCAGGCCTGGCCTTGTGCTGTCACCCAGGTCGGCTGCAGGGCCAGGCGGGCCTAGAGTGTCAGAGCTCCTGGCTGGGATCAGCCTTTCCCTCCTGCCCCATGTGCCTGTACCGGTGACGTCACTTCCTCCCTCAGAGCAGGTAGGGAGAGCTGTGCTCTAGAACCTAACTGCCCTAACTGACCTGCCCAAGAGGGCACCTGTTGCCCTTAGCTAAGGAATGCTGCAGGGCTCTGAGCGGTCCCCTCTGCCCACAGACACTGGCATTCGGAGGCAGAGCTGCGGAGCCCTGCAGCCATGGAGGGCCTGCTGCCTGCCGCCGGACTCATGGGCCAGCTGATCCTGGAGCGCCTGTGGGGGGCTCTGCTGGCGATCGCTGAGAGCTGGGGATGCCTAACAGGACTCTTTGGGGTCCCCTGGGGCACTTTGGCAGGTTGTGTGAAGATGCTCCTTGAGGTCCCCTGGGAGACCCTGGCTAGTTGTGTACAGATGCTTTTGACGGCAAGGAGAGCATGGCATTCATGACAGGCACCACGCAACAGAAGCTCTTCTGCCCGCCAAGAAGTACCTGGAAACCGTGGTGACACTGCAGAACGAACGACTCCAGTCGATGACGCTGGCAGGCCACCTACAGGGGAGGCCAGTCCTCCCACCCTACAGAGCCTGAGCTTGGCAGCGGTGGCCACACACCTGATGCTGTCCCTTCAGATCACTCTGGGCCTTCTGGCAAAGGGATGGGGGAGCCAGCCTTCTACACTTCCCAAGGCCACTGATGAGAAACCAACCCTTAGGGCTTCACAGAAGGATGGAGAACAACTTGAGAAGATGCTGCATGATCGGAAAGGAAACACTGCTTTTCCAGTGAGGGCAGAAGCCCTTGCCCAGGACATGGCAATATGCAGGCAGAAGCTGAAGGAAAAGGAGGAGGAGAAGGAGGGACTGTTGGGGTCGAGCGCTCGTGTGGAGCAGGACCTGAAAGAGGGAGTCAGCCGCCTGCTGTCAGTGGCTGAGACCCTGCTCCATGCCATCCCCTCACTTGCACCCCTAAGACATCTCCTGGATGGCAGGAACCTGGAAGTCAAGCAAAAGCGGGAAGCGGGAAACTGCAAACACCCCGTCCCCAGGTCAGAAGTGGCACTGAAGGCTGACGTGCACGATGCTGACTCCCCTGTGTCCCCTCAAAGTCCTGAGAGAGCCAGATCATTGAGGAAACAAAGGCAAGTCAAAGAGCTGAGAAAACAAACAGCCGCCCTCCAGGCAGAGGAAACATCTCTGAGGCATGAAATCCTACAGGTGGAAAGTCAACTACTTCAGCTGAAGCTCCAGAATCTGCTTGAACTACACCAAGAATGTACCATGCAACTTGAGAGCCAAATCGCTGTGGAGGGAAAGAGGTGCCAGAAACTGAGAAGAAACTGATCAACTGGGGCAGAACCGGGAACTCCGAGTTTCAGATTCTCCAGCTGCACAACAAGATAGCCAAAGACATGGGCAAAGAATTGGAGAGAACCAGGTCCTTCTACCAAAGGGAGTTCCTCTTGCGTGAGGAAAGGGCTCAGAAAAGCTGGGAGGCAGCCGTGCAGACTGAGAGAAACCTCCTGAAGCTAAGAAGAGAAGGCGACCACATCAGACAAATGCTGGCCAACGCCCAGGCCCCCCTGCAGCCTTTCCCATGTGGCCCTTCTGCTCCTGTTGCTCCACCTGCAGCCCACGGAGGCCACAAGCTGTCCCGGGATCCCCTGAGTCCTCAGGCCCCCTGAGGAAGGAGGTGGGTGTCACCCTGAGGGCCCAAGGGGCACGGGTGACCTGCAGGTGTGACTCAGCTCACGGCAGCCTGTTTCTGACCACCCACAGCCATGGCACAGCTCTGCAGGAATTTCTGTATTTAAGCTAATTTTGATTTCTCTGTTTTTGGTTTAGCTACTGTTACTTAACTGATACTACAATTCCCTTATCCAAATAAACATAGCATTATAATATTAAGAGCATTTTTCAAATAAGTTTCATTTAATAATAAAAAAAATCCCTTATGAAAAACTAAAAAAAACAAAAGATGCATGTAAGGATAATAAAATTCTAAATCATATTTAAAATGTGAATCAGTCTTTATAGTTTGCAGAATTTTTATATCATTAGACCAGAGGGTGGTTGGATCAGGTTATCTATCAATTTTCTCCTAACCTTGAGATGTAATGACTTTTATGCATCATTCAAAATGCTATTTGCTGCTAAAGAATAAAGTGCTTGTACCTCTCCACCACTCAAATTAAGTAATGACCGGTCAGAGCCATTCATATAATCTGCATCCGTAGGACAGAGCAGAGCTTCACATGTGAAACATAAATTCTAACCTCTTGCAAAGAAAGACTGCAACTTACTGAACTAACAGGTTTCTCTCCTTATCACCTATTCACCCCCAGTGGAAACCTTATACACTAAACAAACTCTATTTAAAGTTTGCTGAAGAAAGAGATTCAGAAGTAGTAGACAGAATGGAAAATCACCGAGATACATTTTAATTCTGTCTGGAACTGTTGCAGCCATATTGTAACCATGGGGGGGAACAATCCTAGAATGAAGCCAACTTGGAGGGTGGCAGAGTGAAGAGAAAGAAGGGCCAGGAAGCTCAGACACTGTTGAGTCACTAAAGTAATCACCTTGGAGCCTTCTAATATTTGGGGTTCTTTTTTTTTTTCAGAGTAATAAATTATTTTACTTAACAACAAGTACAAATTAAATGACTCTATTTCCTCCTCTCATGACTATTAAATCAAGTATATGTAAATACCTCTAGATTCTACAGAGTGGTACTGTTCCATAGACTTTTCTGCAGTGATGGAAATGTTCTCTGTACTTTCCAATTCACAGCCATATGAGCCTATTAAGCACTTGAAATGTAGTTCATGTGACCGAGGAACTGAATTTCAAATTTTATTTAATTTTAACTAATTTGAAAAGAAACAGCCACATTACATGCACGTGCACAGGCTATGACACTACACAAGACAGCGCTAGAGTAAAAATCTCCAAGAGCAGATCTCAGACTTGTCCTGGTAGATCTTCAAGCTGGCTACTTCGATGTGGCAGCCTTGCCCACATCTCTAAAAAACCAACCTTTCAGTGAAATTTGACTGTACTTCCTCTGCTCCTGAGAGTTTAACTGTTCAAACAGCACACCTCCCCCCACAAATACTTGACTTAGTTATAACATGTTCCGTATTTACCACTTCAAACTATCCTCCTCACCTAATCAAGTTCAAAGAAATGAAAACTCTTTTTTCTAAGTTAAGTACTGCTACCTAGAAACTGGTTCTATTATTCAGGTTGTAGCGAAGAGTAGGTAGTGAACATCATCTACTTTAAATCTCCATGGCATAATTGTGAAGAAAATAACTCAACTCAAGGCTTTTATGCTTCAGAGCTCAAAGATTCATCTTAATTTTTCTGGTTCTCAACTCATATTACCAGGAGAGCTAAACAGGATTTCATAACTGTTTCATTTTTCTTGCCTTGCTGAGGGCCTTCAGCAATGTCAATTCTAATATTTCTCAATACCCTAAATGCTGTATTAAGTAGGGGGTCATGTATAACGATCCATAAAGATTAAGTGGCATATTGAAACATTCTCTGAACTTTTAAAATCAAACAAGAAGAGTTGATGTTACAAAATCAAAAGCAAAAATATTTGGGACACTGAGCCAATATTCTAGGGGTTATATAAGGTTTCTAATGATATATATTTAAACAATTAGATATTCTCTTTTAAAATAAATGAATACTTTAATAAAACAAGATGACAGGAAACACCACCACTATTAAAGATGGGAAAAACCCTTATTAAACACAACTTAGAGCAGCTCACCCAGATAGCACCCAGTTGATTCTTTTAAGTGCCAACTACCCAGATGTTAAAAAGCCCACAAGTACCTCCAGAGTGTATAACAGTACCTGGCAGTATTTTCTAAAGGACAGTGAGAAAATAAAATAGTCCTTCTACTACCATATTTAAGAATTATTTTTATTACAACTCATAAATAACTCATTCAGGTTTTGGTATATGTAATATAGAAAGAGTAAAATATAAATCATAAAGTTGAATAGATGTTTTTCACACCTGGTTGAAAAGACTAAGTTCAAATTATAATGAATATTTTTACTCTTAAAAACTTGGCAAGATACATGTTTGTTTTAAAAATTAATAGAAAATGAAGCCCACAGGAAGTGACAATGAAGAGCTAAATGTGCAGTTTTGCTTCATATTGGTTATTTAGCCAAACAAAATGTATGGGGTGTTCTTTCTCCCGTTTGCCACTTTTGAAAATCAGTAAAAAGCATGTGAAAATATCCAAATGAACACAGGGGAAATAGTGTCAGAAATCAATACTTCTCTACCAGCATGTTTAACTTGCTGAAATGAAGTGTTAATCACAGAAATAAGATACCATATTACATTTATAAACTAATGAAACTAGAAAAAGCAAAGCGCGTGACACTATAATTAAACAGCTGGAAGACATCCAAGCCTGTGTAAGTTGATAACCCTGGTACAATCTCTGGCAGTGAGAAGGCAGGTCTGCAGTGAGTTGATATGGCCAGCTCAGTTGTTAATTGAATAACAGGCAATCTATAAACACTACTAATTGCATACGTGAAACCTGTGTACAGCTAGAGAAGCTGCCTAGAGAAGCACTCCAGAAAAACTACACGGATAAAGCGCTCTGCAAATCTTCTGTCTCTCTCAATCCCTTTAAGTCATAGCTTAGTTTCACCACTGCATCCTTCTGATTAACCTCTGCACAGCAGACTTAATGATACATTTTCCAAAAGATCATTTTTCTTCCTAACCCGATACGCACCACACAACTATCAATTACCCATTTCAGAAAAGAACAAACAAGTAACCTAGAAAATTCAGCGTGTGAATGGAGAGCTTTCCAAATCATAAAAGAAGACATGGTCTTATTCCCAACAGGCAAAATGCTTTTCAGAATTGTTCTGACGCATTTTGCCGAAGTGTGGCAGCTGCTGTGAACAGCACGGAGTGTTAAGATTTGACACTTTTTTTTTTCTTAAGGATATAGCCATTTGGGGAGGCTCAGAAACTCTTGTCAGAATTTTACTTATTCATCCATTTAATAAATCCCTTTTAAATGATTACTTCAACCCTGGTGAACACAGAATATTTCAAAGCTATTGCTCTAGGATCTGAACAAACTTTATTTTTCAAATCTTTAGAGAAGACTACTTGGCCCAAGAGATTACTTTTGAGATACGAAGCCTCCTCTATTTTAACATTCAAATGCAAATAAGGCCAGTCGAAAGCAAAGGTTCCTATTATTCTGAAGGTGTCCAGCAGTTCTCATGAAATGAATTGAGACTTAAAAGACTCCCCAGTGGATATAATACCACATTACGAAACCTAGAACTACCTACCAGAGTACTGTGCAGTATTAAGAAGCACACGTATTGGAGCTAGAATGACGTGTTCTCACATCACAGCTCCAACGTGAACGAGGTATGGGCAAGAAACTTTAAGTCACTGGGCCTCAGTTGCTTCATCTATAAAGTGGGAATTACAAAATATACCTCAAAAGATTGTCAGAGAGATAACATAGGCATAGCATAAAAAGTGCTCAATAATGGTAGAGATTTAAAAATAAAGCATGTTTTTACCCATTACAGACAAATGGAAAGATTAACAACAATACATAGGGTCAAATAACTGAAAGGTGCCTAATGTTGAGTGTCTCTCTCACATTTCATCTCCTATAAAGGAGAATATAGGGTTTCACCAAAATTCCTTGGAAAAAACACAAATCTGAATGTCTTCACTTTAAGATACAGACACATATTAGCTGACTTGGCAGTCCACGAAGACTGGATAATTCCTCAAGTATGAGGCCTTCAGTCAATTAGAAACAAGAATGAAAACCAAAAACTATGAAGAATCATTGTTAATTGTTTTTAAAAGGACAAGGAGACAAGTAGGAAACATGTGATAGATAATAAATGAAGGGAAATAAATGAAGCATATGAAAGAGCTGTCACCCTGCTTTTATCCTGGACATTTGCTTCCTGGAGAATTCTTAACCTCAAGAGTCCTCAGACCACCAGGAGAAAGGCCTGATTTACAGTGTTCAGATATTAATCTCAAACGCTTGTGGCAAAATTCAAAATTGACAAAACTCCTTGTTTGTTTCACCAATGAACCTGACTACCAAAAGCTATGTTAACTAAAGAGGCCTTTATAGACCAACCAGGTATTTCCAGGTCTACAAACTATTTCCATAGGTGGAATAAAAGTGAGGGGTACAGGATCCAGTCTCTGTGACAGTCCCAGGCTCATTTCACTGTGGAAACCCCCACCCACAACATGGGCATGATGGTCTTTTGGAACGACACCTGTTTCCAGAACATCCAGCCTTCAAGCACGTATAAGCAGTTAGGTTTCTCGTTGTTACTGCATTTGAACTTTAAGAATTTAGAAACTGTCAACACAGAGCTCTCTGCTCTTGAATTAATTTTATTTCTTGCTGCAACAATCTAAACTTCCTATACTTAGGACCCAATATAAGCCCTCTTTTAGCAAATATTATACTCAGTTAAATGTGAAGTGGAGCAGGATTCATTAACAATAATCAATACATTAAAATACAGTCATACCCAGATGAAGCTCCCTGTAGACAGAAGAAGGGAAAAAAAAGTATCAAGCTAATACTGCAAAGCATTTGGAGCATTTAAATACGGATATTAAATAAGGCATGGCTAGTTCCCAAATAACTGTGTGTGTGTGTAAACATTAGCCACATAGATTTCAATTACATGTTTTAATACATTTATACTATTCTTGTAGGTATCCAAAGAGACAGCACTCAATGAAATTACATCCATTATTTAAAATTAGAAGACACTAAAACTATACAATGTGGATCAATCAATTAAACTAGGAGAGTCCCCTGAACCATTTTTTAAAGCAGTTTGTTTTGTTTGTTTGTAACTGTGTGATGATATAATGAGAAAAATTCATCAGGGTAAAGGATTCACGGATGGTTGTGAGTCATATCAAGATAAAAATTGAGCCTTTGCATGTCCTTCTCTGAAGTCAACAATATAGAACATTCCTGATATAAACAAATGAACACTAGTTTTCAAAAATCTTCTATTTTCTACCTTAATATAGAGAGATTTTCAAACTGCTACCAGCACCAGAATTCCTGAAAGTACCTATTACTGATTCATTTTAATTCAAAATAATCACAAGTGGCATACCAGGATAAATAAAAAGCTTTCTAGCTGAATAAAGAAACCTTACCCTCAAAGAGCTTCAAGTGAGAATATATCCTGGACTATCAGCCATACATAATGTTGTGATATATTAGATCGACTTTCTTTGGGAGTACAAAGGATTAGTAGTTTTAAAGTATAAATTGTATTTTTCTAAGATGAGAAGTTGGGGGAAAGGGCTATCCAGATCTAGGCTTCAACCTAAGCAAGGCATGTAGGTTTAAAAGTGCATGACTTAACTTGGAAATGAAAGGTAATATGATATGATTATAAAGGCACAGAGATGAAGTAGTTGAAATATAAACCTACAAAGACAAGTTGTGAAAAATGTTAGTTTCCATGCCAGATAGTTTAGAATGTTTCCTGAAGTCAATGGGGAGACATCCAAGGAATACTTTTGTGCAGGGAAGGGATGATTGGAACTGTGTTTTAGCAAGAGAGTTCTGATTGGGCAGGGAGAGACCCGTTAAGGGGTCTGTTAAGGGGCGAAGGCAATTGTTCAGATTAGAAATGAGACAGGCATACACCAGGCAATGAAGTGAGCAGAGACTTACATCATATTTCAGAGGAAACAGAGAGAAATTTGACTGGATGTGAAAAGAGAAGGATCCCAAAGATAAGCATGCCATTTCTAGCCTGGATCACTAGATGATGAAGCTATTAGCTAAGGAAATACAGAAGGATAATGCTGGAACACTTTTGAAAGTAACATAGATGAAAAATAAATCATTACATAAATTCACTGAAGAAAAACCTATGACACCCAGGTTAAAAGAACGTATGCTCAGGTTAGCATGGGAAAGAACTGCCACTTTTTAAATTAAACCAAGCATACTTCCCCTTCTTAGCTAAATTCACTGTTAACACCCTACTTCCCACATAGCAGCAGCTCACTAAGCTTCCTGGAATATATATACCCCCATCCTCTCGTTCTTTGACTAATGATTTCCTATGGATATATCCTGTATCTGTTAAGCAGGTCTTCCCACACTCTAGAAATCATATAATGATGCAAACATTTCATACTCTTCTCAGATGAGTCTTTAGAGCTCACGTACAGCACCCCAATCTTGCCATAGAAGCTATCAGAAAAGGGCTGTCTGCATTTCATGTGGATGTAGAAAGTAGAGGGGAAAAAAAGGAATTTTTATTGTGTTATAATTTGGTCCTCATAAATCTCCTAGAAGTGGTCAACACATACAAGTTAGAGCAGGCCAAGTGTGAAGATGAGTCAGACTGGAGACATGGCAGCCACCTGGTAAGAGCCAGATGGCCTGGGAGGTAAGAAAGGAGGAGACACAATCTCAAAGGAATGCATTAGTTACCTTCAACATCACAACTCAGGTAGTTACGCACTTCATTCAAAATAAAGTTGATATCTTCTTCCGAAGGAATAGGATGGTGTGTAACATCAGTTGGGGTGTCAGTAGTGCCAGCTATAGTCATCTTTTGCCAGGGTAAGAAGAAAATTACTCGCCCATCACTGGTCGCTGGGTCAAGAAGTCCCATGCTCTCTGGGCTGAGGTAAAAAGAAGGCGTATAGGTTTCTGAAATTAGCAAAGGTTTAATCTGCATTCTAAAAACTATTTTATTCACTAATTCTCATATAAGCAAACAAGAAATATATGAACTATTAACATTTTCTGCCACTATCCTAACGGCAATTCCTAAAAGAAAAAAGAAATTTTGGTAACAAAAAGGAATACAGCAAGCATGACTGAAATCATACTCCACAGCAGAACCAGCCCTCCCCATCTCAGCAACGCAAGGCTAATTGAGAGAGTGGACTTCAACTTCCCATTGTTTGGGTTTTTATAGTTCTTGGACCATTCACATCAGATAATGTCAGCGGGATAAATGTCTATAATTTATTTTATGGTGGTCAATTAAGGCTAGCTCTTCAGCCTTTTTCCAACTCTGTGAAAAGGATCTTCCTGGGACATTTGACATTTGGCACATCTCTCAATAGAAGGTCTCAGAAGTACATGAAAAAACTGAAGGGCCTAACTTTCTAGAAACTAAAATGTAATAAAAAAGTTCTATACTCCATTGTGCCTAGATGAACTTGTACCACTTCACCATATATGAGATTTCTTGCTTTATTTCAATTTTACAGAAATCTCATGAAGTGCATCCATGAGAAAAGGGCTCAGCTTTCTACTATTCCTGAAGTGACAATGTACTAGTCTAAGGTCAGAAAGGAGAGGAATATCTTAGGAACAGAAATCTTAAAATAGACATAAGATGTTCGTGTATTACACTATTAAATCAAGGTTCAAGGAAGCCTCTTCTCACATATTATATAAATAAAATCTACCAAAATATTAATCAGTAATTTTCACTAACACATGTTTAATATCTTAAAACCAAATTTAAAACACACTTGAAAGAACAGGCAACTGTAAGTAAACATTAACAAAACCTGTCCAATTATGTTATTAAATCACTAGAAACTACTGTTTTAATGTTTTGTTAACCATTCAAAGAAATTTGGAGAGGTTGATAAAGGGATGGGAGGAATCTGAAAGTGTCATAAACAAACAGAGTACTACAATCTTCAGATAGCTGTTTCAATATGACTGAATTCTCATAGCAGCCAATGTTAAAGATACTTTCAGCTCTTGTTAATACTTTTTTAAAAATAGGAAACACCATTCTATTTGTTTTAAGTTAATTTCAAGAAATGCCTGTTATACCCAGACATTTTAAAGGGCACAAGACAACTTTTTATGCTTATTATTCCCTTAAAAAATGTTTTTCAGAAACTCAGACTAATTCAAATGTGTAAGGATGAGAGACTAACAGTGGTTTAAAAACAAGCCCCAAATCATCATCTTATGAAAAAGAAATCTACAGTCATCTTAGCTAATGCATCTTCTTTGTTTAAAGCACAAGGAGTACTAGTTTTCCTTTGCCAAGACCCATCCGCCCCATGGAATGCCTGCCATGTCTACGCAGCCTCTGTAGAAAAAAATCACTGTTTGCAGCCGGCCGGAGAGGTACAGGAGAGACTGGGCCACAGTTCTACCTACCAAATGCAAAAGGCACCAGGGAAGTGGGTCAGTCATTTAAATCTTCAGCTAAAATCTCATCATCACCCAGAGAGAAATAAAGGAAATAGCTTTACTTTCATTTTGATATATTAAAAACTACAAGTACAGAGTATTTTCAGCCTCTGTAGGACTATATTTTTTTCTTTGTATTTGTCTAAGACTTTCTACAAATCTTAAAAGAAACTAGACAATGATGTGTTTTGGAAGCACTTAATTTGATCCTGGGTTAATATGCCCTTACATCAAATCAATCAGTCACTTTGGGATTGGAAATTAATATTCAGAATTTAAGCTTTCAATGTGATAACTAGTACTATATTTAAACAAAAGGGCAAATTGCGTGTTCCAACATTTAAGAAATAAATTATATGTTAGTATATTTTATAGATGCTTATTTTATGGACCAGGTATCACATGATATGCCTAAATAACTCAATAAATCTGATAAACTTTAGCATAAAATTATAATATTCAACAACCTAGACATGAAATGCTGTTAGAGAAGCAAAACTACTGAATCCTTTAAAACCTTTCAATGCAATAAAAGTAGATTAAAGGGTGAAGGTGATGGTTACCAACACACACATACTGGAACCTGTAGAGAATCAACTGCTTAAGTGAAGACATATGTGTCAAACATAAAATTAACAAGCACAGAGGGAAGACAGAGCTATTAATGAATGGTGTAAAAATTTAAGAATCCACTTGGAAATACCTGTCATCAGTTCTAAATGACCTAATTCATACTCTCCCTTAGGGAAGTTTGTTTTCTTATGAAGGATTAATTCTGCAAGGTCACACTAAAGTTTGAAAATGGTTATCAACCACAGTGATGGTATACACAATACACTGAAACCTAGGACTTTTTTCAGTATGCATAACTCACCTGACATCAGGAGGAAAAGCTTGCTGCTAATTTATGTATGTGTCTAGGATTAAATGTAATGGACATTTTTCCCAGGCAGACCATTGCCTTCCTGAAGTACCCTTATTTAAACTGAAATCAATTTATTGTTAACTACTTAGCAATCTGTGTTAGAGCTAACAGTATGCACACACATTCTAGAAAAAAAATTGACTTGCTGTCATTGGTAAAAAGCATCTGTAGTCTAGGAGGAAGAGATGATTATTTTCATGTATTTCAGTCATGTGGTGTATTATTTTTTCTTTTGTAAGAGCATCTAGCCACAACTGTGATGAAAATTTCAGTTTTGTTCTTAAGATGAACTAAAGAATACTTTTAAAAATAAATGATTTCTGTGCACTGGGTTTTCTGAAATCAAAATAAAAGAAGGAAGGAAGTTGGGGAAGGAAGATGAAGGAAGGAAGGAAGGAACAGAGGGAGGGAGGGAAGGAGGCAGGGAGGGAAGAAAAAAAAATCAGCTGTTACCATGGCACAAGATAATTCCACATGAAGCATGTTGGTTAGGGTCATAACAAGTTTAATAAATGCCATAAAGATGCTCTGAAAGCAGTCCAACAAGATACAATGTACATATTGTCCTTGCTCTTTATTCAGCAGCCAATATTCCACAAAGCAGTGGCTACTGAACTGATCACATTGGCAAACTGATCAGTTTCTAAGTGGAAATGTTAGGACAGTAAGTTATCATCAACCAGTTTGTAGGGCCTCCCCAGAAGGTCTGACTCATGGCCGAGGATCTAACTGACCCCTCGGTTTATAACTTGAGTGTAAGTGATGGACTGATGAGTCCAGAGGGCCATTTCAGTGTGAGATCTCCTGTCCCCTCGCAAGAGAAGGACTTGATATGCACAGCAAAACCTCTCTTTGATGCCTTACCGTCAGTGTTAAAGAGGGAATAAACCCTTAATCCAGGCCTCAATCCAAAACCGTGGGGCTCATCTGCAACAGAGCTGAGCAAGGGCTGGGCTGCAGACGGCTCCTCCAGGGCTCCCAACAGGGCATGTGATGGTGCAGGACAAGGTGCTAGGAATGGGGACACTAATTTCTCCCAGAGTAGAAAGACATCACTTACTACATCTCGGACTGAGACAGACCCAGCTGTGACTAACACTTTGATGATTTATGGGAAGGGGGCTTGCAGATGATAATAATACATTTTTAGGGTTAAGAAAGGGGCTCAAAATTAGTAATACATTTTTAGGGGTAAGAAAAGCATTCTGTTTTGAAAATATTACATCCAGGTGATATTATTATATTTCTTAAAGAAATACCTATCTGCTCTCTTGTTAGAATATTATAAAGCATAGTACACAGCAGTATGTGTAGCATGATAAGTTTTTAAATTTATCTTCATGCAAAGTTTTTAAAAGGATATACATTTGCGCAAATATAAACATAAACTTGTATGGACGGAATCAGAAGGTAGAGCTACCGACCACAGCGAGCGAAGCGGGGGAGAGCAGCTGGGGGGCGTGAGGAAGAGGAGGCAGGCTTTCCCTTTTCACTCTGTATCTTTCTATTTTCTACACTGGTTACTTTTATGTCTTCATTTTTGTGTACAAGGATTACCTGGGCAGTAAAATGAAGAAGAATCAGAGTCTGCTTTCTCTGTATTAAAAAAAATCCCTTGTAGGTGTTACATTAAAATTTTAATTAAAAAAAGCAACCATCAATATTTGGCCAAGTTACAACAAAAAACGGTAGGAGGATTCATTCAAAAAATATTTACTGGCCATTATGATGTGCCAGACACAGCACCAGGAGCAAACAGATAAAAAATAACCAAAGGATCACTGTCAAAATGTTTACAAATTAGGTATTTTCATGAGCTAAGGAACCAGAAGCTAAAAGCAGAGTTGCAAGTTTGTTGAGAACTTCTCTATATACAAGAAACATTTGCAACATTTACATTTATTTACTACTCTCCTTTTCATCGGAACTAAATTTCTGATTAGTAGTTTTTGAAAAGTATCAAGTACCACTGCATAAATGTTTATTATCAAGACTGGAAACAAACTGATTTCTCCAATCCTAAGTAAAAATATTAAAGATGGTCTACCTACTTCACCTAGACATTTGGAAAACGAGAAAGAAACCTTGGAAGCTGGTACATAAGAAATTGTCTTAAATATTTTTCTTGGTAGAAGTGTATTTGGTACAAATCAGGTGTATCTTGGACGCTTCAGGAAGATTTAGTTACTGGAAAACTGATTATTAATAAGACAGCATCATCTATAACATAGCAAGAAAACATAGGAGAGTGCAGATATAAACAAAATATCACAGATGCTCTACATTCATTTATCAAATTTTAAAATATTTATATCTCCTTTATGGAAAATTATTAAAATATGGAAAAGTAACTCTCATCCTAGTCACATGACCTAGAAATTACCACCTTTATCTTACCCACAATCACATTACCTAGATCAAATAACCATTAGTATTTAACATACTTCCCTGCAATCTTTTTTCCATATGTTTATATAATGTTAAGCTTGTACTACACATATAATCTTGTGTCCTCCACTCTAAACTAACATTATATAATTAGCATTTTCCTAGGATAATAAAGTTATTTATAATAATTTTAATGACTATATAGTATTCCCTTGCGCAGACATGCCATAATTGACTCATCTATTCTCCTAAGGATAGGAATTGAAGTAGTTTCTAACATTTCTCAAGTACAAATAATATCATAGGGAACATCTGGAGCATAAATCATTACTTCTTACAGAATTACTATTTTGTGTGCTCTATTTACCGTACAGAAATAAAAATGGCATACATGTTCCGTAGTCTTAGCATGGCCACGTAAAATTCTTCCACAGAAGTCTTGAAATGTACATTAGGAATAATCATTATTAATTTCCTAACTAGAACCACATAAATGTTTTTTTATTTATTAAAAATCTCAAACATATATAAAAAGAGAATAGTTAAATGCGCCCAACTCCCAATTTAAGTGATTTTAGATTAACAGCTATTTTATTTTACCTCTATCCCTATCCATTTCTCCATGAGTGGTTATCTTCGTTAATATGATAGGTCAGAAATTATGTCTGATTTTTACATGTTATACTACTCCTTATAACACATTTCCCAAGCAATACAGATAAGAATACCTGAGCAGTCCTCATCCCCAGATTCTTCATAAGAAAATTTGGTATTTTGCAAAATTAATTTTTTTAATGTTTTAATTAAAATACATCCTTCATGGAAAATTTTACAAAATTAACTTTTAATGTCTTAATTCACACTCAAAAAGACTAAGGCTTAGTCTCCGAAGGTGAGTACATAAAGAAAGTACAAAAATAGACCCCAAAGCATTAATCTCTTAAAGTGATATTGCCACAGAAGCTAAGAAATTCCCAAATATTTTGTAAGAGCTCCTTTATGTATTTCTCCTCATTTTGAACAGCAAGCTAGAACAGCTGTTATTAAGAAGGGTGTGCCGAAAGAGCAACTGGAGACAATGCATCATGGCCTTATCCTCTGGCAGGATCACCAAGTTGGCAGACAGTTACCTGTAATAACCAGGCATCACGATGTGGACCCCAGCACTCGGCTGGCAGATAGCCGTGGCGTCCTTATCATCCATTTTGCGCACAGTGTCTGTGAAAGGCCCCGTCGCATTGACGACACATTTGGCTCTCACATCAAATTCCTGCCCTGTGGAACAAAGCAGCATCCATCACGTACCCCATTTGTTTCTGTGTTCACTGACGCTCTGGGTTATGAATTCATCTATTAGCTTAACCTACGGCGAAGTACACTGCACACCCCCCTGAGTGGACGTGAGCAGCAAGAGTTACTGAAAAGCCACTCAAAGGGCTTGCATCTGAGTATATTTACCAAAAACAAGTCCCCATTGAAGAAAGAAAATTATGCCACCTTTTCATCTCCATTCTCAGTCAATTTTGCAAACTGCCCGGCATCAAAATGCCAAACAGGAAAAAAGTGGGACAAGTAAATAAGCTGCTTTCTCCTTAAAACTCAAAGTGTGTAAACAGCATGGCTGTGAGACAATGTATTTCACAGCACTGGGAATGTTCAAGGAAAAGATGCAATTTCCAAACCCCACCTACAAGGCCACAGAACCGGGACAAGAATGAAAATCTAACCAAAGTAAAATGATTGACTTTAATGACATATAAATGCACTGCCTGTGTCACTTAAATGATACTTTGAAACCTGGCACATTTATTTAATTTTATTAATAACATGTTTTTGTAAAGAAAACGGAGTGCATTCAATAGCTGTGGGAATTTCGTGGGCATTTATTATTATTATTATCATTATTATCATTTAACACAAAGGGGGAAAATTGCCAAGTCTCACGAGGGAAAATTTTCACATTAAACCAGTCATTGTTGACAATAAGGAATATAATTAATATGACTCTGAAATCTGGCTTAAATAAAAGAGAAGTGACAGAAAAAAGTATAATTCAGTCATTCCATAGGCAAGGCAAGATGCTCAGAAAGCCCTCGCTGCCACAGCCTGGGCGTACCTGTGAGTGCATCCTTGCACCGGGCACCGCACACAAGCTCCTTCCCTGTTTGGGGGTCTGTCTTCTTGAGCAAGCGGACTACCTCCAGGTAATTGGCCGTGGCAGCCCCGTACCTGGCAGCAGTGAGAGCAATGGCAAGGTTCATCCGGGCGTCGTTGTGCTGTCCTGCAGCAGATGAAAACATCAGAGGAGAGACAGGAGTCACCTCGAGCCACACACTGGTGGTGCAGAAGTGTGTCACAACAGATAAGTCACATCTGTCCCTGTCACCCAGAATATGCGTGATGGCCAGTCAGCTCTACAGGGCATGATTTGAAAATACACAGTCACTGTCTGTCAGGCATTCACCTGCCACTGCCCACAAAGGAGGGGCACTTTGTGCACCACAAAACCGACAAAAAACATTCCTTTCCTACAGAGCTCATATCAATTATCTGGAAGTTAAGAAATAAGTAATTATTCTCTGAGTTTGGGAACATATGTATATGTCAGACTTTCCCTAATACAGACAACTAGTATGCATGAAAGTAAAGCAATTCAAAACTTCAGAATATTTGACACCCCAACTGGTGTTGATGAACAATTTTTAGGAGTGTGTGCTCTATCTAATATTCAAAATCAAGAGCTTCATCTTCCACAGAGGATCTCTCAGTGTTCTATAAAAGGATTTTTCTTGGCTTGAATTTTGATCAGAGCTCCTTAAAATGTTACATTTTTTTTTTAATCACACATAAAAGGTAAGAAATTAAGCGGGGCAAAATTTAATTACAGAACAATTCCTACCTATATTGTTAAAGATTTATTGCTGAAAAATCCTAGTTAAAGAAAACTAAGGGGAAGAAAAGGGTGGGATCGGGGGGAGGGAATGATTAATCACTTTAAAATTCTGGCATCACTAGAGACTTTTTCTATTTATTATTGCCAGTGGAGTTAACGCTGACCAGGAAGAATTACTCGACATTGCAGGGGCCAGGTTCTCTGTGCCCTGAATAATTAATTACCCAGGGTTAGATGTATTGAAGTAGGGTTCAAATTCCCACACACAGGGATCAGTTCTATCAAGATAATACTGATAAAGGGATGAATTTGTAATGGATATTGTTGTTGATTTATGTTGCCAGCATACCAAACATTTAGTATAAATGGTTTATGTAAAGTTTCTTCCTTGTGATTCAGCCTGTGCAAGACCAGAAGCCCTGCACAGGTAATCTGTTCCAGCTAAAAGGGCAAAGTTATAAAGAGAGAATCAATGACTGAAGATTCAGCCGCCCCTCCCCACAAACATCTTATTCTAAAATCACTGAACTGATACAATCAGCCAAGAACCTTTCCCTCAAAATTAAATTCTCTTTCAGTGGAGAACATACATTAAACCTCAACATGCAGAATAAGGGGTTATTTTATCCAAAAAGTTATAGAATGAAAGTAGGAAAATAAATCACAGGAGCAGCAGTAGCTAAACTTTAAGTGGGAAGAGTGGTTAGTATTTCTATCCATTTTGACTCAGCATGACCCTCGACTTGCTATTTAAGATCATCAGCAGGTATGTTTAAAGTTAAGTTTAAGAAAGCAACTTTTAGTAATGTAAATTGGACTATGTTCCACAAAGTTAAAGGCATGCCAACAGCCCAAAGAAACTCAATAAAAATCCCATTTTAGGCCTCTTAAAACTAAAGAGATTACCTATCTAAAGAGAGTACCCATCCCACCCAGCCTTTCAGTAGAAATCCCAGTCCAAACAGTATGGCAGGGAGACACCCAGGACACAATCTCACACAGTACAAATCTCTGAAAAGCCGTGTGTAAATCAACTCTATTAAATCCTATAGGAAGTCGTTGTTGAAAGGAACCAGGCAAAAATCCCATTTATTAAATGACAGATTCCTCTGTAAATTGGTAAACCTATTACACATCACCTGGTAATAAAACTCTAAGCTTTGAAGATACAAAAATCTCTCTTTTAATGTCTTTTTAAAATATAAAATCTCATTAGAGCAGTACTGGTATAGTTCATCAAGCTCTGCTGCTAATAACAAATGCCTCCCTAATTAGCTTCCAAATCCCAATACTTTTGAAGGTAAAAAAGACCAATCTCAGTTAAAAGTGTGAGGTGCAAACAAATTCCTTGGTCTGAATACCCAGCAGCACCTGCCCTGACTCAAATCAGGAATGTCCCTTATCTATGAAGGCCCTTCATGGTATGATCCTCATCTGCCACCGTGTCTTACTGTCTAGGATTGTCAAATCATCTGCGACTCCCTGAACATCCATGCCATTTCACATCTTCCTGCCTTGGCCTCCACTGATTCTTCTGGCTGGAATACCATTCTGAAAGCTCTGGACCACTCCTATGCCTCTCTCATGATCTGGTTCAAATATCTCCCACTAAAGTCTCTCCTTATCTGTGGCCCTCCAAGGCAAAGGTGTTCATTTCTTCTCTGTTAACACTAGATCTTGTACAAACCCTTTTTAGAGTCTTTATGATACTTATTACTTATCTATGCACTCATTGACTTACAAAAGATGAGTCAGGCACTGTGACAAATGCAGGAAACAATACTGAGAAAGACGCAGGGTGACCTCCACTCTTGAGGAGCTCACACCCCTTGGTTATCACTGGATGGCTTCCCGCATCTCCTCACCCCAGTCAGGGGAGGGCAGGAGCCTTACTTGTTTCAGCTTTTTTCTTCTTCATTAGCACCAAGCACAGAACAGGTATCCAGTAAGTGTTACATTTAGCCAAATTCCATTCGGTGTGTTAAGTAAACAGGCTTACTTAGAGTCTCAAATTTATGATTGTATACAATTGTGTTTTATATAATTTTATGTAAGGTTTATAAAATTTTGTAGTCTTTTTCGATGTGTAGTCTCATCTCTAACTATGTAATGGAATGCTTTGTCTCATGTTAGAGAAATTTCAGATATCAGTAAGTTGGTGGCAAGAAATCTGAGGTGAGAAGGAAAACCTCAAATATGTGTACAATCTGACCTTAAAACTCAAACTAGCCCTTGCATTTAAGTTGAATAAGTGGGATGGAAGGAGCAATGGTTTTGAATTATTCTGTTATGACTTAGCCCTTGCTCTCCAGGGGAATGCAAACAATTTTTATAAGCTCCTAAAAATTAGGGAGTAAGTAATTTGACTTTCCTCCAGGCCTAGAAGCTCATACCTTCATCCAGAAGTACCCTTCTTGGAACATTCATCTTAATTCATTTATCTCCTTGGATTCATGGTAGACCTCTTCTGCTTCCCATATTAAATTCACCCTTTACCCTGAGACAGTCAGATGCTCACTATGTATGTTTCGTGAGATAAGTAGCATATTTTCACTATCCTTAACTAAATTCCCCCAAGCCCCCTTTCCTAACATTTTGAAAGGTATCTATATGCCTCCTGTAATTTTATTTCTGGAGAAAAAAGTTTTTGACAACACTACATGTCTTTGCAATGTGATATAATAATGTCAACTCTCCCACCCAACTGATCTTACTGTGAATTTTCAAATCCGTTTTCCTAGAGCCCAGCAACATGCTCCTAATGTACTGCTCCGCGCAGAGCTTCTACACTGGCGCTCACACAAAGACCCAGACGGGGACTGTGAAAATCTGTTTCCTACCCTGTTCTCCTTTGCACTTGAAATCTTACATATGTGCACATATTGAACTTACAACTCATCTGAGAGGAAGCACATAAGAGGTGGAACTATAACTGTTTCCTCTGTTTAGAAAAACAAAATATCAAACCAGCAGCACACCCAAAAGAACGAAGGTCAGTGGTGGTAGAGAAGGATTTCGCCTTAATCCCCAACAGCCATGTACACAGGGAACTGAGAAATACTTCAAGTGAAAAATATTTTGGGATGTAGCCATCTAAAAGATAGGACTCAAACATAAATATTTTGGAGACATAGCAATATTGTTTTTCTCAGAGGGTTTCAAATTGGCAACTAAGTTAACATGCAAAGTAGCTGAAAAAAGAAATAATCATTGAATGTGTAAAGGGCATGAAGAATGAGTAAATATGAAAAAAGTCCTACATAACAAATTACCTGCCATTTTCCCGGTCCTTCAGATCTGAAATTTTGTGATGCCCTGAAATTCTACATATAATCTTTCAATACAGCATATTTTAAATAGCCATTAGTGCACAGCCTATCTGTAGACACAGGAATGTATATAGAAAGTATGTTCTTAAATAAAATAACACCTGTCCATAACTTCACTGTCAATAAAAATTGCCACTGTTGAAATGTTGAGAATATTTCCGTCCACCTCCCTATGCCCTGAACTGGGTCTTGTGCAATCACACGACTACTTTTAGGATGATTGAAAGAAAGAGTAAGTCTCTAAAGCTTTAATCCCATTTCGAACAAAATCCACAGCCATGATTCACTGTCTCAGACTGACAGCATCACAGTGACCTCTGGGGCAGCTTCTCCTTAGCAGTTCAGCAAAGATAATTCAAAGGTTAACCTCCCAAACTCGAGCAGATTTAATATAATCACTGTATTTAAAATTTCCCTTTCTGTTGGGAAAAGCAAGGAGACGCAGAGTACAAAAGAGGTGTGTGTGTGTGTGTGTGCGCACGCATATGGGATTGCTACATTCTGGTTTAAGTATTATGATGAACAAGTTTAAAAGGAAAAACTCAAAAGGACCACATGTTTTTCATGTTAACTGTAACAATGCCATTTGCAAAAGCAAATTATTTATATACCTGATTATTTGTGTGGGGAGTGGCAGGGATCAGGGGACACATGAATGCACTTAACAGTATAAAGCGAAGAAGGGCTGAGAGCTTGGAATGACTGGGTCACAAATTTTGGGTACTCATCTGGGTTACAGTGTCTTATAAAAGGTGCGAGGCTGGGAGGCGCCTCTGAAATGATACAATGCATGCAATGCTAATCTTCAATAGCTACAGATTCCTTTCACACTTCACCTCGTTGCTGGTTTCTCTGACTCTTGCCCAGCATATCTAAAAAGAGAATGAGCACTGAGAAACCCCAAAAGACAGATTCTTTATATGGTAAATCAGAAGAATAAAGTCAGAATTGTATTCTTCCATTAGATCCAGAACTGTAATGAAATCTTGATTTGATCAGCTTTTATGGGCTGTGTAATATTGTAAAAATTGTCCCAATTTCCCTGCAGCCATGCCCCTTGCCATGAGTCTTCACCGTGTCCTCTCCCACTCTGCCTCTGGACTCAGCCGCATGAAACTGTTTTGGTCAGTGGAATGTCAGCAGATTGATTTAAAAAGGATGTTCTCCCAATGCCAAGAAAAGGACACACCCAGGCTAGCCTGCTGGTCCTAGAAGAACAATGAGAGGCCCGTGGCACATTGTCCCAGTCATCTGAGCCAAGGGCACCATACCGCAACTTCCAAACGTAAGCACAAATTCAGCAGAGACCAGAAGAATCCCTCAGCCACCCTGAGACAAGACCAGAGGAACCTAGGTGACCAGCCCAAGGTGTGAGCAATAAATCCCAACTGCTTTTATGCCCTGGAGGTTGTCTGGTTGTGTTATACAGCACTGTGGAAATAGGTAACTTATGCAGGCAATGTGGTCAATTTCCTAATAAAGTTACTCCCAACTAAAAAAAAAAAAAAAGTTACTCCCAACCTGTTCTTATCTTCAAACTTGCATTCTAAGATGGCTATTTAGAATACAATTCATTTCCTATAGAAATGCTATGAATAAATGGTGGTAAGGTGATTAGTTTGCGCCACAAAAGCTATTTAGAGCACAGGGTACCTGAATGAGGCGATTAATACCAGCCTCAATGCCCACCACTCCCTCACACTGACCCTAAATCTCAGGCTGACCCCAGTGCCCATCCTCAAATAAAACTCTGCTCTTCCATATCTCTGTGGGGTTTTTTTTGCTCTTGTTGCCCCTACTCCATGAAACACCACGCCCTACCTGATAGATTATTCAACTTTTTCTTTTTCCTTCATTAAATCTTCCCGACTCCTCTCAGATACAACAGTCTTCTCTCCTCTGTGCTTCTGTGGCACTTTATATGCATACTTACTATAACACAAACTACTTTCCAAATATTTGCACTCAATGCATACTCATTTAGTGAACAAATACACACTAAATGCTTTTTCTGTGCCAGAGATTGTGCTAGGAGCCAGGTTGACAACAGGTACCCAAAGAGACTTAGTTCCAGGCCTAGGAAATCTTGATTCTAAAATTAGTTTCCTAAAAGAAACTGCATCTTATTCAGTTTTGCTTTCCCAATGTCCACCACAGCATTCTGCCTAGTAGATATTCCAATATTTGTTCAATGAATCAAAGAATGAATGTAATGATTATAGGACATAATCACAGGTCAGAGATTGCCCAATTAAGGGAAATGTGCCCAAGGCTTAGAGATTCCAGGAACAGTTCCCAACCCTTCAACCTTACCCCCCAATAGCTACAGCTTCCACTGAACCAAGAGACTGTTTCTCTCTGCCTCGCTGCTTGGCACAGAATGGAAACAGGATATCCTCTTTCCCAAAACCTTTTATAAAAATACAAGCAAAAGAAGAAGGCCAATGATAAAGTTAAAGCATGCAAGGGCTTAATGTATGATTAGGACAGCAAGTGGCAGATGCCTTTAACAAACATTGACTGAGTGGACATTATGAGCCAGGCACAATACTAGGCACCAGGGATCCACTGAATATGGAAATGAAGACTACCCTGGTCTCTGCTCTGTGGGACCACATTCTAAAGGGAAAGACAGATAAAATCCATTATGATAAATTAATGAGATGATTACAAACTGCAACAATGGCAACTGAGAGGAAAGCAGGGGGCAGGGAGAGCAACTCCCTGGGGCAGGGGCTATATTTTAGACAGAATAGTTTGGGAAAGCGGTCAAGATTAGCAAGAGTAGAGAAACTGCAGAGAAGACAATTAAGTCCTAACAGCAAGGCCACCACCTATAAACTTTAATCGTTACTACTTTGCAATTATATCCAAAGCTTATATGAAGCTTAAACTACCAGAAATATGACTATGGCATTAGCACAGCCCCATTTTATTAAATTGTACCTGCAAAGTGGCTTTTTCCATTCATACTTTCAAGTATTCACTTATATTTTATACTTGCTGATGAAGGATTAAGTTTAAAAATCTTTCTGTGTTGATGTACATTATTTCAGGGAATATCTTCTACTACAGACTGGCAAAACTCAAAACAAAAGCATAATATTCAAAGTTTGTGAATTGGAGTAATTTGCTGTCACTTATCCATACTACAGTTCTCAGGAAGGGACACCTGTTAGCACTGAGCATGTAATCATTTTTATTATTAAATACAAAGGTACAATTAAATTCAGGCACAGGATACGACCTGCATCATAATTCTGCCCAGCCTTTCTCTTCACCATATCCTTCTCATTATCGTGGCCCTTTTGTTTCTTCATGTTTCTTTTGTCTTGCCCTAAGTTCTGGAATAAGCTATTTACAATCTGAATAATTAGCAATCAGCATGGATCTGTGGTCTTTGGCCCCATAGAAATGAAATATTGTGAAGTGTCTTAACATGACATATTTCTGTAAAGTTCCTATACCCTCAGGAATTCCCTTTCTTGAAAAAGTTTTAAATGAATCTAATGAAGAGTAAGTTTTCTCCTTCTCAGTAACTTGGGATCTAGCTGGAGTTGAACAAAAATAAAACATTTACACTGCCAACAACAGAACGCTTTGGGCATATTCATTAGCTGTATCTGTGAAAACATGTTCTATATATCAGTTTATAGTCCAGACCCCTCAGACAGGGATCATAGAGAACAATTCTCTCTCTAGCACAAGCCACAAATAGGTTTTTATACTTCCAAGGATGAAAAAGAGCAATGTGACAAAAATTAATTGAAATGAAGTTGGAAAGTCAAGAAGCAAGACATACTATAGAGACTGTTTGACAGACCAATTATGTGCCCTAGAGCCACAGGCCATCTTCCTTGATTGGTTGTGAAGTTCAGGAATGTCACTGAGAAGCCATGTTAGAATGCTGGGCTTTCAGAGTAAGGGCCGTTCTTTACTGCGAGCTGCAGTCTGGGACACATGGCATCTTAAACCAAGATAACTGTCCTGAGGATGCTTGACATTTCTTTCATTTACAAACATTTCTTAAACACCTATGCTCCAGGCATTGAGCAAAGTATCACTGCAGCAGACAGTCATTGAAATGGATTGGCCCAGCTGTCCCAGGACACTGAGATACAAGTGCAAGATTACAGTCTGACTTGAAGAAGTCACGAGTTCCAAAAGGTCGCCCATTCATTCCTTAGCACATCCTTCTCTTTCCTCGGCAGTTTTCCCCCAAATATCACCAAACACAGTGTCTTCATTTTTCTCTCATGTGACCCGAAGATTTGCAAGGAATCTTCATAGAAGTGTGTGCTTAAGTTCAAGCTTCAGCTCTACGAACTCTGAGACCTCATCTAAGGTTCTGCTCATCCATCCTTACAAAGGGAATGATAATGGTATTGACATGGGCTTTATGGGATGAGTGAGTGTGGTAGGTAATGTATGTTGTATTCAACAGTTCTCAATAAATATTAACTATTATTATTGAAAGATAAAAAAAATTACTGGAAAGTCAAGACCACTTTCTACCTTAATTAAAAGACATATGGCTAATGCCTAAAAATATTTAAAAAAGAAAAAGAAAACAGTTCTCCATAGTTTCTAGTTCTAAAGGACTTATTGTTCCTCACTCAATCTGGCAACTTTTCCTGAGACGTGTAACAGCTAATCTCTAATCTCTGCACTACATGAATGCAGTTTGCTTTGTTTCTCTTTTTCACTGTCTTCACTTTTAACCACTGACAAACACAGTACTCTTTTCTATGTGTCAGAAAGGATAGGAAGAGAGGGGAATGGTTTTTCATCCATAGGAAAACAACACTGACAGATAACAGAGTATTTCAGAATATTAAAATCACCAAATCTTAATTAAGAGGACTTCATTTTCTCTTAAAAATAGAGAAGGAGCCTCTGACAATTTTTACAAAGCAAGTCAACAACACCAGCCCTACACTGAGAGAAGTCCAAAGATGCAACTTCTGATCCTTCAAACAGTCCCTAACTGCATGTGTTTCTTTAGCAGATAACTGTCGGGTTTTAGGTTTTTGCTTTTTCCTTCTCCCCATCATACATTCCTTGCAGAGAGGCAGAGCTCCCCCACCTCGCCCATCCCACAGGAGAGAAAGGCGGCCCCGGGGGACACAGGCCCCTGACCTGACTCTGCCTGTCAGATGCTCTCTGCACAGACTGTCAGCCTAGAGATGGTGACCCCGGGAGAACGGAGAACCGGGAGCCCAGCCTGAAGGGGAGGAGAACGGCAGCTGCTCTAGGTGCAGCAGTGAGAGAGAGATTCCCTGTGCAGGAATCAGCATTCAAGTCTTCAACATCGCTTCTGGGACAGGATTTCACCTGTGGCTTTGTCTGCTGAAAATCGCTTTTGGTCCCTTATTTTTCAAGCCGGGTCTTCAGCTTACCCAGCATTTCTGTCTATTCAATGTCTTCTCAGAAAGTTCCTTTCTCCTTAAGTCAGATATATCTTTTGCCTGTGACTAAAAACCTGGGCAAGTCCCAAACTCTGTGCCTCAGTTTCCTCATTGTTGAAGCAGAGTAGGACTTCATGATCCTTCCAGCCCTATTTTATAAGTTGCAATCGTAAAATTTCAACAAAAAAACAACACACACAACTGAAACCTTGTGAATCTAATTCTATAACAAATAAAAGAAGCCCTTTCATGGAAACCTGATCCTCCTTTCATAGCAGGACTGGCTAAAGTGAGTAAGTGAAGCCTTTCACTTGCCCAGAATCACCTTTCAGTCCCCCACTCCTCATTTGTGTGTGAGTACATGCATGCACACAACTTTTTACAGACCCGCTGCAATGGCTCAACCTGCCCCAGCGGTGACTCCGAGTGTGAGCTACATAATAAATACGCAGAGCCCTGCATTAAGGCCCAGCTGGGGAATTCTAACTGGAAGCAGCCTTTAGAGAACATTTATCTGTTGCATGGCGAGTCCTGTATCTTATCAGATTTCTCTCTCTAATCACAGAAAGATTCTGCACCTTATCAAATTGTTATCAAATCAATCTGAGCAGAGCCCAGTGTTCTGATTGTCTGAATAGAATGTGTATCACATTAACATGAAAGCAGGCCAACTCGCGGCAGCCAGGGGACATCGCTGGGACTGGAGGCTCTGAACACCTGAGTTCAGGACACAGCGGCCATAGACGTACTGGATTCTGGGCACATCCCTTGACTCATCGGTTTCTGCTTCTTCATTTGCAAAGTAGGGCTAACACCAACTGCTCTGCAGATATTCTGGCGCCACTGACCTGACCGATTAGAGATCTCATGTGGAAGCATTTGTAAACTGGGAAGCATCTTAAGAATGAAGCTGTTAGATTTCCCTCTACTAAATTCACCTTGCCCCTTCTTTTGTTGGAGACAGTCTTTTGTTATCCAAATTATAAAAATTCCTGTTATCAGAACGATACCTGTTGTTAATCCAGACTTAATGTTTATATTGCGGAACTATATTTGGGGCTTGAAATGAAAAGAGGAAGAAAAGTAAGAATTTAATTCTCTTTTCAACTACAAAACAAAACCTCAGACTCAACTTCACAAGTTTATCTTCACCAGATTCTGTTTCATACTATAGTCAATATTGCATGAACTAAATAAGCAAAATCCTGATCTTAATTTGGTTATTCAAAAGGTTTGCCCTACTAAAATTTTTTTTCAATA
This sequence comes from Manis pentadactyla, assembly GCF_030020395.1. NCBI lineage: Eukaryota > Metazoa > Chordata > Mammalia > Pholidota > Manidae > Manis > Manis pentadactyla. Next base: position 15,770,262 of record NC_080026.1, read on the forward strand.
GCAATCATGAGTCATCTGATCCACATGGATGTTTTGTTTTTCATAAAAATTAATAAATCAAGGACAGGAACTTGGTTCCACCCAACCATCACTACCATCAATCCACCTCCAGCAAGTACAACAGTGCCTAGCATGGAAGAAGGTGCTGAACTATTTGTTGTCTAAAGTTTTCAATTTATAATTCAAGTGTCTTTGAGTTTAACAGAGCCTGATCACCTTGAGAGAAATGAATAAACAGATACTCTGAACCTTTACAGCCAAGATCATGAGCTGAGGCAGAAGACTGACATGCAAATACTGTGAGAATCAGCTTCCCACAGCCCTTCTTTAATGTCACTCACTACCTCCTAACAGCTAGCAGGATATCTGATCTCTCCCAGATAAAAAGACAGGAAAAGGAAGCTTACACACAATGCAGTCATCAATGAAATTATGTCAATATTGCAACTGCGTACATTAGCTACTATGCCAGATGCTCTAGCCATACATTTAGCCAACAGATTTGCTCTGGAACGATGAACATAAAGGAGAAAACAGATGCACCATAATAAGAAAAGAAGTTCTACTTTGAGAAAGTAGTTTGAGTTGTAAGTTGCTGATGATTCAACCTAAGTATCCATATTTTTCAAAAGGCTAGAAAAATTAGGTAACTACATTCTATTATTTAATTTGAATATGCACATTCCTAAGAAAAAGAAACTGATCTTTTTCCTGATACACACAGAAAAATGGTTTGTTTCATTGCTCTAACCTTCAGCGACACTTCAATGCCTAGCTGGCCAAATTACATCGCATGTAAAATTTTAATATGAACCATGCACTGGAGGATGCTGAAAACTGTCTTTAATTTAGTTGGATGCAATAATAGCATGATAGTATATATTGTTTAAAAAATAACAAGGACAGTCTGAATCAGTTACACAATGCTTTAAAATGTTCTAGGCATGAGGATGGCACACTTACTCTGTAAAGGTCATACGATCTCTATTGACCCATTCAACTCTGTTGTTGGCAATATCTAAATGAATGAGTGTGGCTGTGTACCAGTAAAACTATGTATGGACACTGAAATTTAAACTTTGTGTAATTTCTGCCACAAAATTCAGCCATTTAAGAAATGTAAAAATCATTCTCAGCATACAAAATAAGAGGCAGGTAGGGATTTGATCTCTGCACCAGGAGGGGAAAAAAAATGTGAGAGGAAGAGGAAGAGAGGGAATAGATAACATAAAATTACCTTTATGGGTTCAAAACCTTTTTCTACTTTTGTGTTTGCACATTTTGATAACAAAAAGTTAAATGTGTGTAACTCAGTGAGGAGAATCTTTTCAAGATGCATATATATTACATCATCTTGTGTACACTTTAAACATCTTCCAGTTTATATGTCAGTCATGCCTCAATAAAGGTCGGGAAAAGCTTACAATTTTAAAAAGGGAAAGATGAGAGAAGGAGGGAGGAAAGGAAGGAAGGTAGATTATATTTTGCTATTACCACCATTATACCGAAGAGCACACCCAGTGACAAATCTATGGTTAATACTGCTCAAGTGAAGTCATCTTTACTGTGTCACACATTGTCAGTACTTCCACACCAATGTAAAACGTGGTTGTGCAGCACTCTCTGGGGGGGAAAAAACCAACTATACATCTAATTCAATGCCTTCTGTACTTGAGAAAGGCATTTCCAATATTCTAGACAATCTGATTCAAATTAGCACTCAAAAAATGTAAAAGCCGAAAAACAAAATGATTCAATAAATAGGCCATTGACTCATTTCTGGTAAACTATCACATAATTTAAAATCAAATAATAGCATTAAAGCAGCTCTTTACCAAAAAGGTTTCAATGAATGTCAAACAATTTCTCCTTTGTCTCTGAAATGCTGGAGACACAGAAACAGGCAGCAAGACTCAAATGTAAAAAACTAACAAAACAAATAAAAAAATAACAATACCCTCACACTTTCAATCACTTTCTATAATATAAAAAATAATATCAGTAAGTATAGATATTATACAATGTCACACCAAATTGAAAATATGTTTACTAGTATTACTTTCAACTTTTAAATATAAGGCCAGGACATAGCATGACTATTACAAATGATTTCACTTTTGTTTTTCATCATGAAAAGTAAAAAAGGATCAATTACCATGCTTTAGTGAGTTGAGTTTCTTGCCCAAATTCCTAGCAATTCTCAAGTCTTTCTGGAAGTGCTCATCAGTCTTTGACAAATTGGTTATTGTCAAAGAAAGATCCTATTAGTTTCTATATGAGAGTCAAGGTATCCTCACCCAATTGTAACTACTGACAAACTTTAACTTGCAGACTTAGCCCTAAGCAGGCCCTGAGTCACTCCTGATGGTACTTGGCAATATATAGAGTCCCATTCCTTCAGAATGAGAATCTGCCTATAAACTACTATCTGCCTGCAGGGAACCTCTAGACAAAGGAATCGCTGGTGTTTGCCAGGCTGCAGTCTCTTGCCATATACGCCATAAGGGTCCCTGGCCAGTGCCTGGTTTGCACTCTATGCTTCCACTTGGACTAGACCTCGTCTTATTTCAGCCTGCTTGGCCAGAGCTCTGACATCCTGCTTAGCTCTTCTCTCAAGGACTGGCCATTCTCTCTACTTCAAGTAAGTCCTAGTGTTCTCCATAGACTGCCCCCCCTTCTCCCAAAGAATCTCCAAGATGCTGTCACACACTTGACTCAGTGGATCATCACTTCGCTGAGAAAGCTGCTTTCCTTCTCAGGCCCACCACGGGACTCCTGCATGACAAGGAGCACTGAGATGGGGAGTAACAGAGACTGCTGAGCCAGCCGCGACAGGTGTTCGGACTGCCAGTCACTTTCCCTGGGAGACTGCTCCTCGCCAGGCTGAAGCTTGAGTCGGCCCGCTCCTGGTTCCCTGCTCCTCTTCTGCCAGCGGCCCTTGGGAAAGGTACTGAAGGGTGTCCACATTTTAAGGACAGGAAACATTTCAGCAGACATAGCTGAGGTTTAGTGCTCCCACAAAGAGAGCTAGCTATTAAAGTAGACTCTGTGAAATTTCTTATGGCTTATAGAGAATAAGAGTCACTCACCTATCCTTTACCAATATCACAGTTCAGGATACAAATTCAAAGTCAGTTTCACTTAATAAGTTTTTAATTCTTCTAGTCACCAATAAAAAATTTCTATCTTAAAAACACTGAATTTTAATGAAAAACCTAAGCCTAGGAATCGAAGACCCAAACAGACTGTAACAGTCTATTTACCTTAGGGAGAGGGCAAAATTATAATATATTCCTCCATTAAAATATAACTTTAAATACAGCATACTAGTCTTCGACTTAACACACGTCTCAAACTTCTGAAGAGTGCTACACAAAGACACTTTTGTAAAACAACCTCACAGCACTTTGATGTGGCCGTATGTTCATTAAAAGGAAGTATTACTACTTACATACAGAAGGTACATAATGAATTCAGTATGTGTCTAGAGTTGGCTAATGCTATTAAAGCACAAGCCAAAAGCACAGACTATTAAGTCAAACTGTGATTTGTCAAAGTAAGTCTTAATATGACACAAGTTAGAAATAAATAAGCAAAACACTAATGTTTTGATATGGGATTAGTGAGGAAAGCTAAACCCAAACTGAGACCAGGTTGCAATTGACACCCCTTTGGTCTATCTATAGACTTGACTCTTCCTCTCTCTCTTCCACCTGGATAAGTACAAAATTAGCATGCACCAGCCATTTTCACTCCCCCGAGGTTTTATATCTCTAATGCCATTTTAAAGACTGATATTCTTTCCAAAATGTTGACACAAACCAGTTGGGCAATTACAGATTTTTTTTAAGAGCCCACATTACTGAAGTTTTAAAAGATCTAGATTATTCTTAAAACAGAAATTGGAGAATACTTGACATTAGTTTATTAATGCACTTCCAAATTGAGGAATATTTAACAAAAACGACCAGAAAGGGCAGACATATAAATAAAAGGGCCAAGCCCCGAAGACAACTATCAAAAACATAAAATCTAGTAGGTGGATACTGGAGTTGTCCAGGAAATGTGAGCAAAGAGATGGATACTGCTCCCATGTATTGCATCTTCTTTTTTCTCTGTCTTTCTCTCTCTGTCAGCCAGAGTTCCTTCAAAGAAGCATAAAATCTCATCCAAGACTCTCCCATTAATCACCCAAATACGTTCCCTTGCTCCTGAGTTCCCTGCATCAAATGCTGTGAAAGCTGGATGCCCACTGCCTGCAGAATTCAAAATTAACTCCTTTACGTGGCATACCTGATCCTCCTGCTCCAGGCCCCGTTCGCTGCCCCGCCTGCTCCCTGCCCCTACTTACCCCACGTAGGCTCACGTCCTATACCACTGCTTCCTGGATTCCATGTGCCTTATGCCTGAGGCCGCATGTCCCCTTCCACATCCCCCCCTACTGACTATCCCTGGTTTACTTAAGGAAGCTTTCCTACACCCGCCCCCTGACCCCCACCTTAGGTACCTGCCTCTCATGTGGTGCTGCAATCATGGGCTTGCACGTCTGCACCCTCCAATAGCCAAAGAGCTTTTTGAGGAAAGGAAGAAACTCATGTTATTCTGTGTACTTCCAGTCCCTATTACATTATCTATATACAAGGGGCTAACAGATGATTACGGGATAGATAAAATTGCTAGCCATATTTTCAAAAAAGTACTAACTATCCTATCTAGAAAGATATGAATCTATTATTTCTATTTCCTATGCAAAGTATTGCTTCCTTTATAGGTATCCAAACATCCCAAGGCTATTACATTAAAGCTAATCTTAAAGAAGAACAGAGTTCAGAATTAAAGGAAAGAAAACCTTAGAAAGTACTGCTACCTTTAGCACCCAACAGATGTGGCAATAATAAAACCTAAGTGCGCCTGGACCTGCAGTAGGCACACTACAATCTGGAAGTCGCAGATGTCAACATTCAGTCAACTTCTTCCCAAGAATCATACATCAGAAATCCCGCAGTGTTTATGCACTTTTCACGAACTTTTGGAGGGCAGATTTATCAAAATCCACTAGGAGTGATAAGATCCAAACCAGAGGCCCTGCTGACAGCATCCAATTCTTTAACAGATTAAGAGGCTGGATGGTGAAACGGGCTGGGCAAGAAGCCCTGCAGTCTGGGGAGCAACAGCCTCAGCAGCAGAAACATGAAACTGAAATTCCATTCCTGCTCTCCAGCCACCCTCCAACATTTCTTGGGAAGATCTCACGACTCATGAGTTGATGGAGGGAAATAAGACTGCTCGGCTTTTCATTATTGCCCTTTAGCAGGTTAACCAAACGGACACAGAGATCACCACAGCCCACCCACGTGCTCCTCAGTGCTAGGACAGCACAGGATTTTCTGAACGACTTGTTTAATTCTGGACACAGAGAAACTGGAAGCAAGGAGAGAGGTCGCAGCCCACTGACCTCCAGGCCCTGGAAACCTGCCTTCCAGTGGAGGCAGAGGATGGATTTGAAGGTCTGGGTGTCACTTATTCTGCTGGAGGCCAACTGGAGGCCTCACACGGGGCCAGACTCCCACCCACCCAAAGAGCTAGAGCTCTCTCTTAGCGGGAGTCAGAAAACCTTCACGGCAGTTTGTTTAAATATGTGACAATGTCCAATACTAGACAAAGCACAATTTCTATACCAAATACAGGTGGGAGAGGTGGAAATTAGGGATATTTTTTCCCCCAAGCTCTCTTCTACTCAGTAGCCTTCTAAGTTCCCGGCACTTGTTTATGCTCCAAATTTCTGTGCCTTGGTTTATCTGGTTTCCGGGTGGCTATGCTTTCCAGCAACTGCTGATGCAGCAGCAGAATAATCTCAATGAAAGAGCTGACAGGATCAGGCCCTTCTGGTGTCTCTTAAGTTTCAAGCTCAGTATCTGTGCAAAATGGTTATAATGCCAAAATTCAAAGGAATGAAGAGGGGGAAATAATTTGAAGTTAGTAGCTCAAAAGAACACAATGAGCAAAAATATACCTACTCAAAATCTGATGGTGGGGGACAGAAGGGAGGGCAGTTCAGTCCTAGCCAGCCACCCAGCTCACAGACGGCCCCTGATACCAGGATGCAGGCAAAGGTTTGTTGAATGGAGCTACTTAACAAAAAAGGGGAGAAGAGACGTTTCAGGCAAGTGCTGTCTAAATTAATATGATGGGGTCGATTAATTCTATTCACATTTGGGGAGGAGTGAGAAGAGAAAGACCAAGGTTACATTAAGCAACAAGTATAGCAAAGAAAAATAATTAAACTTCAGTGAGTGAGGTATTTAATGGCCTCTAATATTCATATACTTTAAATATTACTCTTTATGTTTGTCATATTATGTGTGTTAATAATGCTTATGCTTAGCTTTTTCTAAAAAGCGTCATTTGCTACTTAAAAAAACAGACAGAATTGAATAGAGAAATGTTTTTCTCTCTTTATTCATTCTTAGGGCACCAGTTTTACCCAAATGTGGGCTCAGAAAAAGAAATATGCAAGTAGAAAATAGAGGGGAAAGGTAAAACTACATATTAATCTTGCTTTATGCAATATGCATTTCTTACAACTAGCATGTACTATTACAACTAGTTATTTATTTTTTAATATACAATTTGAAGAGGCTACTATATGATGAGTTAGGTTTACTTTAATCCCTTAAGGGTGCGGGAACAGTAAATTTATCTAATTTGTAAATCCTGACTGTATTCAGACTGCTTTTTAATAATTGGATGTATAACCCTTCTTTTACCAAAACAGATCTGAGGTAACTACAGAGGTACAGTGCTTTGCTCACAAAAAAATTATCAAGAGAGGGAACTCTCTGGAGCCTCTTCTCGGTCTTTTAGTCATAATTTGACCTCTGTAAGGGACAGTAAAACTGCACGAGTCACCAAGTGCATTTATTATCATATTTCTCAGGTTGAAAATTAGAAGAATTTAAAGCTCCTGGGAAACAGGAAGTTTCTGGCTTACTGAGAGGCTTTGGAGTTGACCTATCCCAAGTTAACTCAGAGTTAGATATTAATCATCTGTGGCATAAAAACATAAAAAGTACTATTTATCTGATTTTGTTCTTAATATGATAGTTGCTCATCTACTTATTGTGTTCTCTTATCATTTTCTTCTCAAAGATCTATTCTTTTGAATTGACAGCAAATTACACATTGGCAATACTTTTCCAGTGAATGCAAGAATACCTCCTCAGTTTTGGATAGTAAAGGAGCTGCATTTATATAAATTATGTGGGAAGTCAGTTATATGTGTGTGTGTGCTGAATGTGCAGAGCTGAGTTTAAAAATAAAAGGAGGTGTTGTGTGGTTCGGGTTTTCTGTGGGCGTATATACCAATCTAAGGAGTGTTTTGCCAATATAAAGTGTGATATGAGTAAGTATTAATAGTAATAGTGAAACCAGTTTGAAATTCACATTCTAATACAGTGGTCTGTTTGGTTCCAGAGAATATAATCTACCATGGTGTTAGTTTTATTTGTAAGAACTATGAACCAATAACTTTTTCTTCACAGTTTTTCTATATTACATTACCAGGGACTGGTTGTAGAACTGGCAGTTGAAACTCAAGTGTGGGTTTTTCTTTATTTTCATTAGTGCTATTTCTTGTGAGGCTAGATACCAGCTTGTATTTCCATTACACTAAGAAAGCGCTGTGTGTCTTGTGCAGAACTGCAAAATGGATTTGACTACTGTTCTTTCTCTTTCTTCATTTTTCTAAACATTTATCTGAGCAAACACTCTTGATCGCCTTGAAAGAACGCCCGAGAACACACTAGTGTGGGTGGGGGGCCGATCTGCACAGGGACTCTGCCAACAGATATGTGAGGTCTTATATGGTCATACAATAAAGCAGCAAGAAAACCAGTTTCTGGAGACCAATCATTACAGCTTTTTACTTCCTATTTATTTTCTCATATTCCAGTTATAATTACTTCATTCTCCCCTTCCTCCCAAGTGTCACATATAGATCGCATTTCTGAGGGAAAATTACTTAGATACTGGATAGTTAGTTACTTTAAGCTGCAATATGCTGCACATTTAAACACGGATTCTATTTCTTGGGCATGTGTTTTCTCAAGGTCTCTAAAATAAAACCAGAAAACACTTCAAACTTTTAAATCATAACTATAAGCTGCACTTAATGAGTTTCATGTCTAAATTTTTTAATGCACCATTAATTTAAAGAATATTAAAAATTGTTCTGAGAAGTACGTAATTTCATTTATTAGTACAAAACAGACTCACCTACTTAAAAGACTGATTAACATGAGCATTCAGTCTGAGTAAGCAGATTAGTATTCAACACAAGCAGATAATATGAAATAGTTCTTAGCAAATTCAAACAAATCAGAGCATATTTCATGTAATGATAATAGCACTTGAGACAGCTTCATTTTAAGCTCTTATACAGATAAATTAGCAGATGTGTCATTGTTTTGTGGTGTCCAAAGAAAGGAAATAATATTTCATGTTCACCTATAAAAAGAAAAATAACTTAAATATGTGGTTTATTGGTGGCTAAGGATGCACCAATGGGTATATTTTGACCTAAGTACCTAACATGGCTATAAATTTTAATTCCATGAAATTTGGTTCCTGGGTGCTTTTGAAATTCACCTTTTAAAAACTTTGTGGTTCCTTACACTACTATGGAATGAAACACCCAGTATATTACATGAAAAAAGCAAAGCACTACTGTTCTCTAAGAAATGGTAGGAGGAGCAAATGCAAGCGTACATAAGATGTACACACATGCACACATACATGGTGAAAGGATATGCCAACATTAAAAAAAGAGAGAGAGACATTAGCCCTATTTGAACAGTCTTTGTTTTTATTTTTTACCTTTAAGCCCTGTATTTTACATAATTATTAAACAAAAGCACAGCTTTAAAAAATAAATCCATAATGATCTATAAAGCAAAATTAAATTGATTTGTTGTACTGAGTTGGTAAAATAACCACCCTGATAGGAACTGTGTCAAGTAGTTTTAAAAGTCAGTCATTTGTCTATGTACCTCCATTTGCATAAATAGTAACAATAGCAACAACAAAATTACAATAAAAAAATCTTGAACTGGCCTCAAATAATATTTTTTGGAGGTATGATGGAGGTTAAATAAAAGCCATGTGCTCCTGAATTTCATGTGGAACTATGTCTAAGAACTCCTGTTTTTCTTCTTTAAACAAGATAATTTTTTTTAACTTTTTCTACTGAAATGCCAAGAAATAATGACCAATGAGTAGCAATGACATCCACAGAGAATAGATTTTGGTCTCTAATTCCCATTCCTCACAAATGTCAAGGCTTATTGAAGAAACGGCTGATCTAAGGCAGAAAAGCTTCAAGATAAGCCTGAAATATCTTGTCACAGCACAGAACCCATCATAGATAACTGACAACATTATCAACAGGGCTTAGGGGCCAGTGTGAGGAGGTGCCCATGGCCAGAGATAGGGCAGTTTGAACATCAATAACTCTAACGGGCTGACACACAACAAATATATTTAAGCCATGAGTTTAACTCACAATCCAAAAATATCTCACCACCCTTGGAGGATGCTAGAAAACCGACTCACTATTTTTGGAAACTAGAGTATAAATGGAAAGAACCAAATATTTATTCGGAAATTTTATATAAAATATACTTCAAGGTAGGCAAATAGCTGATACAGGGAAATTATAAGTAATCCAACTAATAAATGAGATTGGAAAAACAGTAGAAAAGAATCATTTTGTAACCTCTTTACCCCTAATGTAATACTGTAAATGATCTAGGCAATGATTATAATGACTGCTTAAGGGGAAAAAAAGAGAGGCAAAAGACTTATAATGGTAATTCACACGATTACCTATGAAGCACTATGAACAGAACAATTTGAACCAGCCTCCTTAGCTAGCCACCAAAGATGTCCCACCTCTCCCCAATAAATTATGCTCTTGTTTTTCTTTTGTAATGTCCTGTCCCTTAAATCTCAGCTGTCTCTGCAATTCCCTTTAATTAACAGAATGTGGTAGAAGTGACACTGTGTGATTTCCAAGGCTTGGTCAGAAGAAGTCTTACATTTGTGCCTTGGTCCCTTGGTATGCTCAATGCAGTAAGCCAGCCATCACATAAGAAGTCTGACTATTCCGTGAAAAAGTCCAAGCTAGCCAGGTGGAAAGTCACAGTGAGAGACACTGGGCCAGCCCCCAGCTGTTCCAGCCTTCCCAGTCCAACAGAAATATAAATAAGGAAGTTCCCAGGAGACTCCGTGGTTATCCACAATCTCACTGCAAGCATAGGAGGAATTCCAAGTAAGAAACACCCAGCTGAGCCTACCCATCCTCGGTACGGTGAAAGAACCCACTGGTGTTTTGGGCCAAAAAAGAACCCACTGGGTGTTTTGTGTTCTTACACAGCAAAAGACTGATGGAACCAGCCTACGTACCACTGTACAGAAAACACAGGGGAACTGTTACTGAAACCATAAGGGAACAGAGGAAGGGACAGGAAACTGATTCGTTACAAAAAGACTGAATTGGCATAAGTGAGTCTTAACTAGTGTTTGTTTTACAGGCTAATTTTTGAAATCAGGAGCCAGTTAAGCTTCTGAGACTATAGGGGACATATGAACCTGACTGGATAACTGATATTAAGAAATTACTGTTAAACATTTTCATTGTGACTATATTTTAAGGAAAGACTAAAATACTCAGGTATGAACTTTTTTTTTTTCTGTGGGGCAGGGGGCACAGATAGGCATATAGATGAAGTTTAGTGAGTTTATAAGGGTTCAAACAGATGATTCCCTTTATTATTCTCATTACTTCTTCATAGGTTTGAAATTTGCCTTAATAGAAATGTGTATACTTTGCTGAACCATTGGTTATTTTCTGTTAAGGTGTGTGACAGACTTAAAATTTAATGGTAGCTAAAAGAAACCATAAAAACTAATCCACATCTCAAAAAGTTCTTTTTTTTAACCAAAAATAAATAAATAAAAGGAGAAAACAACTTGAATATCCCTGTATATCCAAAATATTGGTCCAGATATTTCTTATGATTCCCCATCTCCATAAAGCAGGGATCATAATATCCTATTCCAGCATACATACCGAGCTGGGTCAACTAAGATGATTTATGGGGAAAAAAATGGTTTGAAAACCATCCTCTGCTGTACAAATGTAAAGCATTGCTTGTGGCAGGGACCATGTGTTTGGTACAGTATTTGCCATATGGCAGAAGCTCTCAACACCTGAAAACTCAGAACTGTGTCCATAATGCATTTGGCCCTAATGCCAGGCACAATGCCTGGAAAATTGAAGCTCCATAAATATTTTTTGGATGAATGAGTTAACTGGGGGGAAGAGCGCATGGAGATTTCTGATACAATAGCTTTTGCCTTTGATCCTGTATCTTTTTTAAAAGGGTCAATTGAGCAACAGTTTATGGGGGGGAAATAGGGTACCGTGAAACCACCAGACCTATTTGCTCCAACAACTTATATGCAAACATATCTTACTACTGGTGAATTTTATCCCTGTTTTCAAGCTTTTTTATACAGAGTATAATATAAATTACTACTATCTCAATAGGCTATACCTGATCACATCAACTTTTGCATGCTTTTGATTTTCCTAAAAGCCGATTATAAGAGAATGAAAGCCTGGTATTTCATACATGCTGGTCAAGTGAGCAATAAGCAACTGCAAACTTTTCTAGGGGCTATTTTGCTCTGCCTCATCAGCAGGAAGCTAAAGCATATGTTGGATGTTAGCCTGGATGGACACAAATGTGTCCTATTTATTCAAGATTTCCTTTGAAGCCACAGTTTGTAAGTTTTGTTTCTCAGGGGTACATGTCAAACTCATTTAGCATTAGTTGGTACCAAGATACACTGAATAGCAAAAAGGCAGAATTCAAGGGCAAAAAAAAAATGCCTGCTGTATGAGCAATAATGTCAGTGTCATTTATCTAACTCACAGAAAATAAGGAGAAATACAATGGCAAAGACGGTAGTAGAAAACCAAAATAAAAATTATTTATTTAATTTATAAGTATAAAACTACATATGGACAAGGAGAAATATTAAAAACAAATGTGCTTTAAATCAGTGGCTAAGATGTGGATAATTTTAAGTTCTTTTAAATGTTTCTGAACCCTTAAATTTCAAAGATTATATATATATACCTGGAGCATGTTTACATGCACAGTATTTTCCTTTCTCCTAAGAATGTTCTGAAAATTTTTCTCAAAGGGTCTGCAAATTTTAAATCTATACAGGAACATTTGTGGAACTGATGCTTCACTTTGGAATATTTTTATCAAAAGTAGAAATTTGCTGGATTGCAGAATATCCATAAAATTGACCCAAATAAAATGATACTTAAGTAATGCTTCATTTGTACAAAGTTATTTTACATGTAAAATAGTTCATTTAAATCTGAGTTATGTATGATAAGCCTAAGTTCATAGATGTATAATGTAGGGCTCAAAACTCAAGAGTATGTAAACCCAAGTCGTCTACACGCATGTCGTTAATTGTTGCCACTACATTACACTACTTTGGACAGCAGTTTTCAATTATAATTGTGATGGTCATAACTGTGAGACAAGTTATGTCGTTTCCAACATTATTGTTCTAAGACTCATCCATGTTGTTCAGTTTAGCTTATATTCACTTCCAATGCAGTGTTTTACTGCATTATGTGAATATATCAGACGTTATCTATTCATTTGTCTCTTGATAGAGATTCGAATTATTTCCCTTTTTGAAATTATACCCAGCACTGCAATGAACTTTTCTTTACCCATCTCCTGGTGGGCATGCATAAGAGCTTCTTCGGGACACACACTATGTAGCAGAATAACTGAATCATAAGGGTTGTGTGTGCTTAACTTTACTAAGACTGTCCAATTATTGTCCACAGTGTTTGTATCAACTTATATAACACGTCATATTATAATTTTACAAAGTTTAAAAATAAAACTAAATAACAGTTTATTTTCAAATATATTCATATAACATAAAAAAGAGAGAACTCTAATAATAAAATTCAGAATACCAGTAATTTCTAGGAAAGAGAGAAGATGAAATAAGGGGTATTCACAATTTGAAGGCACAAATAGATTCAATGTATTGATAAGTTTCTAAGTTTAAAGGTAAGTTGTGGATTCCAGGGTTGTTATGATTAAGCTTCACAACTTATATATGTGTATTAGATGTATTCTTTTATGTGTATCAATATTTACATAACTTTAAACCTTGGTGTGTATGACAGATAATAAGGATCTAAAAGGGACAGGAACCTTGAGAACCGTTGGCAAATAGAACTTTATGTTTTAAAATGAATTTATTATATTTTCATTTTAAGGTGGAAATGAAAATAAAAACAATAGACAAGTTTTAATACACCATGATAAATTTTGGTAAGTTTGAGATAATATCCCCTCTTTGTCAAAAATTTTGGTTTTATAGACTCCCCCCCCAATCAAAGTTCACAGAAACTGGACCTTCCAAAATGAAGAAAGGGATTTGGTAGTGTTTCCTCTTCCAGGGGAATTTTTCCTATCTCTACATACATCTATCTTGTAAGCATTCAGATTAGTCAGTTATGAAAGACAGAAAATGATGACAAATTACTAACCCAGTGATTCAAAAATTAAGTTGAAAAATTAAGTTGACTGTCCCCCAAAGGGAAAGTAAATGTCAGCATATAACCCCAATATGTATTATTTATAAATTACTTATCTCAACTATTTTACTTATATATAATAGACATTTGAACTTCATGTAAAAACAGGTATTGTAAGGAATTTGACAGAAACATATCTTAGAAGTCCTAATATGTTCTTCCTACACCCAGTGGATGGCCCTGTACTCCCCACGAGGTCCACACTCCTTTGTAGAGATCACCACACCACCAGTCAGCTTCTATTAAGCAGCACACAGCCTAGTCTTGCATAATAGCACTGCAGTTTTGTTTGTAAATCCACATATTTCAGTTATTTATTCAACCTATTTCTATTACCCTGAAGAAATGAATGTGTCTGTCAGACTTCAAGCAGATACACCCTATTAGTTCAACAATTGTGTTTGCAAATAGTGTAAATGAGAATTAATAGAGGCACCATCTTTAATTTGACTTATGTTCCAGGAGTGCAACGGGAAAACAAAAACGAAAACATAAGACAGAATAGAAAAGCACTGTTGTGTTATTGGATAATTGATTTTTTTCACTTTCAAAGTAGATAAAATCAACACCTTACAATACTTGTCTTTAACCCTAACGTGTACAACTGCAGGGGCATGCCTAGAAGAGTAATAGTTTGTTCCTAACAAAAGAGTCTAGATTCCACAATATGCCTTCTGCCAGAGGCATCGTTCCCCAAAGCACACAGCTAACTGCATCTCCTGCTGCACCTGTAACAATTTAATTGTATAAGTCAGCCTAGTCAAGCATCTCCAGCTCATGACTGGGAGACATGAAATTCATTGTCATTATTGTCCCTGTCATTTTGGATCATTATATCCCGCTGCAGAATTTTCCTCACTTCAGTGCATTTTTACCTCCAGGAGCCAGGGATTATAGCTGAGGTTGGGGTGGAGGCAGGACCGTGAACTACATTTACCTCAGGGGAGCCAGGGATTAAATTGGCTTTGCTCTCTCACGAGCTGAATTCAGCTATTTGTACGCTGTGCATTTTAGGCTGGAATAAAAAATGAATATTCTAGTGAAACCTGGGCTTTAATTCCCTCCTTGAAACATGGATATAACTAACTTTTATTTACATTAGGAAAGCTAATGTAATTTCCTGTAGGTTGCATATTTTCATATGTGCATAACGAATACTTAAGGGCATCATCGGATATGAAATAACAGACATCTCTCTCTGTCAATGGCTAGACTCAGAAGGAAGAATTTAAAGCTGTAATTTTCTTCTCCAGCTTCATCTTATAGAAGTTTAATGAGGGCATTTAATGGTTTTAAATATTTAATGATTTTTAATTATATCTCATTTTCAGTGCACTGGGTTGGGTGACTAGAGTCCAGGTAGAATAGCACCAAAGGCCTACTCTGGGAGCAGGAAGATTGACATAAAGTTGACAAGGGAAGACACAATAAGTTCCTGAGGAAACGGGCTCCCCCTCCACAGCGGGATCATATAATCTCACCGCCTGCAAGTCACCCAAGCCTGTCATGCTGCAACCAATTCTTGATGACTTGGGAGACTTGGACCAGTCACCGTGCTATCTACCTGGTAACCCCCTTATCAATGGTAATGGTCATGGCCAGTATTCAGCCAGCGGATATCCAGCAGGAGATGGAGAGAAGCAGATAGAAAACACTAGAATGTGTCTCAGTCAGAAAATTTGTGAGTTCACTGTATGTTTTCTCTAACAGAATATAAGAAGAAAATACAACCTGGTATGTCACTTCCTATCCCAACTTTCAGTTCATATGGATTTTACAGAGAAATCTGACATTTAATTTGTCTTCACTGAAAAAGAGAGTGGTTATTACTCCATATGTGTGAGTTTGTTTTCCAGCAGTTAACAAGAAAATACGGCAACGGATCATACCTATGCCAAGCACAGAATAGCCACTATAATTACTACTTTAAAAAGTACATGGATTTTATCACCTTTTGTGGAAGAATAGATTTTACCTTAATTATATGCAATGGCCATCACTATTTCTATTTAGGATAAACTTTTTAAGAGTAATTAAGAAATTTTTTGACCTTTGTCCATTTGTACTTCAGAGGAAACAGCTTACAGCCCTAATATCTCTGCTTTGAAGGAACCTTAAATATCGTCTCAACCAAGAATCCAAGTTAATGGCAATGTTTACTAGTCTCTCTGACTGTATTTTCACACCATTATATTTCACTTTTCTTGGTGCTCAAGATTAGAGTGTTTAGGTAGCAAAACTTGTGGCATTTAAAAGTTCATTTAGTTACTGGTGCCATTTTTTCATCATAATCAAAATTCTCTCAAGGAGTTATAAAATGTGTTATTTCTGTTCACTTTAAAATGGCTAATTTTATGTTATGTGAATTTCATTTTAATAAATTATTTTTAAGTATATAAAAAAAAAGTTATTTCAAGCAGCCCGAATGCATGTTGAAATCATTTGAGTACTGTGATTACATTCTCATAATGGTCATTGACCAAGAAGAGTATCTTTCTTCTGGTTAAAAAAGGTTTGTCTTATAAACTGCAATGCTTAGACCTCATTTGTAATGGGAAATATTCATGAAGGTATTTTTTTCTTCCCTGAAATCTATAGGAGCAGGATGATAAATTTTTGGTTAAGGGGTAAGGCATCCCTTCCTTTCCTAAGCACATATTTACTGCATCTAATTCTTTTACTTATATGCTCCTTTCTACTTATTTCCATGTTAGTACTTAAATTGTTCATCACATCATTAAATGAAACGGGTTGCTCTACCTGTGAATATAGCTGTGAATCATAGAATCACACTCCGTTTCATAGCTTTGTTTTGTCTTTCCTCAAGCATGATATAGTTGGGTCTATATCATTTCAGAACAAGGATAAAGAAAAATTATTTATTTCAAATAGCTAGAACATAATTATGTTTACCCATTCATTCTATTCACAGATAATCAGATTTAATGATTAACTTTTAATCTCAATTCAAAATCATTTTAAATAATATTTTTATAAGTTTTCAGTAATCTGCTAAACTCACACCTTTGCAACCTGTAACAAGCCATACAAGCCAATTCTAGATTACAGAAATTCTTCTCTCTTCATACTCATAGGATAATGTTCCTTCTGCATATATGACAAAGATTTCCCTTAGTTTCTCTCTGCAGAATCAATCAGAATCTATAATTCATAACAACATCAACCCAACATAAGACAGGCTGCCCCAAATTCAGATATGACATCCACTAACAGTCCTTTTAAGGCAATTGCAGATACGCACAAGCTAAAAGATAAATAAGTGTAGTTAGTGTCTGATACATCACGTGGTAGAGAAAAAGACCAAGTCTTTGAGAGCACTTGTGTAGGAGGGTTTAGTAATAAGACACAAAGGGCACAGGTATTTCCATGTCAGGATGGGCAGGGTGCCAACTGCAGGATGCCTCCTACTCCTCCTGGACCAAACATCTCTTTAATATAATCACCCCATAAACTACAATGGATTAGGGTCTGATGCAGAGAGAGCAAATTCACAATGAAGGTTGTCCTTTAACATGCGGGCTCACTCAAGGGCACCAAAAAAGTAGTTAAGTGCCCCCCTGTGGTGTTTAGATGCTGGAAGGCACCATAAGGTGTGAATTTTCTAGCTTTTAATGTTTGTCTAAGACCCTTAACATTTCTCTAATATTGCTGCTCCGAAGACATTTTCTGGAGTTTGTCCCTGTTGCCCCTTCTGCACGTATACATTTTGCATTCATACGTGAAAGCCTGAGAGACAAGAGAAACTGATTCAGAAACCTAACACTGAGAAGAAGGAAAAAGGTAGCGGTGGCCTTGAGGACATCCCATAATGTGAAATACAATTATCAAAGTCTCCTGAAAAAAATAAACCCCCAAAACAAACAAACAAACAGAAAACATTTCTTCATGCTAAGAGTGTAGATGTTTGACACAAAATACAAAAGATTACATAATGGGGGGTAAAAAAAAAAAAACTCCCTGACTAACAGAGCCTAAGCTGTCCTTTGTGTCACAAAATTTCTAACACTTTTTGACCATGTACAATTATGTGGGTCCAGCTATTTTCTTACAAAGGGACATCCTTGGACTATTTTCCAAATCTGTACACCCTTTAAAACTATAATTTCACAAATGGCTTTTCCTTTTTTGTTTATATTATGGTGCATCTGAAGATGTATTAAGTGTTGAGTTCCTTCAAATTACAGTGTCCAAAACCATATTGTTCACACACACACACACACACACACACACTCACACACACACACACCCCAAACTGGTCAGTGTGCTGCACACTGAACACATGGCAAACAGATACTAGATAATGTCACTTTAGAAAACATCTAACAACAATAAAATAAGCAATAAAAACTGAAGGTTTGGTTTAAGAGATTCAGCATTCATCTACCCTCATCACATAAATTAAATGTTCAAGAATTGTGTCCTGTGCAAAATACAAACATGTCAACTTCAGCCCAGGGGGCATTTTTCCCTCGGTTTATAACCCCTTGAAAATAGAGGTTTCATCTAGAAAACCTACCAGATCCTCAGCTGCTTTCAGCATGATAATGTATTTATAAGGCAAGCCTTCACTGGCAAACACGTAACAAATTAAACGGCATGAGAGCGGGGTCCAAATTCATCATGATGGAAAATGGGCCAAACCAACCATAAATACAAAGCGGAAATCAAAAAAGCAAAGGAATATGCAAAAATAAACATTATTAAAAGCAAAACACTATGGGAGATTCTCAGCAAATATTAGAGAAAATGGTGAGTGCATGTACATATGTGCGTACGTCTGCTTGTTGTGAAAGATGAGCGTTTTAATTAAGAATGCAAAACTATCTTATGAAGAATATACTGTGAGGGTCAAGAGTGAGCGAAAAGTATTTTGTAGAAAATAAAAATCACATACCATCATAGTAGACAATTGCTCCCACCAGTTTGTCCTTCTGCAGCATTGGGAAATGTTCAAGGGCTCTTGATTTGCTAAGGACATAACTGCTTTTCAGGCAATTACTTCCGGCAACCAGATCATATAGCTTGATTCCTGCCCAGTAGTAAGGTAACTGCCACCACCTAGAGCATAAATAGGGGGAAGGATTCTTGAGACACAAGTATAACATTAAAGAATGTCATTTTAAGTTATAAGATACTTTGATACTTTTCATTTAAGAAAAGCAAAATATATGTAGAACTCTACTGCAAAAAAAAAAAAACAGGAGGATGGCATGACTGTTTCTGACACCAGCTTGGCTGAATTATACAAGTAAAGAAATCAGTGAGACTTTAAATGAATGACCTCCAAGGAGGTGGTTCTCCACCTCGCTGCATACTAGAATTCTCTGGGGAAGCATCAAAAATGAATTCGGATGCCTGGGCCTCACATGTCTAGAGACTGGTTTAACTGGATCAAGGTAGGGGCTGGGGTGTCTCTAATGTGCACTCAGAAAACCAGAGTAAGAAACTACTAATTAGAAATACAAAACAAAATCCCCTTTGCCTTCAAGAGCTACCCCTTAGAGGTGGCCCAGAAGAGAGTAATTTAGGAAAAGCCATACTTTTAGACACAACAAAGGAAAATGTTCAAAAATGATTCCAGATTAGGACCAATTAAAACTACATTAAGAAAATACACATTGAGGTATTTTCTTTCTGAGGGAATTAAAACTACATTTCTTTCTGAGGGAATTAAAACTACATTAAGAAAATACACATTGAGGTATTTTCTTTCTGAGGGAATACTTCCTCTAAACTATGTTGTTTTATTAGCGTCAGATAAGCAAATAGTATACTGATGATACCAGAAAGCTTACCTGTAAATTGGAAGCATTATAGGCAATGGAGATGATAAATGGGGAGCAATTTCTAGCAGGTTGGCACGCTCGTGAAGGGCTTCCTTTACCATCCTATACTGAAAGGCAAAACAGAGAAAATTAGTTTGGCAGTAACAGATCATAATATTTTCAAATGGCAAATAGACACCCTGCCAACTGATTGATACACAGAAACCTCTCTGCCTCTGAGTGAGGATAGCTCCCTCCTAATCAAATTTCTAATAATACATCATGCTGTCAACCTGAAAGATTTTTTAGAAACCTTAACTGTATTTGCATAGGAGAATAACATGCTGTCAGAGTTCCCAGGTGTAAGATATTTTCCTGACTTGAGTTACAAGATTATTGTAACAATTTCTCTTGCGTTCTCTGTATTGTCTGCTTTCTCAGTCCTTTATAATATTTTCCCAGGTAAGAGAGAACAGACTGCTCAAATTCATGCTAAACGTTTCCTTCTTGCCTCCACTAACCCAAGCAGAGATACTTGGGAGTTGCACAAAATTTTACAGATTATAAAAAAGCTTTTGTCTGAGCTCCTTTAGTCCCCATTATGACTCTCTAAAGAGCCAGCATTATTATTATACTAATTTTACAAATGAGCAAACTGAAGCTCATAGAAATCGAATAAATAAGCTGGAGCACATCACAAGTCTTCTGATTCTAAACACTATGCTCTCTTCCTTGCATCCATCATGATGCCAAAGAGACACATAAGAAAACGGGACAGATTCAAAACTGACAATGTCAAGTTAGTGCTGCTGTGTTTTGCATGTACAGAAAGCAGATAGGGAGTTCAGCTGATTTTTTTTACCCCTCTGGGAAATGTCATCTTCCACACTGCCTTGGCAGTTTTCAAATGGTGGCAGACTGGACACAATAAAGTGGGACATAAGAAAAGCATGACTCAGATCATCTTTTCCCTAAGAATATGTCAGTGACAATATGAATGTATGATTGCTGCTGCACTTTAGAGCATCAGTTTAATGCTCCTATCTCACAGCACAGCCTCCCTTGAAACTGCTGGGGAACTACAGTTTGGTGGCCTTGGCAAAAGAAAAACAATCACAATTGTTAAAAGGCAACACACCCAAAGTGACTGTGTAAATCTGCGACTCTGACATGCCTGTGTAGAAAAAGCCCCTGACTGCCCATAAACATAATGATACAGGAGAGAACTGGCACACCTCTCCTGAAAGATACTCCAGCAGAATATACTAGATAGGTATTTCCAACAGGAAGAAATGTTAAAAGCTATGGAAAAAAAACTGATTTAATTGGGTAGAAAAAAGCATAGTCACAATTTTTGTTTAACAACCAGCATACACAATTACCTGCTCGATATCCAACTTCATGATAGCTTTCTGAAGATATCTCACACCACCATGGATCAATTTAGTGCTTCTACTGCTGGTCCCTGATGAGAAATCATCTCTTTCTACAAGGGCTGTTTTTAGTCCTGTGTAACCAGAAAACCAAATTAACTTCTTAAATTACACAATTTGTATGTAATTCATTAAAGGCACTTCTCCAGGGTAGAGACAATCACAAGAAAAATTACTCTGAACATGGATAAATTTGTATTCAAAGTGCAGTACACTGTCTATATTATAATGAAGAGATTTGAGTCTCTTCCTAGGGGAAAAGTCAAGCCAGAACTAGAAGCATATTAAACTGTGAGTGAATCACAACGAGAAAATATGACAGTACAATTTCATGACAGTAACATACTCTTGTGCATTTAGATGGTCAAAGCAGAGCCTGGCACCCATCTTTACCCGTGCAGAGTTAACTCAGTGTTGCTGCAAAGCCTTTTCAAACTCAGATTCACCCTTCCATACAAAGGCCCAGGTGTGTTCTGACCCCTCACCAGCAAGCTACTCTTAAGCCCTGAGAAATTTACACTAAATCTCCTGTGTGCTGGCTTGGATTTCTGGAGTGGTGTTACACTGGGCATAAAATGGGAACAGAGATTAAAGATAATCAAAACAGAGAAAGAAGAGAAATACCTCTGATACCGAGGAGTTTATAGTCTAACTTAGAATATTGAAGCACGGTATTGTACAATTAGAAAGAAAATACAAGTCAGGACACATGAACCCCGTGCTCAGCATCCATCAGTAGTAAAAAACAAAACAAAACAAAAAACAATATTCTTGGAAAAGGTGAGGCTAAGCAAAGGCTGGTCAGTCCCAGGAGTCATCCCTCCCGGCCTTTCTTTGAGTGTTGCAAATAAATGTCTCAGGGGTAAAACTAGTATTTGTTTTGTCTTGTTTTCTTGCAGAGATACCCTGCCTCTTCAGGGCTGGGTGGGACCAGCAGTAGTACAAATCCATACTACTTACAGATGAACCCCAAAACTTCAGAAGACCCAAAGTTTACATCAACACCAAGCCATGAGGAGTTTTCATGGCCTGATGTCCTCTTGGGGGATGAGAGGACGTCACAGAACCCGATCACAAGGAGACTCTAACTGGGGTAGCTGGGGTTCACAAAGCTCATAGAAGAGAACCTGCACATGTATTCAATTCAGAGCCATTTATTACATTTAATACCCAAGGGTCGTTTTTATAACTTTGAACAGTTTAAATATCGTACCCAAATGTCACCATAAAATCAGGGCAATTCTCTTGACTCATAAGGACAAAATATTTGGAAACCATGGAGAGAGGAGAGAACATTGATTCAAGGGCAAAACTGCTAATGCTCTAACTAGCAAAATAATAGAAATTACCGGGATAGTAGCCCAGGTCACTCTTTT
Organism: Manis pentadactyla; assembly: GCF_030020395.1. Lineage (NCBI taxonomy): Eukaryota > Metazoa > Chordata > Mammalia > Pholidota > Manidae > Manis > Manis pentadactyla. The sequence continues at coordinate 15,792,565 of NC_080026.1, forward strand.
TAAGCATTTGTGCCAGAGAAAAATCTGTAAACTATGAAAACCCCAGTAATGCTAGTACATTTAGTACTGGATGTATTCTTAAAAAACAAACAAGAATGTATCAAGTTAGCACATAATTTTAAAAGAATTTTGAGAGCCCAAGTGCCAGGCAAAGTGTTGACTGAAGTGAATTAATCTTGGACCATGCTGTAAGTAGTCCCAGCTGAAGAGAGGCCAGTTACATGCAGTAGAGTTTTACAGGTGATAATTTGAAAATACAAAGGGCTCTAATTTTATTCTGAATTAGAAGTTAAGTTGAGGATATAAATCCAAAACTACATAGTCAAGATTACATTTATATCTCATAAGAATGCACCATGTTGGTGAGCTGTATCACCTTTTCTTAGTAAGTCCACCACAGAGAGTTGCTCTTCCAGCACTAAAATAGAGCATTTTTTCTTTCGTTGAAGATCAAATGAGAGTGTTAGCTTTCAAATGGCATTTAAGAGTCAGATTATTTAAAATATACCTCTCTTTCAACCTTGGAATCAGTCACAGCATGCCCACACCAGATGCCCACACCCTGAGAGGCAGGGACATAGGCAAAGAGAGCAAGAGTAGTCTCCCACCCAGCCCACAGGGCCCCACATGAGCGTACCCAAGGTAACTGCAGGCTGTGGTAGAAGAGGTACTAGTTCCCCGCGGTCTCCCCTTCGTGGTGTGCAATCCCCACCCTGGAATGTGGGCTGGACCTCGGGCCTCACTTCTAACAAGCAGGACCCAGCAACAATGCTGGCCTGTCACTTAGGAGTTAGGGGTAAACGAATCTGACCATCACTCTCTTACAGGCACTCTCTCTTGCCCTCTTTTGTTCTCTTGGGTGAAGCGAGCTGTTGGGTTGGCCATCAAGGAATCAAGGGAGGCCCCTGGTCAACAGGTCATGAGGAACCGAGGCCTCAGTTCAACCACCGGTGAGGAGCTGAATCCTGCTAAGACGTACTGCAGTCCAGCAGAGGCTCAGGCCAGAGGACTGAGGCTAAGGCACACCCAGATTCCTGACCCGCCGGGACTGCGCGATAATGGATGTTGTTGTCATAAACTGCTAAATTTGGGGAGTAGTGGGAAATTGATGACACAATTTCCTGTGTCGACAACAACTGCATCCAAGGTAGGAGTTTTGAACTGTACCCAAGGATGGGGTGTTTGGGAAAGGATGAGTCTACGGAGGATGGAGTTTAAGACGGGTGGAGAGGGGCAAGGGAGTTATCACTGGCAAAAATCAGCTTAAGCAAGAGAAGGGCAAATGTTTGAAATGGCCCAGCTTATTTAGGGGCTGCTTGTCACTCAGGGGCTGGAGTACAGGGCACAAGGGATGGTGGGAAGGAGATGGGGAGCAGGGATGATAAAAGGCAGCTCACGGAAGGCCTTTCATCCACATTGGGGCACCTGGGACCTGTGGATCTCCGTAAAAGGAAAATGCCTCTGAGAACATGGTGGGAAATCATGGATCAGCGGTGATACAGGAGAGAATTTTAGGGGCTTGTGTTATCAGGATGAATTTCTATCTTTCCCAGACTGACACAGTGTGGGGCAGGGAACTACTCTAGGATTAGCAAGCCATCTCAGGAGGATATTTCTGGATACTTAAGTGAGAGCTAACATTAAAGCCTCAGCACTGCTTTTGCAAGTATTGGACATTTTAAAAAGTTATTCACATACACTGATGTGAGAAACCCTAGTGAATACCAACATCAGTTAAAACGGGCTTCTCTGTTAAACCACACTGTTTTTCTCATCCCATTATTTCCAGTGTCATATCACCAAGCTACCCACCAGAATTTCTGGAGAGAAATGCTACTGCTCCTTCCAGAGCAAAAACATAAAAATTCCATCTCCAAAATTATAGGTAAATTGATATATGGAAGCACCATGTAACCTAAAGGTACTACTAAATGTTCTTGGAACCACACACACAAAATATACTAAGAAAAAGAAATATTTTAAAAATTTCAACTGCTATTATATTCTAAATGTTCTAGATTTCTCATTTTTGTTGGGTCACAACAGTGGAGTGAGGGAGGAGGAAAGTCATGTGAAATCAAGACATTATTGGAAGTTCTAACCGTTTCTCATAAATACTTCCTTGACTGACTAACCGACTTCAGCCGAGACAAGGAAATGTTTGAGCCCTGTAATGATCTTGCACAGTTCCGTTATCTACTGTGTTCCTTTCTGTTTCACCTCTCAGTCACCCAAATTTATTTTCCTCCCCTCCAAAATTACTAATCTGAAATTAAGAGCTTACTTTTCTGATACATTAAGCATAAAGCAAGTAAGTGAAAAGACAATACTTTCATCTTCTCAAAGAGAATGAAGAGTATTTTGAAGTGACATTCAGTGCTAACATTTTGTGTTCTTAGGTAAAATGATTCAGGTTGAAGGACATCAAAAATCATGTACCCAGGCTTCAAGGAGTTACTCCTGGCAGTGGCCTTGAAGAACTCGGGAAGACCTTCCCTCAGAGCAGAAAAGATGGGCTCCCACATGCCCGGCAATGAAGGGTTGGTCTCTCTGTGCATTTGCAGTTATTTGTTAAACTAGTTCAAGATTTTATAAGGAATAGTGTTTCTTTGTTTCTCCTCTTTTGAGCAGTTACTTTTTATGGAAGGCAATAAGCTCTACTACTGCTGAGATGAACCAGAACAATTAGAGTGGGATTCTTTTTTTTGTTTGTACTACTGATTGCTTTTATAGGTATTCTCAGAAATTTCATGATCATAATAAAATATTAGTATTTGGAATGAAATTACTCTGAAATTCTTAGATGGAATAACATTAGTTATGGTAGAAGAAGAAAGTCAACTGAAATCTGCCTTTCAGTCATCTTTAGACCCTCTCTTAAGTTAAAATTGTACCTTCTGGGTTGGGTGAACTAAATACAGCTCTTTACAGCTCTACCTTTTCTGACCTGCGTAAGACTGTCTGGCTACCAAGCACTTCCAAGATCCTTTCATGGATCAAGACAGTTGGGTGAATTTTAAAGGATAATTACCATCTAAAGGGAGGAATGATACGACATTTAACTTTCACAACATGGAATAGAACAGAAGTATGTTTTAATACCTTTTACTGATTATCTTATTATGCATGAAAACATGTTCAGTAAATGCAGAGAAGTAAAGAGAACAAAATAAAACTCTCCTGTAATCACACAACTCAGAGATAACCACAGTTGACATTTGGGTGTTTAAACATTCACATTTTCTATGCATTTTTACATACATACATTTTTACAAAACTGGTATCATATGATTTATTCCATTTTTTTTCATTTAACATTGTTTATTGTAAATATCTCTCCACGTCAAATAACTTTCCTATCATTTCATTTTTAATGTGTGAAGAGTATTATCTTAGATATTTACAATGATTTATTCAATTCCCCTATTTTTAAACATTTGGGTTATTTCCTACCTTAACTGTCACAGACAGTACTGCAAGATGTATTCATTTAAACTCTCTGCATCTTTAATTAGAATAAATTTTCAGATATGTCTATATTTGGATTTTTTAAATACAAAGGAGAGAGTAATCTTTATGAAATAACCATCAGAGGCACGAAGGTAATAACACACAAATCAAGAACTTTAGACACTCTGTGTATCAGTACTATAGCAAAGGTTTCAGAGCCACAAGTCCCCTTAAAAACAAATGGTGTAGTTTAAGGAATGGGAAGTTTATGTTTTTTTAGAAAAGCTTTGGGCACTTAAACTCTGAATTTCAGAAAGCTATTGCCATTAATAAGAAAAGGGACTCACTCAAAGGCTGAACATTTTATAGGAAGGATCAATTTCTCAAAAAAATACCACTCCTGTAAAGTTGCAAAGTAATTCTGGCTTGTTAATCCTCAAGATCAGGATCCTATGCTTTAGCCTTGTAGTTTCTAACAGTGAATGTTAACATTTTATAGAACTGTACAATATTGGATTGGTTTTTTAATACATATTTCTTTTTTTTACCTATTTCTATTTTTATATTAGGAAACAAATAAACCATTAATACAGATATTATATTAAGATAGATCATATCATTAGTATACTTTGTGTTCCTGAAGTATATACATGATTATGGAGCCACAAAAATATATTAAGCCACAGCATTAATTGCAATATGCAGTTTGGGGGCAATAAAGGAGTTGCTGCTTTCTCTTTTTTACTTTTTTATTATAAAAACAGCCAATATTCAAAGAGAGGAGGAATATCCAAACAATATAGAAGGATGGAAAGGGAATAATGTGTTGCTGACTTCCTACTTACCAAGGCCAGAAGTAACCAACACTATGAAAAATGTCTCATGCATCTTACCAGAAACTTTCTCTGCTTATAAAAGTATCCAACCTGTATGTATCTTTTTGGTTTAAACACAAACTCATTCTTTACAACCTGTTTTTCAATTTATAATACATTTTAGCAATTTTCCCTATAAATACTTACCTCTTTTCAATAACTGAAAATACCCAATTTATTAAAGCAGATACCATTTTTTTGCTATTACAAATATAGCTACAAATAAAACTTTGATCAAGATGGCATCATAAGTTCAAGTTTGAACTCCTAAAAACACAGAAAAAATTACACACACACACATATATATTTTTTAAGGACACAGTTGGCTCAAAAATAAAAAAACTCCATGGACCTAAAATGTAGTAGAAAGTCACAGCAGAGTATTCAGGCCAAAAGCCTCTGTTTTGCTGGGCTCTGGGTCTAAAATAACCAAGATTTCAGTTCCTGAAGGGTAAGAGGAATACAAGCCTCCTAGATGAGGCAAAGTAAAGAGGCCAGACGAGCACTTGAATGCTGGCATTGAAGAAAGGGCTCCACCTCTTGTGAAAGTAGGCTGAAAGGCTTCTCTTGACCTCCATCCGGGGCTGTGGGCCATCTGCTGGAACAGGCCTAGGAGGCAGGCAGACACAGCCCAGAGGGCTGCACCCGGGCCAAGAAACAGCCAGCTGACGTGGCAGTTGGTCTGCATTCCAGACCCAGCAGGAACGATGATTCGGTTCTGGGGAAAGTCTCGGATGGGGCTGTGCAGTGGCAACTATAGTGATAGAGTTGAAGATATGGGAACTGATATAATATGAAGGAAGGCAAGGAAAGAAAGGACGCAAAGTATAAACATGGAAAGTAAAAATACAGAACAAATGCATACAGAATCAAATTAAGGTAAATGGATAAAATTCACCTATTGAAAGAATCTATCCGTTAAGCACTTAAAAAAAGAAAGGAATCTAGCTATAGGCTGCTCCTCATGGACATACCAAACCAAAAGGATACAGAAAAGATGAAACAACATGAAACAAATCATGTCTGTTTGATGGATTTTAAGTATTTTTCCCAATTTCACATGGGTTTGTTATACTTTTGCCATAGATAGATTTTAATTTTTATGAAACCAAATCTAGCAGGATCTTCCAAAAGGAAAATGGCTTTACTGGTGTTGTGTTTAAAAAACACCTTTCTTACTCCATTTTTTAAAAAAAAATTTATGTGTACTTTCTTCTAATAGTTTTATGGTGTTTTATTGTTAAATCCTTGATCTACAGGAAATACGATAAACAGAATATATGTATGTATATATATATATATAAAACACACACACAAAAAAAAGGTACAAATCTGGAGAAATGGATACTGCAACATCACTTATTAAATAACCAATAATGACAGATTTGGAATGCTGCCTTTATCATATTTTAAATTTTACTTATTTAGATCTATTTTTAGACTCTCATTCTGCTGATCTCTCTATTCCTTTACCAAACTACTTTACATAGCTTTAGAATACACTTTAATATCTGACAAATCTCTACTCCTTTATCACTATTCTTTTTCAGAAGTTGCAAAATTTTCAAAAATCTGGAGATCTTATAGGCTGGTTTCTACAGATAAACTTCAACACAGTTTGTCAAGTCCCTCTGTCCAACTCCTGCCAAAGAAAATCACTCTATTACATTAAATTTCCAGATTAATTTTAGTAGGAATTTATAATCATTTGTTGCAATTCTACTGTTCTAAAAAGATTTTCTCTTCCCTCATGGTGGGAGAGGGGTGGTAGTGAGAAGAGGTGAGGGGCGGAGACCTGTAATTCCTAGAATGCACTATTTTCCAAGGCTCTGTCTTTTCTGCATTTTTTTTTCTGCAATGCACACACCTCCTCCCTTTCACAAACCTTTACTCATGCAGAGGAGTGTGGGTGTTATCCTCAGTTGTGCTTGAGAATCTTGAGGCTCTTTGCAAAACCAGTTAGGACACTTGCTGAAGGTCACAGAGCTAGTAAGTGATGGAGCCAAGACTCAATCCCACTTCATTCTAATCTTATAACCTGTGTCCTTAATCACTGGGCTACACTGCCTTAGACTGAAGAACTACAGCAAGAATTCAGGAACTAGCCAGACACCATTCATAAACTACAAGTATATCATATGTTTTTAAATAAAAGAACTACAATTAATGTTTTCTTCTATCAAGAGGCAGTCTTCTCTGGAATCTGAAGTCAGAGAGGTTAAGTTTGTAAATCAGATTTAAAACCAAAGTATACTAGGTGAGCCGTGATGCATACAGTTGGAGTCACATAAAAGAACAAAGAGAACAACAACAACAAAAATTGAAGACCCCCGAGTGAGTGACTACATTTATCAGATTCTCTTTGGGAGCAAAGTACCCACAGCTACTTTTCAAGGCTGTGCTTCGGCCCAGGGATGGGACACAGAGGTGCTGAACAGTGAAGCAATTTCTACCCCTCCTAGAGACCTGCAGAAGAATGTGAGGACTGTGTATATTACATTTATAAAATGGTATTCCCAAAGGAAGCAAATGAAAATTGATTCCCAAGAAAATGCAGAGGGTAAGAATGCAAATAAATGTTCATTAGGAAGACTTCATGCCTCTTTTTCCTCCGTCCACAGCCTTTGTTTATCCATTATCAGAACTGCATTTGGGCATAGTATTTCACCAAAAAGCTTGTGCAAACATTCTTCTACAAGCCCTTTAACATCTAGTGGTTCCCCCCAAAACTTTGATGTCCTGAAAAATCTAATTATTACTGGTAACTTTAAAAGATCACAGTAATTTATTTTTGTCAAATGTGACTAAAGATTAATGGATACAATCAGGAATAATTTGGTAAAAACATATCAAATGCAGAGAAAGCAAAATTTGTTGTTAAGTGAAGCATCAAATATAATAAAAGAGCAAATTCCATGAATGAACAGCAACAATGCACAATTCATTAACCAAATGCCCATAATTATTTCACACTTCAGAGGACTACTGATATGATCAGAAATTGTAGTAAAAGGATAAATATAGACTAACTTCAGCATCTCTATACATTTTAATTATAAATGCTACCCCCGGAGGACTACCAACATAATAATAGAAATACAAACCAAGGTTTATCCATCCTGTTTATAAATCATAACTCCACATATATAAAATAAGACACTCCATCAATTATAAAAGACAGAAGCCAATATGCCAAGAGATATTAAAAGTACATCATTTTCTTGGCTGTTATTAACTATAAAAATTTTAAATCTGGTCAACATTGAGGGCTAGCAACTTCTCAAAATCATTATCATCACTATCACTACCTACAATCACCTGCTAATGCACTGATTAATGTTCTGATTACTACTGAATGTCCTTAACTGCCCAAAGAAAAAAAGGTATTTGTTCAGCAAATATTAATAACTATAAGCTCTTTGAAGATAAGGCCACATCTTATTAGTCTTTGTAGTCTCAGAGCTGGATCAGTATTTGACTTGCAAACAGTATTGTTTTAAATTTAAAAAAACTGGGAACCTAAAGAATCATTAACAACAACATCCTTAGGATGAATTTCTCAGCCATTAAAAAATAAATACCACATACATATAAAGATTGCTTAAATGCAGTTACTAACTTCACACTGCAAAAGCAACACACGGCAAAATAATGACTACAGAATGAACCTGTGATTTTCCAAAGGCATAAATCTAAAAAGTGCACAAAAATGAACACAGGTGAGATTTTTCAAAAGGAGGAAAGGAATAAAAGTCACTTTATTGCTTTTGCCTTATTTGAGTCCCTCAACCCACCCGAACTCTTCCAGGGAAGCTGGCTTTCCAGCCCCCCTGCCCTCATCAGTTCTACGTCTCCATTTAGACAGTTCTCTCTGCCTTCACAGAATCTTTTCACATTTTTTTCCTTCTATCAGTGATACCCAGTCAGTTCTCAATTATGGGCTCTACCCTACTGTGTATGTTCTCTGCCCCCACTCAGCAATATGGGACACACACGGGCACACACACAGACACCCTGTGTAGATAACAAATTTGTGTTTTCTAAGCACAGCAAAGCAACCCTTACTCCCTACCACAATCTCCATAAGGTAGTCCTAAACCTTTTCTCCCCCAAAGTCCACTACTCCTGTCTTAAGTAGAACATCTCACTTTGTTGTATGTGTGTAAATAACAGTAGCTCTTCCTAGTCGCATAAACCCCTCTTTCAAATCTCAGAATCTATACTCTTTGTTTCTGTCTCTGAGAAGTGTCTCTTACTTTCCTGACAAAGCTAAAATACATCTTTGATATCCCATGCCTTAGATATTTGCAAAACCTGTTCCAGGTGTTGTCTTTCATTATTTGCATTTTAAGGTTTCCCTCTGCACAGGTTTTTTTTCCTCTGCATGCACAAAAATATTCAGATTGCTCCTAACTTTAAAAGGGGAGGGAGGGAGAGAGGGAGAGAGGGAGAAAGAAAATGATGGAAGAAAGGAAGAGAGAGAGGAAGGCAGGCAGGCAGGCAGGAAGGAAGGGACAGGGGGAAGGAGAAAGAAATGCAAAAACAAAAAACCATTCTTGCAATATCACCTCCCTTCTTTATATCCTGCTAATACCATCAACTTACCTCCTTTCTATTCTGTCTCTGGATCTCTCAAAAGTTGATGTTCCTGCCTGCTCCTTCCATACTGCCTATCCATTCGTCATCACCAAACCTAACACTCTTCATTGTCTCAAAGAAGCCTATTCAGTAAGTCCAAAGGCCTTTCCCTGGCAGGGCAGGCCCAGTCCTGCCTTCCACCCTCCTCTCATTCCCCTTACATAGCCCAGATGCTCCAAATGTAGACGCAGGGTATTTCCTACACACGCTGACCCCGTGCTGTTCCTCCTGCAGGTTTCCTCAGGTCGGAACATCTTCAGCAAGCAGTGTTTGCTCATTACAATTCCACCTAGACTAAACAGCATTTTCCTTTCTCCTGACCGTTCTCTACAAATACGACCAGCCTTACCTTTATTCCTCTATCATGCCCCCAAACCTTTGAAAGGCACATATTCTCTATATTGCAATTCAGTCTATACAAACATGCAGAAGAAAACTAGGAGAACCCTAAAAGTGTCGACACCATCAATCATCTTTACACACTCATTGGCATCTTGCACATAGCCACGCAAATAACAGGCACTCAGTGAATATTTGCAGAATCGGAAGAGAAACAACTGCTATATGTTTCAGTACATAGACATGATATGAACATAAATGGAGACACTGAGAAATATATTTTTCTGAATCTTACTGGGGAAATGATACTCTTTGATATAGAATATTGTCACCAGTAAACTCTAACTGCTGAAAACGGCTGTCCCAAACAAGACCTCCCATTATGTGGTGAATGTGTCCTCTATTCCCACACTCCTGCCCAGGCTTCCAGGCGAGATTGCTGAGCTCAAACCTTGAGATGCCTGCAAATATTCTTTCCATCTGCTTTAGCATGTCCAAGGATAACCTGGCTCAAGTTATAAACCATGGATGCAGACAGGGACTTATATGAAAACTGAGGCCTCCCTGGCAACAGAATAGATTCTAATGCCTGTATTTTGAATTTACTATTACTTAGAAGTAACAAGAAGGATCTAGACTGTGAAGTCTGCATGGATCAAAACTTAAGTGAGTGCAATCATAGTAAATCTAAGCCACTTTTTTTGTTTGTGTGTGTCTAAATCTCATTAAATTTATTTCATTTCTGTGAGAATAAACTCAATTGGGATAGACGGTAACTAAATCTAGGGTGGCTGTGGCAGTAACTTAATCTGAGAATTATTATTCCATGTAATAAATTATTACCATTGAGTATATAACTGAATAAATAGTGAACCTCATATAGTAACTAAAATAATCCAGCATCAAAATTCCTTGCAGCAGTGCCCAGCCCAATTTGATACATCTAAGAACATCACAAAAGATTATTTCTCTAGTACAACTGGTTCTAAAAGTTTTTTGCCTCCAAGTGAATAATGGCAACTACAACAGTCTCTGAGCTTCTATTTTGCGGGACAAGCACTGTTACAAGTCCTCTTGATGATTACACATTTAATCCTCATAACAATTAGTCAAAGAAGTTTTTTTCCCTTACATGAAAGATGAAGAATCTTGCAGAAATTAAATAATTTGCCCAGGTGTGTGCATGTGTGCATGTTCACACATATAAGTACATCTGATAAAGCAGCTAAGCCAGGATATGTACCCAGATTGCCTTGATTGCAAACTCTATAATAATAACCACAGGCAAAAAGCAAATTATTTTATTAAATATGATCATATATATAAGAGCATTATTGGTGTTTTATACTGAACTTTCTTTACTTGTCACATTTCCATTTTTAAAGAGCTTTTCATCATATCTTTCCTAATGTTAATAGGGTAGCTGAGACAGAACTAAAGGTAAGCAATAGTCTTTTCCATTATTTATTCACATAAACTTGAGTTTTCCAAACTAGAGTCTATTTTTCATAGGCAGAAATGATTTTAAGAGACACAGGAACAAAAACAATTATTTTAATAGATTAATCCATCCTCATACATCTTTTCTACACTTCCCTGACATAAATGTGATTTCAAGTGATCTACAGATAATTTTATTTCATTTAAATGTATTTACTTCACCACTGTGCAAATAAAAAAAAAAAAATTAGCAAGAACACCAAATCAATGAATGCACAGGAATATAGCTTTCTTTTTAAGGAAATTCTTTCAAGTGTAAAAACCAAGTTATATTTAATTTTCAAATTGCACAAGCCTATTTTTGAAAATGCTTCATGAAGGATGGAAAATTAGGAAAAGCAACAGAAGTGTGACTTTACTAGCACAGAATGCGTACTGTGTGTTTACCTGGCGGAGGGAAGGTGGGAGCTCTATATGTACCACAGCATCCGCACCGGGACTTACCTCTGGTGACCGCATCTAGGGCACAGCCGCACCCTGTTGCTCCTCCTCCAATCACAAGAATATCGAATTCAGACATGTTTCGCAAAGTCAGTATCTGAGCTTCTCTGGAAGGAGGCTCTCTGTTAACTGGTTCTGAAACATACTCTTTTGCTTCAACATAGGCCAGGTTCACCTGATATAAAAGCAGACCGTTTTTAGTTGCTCGTCTAGAATGCCAACTTAATAAACTGTATACTAAAAGAAGACATTTGTAATGGAGACAAGGAATACCAGAGCTAGCCCACGGGTCCACGCTCCACAAGGAGTTTTTCCACATGGAATTACCTTGTGGAAAATGAAAGACCTTAAATTTTTGAGAATATTTTGTTTTTCATGAATTACAACAATTTAGGCGTGGGATGTCTGGCTTCAGATTCAGTATCTCAACTGCTTGTTTTGATGTCATATACGGCCAAGTTCAATGATTTTGCCACAGTATACAGCAATTCCCAAATGCACTAAGACAATTTATATATATATATATATATTTTTTAATATATATTTATATAAAATTTATATATATATATATATATATATATATATATATATATATATATATATATATATATATGGGAGAACATAAGGAAATGTTTTATCCAGCAGCAGCAATTCATTTAGATAACATTTAAAAGTGCTAAAAGGATGGGAAAAGCACTTAATGCCTTTCTACAACTTCTTAAAAGTTTGTGTCCTTCATTCATTAATTCCCCTAACAAAGACACATTCTAGAGCGTGGGGATCTAAAAGCTTAAGTCAGCACAAATGCAAAACAGCATTTTTCCCATTTTGTCGTAGGGGCCACTTAGGAAGCTCTGAACCACAAGGCCAAAGCTTGTGTAAGTAAAGGTGATATTAGCTCTGACCAAGAGAGTGTTCTGATAAGTGATTTTTTTGTACTCATTTCAAAAAATAAACCAAATTGCTCCTTACAATTACATTTAATTATTGTCAGGCCAATTGAATTTCTATAAAAATTAATCTGGAAGCCATAGGGTACACCGAAAGGAGCCTGGACTAGGGTGAGGGGCTCGCTCGGGCCACAGCATGCTGGTTTACCAGTGGTGTGACTTTTGACACATTTTCCTCTGGGCCTTGGTTTCTTCATTTATAGAATTGATAAAACCCCTGTGATGTGTCTATCTCTACATCTCTGAAGTGTCCTCAGTCTGAATGGAATAATGATATGAAAGTGGTTAGTAAACGGTAAGAGTACCACAAAAGAGATAGTATTATTATTATTATTAAATAACTGGATTCTTAAATAGCATACAACAGGGAACTTTCAAAATGTATTTTACAAAGTATCATAAAAACAAAAGGTTATGATCAGATGCCATAACTTTTCAGGCTATCAATTCAGATGCCAAGCCACAAAAATGTTATTCTCCTTTATATGACTCCTCCTAAGTATCTGCTAGTAACCATTTCCCCACGTTCATATTTAGATATATAAATTTAAGGTAACAAACTACATAAATGTAACTGCTGGGTATTGTGGAGAACATGATCTTTGCCTTCCATCATCTAATGAGAAGAAGAAAATATACACACATATAAGTATCTACCATAGATACAGATACAACAAGTATGTAGAAGGAACGAATGCCAAAATAGAGGGGAAAGCACCAGGCTATGACCATTCACATGAGGCAGGGAGTGCTTTTCATTGGAGGATTCCATCAGCCTGAGACAGCTGGGTGAGACTCAGTCACAAGGCCCATCAGCAATTCAACTGCCAGCACTTTCACACATCCTGAGAATTTTCCTGACACTTTCTGCTTGGTAAGTTTTCTAGAAATACCTGAGAAATAAATGTGTGTACTACATTATGGTGTTAGTCATGAGATCTTGGTAATACAAAAAGGTCTGTAGTCTACCCTGCTTAACAGGTGATAACTATGAATACAAAACTCAAGTGAATTTCATCTTAAGCAAGGATGCTAGGCCTGATGGGCATCTCTCATGCCTTGTGGGTATGTCATTCCATAGACTGCACTGTTTCTCCTGCCTTAATCCTCTGCCTCATTCTTCTCATTAGCATGCTCTATACTGTCTCACCTTCACAATAAAAATTCCCTCTTACGCATGTTTCTAACAACCACTCTAAATATTCTAGAAAGACCTGCATACATACCCTTACTGCCGGCCTCCTACTCTGCCTCAACCCACTTATCCCTCTCTAATGTGTGTTTGCACATATACACCACCACCACTACCACCATCACCAAAATTCACTAATGTCCCCTCTGCTGCTAAGTCCAATGAGCTCTTTTTGTCCCCGATTTTAGCTCATCTCGGGACACAACTGGCTGTTCACTCACCTCAGCATCCAGGAGACCATGGTCTGCACTGAACTCTCTTTCCTAGTTTCTGTTGGACGTCCCTCTACCTCCCAACATTAAACATTGACTTTCCTCTTGGGTCTGTCCTACTCATTCTCCTCTGATAACTAAAAACTCTCTCTCTAGAGAATTTCTTCTACCTCCATACTGTCATATATCATTTATACCTCACTGACTTCCAATTTTGCCCCCCTATCCCAGAACCTAGACATCAAACTACCAACCTGGCACCCCTATTTGGATGCCTCCCATATATCTCAAAACTGAACTGATGATTTCATCTCCCCACACCTTTTCCCTGTCCATATTCCTCACCTCAGTACAGGTACCATTGCCCATCTAATTGCTTGTGCTTCTCTCTGAAATCCCATATCTGATCAATCACTGAGTTCTGTCAATTCCAACTCCTAAAAACTTCTCACATCTAGCCATTTCACTTTCAGTGCCACCTCTCCCCTGTTCTAATTCGACATCCTCCTACAGGTCTCCACACATTTACCAGGCCTCCTTCTAAGTCGTTGTCCACACTGCAGCTGGGGTAATTACTTCAAAACTTAAATCATGTCATTTCCATGTGTAAAAGCCTTTAGGAGTTTCCAACTTAATTTAGGTTAAAGGTAATTGTCTTTACTCCAGTTTCTAAGATTCTTCAGTCTTTTTAGACTAGCTTAAGCATAACAAAAAAATGGACAATACCAAGTGCTGGTGAGAATACAACACCAGTGGAACTCTTCTTGTCCACCCAGTGGAAATGCAAAATGATACAGCCATTTTGGAAAACAATTTGAAAGTTTCTTATAAAAGTGAACGTACACTAACCATATAACCCAGCAATCCTTCCCCAGGTAATTACTCAAGAGAAATCAAAACCTGTGTTCACATGAAGACCTGCAGAAAATGTTTACAATGGCTTCATTTATCACTGATGAATGACTAAACAAACTAGTACAGTTATGCAATGGAATAATAATTAGGGGTAAAAAGAACAAACCACTTGTAGATGCAATAACATGAATGAATCTCAAGTGCATTATGCTAAGTTAGGGGTCAGCAAATTATGATTTTCCACCCCAATCTGGCTGCCACCTGATTTAATAAACAAAGTTTTTCTGGAACATGGCCACAGCCAGTCATTCACCTACAGTCCATGACAGCAATAGCAGAGTGAGTAGTTGCAAAAGAGATTGTATGGCCTGCAAGCCTAAAACTTGCACTACCTGGCCCTTCATAGAAAATGTGCCAATCCTGGTGCTAAGTGAAAGAAACTAGACCCAGAAGTCCATAGAGGAAATGATTCTGTTTATATGATGTTCTATAAAAGCAAAAGTGTAGGGTCAGAAAACAGGTCAAGGATTGTCAGATTCTGGAGATGGAAGGAGGGAAACATTGACTACAAAGAGAATGAGAGAACTTTTAAAAAGGATAGAAATGTTCTTTATCCTGAGTGTGGTGGTGGTCACATGACTACGCACCTATCGAAACTAACAGAACTGTAATTATAAAGGGTGTATTATATTGCATGTAAAGGATACCCTCAATTATACCTCAATAAACTTGACTTGAAAAAAATAAGGCAATTATGTATATAGTATTTAAGTGCCAAGCACTATTATAAAGATTTTATTTTTTCCTATTTATTTGATCTTCACAATAACACTATGAGTTAGTTACTATTATCATCTCTTTTTTACAGAAGATGTAACTGAGACACAGAAAAGCTTAGCAATTAGCCTATGATTACACAGATAGTACAGAAGAGAGCAAGGACTTCAACCTACACAGCCTGGCAGCAGAGACTAAGTTTTCTATTGCTACACCGTATCGACTCTGCATATAATTTGAGGGAAAATAACAGACTTAATGGATATAATAGGCTGAGCTCTCACCAGCTGCCAAAGGCAGAAAGTTTTGGTTTTTGGTACAGTTTTGTTGTGGAGGGTTTCCTGCACAGTTCTTCCAAAATTTTTTTAAAAAATAGTCAACACTATTGAGGGTAATTTATTTAATTTCTAACACTACATTTTAAATAACATTTTATTTTTGTTTATTTTTTTCATAAAAACTGGAAAGTGTTGCAACTGTGAAGCTAAGCAGCAAGTTTATTTTAGAGGCAGTAAACACAGCCTAAGGCCCTACTTCTAATTATGACAAGAGAAAGACTCATTTGGGCTTCATATGGTTTTGAGTCACAAAACACATCTGCACTCTACCTTCCCTAGAATATGTTGACTGAAAGGAAATAAAGAAGAGACAAGTGGCAGGAATAAAACAGCAGTGGTAGGCAACAGCACGCTTTGAGAAAAGAGGCCTTTGTGCTCCACATCCTCCCAGAATGCTCCTTCCTCACGCTCCTCCTTTTAAGGCAGCTCATTAAACAGGAATCTGGGAGATAAGCTTCCCTAGAGGACTGATCCAGAGGTTCTGGGAGAAGCCTTGTAATGGCAACATGCCCAGCGTCACCTGAGAGACCAAGGCTCTCCTGTGTCCTGAGAAGACACCTCACCACCATCTCTCATTCATCCACTCGATATGATAACCCCTCACGGAGTCCACCGAGAGGGGGCCAAAAAGAAGCAGGAAAAGAGGTAATTATAACATTGCTTAATGGGAGGATTTAAGATAGAGTTGAGACGACAAGAATCATAGGAGGCACCCCTAAGCCAGACCTGGGGAGGTTTCCTGGAAATTGTAACTGCATCAGGTCGAGAAAAATGACTAGGCATTAGGCTGGGTGACGATACGTGGAAAGGAAGCAGGGATAGCATTTGCTAAAACCAGAAGTCATACTGACATCTCTTCTTCGGTCAGCACATTACTCTCTTAAAAACATGAATGACACATCCAATATTTCACAACTGTTATATTTCACATAAAAATCAGGATTCCTATCTGAGATGAATCTGCTGCAACGGGACAGCAGCCGCTGCCCTGAGCAGGACATGTGTGCTCTTCAGCTCACGGTTCCAGCTCACTAGCTTCGCACTTGTATCTCACTAGTCTGGCTCCTGTAAGCATTAAGTGTGCCAACCCTGGTCTAAAGACAGGCCGCGCCCAGCACTACCCACTACCAGATCCAGGATCAAATACCCAATTCAGCCACTGAAGCCAGAAGAAAGGAGAGGCTAAGACACAAAGCAAGCTGCTATTTGCTTGCACGATTCCAAACACAGCCCCCAGACAAAAAAAAATTCTAATCTTGGTAGAATTAGGGGTATATCTCATGTTTCATATGACAGACGTTATTTCTGGTTCATTTAATTATGATTTAAAATAATTTTATTGAATTAAAGAGTAGGGTTTTTGTCAACTTGGGAGCATATTTTCATCTACATTAAAAAATAAATAAAATTCCTCTAGCATTCTGATAGCAAACGCTTAGCTTTTGTCAAGAGATGGGCACATATGAACACCTACACAGAACTGAAAAACCAAGTTCATCATCTTCAGGAGTTTACATTCTAAAGAACAGAGCAAGGTTCAGAACAAGATCAGTTTTACTATGTCAGTGCACCATTAGACTTGCAAATTAATAAAAAAAAAAAAAAATCCTAGGCATTTGCAACTTCGGGTGAGACCGAAAACAAGATCTAATAATTAGTGTCTATTTCTGAAAGAAGTGAATATTTAAAGACCACAGGCAATTAGCAACCCGGCTGTCCTGTAATCATGTACAGTAATAATTGGAGTATAAAGTAGGGCTTCATGCAAATCACTTCATACTGCAACTATCGCTCTCACTCTTTCCCATATCATGTGATTCAATCACATATTGAGAATGGAACTGCTGGATTTAAGGGAAATTGCTGTGTGTTTTGTTGTCACTGAAAAAGACTAACTATATTTGTACATTTCTGGAAAGAAAATGCAAGAAAGCATCTCCTTACTGTGAATATTAAGATGTTTTAATGAATCACGTCCTGAATCACTTTGTGATGCTAAACAATGATGTTTTTTCCTTGTACTTACATGACAGTAAGCAACATGTCTCAATGTGAGCAAACTGGTGATTACTCTGGAGGAAGAGTTGCTAAATGGTTGGACTGTCATCTCCACTGGGGACCAGAAAAGAGAAAACAAAATGGGGGCCAGCCTTTGGGGTGGCTGAAGTCACAGCTCTTGTTTACCTTGAAGGTGCTTTCCAGTCTTTGAGTGGCTGTGGTTCCTTCGAGAAATCACAGAGGAGCTCTTTTAACAATGACGTACTATATCCAAACCATTAAATCATAAAACTTCTTTACAGCTGGAAAACAGGAAAAACCATTTGCTTGTCTGAAATCTACTTCCAATAAATTCGTATTATAACTGACAAGCTCTCAGGTTTGAGGGATATGTTTTACTGATTTTCAAATAAATATTTTAAAAACATAGGATACGTTTGGAGGTGTCTAAATTTGATGTTTTTCTTCAATTCCAAGAGCATGATGAGAATGAGAAGATCTGGAGAGGAAGCCCGGATCAGGGAAGAAGAGGCAAAATAATTATGGCCCAGCTGCTGCTAGCCCCACTCTAATATGTTCGTGCCTTTAAACCTCACAATTATACCCAAAGGGAGGCATCCTTTGGCCACTGAAGAAAGTGAGCTCAGTCATTCCTTGGGAAAGTAACTAAGAGAATCAGAATTTGATCCCAGGTTTGATTACAATCTCCAAGTCCTCAGCTCTGCTAGTTATCTTTGCCTGTATGTGTGGGTTACTTGGACCCCTCGATCTGCCAGCCTCTCTGGCATGAACAAAGCAGGGGGATGTTGATGGCAATCAGTGAAATCAGAAACCCTAGGGAATCTCTCACCTGTGGCCAGCCACACTGGGCAGTTGAGTTTCCACAACACCCAAAATTCCATGAAACAGCACTTTTCCTTAAAAACCTCCCTGCAACATACATCTGGAAGTGGATGGAGAGGGTTTGCTCTGGCTCCATCCCTCTCAGATAAATAAACACTGATCCAATGAGCCAAATGACGGGTTCTAAACTTTACAATCCAGATGACCCTCGACTACATCTCAGCCGTTAAGTTCAAAGTAGTTCTGGGCCATTTGCTTGTCTGAAATCTAATTTGTGTGGGCCAAATTTGTGATGTACACATTCCAATTCTCATGAATTATTTCAGCAAATATGCACATTTTTGTAATTTTTCTAGTTTATACTCATAAATATAACTAGATCTCAGAGTTTTGTTGAAAAATCACAAATTGCAAAATAAAGGAAGTAAAATGAACATTGCCTAACTTATCTTGAAACTTCTATTTTCTTCTTAATTTGCCAAAGCTCTACCTAGAGGAAGCCTTCCTACCATAAACACAACTTAACTATTAAGCTGGAGATGGGGAGAAGGGTGAAGGGAGCTAAAGGACTCTCCCAAAGCACTTACAGAAAGTTTTCTCAATCCCACAATAACCCTCAAAAAGTTTCTTAAAGAGGCCTTAAAATGAATAAATAGTTGAAAATGAAATGCAAAGTCAAATCAGAATGAATGTCAATGTTGCTCAGTTAGCAACAGCCTAGAAGCTCACCAGCTGTCAATGCTAATCATAGCTCAGTCGTTGACTCACTGTGTGACCTATAGCAGCACAGTTAACCTCGATGAATTGGTATGCCAGCAATAAAATAGCATCACAAACTCCTCGAAGGCCTGATGTGAGTTATAACTCAAAGACATTGCCATGGCCCACTTTGGGAGCTAAGTGTTAAATAAAAACCAAAATTATAAGGAAGATGATAGGATGCTCTTCAAAGAACATTTCCAGCGCTGCCTGCATAATGTTAGTGCTTTGAAGAAACATGCCTCTGAAAAAAATGGTTAACCATATAGACTAGTTAAGAATAGTTCAAACTGTCCTTATCAAAAGTACAGTGTATTCAGAATCCTCTTCAACTTTAGATATCAGACATAGCCCCAAAATATTTCGTTGTGTTTCTAGGAAAAAACTGTTCTTCCAGGAATCTATGCACAGGGTCCTAAACTACAGAAGCAAGTGAATGCTATAATCTTTGGCATAAACTCTAACAATAAAACGCTCATCAAAAGAAATACCACTTATTTGTCAACTGGATTAGAAACTAAAGTCAGGACACAGATGTAACAGCTGAATGCTTAACAGAACTTTTTCTCTTCTTCAGAGAACACTGCTGGATTTCATTTCTCACCCCGTTTTCCAGGTGGCTGGAAATGATCCAGTGTCATTGCCCTGCAACATGGCAGAGCCATTAGAATGAAGAGACACAGGTCCTTAAGTTATTGCAAGAAACAGTTGCCCCACCTACCTTCATTAAACTGTAATATGAGCAAGAAATAAACCTTCATTGTGATGTGGGGGTTGTTTATTACACCAACTAGCCTACTACAATGAATACACAACTATGAGATACGTTTAGCATTACAAGCCAAGAGATACAACTTGCCTACCCTCTCTACAGTCCATACATAGTCCACAGTCTTCCTCTGATGGATGAGGCCCTATCACTTACATAAAAACAAATCTACACACATAAAGCTTCAAAAGGACAGATCAAGTGGGAGCTCCATCAAACCATGGTGCAGAGACATTTCTGCCTTTGTATGTGACATCATGCTGATGCTGACAGCTCTTCAAGCAGGCAGATAGAACCCAGAAGCTCAGTATCCAACCACTAGTCCTTTCTCTTCCTTAATATACATCCTTCATGTGCTATCTAACACTACAGTTCCCACCTAAACGTGAAGACTGTTTAAGAACAGTTGCTGTTACAGGACTTGGTAAGTTTTCTTTAAGAAAAAGGCTGTTTATGAATCTATGAAAAATGCCTCTGGAGATGGAAGGTTATTTACTTAGACAGAACAAACAAGTCTCGTAGCCTGAATTGACTCATGAAGTTAAAAGCAATCTGGCAAGCATAAAGCAAACGTGTCACGTGATAATTTCAGCGACATCAGTGCTCCGGAAGACTTATACTAATTTCAAACCCACAGATATTTTTTGGCTTAGGAACCAGAAGAATATTTATAATTGAGATTAAATTCTTAAAGATATTAAGGGTGCTCAAAAAAAATTGTTATATTCAACCACAGATATTACTGAAACACGATGCTTAAGTGGAGTTTTCATCATTACAAATTTCTTAGTTGACATCAGGTTCTAGGTGCTATGCTTATGATTTTAAGTATTAGTTATTCATTTAAAAGGTTTTAGTTTTTTAGGGCAGTTATAGGTTTCCAACAAAACTGAGAGGAAGATCAGGGATTTCTCATATATCTTCTGTCCCTAGACATGCATGGCCTTTATCAACATCACTCACCAGAATGGCACAATTTTTACCAAGGATGAAATGACCTGACACATCACAATCACCCAAGGTCAATAGTTTACTTAAGGGCTCATTCTTGGTGTTGTAAATTCTATGGGTTTGGGCACACATATAATATCATGTATCTATCTATGCTTATAACATCATCCAGAGTAGTTTTACTGCTCTAAAAAGCCTCCTTGCTCTGCCTACTCACCCTTCACTTCCCCGAATGCCTGGTAACCACTATCTTTTTACTGTATCCATAGTTATGCCTTTTACAGAACGTGATAGAGTTGAAATCAAACAGTCTGTAGCCTTTTCATACTGGCTTCTTTCATTTAGCAATAGGCACCTAAGGTTCCTCCATGTCTACTCATGACTTGATAGCTCACTTCTTTTTAGTGCTGAATAACCTTCCATTTGTCTAGGCATACCAATTTACTTATCCATTCACCGACTGAAGGACATCTTAGTTGCTTGCAACTTTTGCCAATTATGAATAAAGCTGCTGCAGACATCCATATGCACATTTTTGTGTAGATAGAAGTTTTCATCTCCTCTGGGTAAATGTCAATGAGCACGATTGTTGGATCATATGGTAAGAGTATGTTTAGTTTTGTAAAAAACTACCAACTGCCTCATAAAGTAGCTGTATCATTTTTCATTCCCATGAGCAATAACTGAGATTTCTTGTTGTTCCACATCCTCACCTTGGCGTTAGGCTTGTAAGTTGACTTCTCTTCCATAGATATACATTGGAACTTCAGGTTTTCTCTAACCTCTACCAGTTTCTCTGTTTGGCAGTTAATATACACATTATACCAAAAGCTCAGCTATTTAAAGGACTATGGTGTTACATCTCTTTTATTAAGTCTATTTCCAATTTTCATCTTATATCAGGGGAAGGGAAAGAAATAACAGCACCAAAGAGCTGCTTTGTGTCATTGGCTTACATATACTGACTTAGCACAGTATAAGCAGGGGGAAAGAGCCTGCAATTAGAGTGACATTATCCTTCCCTTATGAAGAAACTGGAGTTCTGAAAAGTTCTATAACTTGTGCACAACAGCAGGCTCACCAAAACTCAGTCACACCTGAACAACACAGTCAGGATGATAAATATCTGTTCATTTGGGGGTCCATTAAAATAAACCCCAAAGTAGATCTTACTCTGGCTAGAAATGACCATTCTATTTTTTGCTTCTTCACTAATCTTATCTTTTTATATTTCTCAAAATTCCTATGGATTTTAATTACCCATGCATCACTTTGCCTTTCATGAACATAAATATTTTTCCTCCTAAGTTTTGATGACACTATCAGTAAAAGTAATATAGCTTCATCTGTAATTAAACTCACCTAATGCATCACCATTATCATTTGTTTCATGCTCCCTTATTTCACAAGTAACGGAGTTAACTATAGTAATAAGTAGACCCCTTACAAGTACAGTGAATTGCAAAGTGACAGGGTGTTTTTACATAGCATGAAGATCCTGTCATTAACAACTATTTACTACATCACTGACTTTGGAAAATAGTTAAGTCTAATTGAATTCCACTTCAAGCTAAAATGACATAAGAAAATTTCGATTTAAAAGAAAGAAAACGAACTTTTTTTAAAACATTGTTTTTTAAAATGTTTCACCATAGAATTCCAAAACCCTTGTACCACATATTAATTAATAAATCAAAAAGACTATATTAACATAACATTTTAGGCACATATCAGCCATATAAGTCTGCCATAACTCATAAAAGCCTAAATAGAAAAAGAAAAACAGTGGGAACTTCAAGAAATTTGTTACATACAACAGGAAAAGAGCTTAAGTCAAGAATGGGGGTTGTGCACCTTATTAGTGGCTCATGCTTAGATCAGGAAGCAAGACAAAGAGGAAACAGAAGGGTGTGCGTTGTACCTGTTTTCTATCCATTCTCCCACAACCGCAGATGAAGACATTTTTGCTACTAATCTCAAAGTCTTTACAAGGGAGGGACCCCTGAATGCAGGGCCTCCAGTAACAAGAGCAACTTTCCTGCTCATCACAACCACACTTTCCAGCCATACCACCCAGGAATCTGGCCAGCACGAGCACTCTTTGAAAGCTCACTAGGTCCCAGGAACTCTGGCAGGCCCTGCTGCTCTTCGACAACCCTGTGACTGAAGAACCGCTGCTCTCCCCACCTTAGAGATGGAGGAGAGGCAGGCCCAGAGAATTTAAGAAAACTGCCCTTAGTCTCTCAGTTCCTCAGTAAAGCTAGGTGTGGGATGCAAGCAGACTGCAAAGACTGCCCCAAAGACCGTATTGTCCTCCCTTCTGTCCTGTCGCTCGTGAGGGCAGGGCCAATCAATGAGAGTCTCTCAGGTTCCTGGTGCTAGTAAGATCTCTGCTCACCCTGAAAAGGGTCCTTGATTTCCATAACTCTGAAGCCCACTCTCGCCTATGTAAAGTGCAGAAAAGGAGAAAAAAAGCTTCCACATCCGGGCTTTCAGAAAGTTCGCAGTGGTTCTCAGGCTTCACCTCAGAGCTGGCTCACAGAGCCCTCCACACCTTCAGAGTGGGTAATGGAAGGAAGAAACCCAGCATGTGTTACGTGACAGGGTCCACCCTCAGACCTGCACAGATCTCTGTTACATCAACCACACCACTGGGGTTAAAAAAAGAAGCCCACACTACAACACCAATGTTTCCACTTAGGACCTAGAAGGTATGAAGTACAAGTTGAGGTAAAAAATATATATATTTTTTCAAAAAATGCCCTTGGTCTATAATGAAAAGACAAAAGCCTGGGGCAGCTCTCAGTCAAATCTGCACCCCCACTTTATTTTTGCCCCCGTTTCACTCCCCTCCCCATCCCAATGTGAGGAACCCCCTGCAGCCCTGGCTTTAATGCTCCCCATCCATGCTCCCCACAAGGTTTACCGGCTTTGAAAGCACGGAGCACCCCTCTTCCAATTTAAACTCCCCACTTCATCTCCGCCATTCTCCCTCCAGCTCAAGATTCAAAAAGGACACTCCACCGTGAAGTGACACTTTCCGTTCACTAGGGGCGCTTCCTGTCCTGAGAGGAAGACTGGCTGTCATCTGCATCCTTTTCAATCAAAAATTCACTATTAAACAGTCTATAATAAACAGTGAATGACAAAGACCTTACTCTCGAAACTGCACACCACTGCAGAGGTGTTTGCCTGCTGCATCCCTGTGGGATTTAAGAAGGTAGGATGTTTATATCCCACTACTTAGCCTCCTGTTCCCTGGCATATGGTTTGTCTGGGGAGAGAAAAAAATCAAGAAGCCTTTGTGGAAACCTAGTCATCTACTTGTGGGTGTGGAAAATAAAAGCAGAGGGGAAATGAAATGAAAGGAAGCCCCTCCAAAACCACTCAAAAACTCCTACATGCATCACCGAATGAGGTCTAGAAGGTGGAGGTCATTTGTGGCCATAAGCATCCTTCCCTGCAGGTGGACACAGTCAAAAAAGTCAATTAACATTCACCTCCTTTCCCTCATCAGCTTCCTCACTGGAATCGAAGGTCTAGGGTGCCCAAACTCCAGAAGAAAATAACATTAATAATAGTAATAGCTCTCTCCTTTGAAAGACCCATCCTTTCTAAAGCTGACTTTACTTACCTCAAAAGAAAAAAATCTCTGGGCTTCACTTGGGTCAATAGTGGACACTATTCACCACTGACAAAATAAATATAAATGTTCATAATACGCTTCTATGAGGAAAAGCCATACTATGAAGTAAAATGAAACAAGAAAAATCATTGCTATCACCTCTAACCCCTAAGCTGCCCCCAGAAATACCAGAGTCTCCACAACCTTTCTACTTCCTCACCTACAGTAGCTTTTATTGAAGCAACTGAGTGAAAAGGTCAGTGAACCCCATGGTATGCAGTTTCACTGCATTTTGTTTAATTAATTTTAAAAAGTAAATATAATAGTTTTCTTCTACTCTTTTCCTTGGAAATACAGCTAATTTAACTGGAGAATAGACCTGAAAGATGTTTGTGAGCTGACCTGGCAACTGAACAATTAGAGCATTATCCCGTCACCGAACAAGCTCTAACAATTGACGGACTTTCTAAATACAATCAGCCCGCTTGTATTTAGAATACAAGCCCTGCCTGTATTTTAGGAAGGAAGATTTGTACTGTGAATATCAAATGAGCACAGGCTAGGGGACTTAAGGAGCCAGAGCCTCGAGCACAGGAGCGCCAGCAAATATATCTGAATGCAAAGTCAGCAGCTTTCTCATAAGCAGCATCTTGGGGTTGCAACACCAATTTATTTTTAAAGGACGATAGTTCATCAGCTGGAGTCGTCTTTGAAAACTGGAAAAAATATTAAAACACAAGCCAGAACGTTAAGCATTGCTCTGTGGAAAATGGAACATGCTAAGTCACATTTAAGGCTATGGGTTCTACCAAATGTAGCCTAATAATGGCTATCAAGGGGCAGATTTTTCTGGACTGCTGAAGTCAGGAAAATTTTCCCTCCTACAATGGCTGATTGGCAGATATTATCTGAGAAAGGACAGCTGAGATCTGTGGTTATTTTATGTCAATGGCTCAAATGAGCTGGTCTCCTCTCCCCTCTCCTTTCTGCCAATCCCTATGGCTATATCTCAACCTGCTACGGGAAATATTCTCATGGCGGTGGCTTAAAGGGACAGTAATCACCACAAAAGAATGTGAACACTGGGATGCATGTCTGATGCAACTCTTTGATTGAATATGTCTATGGTGATTTTTCTCAAAAGAACTTGTCAGATTAAAATTATAAATGACTTGAAACCTCTGGTACATGTTTCATTTGACTATTAGGGTGGTCAGGATGTCTAACTGAGGAAGGAGAAGAATGTCCCAGCAATCGACAGACCCTCTTGGGTCTTGATTTTACTGACTAAAACTCACCACTAACTTGATTGATGGGAGGGAGCACTGCTTGTTTATCCTTCTGGGAGCTTAAAGAGAAATCAAAGAAATATGAAACAGTATTACCTAGGTATCAAGTTAAGTTATAAACTCTGGAGGAGAACATGCTTACTGTGGCTAAAGACATACACCAGGTACAAATTTAGCAACAGCTCCTCCTATGAGACACCATGACCTTTGGCACTGGCATTTTCCCTGTATCGTTTCGGGTAGCACTGAAAGATGGTGGAAGTAATCTAATCTGTTAAAGCCCATGTCCCGAACAGAACTGCCCTTCTGAAACAGCGTCAGCAGAAACAACATCTTCTCACACTTACTTTGAAGGAACCAAGGGAACATTTGAAAAGAAATAGTGCATCACGCCTGGTCAGTGGGTGAGGATGAGTTTCAGTAGCAAGTCAGTGCATTTCAATGCTCACTGTTGAGAATGAAAAAGATGAATGCAACCTCTTCCAAACCGTCTGTCTTTAGAAGGAAGCACTAAAAATGAGCTTTTCTTTTTTTTAAGTGATAAGCTAGCAAACTGATTTTTCCTAATATGTCTGTCTAAAGTAGTATGTTCCATGCAGGATGCCGACTCCCAGCAATGCGGCTGGCTCTACCCCTTTGTAGGACAAAGACACAGAAGGAAGCACAAGGCAACCCACAGCCTAAAGGTTCTCACAGTGATGTACAAAAGGAATAGTGCATAGACAGCCCAGCTACAAATAGTTTGCCAAATTCCTTCACCTCCACATCTGAACTTGGGAATGCCCCATCCCGTTGGTATCACAAAACGCCGTGAACCACATGGGGAAGGGGAGCAGGAGACAATAACACTAACTACCGATGTGGCTACCAACATCTCAAGCCTGAAAAGAACAAAACCATTTACCAGCTATTTCCTGCCATCAGTCTGAACGACAGGAAGGCACAGTTGTGCAAAGGAGAAAAAATAAAATGAAAATAAACTGAGACTTTAAATCATCAGGAAACTTCATACGAATCTCATTTCCATGGCTTTCTCCCACTAAAAAACTCCCCCACTATAAAGTGATACCAGGTAAGTAACTAAACCTTTCAGAAATAAAACTAAGGTTCACGGTGGAGCCTTTTGTTTAGGCTTTTTTCCATTTCCTTCCCCAGCTGCCTGTCTTCGAATAAGACAAACTTTTGGCAGGAACCCTGATAACTTCCATCCAGACATCTGGATGGATTAGACAAGGGAAGTCTGGACGAACAAACCCTGGCACTCAGAAATGAAGCAGGCTTTTAAAACCAAAAAGCCAAAACAGCAGCTAAATAACATAATGCTTTCTGATAAAAAAAAAAATTTACTTTTCAAAAAATGAGATAGACACCATCCTCAGGGATCCTTAAGGTAGGATTCTAAATTAGGATTTTTCAGCTCAAGCTGAGCCAGTATTTCTCAAAAAAGCCATTAGCATACACACGCCCCATATACAGTTCTTCAACAGACTGAAGTTTCATATTCTAATCAATACATGTTTACTTACTTGCTTCCTTCGGTAATGAGCAAATTGAGAGAGGCCTAGGACAGTTGCAAGAGCACCTCCTCCAACAAGAACAGTCCCTTTTACTGCCTTTTGAAATGCCATTTCTTAGCCTACAGAGGGAAAAAAAGGAAACAAAAAGAAGTTAATTGGGATTTTTATCACACAACAACCCTCATAATAAAAAGAGCCTCTGTCGATTATAAAACTACGTTAAACTAGAAAACAAAACATAAAATAAGGAAGTTACTAACCTGTCGATTTGTATACAGCAATTCAAAAACAAATCACAAAAAACCTAGAGGAGGGAATTGACCATGGAAGAGTTACTTTCCAGCGGGAACTAAAGAAAAGCAAATTAAGAGGCAACTGAGGATTCTTAAGGTATAAAGAAAGTCAAGAGAACTGCGAAAAGAAATGTGATTGTGTATCGGACGAAACTGCACGCTTGCAAATTGGTTCAACTGCTAATCCCCTCCACAAGGAGACCTGGTAGAAGGCTTCTGTCTCTCAACATGACAATGAACCTCAGGCCTGCTGCAAGTTCTTTAGCGAGTGTTTAATTCCGAATTGCAGTACAATCCCCTTTCTGAGTTTAACCTTTCCTACCGAAGTTCTCATAGAGCCAAGAGCCAACATTTGCGTTTCTATCGCTATAAAGTCTATACTTTACAGATAAAAAGTGAAAGGAAGCCATGCCCTTCTTGATTCTTTCATGAAATGACAGATTTATCACTATTAATCCCTTTAATTAAGGGAATTTAAAAAGAAAAGGGCTCTTCTAGCCAGAGTTTCAAGACACCACGCTGTAAGGAGTAAGCACCATCCAGATCAAGCACTCTTTCATGCTCACGGTATATTGCTAAACAAAGTTTTGTGTTGTGTTAGCTCTTGACTTTCTTTCTTCTCACTTTAAAAAATATATATATATTTCTACTACTAGACTTAAATATTCTTTAACTTTTTCAGAAGCCAAAAAAAGCATAAAATGGAAAATTTCACCAAAAAAAACTCTTGTCTGCTTTTATTCTGCTAAATAAAAAAAAAAGAAAAACTGTGTGTTCACCTGAAAAAGAAATTCTAACCTAGAGGTGGTACTGAGCAATCTGACCTGCCTAAAACATTCATTGGCAGTAACAGCTGGCATACCAACGTCTTAAATGAAAGCCACCACCCTGTTTTCCTGAGCAGACGGAGGTCTGACCTGTCTAGGCAACACACCTTATACTGTACAGACATCCCATGACTCAAAGTTTTTAATATGAAGTCAGTTTTAACCTAGGATAGTAAAGAACAAATAGTACCTCATGTA
Organism: Manis pentadactyla; assembly: GCF_030020395.1. Lineage (NCBI taxonomy): Eukaryota > Metazoa > Chordata > Mammalia > Pholidota > Manidae > Manis > Manis pentadactyla. The sequence continues at coordinate 15,821,201 of NC_080026.1, forward strand.
AATTATGATACAGTTTCAATGTCTGGGTCCATGTTGGATGGACAGAATCCATTAGTGTAACTATCCTAAATCAAAGACTTTCAGTGTAGTCGGTAACTATGATCTGGAATGCTATCAATTATGTACTAAAATAAAAGTCGGCATATCTTAAAATTTTATTTTTCCTCTGATCTCATTCCTTTCGACAACTAATAAATTCCTACGACTCATCATTTTTATTAAAATTCTCACCAGAAAAATATTTCCCGTGTATATGTTCTCTGCTGCTGGAGGTCCCTTCTTTACTGTCCCTTCTCTACATCAACCATCCCCTCACCCAAGCGATGCAAAACGATTGGTACAGGCTGACGTGGGGCCTCCATTCATTATTCAGTCAATGTTAAGCAAAACCTTATGTCCAAGGTTGCTCTGATAGTAAAAACCACACCTTAGCCAACTTGGAAAGCATCCATCTGTCACAGCGCACCATCACCATCCCCAGCACTGCTACCAATGGTCAGGTGGGTGCCTACCACACAACAATAGAAACCCTAGCTGGTGAGAGACAGCAGGCTATCTCCAGACTAACTGGGTTCCCCTGACGACTAGGGACAGAGAACACAAACCCAGTACTAGTTACCTAAACAATGTGTGTGCACTCCCCACACAGACAGCGGTCTGGTGCTCCCTTAGATGTGAGTTTTATAGCTGACTTTAGCTCAGTATCATTGTTTCTGTGTTGATAATGTCATTGATAACCTCATAAAAGTTACCACACCCCGACATAGCCAACAGAGGGATGCTCTATAACATGGTCAATGAAAATGACTCAACAGAGGTGTTCATTCAGCCAGTTAAGTCTGGAGCTAGATTTTTCCAATTGTGTTAGGTCCCTGCTCACCTTATTATACTGCTTCACTTTGATTTGTCTGAAACCAAAACTTGCAAAGGGTTTCTCAATGAGCCACTAACACTAATGAAAAACTGCGTTAATATATTATTTTGTGGCATCACCAATAATGTTGACTATAATCAATAGTTTCTTTTTTTCAGTAATTTCATAAAATAATCTATGCTTGAGAGATCATTATTTCTATTGTGATCAAATCCATCCATTTCATCTGGCTAGTTGGAATGAATAAAACACTCTTATAGGTAATTCAAAAACAAAAGCACGGAATCAATTTCACCTGGCTCTCCTAAGATGCTGATGATGATTATGGTAATTTTTATTAATGTTATAATGACAGTTGTTGACATTTATTGAGCATGTGCTAGGTATTAGGTACCATCCTTTTAATTCTCTACATTCATACATCAGCTCACATCACCCTCACAACACCCTAATTTCATAAAAGAGGCTGCTGCAGTTCAGTAGGAGTAGGGGATTTGCCCAAGATCACTCCCTAGTAAGTGACAAAACCACAGCTTAGTCTACGTTAACCACTGGGTGGTTCTCCCCTGCCTTTGCTCTCACAAGGCAACTTCACCCCAAGAGACACACCATATTTTGCTGTTACTCCCAAAAGAAGGTTCTGTTCTCAAGCACTCGCCCAAAGTGTACAGTCCCTTGGCATTAGGGTCCCTCTGAGGCAAGGAAGAAGCCTCTGACAAAATATCTACTAATAACCCTCTGCCAGGCAATGTAAATACTTTGTTTAACATCCAAAGAAAGAAATTTAAAACAAATAAATATAAATCATATGCTGTGGACTACTTGTACCCATTTACATTTCACTATAAGAAGGAAAGTTTTCAAAGTAATTATGAAGAAGAAAAGATTGTTTCCCTTCAAAGCAAAAGCTGCAATCAGGAAGTTAGCAAAGAAGGGGAACAAAAATATCAATAAATCTTTACCTTTCTAATTTAAAAGTGTGAAAAGACCAGAGGTAGAAAAGAAAACTAGAGGTAAGAAAAAATCATGCAAAAAATAAAATTAGCTTAGTTATCACAGCCTGATGGCCATGTATAATAGCCTATGAATTAAGTCACATATACATTGGCTCAGGACTGGCTCCTGCATTTTCACAGACCAGTGCCAGTGCTCTACTACTTGCAAGGAGAACCAGCCCAACTAAAATAAAAATAAAAACCTAATAAACCTAAATAAAAAGATACTCAACTAAATATACCTGTGAGTTTATCAACTGCCTCAAAAAATACTACCAATTTCGAGGATTATATATTAGTCTGTCTTGTAACTCCGTCTTATACCTACCTGTGCAATACTGAATGTTATTAATACTCTAATAGATGAAAGACTCTGAATAGCCAAAGCAATCATGAGAATGAAGAACAAAGCTGGAGACATCACAATTCCTGATTTCAAGCTATCTTACAAAGCTACATTAATTAAAACAGAATGGTATTGGCATAAAAGCAGACATATAAACCATGGAGCAGAATACAGAGCCCAGAAAAAAGTCCAGCCATATATGTTTGATTAATTTTCAACAAAGGAGCCAATAATATACAATGGAGAAAGTCCCTTCAATAAATGGTGTTGGGAAAACTGGACAGCTACATGCAAAAGAATGAGACTAGACCACTATTTTACACCATACACAAAAATAAATTCAAAATGAATTAAAAACTTAAATGTAAGACCTGAAACCATAAAACTCCCAGAAGAAAACAAAGGGGATAAGATCCTTGAGACTGGTCTTGGTGATATTTTTTTGGATTTGACACTAAAAGCAAAGGCAACAAAAGAAAAATAAACAAGGACTACATCAAACTAAAGAGCTTCTGGACAGCAAAAGAAACCATCAACAAAATGAAAAGGCAACCAACAGAATGGGAGAAAATATTTTCAAACCATCTGATAAGGAGTTAATATCCAGATATATAATATATGAAGAACTCATATAGCTCAATAGCAAAAAAAAAAAAAAAAAAAGGCAATTTGAAAAATGGACAGAGGGACTCAACTGACATTTTTCCAAAGAGATACAAATGTCCAGCAGGTAGGCAAAAAGGTGCACAACATTCCTGATCCTCAGGAAAATGCAAAAAAAAATCACAATGAGATATCACCTCCCATACAAAGAGAAGAGAGGACAACTGCTGGTGAACATGTGGAAAAAAGGGAACCCTTGTTCACTATTTGTGGGAATGTAAATTGGTCTATACACATGGAAAACAATATGGAGTTTCCGCATAAAATTTAAAATAGAACTATCATATGATGCAGCAATTTCAGTTCTGGGTATTCATCTGAAGAAAATGAAAACACTAACTCAAAAAGATACATGCACCCTCATGTTCATTGCAGCATTATTTACAATAGCCAAGATATGGAAACAACTTAAGTGTCCACTGATGGATGAATGGATAAAGTAAATTGTATACACACACACACACACACACACACACACACACACAAGCAGTACAATATTATATTATTTGGCCATAAAAAAGAATGAAACCCTGCCATTTGCAGAAACATGGATGGACCTTGAAGAGTATTAGGATAACTGAGATAAATCAGACAAATAGTGTATGATCTCGCTTATATTAGAATCTAAACAACACTAACTCATAGAAACAGAGAACAGAGGCAGGGAGTGAGGGAGGCAAGGGAAACAGATGAAGGTAGTCAAAAGGTACAAACTTCTAGTTAGAAGAAAATGAGTTCTCAGGATGTAATACACAGCATGGCGCCTATAGTTAACAACACTGTATTGTATATTTGAAAGTTGCTAAGAGAGCAAATCTTAAAAGTTTTCATCAAAGAAAAAAGAACTTAACTATGTGAAGTGATGGATTCAACTAAGCTTATTATGATAATTATTTTGTAATACATAAATAATACCAAATCATTATGTTGTACACCTTAAACTAATACAATGTTATGTTAATTATATCTCAATATAACTGTAAGAAAAGAAACATTTAAATTATAGCCAGAAGAGAGGAGAGTAGCTAGAAGTAGAAGTGGGGATGATGGTAAAACACCACCCAATGGTGCTTCCATCAACCGGAAGATGTAGGCAGGATAGCGTAAAGCTAGGGTGCTATTTCTCCTTTGTTCTATTCTAACTCAAGCACTGAGTTATGATGCCCTGGAAGAAAGAATAGAACCACAATATTGACAGTGACTAAATTTCACCTGAATTTCTGTGATTTGGAGTCCCTCAAAATGACTGGAAGGCTGGGAGGATGTCTAAAAAGAGAAGTTGTTAAATTATATTATTTCCAGAACCAAGACAGTGTCAAATTGAAAAAAAAAAAAAACAGTAGAATATCCAGTCAGGATGTCACAGTGAACTCATCATGCTTCAACTCATCTTGTATGCTCTAAATACATGGTAATGACAGGTAAAGCAGATAAAGAGGAAAAACACATACATACATATATATTAGCATGCATACTGTGATGGATAAGAAAGTAAGGTGCTGTGTCATTGCAGTGAAACAAGAGATTGGCTCTGACTAAAAGAATTAAGGAAGGCTTCAAAAAAGACAGGATACTTGAGAAGGGTCTTGAAGAAAGAAAAGCACTTGTAGGGGAGTTAGGAGGGGCAGGACTGGATAGAGAGAGATCAGAAGGAGAAAGAAGAACATCACAGTAATGTGGGGGAAGCAGACAAGTAGTTATCTGGTTTGGCTGGAGATGATGTTCTGTTGGAAACGAAGTTTAAAAAGAAGTCCAGAGCAAGAGTTTTAAAAAAAGACTGTTAGAAATTCTATGAAAGCTGCCTCAATGTTCCCAGCCTGCCAAATTGTTCAGTGTCTTTTCATGTAGTCAGTATTTAATAACTGCAGTACCTTATGGAAAGGTAAATACAGAATCCCTTACAAAAGCAGTAAGCTAAGTGTATCATATTTATTGTGTTCAAACTAGGTTTATAAATCACTTCCTAGATTTGAGGATGGTATCACCTCTTGTAATAGCAACAAGAGGTTCTGATTTTCTGATGTAGAAATAGTGAGTGGTCATTTCAAGGATTATTTATTTCCCTCAAATAGTTTTTAATATCCTCTACTTTGGACTTTACTATTTGTCTGCCTCTATTCCTTCTGTGCCTCCCATGTGCCCTATTCCATCTTGCATCTAGCACACTGTTGGGTATTTCATAGATGCACAGTAAATGTTTACTGAGTGGGAAGGAGAAAGAAGCAAAAGAGAGTGAATGAAGAGAGAAAGAGAAGAAAGAAGAAAGAAAAGAAGGATGAGAGGGAAAGAGAAAGGGGCTAAAATTTGTTTTTTATTAAAAATTTATAAAATCATTATCAGCTGTTTATATATAATAACTTCATAACAATTTTGGAAAATTTTCACTACACTGAATTAACATTTAAAAGAAAGACCAAAACACTGAAGTTACAGTATCACTACTACAACTTTTATTGTTGTATCGTATACTGATAAATAATAAACTTCATTTACCACAAAAAGAATAAAAATAAAAAAAGACTCTGTGTATGTGAAATAAGATACTTCCGTGATCTTCTGGTGGCAATGGGGAGTTGAGGCTGCAGATGAAAGAAGCAAAATGCTTTATCCCATGAGTTATGAGGAGCATTCATACTCCTTTTGCGTTGAAGCTTACGATGAAAACAGAGACCAACTGAAGGGCAATGAAAGAGTCCCCACGTGAGGAGAGCCTGGTTTGAGATAACAATGAAAATGCAAACACAGAGACTGACATTTTGTAGAAACCTCTAAAGATAGTAAGTACTCTGAGAGGCCAGACAGGACCTGATAACCAGTTACAGAGGCACCAGGAAGAGGCAGAACCCGTAAGAGGCTGTAGCCGAGATAGCTGGGGACTGGCTCCAATATTACAACATGAGCATTTAGAAAGAGGACCATGTTTAAGGGAGAAGAGCTCAGTTGGCAATTACAGCAATCTGAAATCTCAAACTTACAAGAGTAATCAGAGCTAAAGGGATGATTTGGGAATCTTCTGCCTGGAACTGTCAAATGTAACTACTGCACAATAAAATGTATTTACTGCGAGCAAACAAAAACCGGATTTGCCATTTCTCAGTTTGCTGACCGCAACTCCTCTAGCTCAACTGAATTCTTAGCTGTCCTTTTAGGTCTCCCATTATAGAAAGAGAGACTTCAACAGTGAGAACAACTGCTCAGATCTTTTTTCAAAGAGTCCCTGAGCTCCCACCACTTCTGCCTCCTCCCATTCAGAAGTAAAGCTACTCGTCCAGTTAACTCATGTATTTGAATAATTTAACCACATACTTTAGACTTAAAAACAAGAATAACTATCCATTGAAAAAGGCTGAGGGTTCCCTCAGCAACCACCCACAAGTAAATTTATTCCAGAACAAGAGCATATTTCCTGACCACTGAATTCTCCAAATAGAATACTCAAACTCTTCTTCCTGTCTTACAGTCTTAGCTTCTCTCTTAATTTAACATAAATAAAATCCATCCAAATGAGTTATCACTCCTCTATGCAAGGAGTCCTAGGTCTCTTCACTTTTACAAAAACTCTCCTCTGGCTTCTTCCATAGAAATAGCAACTTCCTTTCCAGTCTCTATGTTCTCCATTAATTTAAGAAAAATTGGGACTTCTCAGGGTTTTGAGTTTTATGCCAGCACAGAAGTAAGCAAATTTCTCCCCACCCCTTACAAGAATGATCAGTGTGGGCCAGTAGGAAATATAGCTCGAAGATAATTTTCAATAGAGTAACTTCAACCACAAGCCCTGCAGCCCTTGAGACCTGTGTTCTCTAACAAAACATAAGGCATTCCATGCCCTTTACCCACCCTGGGAAACCCAGATGAACAAGGCCTTTAAAACATAAACCAAAACCCCCAGGACATAACCTAAATGTAGCCTGTGCTACTGCACAAGCCCTTTACCTAAGCATATGCAGGTCCAAAGGAAGCAAGAAGCTCCTTACACTTCAACTGTGCAGTCTTGTGTACCTTGTAACTGTGCATGGGAAACTGCCCCCTCATCTATTTTCAGTCAAGACATTCCGCCAAACCCACAGAAGGCACAACCTACAGGGCCAGGACTCAAGGTCCACCTGCACACAAATTCAGTGACTTATGGGAGAAGGGTGCATGAAATCTTACAAAACAAGGGTGCAGGACTTCATCAGAAGAAGTACTGTCCAACCAGTCCATACTCATGGAACTTGGTGGCAAGTTCACAGCAAAATGGATGAGGGAGTGAGTTTGAAAGCACTTTCCCATTAAGCAGCCCAGTTTTAACCATGAAAGTCAAGATTTCTGGGTTGCTGTAAACTAGACATGTTTCAACAAGGCAAGCCCTTTATTTTTCTAACTGATATACTATCAAATATTCTGTATACTTCCCTCTAAGAAAGCAAAAGTCCAGACAAACCAAGCATATGTGGATAAAGTGCTGATATACTCAAGTAACAATCAAAGCTTACCACGTACTACCTTCTCTTTCAAGGCTGACCTTACAGTGGGAATAATACCAGCACTCTGCTAGCAAATGCATCCTCCCAGCCCAGCAGAGAGTCACTTCCAAACACATACATCTTACATGGTGACATGTGATCCCTACAGAAACACAGAGAGAGCCCTCGGGCATGCTTTTTGAAAGCTGTCAGACATAAATGAACAAAACAGTCAACATCAGAGTGCCATCAGGCTGTTCTCTAGAAACAGAGAAGAGTCCTAGTCTGTAACTTGAGAATGAATTACCCTTTTGGTGGCTTTAAACATTTTTAAAAAGGATTTAGGCCAACTCTGGAGGGGAAATGAACCTAAGGGTTATCCACAAAAGATTATGCCAATGGAAATAAGTGAATGTATCAAGTCCTGAGAAAACAGAAGATACTTTTATCCTTCAATCACTGACATCCCTAGCCCTTCTTCTCTTTCATACATGTATTTTTTTCATGAGGTTCACCATAGAATTCCAAGAAATCAGTGAAGCCCATCTGGGCTAATAATAGATTTATACTCATTAAATGTGAATGATCAGTTTAATTCATAATGGAATGATTTCTATTGTATCTGCTTTTCATGGAATCGCTATTAAAAATCATAAAGAACTACAGTTAATGCAAGTGAACTTGTTTTCCAGTTCAAATTCATTTTGAAACCAAAATTAATATGTATTCTCTATCATCCCAGATATGATCATGGATTTCTTATTTTAAGTTGGAAACTGTGTTTTTTTTTTTAATCCACAACACAACAATAACAACCAACCTAGAGTTATAAAAAAATGCATTCACCGAGCAGGATATCAAAGCACAAACAGAAAGGTGTTTCTGATGTCATTTAGAAAAGCATTCTTCTTACTTAGTAAAATAAGACAAATGAAAGCACCAAATAAAAGTTATCAGAGAAGTTAGAAATATAATGAATCCTCAGATTCTAGATGTCCAAAACTGTGGACTGTGGCTGATGAGGAAGCTAAGCAACGTAATCACACGTTGCTGGTCCAGGTTTGCCCCTGTCTTTTCACACCCCATAAGAATGTCTGACTGCTTTAGGGAAGGGCATCTTCTATTTCCAATCAGTTTCCCCAGGAAATCCAATGCCAGAAGGGGCCAACCCAAAAGGGGGGGGAAAATGTTGACAAAGGGAAAGTATCTTAACAGATAAAAGAGAAACAAAATCAGGAAATAAAGAGAAAGTGAAAGAAGGCAGACTGTATGTTTATATTGGTTCTCATAGCTTCAACCCAGAAAAAATACCTTGGAAAAACTTCCCATTCTCTCTCTGGGGCACCTTTAAGTCAGTTAGAACCTTTTAGGTGCAGATGACTGAGAAAGGGGTTAGCCCAAGACCACTCTGCAGGCCCAAAGGAGGGCAGGAGCCTGGAAGCCTGCTGGAAGTGGTTGGCACAAAGAAGGGCTGACCTGCTTCCAGAGGTTCTGATCAGAGTTTGAGAAATGTAAGCAAAAGAGACAAAAAGAAGAGGAGCAAATAAGGTCAACAACTATTTTAAATGAGCCAGTTAAAAGTCTCTGTTGTGAGGATCACAGATTTGAAAAGACATATGCACCCCTATGTGTAATGGCAGCTCTATTTACAAGTGCCAAGACATGAAAGCAACCTAAGTGTCCATCAGTAGATGAATGGATAAAGAAGAGGTGGTACATATACACAATGGAATACTATTCAGCCATAAGAAGAAAACAAATCCTACCATTTGCAACAACATGGATGGAGCTAGAGGGTGTTATGCTCAGTGAAATAAGTCAGGTGGAGAAAGACAGGCACCAAATGATTTCACTCATCTGTGGAGTATAACAACAAAGCAAAACTGAAGGAACAAAACAGCAGCAGACTCTCAGACTCCAAGAAGGGACTAGTGGTTACCAAAGGGAAAAGGGTTGGTGAGGGTAGGTGGGGAGGAAGGGATAAGGGGATTAAGGGACATTATGATTATGATTAGCGCACATAATATAGGGGGGTCACGGGGAAGGAAGTATAGCACAGAGAAGACAAGTAGTGACTCTATAGCACCTTATTATGCTGATGGACAGTAACTGTAATGGGGTATGTGGTGGGGACTTGATAATAGGGGGGAATGTAGTAACCACAATGTTGCTCATGTGAAACCTCAGCATAAGATGGTATATCAATGATACCTTAATAAAAAAAAAAGTCTTTTGTGTTTATAAAAAAAAAATTGTCTGAAACATTATTACATGAATCTATTTGGTGTGCTATTTTTGTTTTTTAATTTAACATGCAAAGTCATAACCAATTAAAGCATTTATTTTACAAAGTACCCAAAAATGAAAACATAGAAAGGGAGGAAGGTCCTAGAGGAACACAGGCATACATGCTCAGACTCTAGTCATCATTTAGTATGTAAGACTATTTATCAAAAAATAGTGTTTCCAAGGCAACTTCCATATTATGCATTTATGTTCTCTGCCATTTCTAGAATACACACTAGTAAAATTGTCACAAATTTGACCCTTTTCCTTATTTTCATGAAGTTCACCATAGAATTCCAAGAAATCAATGAAGCCCATCTCAGCTAATAATAGATTTATACTCATTAAATGCAAATGATCACAGTTTAATTCAAAATAGAATTATTTCTATTGTATTTGCTTTCCATGGAATCGCTATTAAAAATCATAAAGAACTATATAGTTCATGCAAGTGAACTTGCTTTCCATTTCAAATTCATTTTAAAACCAAAATTAGATATATTCTCTATCATCTTAGATATGTTAATGATTTTTGTTTAAAGTTGCAAACTCCTATCTTTACTTTTTCCATAAAAATATATGTCAGCCTTCTTTGTTCAGCATATATGTAATTTAAAGTAATCCTAAGAGGCATTAAAATAAAATGCCCCTCACGTGTGAAAATCTGTAGCATTCCTTCCCCAAAATGCTCTCCCCCTCCCCCCCTTATAAAGACAGTTAAGGAACCGAGTGGTTAACTTGCCTAGTATGGAATTAAACAAACAGGCATTTATATATCAACTAATAAGAAATGCCCCACTTTAAAAGAGCACAACTCTGCCTTGAGGGAAAAAGGAGTATTACCAATGAATCACACAAAAAAAATTTCCTTAGACAAACAGATCACCCTAGTCTGTGCTTCTTGCCTGTCTGCCCCTTTACTCACTGTGCTATTGGGTTAGGAAATTGTTTCACATTCTTTTGGCAGGATAAACCCTGTTTTAGATTTCCCATGCTGTTGTAGAATCTACTTCAGTACTTAAGACAAGAAAAACCCTTTACTTTGTTATAGAAGAAACTGCATACCAAACAACAGAGTTCAAAATATCTGTCTTGACATTAAAATATATCAAGCCCCTCATCCAGATTTATTGTAACTGTAACAGAGCCTAATAAAATCATCACAATCCTAAGCTCATAAAAACCCTATAACTGATCATTTTTATGATAATTATTATATATCGCTGTTGAATACACCCCCCAAAATGTTTCACAAAAAAACATGTACTTCACCATATAAATAAATGTCCTCTAAAAGGGCTTAAGTACTATAAGATAGTTTGTAGGCATAGTGAATCCAATGAAAAGGTTAACCTATCGGGTGACAATAAACTTCATAGTCAAAACAAATACACTCTAATTTCAACTAAACATGTTCTACACTCCGTAAGAAAGAAGTGCTTCAGGTAATTAAGTTTCTATTTGTCTAGATCTTAATCAGAGATCTTTTCTGTTGTTTTCCACTATCTTATTTTTTATGAAATATAGTATTATGAATCAGGAAAAACTAACTACTGAATGTAGGCATTTTTTTTTGATGACTCAAAATATCTTAGAGACTCCAGATCATTATTCTGAAATCTTTTTTGAATAGCAGAGGTATAGAAGGTTTGAGAATCTGTCTTCAAATGTAATGAGCACAAACAAAACTGAAGAGCTGGCTTTTTTTTCTTCAACTTCAAAATACTGATGCCAATTGATTTACTTAGTTTTCCATTATTTTTATCATGGAATGAAAGGAAAACGCATCAGTCCTTTCAAAAGTTCCAGATCCATTTGCATTATATATGTCATCAGAAATGCATTTTGAAAAAATATTTATTGAAGAGAGTTTATGAAATCCTAAGCTCATAAAAACACTATAACTGATCATTTTTATGATAATTATTATAGCATAATAATTTCAGTTAATTTACTTTCATTATAAAAAAAAAGTTTAAATTTGATTACAGCTCTACTAATGTACAAACCATGGCTGATAGTTATGAGACTGAGAAGTATGCAGGGGTGAGGAGACCAGATATTCTGCTTCCTTGAGCTTGAGAAGATCCCCAGGAAAAAAAGTCAACTACTTCTTATGTCCTGTAGCCTTTCTTTCCCTGTAACTGACTGAAATTTGCATGTAGTAGTCATTCCTGAATACCTAATAATCCACATGTATAAATGCAACTAACAACAAAGGGTCAAATTACACACACAATGCACAGATGCAAAGGAAATCTAAGGCGGACTACAGTCAAAATAATCATGTATTATATTATTTAGCTTAGTGATCACACTCCCTAAAAACGTCTGACCCTTAAGGAAAGAAGAATTGGACAACAGAAGAAACAGATTGCACTAATTCATATTTCTAACCAGTTTTTTTTTCAAAAGTACAGAACACAAATCATGCAACATTTTGTAAATGCTGTGTTACAGGGAGGGGTCTTTTCTCACCCATCCTCTGGAGCATACAGACAAGGACTACGATGAGAAGGCTAGGAGACAGGTTTTTTTAGCAAGGAGAAAGTACACTCCCAAAGAGAGAGCCAGTGGCCTGAGAGATCAGGACCAGCCAGCCCTGTTTATCTGAATACTTGTTGGTTTTATAGGCAAGTGTGAAGGGTGGGTTAACAGGTTCAGGTTATATAACTGCCCTCTGTGCACTCTCTCACTCACAGCGCATACAGAAAAACCCACAGCGGGCAGGTGTGTGTGTGTGAATTCTAATGATCATGTGAATGGGCCAAGGTCCTTGGACATGTGGTGTCCTTTGTGCAGGCCGCAGCCTTGGGGATTTAGCACTAATTTAATCTAAGGATCATGTGAATGGGCCAAGGTCTCTCAGACTTGTCTCAGCACCCTTTGTGAAGGCCTCAGCCTTCAGGGACTTAATGCTAATTTAATCTAAGGACCGTGTGGGCCAAGGTCATTCTCAGATATGTCTAGGTGTCCTCTGTGCAGGCATCAGCCTTGGGGATTTCCAGGCTCTTCTCATTTCAGGCAGAGTGGGCATAAACCTACCTAGAAAGGTTACTAGCTTCCACCTCTCTCTTCCTTTCTGCCACTCATATCTTACTGACTGCCTATAATAGCTCCATCCCCTAACTCCCCCCAAAAAGACAAGAGAGTAGGTCTAAGCAAAGCTGTATTGCCATTTTAGTCATCTTGGCTAAAACAGACTTGGTCATAAGATCTTATTCTCCCCACTTGAATGAGGAGGCATCCTCTCCAAGCCTCTCCTTTTAGATCTTTCTTTTCTTCTTTAAAAGGCCTGGCACACACTCTCAGGAAAGCGTTCAAGTACTAGACTATAAACAAGTCTAGTCACTGTGCATGAGATACTGTGTACCAACATTACACAGCTAATATCCTAGCATTTGACAGTCCAAAATTTAAATGGCATGCACAGATGATAAAGAGTTCTATGCAATATTCTCTCTAAAGTTGCTATTGCTAAAAAAAAAATTCTACATTCTTTTAATTCTTGAAATACTAGATTGAAAAAGAAAATTACCAGGGGTAACTTTGGAAGGAGATTTTGGAAGGAGATTAAGGAGTCTGGCCTTGCAATTCTGTCTCTACCACTAATGTGCTTTGTGATTTCAAGCAACTCATTTGAATTTGCTGACCCTCACTCCACCAATAAATGAAGTGTCTCTGAAATTGTCCAGAGCTATTCAGAGGGGAAAAACGCCCACATACTTTAAAGGTGGTACCATCTTAATGTCCTATTTATTTAGAACTGTTGGCTGATTAAGGCTTGTATTTTTCTATTCAATAATTATTTACTGATCATTTAACATGTGCCAAGCACTGAATATACAACTGAGAACACACACAAAAAATCCCTGCCTTCCAAAAGCTTGCATTTGAGTGGAGTTTACAGTTTTTTAAAAACTGTCTTAACTATTTTGAATTAAAATAAAATGCAAGTCACACTTCATCTTCTTCAAGAATATTAGCCATGAATGCAATTATGCATGACTCAGAGCCATCCAAAGTCCCTTAGATATGTCCAGATGGTGACGCCCCCAAGAACAGCAGAAGGAACACTATTAACCTCTGTACAAGGTGGCCCCAAGCTTTATAAAGTTTGCCTGGTTCCGCCAAACGATGGTCATTTTCTCTTTTGATCTTTGAGCTCTCCCACTCACTTCTAACTTGTTACCACTGTGCCCAGAAAAATGAGCACCCAGTTAGTTAAAACTGTGTTTAAGTGACCAATAAATAACTCTGAGCAACTCCTTTCTAGGAGTGACTCATAGCATGTTAGCATTTGGATTTGCAATACTGTGGTTCTGTCTATTCAAGGGCCTTTTCACCGCTTCCTTTCCAAGTTAATCATCGGCTGGGCTTATTGGACAGTTTTGAAGTTTGTTATGTACAGTATGGATATGGATGAAACAAACTACACAAGTCTCTTATAAAGAGTAAGAATTTCAAACCAGCTACAAGCACATAGTCCAAGATCAGAGAAAGAAAATGTTTATTTCATTTCTGCCTCATCTGAACAGACCCACATTATCTTGAAAAAATTGTGGCAGAGCTGTTTGCTTCTTTTCTAGAAACAATTAGAACATTAGAAAGAAAAGTTTGCTAATAAATGGGCCAAAAAAAAAACATACCTGCCCCTCCTAAAAATCTTCAAAATTCCTTGTTGGAGACTGGCTTATGAAAAACACACTTGCTGTTGGTCAGGGAAAGATAAAAACTGTACACTCCGAGAAAATAACCACAGCTAGAGTTCAACAAATACTCAGGAAGGCATCCCTGAAGGACCTACCCAAGGAAAAAAGAAGAAAGGAGGGGTTTTCCTGCAACCAACCCTGCTACGACCTCCTCCACACTGCTCCAGGGGCTGGCAACGTCTCTGCTCTTGTGGATTGCAAGAAACAAAAAATAAACACATTAACAAATTTAAAAGCTGATTATTTTAAAACTGACAAGTGCAATGAAGGAAAGGTGGACTATTGGAGAGTGAATGGAGCAGCAGGAGGGATATACTTCAGATAGAACGGCTGTTCATGAGGAGAGGTGGCAAAACGTAATTGAGGAGGAAGAGCCGGTCACACAGAGACCCGAGAGAAGGGCCTTCTACGGAGGGGACGAGCATTCAAGGCCCTCAGCATGTGCACGCTTGGCCTCTACTGGACACTGGAAGGCCAGTGTGGCTGCAGCACAGTGAACGATGTGGGCAGTAGTTTCCAGAAGAGGCAGAGAGCAAGACAGGTGCTGAGTCACATATGACTCTCTCCTAGCAAGGTGCTTATCCTGACAAGAGAGAGACAGAAAATCATGGGGCGGTCTTAATCAGTATAGCGATATGACGGAATTTATAGGGAAGAAGGAAGATGGAGCCTAGCTATGGGGCACAGCTTGTCTTTTAGGGTAATGTAAGTAAGAGCAGTCTTGTTTCCTTGAGGACAAACACCTTAGCCGTGCTCCTAATAAGTAGATGAAGTATGAAAAAGGACATAATGGGGAGAAGGAGAGTGGGAAAGTTAACAAATCACAAGAGAAAATAGTCAAAAGTGTAAACCACAATTAAAAACAGGGCTCTAAAATACAAAAAGAAATACTTCAGGGATAATATTGACTATAAATATCTAATGAACTTACACACTTGAAAAACTGTTCTTCCCATTCAGTCTAACAAGCTGGTAACAGTGAACAGAGTGTCAGCTGAGAGCCTCTCGAATGCCAGCAGCTGAAGTCTTTTTGATATTTCTGTTCCCCATTGGGCTAGGGTATTTTGCAGGTGACTCTCTTTCCCCCTACAACTCATTATATCTTGATCCAATTTTGGACCCATATTGAAAAAGGATCACATCTCAATAGGCAGAGGCACCCAGAACACTCCCCACCAGCCAAAGGCAGGAAGCTAAAGAGCTGTGTGAAACTTACTGACCCACTGAGTATAGATTTAATAGACGAGAGACTGCATATGATTAATTACAGTTATTTATATTTACGGGTTTGAATCTTAAGGATCCCTAGCCTCTCTCCATTTTATTTCATAATTTTCCCCCTGCTGGAAACTGAAGTGCAAAAGTCAATTGCCTGATTGTTGGCATCACACTGGAAACTAAAGGGCCATGCATTTCAATTCCAGCTCAAGAAACACTCTGGCTGAGCAGATGAAATTCACCAGACCCCAGCAGGCTAGGCTCACACTGTTGTCAGTCAAATCACATAGCTGATGGAAATCAGAAGAGCACATTAGCAATTTACACTCAACAGCCTCTTCTCAACCATAAATTATGAGTTAATGTTAAGTGAAACCCAAAGTTAATCCAAAAACTTTAGCCCATACTTTGAGGCCTGTGTTCTTACCATGAGGCAGTCAGGAGGCAAGTGACTTGCAAAATGGAATTTCTAATAGGACTGTCAAAACTCCAGGTTCCAGTGGCAACCCAGGGACCCTTGGGCCTGACCTCGCCCAGGGCACCTGTGCCTACCTCGGTCATTAGTCTGGCAGCTGCCAGCAGCATGGCGGTTTTCAGACAGTTTTCTGAGGCAGCTCACGGCTCAGCAGCAATCAAAGAATTGGGCAGTCAGCAACCTGGACATCCCGCCACCCTACGGCAATCTCAGCCTGGACAAAACCACCCAGCTTCAGTTTCCTCACGTAAAAGATGGTGATTGTCTGTACATTTCTGTTTTCAGGGCACGGGTAGATTCAAAAACCCCAGCAAAAACCCTTTTCTCCCCAGGGCCTCCTGCTTTTTTCCCATCCAAATTGGGCAGTGGGGGGATAGGTTATTGACTATACCAAAGTAAATGCCATCAACAGCCATTTACCTGACTTTGACTTGAAAAAGCAACATTTTTTTTTGCTGGTAATAATTACAATGAAGTGAAAAAAGGTCTAAAAATAAAAAGACAGCCTTAAATAAGTCACATATTCTATAATTCCTTTTATTGCTTAGGAATTAATTCTTTCTGGGTTAATTACACTCTGGATGGAGATGGGGTAAATAGGCAAGCAGAAAATTAATTATGAAGAGAACAAAAGTAGATAAAACTGTATTTGTTTTAAAGTATATGGGCAAGCACACAACATGAAAACTAGAAGGATATACCCCAAAATGTTTAAAATCTCATCTTTGAATAGTCGGGCTGTAAATCATTTTTATTTTCTTCCTTTGTATATCAGCTTTAATATTTCTAAAATAAGCATGTATTATTCTTGTAATAAGAAGAGAGAGAAAAAAAACAGTCTGTGCATGTGTATGTATGTGAGAGAGAAATGGAAAGAAAAAGGTAAGAACTCTAAAGAGCACCATGCAGATAGATAGCTGACATTTGACTAAATCCCATATTATCTGACCATTACTTGAGTGATTTTTCTGTTATACAACTTTTCTCATCTTTAATGAACTAGAGTAAAAGACCCACACAGAGAAAGGAAAATAATGGTTTGCCTTTACAATCTATTAGGAATCTTGGAGCAAGAACTGGAAAATGTCACAGAATTATCTGCCTTATTTTAAAGAACAGTCTCCACCCTAACTAGAATGAATTTGCCTTGTGCCTCTGACACAGTAACTAAGCCTGAGTTAAACTCTACCTAACCAGTCTTGAATTTTTTTGTTATTTCATAGTACATCCTCTCAGAGATTTAACATTTAACAAACATCAGAAATCCCAACAACCAATCAAACTAGTGACTACAAAGCCTATAGAATGTAGGGAAATGTGGTGTTGCCCAGGGTTCAACTCTAAGAGTGTCGAATCTCATCAGCCCAAAGCCCAGAGGGTCCCTCCACTGTGCCAGGCTCGGAAGGAAGCCCGCAGATACACAGGAAGGACAGACCCTCCTGGATGGGGACCACCATTCCCTCTCCCCACCTTCTGACAATTCAGTGTGCCAGTGCTCTAAGCACAGCCGGAATCCTTCCCGTCATAAGGTGCAATCCTTGGCATATTCAAAGGATACCACCGACTGGTCAGTAGAACACTCTCCGCATGAAGCAGTGAGCATACGGGCCATCAGAGACAGACATCCCTGGACCGAATGCCAACTTTGCCATTTACTACCTGTGTGACCAAGCTGTAGTCTTCTCATCCATAAAAATCTCATCTATTTCACAAGTCATATTGAGAATCTGAGATACAATAAATAAGGTATAAAAATACATCTGCTATCAGATATAAAAGATGGCAGTGTGAGAGGTGAGACAGAGAAATCCTCCCAAAACCACATATAATACGAATATATAGTTAATACAACTAATCCCAAAAGAGCAAGAAAGAAGGCTGCGCCAGACTGTATACACCCGGAGAACAGAGCCGACCTCATGAAACAGGAGTGTCTATCAATGATACCTTAATAAAAAATATATATATATAGATTTGTTATCAACCCCACTGCTAATACAGAACATTACTGAGCACCTATAATGAGCTCCCACATTTGCAATGTCAAGTTGGGGTGACACAGAAAACTAGAGGAGATGAACCTGAACCCTGATCACCCCAAGCAGTCCTCGGGGCTGACCGAGCCAATGGTGCATTAGATTCACAAGCTGGGACATGGATCCCATCATGTTTCTGGAAAAAGAGCAGATGGGCCTTCGGCGGCATTTCTCAAGCATCTCTTCCCAAAATAAACATTCTCTCAAACAGAACAGATACTGTTATTTCTGGGGTGTTCTATCAAAAATAAAACCCTATAAAGCCCAACGCCTAGTGGAGATCTAACTCCAGGCCACAGGTTACCTGTCACACAGGTCACAGGGAGGTTGCAGGCTCTCTTTCAGTTAATGTCAGGATTTAATCACACAGAGTCCACTGTTTATACTTAGTCTATCTCTAGTAGCTCCACTGACAGATTTAAAACATTCCCAGTAAGAGGCTTGATCAAAGGTCTATGGCCTGGGTTAACCCATGTCACTTGGGCAACTTTTACCCTCAAAAGTGATTTTTTTTTCTGTCCACTATTCAGAATACTTCTTGGTATTCATGTTTAGTTCAAAAAAGGATGAGAAATTGCTTTCTGGCTCTCCCACAAACCCTGAACACCATCTAACTTAGAGGAAAGTATTGATAGAAAACCAAATGCCATCAAAACAGTCAACTCAAGGAGTCAATATTTTTTTAAAGAAAGTAAGTTATTTCTTAAGGCTGTGTCCCTTCTAGGACAATGCATTGATCTCAGGAAGTAAAATGACATAGCATGACTTTGGTTAACCTTACATAGAGGACCTAGAACAAGGGTCAGTGGCTCTCTCTTCGGTACCAAAATGGGTCTCGTTTGGTCCTTCACTCAGAGCAAGCCATCCACTGTCCAGCAGTTCACTGTGTCACCCAAACCACCTTTACCCATGCCCCAGAGCGCCCTCCACTCCCCACAGGCTCCCCTGCCACCCCTCAGCCCACCCTTGCCTTCCCCTTACCTCCACTCTCTACCTGCCTGCACCAAGGTGTAACTCCCTCCTGCCGTATTCCATGTGCCCTTGCCACTCTTCTCTTACTAGGTTCTTACCGCTGAATCCTTTGTTCAATATATTTAAAAAGTTAGTTCATATAGGATCAAGGAAACCAAGGTTGGAAGATACCTAAAAGGAGCTGGACATTTTAACCAAGGTTCTGAGAGGCTCCACACACCAATCCTGTACTTGGGAGCAGGCACTGGACACTGCCCAGTCAACCATCCTTAAACACTAGCGGAAAACCACATGTGTCTGATGCTTGTATTTCTTTGGCTATGTAACTGAAAAGTTAACGATTACAATTCAGCATAAAACAATGACAATGGTGAGCAGAAACACTGGATAAGGCACTCAGCGCTAAAAGACAAAGAACATACGATTAAGTCTGCCACCCATCTGAACTAACTACATGGCCACCGATTTTCTTCTGCATTCATCCTCTACTTCAATCAGAAGATTTGCCTCCACCGCTGAAGTAAAGAAAAGAGGATATACAAAACAGAATTTACATTTCACAACAGAAAGTTAAGCAATATGTAAACCAAAAGCAGTACTAAACCAAGAATAAACAAAGATGAATAATTTATAGTTTCTGCCTTTAAGGAACTCATAACTTAGAGAAGATTCTAAAACAAAGTGATACAATTAAGGTTTGTATCAGGGCTAGAGGAGTTAATTATTCCTGGGGGAAAGGGAAGGTAGGAAACATCATTAGGTTTGTAGAAAAAGCAATCATTAATGCAAACATTGAAGGTTTACCAAGTCTAGGGTGAACCTGAGCAAAGACGTGATGGAATGAATGAATATTGCATTTTCAAGACCAAGTGGGTGTGACATGCCAAGAACACAGGACAGTATGCAGTAGCTATAACCGAGGAGGTGAGGAGACTGAATGGGCAAATGGGTAAATCTCTGCAGATTTTATATGCCATTCAAAGGACTCTGGCCTTTGTCCAGGAGGCAACAAATTACCAGTAAAGGCTTTTAAGCATCCTGCTGTGAAGGGGATGCTTAATTCTTCACCCATAATTTTAAACGGATAAGCTCCTCTGCTGCCAGCTAGGTTACATTCGCCAATCTCCCTTTGCTGATAAGTGTAACAGGTGCACCTGATTTCTGGCCAATTGTATGTGAGAGAAACTGATACATTCATTTCAAAACAGCATTTAGAAAGTAGATACGCTTCTTCTCTTCTCTTTCTCCTTCCACTAACTGGATACAGTTGAAAAAAAAAAAGCCCTAAGGGATGGCAGAATCACAAAGTTTCCAGGACGCCTAAATCATCAAGTGGAGGAAAGCCATCTACCAATCAAGACTATGACTTGCCCAAGAAACAAACGTCTGTTGTTTGTGTTTTTGTATGTGTTCAGACCTTTCTGTTTTAACAGTTTAGTCTGCTGTACCCAAGAAAATCATCTTCGCATAAAGAAACACACAGGTGAAGTTAAGGGCTCAAAGAAAATGCTGACAGTTTGAAGAAACTATGGCAACAAATGGAAAAAAGTGTTCTCTAGAAACAAGGAAAAACTGTCTTATGGCTGGCTAAAGCTGGAGAACATAAATTTGTATGGACCACCAATTTGCACAGTTGTACGCATCTAGCCATAGCATTCAAAACAAGGTGTAGGAGTGGAAAAGGCTGATACCAAGTTGCAGGTTATTCCCACATCCATTAAGACTTAGAAGGATTTTAACAATGTCATGGGTTCTAGAAGCCAAATCAAAAAAGGGATGTTTTCAGCAGACGTATTACGCGCTGCACTGTGTTTGAGCAAGTTCAGCATTATCGGTAGAACTACTGAACTACAGGACTAAAGTATAAAAAAGTGGAAGTGTTAAAAGGTAAAGCTCAATTGAGAGGAATGCAAAGCAAAAAGCCAGGACTTACATTACAGAGGGAAGAATAAGATTATCCCTTATTCTGTTATTTCTTCACAGTTTTCAAGGAAGTTTCTGTCACCAGGAAAAACTATGTGGCTTTGAGTAAGTCACTTAACTTCTCTGAAACTCTATTTCCTCATTGATGATATATGAAATAATGTACACAAAGTGCTTAGCACAGTGCCTTGAAGATGGTGACTACTCAATAAATGACACTTATCATTACTATTTATTCTGAAAAATAAAAAGACAGGGTTGGGTTAGATCCCTAACCTTCTTCCTTTTTGAAAATTTGGTGAATCTATATTTTTTTCCATATAAATAGCCCAGCTACTTATGATGGCTAGGATGGGGGAAAGGGGTCAATACTAGCAAACATAATAGAAGAAAGAAGTAAAAATATACTTGTTATGAAGATCCTATGAGCACAAGCTGGGAGGGAGGGGCAAGGAATACAGCAGCTGCTCCACCTGGAGAGGCTGAGAGAAAGGAAACACTGACCTCGGGGGCGAAAGGAAAAGTCAGGCCAGGGTCCAGCAGTAGACAGAACCCACTAGCCAAGACTGGCTTTACCTGAGGCAGGACAAGAGCAATAAAGTATTTCATGCTTTTAATGGGCTTTAAATACATGCAGTTCAGGCACCTCATTTTGCAGACTGACCAAAACCACATTTAAGTGATTATAAGGTGATTTCAGGGACTCACAGTAGTCACCGCTCCACAGTTCCCATCTACCTAGCCTGCATACATGGTACCCAAGGTTTTGTCCCCTTAGAATCCAGAGATCTTTGATGAGCGGACATGTTCATTTTATCAATCATTTTGTGAATTAATTTTCCAGATTCTTTCTTAAGAGTCTGGGTCAGGTGGACAGGTGGGAGAGAGCACAGAAATCAGTGAAAAGAAGGCAGCCCGAATAGCACAGATGAAGCTGGCTGAGCCTGTAGCAGATACCAAATGACCTTCTCATTTGTAGATTCCTCCACTGGTTTTCTTCAGGGATTGCTTTTATAACTTTGCTTCATCTGCAGTGATTTCCTTTCCTCCTCCTAAATATCCTTTAGGATCAGAAGTGCCAAATGTGCAAAGAGAAAGGGGTGGCCCAAAAAACTTACAGTATTCACCTTACCTGATTATCTGAAATTCATCTGCCTTTATGTTATTTGCTGTCCAATCTCACCCAACCTATTTCTATCAAACATTTGAGTAATTAAGAGATGAGTGAATTATGAGGCAATCATTTATTCAATAAATATTTATTAGGTGTCCCCCACATGCAAGGCACTTGGGTTGGGCATGTGAGTTTTATAAGGTTATGTCAGATCCAACCCTTGCTCTGCATGATCTTCTGCAGGAAAGGAAATGATACATATTTTCAAATAATTAGAGTATATAGGAGTAAATGAGAGACCTACCAGTGACATAAAAAGAAGATTGAATGATTTAGCAAATGTACAAAATGCTTCTAGCTGGGTCAGTAAGGGAAAGCACGTGAAACTGGTAGCCAGCGGTCAGGGCATTCAATATTGGTTGGATTTCAAAAAAGTGACGTAGAGGGTACAGCATTAGCGTAGGGTCAGTGACAGGAATAAGACAGACTTAGAGAATGCTAAGTATTCCAGTTTGGCTGGATCACAGAAAAGGTTAAGGGCAGAACCTTAATACTGGGGCAAGACTGGAGAGGTCTATGAATTCTACGACAAATATTTAGAATTTCACGCAGTAGGGCAGAGTGCCCCACGGGAAGGGTGGAACACAGAGTGATATGATCAAAGCACTTTTGACATAAACACAGTGAAACAAAACACCCTTTCTTTATTCAGTTTAAATAAAAGGAAAATGACTTTTGAGAACCCAGTACTCTAAGCTGTAGTATTTTTCATCATTTTTTAAAGACATTTAGAAATTTATTTTCTAATAAATATGTAATCTTTTGTTCCTCTTATATATAACCACCTGGCCTTCATAGTCACTGATGGATATAAGTAATAAAGCTTTCTAAGTACATATTATTACCAAGTCATACTCAGAGGCTAACTCATTTGACAGTAGCAACTTCTAGAAACCTTGTTTTCAGAAAATAGCCTCTCTGCTACACTTTATGGGGTTTGTTTTCCCTTTTATATTAAAACCTTTCATGGTAGGATATAGGTGGATGATCAAAGATGAGATTCCACAGAGGACATATCACTACTTAAAGAATATGAGGCTTGACAAATCTAAATTAAACAGCCATTGCTTGAAAAGTACCCGCATTTTCATAGTATCTCACTATTAAAAAATAAGGTACATCAGTAATAACTTCATTTTGCTAGAAAAATGAAATGTCCTCAAATAACATTTTAAAGTTTATAATAATAAATGTTTAAAAAGTCACAAATTTTTACTTGCAAGGGAAACATTTTCCTATGCACTAATTATTCCCACTAATTTTAAACTAATAGAACCAAAGCTTGACCTAATTAAAACCAGAAATCATGTTTTGACTGTTGCATAAATCAGAAATCTGATTTTGAAAGAACCAACATTAAATTTTCAATTGAAAAATGGGAAACAGGAGCACAGATATGATATAGGAAGAAATTTTTAACCCAAAGAACTGATAAGAACCTCCACCAAAAGACGAAAGTCCTAGAAAACACCAAAAAAAAAAAAAAAAAAAAAAAGCCATGGTCACATTCATGTCAGGACACAAAACAAGAATTGTGGCCAAATGCTGACCACAATCATTATTTAAACATCCATCAGCAATTCGTGCTTCCTTTTCCTTAAATGTTCCTCAGATCAATCCCTGGTCAGATATTACAGGAAGAGGTCTATTCTACAGTTATTAGAGATTTCCTGGCTTACAGCCACCTTCAGCTTGTCTTTCTCACTTGGAGTTGGGTATGATCATCTCTTTCTCTCCTACATTTTTTCCTCCTATCATGGCAACAATTCTAAAACAAGGAAACTTACAACATGCCCTTTGTTAGTTTCTTCTTAGCCTATACACCCCTTCCAAGTTTTCTTCTTTCTTCAAAGATGATGGGTTCCGATGGAGTTACCAAAGTATTTTGATGTGCATTTAAAACCATTTTGACAATGCCTTCTTAGTTTAGTTCCTCTCAGTCCTTCCCTATTTCTCAAAACAACAATCCTGAAATTAGCTAGTTGTGGGGATCCCAAACCTAATGACCAGCAATTTTCCCCGAAACTACAGATGAAAAATACATCCCCGGGTCCACAATTGGACAGAGGAACAGACAGGCCATCTGACACATTTTTCTATCCAAGTGTGTTAAAAGTAGCAAGATTGTAAAGTTATAATTTTCAAATTCAGTCCTGGACTTTAAAACTTCAGAGACATAATGAAAAGCATTTCTTCATGCACATACAGAATTTTACTGTAGGTTTCTAATATAATTTTCTATAAGAAGCTCATTTTTTAAAAGTACATGTTCATACTGGCTTTGTAATACACTGAAGTACAAATAGCAAACATTCTTGAAACAAAGATGATCTTCTTTTGCTGTATAATCTTCAGGAAACTTTAGTCTCTCTGTTGCTGAAGTGATATTCTCTCCACCACAAAATTGGCTCAACTCCTTGCGCCCATGTTAACTTATCCATTCCAAAACCACAGCCAGCATTCTACCACTGGGCATATGACTCTGCAAGAGCTTATGTTGGTCCTTAATACTTTCACATCTATATGTTTTACCTCATCAGCCAAATGCTAACCTTCCCAAAAGCAGGATAATCATAGTTTTTCTTTAACTACGACTTATGGCTTCAGAATGTTACACAACCCTACAGACAACTTCAGTTAAGAAACCAAATGTTCACATATCTGATTTCTAATGTCCTTTCTGAAGTGTTGCAAGACAACCTTGTGAGTCCAGTGTAGAAAGAACTAAGTTTTGGAAAACCTAAGCAGAAATATCATCATCACATTAAAAAAATAAAATAAAGAGGAGAAATTAGATAATGATCTGGAAATTGCCTCCTTTCTTTAATAACTGCAGCTGCCAGTAACTACCTTCCCCCACAATTACACACATCGAATTAAGGGGGTGAAAGCCCAGATAATTCATGCACAACATGCAAGAGCTAAATGATCTAGCTACTGTGTTCTTTGTTCAAATCTTCCCTTTTTGAATATAAAATGAAAACAGTACAAGAAGGAAGGAAGCTAATATTTTGAAGACTACCTAAAAGATACCTCACTAGTGATTTTAAAGGTGTTATATATAATTATCCACATTGTTCCAATAAGGCAACTGAGGTTCAGTGAGTTCAAATAGGTTACCTAAGACAAAGCCTTTGGTTATCTTCCTCCCACTACTCTCAGCTAAAGTTTGTCCCATGATTCAATCACTCATTGAGAAAACATTTATTGAGTGCTGATTGCAAGCTAGTCATTACTAGAAGCATTAGAAATATCAAAGTGTGTGAGACTGACGGAGCCCTCACACAGAACTTATGTTCATGATGGGAGGCAGAAAACAAATAACCAAACAGGATTTCAGAGCTATATTTACCAGTGTGATTTATGTACAATGATAGTCAATATTTTAAAATATCTACAAGGTCAAATAGAAAAACTAAGTGGGGACAGGGGACCCACTGACAAGTGGTAACACTGTGGCCCTCTTATCAATTCTGTGCCATCACTGCATCTTTTAATAATCAGAGGGAGGGAGAGGAAGCAAGGCTTTAAAATGCTGCTCAGAGTTCCTTTATAAAATAGAGTGACTATTGGAGATACCAGAATGGACAGCTCCAACAATGTTGGTTTTCAGGCCTAAAATTATTTCTTTTATCACTAAGGTACTGCTGCATTATTTGAAGAGCTGATTTAAAAACTCAAGAGTGTTGTAACTTGACATATGCCCCTATGAGACACAGAGGGTTTCCACATCCACATCATAAGGTTCCCCAGGATGCACATGGTATCCTTTGAGCAATGACACCCAGCTCTCAGTGGATGGTCAGCAACTGATGCAGGACTCAGAGGCGAGAGCAGTCAGTAGCTATCAGGAAGTACCTGGTCCCAGTGTGGCAGTGGCCATTACCCTCCAGACTCCAAAATGAAACTTCACATCCAAACTTGGAACATACTCAAAATGAACAAAAAGTTTTGTTTTAAGCAATAAAGGCTCCGTTTAACTCAGTCTTCCTTCCTTCACCTATTTACACAAGTCAATTAAATTAGCTGTGAGCTATTTCTATAGCTGCCTCTTATGATATTTATAACGTGATGTGTAACTTGGGTTGGCTCCTGTCACTAAGACTTGGTGAGACTTTGTGGTTTTAAGTTACTCTGAAACTCCTAAGGCAGGCTGTTAGAGTGTGAGCGGTCCTGCGTGCGGGGAAGGCAGTCCAGAGACCAACTGCTAGGACCAGCAGTTCATTCACAGTGCTATCTATACCTTCCTGCCAAAGCATGCTTTGCAAATTTACTTTTGCTCCTGTAAATTCACTACGTGGGGAGTGGAGGCTGTTCTAAGTTCACCAGCATACACTTACTTCCTCCTAGGGCCGTCACACTCCAGCAGTAAGATCCCAAAGAAGCCTCAGGCCCCTTCTAGAAGCTTTGCCTCCCTTGCTTCAGAAGAGAGCAACAATCCTTGCCATGCCATATCCACAAGCCAAAAGTTTTTAGTGCACTTTCAATCTGATACCAACCCTCGCCCCTAAGTCCTGCCACTTAACTAAGTGGGAAATGTCTTGCACCCCACAGCCCTCCAAACCTAACAGCTAAACCTAGGTAAGAATGAGTCCACCTTCTCTGTTGGGGAGAAACCCTAAATCTTTCCCCAGATTCCCGCCACCACCCACGCCAGCTCCTGAGTCCTCGGGGACTCACCCGGACCAGACAGGGCCCAGTCCCCCTCCAAACCTGGGGGCGGGGGCCGGGGTCTCCCAGGAAGCACACACCTGAGATTGATCCTCTCGCGCGAGGCGGGGAGAACGCGAGCACCCAGCTCCTCCGGCCGGGGCGGAGTCTCTGCCTCCCCCGAAGCAGTGCTCCCCGCGAGGCGCGCGCGGCTGTCACTCCCGGGCCGGAGGAGCGGGTGTAACCCGACGCGCCCCGCGCCACTTCCTCCTCCCGCTCCCGCCGCCCCTCCCCGCCCGCGGGCTGGCCCGGCGGCCTCCCCATCCCTCCCGGCGGCCTCCGGCCCGGGCGACCCGGGCCCCGCAGAGAAACGCGGAAGCGGAGGCGGGCGGCGGGCTGCGAGCGAGCGAGGCTCCGCCGCCCGGTAACCGCGACCGGACGGGGCCCCGGGGCCCGGCGGATGCTGCGGCGCCGGCCCTGCGCCCTCCCGGCTCCGGGCTCCCCGCGCCCCCGGCCAGCGGGCTGGAGGGCCGGGAACCCCCGGCTGGCTAGGCCGGGGAAGGGCGGGGGGTGTCGGATTCCCTGGGCCCTCCCCTCGGCATCTGCCCGAGTGAGCAGGGGCGCTCGCCCGCCTGCACGCCTGTGGGGCCGGCTTACCTGATCGCCTGCCGCGCGCCCCGAGTCTGGCTTCCCCTACGCGGCAGGCAGGCTTCCCTGGGCCTAAAAACGCGTGCAGGCGGCGGGCGGCCCCCTGGGACCCCGCCGTTAGAGCCGATGCCCTCTCCCGGGCTCCCCCCGCGCGCGCTGGGTGCGCGCTGGGTGCGCGCCGGGCCTCCCGACCCCCCGCCTGAATGTCCGCACGGAGACCCGCGACGAAGCCCAAGCCCAAGCACGGGGATGGGGGTGTGGGGGCTGAGCACAGGCTCCTTCGGCCCAGCCTCGTACAGGTGGAGGGAGGCGGAGAGCCCCGACCGCCAAGCAGCAGGCTTCCCTCTTGCACCCCCCCACCCCCAAAAACCGACCTTGCCCACTGAGCATGCCCGGCTCACTTGTTGGAACTACAAATGCTAGGCGAGCCCAGGTGGACCCAAGGTAGCCTCAGATCGGGCCCAAATGGACCCCATTTCTTTAAGACCATTCCTGAAAGACCTCTGAGAGCTTTATAAATAACATTTCTAAGTTGGTGTTGGAAAATCGCCAGGGGAGAGTTGGAAAGGCCTTCCAAAAGAAGGCAGCCACATTAGCTTGAACTAAAATCTGAGCGGTGGGTTTTTTCAGCCAGTTACGTATTAAGTCACTCATTGATTTATTTAAATACCACAGAATTATTATGTTTGGCCCAGAGGAATGTGTAGATTCATTGGGTTCCAAACTCATAGTAACTTCAGGAACTAGCCTACCTAGGGAACAGTGGTTCTCAGCCTGCCTGCACGTTAGAATGGGGAGAAGGGTGTAAAAGGATGAAGGCCAAGTTCCCAGCCCCACATCAATCGAATCAGTTTGTGGATGGAACCCGGAAATCCTCATATTTTAAAACGTGGCTAACAAAGGGTAGCTGTGGGATCCAACAGCCGTTGAGCATCACCTGAGGACTTGATAGTAACAGAGTTTTCGCTTCACTCCCAACTACCTGGTTCCTAAACTCTAGGGCCGAGACCTAGCTATCTGATTTAACAAGCCCTGCAGGTAATGCAGACGCACACCAAAGCCTGAGAACCGCCTTTTAAAATCTCACAACATGACTCTTAGCGAGCAACCAGGATTGCAAACCCCTGGAATAGACCAATGCTTTCACATCACTTCAGTTCCCCATCATTTATCTATCAGAGAAACATGCCACGCAGAAAAGGAATAATGTGGTTGAATTGAGGTGCCAGGCCTGGATTTCCTTCCTGCTAACTCTCCCAGAACAGGTCAGTGCTTAGGAAATTAGGGACCAACTGTTACTCACTTTTGTACTCTGGTGCCCAGCACAATGTGTACAACAAAATAGATGTCTAATAAGTGTTTATTGATTTGAAATGAATGCTTAGATGAACAGTATTTTTCAGAACCTATTATGTCTACTGTTTATTTTCCCCTACAATCCGGGTCACTTTGCCAGAAGGGATTTACTTCTCCCAGGGACCCATGACCATGTGTGGTGGTCTGACCCAGGTCAGAGCCTGATGGAAGAGAACCCAGGAGGAGGCAGAAAATTTTGAGGAGGTGAGAAGTCAGAAGCCATAGACATGATTTCACTTACCAGGTTGGGTCCCAAAACAACCAAAGAGAAGCAGGACATGACATCCTGTAGAATTCATTAAAGGCAACAAAGGAAAGAGGTGTGTCTGGGAGGCGTTGAGGGAGGAGAGACAGGGAAGCCAAACATGATCAGCCTCCGGCTTACTCTGAAGTTTTTTCTAGAAAAACTACCAACCTCGGCACCTCTTCCTTACCCTTCACATTACAGATCTAATCTCAGTTACAACATTGAAAAACATTTTAAAAATAGAAAATTGTTGTAAAATAGTTAACTCCAATCACTGCAGAAAACATAACTGATTTATAATTACTCAGCATAAATTGGGCAACCACTTTTGCTCAAGGCAAAAATGGTTCAAACAAACTTGTTAATTTTTAAAGATGAACACTAGATAATTTCAAAACACAGAGGTCTATGATAGCTTTTGCTTTAAGACCTACAGATACTTACAAAATAAAAAATTATTCCCTACTTATCCCATCAATACTTTCTAGAAGGAATAAAATATAAAAGTAAATGTTTCCCTTCAGCCTTATACATAATTATTTAACACTTAGGATACTATTTATAAGTACCAAAAACAGTTTTCTGCCTCTCTATCTCTGCCCCTGTGTCTTGTTTATTATGACAAGAATTCCAGAGTTTAGTTGCTGGTTGGGGTATCTAACAGGAATGTAATTTCCCACATGCCTAAGCAATTTATTTTCATTATTAAGATAGTTTTGTGGGGAGGAAGGGAATAATCATTAATTTAGGAATTACTCTAAAGAATTAAGTATAACATTAGATCCACAGACAATTCAAATGAAAAAAAAAAAACCTACACACACATGGCTTCTTTTTGGTCATGGAATTAAAACAAAACCAAACAAACAGGTTGAGGACTAAAAGGGGGGAAAATTGAGTGAGGATGTAGGAAGGGAAGCACTACCATAACCAAATTTAAAAACCAAGGAATTATTTCAGCAGGCCATCTACTGTAGAGCAGTATCTCAGAGAAGTTAGAATCTTAAGTGTTTCTCCTTGTCATCATAAGCATGACTCAGCATTTGGAATGAAACTATGTTTACTGTCCCTCAGATTGAGAGTGTCAAATAACCTTGTTGCCGTCTCTTTTCTCCCTGTGCCTAAGAAATCTCCACAGCTGTCACGGGTTTTCAGCCTCCCAGGGCTACCAAAATCTAAAAATCTTTCCCCCTTTCATTTTCTCCTCTCTTCCCAAAGCCTGAGTTTGCCCACCAATTAATTTATCTTTCTTGTGTAGTGTTTTTAAGTTATTTTCTAGTGTAACCAAATGAGAGAATTTGTCCCTTCCTAAGTCTGGAAAGTAGGCTACCTGCTGCTAAAACATCTTAAACCCAACTCTTAGGGGTGGCTTTTCCCAACATGCTGGATGGAACCTTCCATCAGCAAGTGTACAATGTGCCTTCTGTGCCTCTCCACCACTTGTTTTAGCGCTTGCCCATTTCTAGGGAGAGACAAACTTTCCCCAAGTACTCATTGGTCACCGATGCTCATAATAAAACTTAGGGAATACAAGGATTGAAAAGGGCCATAATGTTCTTGACTTCCACACTTGTTTTAGAAATGATGAAGTCAAGGTTCCGAGGTATTCAATAACTTACCTAAGGTTACAGAATTAGTTACACGCAAAGCCAAAACTACGATGAGAAACTTCTTGGTATAGCAAACAGTGTGTGCGTTTCAAATCCATCTTCTTCTAAGTTCTTTAACGTTGGCCTGGTTCTCTGGCATTCCTGAACCTTTTTCCTCATCAATGAGGATGTTGGTAGGGAACATTCACAGAATGTTTACACTGTACCATGCAGTAGTCTTAACAAGGTATGTGTAATCTTTAATCCTGAGAATAACTCTGAGTTTTTGGTTTCTTGGTTTTGTGTTGTTTTGTTTTAACAAATGGGGAAATTGAGGCACAAAATTGTTAATTAACATGCCCAAGAAAACACAGCCAACAAATAGCTAAACTGGGATTGAATGGGATAATACATGTAAAATGCATAGGCTGTCAATAAAAAATTACCAATGTCATTTCCCTTCCCTAACCACCAGGCACTTTAATTTTTGGTCCAATTTGCTTGGACCAAAATTGTTCAGAGCTCTGATTGCTGTATATCCTCATGTATTTCTTCCATTATATTATTTTAGTAGTTTACCTAATTTGGGAAATACTATATGCCCCTGTAAGCTTATCTATTGTTAACGATAGTTAGAAACACTAAGATAACCAAACATTGAACAAAGACTACACGTTTACTACTTACAAAGGAAAGAACTAATATAGAGTGAAAATCTGAAATTCCTGAACAGGACCAGACCAGTGACTCTGGGGCTTTGAATTAGAACAGCTCATTTAGTACGCCTCTGCCTACTTACTACCTAAGTTCTTAAAAGCAGAATTATAGACATCTAAAATATCCAAGAGAAAATCTTCCCACATCAGTGATTGTCAGAGAGTGAGGATCAAGACAGAGGTGAAAATATATGATCCTTGAAAAGATGAAATAAAAATACTAAATATATTTTTAAATGGGGACTTTAAGTTTTATTTCTGCTTTATAAGAATCTGGGAAAGCATTTTTTAAATAAATTTTTAAAGCACCAATATAAAGTGGCACCAGAAACTCACTTAAATCTAAAGGTCTGGAGGGTACAGGAAATGTGAACTCCTTCCTTAGAAAGGAAGACAGCCACTCTTTCTAGGACAGGGCAGCACTGAAAACAAGCTTTTCGCAAGTGTTGATGGTGTAAATTGAATAATGTTGTCCCTGGAACACGCCTATTTAACAGCAGCAGGCAAGTTGTGGGTAAGTAGAAATGTCCCAAGAAACTCATATAGAGAACATGAGTAAGTGTTAGGTTCCTTTTTGGCAGGTGAAACAAAATGGAATGTTGGATTCTTTGGAGTAAATCTGGTTATGATTCAGGGAAAGAGGTGGCTGAGCCAAGGGTAAACAGCCTGAGAAACTAGAGATCTGTTCAGTTCCACATCTGAATGTCTGTCATACAACCTGGAGATGGCTTAAATCTCAGCATTATGGGCTTAAAATAAACTTGACCCCTGTTTATAATGTTAAAATGCTTTTTTAAGCAAATGAAACAGCAAAAATAGAACAATAGCTATGAACAGGGCTTATGTTTCCCATCATTAGGTTTAAATGAAAATGTTGCATCTTAATTCAGCAGCCTTGCTGTACGTGGGCATTGACCTAATTTCTTCTAAGCCAAGAGGAAGGCACTTTACACACAGGCGTACAGGCCAGAGAGCAACAGGTGCTGTTCCCTCAGCGAATCCCTTGGCCTCAAAAGCAAATCTCCCTCATTCCTCCTCTATCAGCGAAAGCATCATGTAAAGCCGAAAAAAATGAAAAATAGAAAAGTAGAGAACCTTTATGTCATCTTTGGATTACATATTGAAGTTTCATTTTGAAAATAGCTCATTTAGGGGGTGTAAAAGAAAAGCAATCAGTGGTCTAATGTAACCTCCATCAGGGAGAAATTTAACAATTCAATGAAAAGTCTATTTTTTTTTTGATTCTCTACACCACACAGTATAGATAAACCTCTTCCCTTCCTGCCTCACTTTGAACTCTGGTTAGGTTTCTGAGCACTTAGACACCATAACATGTGATAAGAACTGAGAAACTGGTGTTCAGGTATCTAAAAATTGTTTTTTCTAGTAAGTTTAGAGTCTATGTGTTCTTAAACTAGCTTTCAATAGTCAAATGTGGAGAAAGGTATTTTTTCCTGATCATATGCTCTTCACTATGAACTTAGTCCTCTTTTGGTTTTGAAGTAGAGCAAAAGTCCTACCCTCACAATGATGGCCTTCCTCCTTTAGGTCTCCAAGTGCTGCAAGGGTGAAATCCTAGCTTTTCCATCATTACTCACCATAAACACAGTCCATGTTTCTGCTGTTAGATTAGGTGAAGAGCACATTGTCCCCAGGCTTATGGAGCTAAAGCAAAGAAGTAAAAGCTACCCTACGGTAGGCTGAATTGTGGTTTCCCATGGAATCTGTGAATATTACCTTAATGGGGACGGCGGCAGAGGTAATTTGCAGACATGATTTAAGTATCTTGAGATGGAGAGATTATCCTGAATTACCAGGATAGACCCTAAGTGCAATCACATGGATCCTTATAGGAGGATCCATAGTTTTACACAGACGGAAGAGTGTTAGATATGACCACAGACATAGATTTAGGTAATGCAGACAGAAGCCAAGAAGGCCAGTAGACACCAGAAGCTGGAAGAAGCAAGAGATAGATTCTCCCCTAGATCCTCTGGAAGGAGTAAGGCACTGCCTACCCCTAAGTTTGGTCCAGTGATAATACTGGTTTTGAACTTCTTGCATCCAGAACTGTGGAAGAATATATCCTTGTTGGTTTAAGTTACTAAGTTTGTGGTAATTTGTTATAGCAGCAATCGGAAACTAATAGAGCTTCCTTCATTTATTTCCATTTGACACTAATGCCAATCTATTTTTGTAGATTGCAGCCCTACAGTAAGTAAATCATTGACATTTGTAGGGCATTTTTCATTCAAGATGCTAAAACAATTTATAACCACATAAATGGGCTTAATTTTATACACTGGTCTATTCAAGCAATACCAAAGTCTTCTAAAATTTGAGAGATGCCTGGACGATTTTATTTTATATCTTTTTGAAACTTCTAATAAGTAAAGAAATGCCACAGCAAGGTTAAAAAAATTATAGTATAATCTGAATGTTGCAATTAACCAACTAATGCTTAGCAGAAGGAATACTTCGGTAACTATCCATATAGCTTCATATAGAAATAAAAGCAAAAAATTTTATTTTAAAAAATGCTTTTATTGATTTTTATTTTTAATTAACATATAGTTGACACAATAAACACATATATATATTTCATGTTTGCAACATAGTGATCTGACAATAATATGTATTATGAAATGCTCATCACAAGTGTGGTTACCATCTGCCAACATACAAACTTATTACAATATTATTGACTGTATTTCCTATGCTGTATTTTTCATCCCTGTGACTTATTTATTTTATAATTGGAAGTTTGTACTCTATCCCCTTCACCTATTTCACCTATTCCCCATTCCCTTTCCCTGTGGCAAACACCAGTCTGTTCTCTGTGTTTATGAGTCTATTTCTGTTTGGTTTGTTCGTTTGTTTTGTCTTTTAGATTTCACATATAAATGAAATAATACAGCATTTGTCTTTCTTTGTCTGACTTTATTTCACTTAGCATATTATCCTCTAGGTCCAATTACATTGTTGCAAATGGCAAGATTTCATTCTTATTTATGGTTGAGAAATATTCCATTATATACGTATGTATCATATCTTTCTCCATCCATCTATTGATGGACCCTTGGGTTGCTTCCATATCTTGACATTTGTATATAATGCCACAGTGAACGTAGAGGTGCAAGTATCTTTTCAAATTTACATTCCCACCAACAGTGCACAAGGGTTCCTTTTTCTCCACATCCTCGTCAACACTTATTATCTCTTGTCTTCTATTAATTCTTCCAAACCATGAACAAAGTATGACATTTATTTGTGTCATCTTCAATTTCTTTCATCAGTGTCTTATAGTTGTCAAGAGTATAGTATACAGTACAGAGTTTACCTCCCTGGTTAAATGTATTCCTAGGTTTTTTATTCTTTCTGATACAATTGTAAATGGGATTGTTTTCTTAATTTCTCTTTTTGCTAGTTTATTATTAGTGTATAGAAATGCAACACATTTCCTTATATTGATTTTGTATCCTGCAACTTTACTGAATTCATTTATTAATTCTAATGGTTGTTTGGTGGAGTCTTTAGGGTGTTCTATATATAGTAACATGTCATCTGTAAGTAGTGACAGTTTTGTTTCTTCCCTAACAATTTAGATACCTTTTATTTCTTTTTCTTGTCTGATTGCTGTGGTTAGGACCTCCAATCCTATGTTGAATAAAAGTGGTAGGCATCCTTTTCTTGTTCCTGATCTTAGAGGCAAAGCTTTTATCTTTTCACCATTGAGTATAATGTTAGGAATGGATTTGTCATATATGTCCTTTATTATTCAGATATGTTTTATCTATATCCCCTCGGTTGAGAGTTTTTATCATGAATAGATGTTTAATTCTGTCAAATACTTTTCCTAACTTTGGGCTTTGTTTATTCTTCTTCTAGTTCTCTCAAATGTAAGGTTAAATTGTTTATTTGAGATTTTTCTTGTTTCTTGAGGTAGGCCTATATCACCAAAACTTCCCCCTTAGAACTGCTTTTCCTGTAACCCAAAGATTCTGAACAATTGTGTTCCCGTTTTCATTTATCTCTAGGTTTTTTTTATTTGCTCTTTGATTTCTTCATTCACCCATTGATTATTTAGTAGCATGTTATTCAACCTCCACATGTTTGTGTTTTTCCAGTTTTTTCCTTGTAATTGATTTCTAGTTTCACACCATTGTGTTTGGAAAAGATTCTTGATATGATTTCAATCCTTTTATATTTACTGAGATTTCTTTTGTGGCCTAACATGTGATCTACCTAGAGAATGTTCTGTAGACACTTGAGAATAATGTGTATTCTCCTATTTTAGGATAGAATGTTCTCTATATATCTGTTAAATCCATCTGGTCTAATGTGCCTTTCAAAATCACTGTTTCCTTATTGATTTTCTGTCTGAATGATCTATCCATTGATGTAAGTGGGGTGTTAAAGTCTTGTATTACTGTCTATCTCTCCCTTTATGTCTGTTAATATTTTCTTATGTTGGATGTGTAGATATTTACAATAGTTATATCTTCTTGAAGGGGTGATCCCTTTATGATTATATAATGCCTTTCTTTGTCCCTTTATTGTCTTGTTTTAGCTGATTTAAATATTATAACCCAGTATATCACTCCTTTTGCATGGAATATCTTTTTCTATCTTTTCATTTTCAATCTCTGTGTGTCTTTAGGTCTGAAGTGAGTCTCTTGTAGGCAGAATATAGTTGTTTCTTGTTTTTTAATCCATTTAGCCACTCTATGTCTTTTGTTTGCGGCAATTAGTCCATTTATACTTCAAATAATTATTGATTAATTTGCACTTGTTGCCACTTTGTTAATTGTTTTCTGGTTGTTTTTATCTTTCTTCTCTGTTCCTTTCTTCTTTTATTGCTCTGTTCCCTTGAGATTTGATTACTATTTTTATTGTTGTGCTTGGATTAATTTCTCTTTCTTTTTTGTGTATCTATTATAGGTTTATGGTTTGTGGTTACATGAG
Source organism: Manis pentadactyla (assembly GCF_030020395.1). Classification (NCBI taxonomy): domain Eukaryota; kingdom Metazoa; phylum Chordata; class Mammalia; order Pholidota; family Manidae; genus Manis; species Manis pentadactyla. The sequence goes on from NC_080026.1 coordinate 15,857,491, forward strand.
GCTCATATGTATCATTCTAAGCATATAGCAGTTGCTTAACTTTAAACACATTCTAAAAGCCCTGCGTTTTTATTGCCCTCTCCATGTTTTGTGTGTATGATGTAATATTTAACATCTTTTTATTTTGAGTATCCTTTAACTAATTATAGATAAAATTGATTTTACTACTTTTATCCTTAAACTTTATCACTGATTGATCGCTACCTTCACTGTATGTTTGCTTTTACCAGTAAAATATTTTCCTTTCATAATTTTCTTACTTCTAGTTAGTAGGATGAAGAGAAGTTAAGGGATCTCTACAACAAGTTCAAGCATAATAACATTGGCATTATAGGAATCCCAGAAGGAGAAGACAGGGACAAAGGGGCAGAAAACTTATTTGAGCAAATAATAGCTGGATACTTCCCTAATCTGGTGAGGGAAACAGGTATTAGGTTAAGGAAACACAGAGAACCCCAAACAAGATGAACCCAAGGAAGACCACATCAAGACACTTAATAATTAAAATAGCCAAAATTAAAGATAAAGAGAGAATCTTAAAAGCAGAAGTGGAAAAGCAAGCAGGTATATACATGAAAAGCCCCAATGGCCAACAGTTGATTTTTCAGCAGAAATTCTGCAAGTCAGATGGGAGTGGCATGATATATGCAGAGTGCTAAAAGGAAAGAACTTATAATGGAGAGTATTCTACCCAGCAAAATTATCACTCAGAATTAAAAGAGAGACAAAGAGTTTTCCAAACTAATAAAAGTTAGAGGAGTTCATCACCACTAAACCAGCCTTAACAAGAAATGCTGAAGGGAAGGTAAGTTAGACTAGATTTAAGACATGTAAAGAGTGCTGGGGTCTGTGGCAAATTGGAGAGAGCATACTACATCCAAAGAGATTAGCCCACTATCTTGTCCTGGTGATTAAATTTTGTGTCATCAAGTAGGAAAACAGATATTATGTGCCTCCTTATGTGATATAATGTGAAGGCCATATCATGACCTCTGAATTATTTTTGCCCCAAGTGTTTAACCTGAATTAATCTTGCCTTTACATACGAATTCTCACCCATAAGTCAACTGACCCCTTCAAAAAGACAATGTCATTGAAGAAAAGGGGATGTGGGAGAGCCTGATCTAGAGTAAAAGTGACTCATGTGACATAACCAAATATAATGCATGTGTTTTAGCTGGATCCTGGCTTAAAATGAAAATGAATGTAAAAGACATTTTGGGAACAATGGAGAAATTTGAACCTGGACTGAGTAAGGATGACAGTAGGGAAATATGATTTTTTTTTCAGTGTGATAATATTGCAGTTATGTAGGAAACTATCCTTATTTTTTAAATGCATACTGAAGTTTTTAGGGTTGAGGTAATGTATCCACTTTAAGATGATTCAGCAAAAATATAAATGCATAGATATAGGTATTTAGTTTTGTAATAACTGTGGCAAAATACTAACAATTGTTGAATGTAGAGGTAGGTGAATAGATATTTATTTTTCTTTTTACTTTTCAGTAAGCCTTAAGATTTTTTAAATCAAAATCTTTAGGAAAAAATAAGAGGGGTAGTCTTTACTCAGCTCTTGTCCATCATTGTCAGGGGAATTAGGTCCATGTTACTAGATGCTCTGAATTTTCAAAAGAACTGGAAATACAGAGTTTTTATATAAAATGCTTTTTCCACTTAAGACAATACTAGAAACCAAATCTTTAAACAAAAACTACAACAGAAATTCTTTGTACAGACCTGTTACAATGTATCCGGATGGTGAAGCTGACCTCTCTGGTTACTAATTTGCCATCTCTGATTTAAGACTCTTTACACTGTAACCCGTACCTTTCACCTTAGTTTTCTGACTCTCCACCCCCTATTTTCTTCTTTCTCCAAGTGGTATCTGGCTAATAGTTCTCTTCTCAATTTTGCTTTTCTTTTTTTCCAGTTGGCCTCTACCACTGTGCCATTTCGTTGAGCAGTTGGCAGATAATGTGAGAATTTAATCATGCTATGAATTTCTCTGGAGTATTAGATGATTTAGCAAACTAAGAATTGTTTAATAATTATCCTAGGGCACTAAACATTATCTTAATGATCTAAAATAGTTATTAAACCTTCCCACTTAAGATTATTAAATTGCAACATCTGTCTTCAGGAAGCATTTCTATTGCATGCAATATTTGCAAAACATTTACAACTGCTTTTAGTTATATCTCATACCCTGATAGGTTTATAGTTTTTTTCCTTACTTAATGACTGAAAACACTAGGCATGGAGTCCTAAAGGTAGCTTGAGTCCTTTGTATAAGAAGGTCTTATACCTAGGCAAGCTTCCTGGATGATAGGCAGCTGCTTATCCAACTGTGCCACGTTTTCTCTAGCCCTTGTTTGCTTTATTAGCTAATTACTGGCTGCATATTCAACCCAAGTTCTAACTATATTAAGGGCTATTTACTAGCTAAAATCAATACCCTTTTGATTAGACACCTGGCATGGCTTTTGGTAACTAAGCATTATTTGGGCTTCACTGCTTTTACTCCATCCGGGAGATGAAAGTGCTTAGCGTTGATTTTTTTACACTTAGTGGCTACTGCTCGTAGCAGTAGGAGATAAAGCGCAGTGGAGATTGCTTTACCATGGCAGAGAGTAGGAACAAGCACATAATATTTATTGCACAATGAAAGGGACAAAGAAAAATACAATGATGAACAGTGATTTTATTCTTTTAAGGTTCTTTTTCGGTTAGATAGATCTCTTTGGATATACAGTGGGTGCCCTCAGCACCATGTTAGCCCTTAAAATGCAAAGATGAATAAAATACATGCCCCAAGTTGCTTAAGTTGGAAAGTATAGCATTGAAGCAGTAATTACTACGGAAGTGTGAAAAAAAAGCAAAAATTAGATGTAGAACTGGAGTTTGACATTATATGGCAAAGAGAATGATTCATTCTTTCTGGTAAGAAAAATGCCAAAATTGCCTTTTTTGGTGATGGTGGTAAAATCAATCTAAAAGGCTCCTCTTAATGAAGGTGTTTTATTTCAGAAATATTCCATGTTCACTTGAACAATATGAAAATATAGACAAAAAAGACAAAAATATCCCTACAATCCTACATTCAGATCACAATTAACCACTGTTAATAACTTTCTGTAATCATTTTAAAGAATGTTTCCTATGACATATATGCACAACTTTTTTTTTAAATAATAGAAACCAAAAAAATGTGTGAAGACATGCGCTTTGAATCAAATTGTTCAAAACCAGGTCTTGCCACCTATTTCCTTCATGACTACAGGGAATCTCTCTGAGCATCAGTTTTCTCATCTATAATATATGGGTAATGATTATTAATAATCCACCTTAGTGGATTGTTATAAAGATAAATGATTTGATGGAAGTACAATTCTTAGAATAATCTCTGGGGTATATAAAGCACTCAACATATTCATTCATCAAAAATGTTTTTAAGAGCTCTTCATACTAGGCATTTGGACTATATCAGATAGTAAAATATGGTATTTATTTTAAATATTATCATTAATATAACATTTTGTAAACCTTTCATTTAACAAGATATCAAGAACATCTTTCTTTAACAATAAGTATGGAACTGTATCAACATCATTTCAACTGGCTGCATAACATTTCTTTTCGAAATGGTCATTTTTACTGGCTGCACAGCATTTCAATAGGAAGATATACCATCATTTATTCAGGACCTACAAGGGTAGCTTCCAATCTTCATTATAGGTAATTTTTAAAAAATATTTTCTGTGTACTATTTAATTTATTCCCTTTAAGTGGAATTACTGATTTAAAGATGGTGAACATTTTAGAAACTTTTTAACACCTGTTACTAGCTCGTCCAAGGAACGCTTTCAGGTGGAAGAGATATCAGAGCTGGGTATTGAAGGAAAACCAGAAAACAGATGGGAAGAAAAGTGACAGTAAGACACAAGAGGAAGGAGTTCATTATCTTTAAGTTGTTTTGAGTTCATACTCTAAAGCAAGTCATCTTTTGGGCTAAATAAGAGAATGGATAGTTTTAAAAGAGAATTTTGCATATAATCCAAAGTAAAGGATATAAAGGATAAGGGCTGAGATGTTTTTCTTTCAACTCTCAAGAATACTCCAAGGAATTGGTGCACCTTCTGAGATGCTAGCAAGCACGTTTTTATGATCCACAACACTGCACAGAATGTTCAAGGAAGGTAAACCCCTTCTAATACCTACTCAGCCCCCTCTGCTCTCAAGAAACATATAGAAGTGCATGCAGGCTGCTTGGTGCAAAGTTCTTAGTTGTCTTTTTGTTTGTCTTGTTTTTAATTTAATGTATGTAAAGATAATTTGGAACACTCATTGGAAAATACTTGTTCCTAAGCATAATGGATACCTACATTGATTTTTGTGAGTAAAAACAGGTCAGAGACTAGGGATCTGCATTCTAATGAGCACCCCCAGCTCATCCACCTGTAGGTAGTCTTCAAACTACACCCTGTTGAACAAATCTGCTGTAGACCCCTTACTACTCAAGGGCATTTCCTGTATAAGCAACGAAGTATATTACCTGAGTCTTGTTAGAAAAGCAGAATCTCAGCTCTCACCTTTGACCCACTATACAAAATCTGCCCTTTAATGAGTTTCCTGGGCAATTTTTATGCACATTAAATTTTGATAAATCCTGTTCTGCAGGTTAACTGTCAATAAATACTCTGTGAGTAGATACAACATAGAAAAAATTTCCCATGAAAAGTAGAAATCCTATCCATTTGGGGGATTTAGAATTCAGGTAATACCAGGTACTTAAGAAGATGCACCAAGAAACCTCTTATCTCAAATTCTTTCCAACATCACTTGAAAAATCTGAGGGAAAAACTCCCAGAAGGATAAACCTGTGGCACATAAGACTTCTTCACTAACATTCCAGTAAATGTAATGAGGAAAAATGAGATCTAAATGATCTATTAATAGTTTTCTAGTTATCCCCTACTGCTTATATATCAATTCCTAACTCTTTTCTAGGTATAAATGACTTTATAGGAGGTTGCAGCAAGAAAGATATAACAGCTCTAAGTATGATCAATAATAGATGCTAAATGAAATAAAATTGGTTTTAGTTTTATTTCTCTTGTCAGTTTCTATTGACCAACCTTTTAAATTGTAAAATTATGCAGCTGAAACTAAAAGCAAATAGAGGAAAGGATGGAGCTTTTACTTAACACTACTAGCTGATATTTTAAGAGGTGCAAAATTGGTAGAAATACATCCAAATTTCATTGTATTAGTCTTCTGTAGGAATCTGGCCAGAGATAACCATTTTTGTAATCAAATCTGAATATTTGTCAGTATTTCAAGTTTCATTAAATAGTTAAATAATTATTTCAGCTAGCTGTGGTGGGATTTGGAATAAACCCAAAGGGAAAAAAATATATATTGGATCAAGTAACAGTGTTGTAACCACAATTCCTAGTGTTTCAAATAGAAAAGAAATAGAAAAGTTTCACAATTTGTTAGACATTAAAAAGGTAATGTAGTTTGTTTTGTCATCATCCTCTAAGTTTTATTTTAAATAAGGCAATGGTTGATTTTGATTAACAAAAAAAAAGAAAGAGAGAAGGAGGGAGGGAGTGAGACAGAATTAACTAAAAAGCACTTACAAGTTTTTGGCTGGTATTCAAAATTATTTGTCTTGATACTCATTTTGCTATTCAAATACTAAGGTAGAGTGTAGGAGACCAATCTCCCTTTCTCATAATGCAAACTTAACTACATTCTGCCCCTTCAAACTAGTTCTTGTTGATGATGAGGATAATAATTTTAAAAAAACAGAATAGATCAAGAAAAAAAGAAAAGCAGAAGAGAAAGTAGGGGGAGTGGAAGAGATTCAGATCAGAGCAGTCAGTAAGGAGGCCTATGTTCCTCAGATGTACAAACCTAAAGCCAAAAAGTAGCAACAAGAAAAAGAGCTGGAATGCTGATCCTTTTCTCCTTAAAACAGGAAAGAAATGCTATTTCTTCACTAAAATCAGCTTCATTATCACTGATCTTTATGGTCATTTCACTGGCCAGAGAGAATGGGTCTCTAGAAATCTCTTCGCTGACACTTTGTGATTCATGGTATAATATTTCTCAAACTTTTAATATTTAAATGTACATCTCATTCACTATTTTTCTTCCTTTGTTATTAACTTAAACAGTTTTCTTCAAATCAACCTACTTTTTAATCTAATTTACTTTTAACATACTTCTTAATCAATCTTTTGCCGAAGAAATAATAGCCATGAATTTCATATTAATATAAACAAATTAAAATAAATTTAAAATCTTAAATGTCTATGTGCCACCTGAAAGCATCTCATGAACCAACAGTTCAGACAATCCTGACATAATAGGTGCTCAGTAAAAATCTGATAAATGAAGGAATGAATCTTTATTTTTAGCAGCTTGTTTTGGAAATTGAATGCACAATACAAATGGAAAAATCATTGCCTGTTCATTAATATTTTGCCCCAAATCATCAAATCACCCACAATTTTCATCTTCTGGCATAGAGTATCAGAATTTCCCTAATTACTTGTATTAATCAAATAATATTTTGTAACTTTTCAGGGACCCTTCCTTATTGATCATTCACCTTGCAAAAAATGAGATCAAAGAAAAAACACAGAACTCCAAAGCTAGATTCTTCTGAGTAAAATTGATTAATTCACCCTTCAATGGACACCTATTATAGGTGAGGCATTATTCTAATTTCTGAACATGCAGAGATAAATAAGACTTAATCCTGAACTCACACTGCTTAAAACTGAAAAAACCAGACAGTTAAAAAGAGTAATGTGATTCAGAGTGATGAATGTTACAAGAGACGTATGTACCAGGGCCAAAGAAATCCAAAAGAGTGAGTAACCAGAAGTTGCTGAAGAGAGTCAAGGTGAGGGCTCAGTAGAGTCAGGTAGTAGCAAAGGTCCAGGATCTGGGACCTTTATAGGCACTCAAGAACCATTTTTTAAATGCATGAATAAGTGAAGGAATACAGTCAGATGTTAACTACTTGGATAAACAGGAAAAAATCTATCCAGATTTAACCATCCAATATGTCAGGTAAATGAGTTTGAACTTTAGGATAAAGTGTGGTAAGACAGGGAGAGACTTTGAAATATTCTCATTTAATTTTAAACCATGAACTCTGATATACTTACTTAAGCAATATTTTTCACTTTCCAGTGTGACAAGTTACTTAAATTCTTGCAGAAGTGAGGTTCTGGGGACAAATACGAGATGGGTTAGAAGACCTGTGATCTCATGCCAGCTCTGGCGGTCACTGGCCACCTGTTCTTAGTCACACACCGCCTCTCCGGGCCTAAATTTTTCTCAGCCTGGTGGCATACAACTTTGGGTCCATTGCAAAGTGTATTGAGAGTCTCATTACTTCTCACAATTTTTGCTGCTACCGCCTTGGTCCCAGCCTTCACCATCTTTCACATGGACTGTTAAATAAACTTCTAATTTGTCTATGCCTCCTTTCTTGCCCTCGTTCACTTTATGCTCAACTCTGCAGCCAGGCTGTTGGCCATTTCTCTGCTTAAAATCTTTCCATATCATTCAGAGCCAAAGTCAAAGTCCTGGCCATGACCACTACCCCCCCATCTCCTAATCTCATCTCCCATTCCAGCCACAGGACCTCTTAGTGGTTTTCTTAAAAACAAAAACCAACTCCTTCCACCTCCAGGACTTTGGACTTGCACTTCATGTTCTCTCTACAAGAATGCTCTTCTACCTTCCCAGGTCTTCACTCAAGCACCGTCACTTCCTCAACAAGGCCTCCCTTCACCATCCTGCTTAGAATTTCAGGCTCTCGCCAACCTTTTCTAATCTCTTTCCCTAGTTTATTTTTCTCCACGGTACAAATCCCCACTTAGAGTACTATATGTTTTGTCTTATTTACTGTGTCTTTTGTCAGTCTCCTCCTATTAGAATGTGACTGCCATGAGGGCAGGGATTTTTGTCTGTTCTGTTCACAGCTGTATCCTCAGGGTCTTAGAATTTCTGGCACATAAAAGCCTTAAAAAATATTTAATGAAGGATGAAAGTAATTCGTGAAGAGTAAAGAGTTTGGATTATTCCACAGTTGAATAATAGAACACGCGCCATTATAGTGTCTAAATGTTGGAGAAAATAGGAGCACTCATCATCATCATAATTTCTGAATATAGTTAGATATTATGTAATACCTTTATGTTTTTGTTAACAACATATATTAAAGACCCATTGATCCCTTCTGGGACTGTCACCGTTACTGAGAATATACATGGGAAAACTGTTGACATTACCCTATTTTTTAAATGCAAATGACATTGAAATCACAATCATTTAAAAATGTAAGTACTCATTAAATAATGCTAGTATAAATAACTTTTCAAAAAGTTTTCAGATCTCATCCACTTCAAATGTAAAAAGTTGATTTCTTTTTTAATAAAGTTCACCAATAATATGATGCTGCAAAAGCCATTGAAATGTCACGGAGCTAGAAAGTAACTTGAGATCATTTAGTTCAAACCTTTTCCATAAAGCATGAGAATATCTAAGCTATTCAGGACCCACATATTTCTTAGGACAGAAACACGTTCAGATATATCTATAAGAAGCATGAATACTTTTAGATAATAGACTATCCTTTAAATTTTAATGTGAATGTTTGACCTCACATTGATTCTCTCTCCTTGTGCTTCAGCATCAATTATTACTACACTGTTGGGTTTAACTTCAGTTTATATAAAATTTGAAGGAAAAAAAACCATGGTAAGTAGCAAATTGTATGTCATTGCTGTTTAACAATTATTAGTTTGCTTTAAAACATTAGTTTGCCTTAAAATATTCTGAAAGCAGTTTCACTGAGAATGCCAAAATGAAGGTAAATTAATGCCATACATTCTCTGCATTGGTGTTACAATTTTTAAATTTGAGTACCAGGAAGAATGACATCAAGACCCTACCCAATTATAAGGAGAATCAAGTTTTGTCTCCAAGTGATTTATGCATTTGCATCAACACTTTTAAATTTAACATTGCAAATTATTTAAGCAGAAGTGACTGAAGTTTTGAGGCAATCTAAATCCAACTGGGTACTTTCTGCTGATTCTCTAATTGTGTTAAGTATGTAAGTCGCTTTATATTCTTCACAGTCCCATGGAAGAAAATTCAGTTATTTAGAATGAAAAAAAAAAAAAACTGCTGGATCCCGTTCAGCCTCTAAAATATTACCTTTATTTTTCTTCACTAGTAAATTGAACTTAACTAGTAACTAGTAAAACAAACAAATGCTACCTATCACACAGAATTGTTGCAAAGCAAACTGCCTGTGTAAGTAGCTCATGACTGTAAGTATATGATAAAGGGCCATTATGATTATTAATTTTGATGTCACCCCTACCAAAATAGCTCCAGAATGTCTAAGCAAAGTGTATGAAATATTGATGAAATATCAAACTGCTAGTTTCATAAACTCAGCAAAAATATATTTTATCTGCTATGTTTTTATATTCATAATTTGTCTCTCAGTTTTTCTATTTATTTGTCCTCATAACCATGTCACTAATCTTTATACTGGTTAGAAACAGGTTTTACAGCATTAGTTCCCATTTATTGTTATCAATAGCTAACATCTGTTGAGCTAAGCTTATTATATGCCAGACACTAGAAAAGCTTCTATGCATAATTAGCCCATTAAATTCTCAGAACAACCCAAGAGGTAAGATAGCTGTGTGCTCATTTTACCAAGGAAGAAACTGAAACAGAAAGGTGGCTGCTTTGCTTCAGTTCATAGAAGTAGAGACGGAGATGGGATTTAAACCTCCGTAGCCTGGATCATATCCTGTATTTGTAACCATGACACCATACTGCAGTGTTTCCCACAGTGTCACAGCACTTTCTAAGGCCAGCTGATAAAGCCTACCTCTTATTATTCAACACTGCTAGGAGAAGCCCTGGGTGGTTACCAGCACTCTCACGTGACTTGGGCAAGCACCTTCGTCAGAATGGTAAACTGAGCCAAGGAACTGCTTAGTATCTGAATGGGGCTTGGTTTTTCTGGCCAGGCAAAATGTTTCTTAAGCCTAGGAAGGATTCTGTAGGAATAATTATTATTAATGATTCAAACATTTAAACTGCTATTTTTATAATTTGTAGTGATTCTACAATATAGGATCATGGAGTCAGAACATGGCAGTTATATTTGGAATTCCTTATGCTTCTGAAGAACCACTTCAGGTTTAATGACCCTTAAGGTCATAGTAGAATACATCTTACTAACTTGATGTCTTCCAGCTACTTGGTGACAAAGAAAACATTGTTAGAAATATCCATTGCTGGATTGTTTACTATACAGAACTTAACATGACTGAAGATTATTATATAAATCAAATATAGAGTAAATTTGTTATGGGTCTGTTGTAGATCAGTAGTCAAGAGTGTAAGTTCTGTAGACAGAATCCCAACCTTTTACTTACTTTTTGAGTATCTCAAGCAAGTTACTTAAGCCCTAGTGTTCCCATTTGTTAACTAAAAGTGTTCTAGTTTATGGTAATTATTTTGCTGTTAGTTCAAACTGAACAAGACTGCTCCTTAAAAATACTATACATAGTTTTGCTTTTCTTCACCAACCCTATTATTTATTTTCCTCTATGTAGAATTAGTCTTAGAAGTGGGAAAAAAAAGTTACATTAAATTGGAAATAATCCATCTGTTAAGCCATTCAGTTAATTGATCAAATGGAATATTCCTTTTACCAGTGCAATATCTTTTTTGGGTAAATATTATATACATATATATATAAAAGAGGAAAGGGGAAGAGTGGAAAGGTCTCCAAGTAACTAATAGCAATATTAACCTTTTAAGCATAAACTCAAGATAAGACGGTCATGAATGCTGAGGAGCAAAACAAAGTCAAATGGTATATGACTTTGCAAAACAGACCCTTGCAGCAAATGAGTGCAAATAAAAAATGAAAACAAATGTGGGGACGGTGATTAGTTTCCAGCCAAAGTAAAACCTGTAAGTTTCTATTAAGATCACATATCTTCACTACTAGTATACCTCAATCCTGGATGTTAAGTGCTCAGTCAGTTAAAAACACCTCGGAAGATGGATCTGTAACATCTGCTTACAGAAAACTAATGCTGGTGGAAAATGCTGAGGGGACACAAAACATTGCCTTGGCCCTATTCTCTAGGCCAGTGACATCCAATCTGGGGCCTTAGGGATGAGCTGAACTGCAGCTAAGGAGTGTTGGCTTACAGGAGATAAATGCCCAAAAGACAGAGTACCAGGAAGCATGGCAGCTGGGAATGATCTCCAAAGCAAGTCTGGGGCCACAGGAAAGAGGAAACAACAGAATATACACGAGAAAAGGAATTTGGGTGCAGAGACTCTATGGGGTGGCAGCCCTAGCAGGGTGGGTGCTGGGTGGGCAGATTTAAACATATGGAAATTAGATCTTTCCATGATTTCCTATACTATAATGGATCGTGCACACTCTACAGTTGTAAATAAACAAAGATGTTTGGAAGCCTATTCACCCCCGATCAGGGAGGCTTTGTGTACCCCTTCACATTATTTAGCGCATGTTTTGCATTCTAAATGTAACCTAGGAACAACAGTCTGGCCATCGGACAGATTGTATTAATAAGGAAGATGTTACAGGCAGCAAAAATCTAAGCAAGGAGAAGAGCTACAACCAGCTGTAACTTTGTCAGTGCTCTTTATGAAAAGGCATTGCTGGGAAGGAATTACAGACACTTGGCTTATAAAGAAGCACAAGCTATGTGCAGCTCATTCATGGAGAAAAAGGGCCTGGCCTACGGACCCTGCTCAGTTTCTGTACCAAGGATGTATATCCATTGTGAAAATGGAAACATTAGACATTTCATAAACTGAGGCTATTAAGCATTTGGATTTATAATGAATTCCCCATGCTCTACTCCAGGTTCACCCACATCCATCAGATTGCAGCCTGACTTCCCTTAAACTCTGACCGTAAGAAGAAAAATGTCTGGTCATCTATACATAATAATGCTGATCAAGAAGAACACTGTAATTTGAAGTGGAAATCAAGTCATTTCCTTTCCTGTTTAATGTACATCTGACTCAGAGAGATGCACCAACAAATGGATTTCTGAGCTTGCAAAACTGAGGGTCAGACCTTGAGCTGTGGAAAACCGACCAAGCAAATGCTTTTGAAAAGCATCTAGCCTGATTTCTACTTGAGACCTCCTACCTCCATCAGACCTCAAACTAATCAGTAATAATTACTGAATTATAGTATGTGATTATTAAATTATAAAGTACATAAATTATAAAGTATATGATGAATGATTAAATCCAAAACATCAATATATTGCTGATTTGTGCTAAAATTATAAATACACATAAAATTGTTTCAGAACCAATATACAAATACCACTATTAAGAGACATCTAACATGTAAAACTGAAGATTTCTTTGCAATTTTTTCTTTGGAATGTGTATCACAAAGCATGTATAGAGAGAGTACTGTGTTCAAATGTTACTTCAGTTAATTCTTTTGTGTATTTGTGGTTATGTTTTATATACCATTTAAGCTCCTTCATTTCTGTTCACAGTCAAATTTTAGAGTTTGCTTTCTTCATCATTTCTTACTAAATATTATTATTTGAATATGCTTAAGTGGTTCAAAATACAAAGCTATATAAAAAGATATACTCAAGGATGTCTTACTCTCATCAGCCTCATTCTCACACATCTCCTATAAGTTTCTTCTTCTTATATCTTTTCTTAGAGAAAAAAAAACAAATACATGTGTGTATGTGTGAATGTGCGTGTGCGCATGTCCATACACAGCTGATGAGGTATGTGAAAACTTGGGTTACATTTATAAATGAACCCAGTACATTGAACAGCAAATCAGAAAATTCACAAAGCTAGGATGATTAATAAACAAGGCATTTGACAGAACAAATAAGTAGATTTTGCAATGATATTTACATTATTGAAAGTGAAAATAAAAATATATCTTTCTCTCCCTAAAGTTTTGTCTCCTCCTTGTTTTATTTATGCCTGTCTCTGCCGCGCTTCATGGCCATTTATTACATTTAGTGCTTCTAACCCTTAAAATAATAATGAAAATAGACCATAAGCATTTAGATTAGGAACTGTTCTCAAAATACGTCCAAAGCAGAAAGCTATTTTTTAAAAAGTGGCCAACAATTATCTTATCATCAAGGAGCCTTTTGAAAGAAGTTACACTGTAATTCATTTAGGAAGCCTGCAATTCTTAAATTATTTAAATATTTTTACTAGACTTTCTTAAATTATATCTCTGATAACCAGGACATTACTTTCAGAAGAGAATTTCTTTAAGGGATTCAGTCTTCTCTCCTAGCCATTCACATTGAATAGCTTCTCAACTTTCTGGTTTCAGATTACTGTTGGGTCTAGCTTTGTGTTGCTTAACTGGTAGGAACTTGTTAAGGCAAGAATTCATATTAAGAATGAAGTTAATGTTGTTAGCAAACAAATACACTGGTTTCTGCAAGTCCAACACTTAAGACTGTAGTATTGTAACTGCTGAGTTTCTTCTTCCTGATAACTTTATGTCTCCGTTTGTTAGGACTGCAGCAAGAAAGCACCACGACTCCTGTGGCTTGAACCACAGAAATGTATTGTCTCCCAGATCTGGAGGTTTAGACTCCAAGATCAAGGTGTTGGCAGGGTGGGTCCTTTGAGGGCTGTTGGGGAGAATCTAGCTCCTCTGGTCTGCTGGCAATCTTTGGTATTCTTTGGTTTACAGAAGCACAGCCCCATCTGCCTTTGTCTTCACGTGCTGTTCTCCCTGTGTGTGTCTGTGTGTGTCCAGATCTTTCCTTTTTATAAGGACCTAGTGTTACTAGATTAAGGGTCCCCCTATGACCTCATCTTAATCATCTCCAAAGACCCTATTACAAAAAGAAAAAAAAAATCACACTGGTACTAGGGAATAGGACTACAACACATGAATTTTGGAGGGGACACAGTTCAACCCAAAGCATCTGATACATAAATTATACCAAAAGATACATATTTTCTATTATCATTTTAGCATAATTTTCCAATATTTGAATATGGTATGCTCAGTGCTATCATTCTAGGAGAAGAGAAAAAGAAAGGGGGCAGGGAGAGGGAGGGAGATAAAGAGTGAGAGGTTATTTTTAAATATTTTCAGACCTCGGGTGAAGTTCTCTACCAAAATATATTGATTATTTTTAATATATACATTGATGAATATTGATAGGTCACTTCGCATGTGCAATTTCCAATGTCAGTCAGAATATCTGAACACTGACTTTATATCCAACATTGTGTTAGGGACTGCTGAAACACAATTATGCAAACAAACAAAACAACTATAAAAAAATGTTTCCCTGACCACAACTTCAGTGTATTAGGGAGATATGAACAACAGTGAAAAATACAGATGGTGAATATTAAAGAGCTAAATTTTGACAGGGCTGAGAAATATTGCAGGAACTCAGAAACGCAAAATACTATTGAGGTTTGTTAATATACAAATACTCTGAAAAATCAATAAGAAAATGAAAACCATTCTAGTAAACAGGGCCCATCAATAGGGGATTGATTAAGTTAGGCTATGTCTCTTTCCCACGGAGGATTCTGCCATTATTACAGCAAGGGCAGATTGGCCTGTGCTGAATGAATACAGGGAGAGACAAGTTAAACAAGAAATTTTCTTTTATTGATTTATAATTGACACACAATATATATTAGTTTCAGGTGTGCAACACAGTGATTTGATATTTTTTTCACATTATAAAATGTTCGCCTTGATAAGTCTAGTTACCCTCTGTCACTACAAAGTTATTAAAATATTACTGACTATATTCCTTATGCTGTACATTATATCCCCATGACTTATTTATTTTGTGTCTAGATATCTGTACTTTTTAATCCCCTTCACCTATTTCTTCTGTCTCCCTAGGCACCTCCCCTCTGGCAACCACCAGTTCGTTCTCTGTATCTGAGTCTGTTTCTACATATAAGTGAAATCTTGGTATTTGTCTTTCTCCGCCTGACTTACTTCACTTAACATAATAACTTTTAGGTCTATCCATGTTGTTGCAAATGGCAAGAATTTCTTCTTTTTCATGGATGAGTAATATTCCATTGTATGTTTGTATGTATATCTTTATCCATTCATCTATTGATGGACAGAGGTTGCTTCCACAGGTTAAACAAGAAATTATTCTCCCTGAGGACATTGGGTTGCTTCCACAAATAACACTGCAATGAACACCTGCTATAAGTCCTTTCTTGACCTATATAATACTTTATTTGCAATAAAAAGAATTTATTGCAAAATATAATAGTGAAAAATGGAAATGTAGTTTACATGTAAACCTAATTTGACCAAGTGGTGCCAATTGATCTGCCGAATGACTGTGCCCATCCACATGCCAACCAGTGGTGTACCAAGGTCAAACGTTCTCCATGGCCTGACCCACACTTGGCACTGTGCATCTTTATAATGTTGTCTAGTCTAGGATGAATTAGCCCATTTCCCCGGGGCTAGTTTGTAATAAATAAAATGATACCTTCTTTAACTTAAATTTCTTTGATAATTTTTTTTAATTTAATGAAAAAAAAGTCTTCTCCATCCAAATCTTTTACTCTATGATCTACTCCCCTTTCACTTTACTATGACCTTTCTTAGAATCCAACCATGCGTTTTCCCTTAGTCAAGCTCATATATTTTCTCTGCAACCTCAAACTCATCATTTTTCAAAGCAATATAAAAAGTTCACAGATTATTAGTGCTGTAAAGAGTCTTAGTGATCTAGAACAATATCTTCATTCTCCATCCAAGGAAAAGAAGGTCTGGAGAAACGAAATGACTCTACTGCTAAAGGGATTTGAGGGGCAGAGGCAGAACTGATCAGATACAAGTGGCAGAGCTTTGGATTCAGACGGCAAAAGGAACATGCATGATGGTGGGTACAGCTGAATAAGGCTTCCCAATGGGACGCAAAGCTGAAACGGCCCTTCGAAAGATGCAGAGATGGGGAAACGTTCTAGACAGAGAAAGTAATCTGAAGAAAGCCATTCTCAAGGGGCATGCGCATGCTGCATTTTCTGCATGACAGAAAACAGCAAGAATGCAAGACTACTGTAGGTAAAAGGCAAAATGGACCGGGGACTTGGGGAATATGGAGAATCTAGCCAGGACCAGCTACATAATTTTTAGGTCCCAGTACCAGATGAAAGCACAGGGCTCCTTATTTAAAAAAACTAAGAGGCATCCATGAAGCTTGTGCTGAAACTAGAAAGCTTCAGAAAATGAGGTTGGAAGTAGGATCCCCTGAAGTTTGTGAACAAAAGATTGAAATAAGGAAAACCATATTTAAAAAAATACAGATCTCTCTTGGGAGTAATTCCACAATATGCACTAAAATTTAAAATGTACTCACTCTTTGACTGAGTGGTTGCTCTTCTAGGAATTTATCCTGTAGATATTTCATTCATGATCAAAAAGGCATGTTTCAAGAATATTCACTGCAAAAGATCAGAAACAGGCTAAATGGCCTCTGCTAAGGAACTGGGTAAGGCAATTGTAGTACCTTTATGCCATGGGCAATCTCATCATCTTCAAGCATCTTAGCATTGCAGCTAGATTCTTCATCCATACTTGGATTCTAAATCCTTAGGAAACTTGGCTTTGGTGGGGGGGCGCTATTTGTGACTGTGAGATGGAATAAATAATATTTTAATTCCTAGCTGGTAAAGGACAGTTTAAAATGAATGTGGAGCCATAAAAAGCACAGCAGTGTGTATGCTATGGATTATTTGTGAATAAAAGTAAAACGTAATACTAGTATCTACATAGAATAGCTGTGGAGAAAAACAAGCAGCTGATGACAGTGGGACCCCAAGAACTGGTAGGCGTGGGATGAAGACATACTCTTTAATACATATTCTTAAGCCTTTAAAATTTTGCACCATTTGCATGGGTTACTCAAAAGAGCAGACGAGTTGCAGGAAAGAAGAGAGAGCCCTTGGGAAGGGAGAAGGAAGCCATTTCTGCCTTTAGATGGTGGGTGGCCAAGTAGCACAGCTCAAGAGCATTTGATTAAA
This sequence comes from Manis pentadactyla, assembly GCF_030020395.1. Taxonomy (NCBI): domain Eukaryota; kingdom Metazoa; phylum Chordata; class Mammalia; order Pholidota; family Manidae; genus Manis; species Manis pentadactyla. The sequence goes on from NC_080026.1 coordinate 15,874,635, forward strand.
TGCTGCACCCAGAGATGACTGTCAAGAGAAGGATAAAGAATTCACACCCGTATATCCTCCACTCTGAGGACTCTGGATAGGTTTGAAATTAATTCTATTTCCGAGCAAGCAATAAAGGAATGATTGAGTTTGCAAACTTTAAGTAAGAAACAAAGGGAGGAGGAAGGACTAGGAGAGGGAGCAGATTCAACTGGTAGCAGCGTGCAGGACGGCAAAGGAAATCAGGGATTTCCCAGGTAACCCATGGAGTGCGCTGGTGGGGGTCTGCACTAGGGAAGAGGCATGGGCATGACAAGGAAGAGCAAAATTCAATGCCATGGAGAAAATCCGACTTGTTGACTAATTGGACATGCTGGAGAATGAGGAACGAGCATATCATGAGCAGGATGATTTTGCAGTGACAGCTTTCCAAGAAAAATGGCTGCATTCCCAACATCTGCGTGCATCTGAGAGTTAGACCTGATTCTTCATTTCCATGCCTTGATTTTAATCCTTAGGAAAGCAGGCCTTGGGGTACTACTTGTGATTCTAAAATGGAATAAGTAATGATTTAATTCCCAGCCAGTAAAGGGCACTCCAAACGACTGGCTCCACCATTTCCCCAGGGCTAGTTTGTAACCTGGGACAGAAATAAGCTGTGTGTATTAAATCAATACAATCACTCACAAGTTTAAAAAAAAAAGTCATTGCTTTGGTAGCTGTGTATTATATGAACTATTTGTTCCTTAATGGTTAAACTTTCTTCTGACGATGTAAAACTGGCTGCATTTCCACACTGAGTCACCACCACCCAGGGTCTAGGTGCCTCGAGCAAGTTCCAAGGTGCCACGAGGCAGATTGCAAGCCCCTGCCTGCACTATTGGGCTGTCACAATAAGATTTCCTAGGAGAGATGCTTGTGCAACATTCCGGGGCACTCCCTGCTTTCGTGCCCTCTGCCCGCCTGGCGGGAGCGGAGCGGCCCATCGGAGCGCGGGGGCTCAGCAGCCTACGGCAGGGGTCAGTGTGTGCTGCCTGGGAGGCGCTGCGGGCCGCCTTGGGATCTTTCCAATAACAAACCCACTGCTGCCGCAGCAGCTCTGATGTGAAACAGGATCGATACAGGGTATGGCTATGAAACACAGTAAGACAGGTATTAGTCAGACTGTGTTACGCAGAATTAGCAAAAAGGCAGGAGGCATTCCGCCCGCCTGCAGAAGCCATGTTTCCGCAGAGTCCATGATAACCCACTTCCCCGCCTTTCCACCCTCGGCCCCCAGCTCCTGCCACTCCCCCAAACAGACCTTCCCAAGGTTCCGCCCTGAGCTCTTTCCTCTCGTGATTTCCCCCACTTCTGCTTTCTCGCCTTTTACTTACTTCTGTGCACTTGACTCACAACTCCGCCTCGGTAGCCTTGATGTCTCCAGATCTAAATGTCAGGTCTCAATGCCCACAGGCCTCTCCCCCTACTGACCTCACGGTCAGTCTGTCCATCCCTGGGCCTGGACCTTTCCCTCTTCCAGGCTTTCCTCTTCCTGACTTGCCTTCACTGTACCCCTATCCTCCTAGGCACTTCAAATGGCTTCCTAGATTCATTTTTCTCCCTCTTTCTGCCTTGCCACAAACCTCCTGCTAGACTCTCCACTAGTCCTGATTCAGGACCTCATTGCCTCTCCACTCCTGTTAGAACCACTTTCCAAGTGAATTTCTCTACTTTTAATTTCTTTTACTTCCACTCCTCTGGCACACTGTTCCCACAGTATCCCTTCAAATGCTATTCCCTTGCTCTAAAATCTTCTGTGGCTTCCCTTGCTACAAAATTAATATTATTCCAACAAACTAGGGATGTGTCCTACAAGCTTTTTCATGGTTTGTATTGTCTCTTTGTAATTCTATCATTTCTTTAAATTTTCCTTAAACTTCCATATTTTCAGCCTATATCACTTTCTAGAGTATTGAGTCATCTGAATTTACTATGTTTTGGATAACATACTTTCTCAATTTGTGTTGTTCACATGTGAGCGATATAAATACTACTCAAACTGACTGAAAAAAAAAAAAGACAACTGTGGGTAAAATTGCAATTTTCCAGAATCTCTCTCCTGGCCTTAGTGTATTGCCATATCAGCAGGTGTTTCCAAGGAGCGGAGAGAAGTAGTTCATCTCCATATCAATAGGTAATTACAAGGATCGGCCAGGGCATATCTGGACGGGAGAGGTTGGGTGGGGCCCCTTCTGCAGCTGGGTCGTAAGAAACTGGAAAACAGAAGTGGATGACTGCTTGTAAGAAATAAATGGGTTTCTCCCACTTTATGTCTCCCTTTGACTGATATTGGTTTTGAAGGTATTTTGCCCCGCGATTTTACTCCAGAATTACAACATCTCTACTTTCTAAGGACAACTTCCTCACATCCAGAATTGGTTCTAGTTAGGCTTGGCTGCTCCTAGAGTTCAGTGTCATGTTAGGGATGTGTATGTCTCTCTTTTGGAAAAGCAAGATGACACCAAGAAATCCCGCTGACATTCAGCCAGTTTACTCACCCAAGCAGAAAGATTGTCTTTGCTTATAGCTCTGGCACGAAAGCCCTGGTAAAGGCTCTGATTGTCCCTACCGTGGTCACAAATCTACCTCTAAATTAAACACAAGGGAAAATACGCGGATTGACCTATTTCACATTCCTACCATTGTGACTGAGACATGGAGATGAAGAGGAAAGTTAGCCTCACCCAAATCACAAGATAATGATTTTCTACAGAACAGAAGACTTGTAAGAGATTTGAATGAGAGTCGATGAACTGCCAGACAGACATCAGACAGATGTCAGGCACACACGCGCGCGCGCACACACACACACACACACACACACACACAAAAACACTTGCATGCTTTTGACTGCATATAAATAACAAAATGCCCAACTCAAAAGGGTTAAACGATAAAGATTTTTAATTATTTTAGTTAACCAAAAATCTGGATGGAGAAAAATCCGAGGATGGTGCATTGTCTCTATCTTTCTACTGGGTTATCCTAGTCTCCTTTCAGGTCACAAGATGGCTGCGGCAGCTCCAAGCATCACACCTCGTATGGCACTGTTACAAGTCAAAAAGCAAGGGCAAAAAGATCTTCTATATTATTTTTCCTAGAAGCCCCTAGCAGTCTATACTCACTGGCAGAAACTGTCACACACTCATCCCAGACCAATCTTTGGAAAGGAAAGCAAAGTCACGGGCTTAGTGCACCACTTTTGTCCCTGGGGCTGGGTAGACTCAATTGGATTTTTAGTAAGAAAGTATGTAAAATGGACTTTGGTTGGCCATTAAATGTTTGCCATAAAACTGTAATTCTTATTTAATTTCTTCCACTTGTTTTAAACTTTTGGTAGTGTATCTTGTACTTAGGGTTTTTTAGTTGTCTTTAATTTTGATTCATAATATGTTGGAGTTCAAGGAACTTAGGTCATTTAGTTCAGAGCTTTTCAAAGTTTTTATTTCAGACTTGTAATCCAACACACAAATGCAAGTAAGTAGGAGTGTTTAAAAATGAGCTAGTGCAAGTGGGGTGCCTGGCAAAGAAGGTGGGGGTCCTACCAGCCAATGGCCTTGAGCCCCTTCTAGAAAGCTAGAGCCTTTCAGAATGGAATTTTTAGACCATGTATCTCTCCAGTTCCCTCATTTTAGAGAACTGAGGTGCTGAGAGGTAAAAATGGTGTGATCTTGCCCTTCCACCGGTTACTTAAGTTTATAGTTTAGATCAGCTGATTCTCTAATCTCTGCACATCTTCTATGTCTGTATAATTCCATAATGTATTTGTCTTCAAAGTTTGCTTTGTATCTACACACTAAAATATCCTTACAATAAATCTTAAAGTAGAAATCATTACATTATTCATTAGCCTTCCATTATCTTTCTCTAACTGCATTCTACTGTTCTTGATATATACTGTCCAGAGCTACATGCAGTATTTCCAGTGCAAATACAGCAATTTATTCTTTTATAGGCAGAACAGGGCTGTGGCTAAGTGGGCAGACATTAAACATGATACTACATGTGTTCCAATCTTGCCTCCAAGAACTTCAATGTCCTCATTTGTTAAGTTGAAGTAATTATAATAACTACTTCACTGGGTTGAAATCCATGTGAAATGTATTTTCATAGTCCAGCACACAGTTATTACTATGTGTTTGCTGTTATTTTCTCATCTTTTTTTTCTTTCCCAAATCCTCCTTGGCCATCAAAGACCCTGCAAGTTCTTGGGAATTTCCCTCCCAGAGATGAAGGGCCAGTAATGCCTAAACCCAGAGGCTTCTATCTTATTTAAATTCATTTCCGTAAATACATTTCCCTCACTTTACTTTCTCCTCCTCAAATATTTTTGTTGTATGGTTTGCAGTTTTACTTTCTTTGGAAACTAAGGGTAAAGGATCAGACTTTTACTATCGGAGTTGAAAGGGGCCCCAAGGTCAAGTCATTCACAGTAGAGGAAAAGGCAGTTTAGAGAATTTAGGTTACTTGGCTAGAATCACCACTGTTTCAAAGATCCTTGTTTAGATCACACAGTTCCAATTTTCCTTATAATTTGGATCAAAGTCCCAGTTCTCCTTCACTGCTCACACATCTCTACTCACAGTCCCTGACGAATCTCTCCCATGCATTTGTCTTAATAGCTAATAACAGAAAAAAAAGGAAAGGTTGTTATAAATTATCCATGTCTGAGATAGAGGTAGGTACTTTTGTAATCCTATACACATATAACACAATTCTCATATGCCTCCTTCACCAAGGACAAATTCCGAAGAAAGAATCTCTTTAAAATTCAACAGAAGTTAACCTAATGAGATTTTCGTAAACGTTAACCTAATATTTTATACTTAGCTAATTAAATTTTTCATTGCTTTCTCTAATGTTGAATATATATACTAAGAAAATAATCAATGCTCACATGAATAATTCTTTTCTTGTAGCATGTGGATATGGAAGCTTCTGTAAGCATTGGTGGTTCAGTGGTAGAATTCTCGCCTGCCACGCGGGAGGCCCGGGTTCGATTCCCGGCCAATGCAACATGACCTTTTCCCTTTCGATTTCAGCGCGTTTTAGTTTCCCAAACAAATTTAGAGTAAAAACGTTAGATGTGTGCAAAGGAAGAAGCATGAGTCACGTCTAATTTCCCGTATTTTATTTACAGCAATCGAAAGAAGTTTCCCTGAGCCTCGCTGTTTTTTTCTGGCTCCCTTTTAGATTATTCTTCGGGGTCCTGGTGTATATGAACTAAACTTTGTGTACAATGGAAAACAGTGTTTTATGACGCAAATAGGAAAAAAAAATTGGCAGGCTGGTTATTTGGAGATGCCGGGGATTGAACCCGGGACCTCACACATGCGAAGCGCGCGCTCTACCACTGAGCTACATCCCCCAGCCGAAAGTTGCTTTTCCGCTGTTAGTATTCATGCAACCTCATTAGCGCCCGTCAAATTTGTCTAATCTCGAGCTTATTTCGGTGAGTGTCTCTGCGGCACGACTCCACCCTCGGTCCTAAACCGTGTCGGTGGTGCGGTGGGCCTCGTGCAGCCAGCGGTCTGGGACGGGAGGCCCATCACCAGCCGTCCCGCAGCGCGCCGGGCGCCCAGGGAAGGAGGGACTGGCTCCCCAGCGGCAGGTGGGGCTCCTCCCTGGGTCTGCGGCGCAGGGAGCGATGAGAGGGCGCCGCGCGGCCCGTCCGCCGCTCTGCCGCGCGGTCGAGCCCGGACCTCAGCCGTGGACCCTGCGCGCCGGACGCCGAGGGCCCGAGAGGACCTGCTCCTGAAGCAGGGCGGTGGGGACCTTTTGCGTGTACCGGCACATCTTACGGATTTACCTGTGCGACCGTCCCCACTCCAGTAAACTCACACCCCAGGAACACGACCTGTGCACGCCAACTCTCCGTGAACTGGGTGGTGGAGGGTTCCTGCCAACTCTTGGAGATGAAAATGAGTTCGCAACATTTGCCATGGGGTCCAGATTGAAAGTGAATGACCGCTTGACCATATATAAATATTCATGAAGTCGGGGCGGGGGACCAGCTCAAGATGGATTTTTTTCTGTTTAATATTTATGCCTTGGACCCGTTTAATTGATTGATACATTAAGATAGTAAAGTAAGTTACTGAACACCTCCTCCTGTATGTCCTCTGAACCATTCCCTAAATATTAATCGCACTCCCAGCCCCACATGAAGACATGGACCCAGTCCTGTTGCCTAGGATATGGCCTCTCTCCAGCGTGAATGTGAGGTAACGGGATGAGCTAACTTGAGTTGTAGTGAAATGTGTTTTTGACCCTTGCCGGTGCAGTTTAAACTGATGCCACCCCCCTGCTACCACCCCAAGCAAGCAAACGCTGGGTGGTATGAAGCCTCCTCCAGCCCCGTGACGGAAGCAGGGGAAGTATTTGGTGTTGGCGAACTGGGTGTCTGTCACTGCCAGGCGACCTGTAAGGCTGCCCCTAAGGCTGAACAGCGAGAGCCTAGAATTTCCATTCCCTTCAGTTGCAGCAGAGGAAGCCTCATGAATAAAATGGTGGGCAGGCCAAAAGCCACAGCAGAAAGCAGAAGTTTCAAAATAACTCTGGGTTAACCACAAGCATCATAGTCAACTCCTAGAGTAAAAATAAATAAATTACTTTGTTTGCTTACAGTAACTTAAACAAATAATGGCTCATAATCACATTTTGCTTTTAACTAGAACAAGCCACATGCTGATCTAATACAACAATACAACAATACAGAATGTCCAAAAAATAAACAAAAAAAACCCTACATCAGTGGACAGTCATTAAGGAGCTCTTCTCCAAGCCTAACATTTCCAAACCAGTCCCTGGATGCCATCCTGCAGCACTAGAAGATGAATATCTTCAGTTGAGCCTAAGTCGGGCAATAGGGACAGAACCAATTTCTTCGCTTCCAAGGTTTCACCAGTGCAATTACAATTGTAGTATTTGGTTAATTGTAAAGGCAGCATGGCTTCCGCCAGCAACTGCACCTTAACATTCTCTTTTGGATTCCTTCCTCTTGTTAGGGTTTATTTCTCTGTCACCTGAGGCACTTCCTTTAACGAGTCCTTTCTTTTTCAGGCCATTCTGAAATTTCAGAGCAAGCCCAGGGAAGACTCTTTTAAAAGTGCTCACTCCTATTCCACCACTCCAAGGCCTGCCTAGGTGCATTTGATAAAGAAAATGAAGTCAAGCTCGAAAGCCGGCAGAGGGTGTGAAGTGGCTTAAACCCAAAAGAGAGGCTCTAACACATGGGCTTTTTCAGCCACTATGCTTGGTAGGAAAAGTGAAATAGGAAGCACACTTTTGGATGGGGGTCTTTTCAGAAAAACTTGAATCACACCTATTCTGTATGCAAATAAAACTGCCCCAGCTGTGCTCACAGATGAAGAGGTTGTCCAAATGTCCAACATTTTTTAGGTGTAAAAAATTCATTTTTATCTTTACCTTCTGTCTGGTTGGGGACGAAGTCCCCCTTTCTCAGGCTCTTTCTAACTCTGCCACACATATCACAGCTTTCACAAGCATGGACCTTAGGACCCCACTTGGAGGCGGGTGACGTTCATCTCTGGCATTGCGTACACATTCCCTATCACATTCTCGCTTCAGCTCTCGACACTCCTCTTCCAGCAGGTACAGCGCACCTTCTCCTCAATGCTGACTAAGAGCTAAGATGTTTATTTCAAGTCCAAGTAATAGCTCTTACTCCTGACTGCACATCAGTATTCCTGGCAGAGCCTTTAAAAAATGCTGATGCTTGCTTGAGCCCAACCCCCAAACCAATTAAATCAGAATCTCTAGGAGTGGGTCTAGGCATCAGTATCTTTTTAAACGCTCCAGTAATTCTAGCTAAGCTTGAGGGTCACTGCTTGAGTGCTATTTGCATGTCAATTAGAGATAGCTAGTGATGATTTTTTTTCCTTTTATAAACTTAAATTACTTTTTTATTGAAGTATAGTTGATTCACAATATTATATTGGTTTCAAGTATACAACACAGTTACCCACATTATTAAATCCTCACCCCCATCTAGTGCAGTTGCTCTCTGTCAACGTAGAAAGATATTACAGAACCATTTGCTATATTCTCCATGCTGCACTTCCGTCCAATGTAACCAGTAGCTTTTTTGGCCCTTAGGTTGTTATTAATGATAATTAATATAATTAATATAAGTGAACAACGTATATTATGATTGAGGTTCCCGCACCCCTTTATCCCCCTGGCCCCTTCCACCTCCACCCACACGCACACACCTCCCCCATGGTAACCACCAGTCTCCAGTGATAGTTTTTAACTAAACTTATTGTGTTAATCACCTTACAGTACATACGTATAGGAAACCATTATGTTGTATACCTTAAACAATGTTACAGGTCAAGTATATTTCATTAAAACTGGGGGAAAAAAATTAACAAGAGATACTATTACTAGTCCAGCAGTTCTCAACCTTCGCTGCATTTTACGAGTAGCCAGCAAGCTTTAAAAAAAAATTCTGATGCTTGAATTCCATCTCCAAATATACTGATTTAATCTGTCTGAGGGTGGTCTGGCATGGAATGTTTAAAAGGCTTCCCAGGTGCCTCTAACTTGCAGCCAAGGGGGAGAACCAAAGCGTTAGAGTGCATATTTTGTCAAGTTCTTCACCCAGTTGTATGAGCAGCAGAGCTGCCATAATTCCAAAAGTGGAGGACTCATTGCCCAGAGCCCTTCACACTCGGGAACTGGCACTGCTAGAGGGTGAAGGAAGTGGCTCATTCCAACTTCTCTTCCCTATTTTCCTTCATATAAAATAAAACTGGTAGAGGCTGGTGTTCAAGTACTAAACACAAGCGTTTCTTAACTTTATCCTGTCTCCTCTACTCAGACCCCATAATACATGAATAGGTTACTCAAGTGAGCTTCCCCTGCTGACTTGTTGGCCACTAGGCTCAAGAAGAGATTAGGAGAGAGGTGGGAGGAGCGTAACCTACATTTGGCACCTGGGAATGCTCAGTGTCTGTAGGTTTCAGGGTGGAAAAGGACTGAATTGTTTTACTCAACACCTAAAGGAGCAGGCAGCTCTTTGGAATATATTATTTTGCTCCTCAGGGTCATAACTCTTAGTAATTCTTCATCACTACAGTTAATTATCACTAATAACAACCTAAGGACCAGAAAAGCTACTGGTTGCATTTAACTCAGAGAATGTTAATAAACATTACTACATTCTTTTCAGTAAGTACCCCAAAGTGAAAAATTATAGTGATCATAATTTGCATTGAGAATTAGGAGTATTTGTTGAACAGTAAGATCTTACTTGGAAAGATGCAAATTCTATAATTTAGATTCTGGATTCAAACAGATGGAAACAGAAGGAGGTACATATTTAAGATGACATTTAAGAGAGAAGAGATATTACCAAAAGCCCCTAACTTCTGGAAACTATCAATGGTCAGTTTAGGAAAGGGTGTTTTAGTACTGCAAGGAGAAAAAGAAACCTGTATATATGGGGTATGAAAGATCTTTCCAAATTTAGATGATCTGCTCAGTAATAGGAATTTCTGTAGTCTTATAGTACTGGCCCATTCACAAAAGCTGGAAATATGATGCATATTTTCTTATGATGGTCTCTTGTTAAGGTCTTATTTTGCCTTCTAGCTAGTCCCGTGAGATTAGGTATTATATTTTATTCTTTATGAATTCTGAATAGCATGAAACACTCACTGAATTCTCAATAGGCATTTAATACATGCTGGCTTACAATTTCAATTAGGAAATTGGTTAAAAAAAGAAAAAAAGAAGGTTGCTTAAGAGCAAATGGGTATTAGGGATTCTATTTGGGTGATGAAGATATTTTAAAATTGGATTACCATGATGGTTATACAACTCAGTAAAATTTCAAAAAATTACTTGATTTTATAGATAAAATGGGTGAATTTTATGGTATGTAAATTATATCTCAGTACAGTTTTAAAAAGTGGGGATATGAAGGGAATTGAATGTGTTAACAATGGAATAGGATTAATATAACGGTGAAAATTTACACATACAGACTGCATAATGATCTGAAAAAGAAAAAACATGATACATGAACAAGGGAAAGTGGAGGATGAAAGATTTCCTGTGCCTGGAGAAGGAAAGGAGCAAATAGTTGTTACATAGACAGGGAAACTACTGTTTCCAGCAACTGTTTACAAGGATAGAAGTGCAAACTCTGTGTGGGTGTTACACTAGCACAGGAGAACACACAGATAACCCGTAATATAATCTGACAGAATTCTATAATGGAGTGTTCCATGGAGTATTTAGGGAAGAAACAAACAAAAACATTTTAACTTGCCAGAGTGCTGGAGTTCACAGAGGTAAAGATGTCCCACCAGGTTCATCGCACCCTTAAATCTGTACCCCTGGGCTGTATAATTAGTGTGAATCTAAAGAATTGCTTTCTCAGCCAGCGCCAAAGAGTCTGCTTGTCTCCAGTACCTGTTCTTCTTTCTCTGATAATAGAGCTTCTGACATTCAGTGGACATGCAGCCACCAGGAACAATGACATGTCCTACCCTCCCAAGCAGTAGTATGGAGGAGGAAACCCATCTTTTCCTTTAAGAACACATGCCAGAAGCTGTAAACATCATTTCCCCTCGCATTCCATTAACCAGAACTTACTCTCCTGGTTAAATCTAGCTACTAAGTGAGGGTTGGAGAAAAGCAACAGTAGAAACTTCAAGAGCAAGTCCATACCTGAGTAGATGGTCCCACACAGCTGTGAAGCCACTATTCCAGGCCTGTCTGCATCTGGACTTTCATGAGAGGGAAGCTTTCTTCATGTTTAAGCCACTTTGGGAATCTCTCTTTCCCATAATAAAACCTAATATCTAATTAATAAAAATAATTATTCTTTTTAGGACATAGGTAAGCATATGACATATGTTGCCCATGTGACCCCAACAGGCAGATGGAAAGCAGTGTTACCAATTTTGTAACTGAGATTAGATTGCAACTGCCAGTAAGGTTGGGCTCAGACAAGCTGCCTGGCTGCCAGAGATGTTATTTGTTACTAATTCTAGGTAAAGAAAGGAGATAGAACTTTCTTGCTTATTTATCACTGAAAGGCAAGTGGAAGTAAAGGCAACTGCATGATAACGAAATACTCTTTCCCAGTAGTTTGTCTGTATTTTAACCATCTTTAACTAGAGGCAAATTAAGACAAAAAAAGACAGCCATAGCTTTTCCTTTGGCATCAGAGGTCTTCCTCCCCAAAATTATACTTAATGCTGCACCCCTTCAATTCTAAGCTTTTCTTATTATGTTACAAACTTCTTCAAAAGTGAGAAAAATGACATAAATGTTTACTGGTATCCCAAATGCTTACATTTCTTGTCTCTCTTGACTAACAAAGAAGAGGACATTGCTCTTATCCTCACTCATGAAACTAAAAGAATTTTCCACTGATGTACAGAAAAGCAGAAAAGATAATAAAATTCCCTCACACTTAACAGCATTCATATAAATGTTTGGAACCCCAGAAAAATTCCATAGCCTGCAAATATATATATGGTGTGTGTGTGTGTGTGTGTGTGTGTGTGTGTGTGCATGTATACAGTGATAATATATAATACATATATGCTTTAAGAACTTTATATATACTTATTAATGTAAAATATTTCTGATATTAATTTACCAAGTATTGATTAACTTAGGGATATATTGGAAATAGGGATAACAAGAGAAAGAGGTGTCTAAAATGATTCCCAGTATCCTGCCTTGAAGAAACGACATGCGTGGTAGTGTCATTCAATGAAACAGAACATTGGAGGGAGAGTGAGCTTTATAGATGGTCATAAATTCTATTTATTTTGTTCAATTTGGGATGAGTAGCAGTTAGCCTGTTGAGGATGAATGGGAATAAGGAGGATGAAGAACAACATTCTAAGCAGAAGGAGCAGAATAGTCAATGACCTAGAATCCAAGAAGATCACAATGGCTTTAAGGGACAAAAATAAATTTAGCTGGGGGTATGTGCTGCATTGTGGACCATGAAAAGGAAGAGCTGAAGCTGGAAGCTCAGCAAGGGCCTGTTAATATCATAAAAGCTTATAGATCTGAGAGAAACCATGCAGAGTTCTATGGGAAAAGATGAAATTTTATTTTTAGAAAAATCATCCTGGCTGTGGTATATAGAACATATGGGAGGGGACTCGAGAGGAAGCAAGAAAACCATTGGAAGCTGGCATCCAGCAAAGAAACAGTGGACTTAGGCAAGAGATGACAATCTAGAGCATCTAGCCACCCTGCCCAATATGGCAGCCACCAGGAACATCTGTCTATCGAAATGTGGCTAATCCATATTGAGAAGGTAAAACACCTCACTAATTTTTTTTTTATCATGGCTGCATGTTGAAATGATAACAGTTTCGGATATATTGGATTAAATGAAATATATCGCTAAAATTAATTTCATTTTCTCATTTTCCTTTTTTGTGGCTGCTAGAAAATCTAAAATATTACACATGTGACTCACATTATATTTCTGCAGGACAACACTGATTTAGAGCCTTTGCATTGGAAAGGGAGAAAACTGAATGAATAGAGTAATATTAAAGAAATGGGTTTGGCAGGAATTGCATATTAACTAGATAGAGAGGATAAGGAAAAGGAAGGAATAAAGGATGATTCCAACTCTTCTGACTTGAGCAACTTAGTAATAGAATGGTAGATTGAAGATGGTTGAGGGATAAGAAAGACTTTTATTTTTAAGATAGCAGATTCAGTATGTTTGAATGTAAATATAAAGGAGTCAGACTAGAGAGAGACAACAAAGATATAGAAAAATTACCTTTAACGTCTCCCTTTAGTTCAACGGGAGACACACCAATATTATTGTAGCAAAAGAAGCAGAAACAGATGGGTTTTTCAAAATGGTTACTTTTATAGATTTGGAGACTGTAAATTGAAGATATTCCCATGAAAGGCTTCTATTTTCTCTGCAAAGAGGAGAGTTCATCTCCTTGGTCTCATGGCCAAGTAGGTGTGCTTAGAGATTTGATGAAAATGGAAAACCTCTGAGAGCTGGAAGGATCTCCAGGCAGCACTGAGCCAGAGAAGAGGCTGGCGACAGGCCTGCAGGGAGCCACCGGCCTAGGGATGGCAGAGGAGGGGATGCCCAGCTGCCTGAGCAGAGGTTCTGTTATGTCCCTGTGACAAAAGGACAACAAGGCCAGAAAGTGGGGGAATTGACAAGGAGATAGATGCACACGGAATAGAAGATGAACCTGAAAGGAAGTAAAGAGACAACTGGGTTGTCCATGTGTTTGAAAAGTTCTTTGATGTCAAACAAGATGTCAAGCTGTGGTCAGTGAGATCTTTGGAATAAATATTTCAAATGTGGGGAAGTTCAGGGTGACGACATTGCCCTGGGAGTGGATATCTAAAGTGGCGTGGAGGTGAAGGTTAATAAAGATAGGATGATCAAGGAATTGAGAGGCTGGTAATATTCACAGGGACATTAATTCACCTCGGGAAGAGTGTGTGGTCTGAGTGGGGCAGGCAGTGAGCCACATGCGTATCTTTAAGGAAATGGGGAGAGTGGGAGGTTGCAGGAGGGATGTAGATTTATAGCAGAGTAATTATTCAGTATATGTTAGTTTCTTTTAACTGTTCACATACAAATTAATAAATGATTATATTCTGTACTTCCACATTAGAATAATGTTCTATCCTTCTCTCCACAGACACATGGAAACACAATACACGTCTACTCTCTCTCTCTCAACACACATAGACACACACTCCTCCACTGCCTAATACATATTAATCTAGCTGTTGGACAAAATATGTTGCAAAGAATTGGGGGGAAGTGTGTTAAACTGCATTTTCTATTTGTGCTACAGATAGAAAAACAATGCGCAGTTTGGTTTTTTGATGTCAGAACAACAGAAACTTTCATCAAGTGCTCAAACAATAACTTCTGAAGGTTAGAGGCAGGCCGTGCTCTATGTGGTGAAGAAACATTTTTAAAGACAGAATTTCATGGTGAAAAGAGTACCAAAATAAGAGTCAGAAGACCAAATATCCAAGCAGATTGGTCAGTTATCAGCTAGGGGTTTGGGGCAAGACATTAAACCCTGCTTATTCTCTACCTTCCCACCTGTAGAAGAGGGGTGGCTTTTACAGCTTTTACAACTCAATAAGATCTTTATGAGGATTTAATAAGAAAATATACAGAAAATCACTAGGTAGACTATAATGCTCAGGCTATCTGGGGGTTCTCCTGACCTAACTTATCATGGTTCCTACAATACTAATAATACTCACTTTCAAAGTGGGGAATTAAGAATTGGATCCAATTTATGATATCTGAAAGAAGCCTACCTGTTTACTGATTATTCTGAACTTTTGCTGCATTTCTTTTCTTGTTCAGGTAAGTACCAAACAAAATACACCATTTCTTTTAGATTTCTTCAAGTGTGAACCTTGAGTCATGTCGCAGCAGTCACCAGAGATGTTTGTTTGAAACACAGTTGCCTGGATTCAGCATCTAGAGATTCTGTCCTTTGGGTTGAGACTCAGGAATCTGTTCCCACACACACTAAAAAATTTTATAACAATTTTGTTGAGACATAATTCACCCATTTACAGTGTATAATTCATTGCTTTTTGGTATATTCACAAAGTTGTGCAATTATCACAATAAAATTTGAGATCTGTTGGGTCAGGTAAAAGTTTTATGACAAGCCTTGACTTTCTCTTTCTAGCCAGTAGATCAAAAAGAGTTTGCAAGGAGGAGGAATTGCAATTAAGCTAAGGTTCTTCAGCTACTCTGAAGGCCTGCTTTCTGATCTAAAGGTCTTTTTTTCTTCTTAAGAATTCAGGATCAATGCAACTTCCTAAAATCTTTAGACAGAGCATGTCTTTAATAGCTTTTGACATTTTCAATTTGCCAGCCTTCAGAACTCCATTGTTGACTCAGTTCCATCTCTGTTTAATTAGAGGGGAAAGATTTTTAAACAAAAACACTTCATTGCTCCTGTAAACGGAAACATAAACTGCAAGGTGTAAGCCAGACAAACCCGAGGCTTTAGAAGGAGTCACAACTCTACTGAGGCTGATGTTTTAGATATTTTCAAAGTGCCTTTCTCATTCTGTGGGGAGAAAAATGTTCTGGAGGGCCATATCGAGGAAGCCAGGTAAGTTTCTTTTCTGGTTTTCACAGAGAGGGTCTCTTATTTAGTTTACTGCATGGCAAAATTTCTCAAACATCTTAACTTATGAATATTTTACGTATATTTTGTATGTTTTACATTAACATAATGTGTATATATGTGTCGGTGTGTCTGATACACACCCACACCCACATCCACACACCTAGGTCTCTTTTCTACTGGAACTGATAGTCATTCTAGGAAGGTCATATGAATGACATCTGAGTTTTGATTATGAGGATAAAAACAAAAAACCCATGAATCCTTACAGAAGGTTTAGACCAATTCTTTTTTCCTTCGAGGTGCTCCCACATGGAGAGGAAGTTTTCTTAAATTAAAATTAAGAACTCAAATATGATTTTCAGGGTGATCTTAAAAGCTGTAATGAAATAAGTCCTACTCTCTTTTAATAGCCAAGTATTATATTTTTCAGGGTCATGACATTAAAATGAAAGCAGACTGCAAGTTATGCTTTAAAATTGGTTATTTTCCATGATGTCAAAAAGAAAAGCAGAGAGCAAGTTATGTTTTAAAGCTGGTTATTTTCCTCTGCTGTCTACAAAGATTGTCAATTCAGTATAAAGCTCAACTCAAACTATTTATGAATGGTTTCCAAATTCCAGAGACCTCTACCTGGGAGCCTTTTTCAAACTGCTGGAATTACGGCCACATATAGATGCCATCTTGGTTTAAAGCACAGACCCCCACAATATTACCCATGTTTATATGTCTTGAAGCAGCCCCTAGTTCCAGGAAATACTTTGTCATCATGCACTTGACAATTTTTGGTTGCCATTCAACCACATCACAAACTTAACACTCAGTTTTCCCAGTCAGTCTTTCCAAGGACCCAGCTCACCTCTTTCTGTTTGGGTTTCCATGCTGACATTTAGAAAAACAACAACCGCTCGACTCATAAAGCCCTTTTTATATGTTCATACTAATTTTAATATTGATTTTCTTCTAAAAGCTCCAAAATATTTTAAGAATTTCTTCTTTTTTTGCAAGGTTGAGCTTCCAACTTGTAATTTTTAAATGCTTCCAAATTTTTTCTTAACATATGTTGCATGAAGTCTGTCCTATTAACAGAACCTACTCCCTCCTCCACATAATATAAAAATCCAAAGATTTAGTCTTTCAGAGAGTATTTGTAGGTTGTTGCACCATTAATTCGAGCTTTGTGTTTAGTTCAAATGAATTTGTTTAGATTAGGTTCTCCCATGTCATTTATCTATAATCATCAAACATCCTGAGTTCAAATCCATCTCTGGAACACCTAGTTTGGTGTTGTATCTGAATAGGGACATATTTCTTTGTACTCATGAGGTCAGTGAAAGACTTAAAAAATGAACTCAGCAGCATAACATTTGATCCTAACATTTTTGAACATCTCTCCTTTGCTTCCCCCTTACACTCAGGAAACTCTATTTAAAATCATAGGCTTTGATAAGTATGTGTAGCAAATTAAGACTTTGAGAGAGGCATTATTGTTATGATTAAGCACTTTGATGCTGGAATCAGACTGCCTGGGATTGGATTTCAGTTCTGCTACTTTCTACCTATGCAACCTCAAGAAAGTCATCACCATTTTTGTGTCTCAGTTTCTAAGTAGGAATAACAAAAGCTGAATGGAGGTTGAGGAGTAAATATATGCAAAGCACTTAGAACTATGCCTGCCACATAGAAGTAATAACACATGTGAGCTATTTTCGTTTAACTACATTAAACAGAACAACATTTATAGATCAGTTACCAGGAATATAGATACCATAGAGTTTGGAGGCTATGCACACGAGATCCTCAGGATACACAAATAGGATAATCCTGGAAGGAATTTGAGAGAAGTTCCTTATTATTTATTTATTGCTTGAATTTCTACTTTACTGTTTTCTTTATCTTATTTATTTATTGCCTTGAAGAATTTTACTTACAGTGTTGAATTGCAACTTGCATCGTTAAGAAATAATCCAGTAGTAGGAGGAATTTAAGGACTCCTCTGTGGCTGTTATTTGTGATTTTATTCAATTTTAATAACCTATTTCATGATGGGGTTAGGATTGGAATGAAATCTTTTCTAAATGATGATTAATCTGCACCATCTTGATCCTGGAATTCTTCCATGATGAAGGCACCAGTAAAGACTTGAAAAATCTAGAGGGGAACAATTTTGAGAATGGAGGGAGGGTCCTTGCTTCCCATCAGGAAGGCCATTCATAAACACTAACCAGATTTCTCCCAGAATCGTGGCAAGGCTGGAGGCTGAAGTAAATATTTAGAGTGTAATTTAGGATGATCAGTTCTTGATTTACCTTGTTTAGGTTAGGTAAAGGCAAGGACCCAGCCATTACAAGTTTACTTGACCATTGGTGAAATATTCAAGCTATTTCCAGAACTTCACTTGCCCATTAAAGGTGAATGGACACCTTTAATGGGTCCATTTAATCCTAGTCTCCATTGGACAGTTGGAGATTAAATAGATTGACTCTTCAATAGGGATAAAATATAGTGCAATTTACTATACAGGTGTATATGATCTGAATCAATAAGAGAATAGTGATGTCCCTAAACATTCAATGCCTAAATAATAACAGAGACTCTTTTAGAATATATGAATCCAAATTCCTTATGTTCTGTGTCAAGAAACTGCAATTCACTGTTTGTGGGTCTTCTCTAATCATGTCATATAGGTAAATCTCACCTTCCTGAGCAGGTTTCAGGGTTGCATTTCTTCCTCATTTCCTTCAGCACTTGCACTATGTTGGGCTGTTGACTCAACTGTACAATAACTTCACCACAGGTATCCCAGTCCTGGCCTCAAACTGTCAAGATAATGTCAAATATGCGGTTGGCAGTACCAGAGGTAGCATGGGTAATGCATCGCCCAAAGGTGAATATCCTACATATGTTCAAATGCAATCCATGCCTCTAGATAGGAAGTTCATAAGGAAAGCCAGAGGTCATGCTGTCAGCTCTGGGAGACAGTATGCAGTGACAAAAGAAAGTCACTGACTTCTAGCTTAAATGCATGCCCTGGTATATTTGCACACAACTCATAGTTCACCCATTCTAGGCATCTTTCAAGCTAATTTTGGGGTTTGACTGTGCAAATGTAGAAATGGATGACACCTGACCCTACCTTTAAGGACTCTATAGCCCATAAAAATGGTACTCTGAAACAACAGGGTTAGGAAGAACAAAACAGTATTTGTGATTTGAGTAGAGGACTTCTCCAAAGAGAAGAAAAAAAAGGTAAAAAATTGAAATGATGATTATATCAGCTGATTTTTTTGCCTATAAAACAGTCAAGCAGGATTTTAACAATGTCCACTCTCTATAATAAAAGCTAAACCTCCACATATATGTCAGCTCCTACAAAAAGGATAAATACTAGCCTTTATGGCTTTGACATTCTGAAATAAGGAGGGTGAAAGTACTTATATAGACTGAAACAGATTTTAAAGTAAGAAATTTCCAGATAACTAAGTGATTCATCATTTTACAGGCCTTTAATTATAATCCCACTTGTGATTCTATAGAAAATCTGATTTAAAAATTAAGACAGCTTTTAACTAGGTCAGGTCATTAAGTAGGACCGTCTGTGTCTGATTCAAAGAACCCTTGATTATAACATTGTTCCATATTTTACCCTAATCTCAGAAATGTGTCAAAATGTATGTTAGAGTAACTTTGAGTGGTTATTATTTTTAAACTATCAATAGCATATAACCCAAAATTTTCAGCCAAAAAATTTAAAGTCAATAGAATGTTTAGAATACAAAGTTGGGGAAATCACTCCCCCAAAAATAGTATAAAAGGCAAAAACACCACAGGAGAGGGAAAATAAGAAAATCAAGCATGCAGCACAGGAGGTCTACAATTCAGACAATAAGAATTCTAGGGAATGAGAGAGATAGAGACAGAGAGAGTGCAAATTTATAAGAGAAAATGATAAAAGAAATAATAGAAGAAAATATCCCATTTCTGATGAACACGTTCCAACTGAGGTCTTGGTACAAATGAATGAAGAGACAAACATCAGAGCACATACAATGATAAGATTTCAGGACATCTTAATAGAGGTAAGTGTTTCCAGAGAGAAAGCAAAGATCACATTCAGAGAAGGGTAACTCCAAACCCAAGATGTCAGAAGAGTAGAGAAATGCCTTAATGCTCCAAGAGAAAATGTTTAGCTTTGAATTATTAATCCACCCAGACCATCAACCAAACATGAGTGACTACAAATTTACCAGACGAGCAAGTTCTCAAAAAATGGCTGTCCAATGTGTGATTTGTGCTATGGAAATGAGGGAGTGCACTGAAAGAGGGGAAGCCTTAGGTTCCGAAAATAGTCAGCAAAGGGAAGGGCAAGGAGAATTCCCAGGAGGACAGCTATGCCTGGGGTCTAGACAGCAGTCATTCTGTATTCTTGGTAGAAGAAGACAGAAGGTGTAAGGGGAGAGCCCCCCAAAAAAGCAAACAAGCAAGGTGAACTTGGTATGTTTGACTCTAACGATATGTTTTTCACTTCAGTGGGGTAATTTTTTAAAATAAATACTAAGATTTTGGGGTAGTAAAACATGTTAGGTGTAAAGCAAACTTATGATGACAAAAAAATCAGACAATTATTAACTCAGGAAGCAAAGTTATAGAAGAAGGAAATGTAATCATAATGAATTACTTAATTATAAACAATATTTATACAGACATAGCAATATAAGCGAATGTTGATTTAAATAAAATTTTGGTGTAATAATATTTGGAGTGGGGAGTGGAAGAATGCTAAATTCTCATCTTTTAGAATTGGAAAGGTACTGACTAATGTCTAACATCAGTAACTATAAACTGCACTAAAAGCATTAAGAAATACGACAGCAAAGTCTGCATAAGACATAATTAAAACAACTGAAAGTGGTTACCACTGGGGGAGATAGACCAGGAGTGGATCCACTGGGAGAGGTGGAGCAGCAGATTCCTGTGTTTGTGTTTGTATTTTAAAATTATATGCATATACTATTTTGATTTAAAAAAAACCAGCTAAGCTATTTACTAAGTTGTGAGCCACATTGAGAGAATTATTACACATAAGCCCCTTTCCTCGCTTTCCTATATAGAGCTACATCTAGCAATAGTGGTCATTTTTACTGCTAAAACGCTTGAGTTATGAGTTTCCACATCTTTAAAACTCATATTGATTACCTGAGTCATTTTTTTTTAATTGGGAAAGCCTACTAAACCATCCAGTTGTAAATATTATCTGTCATCTAAGACAAATGAGCATTTCTTTGTTAATTATGCTTAAAACACAAGTATAAATAGCTTTACGTCATCTACGTAAAACAAATATTTGACATAGACTGAAAAATAGAGATGGTATCTTGATGAGATTTCTATTTTTTTCCTCTTTCCACCCCTCCTCCCTTCCTTCTTTTTCTTTTTACACTTCTGTATATATATATATTCCCTTTTTAAAAACTTGACTTGATATTTCTCTTATAATAAAAAAACATATTGATTTAAAACTCAAAATTAAACATAAACATAAAATTTTGTGCATAATACATACATGCATAAGAGACAGCAACAATAATACACTAAATTTTTTTTTGTAGATAATTATTTTTTTATTGAAGGGTAGTTGACACACAGTATTACATTACATTAGTTTCAGGTGTACAACATAGTGATTCAACATTTATATACATGACAATTCTAGGTACCAGCTATCACCATACCAAGCTGTTACAATATCTTGATTATATTCATTACATCCCGGTTACTTATTATTTTACCACTGGAAGTGTATACTTTTTTTGTTTGTTTGTTTGTTTGTTTTGTGAGGGCATCTCTCATATTTATTGATCAAATGGTTGTTAACAACAATAAAATTCTGTATGGGGGAGTCAATGCTCAATGCACAATCATTAATCCACCCCAAGCCTAATTTTCGTCAGTCTCCAATCTTCTGAGGCATAACGAACAAGTTCTTACATGGAGAACAAATTCTTACATAGTGAATAAGTTACATGGTGAACAGTACAAGGGCAGTCATCACAGAAACTTTCGGTTTTGCTCATGCATTATGAACTATAAACAGTCAGTTCAAATATGAATACTCATTTGATTTTTATACTTGATTTATATGTGGATACCACATTTCTCTATTGTTATTATTTTTAATAAAATGCTGAAGTGGTAGGTAGATACAAGATAAAGGTAGAAAACATAGTTTAATGTTGTAAGAGAGCAAATGTAGATGATCAGGTGTGTGCCTGTAGACTATGAATAATACACTAAATTTTAATGATGGTTATTTTCTCTGGTGGGATAAGTGCCTTTTTTCCTCCCTTCTTATTTTTCTGTATTTTTCAAACTTCAGAACAACATTTTAGTATTTCTAAGTATTAAGTAAAGTAAATAACATTTTCCTTAAAGACAATGCTGGCAGCTTCGTCACGTCAACCCAAACTACGTTATGACAGGCAGCAAGCACATGTGAAGGAGGCCGCTGTACGCAGGTAGCCAATAGCAAGTATTTTGGGGAATAAGGCTAAGAGGGCAATTGTGGTAATTCCTCTAACTTTAACTCTCTTCCCTCTCATTGTGTGGCAACCCTCCAGTTTTGATCACAATTTTATGAAAGGAAAAATATTCTAGTGAAAAATTAAGATGGTCTTGGTTTGAGAACAAAAGACAGTGATTCTCGAGAAAGGACTGTTGCCATCATTTACTGGTATTTTCACTGTGAGCAGGTGAAAGCTCTGTCGTGGTGGGAGCGGAGACAGCTGCATACAAAGTCATATTCTGATTCAGCAGGACTTGAGTAAGGTCTGGAAATGGGGTTCTTCCAAAGAACTCGAGATGACTTTGATGAGTAGCCACTTGGGAGACTCATTCTTCTGGGAGACAGAAGGTAGGTTTCAACTGGAGCAGGTCCCTGTTTCCTGCTCTCCCCAGAAGATTCTTTCCTGTTCTCTGTTCTGCTTCTGTTGGCACTTCGGGCTATACTCCTCAGCCTGGCAGATTCACTAATCATGTGTCTTCTGGCCCTCAGTTCCTAACAACACAACATTATTTCTCTGTCTCTTGTTGCCTCTGCAATTACCTGGCTCCATTTAGACTATTTTCTTATTCAGAACCACCCAGGGAAGAACAGAAGGCTTTTCTATGAGCCACTGACCACAGGCTCACAGAAAGAAAACACTGGCATGACTATTACCAAAGACCTCAAACCTCAGATACCCTAGAATGTGGGGAGTAATTCAACCCGATACAGAATAATGTATGCTTACAACACTCACAATAATTTTATCTGAATATATTATGTTCTTTGGGGGAATGGGATTATTAGACTGCATTTGAAAACAGCTTTGAGGATCCCTATGGTCTGCTGCTGCTGATGATGATATGAGCCAGGTCACTAAAGAACTGTTCAATAGTTAATACTTCGAATGTTCTTTTTTCTCCCACAAGTTTCCAAGATCAAATGCTTGTGTTAATTGCTAGAGCTCAGCTATTCTTCACTTTCCCTCTTTCCCTATTGTCTCTCTAGTTCTCCCTCTCTCCCCCCACTCCTCCCTCCTCTGGGCTTGCCTCTGCCATTGACATTTCTGGCATCAGTCCTTCTTGGTCAACTTCTACTTGAATTCAAGACTCAACATAAGCATGATTTCCTTAAAACTTCATGAGTGCTCTTGGTAGCCTTCTGTGGGAGATACTATTCCTTTGCCAATGCAAAACCCACTCCCCTTTTTATTCTTTCAAATGAAGCTCTAAATTTTTCAGCAATCAGGCAAATTCCCACAGTGAGAAGATTTGATTACTGGTCTGTCATTACCAGGAAGGTGAAATCTTGTTGGGTGCTTTGAACTCTGGTACTGATCCTCCGGCCCAATCAGCAATGATCAAGTTAACAGGGATGGTTTGGTCCAGGCACTCAGCTTCTTTTCTCCATGAGTTTTAGTAGAGGAAGTGTAGCTGGCAAGCCTCTGAGGCTCCATTACCCACTGAGTACCACCTGGTTCAGCGCCCAGAGGAAAGAGCCCCAAGCAACTTTTACCAAGAGCAAGAGAGAATGAGCACAAAAAGGTGTCATAAGGAATGACTGCTCTTGCCTTTCTTCTTTAAAACGGAAAGATGCCAGTACTGCCCTCGAAATATCTAGATTTTCTCAGCCATTGATGGGGGGGAAAGTCCATACAACTATTTACTCGCAACTTTAACCTCTGAATGAATGCCTAAAGGTGTGACAACTTGACTCCTGCTTCCACACTGCATTTGTGACTCGGCTCCTGACAACCTCTGCAGTCTCTTCTCTCACTGTTCTATGCATAGAAAATACCCAGCATATCTAATTATGTCCAGTTCTCTGATTAGTCCACACCCTTGCATAAGCATCTCTCTCTTCCTTTCCAACCTTTCCAAACTTCGTACACTTGCCAGCTTCTACTTGAATTCAAGACTAACATAAGCATGATCTCTTCTTTGAAACCTCATGAGTGTTCTTGGTAGCCTTCTGTGGGGTCACTATCTCTTGGCCAAAGCAAAAGCCACCCTCCTTTTCATTCTTTCAAATGGAGATCTAAATTTTTTCAGGAATTAGGCAATAATCCCTAGTTCTCAGGAAAAGTGGCTCCAGCAACTAGTCTATGCACTGTCATGGGACCAATTTGTAGCCAGTAAGATAAAAAGAGAAATCTGTTGAAGCTTCTCTCCTTGATAAGAGGTCAATATTGCAAGGAAAACCTCCCTTGCCTATACCACCTTCTGCTTCTGCTTCTGCAGAAAAAATAGCATTTGGACACTATTTTTTCTAGGTCAAGTGTGCCAGAACACTTCTGTGCTGCAGCCGTCACTTGACTTTGAGGGGAGGCCAGGCCAGCAGGAGTGCAGAGACAGTGGCCTCAATGTCACAAACTTATTCCAGCCACTGCTAGTTGATCCCTTTCTTGCCTGCAGCTGGAAGCATTCCTAAGTGTCACCTCTTATGTGGCGGACGTGCAGTCATTGAAGGGCTTCTGTCATCTCCCCATAATCGGTTCTGCCTGAGTGAAAACATCTTTATTCTTAAGCAGTATTATATTTATTGACACCAGAAAAGCATCTGTAACGGGGCATAACTGGACTCATCCCTACTATGCCAATAAAAACAAGGCAATTTCACTGGCCAAAAGATCTCATGCTGTCATTGAAAGCAGAGTTTAGTATAAATCCGTACTGACCAGGAGAAATGTCTTTCAAGTATGTCTGCATACAGAAATGTAAGGAAGAAAATGTTTAGCTGTGTAAAATGAAAAATGATTTCTGTTCTAATGATTTCTTAAAGTCTCCCAATAAGAAGACCAAACCTCACATTATGGGAGCCAAAAATCATTCCATCATCAGCTATATATGTTTCTTGGTCTATATTATTTCTGTCCCAGACACTGGAAGCCTGGACTTCTCCCAGAGAAGAGAACTGTCATCCTGTCACATGATTGCAATTGGCAAGTCTTACCAAGAAAGTTTGGCAGATTCTGAGGACAGGACTAACATATGTTTTATATATGTGTGGGTAGGTGTATATATATAGCCATCCATTTACATACATATATGTATACTTATTTATTTATAAGCCTTAGTTAAAGTTAGAAAAATTAATTTGGATGCATATGCATAAGCCACACAAATTAGCACTAGTTTAAAAGGAATTAGTATAATCCTAAAAGAAACCATTCTGATTTTTTTAAAGTTTTAATGCCAATGCAAATTTTAAAAGTAGAACATCATGTTAATAACTTTTATCTTTAGGTTATTGCTCATTTATATCAATGATTCATTCACCCATTCAACAAGTGTTTTGAAACCAACTACAAAGGCACATAAGGCAAAAAAGATAATCCTTGTACTGGAGAATCCTATGATCTAGTGGTAGAGGGGGAAAAAGGAAATAGTTCATTCACTCAATCATTCAAAAAATTAGTATTGAGGACTGTTTGAGTCTGTCATATATGCTGATAACATGGAGGTGAAAAGACAGAAGATACCTCCTTTCACAGAGCTTATGTAACACTTGGGGGGGGAAGCAATAAACAAATCCCATCAATATATATGCACATAAGGAAGGGATCAATGAAATGTAGAGACCTCAAATAGAATGATATGATAAGGACTAACTGTAACCACTGTTAAATGTATGGCCAAGGAAGACTCCTCCGAGCAAACATTTTAGCAGAGTCTCAAGAGACAATTGAAAGGGGATGTAAGGTGAAGTGAGGTTGTCGCTATTGTTAGAAATAAGCACAATATAGAGTCATTTGCCCTCTGGGTCAGCAAACCAAGACTTAATTACAGTTCAACCTATTCCAGGAATGTGATATTTTAACAGTCAATCTGCAGTTTGC
Source organism: Manis pentadactyla (assembly GCF_030020395.1). NCBI lineage: Eukaryota > Metazoa > Chordata > Mammalia > Pholidota > Manidae > Manis > Manis pentadactyla. The sequence goes on from NC_080026.1 coordinate 15,900,196, forward strand.
TGATCAACACCAATGAGGTAGTCTACACGATAAAAGCCTGATGGTCCCTTGTTTCCCAAAAGATGTCCTGGCCTAAAACAATCTCTTTTCTTTTGCTATTAACTTTTTGCCCCACCCTCCTTCCTATAAAAACCTTCCATTTTGTACAATGACTGGGATCATCTCTATACTTGCTAGCTGGGATGCTGCCTGATTCATGAATTGCCTAATAGAGCCAACTAGATCTTCAAATGTACTCAGATGAATTTATTTCTTTTAACACTAGTGCTATTTTTGATGTAGTATTGGGAACTGTGTGTTTGTGTGTGTGTGTGTGTGTGTATGTGGTGTTTAAGAAAGGAGTTACTATATTTGCTTTATGACAATGGGAGTAATTGAGTAAAGAAGTGATGATTTAGGAGAGGATGAAGAGAAAATTGAGAAACCAAGCTCCTGAGTACATGAGATGGAATAGGACCAGAGCAAAACTGGAGGAGCAGACCAGGGATAGCAGCAGACACTTGCTGTGTAATAAACAAGGCACGTAAAGAACAGTTACAGAGTGACGTGGGTAGATAGTTTTAGGTTGGAAAGGTAAGGGGAGTCTTACCAGGTGACTTCCATTTTCTCAACGATTTATGAAGCAATGTTATAAGCTGAGAGTGTGTCTAGGAAAAGGTGTAAGGAGATTTAAAGAGTAAAGACAAAATGCAAAATTATCATTTTGGGAAGTGGGGATGCAAAAATCCTATGGAACTAATAAAACTGCTCTTGACTCCTGCAATAGTTTATTATATTCGTCAACTTGACTGAACCTTGAGATACCTAGATACTTGGTTAAACATGATTCTGGGTGTGTTTGTGAGGGTATTTCCAGATGAGATTTACATTTGAATTAATAGACTGAGTAAAACAGATTATCCTCTACAATGTGGGAAGGCCTCAGCCAATCCACTGGAGGCTTGAAATGAACAAAAACATTGAGGAAAGAATTCATTTTCTGACTGTCTTGTTGCTGGAACATGGGTCTTTTACCTTCCTGGTTATCAGGTCTCTCTGGAGATGGGCTAGAAAAATGCCATTTGGCCCCAAGGTCTCTGGCTTGCTGACTGTAGATTCCCTCTCTTTGAGTGTGTACTTTGCCTTAAATAAAGCCTTCTCGCTGCTCAACTTACTGAGTTTTGTCTCTTTGCTCTTCCAGTGGTAAGCATCTTTGTTACTTCACTATTTCATTCAATTTTCTAGACTTAACTGTAAGTCTTCTCTCTGTTCTTTTTCAGACAAGTAGGGAGGGGCTACTGAGATCTCTGATTTGGGCTTGCAAATTCCTGTTGCCTGGGTGACCTGGACAAGACTGTTGTTATACGCGTCATGCTCTTTAGTAGCCTGCCCCCAAATCTCCTTTCTTTGATTTTGTGAAGTTCTCAGAACATAATCTCATTCCTTCCAGTGCTCTGCGGCTCCCCCAAATCCTGGGGTGGTAGGGGCTTAATTCTCATGCCATGCAGATTCAAGTGGACACTGGATACCAGGGGACCCTGGCATCAGGAGTTGGCAAGGGATGTGCCCTATGCCGAGCAGGAGTTCAATGAACTTCCCTTACCTCCCTCTGTTCTTTCTTGCTCTCTACTGCCTGCATGACTGCCGCCATTCACTGCTACTCTCACTTTAATGAATTCCTTCCTTACCTACACTCATCCAACCTGTTCATGAATTCTTTCTCCACCAGAGTCAAGAACCTTCCCCTGTCCAGGTTGAGGTTTCACTTAGTGCACAGGGATAGACCTCCCCAAACGCAGCTGCCCAGCAACACTACTACCCATTTGAAATGTATAGCCAGAATTTTAAGAGATCCTGGCCAGCATAATTATTGTGTCTTCATAAATATTCAGTTGTTTTGGTACACAGGGACTACTGGGTGTAAATAGGTTGATGCTCAGGTGAAAGAGGGTGGCAAAGAGAACAGAATGAGGGGTGTTGCCAAAGAGTGGCTTGGTAGTGCATCGCAGAATCTGAGCTGGCACAGAGGGAAGGAATGACCAAGGAGGGCCAGCTGATAGTGAGAGAGCCACAAACTCAGAGACTGGAAGTCTTAATGAAGCCAAAGTGTTGTTTGTGTTAAGCTACTTGACTTAATGAGCTAGTGGTTTAGAAGAGTGGCATGCTTGAATTTGAGATTTTAGAGATGGTGAATTCATTAACAATTGCAAGGTCAAAAGTATGACCAGAGGAGAAAGTGCCTGAGAGTGGGTGAAGAATAACTTAATTCTACTGTATGGTGGGGAGGTCCAGACAACACTGTAAGGCATAAGATGTATCATCCATCTGGCTATTCATGTCAGTAAAAAAGGTAGAGCAGGTAAGTGGGTGTGCAGAATAGTAATATGAAAATGAATGCCTAAGCTAGGGGTTAATGAATTTTTCTGTAAAAAGTTTCCATATACTAATAGTTTTAAGCTTTGCAGGCCTGATGGCCTCTGTTACAATCAACTCTGTCTTTTTAGCATGAAAACAGCCACAGGAAATATGTAAAAAAGTATGTATGGTTGTGTTCCAAGAAAACATTATGTACAAAAACAGCTGGTGGGCTGGATTTGGCCCATGGACAATGAAAATAACAGGTGACAAAGTCTTGGACTTCTGACGATGAGCGAGGTGAGAAATAGAAATGTGGGTCAAAATGAGTATTTTATACTTTTCCCTGAGAGGACAGATAGCCAGTTTACGATGGCAGATAAGAAGCTATCAAGTAACTGCTCACTCCTGCAGCTTCCAGGATATGACTGTCAAGAAAGGGATGACCTTGACATGGAACTGCTGTGTTGGAGCAAGGAGCATGCGTTTTGGTGAGCATACCTGCTTTTGAGTGGCCCTTGTAATACGGGAGGGTGACTGGCTCTTACCTGGAGCTAGAAGTGTGGGACTACTTCTTTTCCAAGATGCTCAGTGTTGTTGACTGGTGACTTGACTCTGACTCAAGGGGAAAGGGCAAGGCAAAGTTTCATGTAAGTGGAACATACTGAATGCATTTCTAAAGAATGAAGATGCAGCATTGGTAAAAATGGGAATGGGCAGAATTTGTTTACTCCACTCAAATCTACATCAAAAACTCAGTCACTGAGTTGGTTAATTCGGGTTTCTCCAATATTTAAACATGAGTAAACAGCTTCCAATCAAGCAGGCTTTTAGATTTGGCTGGACATGAAATTATGAAATTGTCTACTTGAGGGCCTGGTGTCTTGCATCAGAGTCATGCAGAAGCACTTCAGCACACTCATTATGACAGCATTCAACCTCAATTTATAGAAACAATTAAAAAGATCCCTGGGTTGAGTTCACTGCAAGTACCTTGTAAACCCTGTACCTGAAGATGGTCTCTCGGATGCTCATTTTTAATTATGGTTGAACAATAGATTTTTACCTCCATTTCTAAAATATTTTTAACTCCCAGCCCTAATTATACCATACTGAATTGGACCAAATCATTAATACTGTTGTTGTTTTGCTAATACTATTGAAACGGATTCTCCAAATGTTTAAATTATTCCTTGCTAACAAACCAGGTAGTACTTTATAGGGAGATACTAACTCTTTAAGACCCCTGGAGTATAATTTCGTGTACCTTGCTAATAATCTGAAGGTATCTGATGTGCTTCTTGATAGTAAATTAGGCCCTGAGATACTGGTTTATTGCTTATAACTTGTAAGGTTTCTGTATATTGATGACAAAAGGGATGGGCCTGCCTTTTAAGTGAATGTTTCATTTGATCTTTCTAAAGAACACAAAGAATGGTTTGATTCAGTTAAAGCACACTAGTGTGAGAACATATCTTTTTCATGTTTAGTTAAATCATTTCTCCCTTAGGAAATATATATTTTACCTAAAGGAAATACATATTGTAGTCCACATTTCATGATGGATTGAACAAAATTTGACATTCATTTAGCAATTACTAATTACAGAGTCTTGGGGAAAGAAAGTTGAATAAGGCTTAATGTCTTACACAGCCTTCATTTATTCAGGTTTAGATATCCTTTGTATGGCATATACATGTACGTGTGAGACTCTGAAAAATCAACAGGAAATAATATTTAAATTATACAGTATCAATTACATAAATAATGGCAGTTCATAATTACTGAGCTGCTATTACTCTACATTATTTCACATGTATTAATTCATTTATTTCTCACAACAATCCTATGAGGTGGGTACTGGTATCCCATCTTAAAGATAAGTAAATTGTTTTTGTTTTTGTTTTTTTTTTCCTGGATAATTATTTTTTATTGAAGGGTAGTTGACATACAGTATTACATTACATTAGTTTCAGGTGTACAACACAGTGATAAAAAGTTTATATACATAATTCTAGGTTCCAGCTATCACCCTACCAAGCTGTTACAATATCTTGACTATATTCCTTATGCTATACATTACATCCCGGTTACTTATTTATTTTACCATTGGAAGTCTGTCCTTTTTTTTTTTTTTTTTTTTGTGAGGGCATCTCTCATATTTATTGATCAAATGGTTGTTAACAACAATAAAATTCTGTATAGGGGGGTCAATGCTCAATGCACAATCATTAATCCACCCCTAGCCTAATTATCGTCAGTCTCCAATCTTCTGATGCATAACGAACAAGTTCTTACATGGAGAACAAATTCTTACATAATGAATAAGTTACATAGTGAACAGTACAAGGGCAGTCATCACAGAAGCTTTCGGTTTTGTTCATGCATTATGAACTATAAACAGTCAGTTCAAATATGAATATTCATTTGATTTTTATACTTGATTTATATGTGGATACCACATTTCTCTCTTTATTATTATTATTTTTAATAAAATGCTGAAGTGGTAGGTAGATACGAGATAAAGGTAGAAAACATAGTTTAGTGTTGTAAGAGAGCAAATGTAGATGATCAGGTGTGTGCCTGTAGACTATGTGTTAATCCAAGCTAGACAAGGGCAATAAAACATCCACGTATGCAGAAGATTTCTCTCAGAATAGGAGGGGGGAGGTTCTAAGCCTCACCTCTGCTGATCCCCATTTTCTCACCTGATGGCCCCCCTGCGACTATGCCTGTCTTAGGTTGTTCCTCCCTTGAGGAAAAAGATAAGTAAATTGTGACGAACAGGTAGTAAGTGGAACAGTTGAGTTTCAAAACTGGATCCATTTGACTGCAAAGCCTTGATCTTAATCTCTATCTCATTATGCTTCAGAAACACATATTTTAAGCTGGATAGAATCAATAAGAAAGAGCTGGTTATTGTAGGATATGGATTTTTGCCACTCTTGACAGACAGAAAAAAAATGTGACATTTCAACTGCTGGCAATAGGTCTTCAAGAGTTCCTCTTAAAATTGCAAATGTACTCCTAGAAGGAAGAGATATTTAAAAAATAAACATTTTGGGGCTCTTAAGGTGTATAACCTCACAAAATCTTAAAAGAATAGGACAAAGGACAGATAAGCTTTGATAAGGCTAAGGAGTGATAGGTATGAATGGAATAAAGAAGGAGTATGCCAAAGCAGGGGGGGGGTGCTACCTCCGGCAGTCAGGCAGCATGACAGAACTGAGTATGAGCTTTTTTTAGGGGTGGCTCTTAAATGAGGACAAGATGAAGAAACATGTAAGACAAGATTTTATAGCAATATAACTTTGCACAAGGCTGTTATTTCTACTTCAGAAAAAAAAAATCAATGGTACACCATTAGCAAGTATGACAAAGCTGATTTGTATGAACTGAAAAAATACAGTAATTGTTCTTGGCAATGACTGATAGATAATTTCTGTACAAAGAGTTTATGATCAAGAAAGCCTTTCTTCCCTCTTTCACACCTATTTCCTTCACCATTCTTTACATAATGTCAGAAGATTTTACCCATGATCACTTGCAACATATGATTATGAATTAACCTTACACCCAGAACAGGAATACTAATGGAATTGATTCCTAATGAGTTCTGCTGCTCCTTTTCATCACAGTTACATTCTTAAGTTAGTATAAGACTTGTCGATATATGACTCATTCACAAAAGTGCAATTGTAGTTAAATACTTAGTTACCATCACGGTAATGCTAATAATTATAAGGATGAGGATGATTATAGTAATAATAAGCTGAAGTGATTTTAGGGTTAGACATGAGGCTAAAAATGATATCTTTATGATATGCGTTTATCCTACATCAATATGTTTGTATCAAACTTGCTCAATTTACAAATCAAAAATAGATTTTTCTGTCAGCAAAGATCAGTCTTGTATCTGAAAATCGAGCACAGCTTGTACATCATCATTAACCATAAAGGCTCTGAAATCAGAACTTAGCTGCCAATTTTGTTGATGATGCATAAGACGAAATCAAGTACAGCGGGCTCTTCTGTCCTATGCTAACTGCAGTACTGACATTAGTGAAAAATCTGTTTGTTTTTTGTTTCAGGAAATTAAATAGCTATGACTAAAATGAAGCAGAGAGAACAGATATATCTGGGTAATAAACAGGTGCCATTTTTATTTTTAAGTTTTTTTCTTGCAGATTCATCTTGATAACTGCAACACTAATTTGACCAATTGCAATGACCTCAAAGAAGTATGTGACACTTATTTAAGAAGATTATCTAGAGTGGCCTTCGTTTTGATAAACGAGGACCAAATAACACAACTTGCTTGTATTTAAAATCTATCACAAGTAAATATTAATTTTTCAATTATTATTCCTTCTAATAGAGAATCTATAGGCAAATTGTACCTTTAAAAATAAAAATTTATTTGCTGATGTATCAACTACCTTTTCAGAATGGACATTTCATATAAGTTAGGCCCAAACTTTAATGCTTTAGCTGAGGAGAAAAAAAGCCCATTTCTGAATATTACCTTAAAATGAGGAAATGTGAGAATTTTCCATAAGACAACATTAAGTTAAAGGCATAAAATGAAACTGTAAATCTTTAAATGTATTGGAAGTTTGTTGAATCAAGGAGACCCTTATTCTTTTTTTCCAGACAAGCATTAAATATACTATGCCAGTTTGGGGTTAAAGTAAGGATTTAACACATACATTAACCATCACCACTTCAGGAAATCCTGTAAAAGCAATCCTAAAGATTGTTTTTTAAGACACAAAAAGATGGGGAGGAAGAGGAGATAACAAGACACTTTGAAAATTGGAAAATAGGTGGGGAAAACCTGACTGACTTAGCAGTCCCTAGAGAGTGGACACTGAGCTAGTAAAGGGGAAAGCTGAGAAACACCCCTATTAATACAACAGAACACTCAAAAGTTTCAAGAAATGGTAGCACTAGGCCATTCTGTCACGGAGATGAAGTCGGTGCTGAAGGGAGGATGGGGGGGAAGCTGACGTAGAAGCAACAACCACAGATCTCCTTCCCAACTTCATACCAGTGCGAGACTGACTCTTCCCACCTTGGGATAAGTCTGTGATTTTATTTTGGACTGAGAGGCCAGGCACAGTTGAAGACCTGAATATTCCATTGAAAATATCCCCTCAAATCTCTTCCCATACTCAGCTCACAGGACAATGGCAGCCAGATCTCCACCAACCAGGAGGGAGGGAGGTGGACTTTTCTCTGGTAACCTGGCCGTCCCAACTGGAAAGACCTACAAATACTGCTAATGAGGATGCCCGACAAACAGTCTTCCCAGATCACCTTGCAGCAAAGCTTAAGGTCAGTGGGCCCCGCATGCGTATATGCATTCAAGAGCTCCCAATCAGCTTTTTGTTTTTCATTCTTAATCAAGAGCAGAAAATTAAGGACTATAGGACATCTCAGAAAACCTCTAACATGGAGAAGAGAGGCCAAAATAAGCAATCAAACGCAACTTAGAAGAAATGGATACCATGAAGGAAGAACTAAATTTATGTATATTTATACATATACATGTGAATATATACATACATTCATACACACATACATGGAAATATATACATATATATTACTATTAATATCCTCAGAGTTAACATAAGACTTAATAGCCTTGAAAAAAATAACAAAATACTATATAAATGGAACATTTGGAGAACTCTCAAAAAGAAAAAAAATATATATATATATATATATATAAAATGATATGCTATTGTTTACAGCAGCATTATTCACAATAGCCAAAATATGGAAACACTCCAAACACTCACTGACAGGTGAATGGATAAACAAAAAGTGGCATATACATACAGTGGAATCTTATTCAGCCATAAGAAGGAATAAAATGCTGACACACACTTTAACATGGATGAAACATGAAGATATGCTAAGTGAAATAAACCAGACACAACAGGGCAAATGCTGTTTGATCCTACATATAGGTGGTACCTATAGTTATCAAAGTCATAGAGACAGAAGATAATAATGGTGGTTGCTATGATGGGGGTTTGGGGGAGGGAGAAATGGGGAGCTATCATTTAATGGGGACAGAGTTTCAGTTTGGGAAGATGAAAAAGTTCTGGAGATGGTGGTGGTGATGTCTGCACAATGATGTGAATGTACTTAATGCCACTGAACTGTACACTTAAAATTGGTTAAAATGGTAAATTTTATATGTATTTTGCCACCATAGAAATAAATTAAAAAATTAAAGTATGCAATGTCACTTGGAAAATAAAACTTAGAAATTTTCTCAAAAAATATACCAACAAAATGAAATGAAAATGAAAATAAAGGAATAGGAAAACTGGAGGATAAGTCCAGGAAGTCTAACATATATATATATTTCCAGAAAAAGAGAAAAGGGAAAGCATACAAAAGGAAATAATCAGTGAAGTAATTTAAGAAAATTCTCCACAACTATAAGACATTAATTTCCAGACTCAAAGGCCTATCCAGTGCACAATATAATGGGTGAAAATAAAATCACACCAGGGCTTCCACTGGAAAATTTTAGACCACTGGGGAAAAAAAGAAGATCACAAAAGTTTGCAGACAGAAAAAAATTGGGTCAGAAATCACAAAATGGCATTGTATTTCTTAACAGTAAGACTGGAGCAATGCCTATAAATTTCTTAAAATTGTTTAAATTGGTACACTTAAAATTGGTTAAAATGGTAAATTTTATATGTATTTTGCCACCATAGAAATAAATTAAAAAATTAAAGTATGCAATGTCACTTGGAAAATAAAACTTAGAAATTTTCTCAAAAAATATACCAACAAAATGAAATGAAAATGAAAATAAAGGAATAGGAAAACTGGAGGATAAGTCCAGGAAGTCTAACATATATATATATTTCCAGAAAAAGAGAAAAGGGAAAGCATACAAAAGGAAATAATCAGTGAAGTAATTTAAGAAAATTCTCCACAACTATAAGACATTAATTTCCAGACTCAAAGGCCTATCCAGTGCACAATATAATGGGTGAAAATAAAATCACACCAGGGCTTCCACTGGAAAATTTTAGACCACTGGGGAAAAAAAGAAGATCACAAAAGTTTGCAGACAGAAAAAAATTGGGTCAGAAATCACAAAATGGCATTGTATTTCTTAACAGTAAGACTGGAGCAATGCCTATAAATTTCTGAAAAAAAAAGTATTTCTGCCTGAAACTCTATTACCAGCTAACTATTAATCATATGAAAGGGAAGAAAAAAGGTATTTCTCAGAAATGCAAGATCTCAAAAATTCTGGGGTTATTGGAAGATATATTTTGAGAGACAGATAATGCGCGCGCGCGCGCGTGTGTGTGTGTGTGTAGGAGAATAAAAGAAGGAGAAAGAAAGAGAACATTAAGAAAAAGATGAATTTTGTGGGTCATAGGAAACAGGAGATCCAACACAAGAAAAAGGGAAAAGAAGCCCTTGATAAGGGAAATAGAAATCACAGGTAACTGCTATTTACTGTGCATAAGGGGCAAGCTCCAGACCGATCTCATTAGACAATTTTTGGCTGAGGACAGTGCAGGGCTCTTTATCTGTAGCTTCCCTTTTCTCCACACTGAACAGATGTGCATAGAGAAAATTGGTGGACTTATCACTTCAAATGGTGATGGTGTAAGACCATAAAAGAGTGTGTTCCTAACTTAAAATAGTTCACTGCATCCTTTCAGCCATTTTTGCAAGAGCCTGCTGATTTCTGTAGACTACAATGCAGAAGAAAATACAAATCTGATGAAATAAATTCTTCTAGATAACATTCTTTCATATAGGGGGTGTGTATGCTTGTATGTGTGTGTGAAATCTCTGAAAGAATATACAAGAAGCTGGAGACATACTTGCTTATGGGAAAGGAACTGTGTGGTTGGGAAAAGGGTATGAAGCAGCCTTAATTTTCAAAACGTATTTTTGTTCCTTTTGAATTTGTTGTCGCATCTCAAAAATGAATAAATTACATTCCTTCAAATATTATAATACATAGTTTTAACCAGGAAGTTCAGCTTCTGGAATTTATACTAAAGCAATACCTGTTCATAAGCAATGTGGTATAGGTGCAGGGATATCTCTGTATTAGCAAAAGAGTTGAAACCACTTAAATGCCCATTCACCTGGTACTCGTGAAATAAATTTATATTCCTGCAATGGAATAGTATACAACCAGAAAAAGAAAATTTTAAGCCCTGTCTGTACTGAAAAAAAGCTAAGGGAAAATAGACAAGATACACACTTAAACACACACGGGGTGCTCATATTTGCTTGTATATACTTAGACTATCTCTGGGAGGAAATACAAACATTTTATAACATTAGGTTAGCCTGGAAAGAATTGGATGGCAGGACAACAGAGATGGGACAGAAATTGTTCTCTGTATGCAATTTTGTACCTTTTGAGTTTTCAGCCATTTGAATATGTTACCTACAAAAACCAAATTGAATTACAATTTTGAAAATGTGGGGCATTTTTAAATAGCCTAGAGTATTTTCATCGTGATTCTTTCTTTCTTCCCTCTTGCAAAGCCAGTATGAGATCTTTCATCTAATAATAACACTCTGGTTGTAGTTCTGCAATGCTTAAGAAATAAAATCTGTTACTCCTGCTGGGATCAGAACAGTTGTCAGCATATGTGGGCAGCAGTGGGTGAAGAGCTTTTGAATTTAAGGCATATTAAACTAAATACCAAAGTTGGGTGTATTATAACATCATTGTAGATATAGGAGAGATCTTATATTAATCACATTTAGGAACACGTCAATGTGTTTCTCTATGATATAGATGAGGACAAGACTGTCTTTATCAGCTTTGTGCTACCCTCTCAATCAAGAGAGACCAGAGATATGAGAAGAGAGGGCTAATGGGAATTCTGGACTGGATTTCAAAACTGTCTGGGTCCCTTTTCAATGGCATGAATTACTGGGATAAAAAGCATATTTTCTCATCTTCCTTTTTCTTCTAAGTGTTTATAAACTATTACATTAGAAATTCAGGCATGAATTTAATTTCATAGAAGACTTTTGAAAATGCTGGAAATAACTAACATTCAGGAAATTAAGTGGGCCATGTGTGCCATAAAGCAGATAACTCATGTTACATGCCTTGAAGTAGCATGATAAAGATGAGGTGCAGTGCTAATGAGCCCAGTCTAGGAATTAGTCAGTTTGTGTCCAAACTCTGTGTTCACTGACCCTGACATGGTCTTAATCATATCCCATATTACTCTCTCTCCCCCAGACTCATGACCAGAAATGTATATTTGATGGACTCACAGAATTATTAAAGAAACATATCCCACAAGTCTGTGGATCACTGTACGAACATTTACTTTCACAAAAAAAAACCGGACAGATTTTCAAGGACATCAGGGCTTCTACTAGGGTGCCATCTGTCTCAATATTGAAAATTTGGGTAATCTTTAAATGCATAAACCCTTAAATAGAATCCTCTTAGCATGACAAATTACTTTAGTGGCACCTCTTAACTCAACAAATGTCTACTAACTTTGAATACCTAAGGAAAGATGCACCTTCCAAAAGAAATGAGGACAATAAGCAGGCAGAAAGGTTTTTACTGTAGGTACTGGCAGAGTGCTGGGGAAGGCCATAGGCTGGGACTCTTTAGAAAGACGGTCTTGGTAATGATGTGGACAACCAGACCAGAGCAAGGAAGCAACTGGTGACAGTGGACAATGAAGGCGGCTGTTGCCAAAATCCAGGTAAAAATGATGGAAGTCAAAGGAAAAGGGAATAAATAGCTAGATTTTTGGAGGGAGGCATTAGGAGGTATAGGAATGCAGTGTACAAAGGCATAACGGGCAGGAAGTTATACCTTTGGTAGGTTTTTCATGCTCCCCATCCCCCCATGTCTGCTCCTCAGTCATTTGCTTATCCATATTCCTGTCGGGGGCCTTTTCTCCTCCATGCCCTTTCTCAGGGCACCACACTTCCCTGCAACTTGCCAGAAGTCGGGACCACGACAGTCTCGGGGAGGTGCCATGTGCAGGTTATACTTCTCTGTTGCTCTTTTCCTTAATCATCCCGTACACACACCACACAAGTCTGTGCAGGTGTTAATAACAACTGAAGGTGAGGAATAGATGAAGGGAATTATGACTTTCTAATAGTTCAAAGGAAAAAAAGAGGAACAGAGAAGTTTTGACAGAGATCCCCTTAAGAGCATACCCTGATTCCTAGCCTGCTTCCTTGTGTCAAGCCCCCTGTTGCCAGTTCACTGCTATATATTTTCCTCTTAGAAAGCACCTTTCTTCGTGTCTGTACAGTATGTATCTTTACACCTTACTTATGGTGGTTTAATCTCATGGGGAGGGCATCCCCCTTTCACAGCCAGTGCAACCCATAGGATAGTATTTGCAGCGGTACCTTTCCCAAAGCAATTTAAAGTACTACTATAGATGTCTCTAACAGAGTTGGCATCTCAATTTCTTGCATATTGGTAGCAGTGAAGATTTGCCACTTTATTTTTTGATCATGTATCGGAATCTACACATACATCTCTCCCAAGGACAAATACTAATTATTAAAGACAATTCACATTAAGAAAGTGAAACATTTCCTCATATATAACCTAATTTTCACTGAGTCTACCCTAAATGGAGAAAACTACCTACATTTTAATGCAGATTATGTGGATTTGCTGGTATTTGTCCCCCTGCTTCTAACCTGGCCAGATTCCTAGAGGTCCATAGGAAACAGGATGCATTACAGCAAACTTTTCAAGTGACAGCAACTCCCTTCCTAAACAAAGATATTGAAATCATGGAATTATTAAAAAGTATGAATATGAAATGTCTCCGTGTGTTCTTTTATAAAGTGGGTGGAGGGTCTTTAATTACCTTTGTTCTTTTCTGTATCTGATTTCATTTGCTATTGGAACTAATGCTTTGGTTCATGGCTATAATAAATATTATGTGGGTCTGGGGAGGAAATAGACATGCACAGGAAAGGAAATAGAAAGAAGGTCTTAACTTTAAAAGAGAAGAGGAAGACAGCACAATATAAAGAATGAAAATTCTTGAACTTTGTAATATGCTGTATTTGTGCAAGAATCAAGACTGTTACACATAATCACAGATAAGTTGATGAAATTTAACATTCTTGGAATTATGACTGCTATTCCTGTTATTGTGGTAAATATCTGGGCTTACAAGGATTAGGCAAATTCTAAGGTCCCAGGCATAAAAAAACGTAAGACTCTTTCTGCTTCACATTCATTTATCCCATGTACTCCATTATTTCCACTTTTCACGAATAATTATTGATAGTTTAGTGGTCAGATCCCTAAAAATTCCAAGATGAATTGGAAAGAATTCCTGCCCTCATGGAAGTCAGTCTAGAAGGGGAAATAAAAATAAAGAAATAAACCAGTAATTGTATATGGATCACACTAGAAGGATGTACAGAGTCTAACAAAGTAAGTGATCATTTTAGAGTATGTGGGTAGAAGGTATGAGGAGCAGGGCAGTGTTAGATAAAATTTCACAAAGGCTAGGGCACCTGAGTCTTTGAAGGGTAGACAGTACGGAAAGTTCATTTCAGTCTAAGGAAAAGAGCTCATGCAAAGGTACTAATATATGAAGCAGATGGGCGATTTGGGAAACTATAAGTAGACAGGAAGCTGGAGGTGGGGTGCAGCAATAAATAAAGATGTGGGAGATATACAGGGACCCAAGGCTGCTACGTTTCATGTCTCCAGCTTAGACCACTGAATTTTCTGTTGTGGTGATTTAAGGGTTTCATGTCTCTGTGGCAAGAAGATTCTCATCCTCTTGGAAGCTCAACCCAAAATGGGCTCTCCAATTTGGTTCTGACATGCCCATTCTTATGTGACAGTATTAAATTCCACCACCAGGACCACCACCACTACCCTGCCTGGCTGCAGTAGCATAATAAATTGGTATCCCACGGGATGCCTCTAATAATACTCAGTAAGTTTTGTACTTAGTATGCCTCTCAGCACTAAGGCTTGAGCAGGTGATACCAGTGTACCAGTTCAGACTCTCTCCAATGCAAGAGACAGAAAATTGTCTGATTTTAGCTACAACAGAACTGATTTACTCATATAACCTGAGAGTCTGGTGATAGGTTTAGCTCCAGGTTTAGTTTGATCCAGGTTCAGTCTTCAACACCCAATTTCTCCTTCTCCATCTCTTGGATCCATTTTCTTTCTGTGTTGGTTCTATTCTCCAGCAGAATCTTGTCTTGTAGTGGCAGTTTTTATCTTTCTGTGTTCAAATACAAAGAAAAAAAGGTTTTTCCAGATGGCTCCCGCACGAGTGACTGCCAGTCGCTGTGCCTACCTGGGGTGCTGTTTGGTTGATGGTAGGAGGAGCTAGGTAATCCCCGGGACAGAGGAGTGAGGCCGGGCAGCATTCAGCTCCCACGATGTGCCTGTATGCTAAAATCATGACCTCGTGGGACTCCTTTGCCAAGCCTGCCCTGGGTCACCTCTTGTGCAACTCTTTCAGGGTCAGCTCCCAGCTCCTTGTATCTTCCTCAGGGAACGCTGATCATTCTCTGTCTCTCTCCCCCTGTGGATGCCCATGAGGATCCTCTTTTCAGTTCCAGGGAAATCCTTTTCTTTTCGGAGCTTCTTCAAGGTACTTAGGCTGTGTCCAGGAATCCTTTTCCCTGAGACTTGAGGATTTTATAAAATAAAGTCAGAAATACTCATAGATAGCTTTTCTTCTGCTCTTCTTTGTGCCTCTTCCTGGGACAGTGAACACTTAGTTGATCTGCTTACAAGGGTGGGGAGGAGAGAAGAAATAGCAGAAAATACAGGAAGAAGAGGGTAGACATAATTTAGATTTGGAATTATTATCTCAAGGATTCAATGCACATGATATGACAAAGTAGTAATACAGGAAGTTTTTTCATTCTCTTTCTCTTTCCCTTCCCTTCCCTTCTCTTTCTCTCTCTCTCAAAGATACGAGAAGACAGAGAGACCACTGACGAATAAGTTGGTAAATGAGCAGACCTCATAGAGGATATGTGATAGAAAATAAACCTTGACAAGTAGTACATGCCACCCTTATTTTTAGCACGGTATTCATGTATCAGTATCAGCTAAGTATTATTGGTTTCTGACTAATGAACAGTAAAGTTTATAATATTTTGTGTTTATAGTTTTGAGTATTTTTCCAGGAAAACTGATTTTTGAAATTTGTTGGGTCTCGTTCTACTTTCTGACGACTGAACCCTTTATTAACACTTCTATATAGCACATTAAAAACACAGAATTCCCAGTAAAATGAAATCAAGGAATAATAGTTTTCCATGTATATCATTCCATAATGCCTTTCAATAGGAGTCGGGCTCCACTCTGGAAAACAGAAGCTGCTCTTAAGTATTTAACACAGGGAGAATTTAATTTAAGTAATTTGTAAAACAGGTGATAGAAAGGCTGAGTAACCAAAAAAGAGAACAGTCCTTTTTCTTTTTTTTTTTTTTTCAGTTTTAAAAATTTTAATACAGTTCACATTGGCAGGCCTGGTTCATTTCGGCTCCTTCACTGACAAACCTGGCGGCAGGGACTGCTTCAGTTTTCTCTGCCTTCTCTTTGTCTGTGATGACCAAGGCATAAAGGTATCTGCTGCATCGAACTTTAAACTTCACATTATCCTTATTTTTCTTGATCTGGCTGTGAGCAGGAAGTCCTTGATTTCCTCAATTTTGTGAGGCACGGCTACACGGCCTGCACAGCAAGCGCCAAGCAGCGAGGCAGGCGGAAGAGCAGTGCTCTTTCAATAGGATAAAGCCTCTACGATCTTGAAGCAGAAGGAATAAAGGGAAAAGGCAATGTTACTGGAGCCCAGGGCCAGAGGTCACTGTGCATTTGGCAGGAGGTAGAGAGCATGGTGGCCCTGCGGGAATACCCTGCAGCTTCCCTTCCTCCAGCTCTCCACTTTCCTGCTCTTGCTTCCCATTAGTCATACCCAGTTGGCTGCCAAGACCTAAAGGCAGGCAGGCAAAGGCAGCTTGCAGGGATCAGACCGCCCTGTGACACAGCCCAGAGGATGGCAAGGAAGAGCCAGGGATGGATCAGAGGGCCAACAGGCCTAGGACCCTTGACCCTCACAAAGAACTTTCTGAAATTCACTGTTAACAAATCCTGGTTGATGTTATTATATTTTATACTAGAAGAACAAAGTTGTTTGCAATGGACCTTATCAATGAGTTACCAAAGTTGGTACTAGTTTGGAGATGAACCATTAAAAGCAGGACAATCTTATCAGAAGGACCAGCTATGTATGTATGTATGCCTATATTTTGAACTGATGTTGGGAGCCCTGTTAGTTTTGTTGAATTCATTTTTAAAAAAATTCTAAGAACCCTGCCTGCCTTAATTTCTTAGCCTTTTAAATGCAGAAAGCTCCAGCTCTATACCTTTCCCTTCATTTGAAATAGTGAGAATTTCTCATCACTTTTCTTGTTAACCTATTTCTTCTTATCCTATCCATTTGAAAATTGCTAAGATTTGCTTACACTACAACTTCAATGATATTTTCCGAAATGAATTTTCTATCATGAAAACTACACTGCATAGAAAATGGCAAATATTTGTGCTCATTCCTTTGAAGCTTCAGTCTGGCTGGTCCCACTCTCTAAATATAGATCAGGATTAACTGAGTAATAAGGCAAGAGTGCACAGTAATTTCTTTAATAAATTCTTCAATCCTGCGACTGTAGAGAAGTCTTTCAAAGGATTTAACCTCAGGTAGACAGAAACTTTGGAAATATTGAGAAATGTCCATAATCTAAAACATTCACTATGTTTGAAAAATTTTGACAAGGTTTATTCTATCAAGGAGACCCAAATAAAAGATTTTCCATATTTGAAGTCTCTTCTTTCACAAATTTCACCATGATTGTTCTGGTTTTTCTTTTGTTTGGAGGGAACTGGTTATTTTACTGTATTTCTACTAGTCCTAGACCTTAAAATTGGGCATGTCTCAATTTGAGGCTGTATGCTGTAATTCACATTCCACTAAAATTTTTAAGGTAAGAATAGAGAATGGAACTGACTGCATTAAAAAGGGAAAATAGGCAAGAGTTTCAATTTAAAACTGTGAGAAGTTGGAAGTTTCAGGAAAGAAGCAAAGAAAAATACCTCTTTATAAGCTGCAGAAGAAAGATCTTTAAGATGAACTTAAATTAGAAAGACCAAACATTTTATGGGAAAGGGAGACAGATGTGCTTTTGCAACCGGGAAAATACTGGTTAACTTTTAGTTGTGATCACACTTTGATGGTGTCTATGTGAAGCAAATGTTTTGGCTCTAAACTTGTTTCTGTCGCTTTTATGTTTTCTGCCTTCACCAACCAGGAGACAGGAGAATAAGGTAGATTCTTTCTGATGTGGGTCAATCAGACTTTCCCTATCTCATAAAAATCATTGATAAACGATTTAGTGTCTTTCAACTGGAAGCTTTTTCCTGAAGACCCTATAATCAAGATTTAGGGGCACAGTTGGAGAAAGTGATCTTAGTACATTTTGCTACCCATAATTCATCCACTCACATGTGAGAATGTGGGGTTGGAAAGGACCTAAGACATCATATGACTTTAATATGTCTGTTGATGTGTGAATGAAGCATATAGTTATAACTGTTTCTTCCTCTTAAAATAGTGTTAATGGTATAGCTGAATTCATTCTTTTCCTCAAACAACCCTAATATATTTTTTTGAAAGATGCACAAAATAATTAATCATCAGAGGACTGAATTATTTTTCATTTGGTTACCTTTTCCCCCTATGACATTGTGTGTTCATGTAAGTAACTTTATACTTGAACAATTATGTCTTTCAACATCCTAGAATGTTGTTGTTCAAAGGAGCTTTGAAACCACCAGTTCTCCATTTTGAAGGTGAGAATACTGAGAAAGCGAAACATGTGATTTCTGCAAGGTGGCACAGAGAGGCACAATGAAGACATAATTAAACCCCAATTTCCCAGTCTCCCAATTCCTATCTCATTGAGCCCTTCACTACACCATTTTGTCTTGATTGTGAACCGAGAACCATTTCCTCGGTCCTTTTAACTCACTCTATCCATGCCAGGTCACTCGAAAACTTTTGCTTGGATCTGCAAATTACATACCAGCATCTCAGGAAATTTGGAGTTCGTACATATGAGCCATTTTGCTCCAGAGGCGCTAATAATTGTCTTTATTAATAGTCTATTGGTTACTTACTAGCTGTTTCCACGTTAACAGACTACGTCCACTTGTATAGGTGGACCTCAAAGGACAGCAGGAGTGTCACGGTGTGGGACAGAATTGCCTAAATATGGAACTTAGAACAGGAAGTCCCCGCAATAAATTTACCTACAGAGAAAGCCCCTTTTAAGTGGCAGCCTGCATGAAAGTGCAGAATGTTGAAAGATGACAGACTTTTGGAAAATTCAAATGTGCTATGTACAAGGCCAAAAAGACAGGCAAAATGCTCTGGGGCTGAAAGTGTGAGAGTCTCTACAAGTCCCCAAGTCAAAACAGTAACGTAGCCCGGCCCCGCAAAAACCTAGATAGATCATTCTGGTGGAATGTGAGCAAAGGGATATGGTCCAGATACGGTGTGGGCTGCAGGCGGAACCCCGGCAGGTGTACCCACAGACGTTAAAACGTAGTAGATCAGGATATTTAAGCTGGAAGTTTTTTGTTTTGTTTTGAACTGAGCATTCACTACCACCGCGCCTCCGACCTGCACTAGAAAGGGCGTGGAGAGCGCAGGAAGTACGAAGAGGTGAGACCCGGTCTGGAGAAGGTAACAGCGACCCCACTCCCTGAACCCGTCCGCTCGGCTTCGTCCTTCCCCCGGGCGGGCCGCGCCCCCCACGGGGCAGGCCGGGCCGCGGGAAGGGCGCGCGGCGGGGAGGACCCGGGCTGCCGGGGAGGCGGGCGGCTTTACTGTCTCCCTGCGCCCTCCTCCTCCTCCCGCCCCTCGCCCCCGCGTCGCTGGAGAGCCGCCCGGGCCGCCCGGCGGCGGGTTATTTATAGCGCGGGCTGCGCACGCGTCACGGAGCCCGGCCCGGCTGACGAGGCCGCTGACGCGCTTGGCCGCGGGGCTGCGCGCCGGCCCGGCGACAAAGGGGACCTGTGTGTGCAGCTGCCGCCGCTGCCGCCGGGGGCCGGGGGCCGGGGAGGGGGCCGGGCGGCTGCTCCCGAGCCGCCTCCCTCCGCCCGCCACCCCTCGGAAAGGGACCGGTCTCTTCTGCCCCTGGCCGGGCCCCGGGCCCCGCCGTCTGCTGCGGCTTCCTCTTCTTTATTTTTAAAATATCTTATCAGTAAGTTCCCCTCGCCCCAGTCTCCGCTGCCACTTCCCCCGTTTCTCTCTGCCCGCCCCCCAACACGAGAGAGGGGGAGTTAGCCGGCCGGGGGGCGACCGCCTGGTGCGCCCCGGGAGCGGGACCCGCGCCGGGCGCGCCCAGCGGGGACGCGGTGACCGCGGGGCCGGGAGCGCCGGGCAGGTAACGTACCGCGTACCGAGGGCGGGGCTTGGTCTGGGGTGGGGGAGGGGCCCCGTCTCCCCGCGCCTTCGCCCCCGTCGCCCGCGCGCAGGAAGCCGATCTGGGTGTGTAGCGCCAAGAGCAAAAGAGAAACTCCGGCGTGACTGACTAGCTGAGGCTCCTCCCGAGGGCCCGAGATAATGGAGGGCTCCCCGCCCCCTCCCCGCGGGGCCCGGCCGGTCCACCCCCGCCTTCCGGGAGGAGGGGCTGGCGCGGAATTTAGGGACTTCCTGGGACGCGGAGACCGGCTCTGCACCGTCCCCCTCGGCAGCCGGGAGCTGGGAAAGCTTCTTCTGGAGCCTCTCGCACGTGGCAGGCAGGCAGAGAACTTGCTGTGCCTTCTAGGAAATTGCAGTCGATTTGTACTGCAGTTTCGCTAATTGGGAGTTCAAAATTAAACTTTAATAAAGCATTTGTGTCGTCTCGTCTAATTGTGAAAGCTTCCATCCGTCCTCGTAGATAGGCTCTAAGTCTCAAGTTAATGGCGCTAAACTAGATTTCCCCCCCAAGTACAATTCCGCCAGCCGCCGTTGGCGCAGCTGGATTTCCGTAAAGTACAGATGTTGCTAATGGCAGCTTAAGCACGGATGGGCAGATAGCATACGGAATGCAACATGTTGCCATATGGTTCCTTTAGCCTTTCACCTCCAGGGATATCAATCACATATATTCTGGGAGGAACTTAATGACTCTCTGAACGGCAAAATGAATTACCTGGTACAATTTATATCTCTTGACCTGATACGTTATAACAACAGGGAGATAGGGTCTCACAGTTTCTGTGGTATAAATTGAGCTACAGGGCTACATTTCAAATTCTGTAACATCTCCGTAGTTTGAGGGGCCCTGCCAAGTCATTCTGGCTGTAAAATCTGTTTCTGTAATCCCTTCCCCTTCCCACCTCGGATGACACAAAGTTTATAAAGTTTAGCAAAACCGTTGTGTTGTCTTAGAAATTGCCAATCAGCTGACCAAATACTAATTGATAAAGGCATGGAGAAATGGAAAATATGACTTCCAGAACTAGTTACTTAAAGAGTTAGAAATCGCTGGGAACACCGTACTGTGGAATCCAGAAAATTAAAAAGGACTTTTAGGAAAGACAGGTATTATGCTAGTCGTTTCAATGTAACTTATAAACCCATTCATTAACTATTTGAAATTCTGTATTTTTTTAAAACTGAAGTCATTCATAAACTTAGGAAAGTAACTTACAGAAAACAGAGCTCAGCAATATGAAATACAAGAAATATAAGGAGAACCTCCTCAGCAAACCAATTTCTATACAGTTCCCCAGCCCACCATGAACTATGTACTTGAACTTAGATCATGTACTAGTTATTTGCCACCATGACTCCCCCCCCAACCCTTCCCCCCCACAGGTCAGTGACAGCGTGCTGAAGTCACTTTAGATCCTAGTGGAATGATTCTGCAATATTTCACAGATCATTTTAAAAAATATCCTGGTGACTAATAAAATGTTTAATTGCCTCTAATTTCAGGTTATACACATGGTTGTCTTTTACTGTGTCTCTCCTTTTTCCTTTACTAATGCAGAGAGGCAATAGCGAAAAGCAAGAAATAAGGGTAACAAAGTAAAATAACAAAATAACATTTTAAAACTTTTTAATAGGGACATATGAAATCAATAGACATCTAAGGTATTTTGTTTCTGATAATATGTAAACCATGTGAAGTGATAGACTAGCAAAATACACAAAGACATAAATAGTATAAAAAGTATAGTTTCAATAGTCAAGTTTCAGAAAGTTAACATTTTCAAAGTTTGTCTATATATTATGTTTTTTCAGAATCATTTTGAAATTACAAGATAATGTTTCTCCTTTCCTCCTTCTTATGTAATGGCTGATGATTTGTTACCTAGTGCTTGAATTAGTGCAATGATTTTGATAAGTATCAAATAATATTAAATCTTTTTTGTATATTAGTAGAAAGTCTTACACAGAATGCATTAAGACCAATTTGAGTTATGATAACCTTTTCTGGGGGCTGTTTTTGGTAATCTTTCAATGGCTGAGATTTTATTTCTCTGTATAGCATCAGCCCTAGAGTTTTAACCTTGATCAGTACTTGGCTTGTCAATAATGACTACATCTCCATGACTTCTGAATAGGCAGTGAGTGTGTCCTTTTAGTCAGTCACACAGAACTTGCCTTACAAAGCTGTTATTGTCATGAACAGATATTGCAGCCTTTTGTTAGGCTCTGTGATTATTAACGTGTTCCTCCTTCAAAAGCCAGTCTGCAAGTCCTGCTGTGCTTCATTTCAGAATTCAAGTCCATTAGTAAATAAAATCCTAAGCAGCATTACTTGCTTTTTCTCAAGTTATAACATTACATATAGTTCATGAATAATTTCAGGTCCTTTTAGACATTAACTATATATATTTGATATACAGTAATAAAACAGTATTTGTATCTTGCATCATGACTTATTTTAAATGAAGATTTGATGGATGTCCATTGTTACTCCAAACGAGATGGCTGGCTGCCAAGGCGATCCCTTATAGCTGGAAAGTACTAGCATTGTTATTTTCTACTAGGGAATCGCTTTATATTTTTTGAGGCCTCAACTTCACCTCCCTCTCTCAATATTGCCCTTCTATTCAGCTAACCTAACAAATGGTTTGGATGTGAATATGTGTCCGTATTGGCCAAGGAGATTTTCGCCAGGGTTTCTGGTTGCCTCCTGGTTTACAACCTTATTTTGAGCTGGTAGGTTTAGCTGAAAATGAAGAAATATTAATTGGACAAGGTGTAGTCTCCATGGTCTAAGTAATTTTAATTGTGCTGTAACCCAAGCTACGTTATTTTTTACTCATGAATGTATTTAAACATATTTAAGATAGGGTAGATTTATGTTTTTCTCAAGGTAACGAGACAAGTTATGGATAGTCATTAGGTCTCTAACAGAACTCTTCACTCCAGTGAGTGGGGATGGGGAGAGCTATTAGGAAAGAGCATATAGTCCAAATGTACTTACTGGCTGTGTTTGCTTTTTAAATTTAAAATCCACACTGCTACATTGGAAATTTGTTTCTCTCTTTTATAGCATTTCATTTTTACAAAATTAGAAAAAAAAAACCTGTCAATCTGTAAATATTTAACCAGCCAAGCAGGAAACAGTCTTTTATTCTCAGCTATATGCAGCTTTGTTTTTATCTGGTTTAGTGTGAGTGCCATGTAAATATCACATAAAAATTTGACTTGGTTTTCCTTACTTTGACTGAAGATTGACAGGGGCTTCTTTAATTAATCTTGTTCCCTTTCATGTTCTGTATTCTGATATTGAAATACAGTATTTTTATACATTTATAAGATTGTGTTGCATTTATTTAATTTGTTTCTTTTTTTAAAGCATGTAGCCTTGAATGTTTGTTCTACTTTTTTTTTTTCTCTTCACATCATTACTCTGGTACTGCTTGATGTAACTTGATTAGCTCCCTCCCCAGTCATGATTGGTAATTAAAATAGGCATTAAAATTAGTCACTTAGCAATTTTGCTGTTCAATTGGCAATTAAATTACTTAATTGCAATTAAAGTCCTAATTTTAATTGGCAAAATGATAGATGTAGATTTAAGATAATATGTATAAATACTTTAATAAGTGTCTATATAAGGATTACTTAATTACTCAACTTCAAGTTTATGCTGTTAACTTTAGAACTTTTAAGTGAGCAATGAAATTTATATTACATCTATTCAAAGGATATGGTAATTAGATTTATTACTTATCACTATAAGGGTCCTTGCTATAAGTTACTTTTGTAGTGTTAAAATTGTAGGCTTCATAATTGCAGAATTATGATCAGGGAAAGGGCATATGTCTTTGTGTTATATCAATTCAGGATCTTCATTTTTTATTAAATTGAGAGGTTTGTATCCACTAGTTAGTGGTTATTTTATCATTAAAGGTAGAACAAAAACTAGCCAGCTATGATATACATATAAAAACTGTTGCAAAGGGTACGTCTTCTATCTACTTAAACAAAATGCTATCTAATACTGTGATGGTTACTAATGTCATTAGCTACTTTTAGAATTTCAAGCATCTATAAGTGTCCTTGGTATTTTCTTACCATATAGCAGCCTATTTTTTAGAATCTTTCAAATGTCTTCTAGGACTTTGTACATTTCAATGTCTCCCATGTTTACTGAAATTAGCAATGAAATCTAAAACCAAAATTACTTTTCCTTACTTTAAGAAGAACTCTTACATAAGAAAATATTGGTGGTTACTAGAGGTTGGGAGGAGGTGAGATGTTTAATGGGTATAGAGTTTCAGTTTTTTAAGATGAAGATTTATGGGGATGGTTCTTGATGGTGGGTACACAACAATGTGAATGTATTTAACACCATTTAACTGTATGCTTAAAAATGGCTGAGATGGTAAATTTTTTGTTAAGTGTATTTTACCATAATAAAGAAAATATTATGTGGTTAATTTAAAAGTAAGTATTGAGGAAATGGTTACTGAAAGTCACACATTAGAGAAAAGATGGATTTTTATTACACAAAATACTTTTTGAGTGGCATGAGGTTTTACCATATGTTCAGTTTTATAATTTTAATTTACAAGTAGATGCTTCTAGTAAAAAGGATGCTGGTTTTTTCTGTACATCTTTACACATTTCTAGAACTGAGTTCTGAATCAAAGTAAGAAATACTTTCATGTTAAGTGGTTTTTGGTGAAAAGTGGGCTGGGTAAAATTGATTAAAAGCCCCAATTACCCAAAATATAAAAATCAGCTAAGCAATTAACTTGTTCTCAAAAGCATACTATAGGAAAGGAACAAATGATTGGTTGATTAATGTCTTACTAATGCAAATGAAATGGCCAAAGCAGAAAACCCAAAGCCCTCAATATTAAAATATGATTTTGTATTTCCACTAATTTTTTTTTTCAAAGTGAAAATTTCTTCTATCACTAATGTAAAATAAAACTTCCTGCTGAATGGCGATAGCTTAAGATATGTATCTCATTGTTATGCTTAAAATATGTTCCATTAAGTAATTTTACCTTGAAATATCTTAAGGTTACTTTGACTCTTACAGCGTAACAGTTGTGTCTATTCACTATATCTGAGTTGTAAGGTCTACTCTATGTTCATTCTGGGGGAATAGTGAAATAAATCCCTAAAGGCCTCTTTTCCATGCAT
Organism: Manis pentadactyla; assembly: GCF_030020395.1. Lineage (NCBI taxonomy): Eukaryota > Metazoa > Chordata > Mammalia > Pholidota > Manidae > Manis > Manis pentadactyla. The sequence continues at coordinate 15,925,260 of NC_080026.1, forward strand.
TAAGATAGAAAATCCTGTGGGATTACATCCATGTTTGCTTTGTAAATTATACCAAAAGCTCAATTTTATTAAGTATAATCTGCCTAGCCGTGCATAAAATAAAATGCTTGGGTTAGATGTGAGTGTATGTATTATTGACATTAAAAAAAATATTTTTCTATTCACGTGCTAATATGTTCTGATTAATATTATAAAAAATAGTATATATGTAGTAATATGACTTTCTTAAATGCTTTTCTGAGGTCAATCAATAGTATATATTTGTAGTAATAATAATCTTGTGATTTGTTGATTTCAAAAGAAGAAATGGACAGGACCAATTTTTTACTCCCATTTATATTAGATTGTTAAGAAAATAGATCTTCATTTTGGGGTAACTTTACACATTTATACATGACAATAAAGTTGTATCAGATTCTGGACCCTGAAAAAAGCCATTATTGTCATTTTAATTGAGTTATAAAATAGTATATATTCAAGAATCTATTTATGTTCAAGAATCTTGAAGTGTTGCTGTCATATAAATGCAGAATTTCAGTTTCTTTTAGCCTAAAGCATCATTTTAACATTTTCTGAAAGGTTCAGTTACACCTTTTGATTTCATTGTATGTGTAATTAAACCTCTGTGCACAAAAGCATTCTCTTATATACCAGCAAATACACCCACAGGAATCCTCTTCTAAACTGTTAATTTATTTAAATATGTAATCATAGGATTTTAAAACATGCTTTCATTTTTCCAAACTATATGCCAATTTGAACTAGGTGATAAAATGAGAAATTATATTACTATTTTGATTTTTTTTTGCCTCTCTGTGACCTAATAGTGAGTTAAACATGGGTAGGAAGAAATAAAATCTATTGTGAAACTAATTCCATGTGTTAAACTGTTTCCCTTTTCTAGAAAAAGAGACTAAAGAATGTGTAGTTACTTATGAATTCCAGCACAACATGAATATTTGGGCCTGCAGTATGCTCTCCTCAAGCCTAAATAGTAAATAGCTAGAGGCGTGTGGGGGGGTGCGGGGGTGCGCGCGCGTGCGTTATCCTCCTGGACCGTGTGGAGTCAGGCCCCCTACTGACAGGATCAGTCAATTACAGACATTGGAGGTTCTACTGAGAGTTCGTTCCGTCAGAATCTGGTAGCACACATAAGTCTGGAGTTTTGAGCGTGGTACTTCTTTACACTTTCTTCTGGTGACTGTGCTGGGTCCTTTCCACCCCAAGTATATCCGAGCTCTACTAAAAACACCAATCCAAGGAATAACTTACACAATAATTGATTTAAGTGAGTTTTTTAGTCTTGCATCCACTGTGTCTTCCTAAGAAGTAAAGTTTCTCAGGAATTAGAATAAGAATTTGAAGAGGAAAGGGAAGACTCATATGAAGAGATGGATAGAAGGAGGAAAGTCCACCTTCATCTCAGTCTAATGTTATATTAATCAGCCCATTCCCAGTTACTAATAATTATTATAATTAGCCGCTGTGAAAACTGCCTCTCGATTTTAGGTGCATTAAGACTTGGGCAAACGACAGGTTGTCGTTACAGAATAACGATTCACACTACGTTTGATGTCTTTGGAGCTCACTTTAAGAACTCCAGAACACTTTTCCACTCTCTGGGAGAGAATTATCAAGTTGCCCGCAGGCTAAACCCAAGTGATTTTTAAAAATGGCAACCAGGAAGGAGGAAAGTGTGGAAGGAATGTTTCTACTCAGTTGTGCTTGTAGTATGGTGCGTGATGGTTACAACCTTAAAGTTCTCCCGGTCCCCGCTTTCCTAGGAATAGATAAAAAAATAATTACTGCCACCCCAGCGTATCTGCGCCCGTTTCCTACTGCCTGAAAATAGCAGCTGGGAGCCTGGCCCCCCGCCGGGATCAAGGCGCGCTCCCCTCGCCGCGCCCCGCTCCCTGGCGGAAGGGGAAGGGAACCCGGGAGGGCGCCACCGAGCCAGAGCTGCTGCTATTTTGGGCCCAGCCGCGCGGGTGCGTCAATGCCTGCGCCCCTGCGTCACCGCCACCCCCACCCCTTTCCTTCTCCCCTACTCTCCAAACTCTCACTTTTTCCCTTTCGTTCGCGTGAAATCGCTCCTGCCCACGGAGCGCTGACGCTACCGAACTCATGCTAATAAGCTATTCTTTGCCCTCCCTCATCCCCCTACTCACACACCCTCACCCGCCACCCCCACTCTGTCTCCCTCTCCCTCTCTCTCTCTCCCTCTCTCTCTCTCTCACACACACACACAACACACACACACACTTCCTGGTTTTATTTTTTCTCGCGCCCGCTAGGGCACCACTGAGCCGCGGCGGCGGCGGCGGCGCAACAGCAGCAGTCGCAACATCTGGGGGAAACTTAAGGTGGTCACGTAGGTTTTCCCCCGGCTGCGGCGCGGAGGTGCCAGCGGTTTCTCGGGGCAGCCGCCAGGCACCTGACGGTTACGCCTCTCCAGCCGCTGGGGTGCTGGCGGGGGCGGGGAGCCGGCAAAGGCGGGGGTGGAGATTAGAGCTGAGCGGTGGGGATCGCGGAGAGTTCCACGCGTTGGGCCCGTACTGGGAACATGAGGATGGGCGGCGGTGGGGGTAGGGGGTGGCTCCCGCAATCAGGAAGCGAGCCACGCCGGGGGAAGGCTGGTCCTCGTCGCAGGCAGAGAAGGGGGTCGCTTCCAAACCGTTTCCCCGTTCCATCCTCTTGCAGCCCCTCGGGAAAAGCCCCAGAACCCCGCCCAGCCTACCACCCCAGCGTATCTGCACCGAGGAGCCGGGAAGGGGACTCGCTCCAAGGAGTAGGGGCGTTTCCTTTGCTAGAAAGCGCCTTGCACCCTCAGGGTGGCGGGTGGATTGACTTGCAAAGCGAGGTCGGCAGCGACTCTGGCTGCCGCGGGGGTGCGGCCAGCTCACACAGTCTGCCCGGGCCCCTTTCTTAAGAGGGCTGGACGCACACACTTTACGCTTCAAGGAGATACCCACCGACCTAAGTTTTATCTTTCCCTCTTGGCTCCCAGATTGAGGCAGCGAGAGCCGTTGTGCTCCAGAGGGATGTCAGTGTATTTCCCTAAAACTCATGGAAGCTTGTGAGTTGTTGGGCACCGAGATGTGTCGAAAGTAATATTACAGTTGGCAAAAGGTGAGATTAGAGCACCTTTCTGCAGAAGGCGCACCTGTTGCGCGCTGCTCGGCTGCATTGTCTGCGAAAGGAAAGTGGGTGACGCCTCACTGTGAATTTTGGGGGTCCCTAAAGGTCTGGGTCGCAGTCTACCCTCTCCTCTCCCCTCCCCTATCCACCCACTACGTTGTCCTTTGCACGTGGGCACTGCAAGGAAAGAAGGGAACACAGAACATAGGCCCTACCCACTCCCTTCCACCTTGGACTCGTGTGTGTGTGTGTGTGTGTGAGAGAGAGAGAGAGAGAGAGAGAGAGAGGGAGAGAGAGAGGTGGGGGCGGGGAGGAGAAAAGGGAAGAGAGAGTAGGAATGCCAGAAGAGGAGGAGGCCGCCGACAGGAAAAGGAAGAAAAGGACGATGTAACGGGCTGGGGAAATCCCACCCTAACTGCCCGAGCTCTCCGAGCGTCTCGTGTCGTGGGGCTTCTGCATGCGCTTCGGCTAATGGGGGTGACAGGCGTGGGTGGGTGAGGTTAGGGCGCTGCCCGGCACACCCCAGCCTCTGCGATTCCAGGTGCTGGCTACCTGGCCCACGCCAGCCCTCCCTTGCGCCGGGGCTTTTGTTGCACCCTCCCCCACGCTTGAGGGGCCGGGTGGCAGCGGTGGTGCGCGGGTTTGGGGGAAGGTGAGGTGAGATGTCGCGGCGCTTGCGGGCTGTGCAGACCCGAGTGGAGAGGTCACACCTCTTTCGGAAAAAAAAAAAAACAAGAAACAAACAAACATAAAAAACCCAAAACCAAGCTGGCTACCAAGGTGAACCCAGAACGGTTCCCACCTTAAAATCGGCCCTGCTCGTGACGTCAGGTCGGAAATATACCAAAGCGAGCGCGGGCCAGGAGTCCGGGGAGCGCGGCCGCGCGGCGATTGGGCGGCGGGCCGCTGACGCGCGCTGACGCGCGGAGACTTTAGGTGCATGTTGGCAGCGGCAGCGCGAGCCACATAAACAAAGGCACATTGGCGGCCAGGGCCAGTCCGCCCGGCGGCTCGCGCACAGCTCCGCGGTCCTGCTCGTCCGCCCAGCCGGCCGCCTTCCCCTGCTCCATCCCGGCTCCCGGCGGCTCGGCTCCCAGCGGCCCCGCAGCTCACTCCTCCCCGACCCTGCCACCCGGACTCCCAGAGGGAACTACACTTCGGCCGAGTTGAATGAATGAAGAAAGACGCGGAGAACTCCTAAGTGAGTAGGTACAGCCCGTGCGCTTGCGTTCTTTTATCCTTCTTTATTCGTTTGCATGTCTCTTCTTTCCACATACGTGGTACAGGTTCTCTAGGAGTGGGCGTCAGAGGCGCGGAGCGCCAGTGGGCGAAAGAATGGGGAGAGTAGGTGCGCCCAGCTACAGAGGGCATTTGTCTGAACTCCAGCTCTGGCACTAGGGGTAGCTGACTCTCATCAGAGGCTTCCAGGCTCCTCATTGGTGGACGTGGAAGGGAGGCTTGCATAACTTGGGAGGCTTCGGACTTACCCGCAGAAATGTGCGCAAAGTTTGCTCTTAGTGAGAAATTGATTGTTGCCTTTGGACGCAGAGACTCCAAGTCCTGCCTATACGAGGGGCCTGGACGCTGCCCACAAAGTGACAGGGAGAAAGTTATTCAGTTTGTGTGTTGCTTGGGAACTGTGTCACCGCGGCTGGCCGGCTTGCCAGTGTTGCCTGGGTATTGTTGAGTAGGAGGGTAGGAGAGGGTGTTGGTAGAGTGTCCTGTTTCTAAGTTGTCTGAAATTTCTGGTTTTAACACATGCCGTGCTTGTGTATGTGAGTGTGTCAGAGAGAGACAGAGACAGAGAGAATATGTAGAATACAGTTATGGAGCTGTGAAGTTAACCAGGAGGTTACTATCCAGCAAGGGCATATTTCTCAAAGGCCATAGAGACCAAAAGTCTTCTTTCTACTTTTTCTGGTTAACCTTTCTCCCTCATGAAGTAAGATTATGGAGGAGGGAGAAACACAAGAGGAGTAGATGTTTGGCTTTTTCACTAGTAATAAGATTGTGCTCTAGAATGTCTTCCAAGTGGGGATATCTGAAAATTACTAGGACTCAAGAATGCCTTGTTCCAGCAAGTAGGCAGGTTGTGGAAGGCTGTATAGGGAAGGTGTTCAGCTTAGCATGTTGGGAAGTGCTGCTGACACTGTTGTCAATACTGGATAAGCAGTGTGCTGCTCCCTCTGCAATTGACCTAGGATGCCCCTTAAAAAGTAGTCTCTTCTTCCCACCCTTTGGCCATTCAAGATGTTGAAAGACAAGCTTGCTGGAAAAGTGAGTGGCAATTCACCTGTATCCCCAATCCCAGTGTCAAAAGCATTTAGGAAATCCAGACACTTCCATTTAGATTGACTTCAGGGCTGCCCAGGCCTTGTTCACATTTTGTAACGTGTGGGGGCGGTGGAAGAGATTTATTTTCATTTTATATTTTTGACTTCTTTCTCACCCCCTCCCAAAAGAAAAACCAATTTCACCACAGGAAAAGAAAGAAAAAATCAAGAGAAGGTCCCAATGCTATATTTTATTAAACTCTAGTTTCTTTTGATTTGGGTCTGCATTAAACTAAAATGGAAATAAGAATCCTCTCCCACCCACCTACCCCCACACATCCTAGCAAAGGGGCCAATCTATTATATTTTATAAGTATTAAATAAGTACATGGAATACCTTTCCTCCTTCAGAGCCCTCTCTCTGCAAGGATTTACACAGTACAGTGGGTGGCATTTTCTGTTGTTTCCAGCCATCTCAGCTACACATTCATTTTAACTGCTAAGTTTGGTAGAGGCTGCAGAGTAATTTCCAATAAAACAATCAAGGAGGGCATCAACGGGCCTGTCTGGTGAGTCTACAGATGCCCAGCCAGTCGGGGGCAAAGCCACCCTGAAGCTTCCTGTGTCTGTATTTCAGGGAGGACATCAGACAGGCTGGACTCCCCATTGCTTTACTAAAAATCTTGGGAATTTTGTCCTTCCTTGAATTACGACCCTGTCCACCTTTAATTTCCTCGAAAACGCCTGTAACCCGGCTGAAGGTTAGTGCAACTTCATTTCTCTTTCCCTCCCCCAAGTTTCCTAAACAGCAAGAAACAGGGCAATGCTATGTTCCTCAGCAAAGCCTTTTAGCTTAAGGTTTTCCCGAGCCATCGCTTTGGGGAACAACTTTCTCATTGTGCAATTGAACTTCATTTCTAGAATGAGCTTGCTGAACCCGAGCTTAAGGGGAAAGGGTCATTCGAGCGGGATTGCCCGTGAATATCCGGGAACGGAGACCCTCAATCGGTCTTTCTTTGAGCAGTCTTTCCATGCCCTGCACTGTTTTGCTCCGCAGCCTTCGCGCCCTCCGCCCTTCCTCTCGCGCCCCTACACGCTCTCTGACCGCCGCGGGCTGCCGGTGTAGCTCCAGGTGTACCCGAGCCCGGGAGGAAGTGTTCAGTTGACCAGGCTGAGTGTATATTACCCTGTTTCATTTCCAGCCATGCCTTGTGTTCAGGCGCAGTATGGGTCCTCGCCTCAAGGAGCCAGCCCCGCTTCTCAGAGCTACAGTTACCACTCTTCGGGAGAATACAGCTCCGATTTCTTAACTCCAGAGTTTGTCAAGTTTAGCATGGACCTCACCAACACTGAAATCACTGCCACCACTTCTCTCCCCAGCTTCAGTACCTTTATGGACAACTACAGCACAGGCTACGACGTCAAGCCACCTTGCTTGTACCAAATGCCCCTGTCCGGACAGCAGTCCTCCATTAAGGTAGAAGACATTCAGATGCACAACTACCAGCCACACAGCCACCTGCCCCCCCAGTCCGAGGAGATGATGCCGCACTCCGGGTCGGTTTACTACAAGCCCTCCTCTCCCCCGACGCCCACCACGCCGGGCTTCCAGGTGCAGCACAGCCCCATGTGGGACGACCCAGGCTCCCTCCACAACTTCCACCAGAACTACGTGGCCACAACTCACATGATCGAGCAGAGGAAAACGCCCGTCTCCCGCCTCTCCCTCTTCTCCTTTAAGCAATCGCCCCCCGGCACTCCCGTGTCTAGCTGCCAGATGCGCTTTGACGGACCCCTGCACGTCCCCATGAACCCGGAGCCGGCGGGCAGCCACCACGTAGTGGACGGGCAGACCTTCGCTGTGCCCAACCCCATACGAAAGCCCGCGTCCATGGGCTTCCCAGGCCTGCAGATCGGCCACGCGTCACAGCTGCTCGACACGCAGGTGCCCTCGCCGCCGTCACGGGGCTCCCCCTCCAACGAGGGGCTGTGTGCGGTGTGCGGCGACAACGCGGCATGCCAGCACTATGGCGTGCGCACTTGTGAGGGCTGCAAAGGTTTCTTTAAGGTGAGCAAGGACCGGGGTTGGAGGAATCAGGTATGGGCCCCCTAGTGCCCAGAGCCTCCGGGCACGGGCTCCGCCCTGGTGCAGGCAGCCCAGCCCCAGCTTGTCGGGACGGTCCAACTCCCGGGGTCCGCGGAGGCATCCAGCAGCAGTCCACCGGATGCGGGGTGGGGGTGGGGCCTTTGGGTGCCTGAGGAAGGGAAATAGAAAGACCGGGAGACTCCCTCGGACGCAGCCGACCCGGCCGGCCCCCCGCCCGAAGTTACTGGAGCCAGAGTTGGAAGAGGGTCATTTGCATGTGCTAGGAGCTGTCTTCTCTGTTCAGATTGAAATTGGTTAGGACAGAGAACCGTGTCTGAGCTAACCAAGTGGAACGGAATTCCCTATGGTCAAATTAAGTGATCTCTTTATTTCGCCATCCTGATTGAATAATCTTATCATTTTAAATAGAGAAGGTCTCCAAGGAATGTAAATAATATGAATGCCCACGGATTTGTATTTACTGAGCGTCTCCTTCTACTTCTCTTGGCATATAAAACACAGCAAGGAGCGGCAAGGTTAGCTCAAATGTTAACGCTATCAATTTTCTCCTGTTAAATGCCCTGGGGGAGGAAAAAGAAAAGAAAGAGAAAGGAAAGGAAAAGGGGAAAAAAATAAAAAAGGAGTTGTGTGTGCTTGTTTTGTGGGAGGGAGTGTAGATCCCAGCTGTTCGGAAATTATCTCTGGATTCCTTGGGTTGCTGGATTTTCAAGAGAAAAAAATTCTGCTATATTGTCTCTTTTTGCAGCGCACGGTGCAAAAAAACGCGAAATACGTATGTTTAGCAAATAAAAACTGCCCAGTGGACAAGCGGCGCCGGAATCGCTGTCAGTACTGCCGGTTTCAGAAGTGCCTGGCTGTTGGGATGGTCAAAGAAGGTAGGTCGGAGCAAGCAGCCCACTCCTCAGTCTGTACCCCCGGGAAATCGCTGTTTCTACCCCAACCCCACTTTCCACTTCCCAGACCTGGGGGTCTCCCGGATCCCCCAACCCGCATCTGGCCTCCACGACCCGGCAGCTGCCTGCTTGCCCATCTTGCCTTAGAGAATGCCGCTAGGCCCTTCTCGCCTTTAACTATACGACCCATTTAGAAGAAGACGTAAAACCACCCCACATTTTTTATTTTATTTTTTAATGCTTCTCGTTAGTAAAAGCTTTACAAGCAGTGGGGCCCTGAGCCGCCCCGGCCCGGCGTCCGGCGGCTGCGGCCTTCCCCGAGGAGGAGCAGAGGCGGCAGCTGGGTCCCGCTAGGGGGAGCGGCGCTAACCTGGCTGTTCCTTCGCAGTGGTTCGCACCGACAGTTTAAAAGGACGGAGAGGTCGTTTACCCTCGAAACCGAAGAGCCCCCAGGAGCCCTCTCCCCCTTCGCCCCCGGTGAGTCTGATCAGTGCCCTCGTCAGGGCCCATGTCGACTCCAACCCGGCTATGACCAGCCTGGACTATTCCAGGGTAAGAAGCTGGCGGGGGGGGTGTCCTATGGACAAACCGGCAGATGGGCAGGACCCCCTTCCCACACCTATCACTAGCCCCCAGATCCAAGGGTAAAGGAGGCAAGCCCTGCTGTGGCCTCACAGCTTTGGCCAGAAACACAGGAGACAGACTGATAGATAAATGCTGGGGGTGTAGCCATGAGGACAGGACAGAGGGACAAAGAGAGGATAGGCCATACAGTCACACCTCTGCCAGCAACCTTCCCACTGCCACCCTCCACTTGCATACTCACAGACTGATCCCTCTGATGCCAAAACCAGACACTGTGCAAAGTGCCCCCACTTGGATTCTGTCCCTACTCTTTCATTCAGATGCTCTAGCCCTCTTCCTCTCTGGCACTGTCAGGGTGGGGCCTGCCTGCTCTGGGGTCAGGGAGAGGAAAGAGTGAGGGTATATAGAATAGGGTGGGGTTCAAGTGGTCAGATTCCTCTTTTACCCCAGCTGTGAGAAATCTGTGGGCTTTAATTGGAGGAGGTTTGTCGGGCAAACCTAGAAGCCACTGCAATGTTATTAAGATTTGCAAAGGGCGGCTCTGCTTGGGACCCACTCTGGGACTGGCATGAATACTAACGTGTCAATTGTTTTGTGGAGATAAGAGTGAACGCTTCCCAGGGCTGGATGGCACTGTATTTAGTCTGTATGGAAATGGTAATTTACATATTTAAAGCAGCGACCTCATAGCACCATCCCTAATTGAATTAATTGCCCCGGAACATCTAATTTCCTTACTGGTCAGAGCGAGGTTTAATTGTTATAAAAACCTGGCTCCCCTACTAGAAACGGGGTTAGCAATTTCACGGGTTATATATTTTAGAGAACCTCATTAAGTGCTTTTTAAAATGAAATTCCAGTTCCAGGCGAACCCTGACTATCAGATGAGTGGAGATGACACCCAGCATATCCAGCAATTCTATGATCTCCTGACGGGCTCCATGGAGATCATCAGGGGCTGGGCTGAGAAGATCCCGGGCTTTGCTGACCTGCCCAAAGCTGACCAGGACCTGCTTTTTGAATCGGCTTTCTTAGAACTGTTTGTGCTGCGATTAGCATACAGGTAATGAGGGAGGCAATTCAGGAAGGCTGGAAAAACAGGAAGAGGAATGGAGAAAGGAAAAGAAAGAGGAAAAAATGGGTTGGGGGTGGGGAGAGAAAAGAACAGATAGGAAATGAAAGGTGGGGGAAAGGAAGTAAAGGGTAGTAGACAAAAGGAAGGAGCCCGGGAGCCTTGGATGAATGGAATGGAGGTGGGATAGGGGGCGTTCTTGATTGTTATGAAATTAAACCTTTTCAAGGTCTACTGGTCTACATTTTATTAACTCTTCGGTAATTAGGTGCCTCTTAAATCCCTCATTTATTGCTCTTCAAGTAATTAGTTGTTTAGCTTTTCTCTCTCTCTTTTTTCTCCCCTCTCTCTCTTTGGTATTAATTGCAGGTCCAACCCAGTGGAGGGTAAACTCATCTTTTGCAATGGGGTGGTCTTGCACAGGTTGCAATGCGTTCGTGGCTTTGGGGAATGGATTGATTCCATTGTTGAATTCTCCTCCAACTTGCAGAATATGAACATCGACATTTCTGCCTTCTCCTGCATTGCTGCCCTGGCTATGGTCACAGGTTAGTACCACAGGCTCAGGGCGCTTCTCCACAACTGCCCAGTAGAACTTGTCCCGGTGTTTCCTTGCTACCGATCCTCCTTGGTCCTGCCAGCTAGCTAACTGTCTTGTGTATTCCTCTTTTGTTTCTGATTGTTTTCTGCAGAGAGACATGGGCTCAAGGAACCCAAGAGAGTAGAAGAACTGCAAAACAAGATTGTAAATTGTCTCAAAGACCACGTGACTTTCAATAATGGGGGGTTGAACCGCCCCAACTATTTGTCCAAACTGTTGGGGAAGCTCCCAGAACTCCGTACCCTTTGCACACAGGGGCTACAGCGCATTTTCTACCTGAAACTGGAAGACTTGGTACCACCACCAGCAATAATTGACAAACTTTTCCTGGACACTTTACCTTTCTAAGACCTTCTCCCATGCACGTCAAAGGAACTGGAAAGAAACTTTAACGTGTCAGAGGGGCAAGTCACAAAGGGCAGAGATTTCCCCCTGAGCTGCTGCAGCTCTAGCTGGCTCCCACCCCCTCCATAAAACCCCTAACCCCTTGATCCCTAAACAAACAAATAAGCAAACAAACAAAAAAAACAACAAAAACTGTTGCTATTTCCTAACCTGCAGGCAGAACCAGAAAGGGCATTTTGGCTCCGGGGCATCCTGGATTTAGAACACGGACTGCACCCAATACACTGGTATAAACTTTTTATTATTAGTTTAAAACTCAGTTTATTGTTCAGGAAAAAATTCCTAATGTTTGATGGGAAATGTTTGACCATGTTTGGTTGTTGCAGTTGAGACAAATGTAACACACACACACATACACACACACACCATAAGGGGACCCACATGTATTGCCCTTAAAGACTTCAAAGTTTTCTGCTGTAAAGAAAGCTGTAATATATGGTAAAACTAAATGTTCCGTGGGTGGCATGAGTTGAAGAAGGCAAAGGCTTGTAAATTTACCCAATGCAGTTTGGCTTTTTAAATTATTTTGTGCCTATTTATGAATAAATATAAAAATTCTAAAAGATAAGTGTGTTTGCAAAAAATAAATAAATAACTACACAAAAAAGGGAAAAGCATGTTTGATCCTAGGTCGAAAATGTTATAGGCACTTGCTACTTCAGTAATGTCTATATTATATAAATAGTATTTCAGACACTATGTAGTCTGTTAGATTTTATAAAGATTGGTAGTTATCTGAGCTTAAACATTTTCTCAATTGTAAAATAGGTGGGCACAAGTATTACACATCAGAAAATCCTGACAAAAGGGACACATAGTGTTTGTAACACCGTCCAACATTCCTTGTTTGTAAGTGTTGTATGTACCGTTGATGTTGATAAAAGAAAGTTTATATCTTGATTATTTTGTTGTCTAAAGCTAAACAAAACTTGCATGCAGCAGCTTTGACTGTTTCCAGAGTGCTTATAATATACATAACTCCCTGGAAATTACTGAGCACTTTGAATTTTTTTGTTTTTTTTTAATGTCTAAAATTGTCAGTTAATATATTATTTTGTTTGAGTAAGAATTTTAATATTGCCATATTCTGTAGTATTTTTCTTTGTATATTTCCAGTATGGCACATGATATGAGTCACTGCCTTTTTTTCTATGGTGTATGACAGTTAGAGACGCTGATTTTTTTTTCTGATAAATTCTTTCTTTGAGAAAGACAATTTTAATGTTTACAACAATAAACTATGTAAATGAACAGAATTTTGTCTTCTTTCTGGGTCAGGAAAAAAAGATGACTAGCCAGGCATATACAATAGACAGAACTGGAGATTGACTTGGGATGGGTCACTTATTCAACATTTGAGTTTCAAATCTACAGCCTAGATCTATTCTGACAAAAGCAACTGGGGAATTGAACTAATTATCCAGACAATTCAGTACATTATTTTTCCTTAACCAGAATTTTGCAGTGTGGCAACCTACATTTATCAGAATCAATAAGAGTATCTCATCTCTCTGTTAACTTAGTAAGTGCAGCTATCAAGAGAAATTCAGGAGACCAAACAGCCTTTGAACTTTTGTAAGGCTAGAACTTCTGTCAAGTTTTTTTCTTCCATGATGTTTAGGAAGTATCTTTTGAAGACTCAGGAAGTCAATACCAATCTGAAGTGTGTTGTTTGTGACCTCTGTTTTCTTTCCAATTCTTCTAATTACTACTGTTGTATAGGGTCTTGGAGGAAGGGCCAAGCATTTGGGACCTTTGGTTAGTGGTGTTTGGCATAGAGGAGAACTCAGTAGAGGCTTTTCTCAAAACTTTTTGTTTTCCTCCTTCAGTGGATAGTAAAGAAGTTCAATTTGCAGTTTTGGAATAATATTTCTGTCTTAACATTTTCTCAGATAAATAAAATATCCGTTTGTCAGGTCCTGGGTCTGGTATAAATACGTTATACCACAGCTTATAGGATTCCACCCAGCACCAACTTTAGCAAAGAAAGTAACTAACGCTGTAGACGCTGTTTTCAGTCTGTGTTTCTGCTTAGAGACCAGGTCCTTAGACGGTCGAGGTCCTTCCAGTTTTGCCTCACTCCAGCTGTGCATTCATAGTGCAGGATGGGTACAGTGTACCCTAACCCTGGTGAATTTAGTGATGGCTTCTGGGTCACTGAAATTTAGATAGTATTATTTTTTTTTTAATGCAGGGTTAGAACAATAAATTGCCCCGAGAATTCTCAGGTTGTTATTTTTACTTTGCCTTTCCCCTCCTCTTGAAAAAAAAAACTTCTGTGGGTCGGGAAAAGGAGACAAGGCAGGTCTCAATGGTAATTTAAGGTTATTTTTACGAGATGCATTTCTCTGCAGGTAACTCCGAGGGGGCAAAAGTAGGTGGCCACGGAAGAGATTAAATAATAAGCGAAATGTCCAATTGCCTGGCTTTCTTGAAAAGATGGGGCTTGCCATTCCTTTTATTTTCACAATGTAAGCCCAACCAAAGCCGCACACTAATAAGCACAGAGAAAAAGAAAGCTCTTTAGAAATGCTGGAAGTCTGCAGAGCCGTCAACGCACATCTCCCAGGTGTCTGCAGCCCCGAGACAATTGCATTTCGCCTCAGAATCCCCGAGAGCTGAACCCAGAAACGAACTCTGTTGCCGGTTCTCCCTTAAGGAAGCGGCTGCGCATCACCTGAGGCCAAGGGGGTGTCAGGTAGTGCACCTCCAGAGAATTTGGGGTGAAAGGAGGGAAGGATGACTCTCCCACCGCCGCGTGCAGATTGCGCCGGCTCCGCACATATTCAGTTGTAATTCCTAAGTCGCAAAGTAGCTAGTGCTTTTTCTGCTTCACAGCTACTGAGTCGATTTCCAAGACCCGGCTGCGCACTGGGTTGTGCGGGGAAAGCCTCGGACACATCGCTTCTGCATCTTCCGAGATCCACGCAGCTGAGCCCTTTTCCTGTCCTAGTCTTTCTAGAGTAAAGCCTACTAGGAAAAGCAACAGACACGCTGCATTGTAAACACCAGACATTGCACGGAACTTCTTCAGAAAGATATTCAAACTTTATAATGGGGGCTTCATATCACTCTCCTCTCTTCACCGTCCTTTTAAGAATTTCGGGTATTGTGTATAGTTCCAGCAATGAAAAATACATAATCATTGTTCTGCAGATATGACAACGCACTTCTCAGCTCAGAGAGAAGGTCTAATGTTAAGTCCTCACGGTGTCTAGACCCACTTAAAGTGGTTGTTTAGAACGTCTCCTGACTTTATGAAGAAATGCCCTTAACTTAAAGCACAAGTGAGCCAGCACTACCTCCTGCTACTCGGTGGGTCCCTCTTCTCCGCGGTCCAGGCGACCGCCGCGGCCGCAGTCTCTGTAGGTGCTCAGGCTGCTTTCGCTCCCACCTTCCGCTTTTGGGGAGCGGGTGGGAGAGAGAGAGAGAGAGAGAGAGAGAGAGAGAGAGAGAGTTTGAATTCCTGGTCCTCATTCTAACAGGAGAGCTACACCTGGCCCAGGTTGCTGATAGTATTCTTTAGTGACAGCGGCCACCCAACGACCTCTTGTGTATTTCTTCTTTTTGGTGCTCACCTCTATCCCTAGAGTTTGGGTGGCTCCTCCACTAAAAACATCAATCGTAAATCTTAATCGGACAATGGTTCTCTCTCCGAAGGAGAAAGTTTTGCCAATGTGAAAATGTCACTTGAAGGTGCAATTTCACTTTGCCTTGAGAACATCTTGGTTTCGTCTGTGGCGGTGCGTCAGCACGAATATCCAATTATCTGATTAAATTTTAAACCTAGGCGTCGGCAGCGAATACTTCCGAGATACAAACTGGTCCGTGAGGGAAAAGTTTTATTTCATCGTAGTGTGTTGGGCACAGAGTTTTCCGGTACAGGATACATTTCCGTCCTGTCCGTCCCCGTACAAGGGCGGCAACACACGCGCATTTCTGGGCGTCGCCGCGCGTGTTGCGCATCCCTGCACCCCCAGCTCCCTGCCTAGCTCTGCTCACGCGTCCGTTTCCTTTTTCATCCGCGGCGCGGCAGCGCGGAGGTGGCGGCGGAGAGTAAGGGCTGGGGGTCTCCCGGGCCAGCCTCGCCTCTCTCGGTGAGAGAGGCGCCCTTCTCGAGGCCGTGGGTGCCCGCACCCACCTCAAAAATGGAAACAGTTTCTATCAAAGCGGGAGGAGAAAGGAAGGTATCTAGTCCCACGGATTTACAAACTTTTTTTTGGTATTATTTTGACGTTTGAACAGAGGTCTGGGAGTGTCTCTAAGACATCCTCCTCCAAAAGGGATTGTATGGCTCCCCCTGCCCCCATCCTCTATCTCCGCTATTCGGGAACCGGAGCTGTCCCTTAGGCGCACGCAGGAATTTCTCAGCAGTCCAAGTTTCCTGGGCACCCGGCAAGCAGGACTTGACTCAATTTTTGGGTCCCACGGAGGAAGGAAGGGGTTGGGTCCTAGCCGATGACCAGTCAACTGTTCCTTCCCATGGGTCTCGGCCTCCAGTAAAAAGAGGGCACACGGTTGCAACAGTCCTCGGAAAAGGTTCTGCTTAGATCCTTGCATCTGACAAAACTAGAATCTGAGAGCTCGCTTTTTGCAGAGCTGCATTTTGGGGGTTTCAGTAGGATATTGGCTAACTTCACTGGTGAAGCAAAATGTGAATTCCCAACAGGGTCATCATCTTTTTGCAATTTTTAATTTTATATGTTTAATAATAAAATAAACACAGAAAAATCCGCTTTTCATTTTTACTTTTTAGTTTTACTAGGAACCCCAAATTGGAGAGTGCACACAATCATTTTAGGATGGCGACGCTGTCATTTAAAGCCATTTTCCCTCAGTATGTTTTCTGAGCACGACAGAAAACGATCGCTGGAGCTC
The DNA here is from genome assembly GCF_030020395.1 of Manis pentadactyla. NCBI lineage: Eukaryota > Metazoa > Chordata > Mammalia > Pholidota > Manidae > Manis > Manis pentadactyla. Next base: position 15,941,212 of record NC_080026.1, read on the forward strand.
GCAAGGTTCGTGCTCCGACTTTAACTTTACATTTCCTTAGGGAAAGTCCGGCTTCCGTCGGAGGGCTGCTCTTAGAGCAGTCTGTGAGCAGGGAGGCAGGGCCCCACCCGACGCCGGGCGCGAGGAAGACAGGCGCACCTCTGGTTTCTAGCCGGGAGGTGAGTTCAGGCACAACGGACAGTGGTGGGAGACCTCCGGAGAGCGATCCTCTGGCCGCTTACTCCCCGCCCCACTAGGCTTCTCACCGGGCTCCCACTCCCAGCGTGGTCTCATTTTGAGGCACCAGGATTCCTGCAGAGGACGTGCGCGTGTTTACGGGTCCGCCTGGCACGGATGTAGACACGCAGCAGCTCACTGCGTTTTGGAGACTTAGTTTGACTCTGCAAGGTTGCACCAGGACTTTGCCGAGGGATCCCGGCAGCAATTAAGACGAAATCGCCCGGGTTAACTCTCTGTTTCCTTGGTTTCCTGCCCTCCCCAACTGCCTCCTTGCTTCTTTCCCAGATGTTTCTTGTCCCCCAGGGCCGGAGGTCTCAACAGGTTCCAGTCAGTGCAGGGCCAGTCCGGTGCGTTAGGGCGCGGGCACCTGCGGCTGTGCGCGCCGCTGGCTTCCCTTGCACCCACAGATCAGTTGTCAGCCTTGGGTCTCGGATTGTGTCTCTACACCACACTTGGGAAACCTTTTTTAAAGTGTGGGGCGCATAAAGGGGAGGCGGGTCAGAGGCTCAGGGCGTCCGTACGAGCGCATCCGCACCGCAAGAAGGACTGGGAAAGGGCCCGTTCACCCATACCACACGCGTGTGCCGCACATGTACTCTCAACTCCGAAGCTGCGAAGAGAGGTCGCGCGCATCCTGGCCCTGCCTTCATAGGTCCTCGAAACACTTGTTAGGAGACCTAGGCCCGCGAGCTGGAGGGAGCGACTGGTCAAGGTGGCCAGATGGTGCTGCGCCCCGAGCGGCTGCGGGGGCAGCCAGTCTGCCTACCCGCCTGCGCCCGGGCGCGCTCCTTTCTCCCTGGAAGACATTGACTGCGGGTGGCTGGCTGCCCTCTTTTCCGCTCAGCAGAGAGCTCTCGCTGTCGTGCTCAGCTGGATGCCCAGCCAACCGTTCCAGCTGAGACGCGGATCCTTGGAGAGAGCGGCTGCCACGCTTTCCACCAGGTTTCTTCTTCCCTCAGTGGATCTCTCTCCTTCCTACTTCTTTGTATTTCTATCCAAATTTGTGTTTGGAGAAACTAGGACTTCCAGGACACCCGTCGTAACAGAGACGATGCCCGAGTTTCCGTTAGAGACTTCCCTAAGGCAGTAGGGTGGCGGCGGCGGGGGGTGGGGGTGGGGGCTGCTGCGAGTTTGAGAACTCCGGCGGTTACTAGAGGGACTTCCAGAGGGACCGAGCCTGCTAAGATATTCTGCCTCTGGAAGCTTGCACAAGAGGATTGTGTTGACTATCTCAAATTAAATTGGACTTCTGAAAAGGGTACAGGAGCGGGGGCAGGGGTGGGGAACAGAGAGAACTCTCCATCAGTATGCGGCAATAAGGCTAGAGTTTTTCAAACTGAGGGTCCTGACCCATTAGTGGTTTGCAAAATCAATGCAACAGGCTGTGATCAGCATTTTCTTTCAAAGGAATAAAAGAATAACAGAATCAAAATCATGAGTGTTACACAGAGTAGCTGAAGTATGAAAAGTCTTAAGTGTTGTTCACTGAAACTTTTCTTGGGCTACAATATAAAATACATGTATGAGGATGGGTCTCACTCAAAAAGTCTGAGAACCACTACCGATGGACCAGAGGGTTCCAGATGTGGAGGGGAGGGGATGTCTCACTGAGAGATACTGAGAAGGGTTTTTCAGCCCTGTGGGTTTGTAATCAACCCTTTCTCTGTTTTCCTTATTTTTTTTTTTGTCTGTTTCTGTTTTCTCTTTCCTCCTCCTCCCCAACTCCAATGGGAGTCCACATCTCTGGCCTGTTATGTGCTTGGAGCCCTGCTGGGCATCGGGAGTAAGGGCAGGGGACAAGCATATAAAGTCACCCCCAATGCCTTTCTCTCAGCAACCTAGCATCTGGGAAGAGGGTGAAAGTGAAGTGAAGAAGGTCATTGGGGAGGCTGGAGAGAAGGGAGGGGAATGGACATAATGTGTCTACTCACCATATGCTAGGCCACCTCATTTATATGCTATCACCCAACACAAGGGAAAGCAAAAGCTTTTGAGGAAGATAGGTAAAGATACAGGTGGATCAAAATAACAAACCATACTGTGAATGATCAGGTGAGTGGGGACTGAGAGGGAAGAGGAAGAGGAAACTTGAGGAGTTATGTAATCAGAGTGTTAGAGTTGAAGGCACACAGAGATGGGCAGGAGAAGACTAAAGTGCCCTGGAAATATAGGATGCCCAGGTACCACTTACAATGTAGATGAATTTAAAGAAAAAAGAAGAGATGAATGGAGCAAATAAGAAGAGCACATAAAGGATGCTGGGGGTGGGTGGGCAGGTATGAGATAAACATTTGGATGTGGAGGCCATAATAAAAGAATTATCTAAGGAGAGGGCGGCTTTAGGTGTGGGAGGCCTTGGGCTAACAGGGACCACTCAGAAGTTTTGTCATAAAGGAAGTAAAAAGAACAAAACCAGCGGCATAGAAAGGTATGCTTCTGTCCTCCCTTTCTAACTGAAGAGCTTTGAAAGCAGGCTTGTCTCCTAAAGGGTGCTGCAATCTCCAGGCAGGCGTGGTGTGGACTCCTTTGAAGATTTGGGCCAATGTGGGCACATCCAGGTGGAAGATGAGGCCACCTTCCATAGTTTCTGGCCTTCCTCCATCACAATAACTCTACCCACCATATGTTGCAAAGCTAAATCTCATCTCAGGTAGTCCTCCCAACTCCAACCTGTGAGGTTCACGTTATTACTTTCATCTAAAAATGAGGAGATGGGGCACAAAAGCCTTGTTAAATATCAGCCAAGAGCTGGATAGTTGGGATTCGAACTCAGAACTAGGGCATACAATGTCAGCTGCCTCGTCTTTGCAATGCCAGGGTCAGAAGGATTGTACCTCTGCCCACACCTTGGGGAAACTGATTATATGTTTCTTCTGAGAGTCGAGAATATTGTTTCAGGTGTGCTCAGACTTCTAGAGGGTAGCATTGATGTAAAATCATAGTGGGGTACCAATAATAGTATATTGCTCTTCTCTCATTTTAAAGAATAATCCCTTCTTAGAAAAGATTATTCTGCTTTTCTCAGTTAATGCAGGAAGGAGTTTTGAGTTGTTTGCTTCACTGCCCAAGAAAAGAATGATTGCTGCATGTGTTTATGTCACTGAGAAAGTCCTATTAAAGGTAGTAAAGAGAAAAAAAATGTTTTTCCTCCTGAAGCTGTTTGAATTTCCTTATATTAATCACTTGCTTTTTAGCCAGCTTCTAGGTTTCCTATCAGGAAAACCAAATTGCACATCAGTATGTTCACTTTAGTCACAGCCCCGAGCAGGCCACTTTGTAAAAACTGGCTGGGCATGAGCCATTTACTTTTTCTTCTACTTTGCCTGTATTTTGGGTCTACGATGTTTAACTGTTATTAACATTTTCTTTAAAGCTACTCTCGCAGTCTACCCAACGGTATAAACTGGTTTTGCTTAGCATCTCAAACAGAGAGTAATATTTCTTCAGAAGACTCTCTGCCTCTGACTCCGTGTGGTCAAAGGGTTGCAGAAGTAGTTTTATTATATTAAGAAATTTATTAGAATATACACACTAGACAAACAAAATATGGTAGATTTAGGTCACCTGTTTGCTTATACAATGATTTTGTTTGTCTTTGACATTTAATTTAAGCTTCAGTTATCTGAGGGCCGGGATAGCAAAAGAGTGTTCTGCCTGTGTTATGTTTCTTGTTTTGTAACACTTACTTGTCTGTAGCTCTCTGGATATAATTCACAGGAAGTGATTTAGGGACAAGGAAGCCTTGTGACATATTCTGAAAGTGCCTTTCTGAAACAAAGTTCTGAAAAGTTGAATTATGGCGACCCTAACAGTGGCTTTTATTTTTGAAGACTGGATATAGCTTCATTTGCTTTCTTAGTCTTTGCTTAATTATCCTCTTTGCATACTGAATTGATACAGCTAAAAACAAGCTTCCAGAAATCCATAATGAATGCACTGGATGCCAAGAACATGTGTTCTGTGCAATTTCCCTGCTCTCACGGCAGTGCTGGGCAGAATGTGTATGGCCCACATGTGTAAAAACAACATCAACAACACTGACACATCAGCGACTTATTTTTAATATACCTGAGAAGAATAAAGTCTGCTGCTGTAAAATCTACACTTGCGGATGTGTTAGTCCTAAATAACCTTTAAAATTGGTCATGGTGTGGTGGGAGATGGTTGGTATTCACGAGTGTTTTGACATGTTTGACATTTTATGTATGGTGTACTGCTTGTCTGTCTTGCATTTTTTCCCCAATACTGCATGTTTTCTTACTAAAATGCAGCTTTTGGTGTTTATATTTGGGGCCCATGAGTCTGCTCATTGGATGAATGATTCATTGTTATTTATGCAAATATGTATTAATGACTAGGCTATTACTACCTTTTATGCTATGGTCATAAAAAGAAGGCTGTATAAAGAACTTTTAGATTTTAAAGAAAAAGTGTATTTGACACATGTCAAACATCTGAAATTTGCTACAGTTCTCAATTAGCAAATAAGGAAAAGGAATTCTATGGAATGATTATGCTCTCAGAAGTCAAGGAATTGGTGCACCAGAATCTGGTGTAATGAGCAGAGGTTTTGAAATCAGTCTGAGTAGCACTTAAAATTTTCCTCCATTTATTTTTGGAAAGGGTGAAAGGATCTCTACAGGAGATTACCAATTGAACTGAGCAATCTAGGTGGCCTTGAGGTAAATATTTATAAGAAAACACATATCTAAATATGTATAGACTCAGAGACTTAAACAGCATTCTCTGAATAAGACAGAGATTCAATCATCTTCCCTTTGTACCCCTGTCTATGTTAGTTCTCCAGGGGGAGCTAAAAAAATGAGTTCCAAAGATTTAGCTAATCTTTGGTGAGGCATTTTTCAAATCGAATACCATATACTGAAAGAACTAAAAACTATCATTTTTTTTTTCGAGTATTGGAAAAGGCAACAACTTGGATTGAAAAAGCTTTTGGTATCCCTCTTTACCTTGTAGTCTACTTTAATGTCTACACAGATTTGTCTACAGACAGATTTGGTCAAAATTTTTCTAAGTCAGAACTAATAAGTTGCTAATTACCTTTCCTCCCTTGGAAGCCCATGTTGCTGATAACTGTGGCTTCCCTTTAAATGTTATCCTCTTTAAGACTGTAACTGACTCTAAGGCTTTGACATTTTTTTGTCCCAGATATTTCTCCTGTTTTTAATCTCCACCTGTGGTCACATGCCAGGAGACTGTGCACCTCCAGGCGGAATTCTAGAGGGGCAATGCTCTCTGTCTGGGGTGTCAGGGCCACTTTTCTTCTGGAGCGTATTTTTGTGTGAACTTTCCTTTGTGCCCTCCCCAGAGGACTAGCACATCATCTCCATGACACACACAACAATTGTTGCCTGGGGTTTGACAAGAATACCATAAGTTTACTTTCAGCTAGCCGAAATATTTAATGTTTCATCTTGTGATTCAAATGGGGTCAAGAGACTGACACTCATGCACTCTCTCTGAGTATCTTCCCAGTTTCTCCTGTAGACTAACAATGCCTTAGGTCTTCCACATCCCTTTGAAGACCTTCCTTAGTAAACATTCATTCGTAAAACACAAAACAATGGAAAACTTTAACATGGAAGGTGCAGGGTTGCTCTTTGAAAAATATTACTTTGACTTGTAAAGCAATGTGAATGATTATAGTCTGACACTAATAAGATTGTGAATCTCATTTCCTAGGTGATGAGTTAGGGGGAAAAAACGCAAGGCTTCCCTTGAATGTGCAGGGTTTTTGTATGCTTAACATTGCTTTCATCAAAATATGTACTGTTGATCATTCATTACATTTCTTGTATGTACTTAACTGAAAAGCAAGAAAAAGAAAATCAAGTGCTTGTCTTTCCTTGAGTTAATTTCCCTTAACATGTATTCAAAATAAGCATTCCAATGTAGCATAATATCGTTATGGAATTTGATGATTACAGGAAAGCTGGTGTGGGTGGGAAATGCATTAGAGTGCAAGTAGCAATGTATGATATAGAAAAGGCGAGATAAGAACAAAGAAAAAAACCGAAGGAACAAAACATCAGCAGACTCAAGAATGGACTAACAGTTACCAAAGGGAAAGGGACTGGGGAGGATGGGTGGCAAGGGAGGGAAGGGGGAGAAAGGGACATTATGATTAGCACACATAATGTACGGGGGTGTGCATAGGGAAGGCAGTACAACACAGAGAAGACAAGTAGTGACTCTATAGCATCTTACTACGCTGATGGTTAGTTACTGTAATGGGGTATGTGGTGGGGACTTGATAATGGGGGGAATCTAGTAACCACAATGTTGCTCATGTAATTGTATATTAATGATACCAAAAAAAAAAAAAAGAAAAGGTGAGATATTCTAAACAAGAAGCTGTAAACTGGCATTTTTTTTCCTTTCTGTAACTAGAATACTACCTAATACTTGCATTATATAGGCATATTCATATGTTTTGATGATAACTTAGTGAAACTGGACCATAAATATAGAAATGAAGCATATTACTAAATATATATGATTTTGCAATGAGCACTTATTATTTTTAAACGTCTATGTTCTTATGGCTTTCACTTAGAGAAATCAATCCCTCAGTACTCTGAATAGCCTTATCATATTTTTTTCCTCCAACTCCTAACAGTAACTTCCAAAATTGAAGATTGAACCATAGTAGTCAAACTTAACACTCCTTTGATCAAATTACAAAACTGGTAACTAAAGGAACATGCAACCTGTGATATAGTTTCACAAAGTCTTATTTAAGGTCTTATTCAGATTAACATGAGCATGGTCACATATACCAAAAACTGGTTGAAAGGCCATAAATAAAACAAACTCATCTGGCAATAAGCTGACTTGTGTGGAGTGATTGATTCACTGGGGGTGTTCTTATAAGGTCTTATTTAACTTTATTATTAATAATGTTATAATGGGCAAAGATCATATTAATTACACTCACAAATGGTATTGCTTGGAGAACTTGGTGAGATGGGAGAAATACAGTGACACAAAGAGAGGCCAGACATACACGGAGAAAATAAACCACTTCTCAGCTGAGCAAGCAAGATGAAAGCAAATACATCCAATACATGTCATAGCAAAACAAATTTAAAATATAGAGTATGAGTATAAAAGAAATATTTGTAAAATGCTAATATTTGGAGTGAGGGCTAGATAAATAATTAGGTAGAAATATTCCACGTAAAATTAGAGGAAAAATCTTATATGCTTTTTAACTGAATGCCTAGGGACTTCTCACCATCAGAACAGGAGAGGTGCGAATCCTCTTCTGCAGGATGCTTTGACAAGGCGGTGCCAGAATCCTGCATGCAGTCCTGAACTTCCCAGCACCAGAGGGATGTTGACAAATTGGACAGATTTCAGAGAACCACAACAAAAATGATTAAGGGGCTGGAGCAATTGACTTATGAGGAAAGATTAAAAGAACCAATTATGTATTGCTTACCCACACAAGACAAGCAGTAGAGGGGAGGAGAGATAAGAAAACCATGTATGATTATTTGAAGAGTGTAAATACCAAGGTAGGAGATGAATTGTTTAGATTGTCCCAAGGTAGCAATAACTTTGAGGTAAGGGGAGGAAATAAGTAGAGGAATTTGGTGGATCATCAGAAAGATAATTTGCAGTGGTATTATTTGTAAAATAATAAGCAATTTTGAGGAATGAGTAAACTGTATTACATTATTATTAATTTTTTTAGTGCAAAAAAGACTGCCTATTCACTACTGGGAAAACTTTTAGATGGGTTAGAGAAAAAAGAAGGAAAACGAGTAGTTTACTTCAACTTAGAGTGTGAAGAACTTTATATGTAGTTTAAATTAAATATGACATATTCAAATAAAGGTCAGAGTGAATCTTAAATGAAGCTAGCCTAAAAATAAGACCGTTCCTACTTTCATAGGTCTTCTCAGCATTAGATCTACTCTTGCCATATACCCTGTAGTAGGGGAGTCTTACAGAGGTCAATTGTAGTGAGAGGGTTTTAATGTTTTCTTTTAATATTTTCTCATGGTATTGGACTCCTCAATAGTGATGTTGCTAGAACTCAGTCCAGTATCTAGTTGATAAAAGAAATAAGAAATGTCCTCCTTTATCTCTTATTACTATTTTTTCTGGCATGCCCCTCTGAAACTTGTCTCAGCTTGGAAGGAAAAAGTACAAATGGAATGAAGTGGCCACTTTAAATGATAATAAGCATGGAAGTGAGAGAAAGAATATTATTCTGAAAACATCTGAAAGTGCCTGACTCTGGAAGTGAAGCAAAGAAAAGATCTCTTCTAGTGTCAATGGGAAATATAAATGGATCTGAAAACATGAATGGAAAAAAAAAAAAAGTACGCGGACGCAAGGCGCCTCAGGACCTCTTGCTTTCTCTTAGTGAAAGAGTGTTGTTCCTGTGCTAGAAGATGCAGCATGAGAGATAGAGATGCAGAAGGAGAATCTCATTAACATGAGATCTCCACTCCCCGTGCACTTTGAAACTGCCTGCTGTCAGGCTGCTGAGAAGCCAACATATGCAGGCTTCCAGGGCGTGCATGCTGCAGAAGGCTGAGTGTAATTATTTCTGGATAGGATCCTGTGTATGATTCCATGATAATACTGACTGGTAGTCTGTCTTTATTTGAACGGATATTTACTATACATGTAATTTAAGCTTTTAACAGTGAGGTATTGTATTGGGGGAGCACACCACTGTTTTCTCTTAAGCTATGCAATAAATGTTCATATCTTAATTCTGGTGGGTATATTGTGCTGATTGGAAGAAGTAAAAATCCCTAACATTATTTTTTTTTTTTACTTTTTTGGGAGATGTTGTTTATAGCCAGTACATGATAGATTGTGTCAATTATAACCAATTGGTTCTATCTGGAGTATCTACAAATTTCTAATGGATGTGTTTTATACCAAATCTTGCTACATAATTTTAGTTTCAAGATGACATATCAAGTGTTTGTAGTACTCTCTCAGGAGATCCCAAGTGTTTTCCTTATTATCATTATTTGTTAAAAATAGTGTTTAAAAATATGAATTACCTAATAAAATTCAATGAACTATATTTACTGCACAGTTTCATTAAGTAGAGAGGATGCTGTAAGATTTCAGTAGCTTTTTTCATTTTGTAAACGGTTATACTTTCTGTTTTTATTTTGACAAACTCTTCAACCCAGATATTTAATTTAATCATTTTACCTTAAAAAGCAAAAGAGAAGAGATTACACAGGTAGACTGTACTGTCAGTGAACATTTATACTCGCTGAACTGCTTTACTTTTGTTACTATGTTCATGGTTTGGTGGAAAAATGACCTTGTTTTGGCACAAAAATTAATTAAAGTCAACAAATCTATTTTTGACTTTTTCTTATAAAATTAATGATAGACTTTTTTAACAAGAAACATTCTGCTGTAACTAGTTGTGCAGCTAAAATATCAGTGTGGATAACGGAGGGGTTTGGTTTTTGTTTTCAGTTTTATGGTTAGCTTTATTTTAAACATTAGTTCTTCTGATCATTTAAAGGAATGTTGAATATTTACAGGGCTTACACCTGGGTTCCAGAACTTTGGATGGAGAAGTCTTTTTGTTATTCTTATTTCTTTAATAACCAGGAATTTGTTGTAAGTGTTATTGTGCTTTTGTTTTTCAAATAATTAAGAACTTAATTTCTTTTTCATTTTTAGTCTTGTCATTGTTTCAGGGTGAAATCTTGGCTCTGCCCCTTTGTCTGTTAACCTTTTTATTCAGTTTAACCTTCACATTATTTTGAGCTCAGGTGTTTTACCACAAATTTTCCTGAAGTGATTTTGCAATTTTTTTTTCTATCCATGGCATTTGTGGTTCCTTTCTGTCTTTTGAAAGCATAGGACAAGTCCAACCAGGGTGAAGGGCCATGTTCAGAGCTGAGAGTTATGCAGTAAGACTATGAGTTGTGTGGATCCTTTCAAATTCTCTACATCATTGCACAGAATGTGAATTCTCTTTGGGTACAAGAACATTATTATGAGTTATGCCTTAACTTCAACAATGTTTGTAGTATCTACTTTGTGAATTTGATTCTTGAGGCAGTTAACATTTGTTATCTTCTTAGGAAGACACATACTCGTCTACTTATAGAATTACAAATGATGAAGCTTAGAGTGATCTCGCAAGGTTGACTAAGGCCATCTCTTTTTCTCCTGGCCAGTCTTGTCTTGCTTCCCTTGCATGTCAAAGACAATGTCCCAGTGTATCTCCAACTGCACAAAGGGTAATATATCAAGAATGAAGATTTGAAAACAAATTTTTATGAGGACTTGAATATTTAGATGCTAAATACTTTGAATATGCCATTAAAAGGAATGAGAGATTTATCTTTTGATGTATTTCTGAGACCTACTGAAAATCCTTAGTCACTTGAGTGTTTTACCCCATGGTATATTAACACATTTATCCTCCAGATAAATGTCTCAGAAATGACTGTTTTTAGGCCCACTTTAGGAAGGGCATATTTTGCATATAAAATATTATGATATAGTAACAGAATATTATAGCATTTAGTGAATGATTTCATGAATACTCTCCCAAGTGTGTTTAGGATGCCAAGTGTATCTAAATTACATTATGTACATTTGGCTTCCTTGTACAAAATGTATTTATTTATGGAAAAAGTGGTTTTTTGAAATGATTCTTTAACATATGTGAATAACTTCCATTGATTTTTTTCCAAGGAATAAGATGTCTTTGAGTTGGTTTGAGCATGAGAGTTTTTGACAATGGTGAGCTTTGTCGCTTAACACTATCTTTGTGGATTTATAAATAATGACTTATGTTTGTAAGATGTGCACAATGCAGAGGAAATGCTTGAGGCAGTAGACATGTATTATTATATATACAGATACTAAATTGCTCTGACACTAATTAGGGCATAAATAATGGCATACCTAACCAAAGGCAAGCAAAACGTTTGTTGAGTAACTAAAACTAAACTTACTTCTTTGCAGGTTCAAAGTCCATCTGTTTAAAATAGGCTAGGTCAGGCAGATAAACATGAGCAAGTAGATACACAGTACCCAGCTTTGCATCATTCTGAATATATTGAACTCCCACTGAGAGCCTAGATCTGGAGGCATGTGGAAATAGAGGTGTTGACACGTTCAGTAGGATGAACCTCTATCTTAGAGCTTTTTATTTTCAGTAAGTTGTATACTAGACTGCGTGTATCTCATGTTCTCCTTGTTCTTTTCTATTTGTAATTTTGTAGGGAAGAATTAACCTAATTTGGGCTGATATTAGGAACCCTTCAAGAATTAGACCAGTTGCTTGGTTTAAAGCTATATGTTATAGAAAAAGAAAGGGGAGAAGCAGGCTCCAGTGGAATGATAGCTTTAGATCTTTTTGGAGTATGCAGGGGAACAGTTCTGAAGATTTGGATGTAAATGTAGGAGTTGACTAAATGCAAGCTAATAGTCATTCCATAACTCAAGATCCAAAGCAATGTATCACATACAAGATACAGTGAGATTCCTGGCACTTCCTGTGAACATTGAAATAGAAGTACCTATCTTTGGTAACCCACAAAACATTTAAGTTTGTTGAACAGTGCCAACTACTAGCTATGTTACCCTGAGCAATTTACCTGTCTTACCTATGCCTCAATTTCCTCATCTGTACATGGGATAAAAAGAGCCTGGTACATGATTAACGCCCACTAGGGTATTGCTATTATTATTCTATTACCACTATTTGAGAATATAAAGACTTTTTAATTTTATTCATATTCATTTTGTACTGTACTTGATGCTTTATAATGCTGATGAGAATGAAGGGCCTCTTTTCAGGTCTGTTTATTTGAACAGGCTTGGCCACAAAGTCTTTACATGCCAGTGTAGGAATGCTGGGATTGCAATGAAGAAAAGACACGGTCCGTCTGCTTTAAAGTCTCTTACAGTCTAATAAGAAAGACATAAAGGAAAACAAACACTTTCTGCATTATATATATATATATATATATATACATATATATATAATTTAATTAAAGTATCATTGATATACGATCTTATGAAGGTTTCACATGGAAAACATTGTGTTTTCACCATTCACCCATATTATCAAGTCTTCACCCCCCCATTACAGTCATTGTCCATCAGTGTAGTAAAATGCTATAGAGTAATTACTTGTCTTCTCTGTGTTGTACCTCCTTCCCCGTAACCTACCTATATCGTGTATGCTAATTATAATGCCCCTAATCCACTTCTCCCTCCCCACCCACCCTCCCCAACTCCTTCCATTTGGTAACTGCTAGTTCTTTCTCAAAGTCTGTGAGTTTGCTGCTATTTTTTTTTTCAGTTTTGCTTTGTTGTTATCCTCCACAAATGAGTGAAGTCATTTGGTACTTGTCTTTCCCTGCCTGACTTATTTCACTGAGCATAATACCCTCTAGCTCCATCCATGTTGTTGCAAATGGTAGGATTTGTTTTCTTCTTATGGCTGAATAATATTACATTGTGTTTAGGTACCACATCTTCTTTACGCAGTCACACATAGGTTGCTTCCATATCTTGGTTATTGTACATAGTGCTACAATAAACATAGGGGTACATATGTCTTTTTGTATCAGAGATCTTGTTTTCTTAGGGTAAATTCCTATGAGTGGAATTACTGGGTCAAATGGTATTTCTATTTTCAGCTTTTTGAGGAACTTCCATATTGCTTTCCACAACAGTTGAACTAATTTACATTCCCACCCAGCAGTGTAGGAGGGTTCCCTTTTCTCTGCATCCTTGCCAGCATTTGTTGTTTCTTGTCTTTTGGGTGTTGGCCATCCTGACTGGTGTGAGGTGATATTTCATTGTGGTTTTAATTTGTATTTCACTGATGATTAGTGATATGGAGCATCTTTTCGTGTGCCTGTTGGTCATTTGAATTTCTTCTTTGGATAAGTGTCTGTTCAGATCCTTCACCCATTTTTAATCAGGTTATTTGTTTTTGGGTGTTAAGGTGTGTGAGTTCTTTATATATTTTGAATATTAACCACTTATTAGATGAGTTATTTATAAATATATTCTCCCATACTGTAGGATGCCTTTTTGTTCTGCTGATGGTGTCCTTCACTATACAGAAGATTTTTTGTTTGATATAGTTCCATTTGTTCATTTTTGCTTTTGTTTCCCTTGCCCAAGGAGATGTGTTCAGGAAAAAGTTGCTCATGTTTATATTCTAGAGATTTTTGCCCATGGTTTCCTCTGTGAGTTTTATGGTTTCATGACTTACATTCAGGTCTTTGATCCATTTTGAGTTTACTTTTGTGTATGGGGTTAGACAATAATCCAGTTTCATTCTCTTACATGTAGCTGTCCAGTTTTGCCAGCACCAGTTGTTGAAGAGGCTGTTATTTCCCCACTGTATATCCGTGGCTCCTTTATTGTATATTAATTGGCTATATATGTGTGGGTTTATATCTGGGCCATCTATTCTGTTCCATTGATCTATGGGTCTGTTCCTGTGCCAGTACCAAATTGTGTTGATTACTGTGGCTTTGTGATAGAGCTTGAAGTTAGGGAGCATAATCCCCTTAGCTTTGTTCTTCCTTCCCAGGATTGCTTTGGCTATTCAGGGTATTTTGTTGTTCCATATGAATTTTAGAACTATTTGTTCTAGTTCATTGAAGAATGCTGTTGGTATTTTGATAAGGATTGCATTGAATCTGGAGATTGCTTTAAACAGGATGGTCATTTTGACAATATTAATTCCTCCTATCCATGAGCATGGGATGTATTCCCATTTATTGGTGTCTTCTTTAATTTCTCTCATAGGTGTCTTGTAGTTTTCAGTGGAGAGATCTTTCACCTCCTTGGTTAGGTTTATTCCTAGGTCATTCTTTCTGATGCATCCACATAATATATTAATAACCCTAAATAGGGGCCTGTAAGCCACATGTTGAGATGGAGTACCCAAAACTGCCTGAGAATATCTTTTTCAGAGAAAATAGGAGTTTATTTCTAAGCCAAAGAGGGGATACATGATTAAAGGCATAGAACTATGAAAAGACCTGGGGTTTTCTGGGAAATGTTTGCATATAAAATCCAAGGTAAGGGATATTGGCAGAGGAGGTTATATTGCTATTTGGAACCTGGATTCTGCAAAGCCAGAATTTAGTTTATATTTTGACTGGTTGGCAGTAGGGAGCAATTAATGAATCTTCAACTGGGAAATACAATCATCTGATTAAATTTTTATAAAGATCACTCTGGCTACACATGGAGGATGGATTGAGGGTAAATTGATTTAAGAAATAGGGAAACCACCTAGGATGATGCTGTAGGTGTCTAGAAAAAAAATGGGTACCTAAATTAAGGTAGTGGCAGAGGGCCTACAGGAAAGGGAATGTATCCAAGAGATGTTTTAGATGCATGGAAATAGTGCAGAAATGAACCAGCTCTGAGGGAGTAAAGATAAGAAAAGGAGTATATTGTGATTCTCAGGTTTTAGGTCTGAGTATTAGAGTGGTGGCAATAGATGTTATGGATGGGGAGTAATTACTGGAAACTCTAAATACTTCATCTAGGTTTTCTATGAGTGTGTCAGGCAATGCAGAGACTTCAAGAATACCCCCTTGCTGGGATACACACTTTTTAATTTTTATAATATTCTAATATGTAAATTAAATATAATTTTTAATTAAAGCAATATTTCATCTAGTTTAAAAGCAATCAAATAGTAGTAAAAGGTTTATAAGTACAGCAATCACTTGAAGTCATCTCTTGCCTTTCAGTAATCCCCATCCCCAGAGGCAACCACTTCAGAAATTTTTCTAGATCTTTTGATTATATTCCTATTTCTTGATTTCTTAATGTTAGACATTTATTTATTGATTTCCCATTATGATAGCTGAGAAATTTGCTTTCTTTCAAGCCATTTCTACTTCCCTCTCTTTTTCATTTCCATTTCATTCTTTCCATGTAAGTATATTACAAATTTTAGTCCATTCAATAGTACATCATTATGACTCCTATGGAGTCAAAATCAAACTATGATTTACTTTTTCATACAAATTTTATATCGATTTTTCACTTTATTGCTTGCTTGTCGGTGTAGTCTATCATTGTACTTCATTTGCTGCTTCCTGTGTTCCTTCTTACTATTTTTCCCAGTGTCCAGATTTGTTTTACCCTAATTTGTAATTCTAAAATTTTTAATATAGTTCCAAACTAGTTAATAATTGCAATCTATTCTCTTCCCAAGCCCCAGTCTCAGAGCAATCTTTGCCCCTTATCCCCAGACTTTCTATTCTGATCTACACTGAATGCTGCTTGGCCTGGGGCATTTTTCTCAACCTGGGGCTCTCCTTCATGGGTCTTCTGGGTCATTCTGTTTCCTTGGTCTCATTTCCTTTCTTTGTTTTAATTTCCTGGGTGATGACACATCCTTCATTAATGTTCTGAGAAAGCATTCATGAGAGAAATTTTCTGCAACTTTGTATGTTTGACAATATCTTAATTTTATCCAAACACTTGTTTGATAGTTGGGCTGGTTATAGAATTATAATAACTTTTTTTCCTCTGAATTCAGAGAAAATAATTTTTTCCTCTGAATCTTGATAACATTGCTATATTTTCCTTTTGTATCTAGTGTTGCTGTTGAGAAACTTAATGCCATTCTGTTTACTTTTTTCCCCCCCTTTGTATATGGCCTCTTTTACTCCCCTCTGGAAGGTCTTAGGATCTTCTTTGCAACTTCATTACTATAAAATTGTATGACCTGAATTATATTGTTGGCCTTTTTAAAATTCATTATGCTGTGCTGTGTATTCAGTGGGATCTCTCAGTCTAGAATGTCATTTAGTTTTGGGAAAATATCCTAAGTTATTTCTTTCATACTGTTTTCCTCTTTAATTTCTGCTCTCTCTTTTGGGAACTCCTGAGGTAACGCTATGGATTTTGGACTCTCTGAATTAATTAAAAAATATAATCATATTTCTTTTTCATTTATTTTTTGCTGTTATTTCTCCCATCCAAGTAGTAACCAGACCTAACCCTGCTCACCTTCTGAGATCAGATGAAATCAGGCATTCAGGATGGTATGGCCATAGCCATTTTGCTATTACTTCTAACAATCAATAATCAAAGACCATTTTTTCTCAACCATAAGTTAGTAAAAGTCAACCACATTGACAATATCCTTTATTGGTAAGAGTGAAGGGAAATAAGCGTTCTAAAATTGTTGGTGGGTGTGTAAATCGGGATAGCATTTTTAGAAGACAATTTGGCAGTACTTACAGCAATAGGTTCCAAAGTTAAGTCTCTCCCCTAAAAAAATTCTCCTTAAGAGAAAGGGATACCCATATGGATGCTTAGCGTTGCATTGTAATAGTGAGGCCCCCAAACAATTGAAATGTCTGTCAGGGGAATTATTAAATAAACTGTGATATATTCAAACTATGGAATACAGCATAATTCATCAAAAATATGATGTAAGATATATGAATCTGATTATGGTAAATCTTTAAAATATATTGTTAAGAATAACATTTATAGTTATGTAGCATGTTCTTATGGTTTTGGTACCAGTTCCAATATGTGTGTGTGGGAGGTTCCCTATGCCAATAAGCAATTCCTGGACACCAGATGCATGTCCTACAGTTCAATCCAATTCTGACAGCATCTGCCTGAGATAACATCAGAATTCACAAGGTAAGGACTCAGTCCCACAAGACTGTCCCTACCCCTTCAGGTGCCTGCCACAAATCCAAGTTATCAAGTGTACTTTTCACCAGCTGGCTGTAGACTGGAGGTTCCAAAGACCTCCTAAAACTCAGAATGCCAACTGCAAGTTCAGGCTGTTACTTGTACTTCTGATTGACTATATATTCCTCTTTTGGTTCCATTAATTTACTAGAGTGGCCCACAGAACTCAGAAACATTTTACTTACTAGATCATTGGTTTAATATAAAAGGATAGCCAGGTGGAAGAGCTACCTGGGACAAAGTAAGAACAAAGGGAGAGAAGCTTCCGTGCTCTCTCCAGGTGCATCACTCTCCTAGCACCTTCATGCGCTCAGCAACCCGGAAGCTCATGAACCATGTCCTTTTAGGCTTATATGGAGGCTTCATTACATAGGCCTGATTGATTAAATCATTGGTCATTGCTGATTGAACTCAGTCTTCAGCCCTTCCCTCCTTGATTTGGGGGAGTAAGACTGAAAGTCCAACCCTCTGATCATATGGTTGGTTCTTCTGGCACCCAGCCCTAACTTTAGGTGCTCCAAGTCACCTCATTCACATAACAAAATACCTTGATCAGTCTTATCACTTAGGAATGTTCAAGAGTTTTAGGAGCTCAGTGCCAGAATGGGGACAAAACCAAAATATATATATTTCTTATTATAAATCACAATATCATGCATGTATAATATGATCTCAATGAATCTATTTATAGATAAGTATCACTATATATGTGTGTTACATATAATGCTTTACACATAAATTTAAACACACAGCCTTCTGGAATGTTGCATATCACTCATTATTAAAAATTCTTTTTCTTTTTTTATTGAGAAATAATTTACATATATCACTGTATAAGTATGATTTGATTACATATATTGTGAAATGATTACCACAACAGGTTTAGCTAACATCCATCTTCTATATAAGAAGATCTTCTCTATCTATTTAAGATATGATAAAAAATGTTAGCGATAGTCATCATAGTGTACATTATATCTCTTGTACTTATTTTCTTATAACTGGAAGTTTGTACCTTTTGATCACCTTGCTCCAATTCCCCCTCTCTCCACCCCTGCCTTTAGTAAGCACAAGACTGATAGACTGATGTCTTTTTTTATGGGTTTGGTTTGATTGTTTTTTAGATTTTATGCAAGTGAGATCAGATAGTATTTGTTTTTTTCCATCTGACTTATTTATTTTACTTAGAATAATGCCTTCAAGATCCATCCGTGTTGTTGCAATGGCAAGATTTCTTCTTTTCTACGGTAGAATAATATTCCATTATATATATATACACCATATCTTCTTTATCTATTCATCCATCAGTGGACACTTAGATTGTTTTCATGTTTTAGCTATTGTAAATAATGCTGCTATGAATATGGGAATACAGATATCTTTTGAACTAGTGTTTTCATTACCTTTATATTCCTAAAAGTGGAATTGTTGGATCATAAGGTAGGTCTATTTTTAATTTTTTGAGCATCCTCCATACTGTTTTCCATAGATTGTACTAATGTACAATCCCAGCAATAGTGCATAACAGTTCATTTTTTTTTCATATCTATGCCAGCATTTATCTCTTATCTTTTTAATTAAGACCATTCTACCAGGCATGATGTGATATCTCATTATAGTTTTAATTTGCATTTCTCTAATGACTACTGACATTGAGCATCCTTTCATGTACCTATTAGCCTTTTGTATATCTTCTTTGGAGAAATGTCTGTTCAGGTCCTTTGTCCTTTTTAAATTGGGTTATTTGTTTTTTTGCTATTAAGTTATATGAGTTCTTCATATATTTTGGATATTAACCACTTTTATATATATGGTTTGAAAATATATTTTTCCTTTTCTGTAGGTTGTCCTTTCACTTTGTTGATGGTTTCTTTTGTTGTGTAGAATATTTTTAGTCTGATACAGTCTCATTTGTCTATTTTTTATTTTGTTGCTTATGCTTTAAGAGTCCTATCCAAAAAATCATTACCAAGTCACATGTCAAAGAGTTTTGCTCCTAGGTTTTCTTGTACAGGTTTCATGGTTTCATGTCTAACATTGAAGTATTTAATCTATTTTTAGTTAATTTTTGTGGGTGGTATAAGATAGGGGTCCAGCTTCATTCTTTTACATGTGAATATCCAATTATCCCAGTATCAGTTACTGAAAAGACTGTCTTTTCTCCATTGAGTATTCTTTGCTCCCTTGTCAAATATTAGCTAACCATACACATTTGGGTTTATTTCTGGGCTCCTGATTTTTTTCCATTAATCTTTTTTTTTTGCCAGTGCCATTACTGTTTTGATGACTACAACTTTACAGTGTAGCTTAAAATTAGTAGTGCTATGCCTACTGCTTATTCTTCTTTATCATAATTTCTTTGGCTATTTGAGGTCTTTTGTGGTTCCATACACATTTTAAGAGTTTTTTTTTTTCCTAATTTAATTCTGTAAAAATTCCATTGGAATCTTGATAGGGACTGTGTTGAGTTTATAAATGGCTTCTGGCAATACTGACATTTTAACAATATCAATTCTTCCAAACCATAAATGCTAGAAACATTTCCATTACTTTGTGTTTTCAATTTCTTTCATCAATGTCTTATAGTTTTCAGAGTGGAGATCTTCACTTTCTTAGTTAAACTTAATCCTAAGTATTTTATTATTTTTGATGCTATTATAAATGGGATTCATTTCTTTATTTCTTTTTTCAGAAAATTCATTGTTAGTTGCTACTGATTTTTTGTATATTAATTTTGTATCCTGGATATAAAATTGTATCCTGAATTCAATAATTAGATCTAGCACTTTTTTGGCTGAGTCTTTAGGATTTTCGATATATACAATCATGCCATTGCAAATGGAGGCAATTTTACTTCTTTCCAATTCTAATACCCTTCATTTCTTTTCCTTGCTTGATTTCTGTAGCTAAAACTTCTAATACTGTGTTGAATAGGAGTGATTCAAGTAGACATCCTTTTCTTGTTCCTGATTTCTCTAGGGCCACTTATTAAATATTTATTAGTTTCCTTTGGTGGTAGCTTACTTATCTCATTTTCCATAATCTTTGATTCCTTCTGTTGGTACCTGCACATTTGAGTAATGGTACTCCTCTTCCAGACTTTATACATTTGCTTTGGCAGAGACAGACAGTTCTTCACCAGGCAGCTCAGTTTGGGTTTCTGGGTTTGTCTTTGCATAGGTGGGTCCTGTCTGCTATTATGGTCTAATTTTGGGCAAAGCAACTGTTCAAGTTCTGAGGGCAGAAATGGGGGTGTGTGCCACTGGCTGAGAAGAGTTGGCTAGGACTGGCGGCTTGGTTTTCTACCCCAGTAAGGATATAGTATGTGCTCCAGAGTTGCCTAAATTCTCTGGTCAATCTTATTAAGTGGTTGGAACTGGATACTATATTTAGTAGCATATGGGACTATATGCTATCCCTTGCCCAGGGTCTACCAGCTGGTTGTTAGGGGCCTGAGTCAGGTCAAAGTATACAGTGAATTCCTTGGTCAAATAAGGCCACCAGTATTATTCTGCTGAAGCTATGCTCTCTTTTCAAGTACCACTGTAATGTAAGGCTGTTGAATTGGCTATGCATCTTCCTGTGTGCCCTGGTTAGATTTCCTGTTTAGACAGGCTGAAGGCTGTATTCAAAGATAAGCAAGACTATGAATTAAATTCTGTACCTAGGCACAGTGGGAGAAGCAACTCTTAGACTAGTAAAGCTCTTTGTTGTCTTAACTCAAGCCAACCTGAACACTAAGTTTCCTGGCTAAACAGGGCCACTGGCTTTGCTCTGCAAACTATTGGCTTTGTCTGCTCTTCACTTGGTTCAAGAGCTGCTGGGCCACCCATTTCTCAGGTGTTTTTGCTATCCCTTCTGGTTAGATGGGGCTAGAGGACACTCCACAGTGGGTGGGCCTATGTCTCAGCCCCCTTGACTTGGCAAGAGGAGTTGGGGCCACTCTAGGACACTCTCAATTTCCCAAATAGGTTCTCCAGTTGGGAGGAGCCAGGGGTTACCCTCAGGCATGTCTATGAATGAATCCTCCTGCTTGTGGTTAATAAGGGAAGACTCCATGCCTGGTACTGGCTTTGTTCTGGGGCAATAAACTCTGCCTGCCCACCTCTTGGCTTGAGTGCTACCTGCCGCACAGCTTCCAGCGGTTGTCACAAGGCCTTCTGGTCAAGCGGGGCTGGAAGGCACTCTCCATAGCAGGTGGGGCTCTGACTCAGCACTTTGCTGGGGGTGGGCAAGTGGCTTTTGGGCTGGCAAACTCTTCATTTGAGGATCGAGATGAGGCACATCTGCATCTTGCTCAGTTCTCTGGTCAGAGTGTGCTCCCAACTTGGTTCTGCTGATGAGCAAAGCCACTGGTTGGGATCACTACTTGGGCACGCAGGTATGAACTTGGTTGGCCAAGATAAGCTCCTTCTCCCTTATCCATTTTAGTCAGATTCCTGTAGCTGGGCCCCTTAGATTCCCCTGCAAACCCCATGGTGTGAGATCAGAGTAGGGGCTCCCCAAAAGTGGTCCACAATGCTGGGGGAGGCTGATTGTTCCCCCCAGGTTCTCTTTGCCTATTAGAGGAACTCGAGGCTCCGGGGAGACCTCTCTGCATGGGATTGCCCTGTCCTAGGGGAGAGGCAATTCAGTTAGTGTGTAGATGCTACTGTTACTCTTCTTAAGTGGTCTGTCATGGCCCCTGAGGTGCAGGGGGTGCTTCAGCCTCACCTCGCATTCTAGGATTATTTCAATGGTGTCTTGTACTTGAATAGATGTTAGTTGTTTCTCTTGTAAGGAGGAGTGCAATCGGGAGTGACCTATTTTGTCATCTTGGTGATATTTCACTCATTTGACAATGGTTAGTGAAGAAACTTTTTCCATTTTATTATAGAGACTTCTGCATTGGTAATTTTACCAATGTACTTATGTATGAGGTTTGTAAATTGAAAAAAGAACAACTCAGAATTTTTTCACTATCAAATAAATTCAAGCAAGAAGCACTCACTCCTCATTTTAATTCTGTGGGTTTAGATATTTTCTACCACTGTCATCCATACCTTGAAATTTGTGAATGTACTAGCTTGAAAAGTAGTTTTATAATCATGCAATCAATCTTGTATTTTATTTATGATTATTTTACCCTTTGTTACTGAAAATATATTTGCCACTTAATATTTTCTAACATCTTGTGTGTTTGTTGAATAATACGTAGAGTACAGAGTGCAAAGAAAATCATATATCAGGATTCGTTCAGCAGCCGTTGGCTGTGAGAGTCTCACAGTATGACTGATAATTAGTTTTCATTAGTGAAAACAGAGAAGCAAAGAAGAATAAATCAACTACCACACACGTGAATCAACCTAGAATCAAGAGTTCCATTTGTTTCCATGTGAATGATTTAGTTTTCTTTGATTTTTATGCTACTGTAGAGGAATAAATAGTATATGAATAATTCAAATTTGTAACATCCTTGGAAACTTAATAAAAAGGAGAAAATTTGCTCATTTGAAGAGGAGCCGTATTTTAACTAAAATATATATACTGTGCAAAGCATGCAAGTTGGTTTGATAATGGGTCATGGAAAAATGCCTGTTTTTCTTAATTTTCAGATATCAAGAAGACAAGGATTTTGATGGATCTTTGTATTCTTTTCTGTTTTTTTTAAGCATTAAATTCATTTTAGGTGGTAAAACATAGTGACAAATACATACTGATATTTTTTCTTCTCCTCACAAATTGCTTGTGGAACCAAGAACACTCAGTTCTTTGATTATGTCCTGATGTTGCCTGGCTTCTTTAAGAAGAGACCCAGTCAGGGTTCTCTGTCACCTCTTGGCTTCGGAATCTAAGTTCAGATCATGTATCTTGCTGCTGACATATCTTATGCAAAGGGTAACTCCAGAACCACAAAGTGATGATGTGTTTTGCTTTTAAAGGCAACTTTTGGATATCGAGGTCATATTTCAAAGCATTAAATTTCACGCTCTACTTGAAGGCTGTGAATTCTTCATAGATAGATATTTGTGGAATATGACCTCTTTTTAATTTTTGCATGTTGTGACTGTGCCTTTGAAGTTTCTATAAAGGTAAGCAAAAGATCAGGGATGAAGGTTGTTGGGGAGAAGTCATTGTTATTTTAAAGCTACTTTATTTACATAACAAGAAATGTCCACTTTATACCATTCTCTTTCAAGTAGGGTAATGTAAATGCTCAATTTTTTTGAAAGGAAAGAAAAAAAACATGCTGTAAGAAAAAATAATTGTATATTTAAATTATGATATATTATGTAAGGGGAATAGTGTATAAATGTTAATTCATGGAGCTGTAAAGCACCTATATAATGTTAGAAAGATGCAAATATGTTTATGAAAATAATATGCATTTTATTTTATCTACATTGTATTTATATTTTATTTATTAAGAACTTATGGTAAAAGCAAATGCAATGCCTGTTGTTAGAAAATCATGTTTGTAGTTGCCCATGTATCTATTTCAAGGCTATAAATATTTACTAAGGAAAGAATCAATCTCTAATCAAAATAAACTATAATTCAGGGACAAGAAAATACCATGTTTAGAACTTGACAATCAAAAATCAGAGAAAAGAGCCATCGGTGAAGCCCTTGTAGAATAACATGTATTCTTTCTTACTGATCCCAAAGAATTTTTACCAAAATAATTTTTTTGAATAACAGATTAACTAGAACCTTGAAGTCTTTCTTTTTGATCCTCCCAAAGAATTCCCGGCTAGCCAAGTCATAAAATGCAGCCTACCTGGTACCCAGGGGACATGCTGAAGTAGGTAGGAGATGTGTCTGGAGACAAGTAGGAGCTGCATGATGCAGGATCTTCTAAGCGATTGTTAATGTTATCCTGAGGGTGATGGGTGGCCACTGACACAAAATACTGAGACATTATCATTCTTATTGGAAGATGGTGGCTTGCTTAAAGATGATTTTTCTCTGGGGTCGCATATGCCCAAATAAGAAATACACATACAAATAAAATATTAATTCATTAATTAAATGAATAGTTGTTAGGTCTCTATTGTGTATCAGACAGCATGGGGGATATAAGAATGAAAGACAGATGCTTAGTCTAATGGAACATTCACAAAAATCAACAAACTCCACGGTGAACAGTAGTAGAACAGAAGTATGTGCATGTGTTATGGGAACACAGGAAGAGGCATGTTTATTTCTATTGTTAGGAAATGAAAAAACACCTGAGTGTATGATTTTGGTCGAGATAAGTGAAGCTTATGGAAGCTTTTTAAAAATACTTCTAGTGTTTGTGTGTGTGTGTGAAATCTTCACAAGGCATACAAGACTTTTCTTACTTGGAAACAAGATTACACACATGAACTTGCCATGGACTTGATATCTCCATTATTTTGGTTTGGCCTAAAATATTTCAGACCTTAATATAACTTGATGTATATAGTATAACTAGATAGCAAATCTGGCCACAGGAGAAATTGCTGAGGCAAATATAAACTTATTGTTTTTCACAATCTATTCTGTTATTCAAGACTTTCAGTTTCAATTAATTAAAAAATGTGTCAAGCACCTAATATGTGCAGGCAATATGCTAGAGCTGGGAATTAAAATGAGAAAGACATAGTCCCAGTTCCTCCAGAAAATACAATCTAATGGGGAATAAAGATCATGAAACAGGCAACTCCATATTGTTATATTTTTTCTAGTTGTGAATTTTTTGTTCTTTCTCATGAGTAGCTGCAATTTTTCAGTATTGAGTCATTTCAAAACCTGATTTGAGATGATAATAATTAGCAGTTATGGATGTATAACATTATTTTTTCTTGTTTAGGAGTGACGTGCTTTGTTTTTTATTCCTAAAAAGAAAACATCATAAATATGGAATTGGTTTACATATATAATGTCTTATTTATTTAGTTGGCTTGTTTAAACCTTTTGGGAACAAGACAGTTACCAAAGAATGAATAATTATTTACAGCTGTCACTGATGGAATACTTACTATGTATACTTTACATACATTAACTCATTTAATCATCAAAACAATCCTGTTAAGAGGGTATTATACTCTACATTTTACAGATGAGGAAACCGAAGCACTGAGATGTTAAGTAACCTGCCCAAAGTCATACAGGACAACGAATTGGAGCCAGAATTTAAGCCCTGGTAGGCAGACTCTAGAGCCATTGCTCTTAATCAGCAAATTATTCTGATCCCAGAATGAATTAATGCATAAATATTCAGTTGTACATAAAGGAAAAATTTAATGCTAGAGTTCTAAATTATAAAGCTTAGATTGTCATTGATCATCGTATAATCTGATTGTCACAAAAAGACCATTGCCCCAGCAGACCTGCTGTGGAACATGATAATTCTATCAGAAGAATTATTCCTTTGGTATGAGATTGATATTCTAGAGGGGCTCCCTAAAACAAATGGTTATCTTTCTATGGAAAAAGTACTTGAAGAATGTACTATTACATTATCTGGGATTACATTGCTAAATAATCTAGCTGTCGCTTAAACAAATTTGAGGGGCCAGGGGAATAGCACATGAGATAAGTACATTTTTAAGAGGAAGATGAGAGTCTGCTAACCTCATATGCTTCCTAGGAGGAGAACACTGATGCCAAACTGCACTGGACTGTCAGCAAGGTTTAACACTAGAGTAACGAGTCCTCTGATGGGGAGATTGGTGCCAGTGACATCTACAGCCCTTTGGGAATCTATTCTGGAAAAAACAGTTTTTCTTATACTCTTGTTGCAGATATAATTAGCATTTCATCTTGGAAATAAAATAAACTTTGCTCTTATTCATCAAGCACAGATTATGTTTAAGAACTTGTAGAACTTCTAAATCCTTTCTGATCACTGATTTAAATGTAGTAACTCTGTTCTAGTTGTTATGTAGTTATGTAATAATACTATTGCAGAGCTATGTGCCAGAGCTGTGTTTTTATTTTTAAGACTTTTTTTTAGAGTAGTTCTAGGTTCACAGTAAAATTGAGAGAAAGGTAAAGAGGTTTCCCCTGTGCTCCCTATCCCTACAATTGCATCTCCCCTCCCATTACTGTCATGTCCACCAGAGGCGCACCTATGTTATAATTAATGAACCTACATTCAAACACCATTATCATCCAAAGTCCATGATTTACATGGTGGTTCACTCTTGGTGTTGTACATTCTATGGGTTCAGACAAATGTATAGTGATATGTATCCATTATTATGGCATCATACAAATTATTTTCACTGCTGTAAAAATCCTGTTTTTGCCTATTTATCCTTCTTTCACTCCAAGCCCTGGCTATCATGGATCATTTTATTGTCTCCATAGTTTTCTCTTTTCCATAATGTCATATAGTTGGAATCATAGGGTAGATGGCCTTCTTAGATTGGCTTTTTTACTTAGTAATAGCGTTCAAGATTCCTTAATGTCTTTTCATGACTTGGTGACACATTTCTTTTTTTGCACTGAATAATATTCCATTGTCTGGATATACCACCACTTATTAATCCATTCACCTACTGAAGAACATCTTGGTTGCTTCCAAGTTTGGAGAATTATGAATAAAACTGCTATAAACATCTGTGTGCAGGTGTTTATGTGGACATAAGTTTCCAGTTCTTTTGGGTACATACCAAGCTGTGCAACTATTGCATAATATCATAAGAATATGCTTAATTTTGTAGGAAGCCACCAAATTGTTTTCCAAAGTGGCTGTACCAGTTTGCATTCCCACCAGCAATGAATGAGGGTCCCTGTTGCTCCTCTTCCTCTCCAGCATTTGATGTTAGTGTTTCAGTTTGGCTATTCTAACAGGTGTGCAGTGGTATCTCATTACAATTTTAATCTGCATTTCCCTGATGAATATGATGTGGAACATCTTTTCATATGTTTATTTGCCATCTGTATATCTTCATTGGTGAGGTGTCTGTTCAGGTCTTTGGCGCATTTTTTAATTAGGCTGTTTTCTTATTGTTGAGTTTTAAGAGATTTTCATATCAGAGTTGTCTGTAGCATTTAATGCTAACCAGGGTTTAATGTGATGTTAATAAGAAGTAAGAGGCATAATATAATATAAAACATGGACTAAAAGAAGGTCTGTGTTTATGAGAACACCATGAGTATAGAAGAGATGAGAGTTGCTACTCAAAAATGTTTGAACTCGAACACAGGCAGCCAGGCTGTAAGAAAGTCCAAGTTAGATATGCAGATAGGATGTGTGGAGAAAGAGAGATGCATGCTAGTCCCCATCTGTTTCAGTGAACCCAACTCAGGTGTCAGACGTATGTACGAAGGGACAATCTTAAACGTTCCAGCTCTGTCAGGTGCCAAGCTAATAACATCAGAGGCCCCAGGCATATAGCCCCAGTTGAGCTGTCCATCCACCTATATGCATTGAAGCAACCCCAGCTGAGTCCCAGACATTGTGGAAAACCATCCCCGCTGTGCCCTGCTCAGCTCTCGTAATGCTCAGAATCATAAGCATAATACAGTTAAGCAGTTTGCTACTGAGTAATAGATGGCCAGGACACGCTCTTTAGATCCCCTTTGTAACTCAGATGAGGTTTAAAGCATGGGTGGGACATTAGCCTTCACATAAACTAAAACAACCTAAACTGCTGAGTACACAATTGTATTTTGTTTGCAATTTCAGTTTCCTTTGAAAATGCAAACCACGGTGGTTAATTAAATACTAATAACAAATATTTAACAAAATGTTGGCATCTGACTATGACCTTATAGGAAAAGGACATGCGAAAACACTTTTCCAGGTATGTCTTTGGCCTAGCTCCGGTTTAGTGCCCTCTCTGGTTCCATTAGGTTGGTATACTTCGGCTTTTCTCTCTCTTCCTCTTGTTCTTGCTTGTTTTCTCTCTCAGTCTCTCTTACTGGAATAACATGAGAAAAATAGGAAGAGTAACAGTTATGTTGTAGGCATAGTGCATCATGATAGAAGAAGGCATGCAGGGGGAATGAATCTGTGATGGTTTTGACCTATGGAGGTTTTAAGACTCATGTTTGAAGGGTGGATTCTGAGCCACGGATCTAGGTCCAGTTGCCGTGTGTACTGCAAAGCGTAAGCAATGAAGAAGAGAAGGCATTTTGTACCTAATGAATGAAACAAGAAATGGTAAAGTATACATTGTTTGTTCAAATGACTTAGTGCGCCTTGAGTGAGGGACTCAGCCTCTTTAGGTCTCTGTTTTGGGTTTCATAGTTTAAAAGGGTTGAGTTAGAGGGCCTTTAAAATCACTCTATTCCTATAATGTTTGACCTTGAGTATAAAATAGAAGAAAAGGTAAAATCAGTGATCCTGACACATAGTAGGTGCTTAATAAATATTTGTTGAAAGATTAATATGAGACATGTATCAGATTTATCTAGTAGACTCTAAGACAGTGAAAGCTAACTCTTTTCAAGAATGCTATGATTTCCTAACTGTAACACTTATATTTAGAGCCAGAACTAGACAAAACTGATATAGAGGGTATGTTTCTTGGTATCTTCATTAGTCTCCTTCTTTTCTTCTTTCAGGAATTCCAGGCTTAATCCAGGAATATACTGATACAATCCCTAAAGGATTTGCTCTCTAAACTGGATATCAACTAGGGTGTTTGGAAAATAGCCTAAAGTCAGTAAACAACTCTACCCTTTCATACCACTGAATGTTTAGAAAAACTGAACTTCTTATTTTATGTTCATTTGTAGATTATAATTATAGTGTAATATCACACTTGGGAAATGGACATTGATATAATCCACTGACCTTTTCAGATTTCACCAGTTTTACATGAGCTCACATATATATATATGTGTGTGTGTGTGTGTGTGTGTGTGTGTTTACTTCTATGCTATGTTGCCACATATGTAGATTTGCAGAACCACAATCAAGAGACAGAACTGTTATGTCACCATAAGGATTCTTTGTGCTACTTTTTAATATAAAACTGTTTCTCACCCCACAACTCTTGGCAACCACTCTGTTCTTCATCTTTACAATTTTATCATTAAAAACTGTAATATAAATGGAATCATACAGTATGTAACTTTTTGAGACTAGTTTTTTAAATTCAGTATAATTCCAACCCACTGACTTCTAAGGCTCAGCAAAAGATGGTATAATAATAGACTAAGATATGAAGGAACTGATATTTTTGGATAAGATTTCTTATGTGTGGTTTGTTTCTTTGATCCATTTAGACAAATTATCTCTTCTTTCCACTATGTATGCCAGTTCATACTATGTCAGCAATCTTTTATCGTCAGTAAAAAAGTTTTTACCTGAGAAGATGAAGGGAGGAAAAGTGAATTAAGCCTGACTTTTTATCTACCAAATATGCCATTTCTAACAATAAGCTCAAGTGAAGGGGTTATATTTAGTGATCATAAGGGTCTAGTCACCTCGGACTAGGTGTTATGTCTCGGGTTATAAAGATCCTATAAAGAAATGTTTGGTGACCTCTTTGGCCTCCAGAATTGGGAAGCAGGGAAAAAGCTCTAAATGGTAGGGCGGCACTACAAAAACCAGAACCAGAAAGTAACTAGCAGAGGTGAAAGAACTAACAAAATACCAATATTTTCACACACAAAAAGAAGAGGTCTTATTATTATCCTTGTTTTACGAATGAGAAAAAGACAGCTAGAGAGCTTAAATAATTTCCTTAAAATCACATAGCTGGAGACAGAAATCAGAATCCAAGGAGACACGATTAGAATCTATTTCTATTTCTAAGGAAATCTGTCTTTCAAAAAACAAAACCAAACCGGTGCTACAGACATTAAAGATGTAAGCATCTGGGGAAGACAGAGTCTTATGAGGGAGTGACGTCTAAGTAAACTTTGTTGATTGAAGTGGAGAGGCCATTCTAAGCAAGTTTAGAGGATTTGAGAATACATATTTATATGTTAAAGACAGCAAGGAGAATATGTTTACCTAAGGCACTGATCCCCAAAGTGTGGGCCCCAGACCAGCTTCATTAGCCTGACTAGGAACTTGTTAGAAATGCAAATTTCCTGGCTCCTGACTTAATGAATCAGAAACTTGGGGGTGGAGCCCAGAAGTCTTGTTTTAATAAACCCTGTAAGTGGTTTTAATGGGCGCTAAAGTCTGAGAACCACAAATGCCCAAGTGGAAAGCTTACATTAAATAGTATATGGAAGTGAAGGTGTTTTAATGGCCCAAAGGTATGATCCTAAGTTTAAAAGAATTTCTACAGAACTGACTTTCTTCCTCTGCCCCTTGATTCTGATCACTTGCAGGTTATCTCCATCGGCCTAAAATCTAAATTGTATTTTAGTATTCTTATGTTTATTTAAGTATCTTTGGCCTTGATTCCTACGTCTGCAATCTACTGTTCTCTGAATTTGAGTGCACTATTGTACTCTGACTTACCTCTGGCAGATATTGTTCATACCAGCCCTGGGACGGTAGAGGCATAAGAGTATTTTGATACAGCATGGATTTTGGTAAACTGAAAAGTTTTCTAAACTGAGGAGTTTAGATCATTACTTTTAGTTATAGGATATCCATAAAAGACTTTCAGTAGAGGAATGATATGACAAAAATTGTATTTTTTGAATATTAATTTGGAAGCAATCTGTAGAATAGATTGGGTGGAAGTGATTTATGAAGCTCATGCAATAAACTAGGGATGAAATGGCAAGAGCATTGGTATTGGAAGGGAATGATGGGAAAAGGAATAGAATGTGAAAAACCACACAGAATTAAGAATATGACTTGAGGACTAATTTGCAATAGAGAATTAGTAAGAGGGAGGAAAGAGTAACCAATGGATCAAGAGATTTGATAAATATGAAATAATGCTATTGACAGAAATATGGGACTCAATTCAGATATCTTGTTTTGGAGACTTAGATAATTTTTAATGTATTCAGGGTGAGAGAATGCTGAAACATCCAAGTGTTGCTTCTCATAATAATAAAATAAATGAAGGATTCTTTCTTTTACTTTTGTAAGTAAATGAATAAATGGATGCTTTCTCCAAGGATCAAAATAATAAAGTTAGATTACCTTAGGGAAGATTATGATTTTTCTGTCTTGAATTTCATTAATCCAAGCATGATTAAATAGATCTGTGTGGCTTTGAAGGCATGCTATTCCAGACAGGGCATCCAAGAGATTGCAGTAAGTGGACAAGACAAAGGAAACTTTGAAAAAGCATAGCCCCTGCACAGTGGATCCTTAGTGGCAGGGATAGTAATGGTAGTGGCTTTGATGGGGCTTTGATGGGTGAAGGGACTGGGGTGAATATTGGAGGGGTTGGTGGTGGTTTTTAAATGGAGAATATATTTATCTGGATAGTATTTTGTATTTCAGTAGTCTACTGCTCTTGGATCTGATCTTGCATGCCTCAAAAATGCACAGCAGAAATGGAGTTATGGAAATGTATAGGCACATGACTGTGTTCCTATAGAATAATCTGTTAAAAGATGCTTTGCTTGCTTAGAAGTTGATGTTAACTGAAAGAAGCCACCTACTTTAAGATAGAAAGATGTTCCCAGGTTCCATTTTCATATCTTGCCAAATCATGATAGTATGCGGAGTTTGGAAAACAACATTATGGAAATTATTTAATTACATGCAATGTATGTGGAAGGGAACACGCTTTTTCTTTAGCAGATATGCTACGCCCTGCTATACTCTTTACCTGACAAGCCATATTTAAGTTTTTCTTCTTTTGTTCCTTGGGGTTTATAATAAGCTTTAAAACGATATAGGAAATAGCGCCTGGGGACCCCAAAACACTGACACCAGGGTTCATAAAGCATTTATAAAGAAATGCTGACACATCTCTTGAGGCCATCCCTGTTAACCAATTGTTACTATAGCTGTCTGAGGAGCATATTAATACACCTATTAGCAATGTAAGTCTATTTCATTTTTGGGTCAGACAGCCAAAAGATTATTTCTTTTTTTCTTTTCTTTTTCTGATTGCCCTACCTGGGCTGTAACTAGCTGAACATTTACAACTGTGAATGATATAATGCAATTAAGACCCTCCATAACATTCTAATTTGCATATCTCATTATATAGAGTGACACCATTAGAAGACATGTGTTGAAGCTTTCAAAAATGATTATGATATGTGCATGTATAATGGGATGAATATGCCTTTCCGAACGAAGATTGTACAATATTCACAGGCATACTTAGGCTAGCAGGTGCTTTTTGAGGAAGTGATTTCTATGAGCTCATACCAATCGCATTCTTTATTTTGCTTCTCTTTTCTATGAACACAAGCACAAAAACTCAAAATAAGGTATAAATATGTAAATAGAAGCTTTAGATGATAATAATTATTCAAACACAATTATCTGGGCTCCTTACTCTTTCTCCCTCCAGATTTTCTCTTCTGGATGGGTTTGGCCAATTAGTTATTTATTTCCCACCTTCTTCCTTGCTGGGGCAAGATTTGGCAGTGACTGCATTTGTATGAGGATTCCCATGTGATGAATAAAGATTTCTATGAAATTTCATTTCATGTACAGGTTCTTTCCCAGGCTCAGAGAGGGCCTCCAATAATATATCCTCATGGTCTTCTGTTTTTGTTAGAAGGAAAAAAATTTGACATTGTGAAGTATATTTGAGAAGACACTTTAGAATGTTTCAATAATATAAGTGAGGAATGTGAGACTTCTAATTAGGAGATAAATGAGGGATACTTTTAAAAAATCATCTCTAAATATATTTATTTAAAAAACCTGAGAGACATCTTAAACAATTAATGAAATATGAAGCAAAGTGATAAATGGAGTGATTAAAATCAGTAGAAACTATTCTGATACTGAGAAATAAAACAAAAAATTTTCAGATCATACTAAAAGCTACAGTTCATTAAGAGGAACTGGAATAGAAAGAATGAATAGGCTCTTGAGTTGTTTGACAATCTAATTAATAAAGGAATGACTCATACAGACACATTAAAGAAATATAAATTTCTTGGTGCTTTGACATGAATTACTGACATTGGTGAAGATAATACTACACTCCAGTAAGACACTATAATGAGGATTAGGGCAAACTGGTTAATAACTATTATCAACTCAAACAGTATTTAATATTAGTCGCTACACAAGAAAACTTGAAATGCCTTGAAATCTTATAGTTTATATGGCAGAAACTTGGAGAGTTTGTGTGAAATTAACAATAGGAATTGTGAAGCTGTAAATTGTAAGTTGACTGCAAGCTATCAACGATGGAAAACAAATTTCAACCTATCATTTAAAGAAAATATTGTCTTATTTTTTCTCCTCCCTATAAAAACTGATCTTAAAAAATGAATACTTGAAGAAGCAATAAGATTATGCAACCAAAAGTATATCAGTTAAAAGGTGTTCCAAAGTTGTCCTAATAGCTAATTAATAAAACAACAATTTTTCTGGATTTTGCTATATTTGTGGTATTGGTTACATTTAAAATAATTGTAATTTTTAATAGTTCAAAATATTCACGTTCATGACTACTTTCATATCTGTAATTTTGCATTGCTTTTTCTTAAAGTACCGCAAATTGTATAAATTTAAGCCTTATAAAACCCGAGTCAGCTCCTGCCTTATGGTCCCTCTCCACACAATAGCTCTGAGGTCTGTTAACAGTTTTCTCACCTTGACCCTTTCAGCGGAAGGGTAGTAACCCCTTTCTGCTTTTGTGACTCTGTGGAATTCATCATCTTTTGTCGGCTTTCTTAAACCGTGGTTTCTCAACCTTGGCCCATTGACATTTTGACTGGGTGATTCTTTGTTATGGGGGCTGTCCTGTGTGGTGCAAGACGCTTAGGACTACACTTTGCTTTTACCCACTAGATGCCAGTAGCATTTCCCAAGTTGTGACCATCAAAAATGCCAAATATCTCCTGAGGGGGAAAATCATCATCTCCAGTTGAGAATCACTTTCTTAAAACTTTATCTATGGTTCTTTCATTAAAATCCTTTCAAATGCCCCTTTCAGCTTGCCATTTTTTCTAATAAGATAGTTATTATCAAATATATTTTCAAATGAATCACAAAGCAGATATGTCATTCTGATAAACGTCAAAATTAGGTACATCATTTTTTTCTTTAAGAAAACAACTATACATTATATTCTTCTGTGTGGAGTAATAGTTTGAAGAACATTATTTTAAATGCTAAGGATCACAAAAGGAGGGAAAAATATACATACAAACAACAAATATAAAAATGAAAAAAAGAAAATAATTCTAGAACAAAAACATCCCATAATGTCAATCACTAAAGATGGTGAAGAAAACTTAAAAATACTTGAACTTGCTTAGGGATTCAAGCAAACAAAACAAGGAAGATTATGAAAGAAACAAAAGAGAGATGAGTTTAGGCAGGACTTTCAGTGACAGCAAAGGGAAGGAGGTTGGCAAATCCTTTCCCTTCAAAAACAAAAGTACTGTTTTTGTTATTGAGTTGTAGGAGTTCCTTATATATTTGGGAACCCGTTATCAGATATACAATTTGCAAATATTTTTTCCCATTCCATAGGTTGTGTTTTCACCCTGTTGATTGTTTCCTTTGCTGTGCTGAAGCTTTTTAGATTGATGTAGTCTTTTTTTCACCTTTATTGCCTGTACTTTTGGTTTCATATCCATTAAATCATTTCCAGGACCAATGTCATGAAGCTTTTCCCCTGTGTTTTCTTCTGGGAGCTTTATAATTTTGGGTCTTCCACTTAAGACTTCAGTTCATTTTGAGTTGAGCATGGTGTAAGTGGGGTCCAGTTTTCCCAGCACCGTGGAAGTGACTGTCCTTTTCCCATTGTGTATTCTTTGATGTCCTTGTTGGAGATCAGTTGACCTATTAGACATTGTGCTTGTCAGCTTGTCTATTTCTTGTCCTAAACTGGACTATAATAACCTTATCTTAGGGTGTCAACTATACTTACAAAGAAAAGTAAACACGTTTGGTTTAAAATAAAAAAAATCAATTAATGTGATATGCCACATTAATAGAATAAAGGATAAAATCATATGATCATCTTATAGATGCAGAGAGAGCATTTAATAAAATTCTACATCCATTCATGGATTAAAAACTCTAAATAAATTAGAAACAGAAGGCAATTTCCTCAACCTGATGTAGGGCATCTGTGCAAAATCTGCAGTGAACATTGTACTTAATGGTGAAACTCTGAATACTTTTCTCATAAGAGCAGGAAGGCAAAGAGGTGTGATGTCAATATTTCCACTTACTACTGTATTGGAGGATTTAGTCAGAGCAATAATGCAGGAAAAATTTATTAAAATTACACAAATTTTGAATGAAGAGGAATAATATTCTTTATTTGCCACCATCATGATCCTTAATGTAGAAAAATCCTAGAGGACATATAAAACAAAGAAATAATAACCATACCAAACCTTACTAGAACTTAAAAATGAGTTCAGCAAGGCTACAGGATATGACACAAAAATCAATTGTGTTTTATATAATAGAGAAAAAAGTGAAATTAATAAATCAGCTCTATTCACAGTAGAATAAAAAAATACTCAGAAATAAATTAAACCAAGGAAACATAAAATATTTTAAACAAAACTCATAAAATATTGCTAGGAGAATCCAAAGAATTTCTCATAAATGGAAAGACTACATAATGGATTGGAAAACTAAGTACTCTAAAGATGGTGATCATCCCCAAAGTGATTTATACCTAAAACAATCATTATCAAAACCCCAGAAAGGATTTTTCTTTTGTAAAAATTTATAAACTAATCTCCCAAATTTACATAGAAATTCAAAGAACCTGGAATAATCTAAACAGTTTTGGAGAAAAAAGTCATTGGAGGAATTAAAATACCTAATTTTAAAACTTTCTGTGAAGCAATAATAATTAAGATGGTATGGTATTGGTATAAGCATAGACATATATATCAATGAACAGCATTGAAAATCTAGGAATAGATCTAGGAATAAACAAATGAATATGAATAAGGTAAGTTCATTTTTAATAAAGATGTTAATGCAATTTAATGGGGAAATGATAGTCTTACCAACACATTTTATTGGGAATATGGTATATTATATAAAAAAAAAATGTAGATCCTTATGTAACACTACAGACAAAAGTTAAATAAAAATGAGTCACTAGACCTGAATATCGAAACTAACATAATGAAACTTCTAGAAGAACACAAAATAAAATCTTTCTGACTTTGGGTTAAGAAAATATTTCTTAGATATGACACTAAAAGCAGGATTCATAAAAGAAAAAAATGATAAATTGGATTTTAAAACTTTTAGGATACCATTAATAAATGAAAAGGCAAGGCACAAACTGGGAGAAATATTTGCAAATCATATATCTGATAAGCTATTTGTATCAAAAATATATAAAGAACTCTTACAACTCAGAAATAAGATAGACAATCCAATTAAAAAATGGGCAGAATATTTGCACCATTCACCAAATAAGATACCCAAAAGCTAGTAAGTACACGAGGAGATGTTCAACATCATTACTCACTAGGATAATGCAAATTATGAACACAATGTGATAAAACCATATACCCAAAGAATGGCTATAATGAAAAAGACTGACAATATTAAGTGTTGATGAGGATGTGGAGAAACTTAACTCTCATAAATTGTTGGTGGGAATGTAAAGTGGTATTGTCATTTTGGAAAACAATTTGGTAGTTTCTTAAACAGTTAAAATAGAAATTTACCATATATCCTAGGAATCCTACACCTAGTATCTCTCCAAGAGAAATGTAAACGCATCTACATAAACTTGTACATAAATGTTCACTGCAGTATTATTCATAAGACCTGCAAACTGGAAACAATCCAAATGTCTATTCAGTGATGACTAGATAAACAAAATGTGGTGCAGCCACATAGTGGAATACTATTTAATTAGAAAAGGGAGCAAACTAGTGTCACATGCTACAGTATGGATATACCTTGAAAACACTGTGCTCAGTGAAAGAAGTCTTATACAAAAGACCACAACTTTTTTCACTCTATTTCAATATACTTTTTGGAAAAGCCAATCTATAGAGATAGAAAATAGATCAGAGGATGCCTGGGTTTGACAGGTAAGTGGGCATGGAGGATCTTTTTAGGGTAAAAGAAATATCCTAAAAGCAGATTGTGATGATAACTGCACAATTCTATACATTAACTAAAAATAATTGAATTATACAATTACAATGGGTGTATTTTATGGCCTATAAATTAAATCTCAGTAAAGCTATTTAAAAGAGAAGTAGGTCACCCTGTTGGTAGACAACTGATGCTTTCTTGTACAAACAAAAAAATGGGAGTGATTTTTCAATTTAGTCATGATGTCTTGTGAAATCATCAGTATGTTTTAATTAATTTTCTTTGAATTTTTCTGTTGATATTTTCAGATTATGCTTTGTAGCAAAAGGGTTTATAGTAAGGAGTTATCCTTACAAGTTCTAAGTGAGAATGACCCTGGAAGCATTAGAGAGAATTGTGCTTTAGGTTGGAAAGGAATGCAGACATGCATACCCTTGACCATTTTGGGCTTTGTGTTGGGTTTGTCCAATTTTATTATGTCCATTTTTCTTTTCTGATTCTTCGAGTTCAATGGTGTGGCTTAACCATCCCCTGGCTCAGTCTTCTCCCACAACTTGCCCTGGGGATAATTGTTAAGCCCATATTTGTTGACTTATATCTGAGAAAGGATTTTTCTTTTTTGTTAAAAATATATACATATCACCCTGGCTTGCATTTTTTACATTGGGTTCTCTAGCCGGTCTAGTCAACATTAATGTGACTTTAAGAATTGTTTGGCTTAGTTTGGTTTTGTTTGGATTTGCCCAAGCATGTTCTGTGACCATACATCAAGTATCTAAAACTCATTTGTGGGTGTCAGCCGTACCCCTTTCAATCAGGTTAGATAATGTGAGTTGGGAAGCAGATTGCTTATTAGCATACTGTCTGATCAATCTAATAAACTTTAATTCAGTTCAGTTTAGCTTATTGCTCCCCAGGGTGCAGTGTGACTTTCTCCAACTTGCTGAGATAAAACTCCGATCCCATAACACTCAGTGCAACCCAGATGAACTTTCCCACCAGTTCTCATACCATTCACAAGTAACACTAGGGGCTGCCAAAACGCAGCCTCTTAGTTTAGTCTCCTATCTTACATAATTATTCATGTAGTGATTCATCAGGTGCAGCTTTCCAGAAATTGCAACCTGGAGTTCATGCTGAAGCTATTGAAATTAATTGTAACCACTGAGATGAATACTTAAAGTCATCTAAAAACTCTAATAAGGAAATGTATCAGATTTTGCTAGTAAACATTTTTCTCTGTTTGGTATGATCCTTAAAGTGTGTGAACTCAATATCCTAAGGTTTTTCTCTGTTTGGTATGATCCTTAATGTGTGTGAACTTAATAACCTATTAAATGCATTTATCTAGAATGCTATAATTATATCTCAATTAAAAAACATTAAGTTAAAACCAATGAAATACAGACATGAATTATCATTATTGCTTTTCTGAAAAACTTTCCTAGACTCATGTCAGCATTTAAAGTAGAAGCATTTATGTTTCTTTTTGGTGAAACTCTCTTCTTCTATCCTTATCCCCACATTCCACTCTGCATTTGAGCTTGTCAAAAACTTTTTCAAGTCTGTAAGTTTGAGGTGACATGTACAGTATGAAGAATGTGGATTTTTGAGTCAAACAATCCTAGGTCTAAATTTTACTGAGACCAATCAGTATTGTTCCATTAGGCATGTCACTAATATCTTTGCACTGCAATTGTCCCTGCCTTAGATTGGCAGTAATAAAATCTATTGTGAGGGGGCTGTGAGGATGAAGAGCAATGTCCATAAAATGCTTGGTAAAAGTAGATACACTACCAATACTGGCTCATGCCCTTTCCTTCCTTTTCCTCTTCTTTTTCTTCAAGATTACAACTTTTGCATGACTACATAAAATACACTTGGTAGTCATGATGTTCTCTTCCTTTTTTATAAGGCCTCTCCCAGTCTTGTAGAGAAATAGGATGATAGCCATTACATCATTTATTCAATAACTATTTACGTGCTCCAATTATTTGCTTGACAGTTTTCTAGATGTTGGGTATATAGTTATGAATAAAATTATAGTCCCAGTCTTCAGGGAACATACAGACTAGTAGTTGTGACTAATCACATGGGTTTAGCTCTTTTTTAAAAACCCACTCAAGTTGATATCAGATTGAGTAGTACTTCAACATTCTGGAAGGTGCCACCCTGAATTGCCAACGATATGGTCATTGAATAACTTGAGTTTACAAAAGAATTGGCTGTCCTCATGTAGAGCCTGGCACGAGATGTTTTAAATAGTTCGAAGATACTTACAAAAAAAGATAAAAGAAATAAACTAACACTTGTCAAAAAAATCTTACTTCATTTTCTCTTTAGAACAACCATTAAAGGCAGGTGTTATTTTTATTTGATTTATAATAAGGAACCAAAGCTGAAAAGATAAAAAATCTTCCCTAACTTTTATAGCCAGAAAACAGTGGTACTGTTTATCTTCAGAAATCCAACATTTTGATACTATGTCAAGATATATGGCAGCATTAATTAAGTAGATTAGCACCCGTTCCTAACAGTGGTGAATAAGATGACCTCTATTTTTGATACGCTTCTCTATTTGCACCCTGTTATTCCTGGCCATTTTTTAATAGCTTAATCAGGGTTAAGATTAAACATATCATCAGGCACAGATTCTCTTAGAGCAGAGGTGGGAATAAATGGATTTCAAGGGTTGCTTCCAGTCTTGTGATTTGTGATTTTAATAGGTTGGTATTATTCCATTTATTTGCATTTTTTAAAATCAGAGGATAATGTTTAGCCCAAATGAATAAATCTCTAAAGAGACAATTTCGCTCATAATGGCACATGGGGACAAGGGACAATGGCACGTTTATGGATGGGGCTTGAATGACCTACTGGGCCCTGGTCTAGTCCTACAGAGGAGGCAATCACTATTCTTTGGGCCCTGGCCCTGGGTACACATTACTTAGGGCTTTAGGGTTAGCAATGGTTTGGATAAACTTCTAAGTTCTTGTATACAGGACAGAAAAAAACATATGTTATGTTACACACCACTCTGTTGTACCAATGGGAAAACACCCCTTAGGTG
The DNA here is from genome assembly GCF_030020395.1 of Manis pentadactyla. Classification (NCBI taxonomy): domain Eukaryota; kingdom Metazoa; phylum Chordata; class Mammalia; order Pholidota; family Manidae; genus Manis; species Manis pentadactyla. Next base: position 15,981,297 of record NC_080026.1, read on the forward strand.
ACAAATCAGTGATGCAGAGCATGCTCACTGAAAATATATTGTTGGACTGGGTAGGCTTTACTGCTAATAAATTAGCCATTCTTCTAAAATCCTCACCCAAATGAAGAATTTCTCTTTTATGGATTCAATTCTTTTAAAAAGTATATAAAAAACAGTCACCAATACTATATCTCTGTTTCATTACAATTACATAAACTGTTAAATGAAAATGATTCTGACAATTACAATGGCAGAAACTGGTTTAAAAAAGGTTCATTTAATATAATTGAAGATGTAAACTAGTGCCTGCTTAGCCTAGAAAAATTATAACACACAGAAAATGTTGCTTATATCGTCTCTCAGAATAAAGCATGGTTGCCAAAAATTACCTCTTTTCTAATATTTAGTCAGCTCAAAAGAGGAATCAACTTCCATAAAGAGTCAACATTTCCAGTTTTTCCCCTTTCCTAATTATACAGAAAGTTACTCTGAAGTCAGACTACTTTTATGCATTAATTAACCTGATTCCCCCATGCAAATATTTAACAAACATCTAGGAAACAAATATTCAGACATTGATTGAATTAAACAAATATTCAGACATTGATTGAATTAAACTGAACCCATAATCCAGATTCCACATGCTGTTTATTTTTCCCTCACCTAACCTGGATGGGCGGGTGTGGGTTTGACTTTTCTTACACTCCAGGGGTTTTGAGCATCGTTTGGTCTAATTGATTTCCCTACAAACTGACAGTCTGATAGACAAGGAGCCTATTTATTTCTTAGTCAGAGAAATGGGCTACAATCTGAAATACCAGTGCCGATCTTTCTCGGCATGGCCTCTATTTTTTAATTTACATCATATTTAATCTTTAGAAAATTATAATAAGACAAGAGGGATATGGAGAAAAACTCAAGATGTATATAACCCCTGTGCACACTTCTGCTTAGGTTAATAGAAATTTTTGAATACCAACAGTGTAACATCTCAACTAACAGCTAATAATCATACTTGCTATATGAAAATATGGGTGGTTTGTCCCAGCTTGGTAAGAAATTGCCCAAAGGCCCGTGGGAAAGGGCAAGGTGATTTTTCATTACACTGTGATAAGCCTTAAAAATACAGCATCACTAAAGACTTTTTGACTGTTATTCTTCCTTTCTCCCCTGCTTAGCTTTCTGCTTTTCTTTATTCAAAAGTTACTTTATTAAAAAATTACTTATTGAGAATATGCCATACAGCAGGCTATGTACTAGGCAGTAGTTAAGTTATCCTTTACCTTGGTAAGTAATAGTTACTATATGTAGCATTTTGGGAGGGAGGGGCCAGTGGGAGGCATGAGAACAAAGGGGAAGGTGGAGAGTAAGGATAAGATCAAGACAAGGGCAAGTTGTTTATATTAATTAATTCACATCATGCTAAACTTTATTTCCCCTTGAGTTGGTTATTTTGTTCACTTACCAAGTATTTATTGAGCAAATACTATGTTCCAGGCACTGTCCTAGGCTCTGGGGATGCAAAGTTAAGGTATTTTAGTCTTATCCTCATGGAAGGTACAGCCTAGTGGGGGAAAGAGGGGTAAATAAAGCACCTCCATCAGGGGTGGGGAAGTTTTGTGATGCAGACTTTTGCGCAAGGAACTATGCAAGCCCAGGGAGAATGCATCCAAGTCAGATGAGAAAATGATACTGAATTTACTATGAGATGGCCAAAAGTAAAACAAAACAAAAATAGAATGGAACAAAACTAAACACTTTTATTAGTCTAGTTGGCCTTGATAAAAAGGGAAGGATTTAATGAGGAAAACTGTTTTAGTCTTAGCAGCCTGCAACTCCCATTATTAATTTAAAACATACAAGAATAAATGTATCATTTGCATGTTATGTTTTAATGCTTACAGACTGCTAACTAACTTTATAGATATATATCCCTCATGATGTTATTGGGTAGTAAGACTAATTTATAGACTTATAAGTATTGTTCAGTTTCTTTGATAAGTCCCCAAATCTTTTATCATCATAGCAAATTATCAATAGCTCAATGCCTATTTTAACTGCATTGAACAAACTGCCTGATATTTAAAGTCTGTTTGGTAGAGTTATTATTGTTTTATTCTAGTGAAGTGGTCTTTTGTTTGTAGTGGTATAATTGGCAGTCCCTAAAAAAATATCAGCTCTGCCAATCATACCATTATGTGGTGGTAACTTTGATGTGAAGTTGAACTTGGACTATCTTTCCTCTCTGATAGCACAAGGGAAGGACAAAAAATGCACTTGACATAATTTTCTTTGGTAAGCTGAGGTACTAAGCAAACAGCTGTATTCTTCTGTGTGAGCTGTGCATAAAATAACAGAATATTAAATGGATGCCAAAAAAAAAATCCTTCAGTTTCAATTTCTTGTTAGACAAAAGATCAAAATAGCCCCAGCACCAACAAATTATCCACCATTCTGAAGTTGTTTTATAGCTAGGAAACAAGTATTACAGAAATACAATTTTCCTACATTATAATATAGAAAAGGTATGTGTAATTTTATCAAAATAATGTGAATAGTAAAATAAATTACCCTAAATTAGGTATCAGAACTATTCAATGATGGTACATAATAAGAGTAAAATAGTACAGATTCTTTTTATAACTCTGATTTTTCAAATTCATATCTATAATATGAATTTTTCAAATTCATATCTATAATATAACATTTGAGTTAAGGTAGCATTCATCCTGCCAAGAGGGAAGGTACTCTGAAGCAAGATTAATTCGTGAGCAGTGATATGCCAGAGGTTGTTGAATTGATAACATAATGAAAATCCTGGAATTACTTCTAGTTTTTTCCATTTTATCTTCCTTATTATAAGAGAAGAGTGGTAGTAATTCTTTCTAGCATCTTTCATAATAATTAGGTAATTGAATCCCCAACTCAGCATTTTTCCTTCTTTGGTATATTTAAAGCTTCTCTGAAGCTTAAGTATGAAGAGTTTCCTAGGAATGAGTCACCACAATTAAGCCCTTTATAAAAAAACTTGCTTTCATTAGCTAGTAAGAACTATTAGAAATTTGGCTTTACCACTCTCTCCATGTTTGTTATTATGAGACACATCTATTTTTATTTATTAAGTAATTTAAACTTAGGCTAATAATTAAGACATTTGTTTTATTATGAAATTTTATTGTACATAGCTTTTATTATTTATAACATATTTATTTTGGTTTTTCTTTGGCCATCTAATCACCGTCATCTAAGTACCCTGTAGTTATGACCATGGTATCCACTTTGTAGCACACAACAAATCTGTTTTCTGCAAGATTCAAGGGTGATTTTGTTATAACCCTATTTGTAATTTCCTAATTTCTGAGCTGATGAAGACACAAACATTAGATGTTAATTCATTTGAAGTGACATGACCACAGAAGCTCCAGCTAAAACAAAAAACCCAAGTTACAAAAATAGCACATAGAACATCTTAATCAACAATGTAACTGTCATATTATGCCTGTAAAAAAAAAAATCACATTCAACGGAAGAAAGGGAAACACAGAAAAGTTGGTATATAAGTGTTGTAAAAATACAAATTTTTAATAAGTGGTCATTACTCTGGCATTTTTGTTGTTTCGTTGATGAGGTTTCATCAACAGATTCAGAAATGTCTATTCCTTTTTAATAAATATCCCCATATTTCAAATACCACAGAGAAGAAAGATCCATGGCAATTACTTGGAGCCTGTAAGAAGCCCATTTTGTTTTGAGTTTATTTCCCTTACATTCATATGTAATCAAGTTTGAGTCAGATCACTGCTGTGCTTCATGCAGTGTCACTATATTAGAAGCCATTATACCCTTGGCAATATGAAGGTCTATGTGGTTCTTGACTAAATCTATGAACTGGTGCTGGTTTAATCTTGGTCTTTGCACATTCTCATCTCTGCTAAGACTGTTTTTTCTCACACCGTCCAACTGGTCAACTCTCGCTTTGTTGATACAAAATTTAGTTGTTTGTATCAGGGAGGGTGAATCTCCTTCCCCAGCCTCTGCTTCCTCATAGGGTTTCTGTTGTAGTTTTGTTTTTGTTTTCTTCTAGTTGTATTGAGATATAATTAATACATAATGTTGTATCATTTTAAGGTGTACACCGTAATTATTCGATATATGTGTAACTTGTGAAATAATCACCACATAAGTTAGATTAATATCCATCCCCTCACATAGTTACAAATTTTTTAATTTTCTTGTGATGAGAACATGTAAGACTGGATAGGATTAATCAGTCCCTGTGTACCATCTGTGACTGGCAACACATGTAAATGGTTGTATTTCCTCATGTATTTTGGTCTGGACATCTTCATCATGACTGTCTCCCCTACCAGACTGAATTCTTTGAAAGCAAGAATTCTCTTAGTCACCTATTTTTTCCCCATTGTCTAGAACAATCTCTAGTGTGGTACAGATAGGTATTAATCCATGTGTATCGCATCAAAAACAATGTAAGGCAAAGAAAGGCAAGAACCAAATGATTTCACTCATCTGTGGAATATGACAGCAAAGTGGAAACTGAAGGAACGAAACAGCAGCAGGCTCACAGAACCCAAGAATGGACTAACAGTTACCTAAGGGAAAGGGACTGGGGAGGGTGGGTGGGAAGGGAGGGATAAGGGGATTAAGGGGCGTTATGATTAGCACACATAATGTAGGGGGGCACAAGGAAGGCAGTATAGCACAGAGGAGACAAGTAGTGACTCTATAGCTGTGTCTACACTGATGGACAGTGACTGTAATGGGTATGCGGTGGGGACTTAATAATGGGGGGAATGTAGTAACCACAATGTTGCTCATGTGAAACCTGAGCATAACATTGTATATCAATGATACCTTAATAAAAAAAAGAAAGAAAAAAATGTAATTGGCTGTCTTTATTTTTAAAAAAAAGGTTGTTGTAATACCTAAAATGATAAGGGAAGTTGGGTCACTAAACCTGATGTGATTAAATATCATGAAGGAGTCCATATAGGAATGAATCCATTAGACAGATGTGGCTATACACGTCTGTTTAAGTCTTTAAGGTTTTTTAAAAAAAGGATTATTTATTTTTTATTCTCACTGGTTTAGAACCTATATGACATTCCTTCATAGAAAGAAGCCTTATTTTCTTTTCCTGCTTTTTTTTAAATGAAAAAAGAAGGACACATCCTGTAGGAATATTCTGAAAACCCCATCAAACTTCCAAACTTGCAGAACATTGCCAAGATATGCACATCTTAAGATTTTTCTCTTATAAAGCCAAGAAATGTGCAGCTTATTAGCAGTTCTCATGTACAGTTTTATGAGGAAAAGGAAAATGCAGAAGTGAGTGTTCCTATGGCAATGAGGCTTCAGTTCTGACTCCTTTCCCAGCTTTGCAACAAGCGAGCTATGACTGTGGAGTCCTCGCAGCCAGACAGCTGGCGGAGCCTCCTAGGACCGAACAGTTGCTTTGACAAAAATCTTTGTTGGATCTGCTTTACTCCTTTCTTCTCAGTTAATTCTCACTTGTGTAAAAGAAAAAGCCATGCTTATGTACTGATAACTTGGGTTTTTCATAGAGCTTGCTTCCCTTTCATGCACACATAACCCATCTTTTTCATATCCTTGTGTTTGACTTATGAATCAGCCTGCATTTTTGCAGGCTCCTATCATATCATTCAGATGAAAAGTCTGAAAATCAGGGCATCATCTCTGGAACAGAGTGCCAACTCTCTGACTGACGGTGTTGCAATGAGGCCACAAATCGGACACCTTAGGCACCTGAAGCTGTATCTATGTCAGTGGAGCAACAGAGTCATACCTTGGAATTCTGTTTTGGATAATTAGACGCTGTGTTCATTAGAGGCTGAGTTTAGGTCACAGAAAAACATCTCTGACACAATTCTTCTCGCTCATAGGCTACATTACTTCGGATTAAATTAATATTTGATTCCCGGATCTGTAAAAAGCACCATTTTATGTCCAGGGGGCTAAAGATAGTTCTATACCACAGTCCATGTATCCAGGTGTTTATGGGAAAAGTTATAAGGAGCAGGGACATAAAAGAAGCAGGACTGATTGTAGTTATGCAGCATTTAAGAGTGGTAGTTGTTTCTCTCTCTCTTCATTACTTTTTCTCTTTTTTACAGTTAGGGATTCAGGTTAAAGTTTAAATCAGGTGAAGGATTAAAATATACTTCTTTCTGTCCTCTGACAAAGATTCTCATAAGGAAGTACTGCCTACATAATGGAGAGAAGAATAGAATTCTCTTTTTCCTAAGTGTTGTAGAGACACAGTCTATTGAGAGATGTCAACTGGCATTTGATACTCGTGTCTTTCTACCCATGGAAAGGTTATCCAGGGACTCAGCTCATGACTTCCCTGATCCTGACCAGGCATCTTGCCAGCAGATTGAAGAGCTCTGCTGGCTGGACCATGGCCCCTTCTCCCTACACTCCTAGCCTAACTTATATAGACCAATGTCTAGCCATAAAACCAGAAACTACCCAATTGATAAAAGCAGTTGAGTTCTCAGGTTTCATGAATAGAAGTAGAGCACCCAGGAAAAGGGAGAGATAAGCTTATTTTATTTCTGCTGCAGAATACCTGGAGTATTGTATCCAGTTTGGACTATTTTACAGGTGTCATTGAACATACTGAAGAAATGCAGGGAGTTGAATATGCTACAGAGAAACAGGTTAAGGGACTAGATAGGGTTGGCTTGAAAATGGAAGACTCACAGTTGTATGATTGTCTTCAAATATCTCTCATGCAAAATAGGTTGAGAATTATTCTTGTTACCCTCAGAATAGTGATTCTTAAGTTTTATGAATCATAGGCATTTTTGAGAATCTGGTGAATGCTTCGTACACTTGAAGGAAAAGATACACACAGACACCATATATATACATATACACATACACACACACAGGTAATTTTTAGGAACAACATGCATATGGAAACCCTCAGATATGCCTTTTTCCTATAGGGTGGATGTAGAAAGACCAGAGCAGCAGAGTTCAATTTAGTAATAGTAGAGTTTTCTAGTGATTTGAGTTTACTGGAGCCAAAATAGGCTGCTCCAGGAGTTGATAAACTATCACTGGGCAAGTTTGAGAGGCTGGTGGCTCTGTGAGGGTTCTGTCAAAGAGGAATCTTATAAATACGGTGAAGTTTTGGCTTGATGAATTCTAACTCCTTTAAAGCCTTGAGAATCAATTAGAATCTATGAGTTTTATGGTAAAAGCCTCACATAACGATTGGTCTATAAGGCATATGGTAATCCTGTTCACAGACACTGGCATTCATGTACAGCTTTATAGAGTACTTGATTTATTTTAGGACTTCTGCTTAATTTCCTCTTGGTCTTCCCATAATTTTCATTAGCTCCATTTGGAGTTCTTTTTGGGTTTGGCTCTATGGACCAGTACCCATATTCATTGCAGCAATAAAGCTTTAAAACTGAGTTATAAAGTCATGTGTTAGTTATCAGATTTCCCTAGCTCATTAGCTCCTAGAGAATAGAAGCTGGAGTTTTTTAGGTTGATCTTGTAGAGAAACCTGCACCACGGATTACCAAGGTCACTCTGTGACTCACTGCCATCCTTTGGGCAATCATATTTTCAAGGAACTTTTACGTTAATTGCTGGAATGACTTTACATTGTTTTGCTGGAGAAAGAAAATGAGAGAGAGAGAAAGAAAGAAAGAGGGAGAGGAAGAAAGAGGGGGAGAGGCAATAATTCTGGTCACTGTTAGCCAGAACCTCTTAATACCAATCTATTCTACTGCTGAACTAAACAAATAGATTTGGTTTCCACTTTCCAGTCCTTGGGATTTTTCCTGTCCCTAGAAGCAAAGGTGTTGCTTAATGGTAACTATGTTGCTCAGGGCTTCTAGATCAATTTGGGATAAAACCGTATCTTTCTTGTTGTCCAGACAAGGCACAGAGAAAGAATGAATAACATCATCTCACAAAAGGTAGAAATCTCATGACAAATAGAAACTGAGAAATACATACTCTTATAGAAGCATTTGCTGTTGTGACCATTACTGGGGCCTCAGATGTGTGACAAGTAGGTTGCATTACATTTAAAAAGTACTGTTGAAATATATTAGTAATTCATCCATTTCCGTACACCGAGGGTTACTTGAGAGATTTCTAAGAGTAGATTCTTACACAGGAAGGCTACATATTTCTGAAAATGCCAGCTATTTAGGGAAGTTATCATAAAAGGTATTAGAATCAGGAGAACAATGTATGGAATTTTGGATGTTGCAACCAGAGGAATAGCTAAAGAAGGTCCAGGAAAGGGCACCTGAGCTGAATCAAGGGAATGTGAGTGCTGCCATCTGAGGACAATCTAAAAATATTTGCTCTCATCTGTCTGGCAATATGCAGGCTAAAATGGAAAATGATTGATGCCTGTCAAATTATGAAAGTTATGTATAATTGGAACCAGACTTAAATGCAAATGAACTAACATATGTGAATGGGATTTAAATAGTTCCTGGCACATAGTAGGTGTTCAATAAATGTTAATTCCCTTTTTATGCAAGCTTATTTGAAAATTTAAAAGAGGAAATTTTAACACAAATGAAAAGAGATATAATTTGCAGTAGGTAGTAAACATAGGGAATTTGGTATTGAAAGAGGTGATTTTGGTGGAAAATGTGGAACTAACTTCAAAATAGACTTGGATAAATCCAGAGATGATAGATACATAATGATTAGTTCAGGGAAACCAGTTATGAGTTTTTGTAGCCTGAGGGGACAACATCTAACTTCCAAAAATAAGTTTGTTGTTTTCCTCGTTATAAAAGACACATTTGTTAAAAACTTTTAGAAAGATAGATGGACAAAAACTAAACTTACTTATGATACCACCATATAGTAACACCACTCAAAATTTTACATGTATAGTTATAGTACTTTTCCATGTAAATGAAGATACTTCATGAGCTGTGCATAATTGTTTGATAAAGTTTATTTTCTTTAATGAACTGAAAATCTTTCCATCTCATTAAGATTGTTTACAACACAATTTTATGCGATTAATTCTACATAACATGAAGAATATCACATGTTATAGAATCAGTTGCCTATAGCTGACCTTGATAATTTCCCTAAGTCTTTGCCATCAGAACCAGTATCCATGTGTCTGCCTCTGGGTAGTTCTTAACATATTTTATTAGGTTGAATCCTTAGGAGTGAAACTGTTTGGTCAAACAATATGAAAATTTTTGAAGCTTTTAATAGTCATTGCCAAATGCCCTCCAGAAATATTATAATAGTAACATGTACTCCCATTTTGGTTAAGTACTCATTTCTTCAAACTCTCCAAATGTGAGTATATTAAAAACACTATATGGAATTTATTTGTAAGTTCTGTAATTTTGGGATATGCTATAATTTTAATTTACAATGATTAGTAGTGAGATTAAATATTAAGTATTTAAAAATGTTTACTTTTTAGGAGCGAGATTCTGTCATTTTATGTACTTTCTCCAATATTGTATTTGACTTTTTCTTACTTGTGTTTGATGTGTTTGACTTTTTCTTATTAATCTGGAAGATTTCCCAGTGTTGCAGTATAGTTGATTTTCTTTTTTTTTCTTTTCTATGGGAACCCCTCTGGTCCCCGCACCTTTCTACTACAGAAACCAGTTGGACAGGATTCCCTATTTCCCAAAGTCCTTTGAAGTTACACCATACGTGTGATCTAGTGCAGCCAGCCAGCTGCATCCATTTGGGACTTTGAACTGGGAGCGGGTGATGGAAGGAAGCAGGGAAAGATGAGGATTTATTCTTGTAATTTGGCAGCTCAAGCAGTGTCTGCAGTAGCATCTAATGTCCCAGGCTCAGCTTCATCTGCAGTGGTGTCTTCAGTAGATGGGATCTGTGATAGGATTTTGCTTGTCATTCTGGCTGCCTAGCCTCCATTTCTTCATTTAAAAATATCATCGTTTTAAAATTCAGATTTATTAAAGTATTTACATATAGTAAATATTAACTTTTGTTTGATGGATTTTTGAGACATGTATACAATTTCATAAACACTACCATAATCAAGATATATCACATTTGCTTACAGAGCAAGGGACGGTTTAATTGTTAAGGTACTCATTATCTAGATACCCATTTCAAAGTATAATTTATTTGTATTATTCCCATTTTGAATCCCTAATATTGAGGGACATAATCTAAAAACAAGATAAAATTCACCCATACATAACTTCATTTTAGCATTTGCTACTGACTTCTTTAGAAATGATAATTTGGTACAGATATCTGTGTGGTGTCCATATCAGAAGTCAAGGAATAAGTCAATGTATTTGCTGAATTCATCTATGTACATGGAAGGTTGAGTGAAGTAAAATATGTATTAAGTGGAATAAAATATATTGCCTCAGCTCTCAATCTTGTTGATGAGAAAAGAAACAGAAATTTTGGTTGAAGGAACTCTAAAACATTCTTTACGACCTAGGGTTAACTATGTGAAGGTATCAAAAATAATAAATCGGAAGAATAATCAGCGAATGTTCCATGGGGTAGGAATGGGTTTGAACAAGGTGTGATGAACAAGGTGTAGATTTGGAATAGGTGAAGAGGAGGAAGTTATTTCTATGTAGAGCTCAGGGAAGTGAGAATGAACTAGGCACATGTGGAAGCCGGACACTAACAAACGCTGAGTTGTAGGGGAGGACAAAATAAGGTTGCATGACCACATAAGGAGATCTCTTCTCCTTATTTCTTTTGTTGACCAGTGATTGATAGTAGAAAACATAACAAAAGAGGGAATGGCAAGTAATGTATCAGTGAAAAACCTTAGAAACAGCTGAAAATTTGTATGTTTATTGTATATATATGTATGTTTTCTGAATATGTTCGTACATGCACACTTCTCACTTTGATTTTCTATTACATGCCTTTTAACAGATATTTAAAAATTGAAATAAATTGACATACAATATCCTATCAGTTTCAGGTGTACATAGTGATTCAATATTTTTAATATATTACAAAATGATCCCTGTGATAAATATAGCTATTATCTGTGGCCATGCAAAGTTATTACAATATTATTAGCTATAATCTCTATGCTGCACATTACATCAAGGGCCTATTAGTTTTATAACTGGCCCTTTATAGGACCAGAGAAAGTTTGTACATGTTAATCTCATTCACTTGTTGTGCTCACTGCCCAGCCATTTCCTCCTCTGGTAACTAACAGTTTGTTTCCTGCATCTATGAGTTTGTTCTGTTTTGTTTTGTTTTTCAGGTTCCACATATAAATGATGTTATGTGGTATTTTTCTGTGTTACTTACTCCACTTAGCATACCCTCTAGGTCTATCCATGTTGCAAATTGCAAGATTGCATTCTTCGTCATGCCTGAGTAATATTCCACTGTGTGTATATCCCACATCATCTTTATTCCCCTGCTAATGGATACTTAGGTTGCTTCCATGTCTTGGCTATTGTAAATAATGATGCGGTGAATATAGGGGTGCATCTAACTCTTTAATTGGTGCTTTCATTTTCTTAGGGTAAATACCCAGAAGCAGAATGGCTGGATCATATGGTAGTTCTAATTTAAATTTTTTGAGGAACCTCCATACTGTTTTCCATAGTGGCTGCACCAATTTATGTTCCTACCAATTGTGTACTGGGGTTCCCTTTTTTCCACATCCTCACCAACTCTTGTTATTTTTTGACTTTTTATTCTAGCCACTCTGACTGGTGTGGAAGGATATCTCACTGTAGTTTTGGTTTGCATTTCACTGTTGATTAGTGATGTAGAACATCTTTTCGTGTGCCTGTTGGCCATGTTTATGTCTTTGGAAAAATGTGTATTTGAGTCCTCTGTCCCATTGTTAAATCTGGTTGGTTTTTTTTTTTTATATTATAAGTTGTATAAGCTCTTTATATATTTTGGATGTTAACTCCTTATCAGATGTATGATTTGAAAATATCTTATCCTATTCAGTAGGTTGCCTTTTTGTTTTGTTGATGGTTTCCTTCATTGTGCAAAAGCTGTAGTCTCATTTATTTTAGCTCATGTTGCCCCTGCCTTAACAGATTTCTTGAAGTTCTCTAAATGTGCACTTCTTGTAAGTGGAAGAGAGAAAGACAAGCAGACGTCATAGTGTATACATGGACTTCCCTACACAACAATGTCCATGACTACCTCCTCCTTACACTGCAAGAGGGGAGAAAAGTCAGATTTTACTGAATCATTTGTTTTAAAATATATTGTTGGGAGTATGTTGACTGAAAATAACATTGTATTGGGTGGTGCAGCTTGAACATAAAAATATTTTACTTGCTAAGTATCAGTAAACTTTAATAGAAACTAAAACACTCAGGCCAATAGTAATTAATATCTCTGCTTTTCTGAGTGGATCCTAAGGAGAAACAAGCTCCTGAGAGCCCAGGTTTTGCTTCTGATGCTATAACCTTGGGGTAGATGAATGAGGGATGACTGGCCCTACTTTGTTGGGTGAAGGGGAATTTCCAGGAAGGGGCCATTATGTGAGGATAAAGCCCTGTGAGAAGGAACAATATATGTCTTGATTGTTGGGAGATGTTCATAGATGTCAGTCTACCAAGACCATTATACTTATTCATAGCCACGAATTCCCAGAGGGAGAAGACCTGACTGCAGTGCTGTGCCCTGGGCAGGGTAAGGTGCTAAGTGACACCTTGTTTACTATCTCCATTCCTTTTATTTTTAAGGAACTTTGTGTTGACTGCTTAGTTATTTGATACTTTGGGGGAGATAAGGAGGAATTTTAATAAACAATACCCCTTGTCCAAACTTGAAGACTTCCACAATACATACACAATAATAGTCGTAATTTCTTCTTATAAATTGTTTCTGATTGTAAAAAATATACCAATATCATGTGCTCATGAAGTTGAAAACGTACCCTATTATATGAACAGCTTTGGAGTTGTTTTTAATTGAGTCAGGAATGTGGGTGTGGGAGGAGGAGATATTGAAGTGAGAGCTATACCCACATCTGCATTTTCAAATTTCACATGCTCCGGGTTAAGAATTAAGAAACATAGAATGCCCCTTCTAGTAAAACACAGATTCCTACCCTTGAGGAACATGGAATATAATTACAGAGCAAAATTTTTAATCGATTATTTTGAAGTCCATGTTGAGATTGCTAGTGTAATGATGAAGAAATAAAACTATGGCAGTTCCTAAAATGCAGCAATAAGGAATGGATTAGGAATAGCATAGAGATGAGGTCCTGAGCTCCGCTGCTTAGTTCTCAAACTAGCACAGCTATGGAATCTTTGATTAGTGGTCAGTTTTTCTGTGTCTTGGCTTTATCATCTATAAAATGGGGACAATAATAATAATAGTAATTTGCTTCATAGATCATTGTGTGGATTAAAAGGCTTATCATAAATGTTAGTTATATTTATTACCTTTTATAGCTATCATTTTATTTCCTGGAATACTATAGGCATAGTGAATCTTTTCTTCTCTTGAATAATCTTAGCTTTCAGAAATTTTTACTTTAAAATAAGCATTTATTTAAACCATATTAGTAACCATATATTTTAATTTAAAAGTTCACATTTAAAGAAGAAACAGTAAGACAGGGCACAAATGATGTATTGTGAAAGGATCATTTGGTTAAATTTACCCTGGGTGAAAAATGTTCTAGTTTCTGTATTCAAGGAAAGCGGTTAAAATACATAGGTTGATAAAAGGAATTTGCAACTCAGTGATTTTTTTCTCTCATGAACAGATTACCTGGGGAGGGGAAGGGGACATTGTGCAAGGACGCCTTTGTTACTTAAGTTTGCTGTTCTCAGGAATTATGCACTGCTAGGTTATGAGGCTGAGAGGCATCTAGTCATATTTCAGGTTTAAATGTTGATTGATCATAAAAAAGACATACTTTCATAAGAGGGAAAATGCATTCAACATTTTTCCCTGAGTAAAGTATGCAGAAAACCTGCTTAAATGGGGCATATAATTTTTAATGACTCAGGCCTTTAGTCCTCGGAAATGAACCAAGTGTGATAAATAAGATGGGAAGCTGGTGAATATTGAGTGTCTCGTCATCATTTCATCAGATTTGAAATCACTGAAGAATGTGTGTGGGAGGTAGTAGTTTGAAAGGACTGGTTTTTAACAGATTTTGTGAAGTGTGGAATAAATTGAAGAAAGTTGATTGACATCAACTAACCCCCAAAATCTCTTCCTAAAAACTGACAGATATCAATATGATAATCAGAAATAGTGTAAAACTTTCAATTTAAAAAAAATCAGGGTTCAGGTTTCTCTTAGAAATTATTTTCCAGTCAACTTTCTTTGACTCATACATTATTGACAAGAAAATATGCTTACACCTTGCACCTTTTCTTCTGACTACTTTTGACCTTTGATTTTCCAAATAACTATTAGCCTACACATAGCTAGTCTATTATTATTTCTGTTCTTATGTCACTGGCTGTCCTTAGGAGGAAGTTTTCAGTAGTTAGCCCAGGAGAAAAGCAAGGTTTGTGCAACATTAAAAAATAAATGCATGCATTCATTCTTGTATTTAAACAGATCTAATTATTCAAAAATATATTAAACCTGTCCCTGAAGATCATAAAGAAGAGAGAGTGTGGAAAATGTAAAGAATTAAGTGAATTAAAAAAGCTTAAAATGAACAGGTAATAGTGAAGAAAAAAATTCAATATATTATATATACAACTGATTTTAATACAGCACCAGTGGAGCATCAGTGCAAAAATCCTTTACCCATAGAGTTTAGTCTACTTTCATTTTGTAGGGCATTCAGTGTCTTAGAACTACTCAGAATTAAGTAACATAGATAGATCAACAAGCAAAGAGAATTTAAAAACACGAAGAATGGATAATGTTGGATGACCAGGCTGATCATATGAAATATTTTTGATTGATAATAATTAGAATAGTAATCTTCAATTTTGGCATTGAGATGGCATCATATAAACTCAAACTCTCAACATGCTTTAAAGTTATTAAAATTATAAAAAGTAAGGCATAATTTTATGAACAAAGCAAAAGATAAGGGATCAAAACGATAAAAAGATTCAGAATCACAGAGCTAGGGAATAAAGGTTTAGTATATTTGATAAACATATTTGTATTTGATAAATATAAACCATAAAGGTCAATAAAATGGACATTTGACAAATCAAAACTAGATCTGTTGAGATGAGAGATGAGAATTGAGAGTTATGTCAAAAGCAATAGAAAATTTTAATATTTAGGAAAAGGCTCCTAGTTCATAATAGAGAAGAAACATTACTTTATTATGATAAAATGGAGTTGAAGAATATGAGTGTATGTTGATTCAATGAAATTCACAAAAAGTTCTTCATCCTGAAAACATTCTCAAGCACATTTTGCCATTTTTATTAGAGGAAAGGGGAATCTTCGCTACAACTACATCCAACTGTATGCTCATTCTGGGAGAAATGTTGATCACATTTATAAAATATAAAATTAGCCCACATGTATTTTTTGATTTACATAAGAACACACATAAACCATCAGACGCAAATATGAAATGCAGAAATATATATTTATGTATGTATGTGTGCATGTTAATCTTATTTTCCTAGTATAAAACCAAAACTGTGGGCATTGATATGACAATTAAAAAGGAATAAAAATAATAAGCTCTGTAATACTGCTTATATATATATATATATATACACACACTATATATAATTTCTAAAGATAGACAATAATGTATCATTAGTGAATCCATGTTGGCATTGATGATCACCATTTTCTAAGTGCTTGCAAGGTATCAGTTCTGTAAGCATTCCATAATTTTGCTGCTCTACAAATTCCAGAATTCAACACTCATCAATAGTATTTTCTCTTCGTTTTAATTTTATGAATAGAATATCCCATCTGATGATCAAGCAACTACAAAAGCTAAGCATTTAAAACTTTTTGTTCCACCTCAAGAATCGACTTCACAGATGCAGTTTCATGCTCTAGAAAACAGGTATGAAAATCTTCACCTTACGTGTTGTGTGTGGATTATGTAAGGAAATATAGGTAAGGCACTTTGCCCAATGCCAGACAAATTAAGTCTTTTATAAAAGTAAACATTAAAAAAATTATTTTGATAGTTGGGGAATTGGATGCTTATACTACTAGAGGTGATTTTATTAGTGATACTGAATGATAAACATGCTAAAGCCACTACAGAGGAAGAGTTTTATATGAAAAATTCATGTTTTTTATTTGATACATTGGCCTTAGCCAAACAAATGTTAACTGTTAGTAAAAATTGTCATTTTTGTTAATGGCTAATTTCTTGAGTTAGTTGATGGATGTTTATTTTGGTCATATAGTGCTTACAACTCTATTGAAAGGATTTAGAAATTTTATTGTATACTTTTCAATTGTATATCCAACATATCTTTTCCTCAAAGTATATGAATTGATTTCTCTCAAAGGCCAGTTCAAAAATGTTCTATATTTGTGGCAGATTAAATATGTATTCAGGGTCATTGGAACTTATATGTACATCACAGGGAGATAAAGACATGATGAAGTTACAAGTTTGTTTCCTAGAAATCCACATTCTTCAGATCTATCTAGGAAAACGGCTGTATATGCATGAAACTGTATTATCAGCCAGTTTACATTTTCCCATCTGGTTCAAAGAATAGTGTCTGTCCAATCTCTTGCTGCAACATAATACATTTAATTTGTTAATCTTTATCTACTAGTTTAGTAATTCCATTAACATGGAAATTTAGCTAGTTGGATATCCATTCATTCACTTATTTACTATATATAATTTCTAAAGATAGACAACAATGTATGACTGGTGAATCCATGTTGGCATTGATGATCACCATTTTCTAAGTGCTTGCAAAGTATCAGTTCTGTAAGCATTCCATAATTTTGCTGCACTACAAGTTCCAGAATTCAACATTCATTACTTAAAATCTCCAATAATATTTTCTCTACTTTGTTTTTAATTTTATGAATAGCATATCTCATCTGATGATCAAGCAACTACAAAAGCTAAGCATAAAAGAAGTGGTCAAAATTTGGCATGAATTGTAAGAGAGTTAACAGATAAAAATCAATTTTTCTTTTAAACAAGAAAACCCAAATTTTCTTGTCTAAAGTCTCCAGGACTCAGAGTATATTTTTAGAGGTGGACTTTCTGGGTTTGATTCCTGGTTCCAAAACAACTTCTCTGGATTTTAGTTGCTTTCTCAGGAAGTATGGATGTAGTATTACTTGAGGGTTACAGGGTTGTTGTGAATGGAAGATTGAATAAGTCATTTATAAAGCAGCTAATACAAGATGTGGAACACTGTAGAGACTCAAATTAGAGACCGTGTTGTTATTATTGTTGTTACTCTATCAGTTCAATTTCAAGCACCCAAAAAGAGGGGTCCTTTAGCTCTCTGTTCAGCTCTTCTATGCTTCTTGCCTGAGTTGCGGTACAGGTTTGGGGCCAGGAGAAGTTCTGGGCAGTGACACTCTCATTGTCATATGGGAGGTGGGGTGAGGATTTGGAGTGGGATATGAACTGATGGGATCATTACCACTGAGTAGGTCTGGGAAGTGGGGTAGAGACCCATGACAAGAGGACAGAATTCGAGGCAGGCCCATTAAGATCTGAAGATCTTAGGGCCCACATATAAAAGAAGAGAAGCTGTTGAAAAAGGAAGGAGGTGGTTGGTATGTTTCCTTCAAGTCCAGACATACCACTTGTAACCAAATGAAGACAGTGATGTCAGCTGAGCCTTTGAACATCCAACAGCCTACAGTCTACTAGTCTTGAGCAGCCTCAGCCTGAACTTATCTCCCTAGGGCAGGAGGAAGTTAGGGGACCTCAGGAAAGAGAGACTAACTATAATTTCTAATTTCAGAATGGCACCCCTCCTCTAAGATCTTCCACTCGGGCACACTGAAATCTCTAAAACTGGTTTATAGAAGCTTAAACTTCTTTACACTGGAAACCAAATCTTAGAGACATAGGCTTTAAAATGTGTATCGACTGAAATAACCAATTTGTTTCTATTTTAACATATGGGAGAGGGATTAGAAAGCCAAAAGTCATCTGCAACTCTGACTTAGCTGTGATGTATCTCTCCACTATGAATTGATTTTTAAAAAATCAGGTGTATTGAGATATAATTTACATATAATAAAATTCTCAGTAGGTTTGATTGATGAGGGATAAGACAACACTTCTTTAGCCAGCTTCCTAAACACGTGTGCAAAGGCCATTCAGACTGCCCACAACTACTGAGCAAATCTGTCTTCCCACACTGCAGCTCTCCACGTTGGAAGGGAAACAGCATCCTGTCAATTCCCCAGTGGAATCCCGAGATCAGCCGAATTCATTATACTCCTGTCATTGCCGACACTGCTGGGAAATGTAGTCTCATGCCTTCCAATCCCAATACTGTTGGCTCTGGGCTGCCTAACCCTACTTTCCTCTCTCTCTCCCAACTTACCACCCCACTGCAGCCCCCATTCCATTTTAAATGACTTCCATGTCATTATTGCTGATTAGTAGAACTGTAATGGGCACAATTTGCTTCTTGATAGGTTTGGAAAGTCACTTCTTTGCGTGTCCAAAGTTACAAGCATGCATTTTGCCTCCCCATAACCCTTTTCCTTCCACATGCTTTAGAATGTCCTTACCTGAGAGAGTATAAGCTCCATGAGAGCACAGGTCTTTGTTTTATTTACTAATGTGGTCCAGGTAACTAAAACAATAACTCTCTAGAGTATGTATTCAATAAATGTTATTTGAATGAAGTCAACCATTTTTTTTTTTTAGATAATTATTATTTTTTTTTATTGAAGGGTAGTTGACACACAGTATTACATTACATTAGTTTCAGGTGTACAACATAGTGATTCAACATTTATATACATGACAATTCTAGGTACCAGCTATCACCATACCAAGCTGTTACAATATCTTGACTATATTCATTACCTCCCAGTTACTTATTATTTTACCATTGGAAGTGTGTACTTTTTTTTTTTTTAATTTTGTGAGGGCATCTCTCATATTTATTGATCAAATGGTTAACAACAATAAAATTCTGTATAGGGGAGTCAATGCTCAATGCACAATCATTAATCCACCCCAAGCCTAATTTTCGTCAGTCTCCAATCTTCAGAGGCATAACCAACATGTTCTTACATGGAGAACAAATTCTTACATAGTGAATAAGTTCTTACATGGTGAACAGTACAAGGGCAGCCATCACAGAAACCTTCGGTTTTGCTCATGCATTATGAACTATAAACAGTCAGTTCAAATATGAATACTCATTTGATTTTTATACTTGATTTATATGTGGATACCACGTTTCTCTCTTTATTATTATTATTTTTAATAAAATGCTGAAGTGGTAGGTAGATACAACATAAAGGTAGAAAACATAGTTTAGTGTTGTAAGAGAGCAAATGTAGATGATCAGGTGTGTGCCTGTAGACTATATGTTAATCCAAGCTAGACAAGGGCAATAAAACATCCACGTATGCAGAAGATTTCTCTCAGAATGGGGGGGTGAGGTTCTAAGCCTCACCTCTGTTGATCCCCAATTTCTCACCTGATGACCACCCTGCGACTGTGCCTGTCTTAGGTTGTTCCTCCCTTGAGGAATCTTACCCGTCTCTGGCTAACCAGTCATCTTCCGGGGCCATACAGGGAAATGTAAAATTGGTAAGTGAGAGAGAAGCCTTATTGTTTGAAATGGTTAGCTTTTTATTTCTTTGCATATTTATGCCCTGTAGCTTCTATGCCCAGCATTTGTCTTGAGGTATCTTTACCACTTGGAAGAATTATGATACTCGGTAAATTTGATATGAGGCACGAATTCTATTTAAGGGTTGTAATTAGGAAGGAAGAAGAAAAGCTATAGAAGTAGCAGGCGGAAGAAAACATGGGAAGATTGATTATTTCTTTGACATATCTTCTTGTAGAGTAACTTCAGCATGGATAGGTTTTAAGCTACTACTTAAATTGTGCACACACATTAACATAATAGGAGTATAGTTACATAACCAAAGCATACCTGTAATTACCAGCCATCTCCAGTGAAACCAAGAAAACCAGTTAGGCATCTTAGGCATTTGTGAAAACTTATCTATGATATGGTGGATATTGTCCAACTGAACTTGAACAGTCTGAGAGAAATCAGACAAAGTAAAACAACCCATTCCTGGGGAATGTTCACATCCCTTATGTTCTTTTAACAGTAAATAGTCTGTAGTTGTAAGATTTTGGAGCGCTACAATTTGCACTTCTAATAATTCTTGATTGAGTTCCAACAGTATAGATCCAGTCAAATTTGTTGTTTTACTGTATGCACAGGCCAGCTTAGATATCTCCTTCCTCATTCCCATGGCAAGTCCAGGAACTGGTGGGATGAGTGCATCTACAGCTGTAGCAGTGCGTGGATCTTTGTTGGGGTTTTTTGATGATCATCTTCTGGCATGAGTCTTCCAGAGAGTGCTGATGTTGGAAGTTCTTTTTCATAACGTATCTTAGTTCATTTTCGGGGTAGCCCAATTAGGCTTTGATCCTCTGTATAAACACAAACAGACCCTTTGCCTACACTTTTCTATGCCCTTTATACCCTTGTGTAGAACTCATTGGAGGTTACCACACAGGAACTGCCCTTTTTTTTTTCTTGGTATCACTAATCTACACTTACATGATGAATATTATGTTTACTAGGCTCTCCCCTATACCAGGTCCCCCCTATAAACCCCTTTACAGTCACTGTCAATCAGCATAGCAAAATGTTGTAGAATCACTACTTGCTTTCTCTGTGTTGTACAGCCCTCCCTATTCTCCCACCCCCCCATGCATGCTAATCTTAATACCCCCCTACTTCTCCCCCCCCTTATCCCTCCCTACCCACCCATCCTCCCCAGTCCCTTTCCCTTTGGTACCTGTTAGTCCATTCTTGAGTTCTGTGATTCTGCTGCTGTTTTGTTCCTTCAGTTTTTCCTTTGTTCTTATATTACACAGATAAGAGAAAACATTTGGTATTTCTCTTTCTCCGCTTGGCTTGTTTCACTGAGCATAATACCCTCCAGCTCCATCCATGTTGCTGCAAATGGTTGGATTTGCCCTTTTCTTATGGCTGAGTAGTATTCCATTGTGTATATGTGCCACATCTTCTTTATCCATTCATCTATCGATGGACATTTAGGTTGCTTCCAATTCTTGGCTATTGTAAATAGTGCTGCGATAAACATAGGGGTGCACTGCTCTTTCTCATACTTGATTGCTGCATTCTTAGGGTAAATTCCTAGGAGTGCAATTCCTGGGTCAAATGGTAGGTGTGTTTTGAGCATTTTGATGTACCTCCATACTGCTTTCCACAATGGTTGAACTAACTTACATTCCCACCAGCAGTGTAGGAGGGTTCCCCTTTCTCCACAGCCTCGCCAACATTTGTTGTTGTTTGTCTTTTGGATGGCAGCCATCCTTACTGGTGTGAGGTGATACCTCATTGTAGTTTTAACTTGCATTTCTCTGATAATTAGCGATGTGGAGCATCTTTTCATGTGTCTGTTGGCCATCTGTATTTCTTTTTTGGAGAACTGTCTGTTCAGTTCTTCTGCCCATTTTTTAATTGGGTTATTTGTTTTTTTTTGTTGAGGTGTGTGAGCTCTTTATATATTCTGGATGTAAAGCCTTTATCGGATGTGTCATTTTCAAATATATTCTCCCATACTGTAGGGTTCCTTTTTGTTCTATTGGTGGTGTCTTTTGCTGTACAGAAGCTTTTCAACTTAATATAGTCACACTTGTTCATTTTTGCTGTTGTTTTCCTTGCCCAGGGAGATATGTTCAAGAAGAGGTCACTCATGTTTATGTCTAAGAGGTTTTTTGCCTATGTTTTCTTCCAAGAGTTTAATAGTTTCATGACTTACATTCAGGTCTTTGATCCATTTTGAGTTTACTTTTGTATATGGGGTTAGACAATGGTCCAGTTTCATTCTCCTACATGTGGCTGTCCAGTTTTGCCAGCACCATCTGTTGAAGAGACTGTCATTTCGCCATTGTATGTCCATGGCTCCTTTGTCAAATATTAATTGACCATATATGTCTGGGTTAATGTCTGGATTCTCTAGTCTGTTCCATTGGTCTGTGGCTCTGTTCTTGTGCCGGTACCAAATTGTCTTGATTACTATGGCTTTATAGTAGAGCTTGAAGTTGGGGAGTGAGATCCCCCCTACTTTATTATTCTTTCTCAGTATTGCTTTGGCTATTCGGGGTCTTTGGTGTTTTCATATGAATTTTTGAATTATTTGTTCCAATTCATTGAAGAATGCTGCTGGTAGTTTCATAGGGATTGCATCAAATCTGTATATTGCTTTGGGCAGGATGGCCATTGTGTCGATATTAATTCTTCCTAGCCATGAGCTTGGGATGAGTTTCCATCTGTTAGTGTCCCCTTTAATTTCTCTTAAGAGCGACTTGTAGCTTTCAGAGTATAAGTCTTTCAGTTCCTTGGTTAGGTTTATTCCTAGGTATTTTATTTTTTTTGATGCAATTGTGAATGGAGTTGTTTTCCTGATTTCTCTTTCTGTTGTTTCATTGTTAGTATATAGGAAAGCCACAGATTTCTGTGTGTTGATTTTGTATCCTGCAACTTTGCTGTATTCCGATATCAGTTCTAGTAGTTTTGGGGTGGAGTCTTTAGGGTTTTTTATGTACAGTATCATGTCATCTGCAAATAGTGACAGTTTAACTTCTTCTTTACCAATCTGGATTCCTTGTATTTTTTTGTTTTGTCTGATTGCCGTGGCTAGGACCTCCAGTACTATGTTAAATAACAGTGGAGAGAGTGGGCATCCCTGTCTAGTTCCCGATCTCAGAGGAAATGCTTTCAGCTTCTCGCTGTTCAATATAATGTTGGCTGTGGGTTTATCATAGATGGCCTTTATTATGTTGAGGTACTTGCCCTCTATTCCCATTTTGCTGAGAGTTTTTATCATGAATGGATGTTGAACTTTGTCAAATGTTTTTTCAGCATCTATGGAGATGATCATGTGGTTTTTGTCTTTCTTTTTGTTGATGTGGTGGATGATGTTGATGGACTTTCGAATGTTGTACCATCCTTGCATCCCTCGGATGAATCCCACTTGGTCATGGTGTATGATCCTTTTGATGTATTTTTGAATTCGGTTTGCTAATATTTTGTTGAGTATTTTTGCGTCTATGTTCATCAGGGATATTGGTCTGTAGTTTTCTTTTTTGGTGGGGTCTTTGCCTGGTTTTGGTATTAGGGTGATGTTAGCTTCATAGAATGAGTTTGGGAGTATCCCCTCCTCTTCTATTTTTTGGAAAACTTTAAGGAGAATGGGTATTATGTCTTCCCTGTATGTCTGATAAAATTTCGAGGTAAATCCATCTGGCCCGGGGGTTTTGATCTTTGGTTGTTTTTTGATTACCGCTTCAATTTCGTTGCTGGTATTTGGTCTGTTTAGATTTTCTGTTTCTTTCTGGGTCAATCTTGGAAGGTTGTATTTTTCTAGGAAGTTGTCCATTTCTCCTAGGTTTCCCAGCTTGTTAGCATATAGGTTTTCATAGTATTCTCTAATAATTCTTTGTATTTCTGTGGGGTCTGTCGTGATTTTTCCTTTCTCATTTCTGATACTGTTGATTTGTGTTGACTCTCTTTTCTTCTTAATAAGTCTGGCTAGAGGCTTGTCTATTTTGTTTATTTTCTCAAAGAACCAGCTCTTGGTTTCATTGATTTTTGCTATTGTTTTATTCTTCTCAATTTTATTTATTTCTTCTCTGATCTTTATTATGTCCCTCCTTCTGCTGACCTTAGGCCTCATCTGTTCTTCTTTTTCCAATTTCGATAATTGTGACATTAGACCATTCATTTGGGATTGTTCTTCCTTTTTTAAATATGCTTAGATTGCTATATACTTGCCTCTTAAGACTGCTTTTGCTGTTCCCCACAGAAGTTGGGGCTTAGTGTTGTTGTTATCATTTGTTTCCATATATTGCTGGATCTCCATTTTGATTTGGTCATTGATCCATTGATTATTTAGGAGCGTGTTGGTAAGCCTCCATGTGTTTGTGAGCCTCTTTGCTTTCTTTGTACAGTTTATTTCTAGTGTTATGCCTTTGTGGTCTGAAAAGTTGGTTGGTAGAATTTCAATCTTTTGGAATTTTCTGAGGCTCTTTTTGTGGCCTAGTATGTGGTCTATTCTGGAGAATCTTCCATGTGCACTTGAGAAGAATGTATATCCTGTTGCTTTTGGATGTAGAGTTCTATAGATGTCTATTAGGTCCATCTGCTCTACTGTGTTGGTCAGTGCTTCCGTGTCCTTACTTGTTTTCTGCCCAGTGGATCTAGCCTTTGGGGTGAGTGGTGTGTTGAAGTCTTCTAGAATGAATGCATTGCAGTCTATTTCCCCCTTTAGTTCTGTTAGTATTTGTTTCACATATGCTGGTGCTCCTGTGTTGGGTGCATATATATTTAGAATGGTTATATCCTCTTGTTGGACTGAGCCCTTTATCATTATGTAGTGTCCTTCTTTATCTCTTGTTACTTTCTTTGTTTTGAAGTCTATTTTGTCTGATATTAGTACTGCAACCCCTGCTTTCTTCTCGCTGTTGTTTGCTTGAAATATGTTTTCCCATCCCTTGACTTTTAGTCTGTACATGTCTTTGGGTTTGATGTGAGTTTCTTGTAAGCTGCATATAGATGGGTCTTCCTTTTTTTCCATTCTATTACTCTGTGTCTTTTGATTGGTGCATTCAGTCCATTAACATTTAGGGTGACTATTGAAAGATTTGTACTTATTGCCATTGCAGGCTTTAAATTCATGGTTACCAAATGTTCAAGGTTAGCCTCTTTAGTATCTTACTGCCTAACTTAGCTCGCTTATTGAGCTGTTATATACACTGTCTGGAGATTCTTTTCTTCTCTCCCTTCTTATTTCTCCTCCTCGATTCTTTATATGTTGGGTGTTTTGTGCTGTGCTCTTTCTAGGAGTGCTCCCATCTAGAGCAGTCCCTGTAAGATGTTCTGTAGAGGTGGTTTGTGGGAAGCAAATTCCCTCAGCTTTTGTTTGTCTGGGAATTATTTAATCCCACCATCATATTTGAATGATAGTCGTGCTGGATACAGTATCCTTGGTTCAAGGCCCTTCTGTTTCATTGTATTAAATATATCATGCCATTCTCTTCTGGCCTGTAGGGTTTATGTTGAGAAATCTGACGTTAGCCTGATGGGTTTCCCTTTATAGATGACCTTTTTCTCTCTAGCTGCCTTTAACACTCTTTCCTTGTCCTTGATCTTTGCCATTTTAATTATTATGTGTCTTGGTGTTGCCCTTCTTGGATCCTTTCTGTTGGGGGTTCTGTGTATTTCCGTGGTCTGTTCGATTACTTCCTCCCCCAGTGTGGGGAAGTTTTCAGCAATTATTTCTTCTAAGATACTTTCCATCTCTTTTCCTCTCTCTTCTTCTTCTGGGACCCCTATTATACGGATATTGCTCCTTTTGGATTGGTCACACAGTTCTCTTAATATTGTTTCATTCCTGGAGATCCTTTTGTCTCTCTCTATGTCAGCTTCTATGCGTTCCTGTTCTCTGATTTCAATTCCATCAATGGCCTCTTGCATTCTATCCATTCTGCTTATAAACCCTTCCAGAGTTTGTTTCATTTCTGCGATCTCCTTTCTGGCATCTGTGATCTCCTTCCGGACTTCATCCCATTTCTCTTGCGTATTTCTCTGCATCTCTGTCAGCATGTTTATGATTCTTATTTTGAATTCTTTGTCAGGAAGACTGGTTAGGTCTGTCTCCTTCTCTGGTGTTGTCTCTGTGATCTTTGTCGGCCTGTAGCTTTGCCTTTTCATGGTGATAGGAATAGTCTGCAGAACTGGGACGAGTGACGGCTGGAAGAACTTCCCTTCTTGTTGGTTTGTGGCCCTCCTCTCCTGGGAGAACAGCGGCCTCTAGTGGCTTGTGCTGGGTAGCTGCTCGCAGACAGGGCTTCTGCTTCCTGCCCGGTTGCTATGGAGTTAATCTCCGCTGTTGCTGTGGGCGTGACCTGGTTCTGGCCTCTGCTCCAAAGTGGTGGAGTCGCGTTGGAGCAGGAGCTGCTGGGAGGCTATTTATCTCCGTAAGGGGCCTTCCTGCTCCCTGCAGCCCAGGGGTTAGGGTGCTCAGAGATCCCCGGATTCCTTACCTCTGGATTAAATGTCCCACCCTGCCCCTTTAAGACTTCCAAAAAGCACCCACCAAAAGAAAAAAACGGCCACACACACACAAAAAATTAAGTAAAAAAAAAAAATTTTTTTTAAATTAAAAAAAAGAAAAAAAAAATGGTGGCTGCTCGTTTTTCTTTTTTCTCCAGTGCCAGCCTCAGGCATCTGCTCACCGGTCTTGCTGCCCTGTTTCCCTAGTATTGGGGTCCCTATCCCTTTAAGACTTCCAAAAAGCGCTCGCCAAAACAAAACACCAAAAAATAAAAAATGGTCCCTCGCTTTTCTTATGTCCTCCAGCGCCCGGCCTCCAGTACCCGCTCACTGTTCTTGCTGCCCTGTTCCCCCAGTATCCAGGGCCCCCTGGGCACGTACTGTGTCTGCGCTCTGGCCCGGATGGCGGGGGCTGGGTGCTCGGCAGTCCTGGGCTCCGTCTCCCTCCCGCTCCGCCCGCTCCTCTCACGCCGGGAGCTGGGGGGAGGGGCGCTCGGCTCCCTCGGGGCCGGGGCTTGTATCTTACCCCCTTCACCAGGCGCTGGGTTCTCTCAGGTGCAGATGTGGTCTGGATATTGTCCTGTGTCCTCTGGTCTTTATTCTAGGAAGGGTTGTCTTTGTTATATTTTCATAGATATATGTGGTTTTGGGAGGAGATTTCCGCTGCTCTACTCACGCCGCCATCTTCCGCCCCTTCTGCAAGTCAACCATTCTTTAACAAATATATAGTTATATGGTCATACAACAATGAATGATTATAAAATTCTTTCCCTCATGGACTTTATATTCTATTGTGGATGCATATGTTAGAAAAGGCAAACAAAACAAAACAAAAAACTGTGGGAAAAAGAAATCAAGCTAAGGAAATTGTGACTTGGAAATGGGTGTTTGGGTTATTCTGGGTAGGGTGATCAGGACAGTTTTCTTTAGGGAGGCAAATCTGGGCAGAGCACTGAGTGACGTGAAGATTTTGACGTGATTTGAGAATAGGCAGAAGTAACAGAAAGTATAATGGTCCTGTGACAGGAGTATGTTTTGTGCATTTGAGAGGGAGAGAGTGGGTGGAGGTGATGTCAGGGAGGTGAGCAAGGTCTGTACTGCTCTGGTCTTACAGGTTATAACATTTAAGTTATATTTAAACATAATGTGAAGCCACCGGAGAGTTTGGAACAGGAAAGTTACATGATCTCATTTACAGGCTTAAAATGCACCAATATTAAGGCTACTTTGTGAAGCAACCAAGTAGGACACCATTGCACATCAGGTGAGGGATGGTGGTGGACTGCCCTAGGGTGGTGGCAGTAGAGAGGAACTCAATTTCTGGACATATTGTGAAAGTGAGTTCTGGAGGTGAATTTGAGGTGGGTAATGGAAAACGAGAAGTAAGGGTGGGCCTTAGGCTCCTCACCTGAGCTGGGGAAGTCAGTTTTACTTACATGTTTCTCATGGAAAGAGTGAGATGGTTTATTTTGGAAAATATTTATTATGGTTCCGTGAAGACTCAAAAGAAAATGGTCATTTAAAAACCAGTGTGCCTTTTTAAAGAAAAATGTTTTTTATTTGGAAAAATACCAAACAAGAAGAAAAAAGTAACTAAACAGAGAACTGTGTACCTTTTGCTAACTCCACTAATTGTTAGCATTTTGCAACATTTTCTTTTTTCTCTTTCCATATATATATATATACACACAAGCCTACAAGATTTTCCTTTGGAAGCATTTGGAAGTACACTGCATGCGTAGTGGAACTGAACCCCTAATATTTCGACATGTATTTATTGAGATCAAGAGAATTATCTTACATAAGCTTTTGACATTGGTACAATGCTATTAATCTAATATGCAGCCTATAATGAAAATTTCTCAGTTGTCCAAATAATGTTCTTTTTTTTTCTCTTAGCCTTGAGTTAATCAAGGATTATTCATTGCCTGAAGTTGTATTTCTTTAGTCTCCTTTAATCTGGAGAAGGCAGTGGCCAACTTTTTCTATAAAGGCTCAGATAATAAATATTTTAGGCCTTGTAGGCTACATATGGTCTCTGCTGTAACTATTCAGCTCTGCTGTAATGTATATGTGAATATGTAAATGAATGAGTGTGGCTATGTGCCAATAAAACTTTATGGATCATTAAATTTGAATTTCATAAAAATTCCATGATTTGTGAAATATGCTTTATTAAATTTTTTTCCCCAATAATTAAAAAGCATAACCATGCTTGGCTTGTGGGCTACAAAAACAGGCAGCAGGCTGGATCTGTCCCACGTCCTAAAGATTATTGATCCCTGATCTAGAACAATCTTTTCACCTCCTTATTGTCTTTAATAACACTAACATTTTTGAAAAGTCCAGGCCTATTGTCACATTGAATGTCAAAATCAGATTAGTCTGATTGTTTCTTCAGTATTAAATATAGGTTAGTCATTTTTGGCAAGAATGCACATAGATGGTATCATGTCTTTTTCCATGCAATGTATGTCCAGAGGTATACATGATCTCAATTTATCCTATTATTTGTGATGTTCCCTTCCTTTCTTTAATTAACTTTTGTGAGTATAAAGTGGGACATTTTATTGATTTGAACATGTTCAAATGTATGAATATTTTTATCATTCTTACTTTTACTTTATTTTATTAAAAAGTTTTTAAATATTACATACATGTTGGGTCAACAACATTCCTCGTTCATGGTATGCTGTTATCTTCTATCCCTGCCAGGCCCCTCTCATTTTCTTTTTTGTTTTGCTTTTCAATCTCCCCCTTCCAACCAAAAATAAATCTACACTATTACATTAGGATATATACGTATCTGAAAAATATAAAATGTGGCTTTGTATTTATATGTCTTAAATTTACATAAGTGATACTGTATTATACTCTCATTTTTTCTGATGTTTTTATCCCTTACTATGTTTTTAAGATTTATGTATATTGTTCTATGTGTCATCTTGCTCTAAGTATAATACTCCATCTACCATACTTCATTTCCCTAGCAAAGTGCTGCTAAGTTGTTTCCAACTTCCTTTTACCACTAACAATGCTGTGATGAACACAATCACATGCCACTCCTGTATTTCTGGGGTAGGAACGTAGGAGGATCACCGGGCCATGGGGTTAGCCTCCCACAGTACACAAAGCCCTGCCTGTCAAGTTTGTGCCAGCCAACAATCCCCAAGATTCCTATTTCTCCATATTCCCATCAACATTTGGTATTATTTCTAATTTTCACCAAAGTGATCATTATAAGGGGATACTTCATGTTTTAATTTGTATCTGTATGAAAACTAGTGTGGTTGATCATCTCTTCATAAAATTATTTTTCTATTGGTTATTGTTGGGTTTCATGTCGTTTACTTGTTGGTACAAGAGTCCCTTATATCTTCTAAATATATATCGATAATCAATGTTTGATGTGCCTGTCTTATGAAATAACATGGAAATTAGAGAAAAGGGGAGGGAGGGAGAGAACAAAGAACAGAATGTTAACAGTTATTGAACCCATTTGGAATCTGTGTGGATTTCATCATGCTATTCTTTCAGCCTTACCGTATTTTTGAAAAAGCCTATATTAAGATTTGGCTGCACTTTTTTTTCTTTGCATCATCAGAGCTCTCAGATGCTATGTTGCTTACTTGTGGAGCTGAAACATGGAAAGTCTTGTATATTCACTCAACTATTAAAGAAATAGTGATTGATAAACCACTATCAGACAGGTGACCTTCTGAATAGTGGAGATACTGTAGTGAATGAAGCAAATTCCCTAATCCTAAAGAAGTGAATCCTAAATCAAGTGATAGGGGATGGTTAATCAATAAGAAACCAGTAAATGAAAAAGATGACTTCACACAGTAATGTGTTCTCTGAAATAAATAATACAGGGTGTATGATAGTGACATGATTACTTTGAATATAAAATCAGTGTACTGAGTGAATAAAGAATATATTTAGATTAAAAGGAGAGTGGCATGGTAGGAGATTGTGGACTGTGGAGTCAGACAGATCTGGGTTCAAATTCTGGTCTTCTCACCCTGTTAAGACTCAGACAGACTTGGATTTAGACCTTATTTTATTCTGTGGAAATAACAGATTCTTAATTAATACTCTTTGGCTCATGTTTTGTCAATCAATGCCCAGAATAGTGGACCACCAATGGTTGGGGGAGAGGGGTGCAATCTAGAGGGGAAAGAAAGGACAGTGGGTGATGAATAATAAGTCAGAAAAAAGGAGAAAGAGAGGAATCAGGATGAAACAGCAAGGTGGGAGAGAAAGACTGGGAGCAAGATGAGATAGAAATGTTCAGTGAGGGATTCAGGGATGGGATTAGTAGGATCTATAACATAAAATGGAGTTCTCTTAAATGAACTATGATCCAGAATTGGTGTCATGGTTAAACATAAACCAAATAGACAGATCCCCTCTTCTGGGGCTGAGTTCATGAGATAATATTAACAGTAGCTTCTGCTTTGTAAGGAAACAGACTTTTCATAATACCAGGCAAATGTGTTAGTGTGAAACCTCAGAGGTGTGCAGGGGTAGATTTGAAGGAAATGGCCAACCAGGGGAAAACAGGCAATGGAAATTAGTGAACTTAAGGAAAGGGCCAGAGCAATTATTCAGAGAAGTGTGTCTGGCAACCTTTCCATTCTATATCTTGGTTTTAAGAGGTTTTCAAATTTAATTCTTATAATTCACAACAGGTTAGAAATTGGCAGCTCTTTTGTAGACCAGATGCAGTTTTCATTAAAAGACATTTTGTTTGAAAATGGTCTCCTTAGGAGTAGCAAAAGAAGAAGAGGGAGGGAAAAAGGAATTATACTGGCATTATATTGTGATTTTTTTTAATTAAGAAAATATTCTAATTCATAATGATATGAATTATAAAATTACTATCATATAGCTCCACAGCCCTATGTAGTAACTTAGGTATGGCAAGAAAGCCAAGAGGGGTTTAGATGAATCCAGAATTAGTTCATATTTTATAGGCATTCATAGATAGAGGTAATTAGAAATGAAGAGCGTAAATCAGAATTAGGTAATGGATATCAGAGCTCAGGGATATCTGGTATCATTTTTTCCTCTTGTCATAGGGAAAGGAAAGTAGTTGGGTGAAATTTTGATGGTAAGTCAGAGAAACCAGAAGTTCTACAGAGTTCAGTCCAGATAGCACAGCACTTGACAAGTAGTAATGTGTGTTGAACAAATGAATGAACCCACCAGAGGAACCAGAATGAGCTGAGTTGAGCCTCTCCTGCAGTGAGGTGCAAATATTATTTTGGCTTGACTAAAATCCATTTCTGCTTATTCTGGAGACAGCATCCCCATTTTTCTCTGGGGAATAACCTCCCACCCCCACGTATTCTCTATTCAAGTGCTTCTGCTGACCTACCTCCTGCCCCAGGGTGATGCTAGACTGGACTAAAGCAATCAGGGAAACTTAACAGTCATGGCTTTGGTAACTGGTTTAGAGAAAGGCGCCCGGCCCAAATCGTCCAATCAGGGTCAACCTAGGGATTTTTGCTGGAAGGACAAGGAAGAAGTTTCATTCTAGCTTCTGGGCTTGCTGGAGGGATACCCAAGCATGTAAGCTTGAAGCTGCCAGCAGCCAGGTTACCATTCAAGAAGGAAAGACTGTCCTAGCATGGAAACACCACCCGGGAGAGAGCTGGAACCTATCCTAACGTCACCATCTGAGCCCTTGTGTTCTTATGTGCCTGGATTTCCGCATTGGGCTTTTCAGTTTTGTAAGCCAATCAATTCCTGGTCTCCTTAAACCAACTCTTATTTTCTGACATTAAATAAAATCAGTTAAGGTATTGTCTATTGGAGCAGTTTTCATCTCTTAACTGTGAGTGATCAGAGGAAGACGAATATCCAGAATGTAACAAATATCCAGAATTTAATCATTTTATTCTATGCTAAACACTGGCTAAGACATATGATCATTCTTTTATATTTCAGAAAGTAGGTAATCTGGATTTATACTTCATTTCCATCCATGATCGACTGATGCTTTGTGTTTGGTATTTTATGTTTCACTGAGTGAAAACTAGTGATATGTAAGGTTTTCATGGCCTTTCCGTGAATACGGAACATAAAAATTTCAGCAGATGAATGCTATATTCATGAAGTATGTGTTATACTAATGAATGATTCCAATTTAATTTTGGGAACACAGAGTAGAATGAGTGTGAATCTTTAAATAATGGCATGTATTTACTTATAATAATTGAATGATTTATACTCTGCAATGTCCACACAACTCTAAGTACCATCTTAATTTGTTAATATGCTTGCAGGTTGGACAGTGCTGTATAGACTAACGATCCCTTGTTTGTTTTTCAACCATTTAGTAATATGGTCCAGAAATAAAAACAAGTGAAAAAAAAAGGCTTTGATGAGCCAAGCCAGACACTGGAAAATTCATGCCCTAAAGCTCGTATATAATTTATACCACTCTACCATATTTCTCCCAAAAATATATGGTATAAGTGACACAGTTTGGATTTAGAGAAACCTATAGGAAAATGCCTTCTGTTTGTCCATTGAGGTTAGCAGAAAATTGGCTTCCTAAAGACATCTGTGTCTTAATCCCCAGAATCTGTGAATATGTTATTGTACGTGGCAAAGGGACTTCGTAGATATGATTAAGGTTAAGGACCTCGAGATGGCAAGACTATCCTGGTTTGTCTGGATGGGCCCAATCTAAGCACATGATTCTTTAAAAGTGGAGAACTTCTCCTGACTGTGGTCAGAGGGAGATGGGACACAGATAGGCAATGTTGCTGGCTTTGAAGCTGAAGGAGGGGGGCCAGAACAAAGGAATTTGGGTGGCTTCTACAAACTGGAAAAGACAAGGCACGAGTCTGCCGACCTCTAGAAAGGAACTTTGCCTTGTTCTCACTGGGCTTCAGCCTAATGAGACCTGTGTTGGACTTCTAGCCTACAGAATTTAAAGGTAATAAATTTGTGTTATATTAAGTCATTAAGTTTGTGGTAATTTGTTTCAGTTCAATAGGAAACTAATGCAGCCATTAATACTTTTTGTCAGGCCAGAATAGCATTCAACCATTACTTACAATCACACAGTGACCCAAACTATGTAGTGGAAATGTTTAGCCTCTTTATACATACATGTATAGATTAGGCGACAGTTGCTCTGCTGATAAAATTTCCTGAACAACAAGCAAAAAGAACATGAAAATAAGAAGTAGCATGGAACTGAGACTACAATCTGGTTTTAGTTGATCAACTTGCTTAATTTTTCATGCAACAATGGGACTATAATTTTGCAATTACAGTTGCCTTTGAGTAAGCAGTTTACTGCATGGTGGTATGACAAAGTTCTGCTTGCTTCAAAATATCCACTACTGACTTATCTGACCCAATATCTGAGAAAAATCACAATTAATACTATATTAGGGTTATGACATTGAATGCCTAAATTGTATAATTATGTTAAACATGACACCTAATCTACTAAACCATAATTACTATTATCACATTAGCACCAATTAAGTTATCAGATCACTTAGCTATCCAGCTAAGAGACACAATGAGAAACAAATGAGTTCTAATGGAGGAAAGGGAAAGGAACATGTAAAGCAGAAGGAAGATATAAAGCAGAAGATAAGTTAAAGGAGCTTTGAAAAATACAAAGGACTCATTGCTTGTGGGCAAGAAGCATTGGACGTAAACCTGAATCCTGTTTCAAACAATAAGGAAGGCACAGTTTTACTGATTTTTAGATGGCTCTTGTCCAGATTGCTGTAGTTACAGTATGAGATAGTGAGAATATTCTTCCATAGTAAAGATTTACTTTATCTTTATGTAAAAGCTAGTTTTCCCTTTATAAGCTAAGATATCAATAATCACAGTTTTGCGATTTGGGCATGTTCTGAGGAAACCCACAGATAGCAGAACATATTGAGACTTCTCACAAATCCATATAAATCACAAGGGGGAGTGGCACAGAGTATATGCTATAAATCAGTAAAACTGTGCCTTCCATACTGTTTGAAACACAGGATTCAGGTTTACATTCAAATGAAGGAGGCATCACCAAAGTTTGGCTCAGAAAATATTCTTGAGTTAAAACCTCTTGTTTATGAACCTAAGTACCACACTATATTACTCAAATAAACTGGGATTATAATGTGAAGACTAAACATGTGATATGCACCACAGAATGATATAATCAAAAAATTCAAGTTGTTTATATTTTAAATCATTATTATTATACAGTTTAATGAAGTGAACTAAGAGACATTTACTTATTCTGTATCTATTATTGGTGGATTTTGTTTAACGCCCTTTGGGCCTCGATTAGATTGGAACTGGAATTAAAAATCATGAAGTTTGCAGCCAATGTCATTTGCACTTTCACCTGTATACCACATTAAGGGTCTTATAAGATACAACATCTTATTGTAAAGATGTTTAAGTAAATTGGCTAATAATTCCTTTCTGTTTTGTACATTAGATATGATGTGAAGTTTATGCAAATATTTGGGCATAAAAAGTAAATTGTAAAGACTTAAATGTTCTCTAATAAGGGAGCTAAGGAAATACTAAATAAGATTCGAGTTATTTAAAGGAAATACTTCTTTAATCATTTAATAAAAATTTTTTTGAGTACCTAATCTGTGCAAATCTCTATACTAGCTGTTAGGGAGTATACAGTTAGGTAAGACTTGGTATTTATAAGAATGATGTGGTATTTTCTGCAGTGTAGTTATTCCGAGAATAATTATCTTTAGATCAGGGGTAGCGGTGAAATGAGTGGAGTTACAGAAGATTCAGACTGGGAAGACTGCTTTTAGAGGGCTAGGGAGGAGATGGGGATCCTAGGAAGCAGGTGACGTCTCTTGGCACACTGAGTCATGAGAGTGGGAGAAGGGCCGACAGTAATTCCATTCTGATCTAGATAATTCCTGAGGATACTTTTATACAACCAGCTTTAGATTAGAACCAGATTTAGTTAGCGTTTGCTGTGGTCCTGTGTCGGATGGTGAGTGTAAGTGCTGCTGGGAAGTACCATCGCTAGACATGTATAAAAAAGAGAAAGGGAGATGAGGGCGAGACTGAAATCTAGCCAGATTGCTAAAACCAGCATGTTAAGAAACTGTTACAGGCAGAAGAATGGCTCCTCATATATGTGCAAATCCTAACCCGTGGAATCTGTTTATTCTACTTTACATGGCAAAGGCAGATTAAGTGGGCAAAACAGATGATCCTGAGATGGGGAGGTTATCCTGTTTTTACTGGATGGGCCCCATGTACCACAATGGTCCTTCTAAATGGAAGAGGAAACCAGAATGAGATAACCCCTGGAATGGCCTTCTGAGAAGGACTTAATGCTCTACAGCTGGCTCTGAAGATGGGCGCCGTGGGCCGCAAGTCAGGCAGTATGAGGAACTCCTATCAGGAGGCAAGGAAGAGATTCCTCCTCACAGCCCCCAGAAGGGAGGTAATCTTGCCAACACCTCGATTTTAGCCCTGTGTGACCCATTTCAGACTTCTGAACTCTAACACTATAAAATAATAGATTTTGGCTATTTCAAGTCACTAAGTTAGTGGTAATTGGTTACAGCAACAATAGGATACCCACACCATCACAAATTCTCTGAGCTTCATCTTCCTCCAATCTAAAAAGAGGATTCTCATACCTGTTTCCAAAGCAATCGCCTCAAAATCTTACGGGAAAACTTATATGATACAATATATTTGAAGTACATGGCATCAGGCTAGGTGCATATGAAATGCTCAGTTAGTATAGTTATATTTTATGCAGTTTTTGTATAGTTTGGAAAAAGGCTTAGAATCATTTGCTTCCATCTCTCCGTGTAATTTTTGGAGATAGTTTTTACCTATGCACTGTTGATGTGCACTGCTGGACACAATCAAGCTACAGTTTACAAGCCATTTCAGACAGCATTTAACAGGGTTCCGCATCAGAACCAAATGTCTAAGGTGCAGAGTTGTGAAACAGAACGGAAGTTGACAGCTTAGACTGAAAACTGGCCAAGGGCAGAAGGGTAGAAGTAAATGGAAACATTTCAAGCAGGAGAAGGAATACCTTGGGGAAGAAGATTGAAAAAAAAACTTATAAGACACACAGTGTTTATTTTATGTCTGGCACTATTCTAAACACTTTACAGCCATTAACTCACTTGGTGCCCAAGACAATCCTATGAAGTAGGTATTTAACTATCGCCGTCTTCAACGTGAGGTTACTGAGGCAATTAACTTGCTCAAGTCACACACTTAGTAAGAGGTAAAGCTGGAATTTGAGCCCAGGCAGTTTGGCGCCACAGTCCATGCTCTTTATCTTTGGACACAGAAGAAATTACAGTATTTGAGTAATATTTCCTAATTTCACATCTTATAGGGCTCTTAACCTAGATACAATTTTAATAATTTACAGTAAGCATGAGAATTTGGAGGAAATGTTCAGTTGTTTTGCTAAAAATAACTTGTTTATATTTTTTCTATATGTGATTGCCTTCCCTTTGTATATTTGGGAGAAATTCTAAGGTTATGAATCCTGTCTTTTGATGTGACAATCTGAACACAAATTATCAGGCCTTCTTATAGCTGCAGCATAGGCACATGACCTAGTTGGGCAAATAAGATGATGCATTTGCATGAGGCTTTGACTTGGAGACAAAAGGGCTTTGGGTGGAGCTTGTGTTTTACTGGTGTCTGATTCTAGTTGCAATTTCAATTTCCTGATGCAGAAGTGGCATGAGAGCTGAAAGCTATAAAGATGGCTGTAAGTCAAACTCCAAGCCTGGTACTTGGTGGTGGTGGCAGAAGTGATATTAGGTACAGTTTCTCATTGAGTCTCTGGTATGATTTTGGCCCTTTATTATTCCTGG
Source organism: Manis pentadactyla (assembly GCF_030020395.1). NCBI lineage: Eukaryota > Metazoa > Chordata > Mammalia > Pholidota > Manidae > Manis > Manis pentadactyla. Next base: position 16,018,402 of record NC_080026.1, read on the forward strand.
GAGTTTAGATTCAGGTCTGTTTCTCCAGTTCTCTCAACAATTGTGTGAACTACCTGTTATTCAATACACTCTTTTCCTGCTTTAGTTCGCCAAAGAGGATTCTGTTGCTTGCAGCTAAGAACTCTGACCAACAGAAGAGCCAACTGAAAAAATAATACAAAATTATCTTTTAAAAAGGGACTAAAATAAGTTACAAGTAAATTAAAGATTGATATAAATTATCAAAAATAAATGAAAATAGAAATTAATATATCTATCAAATCTCTGTGAGATGACTAAGTGTTAAATTAATTGTACAAATATGATTAAAGAGTGATGTGTTACTTTCAACACATTTTTCAATATGTTATGTGTGAAAATAAAAAGGTTAAAAAATGAAGCAGCCAGTGGAGGGAATTTTCATAGCAAGTAAGTTACATACAGGATTGTGGTCTTTGTCACATATAATGAAGATACAAAGGCACAAATGGAAAGGGACAGAGACCATAGAGAAATTGAAGACATGAAAAATGTTGAGTTTTATCAGTAAACTGTTGAAGAGAAAACCTGTAAGTTTGTCTACTTATGATTTAAAAAACATTTTATAATGTTAATAAAGGAGCCGCTTCCTTACCTTTACTGGTTCTAGAGACCATGGCTTACATTCCTTGGCTTGTGGCCCCCTTCCTTCATTTTCAAAGCCATCAACATTCTGTCTCTGTCCACTTTCCATAGTCACATTGCCCAGGGGGAAAAGTCTCTCATATTTTAAGTATGCATCTAGTTTGGCTGGCCCACCTAGATAATCCAGATAATATCCCTGTCTCAGGATCCTAACTTGATCACTATTTGCTAAGTCCCTTTTGTCATGGAACTTTGTCATCGAAGGTAACGTATTTATAAATTTTTCAGACTAAGGTTAGGATATATTTACATGGTCATTATTCTGCCTCTTATTAATATATTGCCTCTTTCATTCTTGACTTTAGTCCTCTCTTTTTTTTCTTGGTCTGACTATCTAAACATTGATTGATTTTATTAAGTTTTCAGAAAACCAACTCTTTATTCTGTTCATTAATTTTTTTCCTAATCTATTTCATTTATTTCTGTCCTAATTTTTATTATTTCCTTTTTTATGCTTGCTCTGGGTTTACTTCTCTTCTTTTTATAGTTTCTTTAGGTGAAAGGCTAGATGATTAATTTACAGTCTTTGTTCTTTTTTAATATAGGTATTTCTACAGATTTTCTTCTATCATTATTTTAGCTTCATGCCATAAGTTTTTGTAAATTGTGCTTTTCTTTGTATTCTTCTCAAAGTTGTTTTCGTATTTTCCTGATAGCTCTACCTTGACTTATTATTTAATTAGGATTTCATTGTTTAATTTCCCCATGTTTGCAAATTCTACAAATTTGTTACTTTTATAGATATCTAATTTAATTCCACTGTGGTCAGAGAACATACTTTGCATAATTTGAATCCTTTTTAATTTCCTTAGGCTTGTTTTATGTCTAACATCTGATCTACTCTGGAGAATGTTCCTTGCGTGTTTGAGAAAAATGTGTAATTTACTGCTGTTGGGTGGTGTGTTCTATAAATGTCTGTTAGGTCTTGTTAGTTTACAGTGTTGTCCAAATATTATATTTCCTTGTGAATCTTCTGCTTAGCTGTTCTATCAATTATTGTGAATGGTGCATAAAGTCCCTAATTATTAAGTTGAATTATCTGTTTCGCTCTTTAAATTTTCAGACTTAATGTATCATATATTTTTGGGCTCTGATAGGCGCATATGCGTATAATTGCTATATCTTCTTGATAGATTGAAACTTTTATTTATATAAGATGTCTTCCTTTGTGTGTAGCAAAAATTTTGTCTTCATGTCTTATTTGTCTAATATTAGTGTGGGCACTCCAGCTTCCTTTGGCTAGCTTGCCAAAGAATGTTTCTATCATTTTACTTTCACTCTATTTGTGTCTTTGGATATAAAATATTTCTTTTTTAGACGGCATATAGATGGGTCATTAAAAAAATATTTTCTGCCATTATCATCTTTTAATTAGTGTGTTTAATCCATTTTCATTTGATGTAATTACTGATGACTTAAGATCCATGGGTTTTTTTTTGCTATTTTTTATGTCTTATGTATTTTTGTTCCTCTGTTTCTCCCTTATCATCTTCTATCTCTTTATTGATTTATGCATTTGGTAAGGCCACATTGCTATAATCTCTAACTCTTTAGACATAATTTCTATAGTTTTTGAACTTTAAAACAAGTCAATTTTAAGTCTTTTTCTAGTAAATGTAAATCTGAAACCTCTCAAGAGAGTTTCTGTTCAAAACTTTTTTTCCTACATATATGTGTAGTATAAGTAATATACTTATGCATATAGTATAAGTGCTATACTTTCCTGTTTCTTTGTGTGTTTTATTAAATTTTTGTTGAAAACTAGACACTTTGGACAATATAATGTGGTAATCTAGAAATCAGCCACCCCTTCCCCACACTCCCTCAGGGTTTGCAGTTATAGTTCCTTTGCTTTTGGTTGCTTTTGTTTGTTTGTGACTTTCTTGGCTTACTTCTGTTAAAGCCTTCATCTCTTGTAGTGTGTGACTTGTGAAATCTCTGCTCAGTTAGTTTATCTAATGATTGGTCAGGGATTTCCTCAAAAATTCTTGAACCTATAAAGTCTTCCACCCTTGGTCAAGAGGTTCTATGTGTGCATGTTGGGCTCTCTCAACTCTTTGGTAGCTAACAACCCTGGCTTAGTTTTTACTTTCTTCTTGCTCAAAGCCTCAAGATCAGCCAAAAGAGAAAGACCATGGCTGGGAGAGTTAATTTTATGTGTCAACCTTGCTAGGCTACCAGTACCCAACTGTTTGGTCAAATACCAGTATAGGTGTTGCTTTGAGGATATTTTTTAGATGAGATTAATGTTTAAATCAGTAGATTTTGAGTAAAGCAGATTGTCCTCCACCATGTAGGTGGGCCTTATTCAATCAGTTCAGTTGCGGTTTAAAAAGTAAAGAAAAAATAGAAAGTGAAAGAAAAACTCTCTTGGCACATCCACCAAAATTCACTAGTGTTCTGCATTTTGGGTAATAGACATATGGATTTTTTTCTTTATTCCAAGTTTTTAATTAAAATATTATCAATTCTTATAGTAACTTCATTGGAAATAAGAAAATGGAAAATATGATACAGATTTTGGTCTCTTACCTAGTTTCTCAGGAACTAGTTGATATTTTTTGGGTGCTTATTATTTGCCTACCAATATTGAAGTCATTTATCTTTATGTCAACTATGTCAGAATGAATTAGTTTGATATAAAGTACACATGAACATAATATAAAGCGTTTATTTAGAGTTTGGTACTTTTTAAAGGCATAAAACACTTGAGATACTCTTATGATCATAGATTTGAGATTATTTAAAAATAATTATTTGAGATATTTTGTTTAAGAGTTCAGAATTAACTCATCAGACTATTACTTGTGAATTGCACAAGCCTAAGGGAAGTTGAGCCTTCTAAAGTTGACTTCTAGAGTCAACTACTTGTAATTACAAATATGATAAATTACAGCATAACATAAAACAAGAAGTGTCAGATTGTAAATTAGGCTCAATCCATGTAGGCAAAATGAAGCAGAATTAAATAATTAGAAATACAAGCTAAATTTGATGACTAATCTTAATCATTTGGAGTAGCAACCCCTTTTAATTTGAATTAGTGTATTTCAAGCTACTCAATTATCTGGATAATTATAGTAACTTTTAGTTTCATTTCATATTCTAAAATAAAGAAATAGTAATATGTTCTTTTTATATCCAACAATTATTATTTGTATTTGTGGTGCTTTGTACAGTGTCTTATCCAGGACAAGTTCTAAGATGCACCCCGGGATGACCAGTTATTAGCTGTGTAACCTGCAAAGATGTTTATGTAACTCTTTTGAACTCAGATTCTTAATCCATAAAATGTCTGTAATAATACCTGTTAATATTGGTGTGAGGATTAATAAAATATAACTTGTAAACATTTGACAAACTGGATACAATCAATAGGTATTTTCTTCTTAATCTTAAGAAATAATTAGAGGTGATACAAATGTAATACTAACTTAATAAAAGTTAAGTATACTAAAATGTGTCTAATATTCAAACTGGTGTTTTAGAATGTTTAACAGAAGTTATGGAATATGTTTCTTAGTCATATTTTGGGGGGATGGTATTATTGCACTTTGATTCTCTATTCTGCTCACAAATGGAAAGATCAGTAACATGCTAAATCCTGAGCAGCACGCAAACCAGTTTTCATATATACTGAGGTTTAGAATTATTTTTATTCACAACAGTTTTGTCATTCTCATTATGTCTGATTTGAGATAATATTAAAATGAGCCTGCTTTTTATTCATAATATCACTAAGCATCAAGATACAAATATCATGAAATCGACTGAATATTTTGGAGAAGCATATTGAAAACAAATACAGTGAATAATCCATATTATGAAAATTGATTATGTAGATAAATGCAATCAAAATATTTTCTCCTGGATTTACATCTATAAAGTTTTATTGGTCAGAGTTTATTCACAAGCAGACATCCTTCAAAGAATATTAGTAAAAAAATTTCCATATTATATAAATGCTGAGAGAAAAGGCTAGAAAGTAGTTTGGCATACATGAAAAAAATAGGTGGTATGTTTTGTAAATGTTATGTCTCATTGGTTTAAAGTGTTGTCCAAGTCTTATATTTCCTTGTTGACTTTCTGCCTGTTTGTCCTATCAATTATTGTAAATGGGCCAATTAAAGTCTCTAATTCTTATTTTGAATGATCTATTTTTCTCTTCAATTCTTTTAGACTTTGTGTTGAAGAGTGCCATGGATTTGAAAAAGGAAACATTCCATGTACCTTTCAGTTCCTCATCTCTTACACAAAATTTCATATAACATGGATCTTATCACCTTAACATTCTTTTTTTAAAAAATTTTTTTATTAAAGTATTATTGATATACACTCTTATGAAGGTTTCACATGAAAAAACAGTGTGGTTACTATATTTACCCATCTTATTAAGTCCCTCCCATACCCAATGCAGTCACTGTCCATCAGTGTAGTAAGATGCCACAGATTCACTATTTGTCTTCTCTGTGCTACACTGTTTCCCCATGATCCCCCACACCATGTGTACTAAACATAGTACCTCTCCATCTCCTTACCCCTCCCTCCCCACCTGCCCTCACACACACCTCCCCTTTGGTGACCACTAGTTCCTTCTTGGAGTCTCTACGTCTGCTGCTATTTGTTCCTTCAGTTTTGCTTCCTTGTTATACTCCACAAATAAATCACCTCAACATTCTTATGGACTTCAACCTTTCCTTTGATCAGTGTTAGCATATTCATTTTCTGAATGCACTCCTATAATCTTTTCCAGCTCTGATGACCAATACCCTCTGTTTAGTAACATCTGAATTCTTTAATATGGCATGCCAAGCCTTAGGTGTTGTAGCTCTGTACTATCTGCACTGTCTTAGCTCAGGCTGCTGTAACAAAATATTACAGACCGGTGGCTCATACAATAGGGATTTATTTTCTCACAGTTCTGGAGGCTGGAAAGTCCACAATTAGGAAGCTTTCTGGGCTGGTTTCTAGTGACCTCACTTCTTGGTTTGCAGACAGCTGCCTTCACTCTGTGTCCTCATGTAGCCTTCCTTCTGTGTGCACACAGAGAGAGATCGTGCTAGTGTATTTTCCTCTTCTTTTAAGGACTTTGGTCTTACTGGAGTACAATCCCACTCTTACAACCTCACTTAACATTCATTATCTCCTTACAGGACCTATTTCTAAATGCCAACAGTTAGGGAATCAGAGTTTTAACTATGATTTTTGGGAGGACACAATTCAGTCCATAGCACATACTATTTAGTATTTGGCTCAGCGGAAAATGACAGCAAGCCCCACATAACAGTGGCTTAAGCATGGTACAGATTTATCTCTTCCCTTCATGAATGTGGGCAGTTCTGAGATGCTATGGCTTTTCACAGGGTCAGGGACCCAGGCTCCTTAGACTTTGTTTCTTCTCCATCCTCAAGAATAGCTTGCTTACTCCCTTTAAGGACACTTCTAGAAGATGTTCACACCACTTCCAGCAATGAGACATTGCCCAGAAGTAGGACACATGGTCATGCTTAAGCTCAAGTAAGTATCAGATGGACAGTTTTGATTTGAGGTGGAGGCTCTGTTCCTGAGGAAAAGGGAAATGATGGACACCAGAGGATAGTTATCAGCCTCTGCTATAGCATTTTCTAGCTTTTTTTCACCTGCTAATTCCCATTTGTGCTCTAAACTGTAGCTAACCTGGATTACCTTCTATTTCCTATGCCTTTGTGCTTTACCATCTCAATATTTGTGTATGCTCTTCTTTATTTCTGGGTTGTATCCTCTAAGGTGGATTGACAGAACTTGGCCATAAACCCTTCAAAAGAGAGGGGAAAAAATTTCATCTTTTTGCAGAAACTTGCCAAAATTCACTAAAAGGACTTTTTCTCTAAATAATCAAAGTCTACTCTGAGCTTTAATCACTGACAAAACTATTTCCTAGAATGTAAAAATGACTGATTTATTATTATTCTGGTGAGTGATTTGTATGCAGTGGACCACTGTTGATCAGTAGTTTTAAAGTAAAAAAGACTTGCTTTCAGAAGAATGTTTTATGTTTCATTTATAGTATTCCAAAGCAAATTATATCAATTCTATAGTCTGTTTTGGTGTGTGTATTGTCCACATTGCACTAGAGAAACAGTCTTACACTGTTTTTAGTAAATAGCTATTTTTCATTTTCAGAATAATTATTTACACTAGCGATAGGCAGTCCTTAATTTTTAGCTTATAGAGTAAATATAAATGTTTCAAATAATTCCAGTCTCCTGCGTCCATCATTATGATCCCACCATTACTCTAAAAATGTTTTCTAAAGTTTCAAAGAACTTCTTTGTCAACCTTGCTAAAAACATTTTCTAGAAACAGTGAATCACAGATATTTTCTAAATTTTTCACTTTATATATAAAAATTTCCTTTTTTAATTTCCCTGTGACTAATTGGCAGAATATTTGTTTTTAGGATGGTAATTGTTACTATGGAGAGTAGAGAGCTACAACGTCTTCATCAGTGATGGCGGATAGAGCATTCTTTCTGTACCTAACTGAACTCTAGACTCTCCTGTCTTCAAGGATCTCCTGTCTTTAAGTACCTCCTTCACAAAACCTGGTATGTCATGCATTTTTTTTGCCTATGGATTCCATCAGTCAGGATGGGTGAGGTTTTGCTGTGGAAACAAACAAGTTATAATCTTAGCAGGTTAAAATGACAGTTTATTTCTTATTCATTACGTGTTCAGTGGAGGGTGGCAGTGTGTTCAGCACAGTAGACACTCAGGGACCCAGGCTGACAGAGGCTCCAACTCAATGCACACTTCCAATTTCAGGGGCAGGGGAAAGAGGGTGTGTTCTTAAAGACTCATCTCAGAATGAGTCTTCACATTTCATTTGCCAAAGCCAGTCACAAAGCCAGACCTGAATTCAACAGGGCAGGGAACTGTAATCTTCCCCTACAAAGATAAATCAGGTCATTGTGAACAGTAACATGGTTTACCACAGCCTTGGGGCAGACAGGCCTTACCCTTGGGGAATGTGTGTTTGGTGGTATAGTGATAAGACAAATTTACTGATATGAATTTGCAAAAGAATATTTCAAGGGGAAGACAAACTGGGAGAGTAGGACCCAAAATGTTGAAACTTTGCAGAGAAGTGGGACTCCTCTTCTGGTTTGAGGCTTGAGAGGGATGGAGTTTGGTAAATGGGCTCAGGAACTAGATTTCTGGATCTAGGTAATTAAGTTGAAGCTGAGTTCAAAAGACAGTACCTAAGGAAATTAGAAAATATGTTAATCTAATTAACTGACTACTTTTTAGAGTGATCAGAACCAATATTCTCTAGATTGTGTTTAAATTTTCTAGCTAAGTCACTCCATCATTTTCTACCTATATAACAAGTATTCCACAGCTCAAGGACACTAAAATCTTGGTAACTGTGAAAATGTTGTAAATTTACCCATTAAGGAAATGTTCCCTAAAACTAAAAGAGCTAATCCACAATTATGTTCATTTTATTGATCTAGAAAACTACTCATGTGATCATAATCATAGTCAATCAACTGCTATGACTTTCCTTTGGAAAAATGTTAGATAAATATGATTATTACCATTTATTGGGCACTCACTACTATGTGTTAGATATCAATTATTTTGAATTCTCACAAAACTCTGCAAGATGTTAGCCCCATTTAGAATTAAAAAATAAAAAGTGAGGTTAGAGAAGTTAGGTAGTTTTTAAATTTCTATCTATTAAGTGAATTTTTGAGATTTAAACCAAATTTGCCTGCTGTCAGCCTTCTTTCCTCTTTATCACACCACATCTTTCTACTAAACCATACAAAAATTATGGTGCCATGTTTTCTTTGCATATTTGCCTTTGAAGTTGATGATGCTGACAGTGTGATTAATTAAACATTTACCAGACACAATTTACTCTTGAAAGAATGTGAAGGTTGGGTGACTTGCTCAGATTATTCACTTAACTCTTTACTCTTTGTTTATATGCTGCCATCTTATGTTGAGGGTTATTGTTTCTTCCAATAGGTTTATCACAATTTCTACTACTGTGGTTGCTTACAAAGGACAGTTCTATCAAGGTGCATCTGCTAAACAGACTAGTCCTAAATTTATTTTTACAAGTAAAACTATCATGAATTAACATTTATTGCTCTCTCTCTCTTTTTTTGCTATCCTAAAGATTAACACTATGGGAGATTTGGTGTAAAACAAATATTTATTTCATATGGATGAAAAAACTGAGAAACAGTAAGAGTAAATGGTGAATTATTTCTCTTTGTCATCTACCCACATTCAGGAAAATACGTATCAAAAGCACAATGATATATCACTTTGCACCCTGCAGGATGGCTCAGTTTGAAAACAAACAAACTAAAAAAAGGGAAAACTCACACTTGACAAGGACATGGTATATCCTGAACTATGAAACACTGAGGGTGAGACTATAATGTGCACCAACCATTTGGAAAGTTCCAAGTCAATATTTACGAATGCTGAATATGTGTCTCAAATAATTCCAGTCCTAGGCACATGCCCAAAAGATATGTGTATATCAATTAACCGAGAGACATAAACTGGCATGTTCCTACCAACACCATTACAATGGTACAATGACAAACTACCCAAGGGCCCACCAACCACAGCATGGGTGAATAAATGGCAATATTATTAACACTGTACAATGAGAATGAATGGACTGCAACCACATGCAATGTTGTGGCTGAGTTTCACAAATATAATATTGAGTGAAAGCTGATGGAAAAAAGTAGACACTGTGTGGTGCCATTTAAATGAGGTTTAAAAACAGGAAAAATGAATGTGTGGTGTTTGATGTCAGATGGTGGTTACCTTGAGAAATAGGGAATAAGGGAGAGGGCAATGAATGGGGTGCTAGTAATATTTATTTGTCGACCTGAGTTAAAGTCAGTATTTATATTTACTTTGTGAACACTCATGAACAGGTGCACTTGTGTTTTGGGCACTTTTAATCATAATACTTCAATAAAAATGTACTTAATCTCAGGTGTGCCTTTTCTATAAGAATCATCTTGGACTGTTACAATTCCTTTGATCTGCCCACCTGTACAAAATACTTCCTGGCCATTCCTTGCCCCTTAGATAAGGTATACTCAAGGAACATAAGGGGGTTTAGGTTGGCAAAATAAAATCTTAACTAGAAGTTAATTAATATAAACAATGTAAAGAAGCTGTATATTATATCACACTCTTGAACCACTCTTTATGAATATGGCTAATTGAGCATTATTTATCTATAGTTTATTGTGGGAGAGGTTTCCCAATTACTTGTTAAGTATGTAGAAGAATTAATTTTGCTTGTGATAAAATACTGAGCCCAAGAATTTCTAGCCTGTCTTATTAGATTATTCTTTATCCTCATTCTTCTGTATTTTCTCTCTCTCCCCTTCTTTCTTGCTCTCTCTCTTTATCCACTGCAAGAAAACATTTCTGTTCACTTAATGGATTTCAGACCTTTTTAAAAAATTCAGATCCATCTGATATTTATCTTGATTTGGATGTTATTCAGAGTGTTTGCAATAAAAGAGATTTCCTATATGCCTCTCTAATATCTAGTATCTGTCACTGCCACTAGGCTGGTACACCCTTGGTTTTGACTTTCGTTTTGATGAAATGTTTCATGAGAATAATATGAGATGTATAACTGTGCATTTTTGAGAAATTAATTTCAAATATTAGGTTAGGCTGTTAGATTTAGAGACCAGGTTTATTTACCTAGATGGAAATAACAGCCTGGTGCAATTTTAAATATGATTTTTGTGTAACCATTAAAAAAGAGATACAGGTGGTAATTAAAGAAACCCATTTGTGATCTACATATTCATGCAAAACAAAATTCCAGAATCAAACTACTACCCAGATGGGGTCTTCAAAGACTCTGATTTTGCTTTAGTGTATCTAGAGCATTGAAATATGCATGAAAACTTTTTATATTCGTTTTTACTGATGATCAAAGAGATGGAGCAGGGGAGGGGGCAATTTGCCTGTTTTTCTTTTCTTTTGGCAGGCCACGATAATGAAATATAATGGATAATTATATATTTTACCCAGATGTTAGTTTTTTCCATTCTTTCCCTATACCTCTCCAAACCCACCAAAGTTTAACTTTAGCATCATCAAAGAGAAAGGCGGCTGTCTCATGTTCATCCCTTGATGACTGACCGGCGTGCAGCTCCTTTCTGCTTCCTTCATGTCTTCTGTGGGCCCCTGATCATCTGGCCCTTCCTTTTCTTTAAACACCATTCATTGAAGGACATATTTGGGCCACACTTAACTGACAATCTGGCTGTAAAGAATTTCCTACCCCTTACCGTGGACCCAGGTCTCCCCCTCTTTCCCTGGCTTCATAGTTAGTAGTTCCCATTTGTTTCTGTTAAGACTCCTCCCACTCAGGCTGCTTGCAACCACTCCTCAACTCTTCTCCCCTACCTTTTTTTGTAGAGTAATTCATATAGGTCTTAGTTTCTCTGTCCTTATCCAAACTAGGCCCTGGGGACCTCAGCATTGAAATTCAAGTGGCCTGTCAAGGTATTTTGCTAAACAAAAGGCCATCTGCACTGGGGAGAGATTATGCTTACATTTAGGAGGCAGAAGTGATTTCAGTCAGTTCTATTTTTTCCCCTGCCTGTTACAAATATATGAACATAAAATGTCACAGAGGAATCTTTGCCACTCTTTTCTCAAAATTATTGATATCGCTAGTCAGACACACTGCCTTTGCTTAACTAGACAGTCTTTTCTTGCATTTGAAAGTTTGCCTACATATAGCTATCTTCAATTGAGTTGTGATTGACAACTCTTAGGAGGTGGTGCCTTCTACTATCTATTAGTGTCAAGCAGCAGAATCAGAAAAATGAAATGAGCATAAATGTTTTGTGGAATGAAAAACAATAAGTGAAAACGGCAATTTAAAATCACTGAATAAGATTTTTATTTCATATAACTAAACTACAGAATCATTTAATTAGTATTTGTATTTAACTTCTGGATGCCATTTAAATTTGGCACATATCTCTGCTAGGTCAGTGATTCCCATGGCTGAGTGGGATGCAGTTCAGACTCTCTTGTGTATGTGACTATGTGGGCAGCATATGTTATATGATTATATGTGTGTATACATGTTTAAGTATGCATGCATTTGGAAAAAGCCTCCTTACTACCTGTCCCAATCAACTACAATTTAATACACTCTCTTTCTCAGTCCTACTAATAGAATAACTACTCTAAGCAAGAATTACAAAATGACTAGCTATGAGATCAATCCCTTTTATGATTATGTTTAATGAATCATTTGGCAATTTTGGTGCAAAATATCAGTATCAATGTTGGTGTTGATTTTAATGCCCTTGATTATTATTTGCAAGTGTGCCCTTAATTGACCATTCCTATCCTTTAAATCTATGAGAAAGTCTAAAAACAAACAAAAGCAAACACACAAAGAAAAAACCAACAAAACAATCTTATATTATCAGCTTCATCATTAATTATGAATTTTAAATTTGTTTTCTTTGGATACATGCACACAGAACAAACTTTAAAAAGTACAAGAAAGTTTAGAGTAAGAAGTAAATTTCCCTTTTATTCTTTTCTCCAGTCACTCAGTGTCCTTTCTCAGATGGACAATTGCTTTAATCCCTTTTGTTTTCTAACCTTTCTATACATAAAGAAGCATAAATCAATCTATGTATCCATTTATCTATGTGTCTATCTATGTATCTATCTATGTATCTATCTACCTATCACCTACCATCTACCTACCTGTTTGCCTATCTGTCATCTCTATCTATCCATCTCTCTGTCTACACATCATCTGTATGTCTTGTAAAACATCCCAAAGCAATACTTTAACAAATTACTCCAAAAATTTCATTGTATGGTATTATTAAATTTATTAAAACAGTCCTCTACTAATGGGCATATCATGTTTCCAATCGTGGACTATTGAAAACACTTCAATGAATGTCCATACACATATGTCATTTTATAGACATGTAAGTATATTGGTAGGATAAATTCTTAGAATTGAATTGAATATGATGAATTGCACTTCACAGAGGTTATACCAGGAACAATGCTGCCTGCAGCATAAACCTCGTGCAAAAAAGTATCCTTGAGTTATAATCATTATTGTAATTTTATCTTCAAAACTCTTCTGTATGTAGTGTGTATTATTTTTTTAATATAAGGTGAAGAAATTGAGGCTTGGGTTGGTTGGTGACTCCCCAAGAGGACACATGCTCCTGAGTCAGAAGCCCTTTCCAGAAGAGTTTTCTCTTTTAAAGATGTGAGAGAAACTGTCTTTCGGACCATCAGGTTGTAGACTTGACAGCATTCAGAAAGTGATTCAAGGACATCCCTGAGATATATTGGAGTTTTACTACATCAGAGAAGATTCTATCCCTTCCTCTCTATTCCTTAGGTGTACAGAGAAAGCATGCATCAATATACATATATTTTTGTAGGTATAAAGACACAAAAAGAAAAACTTCTAGAGATTTCCTGTGGAAGATCATCTCTACCTTCCTGTCTGCAAAATGATTGGACTAAATTATCTTTCAGAGTTAAATCTTAAATAGAATTGTGTCAATTACCATGATAGAGTGTAATCTTTCAAAAAATTAAGGCTTGGGTGAAACATTTTAAAGGCTTTTTTTTTAAAAAAAAACTTCTTTTTAGTTTATCATATGAAAGGATAAAGATTTGGTAAGACATGACATTTCTCTCTTTTTGGCAAAGCAGTATAATTCTTTCCCATTAGGATCATATCATTCCTCATCCTAGGCATATTAAGTGGGGGAACATGCAAGAGGGTGATTTAGAGGGAAGAGGTTTTTTTTATTTGGCTGTCTGAGTTGTCTGGGCATCATAGCATGCTTCACATGATGTTGCTGTAAATGACATGCATTTATAGAGGTGGCATTTAATTTGTCACGGCATATGTGCTTTTAAAAAACATGCTGATAATTGTGTGATTGGTTCTCTTGCATGTTTCAAGTATTGGTTATAAACTAAGTTGTGCAAAGTATAGCTGTGCTTCCACAGATTTTGCAAATACTGCTCCCACTCTATCCTCTACCCACTTTTATTTTATTTTTTAAATTAAGGTTTAGAAAATAAGCTCTGATTTTGCAAGAGACGTGAAAGTAAAGGTCAGAAGTGATTCTCTTTTGTTTGATCTTAAGTTTGGAACTCTGTTTAGGGTAAGCATTTACTGAAAAGAGTTTGAAAGGCTATCATTTCACTTCCCCCCACCCCCCAACACTGTGAAGTGAAGTAACTGTGGGTTTTACAGATTCAAGTTAATACTATAATTTTTCCACAGTACACACATTAAATTTACTTATTGATTTATTTCTTTATGCAAATAAAGAATTGTTTCCTACTTCAGAAAAAATCCTGAGTTAAAAAAAGCATCTTGGTCAACTGCTTAGACATATGAGATATTCTGCATGCCTATTGTGTGAGCAAGTTAATTTTTTCTTCTGATTAATTTCCTTCAACTTTGGACTCTAAATAAATTCAGGTCACTGGAGAAATTATAGGTGGAGATAGCAAAAGTCTAGTAGTCAAATAAATAAAAGCCCAACACACCCAGAAACCCAAATTAGAAATAAAGAATACAAAAACACTATAAGAAAATGTTAGCAATTTTTGGCTCTTTCTTCCCTCTTTTTATTATCTTTTTAATGTCTTTTCTGTTGCCTTTAAACTAAACAATATTTATTCCCCCAACATCACTTGTAAATGAGAATATGCCTTTAGAAAGAAAGAGAGAAAAAAAAACCTGGTAGGTTTATTTCCCCAATCTGCTCTATAGGTACTTTATATTTGTGGAAAGTTGCATATTTAAAGAATATTCTACATTCACAAAGAAAAAACAATGACTTAGGCTGATCACTGCCCATGTGATTTTATGATCCTTTTTGTGGAAAAAAAATCTTAGGCATTAAGAAAAATCTGTGGATTTAGAAGGTAATGAAGAGAAAAAAATCTGGAAAGAAGAAAAGCTTGAGGGGGCAGATACAGGTGGTCTGAGAGACGGCCCTGCAAGAGTGGACTTTCCTCTCCACTCAGCCAGAAGGAGCATCTTTCTTCCTTCCTGCCCACTGGGAAGCCAGGATTTTCATCACTGTCCAGCGAGGAGGTTACTCATTACCAAGAGCCAACAAAACGTCAACTTGAATGAGAAAAGATAATCAACAGATGTCAACACTGCCACTATGCAGATGTTGGAATTCTAGAATGGCCACCATAAAAATGCTTCAAGGAACAATAATGAGCAGGCTTGCTGCAAATGCGAAAATAGAAAGTCTCAGCAGAGAAACAGAAGATATAGAGATGCACTGAAATTTTAAAACTGAGAAATACAGTAACCAAAAAACTAACCAAAGAGAAAAACAAACCAAAATTTACCAGATGAGCTCAACAGCAGCATGAAGAAGACAGAAGAAGGAATCAGGGAAATTGAAGATAACAACAGAAGTTATCCAACCTGAATATCAGTTAGAAAATAAACAGAAAATAATGAATAGAGTTTTGGGTACATTTGAGATTAAAAATCTAACATTTGTGTTGTCAGTGTCCCAAGAGGAAAGGAAAAAGAATGTATGGCTGGAAAAGTATTAGAAGAAATAGTGGCTGACACTTTCCCAAATTTGGCAAAATATATAAATCTAGAGGCTCAAGGAGCTGAACAAACCCTAAACAGTATAATCCAAAAAAATCTTGGCTAAGACATATGATCAAATTCCTGGAAACTAAAGACCAAGAAAAAACTTTAAAAAGCAGTGAAGGAGAAGTGACACCTTATGTGTAGGGGAAAAGAATTGGAATGACAGAGAATTTCTCATCAGAAACCCTAGAGGCCAAAGTGCCATAACATTTTTTAAGTGCCAAGAGAAAATAACTGTCAATTCAGAATTCTATATCTATTGAAAATATTCTGCAGGAATGAAGGGAAATTAAGCCATTCTCAGATGAAAGGAAGCCAAGCAAATCTGTTACCAGGAGAACTGCACCAAAATAATAACTCAATGAAGTTTTGAAAACAGAAGGAAAATAGTACAAGAACATACCTTGGAACATCAGGAAGGTAGAAAGGACAATGGAAAGAGTAAAAAATATGAGTCCGTACAATTGATATTCCTTCTTCTCTTGTGTTTTCTAAATTATATTTGGTGGTTCTCAAGTCTGATGTGGCTCTCAGTGTATGTAGAGGAAATATTCAAGGCAATTGCATTACAAAGGGGTAAGAGCAAAGGGACTCAAAGGGGGTTAAATTTCTACATGACACTTGTACTCATAAAGTATCAACATTGCAACACTGTGAAGGTTACGTATGTGAAAGAATCTGATACCTAGAACAACTACTAAAAAGCTATACATAGAAATGTACTCTATAAAGACTGTAGATATATCAGGATAAAATTCTAAAAATAGCTCAAACACAAAGCAAATGAATGAAGAGAACCATTGAAAATTATTCAAGGAACATGTAGAATATAAAAATTGTTCACACATTAGTGGAAATGACCAGTCAGTTATATTGCTTTCTTCCTAAAATCCAGTGGAGGGGTGCTGCATAGAACATGTGGTTTTTTTTTCCTAAAGTGAGAAAGGCAGTGGGTAGGTTTGGAGCAGAGGCCACTTGGGGACATAGGACTGGCTTACAGAGAGCTTGTGGGGCAAGGAGCTGAGGGAAGGTTGAGCACCACCCTAAGCAGTGGAGGAACTGGGTTAGGGGAATTAGGGGATAGAAAAGGAGCAAAAAAAGGAGATGTAAGTAAGAAGAGAATTTTGCTTATTTCACATTTTTTTCCAGGCATGAGCCTTTTATCCATGTTGGAAGGAAGTTTCCTTTCTATTCCTTCTTGTACTTCCTGTATGATCACCTGTATTATCATCTACTTACTGGGTTCAAAATTCAAGGGATTATTATACGTTACCCTGTAGGCTGAGTAGGTTATTATGGAGAGCGTGTGGCCTACCTGTCAGGAAAGCACTATATTGTTTTTAGTTAAGTTTTGAGTTTGACTTTCTAAACAACAGACTTAGTACTTGTCTTTTGGACCAGCTTCTGTGATGGTTGGGAATGACTGAGTTCTGCTGAGACTGGTGCTCAGCACTAATGTTCAGAGAATGTCATTTTATGGGAATTTATCAACAATTGACAAACAGTTATGTTATTTAGCTGATTATAATGGAAAGGCCAGCTAAAGGTACTTTTCATATACAGATTCAATAGCTGCAGAGTTCTGTGATATATTAAAAGGGAAGCCTAATCTTGTTCTTAGGATCCAGGGTTGGGGTGGAGGCAATCCTTTGCATTGAATGAAGTGAACCCTTCTGTAGGCTAAATGTAAAGAGATAATAGAGAAACACACCCACATATACACATATCTCTCATGAGGCTAATTCTTCTAGAATTACATTGCCCACAGAGCATTTTTAAGTTTGAGAAAATATATATACAATGAGAGAGAACAGCTGTAATTTTCTTTCTCTTTTTCTTTCTTTCCTTTCCTCCCTAACTTTGTTTTTTCCTTCCTTCCATCCCTCTGTTCTTCCTTCTGTCCTTCCTGGCTGCCTTCCTTCCTTCCTTCAAAGAGAAAAGAGACAACACCATCCTTCTGGTCTGCCGCTTTAGATCTTGGGCCCAGATTGTCTTTTTCATATAACTCAACAGGTGCATTCTTAGTCAGCTGAAAAGAACTGTGGGCATATAGTACAGTATGTACATTTATGTTGAAATCCACTTATTTCCCAGCTATTGTTAATGACTACTTTTCAATAAACAGTTCTTTTTTTTTTAAGTTAAAGTAAGTTTTCTGAATTAGTTTTCATGTGCCTGAGGTTTTATGTACCAATATGATTATTTCACTCTGGCTCTCTGATTGAATCCCACAGTACTGCTAGAATTCCTAAGTATGGAAAAAGAGGAATATAAAATATTTTTGTTCTTTCTGGCCTTAGAGTCTCACTAAATGAATTTATTGAGAACATAAACAATCCTTTTGTCCCACGTATCTGAGAAGCCCAAATACATAATTAGTCCTCTGTAGTTTCAAAATAGGAACCTTTCAAATTAAATAGAGGAGAGGTGTTTTCTTGAATCATGGGTGTGTGCAGTTTGGGTTTCTTTCATTCCCAACCAGCCTGGGAGAAGAAGTCCCAGGGTGTGCTCTTGCATTTACACTGATCCTTAGGTACTAGCACCCTGCTGACTTTGGATCAAGTTTGTGGTTAAGAAAAGGAACAGGTTATTCAGTAATTATGCAGGACCAGGCATCTTCAGGAGAGGGGCTTGCTCTTGTCATGTACTGAGTTATCTAGAGATGAACTGTCCATAGTGGTCCCAGTATCTTGTCTTTGCCCACTCTTAGGCACTCAGGTCCCAATGTTGAGGAAGTGATTAGCAGGATATTCAAGTCTTTTAAATGAATATTTTTAATGTACATTTGGGACAGAACTATTTTCATATATTTTGCACACGTTCACTCAATTCACAATGAAAAATCAGTAAGACCCTGCACAATTGAACACAGTTGATGTTTTGCAAATATGGGAGGGGACTATGGTAAGTATGAGAGCTAAAATATGGAAATGCTAGGAGTATAATTAATATGGTGAATCATCACATGACATATTAGTGTTTTCACTTAAAAGACAAGTATACATTTCCAGTCCTCATCTCTGAAGTATAAACTTTGAAAAGTAAAGAGATGTGGATGGCATATGAATGCCTTGTTGGAGTGGAAGAAATGGGTCAAGTAGGCTCTGTCCATGTCTGTTGCACGAGATTCTATACATCCCACAATTTGCATATGGAAGTGTAAGTTTGCTTTTGCTTGTTGATGTGTGGAGTAAAGTCCTCTCAGAACTACTAGGAAGGGTTTTCTCTTCTCATGCCAGTCATTGCAATCTACTTGTAGCAATTTTTCCTCACCCAAACCCCACCTAATAAGATGTCATGTTATGAGTATGATTGATGAATATGATTTGAGTACTTCCCAAGTCAGATGAAGTGGAAAACAAGTGAATGTGTGAGTCAGTGAAGAAGAATCTATTTGCATAAGACACTCTTGTCCATCCAAAGTCTTGTATCTACTGTATTGAAATAACTTCTGCAGGACTTCCGCTGCAGCTGTTATAGCCATGGCAAAGTGGCTCTGGCACACAGAGGCTGCCTCTCTGCTCATGCCTTCCACCTGAGCAGGCAGGAAATGCTCTGTTTCTCACATTTCACCTTCCCCTGCTGTTGTAGGGAGTTTTCCTTATGTTTTTGAAAGTGAAGACATACTTCTTTTCCTAGGAATGACCTCCTTGACTGAGAAATGTACTTCCAAGTGTGGTTATAGCATCTTGGCTGGAATTAGCTACAAAGAAAAAAATCAGATGTTCCTTTTTTTCCTTGAGTAGGATTAGGTACACATTTAGTTTTTCGAAGTAAAACCCCAATGTGCTCTTTAATTTTTAACCACTACAATATGGGCTTAACAAAATGCTGAAAAGATAAGTATACTTGAAGCAACATCAACCTTTTAATTTTAAGTAATAATGAAATTTGTTTTGCAGTCACTTGCCTATGCGAAAAAATGGTTTGGACAAAGATATTTCACTTGAGACTCAATCAACAACTTGATAGTAGGTGAAAAATTAAGTCGGGTGTATGTGCATGACTCATTTGAATAAAAGTAAAAGAACTGGAAGCAATTTAATGAAATCAAGCTAATTAAAGTGTCGTGTCACCCTCCTTTACATTACAGCCATTTGTTCAGAGGAAGGCAATACTACCCTTGAAGAGCATGGGCTTTAATAAATATTTATTGAACTCTAATATCCCATTTGACAAGAGTATTACTCAACCATGCTCGGCATTTTAAAGACTCTACTAAGAGCAAAATCACTTTGCTTTAGAAAAGTAGCCACTGAATTGTCATTGTCCAGTCAAAGTTGAAATCAGCTCAGTAGGACTGTCCCCATGTTTATCTAATTGCAAGTAATGTCAAGAGATGAGATGTCTGAGGAAGGGGATATGATTCCTCATCGATGAAATCCTATTCTCATTTGTTCCTTTGGGGACTGAGCCAACAAAAGAAAACAAAATCAGACAAGCTGAGAAAAGAAAACATCCAGAGGGCCTATAGAAATGCCAATTTAATCGAGGTTTTAAAGAAAATTTTATAATCTTGACTGATAAATATAAGCACCTCATCCTTTTTTAGACAACCACATATAGTAAAATATACCACTGTAGTGATCACCGGGCATTCTGTGATTTAAAGTCGGCATTGATCATTCCTTATGAGGGCCATGGACTAAGAGCTTCCGAGTGGTCACATTGCATGAAGAACCATTGACTCCTCCTTCCTTTCAGCCTCCCACCTGCACACTTCACCCCCTGGCAGGCTGAGAGAGTCTTCTAGCTTGCTTAATGTTCTAGTTCTCACAGAACACTAGGATGTGTTCTTTCACAGATAAAATATCTTATTTTACAAAATTTTATGCTTCTAAGATGACACTCTAATGACAATAATAGAGAAAGTATGAGAGATTTAGAAAATATAGTGGCTCATTTAGTTTCACAATTAGCCACAATCAAATGTACTTTGTGTTTGAGCTGTAATTAATATTCCATGACATTGAAAAAGCACAGTTTTAATATCTAATCTAAAAAATGGATTGAGTATTTGGATCCATTTGGAAAGCAGAGGACTACCTAATTGTTTATAGATAACTATTTAAAAGAATTATTAACAATGTAAAAGACCACCTAGGCTAATGTTTATTTATGTGGAGGACTTCTTGGCAATTGATTATAAACACACGTTCAACTAACAAATCAATCACGTAGATTGGAATTATACTGCCTGGGTTTTTTTTTTTAGCCTTTCCAATTAATAATACAAAAGATTTAAAGTTTTATTTTAATTCTTTGTCGCGGTTTTGAAGAAAAGCTGTGCTGACAATGATGGTTCAGCTTTTAAACTGGATTTGGTTTGGTGCAAAGAGCAACCCCATGGTCATTTTATCTTAGAATTGTGTGTGCATGTGTGTGTGTGTGAGAGAGAGAGAGGGAGATGAAGCTATTCCTATCAGCTGCCTTTTGAATAGCACTTTATTCTACCAATCAGTACTGAATGAGTAAAGAAAAAAAAATGCAGAGGGCCAAAGGAAGAAGAAATAAGTTCCCTATTTTTATGGATGAGTATTCCAATGACATAGAGCTAGTGAGTAGTTAACAGAGATAATTTCTTATTTTCACCTCTAGGATCACTTAGGCACTTTAGTAATATATACTTAGCCCTAGCATGGGGTCTCCCCAATCCCTGGGACCCCTCTCTCTGCTTTCTATAACTGCAAAAGCCATAAATATTAAGCATACCTAAAAATATTAAAAAAATAAGAGACTGCCATTCAATCACTTCTCCTATGCATTAAGGTGTGCCCCTTAAGCAAATTTATTGATTGGAGGAGAGATTTATTGAATAAGCTGGATCTTTCTAATGGTACTCGCACCCAAGAGAAAAGTAGGTTCTGGTAAATTTTTTAGAATATGAGCAAGCCTTGTTTGGAATAATGAAGCAGAGATCAAATTAAAAAAAAATAGCACCACTTCAAAACACCTTCTTGGATGGGACTCTTTATAAGCAATGTATTATGCAAATGAAAAAGCACACTGAAGATATTTTATCCCTTCTCATTAGGAGAGTACCTTAGGGAACAAATACCGTGGGTGTATTTACTTACTCTCATACTACAGTCAAACTTCAAGGACTGATTTTTTTTTAAAACACAGCTTTAGCACAGCAGTGAATTCTCTACCAGTCTTATAATTTGGAAAGGCTTCCAGGAAGAGGCAAGAATTGAGGCATAGGCTGTATCCCTTATATGCAGAGCAAGGGTGGTGTCAGGCCAATGAGGGTAAAATAACTGCAGGGCATGGGGTTGGGGAGAGTTGAGAACTAATAGATGAACAGGCATCTCTCTGATAGTGTGTGAAGGATTCTCTAAGAAGCATGGAACCCAGCTGTTCTCTGCTTTATGAAGGCCAGACAAGGACTGAACTCAAAGTAAGAATTGACAAAGGAGGTTCTTAAGTCCTGGAGACACTCATGAAAGGAGGTTCTGTACTTGGCCCTTCATACACACAGACATGCTCAACTTTTACTCTTGATTCACAAAGACCAGGCAAGACCTTTTGAGGCCCTTCACAGTTTTATAGAAATTTGAAAACTAACTGAATTGGATTATGTGATGCTGTGAACAAAAATTCTGGTAAACTATTCTGCCTTTCCAAATCCAAGATCTTAAAAGTTCTTTCAAAATTGCCAGGATGTGCATAATATCACTGGAAAGACAGTCTTCAAAAGCCTGATACTTTCCTCCACTCTGAGCCAAATAGGGAATTTACAGTTTATATGCAGACATCTGGTCATTTGCAATTAGTAGCAGCCATTCACTCATGTATTCTTTTATTCCTTTTCTATTTTAAACAATTTTGAGAAGACATTTAACTGATAGAGTCTGACTAATTCCAGTAAAAAATGAGTATTTCCAAGTACATGCAATTATGTGTGTGTGTATGTATACACACATAATATGCATTAAATTATGTGTATATATATATATACGTATGTATATAAATATATGAATTAAGATTATTTGCCATATTTGTACATAGTTGAGCTCACCGTCTCAGTTAATGTAGGCAAGCCTGGAAAGAAGTGGATGAGCATGGAGGATTGTATTATAGAGAGGGTTTTGTATTCTAATTTGTTAACATATTTTTAGGGCATTGTCTAGTTCACCAAACTGACATTGAAAACAAGATTTTTACCTGTTGGATACTAATTAGTGATTTTTGTCCATGTTAGAAATTAAGTGGGTCTCATTTTTTTTCACTGTTAATGAACAGTCCTGAGAACAGAAACTGAAGATAGTTACTAAGCCAAAGTGTAAGCACATGTTTAATGCTCTTAATGCCACCAAATTGCTACCCAAAAATTCCATCAAGAGTGTGTGACGGTGTCTTTGTCCACACAGTATTTACCCTTCACAGACTCAGGGTTTGGAATAATATTAAATGGTTTCTGATTTGAGCAGGACTGACAAAATTATTCACAGATAGACATTTTTTCATGGGCATATGGGATTACCTGCCAAGGTTTTAAATTAAATGAATCCTTCAAACATGCTCTTGATTTCACACACTTCCGTTTGTTCACTAATTTGACAAATAGTAACTATGTATTTGTTAAGCTCTTATTATGGCCAGGCAGTGACCTCTATTAAAAGAATGGGTGGTGAAGTTTCCTTGTCGTTCAGGTTGCTATAATGTCTTGCCTAGTTCACTGTGCCAGTTTTCGCATGTTCTCCCTGAATCCGGTCTTTCTTCTTTATGTTCACCATTGCGATGGTTAATTTTATGCGTCAACTTGATTCAGCCAAGGAGTGCCCAGGTATTTGGTGAAACATTATTCTGGTCTTTCTGTGAGGATGTTTTTGGATGAGATTAGTATTTTAAACTGGTAGACTGAGTGAAGCAGGGTGCTCTTCCTGTGTGGGTTGGCCTCATCCAATGAGTTGAAGGCCGGAACAGAAGAGCTGAGGCCTCCCCTCCGGCTGCCTCGGAGGATGAGAGAATTTCTCACACCTTACGGCATTTGGACTGGAAACACGCTGTTGTCCTCAGGCCCTCACACTTGGACCAGATCTACATCACTGGCTTTCCTGGGCCTCCAGCTTAACTGATAGACTCCAGGCCTTCTCATCCTCCATAATCCGGTGAACCAGTTCCTTATAATTAATCTATCTCTGTCTATCTTTTCTCTGTCTGTCTGTTTCTATGTGTCTCCTATTGGTTCTGTTTCTTTGGAGAACTCTGACTAATACAGCTACTATAGCTAGAAAGATCTCTCTGCAAAGACCTAATAAATCTACTTTGGCCCCTCGAAATTATTTAGTGAGCTCCTACTGTTTTGCAATGAAACTCAAACCTTTTAACATAGTTTCCATCATGATTTCTCCTGCTTTCTTCTCCACTTTCACTTCTTTATGTATCTCCCTCATTTATTCTGTTCTATCCATATGTAATATTTATATTTCCTTGAATTATCTGTGCTTCTTTCATATCTCTGGGCCATCACTCATGCTGTTTAGCTTCTTAGTCATATTCTCACTATTTTCCCTGTGCCTCATTTCTGTGCATCCTATAGGTCTCAGCTTACACATAATGCCTTCTAGGACTCTCTTTAAATCCCTTAGATCTAGTTAAGGTGCCCTAGCTGCTTTCTCCATGTTAACACTTACTATGTACCATAGTGACCTGTGTCCTCCCATTAGTTGAGGATCCATGAAAGCAGAAATGTTTCTGCCATTTTTACTCTGGAATCCACCTTCTAACATAGTGTCTGACAGAGTCTAGGTTCTTAATAGACACTTGTTGAATAAATGAATGGAGGCATTTCATGGTATTTTAGGGCCTCCTTGTTTTGCTATCTGAAATCATTCAGGTTGCAGATCAGTTACTTTTTACTTGATGAACCTGGTAACTATTTTAGCAGACATGAATCATACCCTTGAGACTGCTCACAATATTGGATGAATATAATTCCAGAAAATTAGTCCCCCATCTAGTAGGTGGATTGTTAGATACAGCGATCCAGTGCCTTCTGCCTTATCAGTGATTTCTTTCTCACAACCGTGATTCTCAAACGGAGACAATTTTACCACCGCCACCCCAGGGGACATTTGGCAGTTATCTGGAGACATTTGGAGGTAAAGGTGCTGCTGGTCTTTAGTGCATAGCAACCAGGGATGCTGTCAAACACTCAACATTGCACAGTGTGGTCCCCCCAACAAAGTCTCATTAGGCCCCAAATGTCTGTGGGCTGAGAGAAACCCTAGTCTCTGTGAGTCCAGAGGAAGTGTGTGCAGGCCCAGCCACCCCATGCAATGGTCACGCTGTAGCTTCTTGGTTCCTGTGGTCTTCTCAGGCTGTTGCATATTATTTGGCCATTGAAGGAAAAACCAAGAAAGGGGACCAGGCAGCCAAATGATACACTACACTGTATTCTTGCATGGGAGCTGTTTTGGTGCTGTATTTTAACTCATTAACATTTAAAAATTGTTATGCAGCAGAAAAATAATTATGTCCTTTTAACTGTTGAAACAGAATCCATTTTTCCAAGCATACTTTTTTTTAAGGGCATATTGCTAAAACACCAACTGTTTTACAAGCACAGTAATCACACTGCTGTTGAGTTTATTGTGTTTTGTTAGGACACACTTTATAGTGTGGAAAATGCATTTTAAGTAACTCTTCTGGGCACGGTTATGGAAAAGAACAAAGGTACACTTTATTTTTTAAGTGGCAGCTGCATAGTGACCCCCTCTGGCAAATGAAAGGTGCGGTGGCTTCTCCAGGTGGTTTCCGGAAAGTTCAGCGTTTGAGTCTTTGACCTTCACTTGAAGGAATGAGGAAGCTCAAGAAAGAAAGTGGAAAATGGAGAAAAATTCAAGGTACTCTGAAGTCTTCAATGCCTTTCAAGAGAATACTTTATTCTGTTCATGACCAGTGGTTCTGTTGTGGTCCTTCCTTTCCCACTTCCATCACCCTGTAAGGCACTGGTTTTTGACGTGGTTTCATGGACCTGCATAGTCACATGTGGAAGTCCAAGGGGTTTCTTAATCACTGGACATGTGTACAAGATCAAGATGTCGGCGAGTCGAAGGATGTTTCTGGTGAGGGTGTTCACAGCTTTATCAGAATTTCAAAGAATCTTGACTTGAAAAAATCTTAGCCAGTTCTTTAGGAAATGAACACACCCCAATGGAATATGCACATTTGTGTGGTTTAAGGAGAAAGTGTGGGACGTTTGGAAGGGAGCTGCTTAGTCACTCGTTGGCGTCTATAGCAACCCCTTTGTAGACCCGGTATGGGTGTCAGAGTTGTTTTGTCCTTTTTATTCCATTACTATACACATGGGCTCACAGGGTTACAACCTCTACACTGAGAGCTGACTTCCGGATTTCTACTTCTGTGGCTTGCCAAAGATGAGTGATAATTCTCTTGATTCACCCAACTCTGCCTTCATCTGATTTTTTAGTCTTGAAAACAACCTCATTTAAATTAACTTGTACCTTTCTTTTGGGGATGTAATGTAGCTCAGGATTAAATATAAGGGAAATTTGTACATAGTTAAAATAGTGGAATGCACTTCATGTGTTCTTTCCACACGAGTGAATTCTGAGCAGGTCTTGATGACATGGATGGCCTTGGGCTCATTTACATGCTCCTTAAAGGCTGAAAGCTGGTCGCCTTCCAGCTTCACGTGGCCAGGTACACTGCCGTCTCTACACATCATCAGCCTCTATGTGAAACCCAAAGGGAGTGGAGTGCTAACCGCTGTAGTTTACTTCGGAAATATTCAAATTTGCCATCTCCTGTGATGAAATTACCCAATACCTGGACACGTACTAATTCTCAATTTCCCTTTCTTTAGAAGTTATCCATTGTATCTGATTCTATTTTTGTGCAGTTTGGACAGTCATGTTCTCTAGACTGCTGGCAGTGGGTGGTGGGCAAGGCAGAGGGGACGGCTGTAATAGTCCATGTAATAGGTAAAGTACATTTCCGTGTTCTTGAGAGAGGATCATGTGATTTCAGTTTGTATGATCAAAATTCAGTGAAGTCTCCTAGACTCATAAATAGGTAAATTCTGATCATCAGACTATTAAGAGGTGGTGAACATTTTAAAACAAACTGACCATGGAAAAGCCCTAAAAGATATATATTTTGAAATGGGTGCATTCTACTATAAGTACATTAATTGTGGACTGGAAGTACTTACTTAGTGGTGTCCTCTGAGAATTTTTACCCATATTAGTTCCTGGTCGTAAATCATGGACTTACAATGTTTGATCTGTGAAGAAATTGAAAAATACAAATATTAAATGATGGTGCTAGAATATTATTATATTTCCTCAGTACCTTATTAAGGGTGTTTCTTCTTAGGATACTGGAAGGTCACATATCATATTGTTCAATGGTCTATTGTATGACTGAGAATTAAATGTGGGTCATCAGCATGGGAAGTCAGATGAAATCTTTCTTTTAATTTCAGTATCTTCAAAAAAACTTTAAAATTTTGCTTATGAAAGCCATGGTTCAGAATACTTTTTGGCTCATGTAAAGCATGAGGAGACTTTGGTGTTTAAAAGGGACTTTACCTTTGGAGCTCTGGAGAGAGCCTGGCCTAACTTTTGCAGGCGAGGAACAAAGGTCACCTGAGGTTATAGCTACACGAGCAGTCAGCAACAGGAAAGACTCCGCTTCATCCGGTTGTTCTACTGGGCATTGCACCAAGTTGGTTAAGCAAATACAATGGGAGCCACACCAAATTATCTACTTAAGGTCAGAACATGCTCTTTTGATGTATGATTTGCATCAGTGAAAGTAGTATGCCAATAATACGTTAATATAATCAAGTTGTAGCAATAGGAATAGTACACATGGTCCTTAGGTGGGGTTCAGATTGATTTAAGAACACATTCTTTCAAGCCATATTATTCTTTTATTATGTATTTATTTATTTTATTATTTTATTTTGATATCGTTAATGTACAATTGAACACCATTATGGTTACTAGACTCCCCCTACAAGCCATGTTATTCTTAAACTACATCAACATAAAGAAAACCCTTTTTGAAGCCTTCTCTTTTCTTTAGCGTTTTAATTCCAATAAATTATTTAAGTATTTATTTCAGTGCTCACGATATGTATATGCTACACAGACCATGGTAGCTTATGGAACTTGTTCTCTCATAACATACAAAGAAATTGGGGAAACAAAGCATGCCATGAAAAAATAGTCATTTTAGAGTGCTATTCAAGGTAACAGTCTTTAAGAGGACAGTACAAGAAATGTGACAAAAGTAAGACATGTTTAGTTTTATAGCATTTCAGTGAATGGAGAAAAAGCATTTCAGGCTATGGTGAAAATTTTATTGGTGTGAGGAGATAGAATTAACTTTGGAAGAATGTGTGGGTTTCCAATAGGTGAAGTACAGAAGAGCGGGCTTTCTGTTTCAGAAGACCTTGTGCAAACAGCATTGTGCCAGGTGGTGGTGGTTGGCAGGTAGCGAAGAAAGGAGTTCAACTGGGCTGAACAATCTCTGAAGCTAATTCAGCCAAAGCAGGTTGGGTTCTGACTACAGGAGATGTTGCATGATAAGCTAAGGAGTTTGCAATTTGGCCTCTATTCAATTCCTAGCCCCTGACCATTATTCAAATGTCCTGTCTACTTGTGTTCATTTGACACTTTTATATATTTTAATGTCTCCTTTTGGTGTTGGAATGCAGGCCCAGATACAAAAATTGCTAAGTTAAATGAAGTTAGGATTCCATGTCAGTAAGAAACAACAATGAAATTACTTTTTCCTAATCTAAAACACTTGATAGCATATCCTTCCCAGGAATGAGCAAACTATGGTACACTGTTCTCCAACAATCATTGTCTAAACACACCACTCCATTCACCAAGGTCTCTTGTGTACATAGCGCTGGTTGAGGTGTTTGTTTTATCCCACAGTTAACTGCACATTGCACCTGCCATCAATCACCAGTCATAGGTGTGTCTCTTAATTGCCATTTAAAGGTCTTCTGAAAGTGACTTACATATATTATTTTTCTCCTTTTCTTCACATGTGAAAGTCTTTGTTTAGAGTCAGGAAAGGATGCTGACTATGGACTGTTACATTCTTTTTGGAGCTGCCTCCTAATTTGAAAGAGTCAAGAGCTGTTGGTGTTTTTCAGGGTTACAATTCTATTTGTAAGAGCTTGCAGTATATCTCCTTAAAATAGGAAAATCAGAGTTTTTCTAATGGCAAGGGCCAGCTGACCTCATTACTTAATGTTTGACTTTAAATAACAAGAAGGTAAACTATAATTTACTAAAGATTATAATCTGGGGACTGTGAGGTTAGTTCTAACTCTAAAATTCTAGAATGACTCATTCAACCATAATTTTGTGAGTGTTTAGAAGGTGAATCCTTGATCACTTTCAGCAAGTTTACTAGACACAGCTTATCTCAGACTGGTCTTGTAGCATGTTTTCTTTTATTCAGATCTTCATTTCTGCAATTCACTTATTTACTTAAGAAATATGTAGAAGTCCAACTCTGTAATCAGCATATACCAAGATCTATATATATTTTGTCACACGAGAGGCATGGCCCCTGCCTCCATGAAACTTATGTTTCAGCAGAAACAATGCACCCAAATGAAACTAAAAGCAAACAATAAGAGCACCCTGCAGAAGGGAACACACAAAGACATAAAATAAGTTAAAAGTACTGAAACATCTATGAAAAAAACAAAGAAGAGATGAAGAAAAAGCTGATAAAGACTTATATGAATAGCTGCTCGACATCATTTGTATATTGAAACTTCTGTTATTTAGCCTCCTTGTCTGGGTAGGCTGGTTCATGGTAACAAATGGACTCAAAGTGTCTTAGTTTCAATGCAGTAGAAATTTCTGTCTAGCTCTGGAAATAGTCCTGGGCAGTGTTCAGATATGCAGTGTAGCTCTGCTCTGTGTGGTTGTCCAAGGACGTAGCTTATTCGATGCTAGACTTCCATGACCCCATAGAGCAGAGATTCCCCACCTTGGCACTATTGACATTATTTGTTTTGCTGGTTGGCCTGGGTCGGGGAGCAGGGGCTGTCCTGTGCCTTGAAGAATGTTCAGTGCATCCCTGGTCTCTAATCATTAGATGCCAGTAGCACATCTGCCCACCCTTCATGACAATCAAAAATGTCCCCAGCCAGTGCCCAAAAGAGATGTCCCCAAAGAGGCAACATATCCACTGCTCTAGGGTCTCATTGCCATTTGCATTCAGCAAGTAGAAGGTGAAAGACAACACAGGAGAGCCATGTCTATTCTCTTTAAGTTAAGCTCAGATCAAGAAACGGGAGTTACCTTTTCCACTCATATTCTGCTGGAGAGATTTAAGTCATGTAGCCATATCTAACATCCAGAGGGGCTGGGAAATACGGCCTCATGTGCCCAGAGACAATCTTGTTACTATGAAAGGAAAAAACACAGCCACATATTTTGATGAGCTTCTAGTGGCCTCTGCCACACAGTTCAAGGAGTTAAAAACTGTATTTTCCCATAGCCTGGGAATCTGTGGGCTCTCACTGTCAGCTTGTTATACTTGGGGAACATCTGTGTCCCAGTTGGTGGGAGAACCTTGGTCATCCACTCCTTCCATTTATACCTGGTGTTAGCGGACAGAATCCGGTGTAGTGAAAGGCACCACGATCCTAAGGAGACTCTCAAAAACGTGTGATAAGCCATCCTCACATTGACACACATTTTACTTTGCATGTGTCTGGTTTTAACAATAGAATTTTAAATGTATGTGGAAAAAAACAACATTAGCCCAGAAGAAAACATCAAAAAATCAATACAGGAAAAGCAAATAGGCCTGCTAGAAGAGATGAAAAGATCTTTGGATATTTAACTAGTAAATGTCTTTTGTTATATAAAGGAGTTTTATTTTTTAAAGGTGGAGATGTAAAATTTTTCCCCATGGAAAACTGAAGTATAATACCTAGGCAACTGTTGGAGTGGGAACATTTTTAAGAACTATGATTGAATGAAGATAAATATTGTGACAATGAAACATTGAAGTGTATCATCTCTGGAGAGAGAGAGAGAAAAGGCAAAAGAAGGAGTTGCAGGTGGAGGAACATGGTGCAGAGGAGGAGGACAAGGAGGAGGAAGAAAAGAAGATGAGAAGGGAAAGGAGAGGAGGGTGTCTGCCTGACCGCATGGCCAGCTATTTGTGAAGGTAGGACTGAGCCAGAAAGATTATTTTCAGTATTCCATTCTACCTTCCTGGTCTGAATAGGGCATGCATACGGTGACTGAGAACTGAGTTAAACTAGTATCTTCATGCCAGACCTTGTAATCACTCTAGAATTTTAAGTTCGAGTTCCTTTAACAGAAAGAGATATTGCATAGCCCTGACTACCTGAAGGATTTGGTGTTGCGTTCCTGTGCTTTCCAATTTGATTCCTTGGAGGTAGATATTACTTGTCCAGATACAATTTTTTAAATGTTAATGGAATCTTATTATCCCAGGTGTTTTTGTCAGGCAGGTTATAGGGTGTAATAAATTCTATTAAACATTTGGTGTCTTTTTAATATTAAAACTAAATTTCTGGCTAATGTGGTTTCATTGTGCACTTTCAAAGAGAGATTTCCTACCACACATGTTTATATAATCATGTGCCGGAACTTCAAAATCAACCTGCATTTCATTTTTGTAACCTAGGATGTTCTCTTTGGCAGCTTGCTTGCTCTAGAAGCCTGCTTCCCAGATCTGCTCTTTCATCTGGAACTAAGATTCTTATTATGAAACTGTGCCACAGACCCACCATTAGAAAACATCCCTGTTTAGGGCGTAACTTGGCACTTGAGAAACTCATGCACAGCAACAGGATGTGACAATTTAGGACAAGAAAACAATGGTATATATTGTACTACAATGGAGTTTGACATGATAGAAGCAGCTTGAAGGGGCCAAATGTAATTTGCCAAGGCCCTTGTTCTCTAAGCAGACAGCACTGATTTTCCTGATTCACTGGTAGCAGTTTAATTAAAGGGAGAAAGGAAGACTTTAGTTTTTTCTTTACTTTAAAACGTAGTAACTGGTTCCAGTTTTAAATTTCTTAATTTGTAGAAGAAGAATGGATGCAAGTTAGTCCTTAATTGCACAGTAAAAATTTCAGTGGGCTAGCTTATTATCCAGGAAATTAATTATCCAATGATTTTGAAAGCAAATCAGGATCTTAAATGAGGGAAGGAAGCACGTGGGAGAAGAAATACCTTCCTAAGGGTGGGAAGAGCATCGTGATAGGCAAGTGCCCAGTTAAAGTGATTGTGTATAGTGCAGAATTTTCAGGTGCTTTGCTTGCTTTCTCACTCTCTTCTTAAAGTTTTCAAACTCCACTCATTCATCTTTCACTAATTCCTTAATCTTTGCAACTGAAGTTTCATGTGCTACCATCCTAGGTTTTTCATACACCTGTGAACCATTCTGTTTCATTCATTCCCTCTTCTAATCTTCCCAAAGTAGGTGTTTTCCAAGGTTCATTTCTTGGTCATCACCAGTCTCCCTGCTTCTCCATATGGGCAATATGAGGGCAATAACAGAAAGTGGATAATTGGTGATGTTGTTACTGTCATGCTTTATATCATTTTATACTATCAACTGCCTGCTGCAAATCTTGAAATGCAGCCTGTTTCAAACAAAAATGCAACTTCCCTAAACGTTTTTCCAAACTGCCTCATATTCTTGACTCCCTCAGTGCCTATACACAATCACGTGCTAAGGTCTCATAAGTTTATTCCCAAGTCCCCTGTCTCTCAACACCCTGTCCTCATCATGTACTTGGCTCATTCTTAAAAATATGGTAGTATTTTACTAGCTTTTGAAATAATCTTTCTGCTCTCTATATTCTTTTCCTTCAAATTTATTTTTTCACTACCAAAAGATTAGATTCCTAAATCGTTATTTCACATAAAAACTTTCAATGGACTTTCTGTACACCCTGGATGTAACTGGAAACCCCTTAACTTGGCATTGAAGTTGTCCTTTCTTGCTACAGTGGGAAAGAATAATACTTCCTGAGTATTCCTAGGAGATTAACTGACATACCATGAAATCAGGAAAGCCAAGTCTGGGTTGACGGGGACTATCCGCCCTCCTCGCTCCTGCGGAGCAGTGGTTACAGTTCTGCTTTGAAATACTTTATAAAACCATTGATTATAGAATTTGATTTAGAATTGATGTCAGTTTGTTGCAGATCTTTGGTATTTATCAGTTTAGACTGAGAAGTTTTTCTATTTGTTCTCGACCACAATTGTATTTTACTGCTGCAGTAACTATTTAAATTCCTTTTTAAGTAGAAAACTGAAACATTCTTTGCTCCAGTTAGGTTGGGTGTCTTCACTTGACATGAAAACCACAGCTGAGATAGTCACTGTCTTTCCAGAAGAATTAACAATAATGAGAGTAATAGGTGGTACTTGGATTATAATCAGGTGATTTTTCCAGCAGTCACAATGGATTACGGTTTTGGTAACTGCCATACTGTCATTTAGAAATCCACTGATCCAAAAACTAGACACATACAACCTTCAATGCCTGTTTATCTCAAAAGCAAGTGCTTATGGAGGTCAATTAGAACACACACACACACACACTCACCCTCACACTCACAAAGACAAAAAAAAAAAGGCAACAGTCACTATTACTTCAGTAGTTTTTGCACCTCTCACCCACCAAATTTCCTAACCAGACACAACTTGAAATACGACCAACAAAGGAACTCTTTTCAAATCAAATTATATGAAGTATTTAACTCTTTATGCTTTTTGGTAAATGGGTCAGAATATCTGCCTCATGCTGTCCCTTCTTGGAAACACACTTGTCCTAGACAAGGCTGCTGATGTCACAATGAGGAGCTCACATCCTGGGAGAAGTTGACAATGGAAGCTGAGGTGTATCTGATTCAGCCCTGAGGCAGAAAAACTGGCTGAAGCAGTTTTTTTTCCCCTTCCCCTTTACAGAGTGTGATTTGTGCAACAGCTTTGGCTGGGCAAATAGGGAAGTGTCAGCCCTAAATGAGCTTTGCTCGAAGGGCACGGTGCGCCTGTGTTCTCAACGCAGTGATACCCAAATCCAGGGCTATCTTACTTCAAGAGGGATACACAGGCAGAGCAAACATTTTCAAGGTCGGGTAGACGTGTTCTTTATTTTCCACTGCAGGAACCATTTACCTTGTTCAAAAAGTGACACAGAGCTCATTCACGCTTCAAAGCAGTAAACGCCGTGGAAAAAAAAAGTTCAAAGAATGATTCTTTTTTAAGAGAAGATGTTATGCAATTAGTATTTATGGGATACTTAGTAAATATGGCGGCGGGGGCAGCCTAGGTTTACTGACATGGTTGACAGTCTGTGCGAGGCCACATTTCTAGGCTTAAGGAAGTGACCAACTGAAGGGAGTGACTATGTAATTCAAGCGATATTTCATGACTTTTTTCAGTTACAATTGAAGATGACAAGTGGGGACTGAAC
This sequence comes from Manis pentadactyla, assembly GCF_030020395.1. Classification (NCBI taxonomy): domain Eukaryota; kingdom Metazoa; phylum Chordata; class Mammalia; order Pholidota; family Manidae; genus Manis; species Manis pentadactyla. The sequence continues at coordinate 16,052,245 of NC_080026.1, forward strand.
CATTTAGATTATTACTTTGTTTCCTATTTTCTTGTAGAGTAAGTAGCGGTGAAATGATGTACTTTGTGTGTGTGTGTGTGTGTGTGTGTGTGTGTATTACTCATATTATTATTATTTATCATTTTTCCTATTTTGAAGTTCAGTACGTCTTGTTTTTGTGTAAACAAGATGCAGCACCCCGACAAAGGAGACCTGAATTGTCTGGATGCCTGTTTTGGCATGGAGGAGTGTGGATTTTTCTTTTCAATCAATCTCATGCTATTAGAGATTCAGTTATAGACGGATGGGTCTTGTACATGCACAGGCTCAGGAAATATGTCTGGATTCCCCTCCACTTTTCAGTAACGAATGCTGTCCTATTGTTTCCTTTCACGTTGTGCCACTTTACATCTCTTACCGTTTTTCCCCTTAGTTTTGATGTAAATTGTGTGTGGATAATGGAATGAAATGGTTTCCATGGAGCTGAACAAATATAGGTCATAGTATAAGGAATACTTCCTCTCTTGAAGTACACAGGTGAATTTGCATATAATTTTAATTATTCAGTTTTATAAGTAAGACGGAAACCGTGAACAAAGTTGAGCTTCTTGTGAGATAGACCTTCGTTTTCTCTCATAAAATATGTATATAGAAATACACGAAAAACTCAAATACACAAAACCATCAGAACTTAGAAGAATCAGATGGGAAATCTGTGTTTTTTAAAGTCTATTTTTATTATCTACAAGCTGAGTGATTTTATAGCTTACTTCTGGGCACATCAGCTTTAAATCTCTGTAGGTACGTGTCCTTTTTAGCATCCCATCCATCTAGGCTACCCCCCTTTATTGTTTTATGCACTGATTAATTCATTCAATAAATACATAACTTTGCATCCAGGCAGATGTGGAGTTGAAACCTGGTTACATTCCGTACTAGCATTCATTGGGGAAAGTGAGTGACCCACACTGAAATACAAATTTCTTCATGGTTAAAGATGGAATGATCATACTATCTTACAAGGTTGCCGGAATGCAGAAGCATCCATGTATGTAAACTACCTGATCCAGGGCCTGACACATGATAGGTGCTATAGTGGCTGTGAAAAGGCTACGTGCAGACCTCCGGCTACAGGGAGCATGGCTGACCAGGGACATCAGCTTCTGTGTTCTGAAATCCACCCACATGTTGGCACCCAGCCATGCACTGGGGGCATCAGGGATAGTAAGACAGGCTCCTTCCTGGAAGACAGGGGCCCTCTTAGCATGGCCACGTTGGCTCAAGGACACTTGGTAGCGGTGCACTTGTTGACGTCCTGACACAGCAGGGCAGCCTAGGATATGTCCGTCCAACCTTCCTTCCTTCTCTTGCACTTGCACTGCGGTCTGAAGGCTCTCCCAGCCTTTCCCAGCTCCCATCTCATGTTCTCTCACAGATGTGTCTACTCCTTGGAGGACCCACAGTCATACAGGGGCTCATTCCCGAGAGCTGTTTAAAGATTATATTTATTACCTATGATGTGCCCAGCACTTGCTTAGGCTCAGTGCCTGATGCAAAGCTGAATTAAGTATATTTCATTATTTCCAAGAAATGGAGGCAGGATACTGATGAGTGGTGTCATAAGGCTAAAAGATATAATTTCGAAAACTTTTACCCCTTTGATGAGAAGGGTCATAAAAATTAATGATGGACAAAATAAAATGGAAGGGCATCTTTTAAAATAGTGTCATTTAGAAATGTGACACCTGTGCATTTCTAGTCTCCTCATATACCTTTGGCCGAGCATAATTCCTTGGGCAAATGTTTGAGAAGGAAATATGCAATGAGGGATGTATAATTTGGCTTAATTTACTCCAAATATGCTATGTATTTTGGTAATCATACTTCTACCAAGAAGGGGAGCAGGTTGGTAGTGGAAAGCAAAAAAGGCTTTGATTAAACACATTTCTCCCATTTATTGTGGCCTTGGGTCCTCTGTAAGAATCTTGTATTTCTTATTTGCCAAGGTAAGTCTGAACCAGATGAGTGAAAAGATACAACGTTCTCTGAACTGAATGCAGTAGTTCCTTCTATACCCTTTCAGATAGACTGATAAGGTGATGATTAGAATATGCAGATGCCTCATTGTATTAAAGCTTCCATAACGGACCTGACCATCCTCAAGGCTAAACTTTGTGGAGGAATTTCTGGAAGGAAAATAGTCTTTCTTCTTCCTCTCCTTACTGGTTCTCAACACGTAAAGGTGCGTGTCTATGTGCACGTCTATATATTGGCAAGGATGTGTGTGCGTGTCTGTTTTGGAAGTAGGGGAGAATTTTGTTTTTAGTTTGTTAAGAAAGAATCATTGAATATCATTCTTAAACTTTGGTTATGTTTTGCTTTATAATAATTATTAAAAAAATTATAGAACCCTGTAGATATAACTCATTAATTTTCATTCTCTCAGGTACTGTAAAAGGAGGCTTATGTTCTCACAATTTTATAGATTAGGTTCTGAGGAAACCCAAATACGAATGGCTTTGTCAGCTTCAGGAATAGATCTGACACATGCTGATTTCCAGTTTGTGTTTGACCCTACAGATAATTCCTTTAATTGGGGAAAATTATATTAAAAAGTCCAAATATCTTGATTTTTTGCCTTTCATCACAATTCTGCTGGCTGCCAGAGAAGGACATGAATAGCTTCACCAGGTAATACACACACCAGTGGGGTGGATCAATGAGAATTCTCATCCGTGATGTGAAGCCATTCGGTTATTTTCATCAGAGCAATGATTCCTTCTTCTTTTTAACACTGAAGTTCATAAAGAAACTCTTCAGTAAATTCATGTTTCAGGCAGAAATTTCAGTTTGTGTAGCTTCCCTGTTTTTCTCTGTAACTGCAAGACAAATTTTGCATGAAACCTGAGATTGTTCTTAATGATTTCATCACCGATGAGAGTATTTAGACTGTTGAATCTAGGACTTGGGTGTGTTTCAGCCTTATCCCCCACAGGGCATCCCTCTGATCAGACTGAACCAGGCTCAGGCCCTACACTGCCTGCCTGCGTTTCTACTCCCACCATCCTTGCAGACTCTGCTTAGGATCCTCCACAGGATCCACACTTTTTTCACTCTAAATATTAAAGTTTTCTACCTCCCAAGTCCTCCTCCTGCTTCTGATGGCCACATTGTTAAAAAGAGTATCTGTCAATTGGCCCTATCCCTACAGCCCTGGTGTTTCAGACCAGGAGACTCTCCCTTTCAACAAATAATTTGTGTAAACCTGAGTTCTTCTTAAATATGTCAGTAAGGTTTTTTTCAATGAATGTGTAAAACCAGAAGTATACCTGAAGTTCTATCAGCCTAATTCTAGTATGAAACTATGTCCCTTACTCCTAAAGCCTGTGGTGCCATTCCAGAACTTTCATAGGTTCTTTTCTCAAAACACTTACACCTACCTTAAAGTTTCCAACATCCCTCTACTTTTATGCTCAATAAACCTCCAGGCTTTTCTCCCTTCAAGAGGTAAGCAGAAAAGTCCAAAATATAGCCTTCCTAAGTTTTAAGTTTTCTTCTATAAATATTCCTTAAACTTGTATCAGCTGGTCTTGCTTAAATTCATGTGAGGTGAGGTCTGATTATGCACACAATGGCAGTAGTCATTTTAAGTTGAACATCCCACCGGTTCCTGGGGTTCCACATAGAGTCATGACTTCAGGAGCTCTGCTCTCTGAATGGTGAGGACCTCTTAATTGGAGACATAAGGGTGTCTGGCAATTTACCCACAGTCACAGACTTGACTCTTTTCTCTGAATACCTGCAGGTCAGCTCTTGGGATATTCCAGGGGGAGAAAAGTGTCCATGACCAGATCATTTTAGGAAGGACTGCATGTGTGAACTCTTTATGCTTTTGTTCTTCAAGTGGACGTCCCTCAAAATTTGATCAGAAAAAGTTGCCCATAGCCCACTTTCCATGATTTTGGGAAAGCAGGGGATCATGGGCTCTTTCTTTTAATATAGTCGTGTTGGCATGCGTCAAATATGGAGTAATATTAATACTTCTATCAAATAAATTGTTGTGGGTCAGATAAAAAGCAGAATACTCTTGTTACATGTATGCAGCTAGTGAGTGGTAGGAAAGGTCAACATCTTTTGGAAAGGCCCTGCACCTGCCTGCTCCAACTCCATCTGCTCCCAAGTGGGTGGCAGTTCTTAATCCCGGTGTCTAATAGAATCACTTGGAGTGCTTTCAAAGAATTGTGATGCTCTGGTGTCACTCCAAACTATTTAAATCAGAATTGCTGAGGAGCAGGAGGATATGAGGCCCAGACATCAGCATTAAATTCTGCCAAGAATCTTAAAGTACATCAAAAGCTGAGAACCACTAGTTAGTGAAATATCAGCTGATTTCTGATGATTTTTTTTGAGTGTAAGTTGGTGCCAAATAGATGGACTCCTCTCCTTGTGGGTCATCAACTGAAGAACTGCGATGGGCTCCTGGAACTTTAATCCCAGGAATCATGTCTTGGGGCATGAGATGACCTCTGGGGGTATTGCCAAGGAGCTGACCTGGTCAGTTGGTTCAGCCATTTCATGGGCAAACAGGAGCGTGTGATTATTCCCAAGGGACTGTTCTCTGTGCTTCAGGTTCCCAGGAATGGAGTGAAATCAGTTTTGACTCCCATGGGCTTTAGTGTCATAGCAGAGTCAAGAGAAAAAATCCACGGGTCAGCTCCTCCCCTCCATTCACATACTTGCAGACACCTCCTTCTATGACCCCACGGTGAGGCTGCTCACTTACTTCTCAAGTCTGACCAATATCTACGGTTCAGCTGAACGTAACTGCTATGGTATGCCAATACCATAAAGTACTAACATCAGTATAATGTGTTTACATGATAAAAAACAAAACCACTAAAAAAAAAACACCCTCTGCAATCCATTAACACCAGAGTAATACACGTTTGAGTAAGCAACTAGGTAGTTAATGTCAGGTTCACTCCCTGTGAAATCACTTGCTTTCCCCTCTTCCCATGCTGTGGATTCCTTTCTCAGGGTCCTGAGTGGTTCTGGGTGTGTGTGGGGTCTGCCTCTCTCAGTCTGGTCACTGGGACCTGTCAGTGGCTTTCACCCCCACAACCCCCCCCCCACCACACTGTGGACAAACACCCAGGTCACGTGGTAGAGGAGACTCACTGGTTTGCTGAGATTTCTGATCTCCTTGGCCCAGAGGGAAGCTGGAAGGCCTAGGGGTGGCAGACTCCTCAGGTACCCCAGTATGTACTGCAAATATGGGGTACAGGTGTCCCATGACATGAAAAAGTTTAGGAGGTACATGTTTTCATGTCCAAAATGATTATTTTTCTGATTCGTGAATACCCATATCTCTATCTATCTATCTATCTATCTATCTATCTATCTATCTATCTATCAGCTATCTATAATATTTACCTAGCAAATCCATTGATTAGGAAACAAAACTATGTTTACTTTCTCACTTAAGCCTTGACATGTATTGACTATGTGTTGAGTCATAAATAGATCTAATTTCCATGAAAGAATTTTTTTCCCAATATTTCTCAGATAGTTCATTTTTCGAATCCTGAATCCCCAGAAAAATCACTGGTGAGTTCAGGAAACCTGGAAAGGCATTATCATTCTGTGAGAATTAAAGCTTAATAATCAAGGTTACTGGTTTGAAGGAATCCATTGATGTTAAGTCAAAAGCAAGAGCAGGAAACACTGGTAAGGAAGTTGAAGTTTCTGGAAACAGGAATAAGAGCAAGGAGGCAAGACGTCACCATATCATCACTCAGTTTTGCTTGGAGTTGCTCCCTGGGTATAAGTGTATGTCTGTGCGCCTGTCTTTTGCTGACAGCCATTCTTGCAAATAAAACACACATTAATAAGTTCATGTACATAATATATTTTATACAAGTCCTGTGAATGGTGTTCCATCAGATGAAAAGTTTTGGAAGAAAATAACCTGTAAAATGGAAATTTCAACATGTGAGTTTGTGTAGTAGTGAACTTTGTTAGGTGACTCAAATGTTATCTTATTTAGATACTACTTAATAGTGTTCACTGGAGTTTTCCCATGTGTCAGTATTCACTGGATGCTACATTTCTTTGTAAGACAGAGCAAGGAAAATATTTTCATCATTAAGAAAGGAATCAGTTCACATGAAGTAATTTGCACCCTAACACCCAGCTCGAACTTTAAAAGAAAAATATTTTTTTTTAATTTTGTTATCGTTAATGTACAATTGCATGAGAAACATTGTGGTTACTAGATTCCCCCCATTATCAAGTCCCCACCACATACCCCATTACAGTCACTGTCCATCAGCATAGTAAAATGCTATAGAGTCATTACTTGTCTTCTCTGTGCTATACTGCCTTCCCCATGCCCCCCCTACATTATGTGTGCCAATCATAATGCCCCTTATTCCCCGTATCCCTCCCTTCCCACCCACCCTCCCCAGTCCCTTTCCCTTTGGTAACTGTTAGTCCATCCAGCTGAAACTTTTGGATGCATTCTTCACAATGCAAAATAAAAGAAGTTTTTCTAAAAGAAGGGAATAGTTGTCATGGAACAAAGATCAAGATTATTGGATGGGATAATTAATGCTTTGTGCATTCCAAATTTCATTTTAAGACTAACAACTCTTAAATATTGAATCTTTATGATATTATCTTTTAATTTTTAAAATGAGTTTTGCTTGACATTTTTTGTTCTAAGAATTCCTTTTGTTTTCAACTGTCAAATGTTTATATCATGTAGAGATCATTTTTGTATGTTACTGAATTTTAAAATATAGATTTTTGTTTGATAATATTAATAGATTCTGAATTAGTTATTGCATTTTTTTAGTAGGAAACCTCTGAGAGTTTAATAGAAAACCCCTACCAGAAAAATGATTTGCTGTTTTGGTGGTATTTTAGTATTATGGTCACTCATATATTTTTATTTAAATACACGTAAAGTATTATGAAAAATAGAGAATACTTTGATTTTGGGAATTCCAGAGGATTTCTTGTGTTCTAACCGTGAAGATTAATATCAGGAATCGGCAACACTAGGACATAAAGCAGAGATGTCCCGGGAACCAGCACCAGAGAAAGAATTCAACGTGAAGCTTGGGAGGCAGGAGAAGAGTTGGCGGGTTAAGCCAAGTTCAATTACAGGGTGTCACGATAGAAGGCACCCGGAGCAGAATGGCGTGGACACCAGAATTGGAATCCTGAAGACACATCAAAGTCAGGAAACATCAGAGGCAAATGAGGGGGCAGAAGGGGAGTTAAAAAGGAAACTAATTCCAGGGGTCAACATCTTCTGGAATCAAGATTGCTTTAAAATGGCTGGGCATGGATTCTGTGGTCCCTGAGGCAAGAGATCTTAAAGGAACAGCCCATTGTCAAGGGCTGCCTCCGGCAGAGTTCAAGGATTTAAGGATACACATTTAATACATTCACCTTTTGGTAATAGACCAATTTGAAATGGTGATAGCAAAGAATCTATTTCTGTAATCAGGACTTTTCCTATGCTTCTATAGATGACGCATGCATAACTCTTCCTGCCCTTTCCTAATTTAAAAGCAGAAGACTAGCGAAGAGAGGGGGCAGGGCTGAGGAGGAAGGGAATCTGTGGAAGTGGAGTCTTTGATTAACCTGGGGAAGAGACAGTTGCGGTTTTATTCTCTTTCTCTCCTCATAGGAGAGGGAAGGGAAGTATTCTTCATGCAAGTTAAGTGAGGGACCTTCAATATACTTGTAGAAATTAGAGGTGCCCTCCAGAAACAAAGAGGGCATTCTGGCCCTCATTTAGACTTCTGTGAATGAGACTCCCGTGACTACTTGGGCAGAAGGAGGAGACAGCTGGGAGAGAAATGTCAGGCAGAAAGAAGAGAAGCCAGACAGCCCACACACGCACTGCGTGCTGTGGCACGGTCGTGTTTTTTCCTCCGGGTCCCGTTGGTTGAAGCCCCACCTAGGAGGACCGGATGAGGGATGCTGCTGCAAGGAGCAGGGTGGAAGCCCACCCAGCGGGTCAGGAGAGGTCAGGCCAGGCGAGTCTCTGACATCAGGTGTCAGTCAGTCGGAGTGGAGATGACCTGTGCTGCTGCCTAGGCGGAGAGACAGCATTTGCGCACCAGCCCCTCAGAAGGGTTCACGCAGCAAAATCAGCAGTTGATTCCAATTGCACATCTAGGTTCTTTTCTCTTTGAAAAATATTTCTCCTAGATGATCATAATCCACGGATTGACTGTCATTCCTGCTGTTCCAATTGTCCTGATCTTTTCGAGTTCTGTGAAACACCCTCACCTTCCCCTTGGTTCCTGGGCTCCTGTATAAGCTGCTCCATTTGCTTAGAGCACTTTCTCCACCTCAGTGACTCACTAACTCCTATGAATTCTTTCAAAGTTCCAGTTTAAGTATTGTTTTTTAGGAGGGATGTCTTCCATGAATCCCCAGTAGTTTTGTCTTTCCATAAATGGCTTTTTAGCCTCCCCAAATTTCCCTTCTGAACAGTATGCCAGGGATCATAGTTCTTATTCCAAGCTGCGCTCTGGACTCTACCACTGGGCTGAGTGGAGTGTGGGTAATTCATGTCTATTCATTGTCTAAACACACAAATGAAGGTTAGTAACTCTGGCCACAAAATAAAGAATGAGAAAACTGGATTCACACAATGAGTAGACATCAGTTGTACAGTATAGACCACTTAGACCATTTGCACTATGGAACCATTGCTATGGCCTAAGAAAAGGTCAGGTTTGTCTCTAGCCATTTACCTGTCACAATTCATGTGTTAGGATTTATAATATTCGTTCTGAATCCTTCCTTCCTTCCTTCCTTCCTTCCTTCCTTCCTTCCTTCCTTCCTTCCTTCCTTCCTTCCTTCCTTCCTTCCTTCCTCCCTCCCTTCCTTCCCACCTTCCTTCCTTTCTTTCTCCCTCCCTCCGTCCTTCCCTCTCTCTCTCTGTTTCTTTCTGCATGACTCAGGGCTGGTGACACAGCTGTGGTGGTGCCCAGGGAGGCTTTGTGCAGAGATGGAATGAGTTGTGTTTTAGGAGAGATGGTCTGAAGAATCTTAAGGCACCTAGCAGATCTCCCCCCACTGGTCCTTCATGTGCCAGAATTCTCACAGTTGGACTAAATACTCCTGACACAGTGAAGGTACACTAAGGAGAGGTGCACTTTTGGGGTGTTACAGCTATTATGGATTATGAAACAGGTCTTGTCTTGTGTTTATGTGTCATCTTCTACTCAAGGTCTGTATCCTTTCATCCTGTCAGGTAGATCATTCCTGGTGATTTGAAAAGGAGGCCTGAAGGACACGAGGGAGTCCTTGGCTTCCTAACTGGGAAAGGAGAAACATGATATACTTCCTCCAGGGTTCCTATTAGCTTTGACAATTCATAATTTCATCTAAAATTGGCCATTTTATTGTAATGAAATAGTGCTTGACTTCAGAGTCAAGATCAAGTCTTTGAACAATCTCAGATGTCAATGAACTTCTCTGAGTTTCAGCTCCTTCTTCTGAAAACAAAGGGTTATAATGTATGATGTCTTAGGTGTTTCCCCACTTTAACACTGGTAAATATTGATAATTATTCCCAATAACAGAGAATATAAAGGAATAAACTTTGACAATTCTTTCTTATAGTAATGCAAGAACCCACCTACTTAATACAAGAAATCAGTAATAAATACATTAAAAAGAGAGAAATTTTATCTAGAACCCACCAAATTATGTTAACAAAGAAACCTGTCCATCTTCCTTCTCTAGGAAATCGAAGGAAGCATCAAACACTTGAGAAAGATGACCGAGTAGTCTCTGGCAAGTAAGGGAAAGGGTTGGAAAACAAAATCACCTTTATGAAACACATTTAAGAGAGAAATTCTAGATGATCTTGGCTTTGACAAAAACACCTTCCCAGGCATTAAAGGTCATACGAATTTTTCCAGTGTATGTATGAATGGATTGATGTGTTACCGTATTTCTATTACTCTCTCAGTGAACCTCACAAACTCCAGGTTCTTTACTTCCATATTATGAGTTGAAAGGGATAAGAGGCATTAAGAAAAAGTAGGATTCCCATTTACCCTTTGGTAAACATTTCAAACCAAGTTTGCTTCGCCATGTACAAAAGGGGCATTTGCAAGGGGCTCCCTCTGTGTGAGAGGTTGCTGCCTGCTGCAGAAAACCGTGGCTGGGCTCGCAAGGTGGCCCATTTAAGGCCAGAGGTCCTGTTCAGCAGAAATGCAAAGGTCTGGCTCTAGGAGAGAAGCATGCAGGGAAGTCTCCTCCTCGAAAGGTCGGCGTTGGCCCCTCATCTGTGACAGATACCATCATAGGGCAACAGGGGGGCTTGAGATCAGTGAGTTGAATTTCCAGCCTCTCTTTAAGGGGCCTTCAAACTTACAAAAAAATTAATCCTTTTGATTGACTCTGTCTCCTAATCTTGAAGATAAGCTCAGAACATTTACCAGTTTTCAGCACTGCTTACTAGGCTAAGTCTTAACACCAAATTATGAATTTTGTCTTCAGTGACCTTTCCAATCTTCCCTTTTTACCTGCCCATTTGGTAGCTCAGGTCTTCCCCCTTCTTGAAATTGTGTCAGAGTGTTTGGGATTGTTAAGGATTTAAAGAGATCAAATCATTCAATCATTTCCTTTTCAGAAGAGAAAACTAAGCTCTAACGAGGCTGGATGGCTTCCCCAAAGTTATGCTTTTAACCCTCTTCATGATTTCAGCAAAAGGTATCTGAGTTAGTGACTAATGTCAGGAAATCATTATTAGTTGGTTTCACATGTAGGGGCACAAAAATTTTAACTTGGTACCATATATAAATCATATCCTATCCTTCATTTTTAAAACTTCTCAGCAAAATGTTTTTGGTATATAAGAGTTCTTGGCTACTGTTTTGAAAATAATTTTAAACTACGAAATTACAAATTGGCTTCCACTTCAAAAGCATAGCATCTTAAAAGAAGGGGCAAGCACAAGATCAGTGTGTGAGCCAACATTAATGAGGCTTTAGTGATTCAAATATGTAGAGTATAAGGACAAGTGTCAGGTGCACTCTTGTGAAAATCAAGATTACTTCCATCTGGGGGTAACCATGTAGGCAATTCTTCTCAGGGCCAGTAAGCAAGGATGAATAGACCGGTAGGCGAAGGCATCTGGCCTAGGAATCCTAAAGGGTTGTACATCTCGCTCAAGACAGCTAGTACCATGACCGCAACATTTTTTGTAACCTGCCGGATGCAAAATGGTTCCTAGGAGGCTCCCACTTCCCAGATGAATTCCAGCTTTTGTGGAGGACCACTAACAAGAAATCCTATGAATGGGCAACCTCAATGAACATTTTGTCTTCAACATATTGGCATCACTGTTTGGACTTCCTTTCTCTTTGTCCTTGTAAAAAGGTTTCACCACCCGCTGAATTGCTCTTCTCAAGTTTATTTTGTCAGGTTGGTCAAAGAGAGGTATGATAGATTCTTCGTATGGAAAAATTGTTAGTCTTTTCAGTAAATGCATGCATCTATGGATCTATCTCCCCATAAAACATTTTATTGCTAAAGTAAATAAAATAGTTTAACCTTTGTGAATGTATTACATCGCCTCCTATATATGAAATACTATTAATTTTCCTAAACGTTAAAATAGTTTCTATAAGTAATTGACAGCATGTTCTTAAAATAATAAGAAATGATTTCTAAATAATTTGGAAAGAAAGGAAATATTACAGCAGAGTTTGTGATTCTTTACATCTTAATGATTATTTTATACTATTTTTTAATATGCCTTTTTAGAAAATCAGCAGACAAACTGTATTAACATTGTCATCTTTAACGGAGAACCAGAGCCTTTTGCCTTTGCTATATTTGCTCTTAATGAACTTTTCTCTTTCCTAACACGGTGATGTAGAAAACGTAGCTTCACAGAAGAACTCTTTTCTCCCTGATATAACCACATTCTGCCATTTACATCCTTTGAGGAATTTGGTACCCATTTTCAGAAGTTATCTTTAAGAAAGTAATATTTATTTTTTATGGAATGGATAATATTTGAGAAGACAAGTACATACAATGATAAAAGAAATAAAGCCTGTCCAATAAGGCCATGGACTTTCTGCTTTAGGTCCATATCGGTGAGGAAGGACACGCCTCTCTCTCCATCCTTGCCACCAGTTAGGATCTGCTTGTGTCACTGGTGCTTGTATCCCTCGCCTTGAAGCCATCTTCGCGTCCAGTATCCTGTAATGTACGTGGAGCCCATATGAGGTCAGATGCTGTGAGTGAGCTGCTGCATGCAAGAGCTTGCTGCTCTCTATGGGAAGCATGAAGACACGATGTCTGGCCCGCATCTGTTATTGAGAACCACAGGTTAGTCTTCTCTCCTGAAGTGAGTTTAAATGCCAAACCAAGGGGGTTGCCAAACTTGTGACTGCCAGGGACCAAATTCTACCATCAAGATTAGAGGAAATGAATGTGTTCCCATTTCTAAATAATTTCGGTGGTGTTCATTCTCCATGGAAAGACTGATGATGAGGATCTCAGGAATCTTGGTCCATGAGGGAGGTCAGGGTACCCACGTGGATGCATCAATACCAGGCTCTTTACCTTGTATGCAGAAACAGTGATGCCTTTAGATTATATCTTATGCCACAGGCCACACCAGGAATTCTAAATAGAAAGGCATCTGGGTGGGCTCTGGACAGGGCTTCAAAAGTCTGCTGTTTCTGTCCCACATAGCAGCCCCCTCTTGTGTGCATGTGTGTGTGTGTTTCTACTCCTTTCTCTAATTAGACTCGGCAGCATTACTTTTTTTGTATGGCACCTGGAGTTCTTGCAAAGGAAGAAAACTAAGAATTCTAATTAATAGTTCCCAGACAGTATGCATACTCTGGCAAATCAAAAGCAATTCAAAGTGCCAAGCTAAGGCTAAAGTTGGGGTTCAAATGAGAATAAGGTATCCCAACCCTTGTGGGATATTATACTCTGGGATGGGGAATACAAAGGCAAATCTACAAGTATTTTTTGTGCAGGGTAGACCATACTAAATGGTCTAATAGCATCAAGAACATGGGCTCTGGCTTTAGCCTCTGTGAAAATTCAGTTTTTACTGCTCACCATGCATGTGATCTTGGGGAAAATGATTTAATCTCTGGAAGCCTCAGTTTCTTCATCCGAGAAATTGCAGTTAAAATGAGACCTACCTCCTGGAGTCATCAAGAGGATTAAATTTATGTTAAGGTTCCTTTTTAAAAACACAGTGTCTGCCCCACATGGAGCCTTCAGCTCAATAAATGTTAGCTATCATTAGAAACAAAGTCCCATGGGAATACTGGTGGGGGTGGATAAAATACATGTATCATTGAAAGAGTTAAAAATCCATTCCATAGAGGATTGTAATTTAAGGCTACCTAGAGATGGCTTCAACTTACACATACTGGTAAGTTATGCAGATTTTGCACGTCTGCTCAGTCTGTTATCCAGTGACAAAATATGTACTTACAACGGCAATTAAAGCAACTTAAAGTACCACTGTAATACATCACAGAGTACCTCTGTGAGGAAACACAGTTGCTAGAGGTAATTTTAGATGGTTATGATTTTATGAATATTTTAAGAAAAAAATAGCAGTAAGGTGTAGTGCTACTATTTTTAAAAACACATCTCAGAAATCTAAAATCTTGTCATGGAAGACCTCTCAAAAGCTCTTTTAAAAACAGAAGGTATCTCTCATTGTGTGAGAGATTTACCTTGGAGGACTCTGATTAATGAAGGAATGACATTTTGTTGTATCTTTTAAAAAATTACATATTAAGCACTGTATTCAATGGTGTTCAGATAAAAATTTGCAGAGATTGGCTCTTTGTACATAAAGATGATGGCCGGGCTAAAAGCAGAGAATGAAAGACAATTTTGAGATGATATTACTAAATATCTGTTTTCTCTACGTTTGCCCAGGGAGAAGTCTAAAGAGGAAGTCTGACAGTTCCATACACTCTATCACAGCAAGAATTAGTAGTGAAAGAAGACACTAGTAGAAGTAGGTATATTTTCAGTTGTGGTTGAAGCAGAGGAGCTCACCTTCCTCAGAAATTAATGGAGGCTTTCCATCTTGCTGGCACTGCTACTTTATCATTCATATGACTAAATAGACGATCAATTTAGCAGCAATGTATGGGAATGAAGGGAAGGAACAAATAAGCTATGAATGATGAGAACAGAAAAATCAAAACCCCCCCCTCCCTTATTCTTTTTTAATGGCTAATACCAACAGGGACGAGACCAGTAAAAAGAGGTTAATGAATTGCAAAGATCCTTTAGAAAGTGATTGACTGGTATTGAAGCACAGTCAAATCAGTCATAAATATTTACTTTTATTAGCAACAGTGGGTTGCCTGTTATTTTGGATTGATTTTTAAAGCTGGCAAAAATCTACTACTGTGACTATTATCAAATGATCCCAATTTTGTCAATATTTTTCTGCTCTAAACAATTCCAGAACACACACAGCCTCCTAAACCCTTATTTCAAATGTATTTTTTCAGCACAATTTCCAAACGATTACAAGTGACAAGTTAAAATGAGGTTCCCTATATCATTAAGAATAATTATAATCTTTTCATTTTGACATTTGCTCAAATGGATAGAAGGGTAGCAATTGTGGGATTAATGTTCTTTGATAATCTATATTCCACTAACATTGACTTGCTAACCTGCTATTGTGTTATTTGTTTTACCAAGTGAGAATGAGGCATAATAAAAACCTCTATTTTTTTTTTTTTTTAATTTCCAGTCAGTGTAGCAGCGACTGGAAGAACTACCAGAGTAAACAGGGCAACATCATTCCAGTTTTTGAACAGTGTGCACTATTGCTGTTTACGTCATTGAATAAAATGCAGTTTTATGGTGTAAAATGCAATCCAATACAAGAGCATTTTCCTGACACTTGCTGTCCAGACCATCAAAAAGATGGAAATTGCTTTTAACACAGTGTTTGTAACAGTGAGATCCAATAAGTCCATTCAAAGGAACATAACAAAAGGAATTTCCTACAGATAACAACAAAGAGTTAATATTTCCCAGGGCAGACAAGTTTCCAATTCAATTAGTTTTAATGAACCTTCTGCTCACTGGTTACTGAACTAGAAAGAACAGCAATAAATGCCCAGAGGAAAGAGGGAGAGGATATTAAAGGAGGGTTAGTGTATAGTATATAAATTTCCAAGTTGACTAAAAGAGTACCTTTGATGTAGTTCTGGGAGCTAAAGACACAGAATCCGATCTGTCTTCTGAGTTTAGCGCACAGGGACAGCAAATCTCAGCCAACTGTTCTGTGTGATGAAACAAACACACTAGTCCATCCCCTCAGTCCGGTAGTAAAATAGGTAACAGAATACATAATCGAATCATATAGTTCCTTAAAAGAGCTGAGCATATTCCATAAGGAACACATAAAATGAATTCTTTACTGATAACCAGTAAACCAGACTTTTAAATTTATGTATATGTATAAATATATATATATATCTTGCAATAGGTATTTTTTTCAAAAAATTAATATAGTTTTTTTTAGTTTGCATATAACAAAAATTATACATTTACTTACACAGGCAACAGCATAGATATAAAATTATGAGAGTAAAAGCTGTCATACACAGGCAATTTCCTCCTCGAGATCCAGAGAGATGAGTTTTACCCTACGAATTTAATGGGTTTCAAATTTTTATTTGATTCTGATGGTCACCTTAAACCCGTACTATAACACAGCAAACTTATATTTCCAGGATCAAGTTGCAAGTCAGAATCTGTGGTTAAACACGACTACCTTCACAGATGTGATTGTATAAATATACAAATCCACTCCAGTTAAATATTTGAAATAAATAATAGAGTCCAGCATGAGCCTCCCTGTCTTGTGATGTTTTGAGTAAGGATTGTCAGATATTTTTCCATTTCTTAACTTCTGAAAAATGTTTCATTCCTAGTCACACTCTCATTATATTGAACTATCCTTTTATTCTTCATTATAGTCTAATTCCCACCAATGCTTTTGAAATCTTTTTCTAAATGCTGAATATGAAAAATGTTAAATGCATGGTATTAGAAGGTATTGAAATATTCCATTCTGCAAAAGGATCCCCCTAACCCCAAGAGGTGCCCATTTTTTCTTACGCAAGGGTTGAAAGAGCACCACCGCTTTAGAAAGGTGACTGCAGCTTGCATCACCCAGTCAGTTTCATAAGGACTGTACTTGAGAATATGGCTGGAAATTTGATCAGCAGCTACAGGATTTCAGTGATGCACATTTTTCCTTGCAGATGCAATTCTTTGATTGAGTATAAAGTCAGGCTTCTGTTTGTGGATGGCTGCTTTGTCAGTGAACATTTGGATTTTGAAAAGGCAGCACCTGGGTTGGTTTTGAGAGAAAAATGGCTTCAACACATTAACCACAACAAAATTAGGGTGAAATGGAACCAAATCAAACACAAAGTTTAGCTTAGTAGCACAGTATCTCTCTTAAATAATCTTTAAAGACGACCATGAAATAATTGGCAGCAAGATTGAAAGGGGTCCACTTCCATCTGGAATGCTATGGAATCTATGTGCTCCATTATCCAGTTGAAGCTCAGATTGTCTTAATACCTTGAAAGTTGTTATTAAACTTTGATGTTATTCAATGGTGGCCTTCTTTTAGTTATTTTTAATACTATATTTTTAATGTAAAGAGAAAGTATCCACTCACTGCATAGCTCCTAAGAAACTGCTTTAAATAGGATGAAATGGAAAAGAATCAGAAACAAAATGAAATACATAAATCTTTTGTTTTGCAATTGTCTTTGTTCTGGCCACATAGAAATATTTTTATAAATAATCCTGCAATACACAGTGACCTTACTCTAGTTAAAAAATAAAATATGATATGGCTAACCTCTTTGAAAATATAAATATTCATGTTACTCAATGAGTTTATTTCCAGAGATGGAATTTAGAAACTAATTTCCAATTTAGACACATGTTTTACAATGACTTAAATTCATTTGAGGTGCTTTTTGTGTATAAGTGGTTCGGTGGAGTTTTAGAGTTTCTGAAAGAAAAGTTTTGGGGGATAGAAAATTCACATGCTCACTCTTAGTAGTGATACAAGAAATGAAACTTTAGGGAAAGGGTAATTTCTTTATCAAATGGTAATCAGAATATGAAGTGTGATTATGAACACATCAGTGGAAAAACTATCTTACAAGTGGGGGTGCCTCCAAGTAGTAGAATGAAGAGCACATCATTGGATGGTAAAACAAATCCATAGGAGCTCCTCCCACAGAACAATACAGACACATGAACAGGCAGAGCTATTTAATCGCAAATTAAGACATTTACCTGCAAAACAAGAACACAAGTGTGCAAAACACTAAAGCCCTCTGATGCCCAGTTTTCTCAAATAGCAAAAGAAATTCTAGAACTTTGCCTCTAAGGTATTACCAGAACTTTGTCAAGTTGCACAGGAGAAAAAAGAGCCCACAGCCATATAGTAAGCAAAAAAATTCTGTTTGAGTATTGACATGACAGTTTTTGAAAGTTCAAGCAGAAAACCAATTATAATGAGCACTGGAAAGCCTGGAGCCCTGCTGTTCAATAAATAAAAAGTACAACAAACTATTTTCCAAAAAGGTTCTAGAGAGTTTCTTCTTGTCCCACTACTTACAATCTGATTACATAAATAGTCTCTATTTGCTGTTGAATTGCCAGGCAGCTGTATTAAAGTACAAATCAAATCAAGTCAGGATTAGAAAGTAAAAGAGCATGGTTTAAAGTAATCTATCCCCCAGGAACTGTGCTCAGATTCATCAAACAGAGCTTAAAGTACAGTATATCTTATACCCTCGTGTTTCCATGCTGCATTGCTGCAAAACCAGTTATTATTTTTGATATCCAGAGAATGTTGCGTGTTGCTGAGGAAGGCTCACTTGCTTATTTAAAGGTACTATTCATATGTGCCATTATTTATTACTTCTTTTGATTACAATTCATGGGAAGGACGTAGGTACTAAAGACTAGTAGGCTTTTTATTGGCCATATTCTAACTCCCTTGGCTGTGAATTCTCATGAAGATTTTTTATAGATAGAAGAGTGACTAATTTATTCTAGATTTTGGACGATACACCATTATGATATTATTTTAGAAAAACTGGGAGTCCTTAGATGCTAGTGGCTAGTAAACTATTGTGTGCCCCTGCCCTTGAAAATCCTGGTTCTTCCAGTTATTATCAAAGGACAGAGTGATGTAGTCATTTCAACCTATAATTGTTTTGATGGAAAGTTCTCTATATAATTGTCAATGTACTCATCATTTTTTTTGATTAACAAATTCGCTGTCCCCTTAAAGTAGAATGAGCAAAATTCAGTAATTATGTGTAGTTTCATCAATGACCCAAATTTTCTTTTTTCATTGCTTTATATTTAAATCTACAAATATAAGTTTATATTTCATCACATTCCTTGTTTTAATGTGATAGTTAAATATCCATTCAGAGCTGTTATATCAGCTTCAGTTATCATATTCTACATTTATCTCCAAAGAGCATAAATGCAGCCAGTGAAGATAGCTGGATATTGATTTATAGTGATAAATATATATTTTATGTGTAACATGGAGGGGAAAACAGGCAAGAGTGTTATTTCTGTGAGCTGAATAGCTTCAAGAAAATTGGTAATGTGTGTTTTAACCAGGCAGCCCCATGATCATTTGTCTTCCTACATCCCTAAGCTAGGGAAGAAAAAGTCGACAGTTGCCATTAGTTAACATTTCTCACGTAACTAGCTCTACTTGCAAACTCTGCCACAGTAAAACAAGCACTGTGTCATCACTGTGCAGCAGCACGTAGGAAGTGCTGGCACGTCTCCACTGCAGTCCGAGGCTGTTCAGCCCAATTTAAAGTTGAGTTCTCCGCACTGTGCTGACCTGATCATTACTGCTGACGCAGGTCACCTGTAGGGCCATGCCTCCAGGTGACTGAGGCGGCAATGCAAGGGACCTGCGTTCATGCAGGACAGTTGGAGGCTCTCTGCATGGAGACAGAGATTTCTGTCTGAATTGTTTAAAAAATGCGGGAGGTGTGATAGCCTTCCCTTCATCCTCCTCTTCTAGATTTATCATGAAAAGGTCAAAATTGGAATTTGCTATTTATAGCCTCTGAACCACATATTATGAGTAAAGATCTTGCTCGTTTACCAGGGAGGTACCTGCAGACCAAGATTTTCCCCACAAGGCATTTGCGGGGCAAAATGTTGCTGGTGGAGACAGTTACTTGCAGAGCCAGGCGAGATGTGGCTTCTAAGAAACTGGCTGCCAAATTGGTCTGGCTCTGTGTTTGAAACAAACAATTTTTGAAAATCTTTTAATGAAATATTGATGTTATCAAGCGCATCAAACTAAAGGCAAATGTACCATGGTGTCATGATTAAAAAATAACAATATATTACAGGTAAACTAAGATAAATGAGTTAAGTGCTCAGTTTGCAGTGCAAATTGAAACCATATATCACAACCTTTCATTATATCACATTGCTGCTAGAGTACAGAATATGGAAGTTGATTGAATGGTAATATCAAATTAGTAGGGAGCCTTAGCCCGCTTCAGCTGATGGTGGAATCTGGAGCTAAAAAGGGATTCATTCCATAACAAAAGTTTCTTAAAAATATCTTTTAAGTGAACGGCTGATAATCAGGAAGACTGTGGCACCCTGAAATTGCCCTTCCCAGATCTATCTCACATGAAGAAATGAAGGGATCTGTATTAATTTCAAACCTCCCTTTGATTGGGTGAACCCGTCTCCGTTTTGTCTGACATTGTTGCCACAGGTCATCGCCTGGTGCGGTGTACCATGAAACAAACAAATAGAAAAAGGCACCTTCTGGCACTTGGAGTCTCACTGCCATCTGACTACTACCCTAGTGGTTCAGAATGATGAAAAGCAGAGGCTGGAGAAATCTTCGTATGGTTAGACTGGGAAAAACGAGCATGATGATCACATGTGTGGGAAGAGCAGGAGAGACAGCCCAAGTCATCTTCAGAACTCAAGAGAAAAGAGAAAGACAAGAGGTCACAATTATAGGCTAGTATCACCCTCGCTTTCACCGAGATCTGATATATTCAGTTTGTTCTTGTATGGTGCTTAGGGAAGTTCTAATTAAGGGAAGAAAGAATTTTGACACATGTGAAGCAGCAGAGATCAATATTTAGCACTATAATCAGCAATTCCTGATGGCTTGACAATGTCAGTATACACATTGTAACTATCCATTATTTTCTCAGAGAGGAGAGCCAGGCAGAGGCTAACAGGCTTACGGCACGCTATCATGAATCACATAAAGCAGTGTCTCATTCGCTTCTATTTGTCTTGCTTTTCATCTTCATTCATCCTTATAAAGAAGGCTGCACTGCCACCAGCCTGGAAACATCACCTTGCCTCTGAACTGCAACAACAAAAAGCAAAAACAGTTTCTGAAAATGTCTACTGTATAAAGTACAATAGCTACTTTCCAGAGAAATACATTTTAAAAAAGGGAGTCATGGCTGTTTACCCTCTCCAAACACACACAGTAGACCCCTTCATGTTTAAACTAAAGGGACTCTATTAGCCACTAGAAAAATATTAATTCAAAACACTTTGGGGGGAATTGATGTTTTTAGTAAATTACAGGTTTAGAATATATTGATCTTGTTTTTCACCCAAACAGTATCTTCTCCATAACAAAGAAAATCCTGATCATCACAGAGATGAACCTTTTGTTTTTGGCTGTAGAGATGGAATTGTAATAAAATACCAGAATAGTGAGTCACTTTAACTTTAGGGGTGCAAATAGATGATAGAGTTCTGTGTTCAAGTTTTTATCCCTCAAGAGATTGTTAACCAGTAAATCCTTTATGTTCACGAATGTGAACGGTTTAAGTTTACACAGCAAGTTCCCCACTCAGATTTTGGCTAAGAAGTATGTTAGTAATGTAGTCAACCAGGGTATAGTCAGATCTCTGTTTTTTAAGTTACCTATAGGGTTTTGATATAATAATCAGTGACCTAACTTTAGCACACTTCATGTCAATGCAAAATAAAATACACATTCTAAGGCTATTCACTTGATTTTAAGTTAATTGCAATCTATTGCTTCATTTAACTACTTATAAAGTGCTTTTGTTTTTTCTTTTAATATTAAAATTGTGTCAGTTCTGGTCAATTTTTAAACATTAATTACCAGAAAAAGTGATTTCAAGATTTATTTTTGCATATTAGATTTTCATTGGCAGACATATACCTGGATGACTTATAGAAATAAATATGCCGTAAAGTGTGATGGTATAATTTGACTCCAATTTACATACAGGACATGATTTCCAGCATTTTCCATAACATTCACAGACATGCGGCCTGCAATGTATGACTGTAGGTGGAAGTGGTGACCTGGCGTCTTGCATTTCAAACTGTCAGCTGATTCTCACTGCCCTCTTCCTGTTTAAGTGAGATGCTGACATAAGCTCACACACTGACTGTCCCAAGTAGCACTAATTAAGGGCTGTCCAACTGTGCTTTCTGTTGAGCGGTTTGCTCCAGTGGGTGACAGGAAACAGCCTGAGCTCTGTCTGCAGAATGACATAACAAAGAAGTTTTTTTTTTTTTTTTTCTTTTTTCGAAAAGAACACAGATCTGGTGGGCTGGATAAAAAGACCTAAGAGAAATCTAACTTGCTATTTGTTGCTATGAATACATAATTTTGAATGAAAAAACTTGCTAAGTCACTGTTTATGGCCAGTTTATGAGGGGGCTGTTCTTGCTAGAATTAGTAATAATTATACACAAAGAATATGAATTAACAGGAACTTGGGGACTGAGCATTACTCTCATTCAAAAGGTCATCAATAAATCTCTTTTTAAAAATGGTGGTCAAATGTGGTTGGTCTGGTGTAGCGGCATTATTTGTGTCTTGGAGAATTTAGCTTAAAAATCAAAGCCTTGGAAGTAATGACTCACAGTACGACTGTGAAAGTAAATTTGTTAGCAGCTGTTAGCAGCCAGGTTGATTAAGAAAGTTTGAACAACAACAACAAAAAGAGAGAGAAAGAGAAGCCAAAACAAAACCCAAAATTTCCACAAATGAAGAACTGTAACATTAGTTCCTTCTCTGCATTTGTTTTCCTTAAAACTCCAGTGTATTTGAATCTGAGATTTAGTGTTTCTCTCCACTTTCTCTAAAAATAACTCCACATAGAGTCTTAAGAAAAGAATATATAAGTGAGACAATGTTTCCCCAGGGTATTATATCATTACTTGGAAGTATAAGCGATAAGCATGGAAATGTGGTTAAAACTAAAAGGTGGGGGGAACACCAGATTGTGTTCTTAAGGCGTTACTGTGTATTCTAACAAGGGTATCATCAAAATCCTTCCAAAATCTTCCAGAAGACAGGGGCCTTAGACACAGAACACTGAGAGCAGTTGATTTCCTGACAGTCCTAAGCAATAACGCCTCCTTGGTTGCTGTGGTGTGTTTGAGAAATTGGCTGGTCCACTACTGTCCTTTTACAATGCTTTCATTTAATTGTAATCCAAAGATCAAAGGTCTGTACTCTTTAACCAAATTCCAATGTCTGCCAAATTCAATAGCTGTCATTCTTATAGAAAAAGGCAGTGTAATATGTGTGTCCTGATCTAATTTTATAGAAAAAGACACAATTTACATACTGTTTATTTAGTTAAGTCCCTAAAATCAATACCTTTGTCTGTACCTCTTTTGTTTAAAATACATCATGACATGGCAAACTGCTATATAAATGAATTTTTCTAAACCACACGCATTGTTAATGTTTCTCTATTGCACACTCAAAAAAGAATAGTTGAAATCATAGCATTTTATAGATCAACCTAAATGTATTTTAATATTGGATTACTAAAGAATGTTAAGTTTTACATTTCTAAAATTATAAATTTCGTTTGAAAAGGTCAGTCATTTTCCTGAGCCACATTTACCAACAGAACATATTTCAACCATTGAAAGAAAAGGAAAAGTGGTTATGTTCACTATTAAGAGAAAATAATCCTTAAAAATGTATGTCTGTAACAAACAATTGAAAACCCAAAGGACAATGAGCTCCTGAAAGTTTCAGATGGAATAGCAATATTCTCAAGGAAGGAAAACCCCCTTGGGATTGATAAAAAATAAATCCATTCAAATAGTTATCTTACAGACTAATCTGCAATTCACCACACTTAAGGAAGAAACATGGTTTTGCTTTAAGTGTTATAGCCACAGACATCTCTTTACTGACATTCCTATGCTCATGGTAATATTTCTTTGAAATGGGAAGCGAATGATTATCTTTTGAACAATTTTTTTCCAACTCTAAGAATAGCTATTTATGTATTAATTTTGCATTTCTAATGGCATGTGGCTTTTATATTTTGA
This sequence comes from Manis pentadactyla, assembly GCF_030020395.1. Lineage (NCBI taxonomy): Eukaryota > Metazoa > Chordata > Mammalia > Pholidota > Manidae > Manis > Manis pentadactyla. The sequence continues at coordinate 16,075,684 of NC_080026.1, forward strand.
TTAGCTCTTTAGAATAATTCCCTTCCTTCATTGTCTCTAGTATGTAACCATCATTAGTTAGCAAAGTTAGGCAGTATGGATTTAAGGGACACATGTACACCTGATTAGGGGTGGAGACCAAGTGACAGTGACTATTTAAATCTGTGTGTGAAGACCCACACAGTCAGTCATGCCTTTAGTATAATTTAATACTTCTGTGCTTTAAAAAGCCTAAAGTTTAGCAATGGGTTGAGGGCAGGGTGAGGACTTGATAATGTGGGTGGATGTTGAAACCACGATGTTGTTCATGTGAAACCTTCATAAGATTGTCTATCAATGATACTTTAATTAAAATAAAAAACCCCTAAAGTTTAATGTTGTTTCCATTTCAATTCAATTCATCAGACCTAAAGGGTCAGTATATTTATATAAGTTCTCTTTTCACATAAGATATGGAGTATTTAGGTTTCTGGTAACTTAATTTTTTTAGAAATAACTTTTCGAAGCTGAAATGAGACTAAATCTTTAAACATATGGAACATAAGCCATCTATCCTCCACATGAAGACAATTACTAAGCCTAAATACAGCATTTTTCTCATGAGAGGGAGAAGGACTTTAAGATTGTTGATGAAGGCAGGTTCATAGGGGCCTCAAATCAGAGGTATTAATGTTTTTATTTATAGTTTGGATGTTTCATTTCTTTCCCTTGTACTAAGCCTTGATAAAATTGCTCTGCTACCTTTTAGCTTATTTTCACAAATAGTACACTCTCACTGTATTGTAATCCCTTCATTTTGGTGCTTTAGGTCCTGATATTTAAGTTCATAATCTGGCTCCAAGGTATTCTGTAGGTTAGGCTGGACATCAGGGAACTTTCCATTCTCCAATGAGGAACATCTCTTAGGTATTTCCATGCTTCGGGGAAGAGTTTGCCTAAGAACTTAAGAACATAAGTCATTTCTCTTAATTACAAGATATTTCTAAGTGGCTATAATTGCCATAGCTCACTGCGAATATAAACTTATCCACTCTCATCTTCCTAGTCATCTATCTGTTCATCTAAAAATATATTGAATATCTTCAATATGCTGAGTTGCAAAAAGAAAAATGACTGTATCAAAGTCACCATTCTCAAGGAATTCAATTCTTGCTACAGTAAAGGAGACAGTCACATAAAAAACCAAACCAAACCAAACCAAACAACCCCTCCCAAACAAAAGCTATGTTCCTATGTATTTTAAAAACATCTTGTAAATTTTGGTAGACTTGAAGTGTCAAAGTTGTCTGAGAACGTGGTGCATAGTTCTCTCTTCCTGAATCCTAAAGACTGAGTAATACTAATGTGGAGAAAAGGGTGCTGATTGTTTCCAGGCTTTTTAGCTGATTTGGGGAAAGGAGTATCTCATGGTAACTTGAGTAGAAATAGTTGCTTCTGAGGAATCCAACAGGTTGCTATTTTCCCCAGTCTCACATTGCAGAAAAATTATCCTAACGCTGAATAGCTGTGATGTTTATAATTTGCTTTCATTATATCATTTGCCACTTGTGGTTTCCCTGTCACCCTCATAGAAACAGTTGAGCCTAGCATCATCAAACTTTGACCTTTGCCAGCTGCATCAGCCACGCCTCATGGTCCGTCCCTGAGGTCCAGGCGTGCCATTTCCAAGGGCAGAGAAGGGCAATTTCCCCTCTCCTCTGTGACTGTCTTAGGTGATGCATAGCCCTCTCTGCCTTCCCACCCAACTTCCTATCCCTGTCTTGCTGCACAGTCTGGGGTCTGGGACCTATTTTGTTACTTACGACTTTATTTAAGAAAAGAAAATATTTCCCAATCTTAAAAAAATTTCCCTGGACAAATATGTTGTCCAAATAACTGGCCAAATACATGGACAATTGACAAAACCTGATGTCACTCAATGATGTGGTAGGAGACAGGCAATTGTCTCTGGCTTTTGATTTCATTACATCTGACATTCATATGCTGTGTTTAAATCATTTTGCTAGGAAATCTGTCAGGACACAAAATTGGAAAAGGGGTTGTTGCTGCCCAGTGGGTTTTTATAATTTAGTGAATGATTAAAAAGTATTTTCAAAACAAGGCAGATTATGAAAATGCAGATTATGTCATTTTTATGGTATCAGTGAAACCTCAGAGTCCTCTAAGTATTGATTCATTTATATTCAATCCTACTTTTCAGACCCTGGAACATGAATAGGACATGTCTCCTTCAGTATCACATGGGAATGGAGCTCACTGCTTCCTATACCGAAATCAGTGTTTTGTTCACTAGACCACACAGTCTTTCGTTGTGATCTAGTATCCTCCTGTCCTTCTCTTCTACCTCCTTCACCTTCCCTTCCTTCTTCTTCCTTCAAGGATCCATGTTCTTTTTATTAGACATGTTTGCTCATTTCCTTGGATTTTTTTCAAAGCTTAATTGGTGAATTAGCTCTTACTGCTTGTTCTGGGACCAATCCATCAGATGATCTGAGAGCAGTTCTTTTCATTCCCAGTAGGCAATAAGAATGAAAGAGCTAATATCACTTAAAATATTTTTTTCTTTAGAAACTAATTCACATGTTAATTTTGCATGATATAGACTATTTTGTCCATTACTTTGATATAATGCTATCATTATTTGGGGCTTGACTTAATACTTGAAGTGGGCAAAGGAAATTGGGTTTACCGATTGAACCAGGAAGAATTCTTTCCTGTCACCATTAATAATTCAAAGAAGAGGACCATGTTAAATGAGAAGACATTTCTCTGTGAAAGAAGGGTAAGTAGGGGTCTGAGTATCCCCCCTTATTTGATCCATTTGACAGATTGTTTCAAATCTGAAGTCTTGAGATTTTGCTGATTATAAGGTCATATTTAAGCTGGAAAAAAACTGTTTTAATCTATACCTAAGATGCCAGTGCATAGTTATTAAAATATGATTACATATTACACTGTCTTCAAAGAAAGAAAGAAAAGAAGAAAGAAGGAAGGAAGTTGGGAAGGAAGGTGACCAGGTCAGCTGTTGAGCTGGGCATTTCATAGGCATTGTTTCTAGGCAAGGTAGATATTATTATATTCACTATACAGATGAAGAACAAAAGACTAGACAATTCAAGTGCTTTGCTCCAGATTGCATAGACAGTAATTGCTGAATGCTAAACTGGGCTCTGTCTGACTTTTGTCTATAAAAGTGTTTCTTTTTATACTAGGATTCATGAGTAAATATTTTGAGAGGCCTAGTAAATGAAGCGTGTGAAATACTCAAACCAAACAATAGGACTGTGGCAAATTTCAGAATTCTGAATAAAAAAATTTGGCTTCAGAAATTTTTAAAATCCTGTGCTGGCTAATGGAAGTGTTCCCTGGTCCCTCTAGGTCTGTTTACTTCTATAGCACTTCGTGCATACCCTTTCATCTAATGCTATACTCTATGCAATTGCCTATATATTTGCCTTTCTCTTACTATCAACTATGTATTGGTAGGAATTATGCCTAGCTTGCTCAACATTGCATCTCTAATATTGTGTGTGGCATCTACAACAGAGTATGTATTTGTCGAATGAATGAGGCAATGAGTAAATATTAAATGCAAACTTTTTTCTTTACACATTTATATATATTCCTTTGGAAAATATTTAACTCTTCCCATGACTCCTGATTAAATAAATGAGGACCTTGTTAAGCTTTTGGAAACAAAATATTTTGTGTTCGTTCTAAGTAAGCTGCTGGACATTTAGAACTTGGATGTTATTTGTCAAAATTTGGTCAAGAAGACTGAAAGCACTAGGTGTTTAAAAAAACATTTTTAAGGAAGGATTTAAATTTAGGAGCTTGAAGTCAAGTGGAAGAGCTGAGGATGGGGTGGTAGCCTTGGAGAGCTGTTTCTAGATCTCAGAAAATCAGAAATTTTGTGGCAGTGGCAGAGACCCACAGCCAAAGGACTCTGTTGCCTTCAGTATGAGAGGGGTGAGATATGAGAGACCTTGTGGATGCTACTTACAAATCCCCAGTGACTGCACATTACTCCTGAAAGAATAATAATGGCTTTCTCTTCAGTCTTCCTAATTTTTTGTGAGTGCCTCTCTCAAAGAGAGGGTGTCTTAGATTCCTGTGGCTGCTGTAGCTAATTATCAAACATGTGGTGCCTTAAAACAACAAGCATTATTCTCTCATAGCTCTGCAGGCCAAAGTCTGAAATGGGTTTCACTAGACCAAAATTGATGTGCTGGCAGGACCGTACCTTTTCCAGATTCTAGGGGCAAATCCATTTTCTTGACTCTTACGGCTTCTGGAGAATAGCCCTACTCCTTGGTTCACAGGCTTGCATCGTATCACCTTTTTCCTCTTCCTATTTCCTTTCATCACACTGGCTTCTTTTCCTTGTGTTTCAAATGTCCTTCTGCTCCCTCTTATAAGGTGTGTACAATTACATTTAGGGCCAACCTGGACTACCCAGAATAATCTCATCTCATGTTCTTAATTTAATAACATCTGCAAAGTCCCCATTTCCATATAAGGTTAGACTCACAGGTTCCAGGATTAGGTCCTGATATCGGGGAGTGGGGTGCTAGTGGGAAGAACCGATATTCAGCGGTATAGGGGAGCTCATACAAGGAAGTGAAAAAGAATGCTGGTTATACAGCAATCACTACCCAGCAGAGAATTCAGTTAACAGTGAGTTGTCAATGAAGTTAATGGACTTTGATTTTGGGGCTAATAGAAGGTATGTGCCGTGTGCAGAGGAGACCATATTTCTGTTCTAGTCTGTATTGGTTAGATCACATAGACATCAGTGGTTTTAATTCTGAGTGTAACTATTAAATTTTTTTTTTTTTAACCTGAGTGATTCAAAGGTAGAATGGAAGTAACCAGTAGTTTTAGTTCGACCTTTGTTTCTGCTTTTACTGCCCCTTGGGCTGTCTTCCCCTGGGTCTAGCAAGCTCCTCCATTTTCCGTCCTCACCAGAACACTTCCACAGTTGGCATCTTAGTCCTCTGCATCATTCTCTGTCTGACCATGCTCCCAGAACATCTTTATTTTACGGGCATCATTCTTTCCAGTAGAAATAAGCAAAGAATGAGTACCTTTTAAATTTATCTCTGCCTTAGTTGCTTATATGTTCCAAGAAGAGGATTTTATGGAACATCTGAAGACAGAAATCGCATCACAGTGTAAAACTAGTCACAGTAGTCGTGGGAGTTCCTACCTGGGAGATTTGGGTTCACAAGAGTTTCAATAAAAGATGGACAATGGTTTATTAGGACTGAGTGCCTTTGGGTGGTGGTGATTGCCCAGACACCCTCCCTTGCTGATGCAAATTCTGGTCCATTTCCAGGGAAGATGCTATGCTTTTTTGTGCAAAATGTCACTGAAAAGGTGGGTATTCCTATTTTTGTGTATCACTATTGCTCTGCTCTCCTTTTTATAGTTAGTCTACTTCTGTTTGCCATTCAGGAGTTTCTTGATAACATTATACTCTTTTCACTGACTGCAGTCCTCATGAGGACAAGGATTTTATCTTTTATCCTGTTGTGCCAGGGCCAAACACAGTGCTTGACCAATTGTTGAATGAATGAATAATTATTTGAGTATCCTAAAATCACTTAATCCCTATTCCTGGGGGTTAGGTACAGTGGACATTTGGAGAATGTTTATTTGCTAGGCTTTTTCATAGAATTAAAACACACATCAAATATGTAGAAAAGGCATATTTTGGATTTGTGGCAAACTAATACATGTTCTTATACTAATTTAGTATTAAAAAGTCTTTGTGAATTATCTTGTTGTCTCATCAGACTTCTCCTCTTGTATTTATGAAACCATCATTATTCACCTCATCTCAGAAGCCAGATAAGCTTTATAAGGGTCCAGGGTTCAATTGCTGACAAGTCCTATAAGTTAACATAAATGCATTTTTAAAAAAAATGGAGCCAACATAAAACATTGGAAATTTCACATCAAAATCTGAATTTCCAGCTTACCTTGGAAAACTAGAAATTTATCAACACTGAACGTTCATATGCGCATTGCAAAAATGAGGTGAAGATGAGGAGTGGATTCCCTTATTGGATGGAGCCCATGTCCCCAGCTTGCCATGAGCCCCTGCACTCACATATAATTGAAATATGGATGGATAGTGGTTTTTGTTTATTGTTGACAACAATTTAGAAAAAGGTTTCCAAAGAAAGTGAATTCTCATTTCTATTTATTGTGTAGAAACCAATCCAAGACAGGTGTCTAAAGTCACCAGGAGAAACGAACCAAGACTTTCATGGCATTTTTATACAGTGCGGGCATGATTTACCCTGGTCTCCCTTCTGCTGCCCTTGCCCTCCTTGGAATTCTGATTGGTGGGATTGTCTCATATCATGACTTTATAAATGTCACCCCCCTGACAGAAACAACTGCATCCCATGGTTCCTACTTCTCTCTCCATTTTCTGCTGGTATTGTTCTCCCCATTTCTCACCAAACTTCAACTACTGAGCTTTTACTCCCATGAGTAAGTTGAAAATATCCCAGTAAACCCTTCACATATGTTCTTGTCCCCCAGTTTGCTAAAAATCTTCTCATCTTTCTGGTCTCATTTTCATTCTTCCTCCTGGAAATTTTTCCTGTCCACACAGTGTGAAATGAAAATGAGCCTCCTCTCTCATGGCCATTGATTAGTTTCATTGCATCCATCAGAATTTATAATTAGATATTTATTAGTGTATTTACTTTCTACCCTATAATACTTCAAGCTACATGAGGCTAAGGCTCATGTGTGTTTTGTATGCTATGTGGTATTGTATCTATCATATACATTAAATATTTTGAATGAATGAATGTATATTATATGGACAAGTAAATATGGAGTTCAAAAATGGTGAACTTTGCATGATTTCAGGTTTCCGATGCTAATATTTTTCACTGTAAGAACAAGTGATTTCTAAAATACTGAGTATAGAGTATGAAAAATGCTTCTTTTGAAATGTCTGTAATAAACAAATGCACGTTGAAGCAACTCCTAGTTGAGGCAATAAGATATACTGAATCATAGTATCCTATTTTACAGATGAATGCAGGTCTGTGTTTCTCCCTTTTTCAAATGGGAAATGTAATCCCACTTGGGAAACATTGCAAATCTGTAAGCATGCAAATAATCTCAGTCTGGTTGTGCTCATAAAGAATTTTCAGTTTAGCAAATACATAGAGACCCCTTTGCATTGCTTGGAATTTTTTCTTATAGAACTGAAACTTTTCTTTCCAAGTAAAGCAAATTTGATTAGGGATAGTTATGCATTGATATTTTGTAGTCTTCCTTTTTTTATGGTGATGAAATTAGGAAATAACTTGGCTGGGCTAGAGTTCTACTGGTGGGTTTGCTGATCAACATTGTTCCCTGAATTCTGTGAAATTATATCACTGGCATGTAGAATCAGTTTTTCAAGGATAGCTGCCATGGACAAAGAGTACAATATGCTTACATTTCCTGGGGGGAAAACCCTCTCTATATATACATTTGCACTGAGGCTTAAGGTTTTAGTGCTGATTACAAAAAATTTACTTTGAAATTTTCCATTGATACCTGAATGCATTTAAGTGTTTTTATTTCTCAGAGTGTTTCTAGTGAGTGGAGATTCAGAATCAGAGGATCTTCGTTTAAATCTTAAATAGAAGAAAAAGTCAATGAAGGTCAAGCTCTTTCACTTTGTCTCTTGCAGGTGTGATTTCATTTAATCCGTGCTGCTGACCCTACATTTTTTCATGTGTACGTATGTAAGTATATATATTCATATCTGTAATATTCTCTTCTTGATTTTGTAATGAAGTATTTTCAAAAGAAATTGAAATAATTTAAAGTATTCTTTTGGGGAACAGCTATCAGAAAAAGCTGTTTTAGTACTTCTTTCTGTTGCTTCCCATTACAACAGCACTCTAAATTAAGAATAGTTTGGGAAAAAATCAGCTTCCTTGGTGACTTCAGTTTTAGATTGTTATCTTGTGGGGAATCAAATATAAGCTAGGTCAATAAAATGTATATAAATTCCACCAGAGCAGTGGTTTGTTTTGTTTACTACTATATTCTCCTTACTAAGGAGAGTGCTTGGCACATAGAAAGTACTCAACACTATTTATCGAATGAATGCATTTTTTTTCGTCTCTGGCCCAGATTGTCCTTATTAGTTGGTGATACTGTGTGCTGGTGACAATGGTAAAGCTGAGAAAATGGGTTCCTTCAGCTGACGGCCCAGGCTTCCCATAGGCAATAACAAGATCTTGTTGAAACGGACTGAGTCAACAACCCTGGAAATCTTTGGGAATATCTGCACAGAGAATGATAATCTTTGCTAATGTGTGTATAGCAAATTACTCTTCTAAGGACTACTTATATTACATGTTACCTTCACAACACCTGAATCTAGAGGTAAGAAATGTTCTTCACTTTACAGAAGAGAAACCAAAACATAGAGAAACTAAGTGACTTGCCCGTGGTCTTGCATCTAGTAAGGGGCAGAAGTTGGCACTAGAATCCTGCATTCTTAATTCACTGTGCTATTGTGCTTCCCCAACTTGAGGAATGAGGGTTTGGAAATATATTAACTTAAATATTAAAGAGAAGCAGATACATTTTAAACCCCAGGTTAAAGATGGGCATATCAGTTCCAGGTACTTTATAATGGAAAAACCATCTTCGTGATGACCTGTTTCATCATTTCCATGCATGCTGATCCAGACGTGTTTGAATACACACCTGCATGAATACCCAGACATATAAAATACACATATACATATATATATATGTTCATATATATATAAGATTTTACCAGTTAAGTGTTTGACTATAAGATTTTTTGGATCTCATTTATTCTTTGTGTGTGTGTATATGTGTGTGTATACTGGTTTTTGAAAAACTCTTAGTGCAGATTTTCAAACAGGAAAAATAAATAGCTATAATCACCCTGCCTAAATAATAAATTGTGTTATTAAAAAATTATAAAATTAATAATTGAATATATTTAGTAAATTAAAATGGTTTAATAAAAATAAAAACCTCTCTCCCCCCACAGTAAATCCCAAACTTACATGCCTTGAATTTATTTGTTTACTCAGTTTGATCAAGAGTTATCAATTTTTTTGTAAACTAGAGAGCCTTTTAAATAAAATTTAAAATTTATCAGGAGAGAATCATTATAATAGATTCAGATTTACATGAATATATTGTACATCTTAAAATTTCACTCTTAAGAAAACAAAGTGTTTAATTGTATGGATATATCACATATTAATTATCCAGTCTTTTATTGATTGACATTTTGGTTGTTTGTACAAAATTAACTGCAATGTTATAACTCTTCTGGGGCTGCTTGTGTATATGTATTTTTGTATAAATATGTTGCAAATTCTTACAGTAGATTTTCTCAATTTAGTAGTATAACGTTTTTCACTTTGAGAAATATTGCCAAAATTATTCCTAAGAAGTGACATTGATTTATTTGCCTACCAATAGAATATGGGAATCTCAAGCCAAGTTAGCAATACATTTATGATAAACTACCTGTCTGATAGACAAAAATTGCTATCCTACTTTGGTCATTTAATTGTGAATGAGTTTGAACATCTCATATGATTATTATTTTTCTCTCACCGTAAAATTCTTTTGCTCATTTTCATTGGGTTGTAAGTTCTTATCTTACTGATTTACTTGAGTTTTCCATTTTTCAATGTTTTCTTTTTACAAAATATTCTTGGTTATACTTTTGGCCTTACAATTAGGGACTTTATTAATCAGGTCTGTAAAATGGGATAAGGGTAGTTCTAATTCTTCATAGGAAAACTTGCTCATATGTTTATTACAGGGGATTTTATAACGGGAACAAAAGATTGCATGTTCCTAAGAAAATGCAATAGGGCGGACTGAAACTAAGCTAAAGAGAGGAAGTCTTATTGGATGATGATTCTTTTTGGTTGCTTTCTATTCTTTAGGTTTGACTATCATTTTAAATTATATTTTTGTATATAGATCTACATGGCAATCTATACTTCATCATGTTCTCTGTAGAACTGTTACTGTTTTATAAGCTCAGCCTTTACTGATCAAATCCTCTATGTTCTTTGGTTTTCTTTTTAACTTTGGAGTTTTGGGAAACCAGAATCAGTGAGAGAATTCTTAAAAGATTCCATGAGTCAGATATGAACAAAAATATTCCATATTATGCCCTGATTATCATTAAAATAAATGTTCCCTCCCTTTTACTTATAATTTTAGTTCTGAAGAAGCATCTGAATCATTTCCTTTTCCATTTTTATGCACTATAAAAATTTCAGTATTATTCTTGGTAAAACAATGACAAAATATATCAATGAACCCTTAATTTATATAGGTGTTTCTTTTATCAATTATTTTTTAATTCTAACATGTTTCAACATTTTTAGTTTAAAATACCTAATAGAAATCTGAATTTAACTTTTTATGTGTGGTTGATATGAATTACTTAATCATGAAGATATGTTTGGGCAAATGTACCCCACAAGATTTCTTCATTAAAAATATTTATATTTGATATATATATATTTCAATTTATATATGTTTAATAAACTCCTTTTTCCATGAATGAAGTCACTCCAGCTGATCTATCACTTAATATTAATCCTGGGAATTTTTATTGCTGTAGAATATAACTTCTTGAATTTCACTGAAATACTTTAGTAGTTTACATATATTATAAGCCTACCATTACATTAATTTCACCCTTCCTAATTTCATGCTAGAAAATATTTTTCCCCCAGTGTCCATGTTGACATTGGCAATCTCTTAATTTTCAGATGTCAAATTTATTTTAAAAATTGCATCTTTTTGTCTATTGTCAATTACTCCAGGTGCATAATGCCTATAGAGGCAACTAATTGCTCCAAAAAATCAAAATTATTCTAGCCCTGAAATTCTGTAATCTATGTTTGTTTCCTGGCATTTCTAAATTTCACCATAATTCGAGATTTAAAAGCTAAAAACTTCTTTGTATAACAATGTCCAGATTATTTACTGAGTCCCTGCCAGATGCTAAGTACCTTCTGATTTAAAAAATTATGGCTTTAAAGAGCTTAAATTTATAGTATTGTTAAAAAAGGAAGTGGATTTTTTTGTACACCCTTCTCATTATAAAGCACCATATTTTAAATGTACCTGTCACTGTGTGATTCTCTCACTCCACAAAGATTTGTTTATCTAATGGCTACTAAATGTATACTCTGTACTAGAAAATGGGATTATTGACAGGAAAATCCAAGATTTTTCAACTTGTTGGAAAGAAAGAAATATAAATGCTTAAAATAGTAGCATAGTTGAGTACAATGACCAAAGTGTCCACAGGACCATAGGAATCATGGTAACAATCCAGCTTTACCAAGGAAGTAAATATTACATCCAGGCAATGGAGGGGACATGTATGAGAGCAGATTTAAAGATATTTTGTGCTTGGGAGAAATCTCTATGGATTCTGGAATATAGAAGGCAACTAACATGGGCAAAGAGAAAAAGTGATGGAGAAATAGCAACATCATCAAGGGCAAATTAATACACTATTTAAAAGATGTCTTCCATAGTTTGGAGGGCATTACCTCACATACCCTATATCACTGCCAAAAGTTTTTGCTTTCAAAATTTGGAGGGCTATTTTTCCCCTAAGAGAATGAATCTCCTGTTCTTTAATCAACTTATGGTAAAGAATAGATATTAGGAAAGAATGTAGGAGTTCATTCCAGCTTGGGGTTTCAGGGTTCAGAAATTTTCACCTTAAAAAAATAAAATGCCAAAATGGACAATGAAAGTTAACTAAGCCAAAATAAGAGTGTTAGATCCAGTCAACTTGGACATGAAAAGTCAAAGTTCAGTTTTGAGTCCACAACATCCTGCTGTCTAGCTCTTTGTAATGGTAATTTGTTCTCAAACAGAATACATTTTACAATGCTTAAAGCTCACTACTAATTCTTTTGACACTTGAGAAAGTGAAGGTGTTTGTAAAGATACATTTCACCTGCTGACTTTTCTTTAGTAACACCCTACTATTCCATCTAGGTGTTTTTTTTTTTTAATTGTGCTCCTTCAGTCAAAAGCTGACACAACTGTCAAAATACAGTCACTCGTACACTAGTCAGTCACACTCTGATAATGTGTCCGTTGTCATGTTAAAACAGTCATTTGCTGACATATTTTATGGCCGTGAACGTGTTTCAGAAACCAGCAAAAAGGATTGGCCTTTAAAAAATAAGCAAGAGAAGCATTTACTTCTAGTGAAACGACATATAATTTGAAATAATAGTGTGTCAATAGTGACTATAGGAAATTGCTAGAAAGTGGACATTTCCATGTCCACTTTTATCTGGGAAAGAGTAGTTTTTTTTTTTAAACCAACGAACACTTCATTGAATTAAAAGCATCTTTGTCAGATTCTGAAAATGTTTATTGCCCAAGGTTTGGAGTTCTGAACTTCTCTAACTATGTGGAATGGCAATTTTGTAAAGAATAAATGTTAATGCTGTACAAGATAGCATTCTGTTCTCACTACTTTTTCAGTTATATTAGACCATGTCCAAATTGACTTTTGCATTTAATAGCCTCTCTTGGAAAGTGTAGGGATAGTCAGGGAAAATTTATAGATAGAAACATAAACATCTACATAGATCTGCTTGTGTCTGGTGGTTTATTCCAAAACCTCTGACAACATGTCATGAATAAACTCCAATTGTTTAATAGGTAGGAGACAATTTTGAAAAAATAAAGTATAGGTAAGTTCAACAAGATTTTATACAAATGCACAGTAATTTTTATATGCTTTTGAAATGAATACTTCAGGGCATCCCTAAGTAGTTGTAAGCGTAGTGTCTCTTTAGAATGAAGAATTTACTTGTTAAAAATACCTGCTGGTTGCTGCTCTGCATTAAAATTTATACAAAGAAGAGCTCACAGTCTGTTTGTCATACTATTGATTCATCAGAAGATTCATATATAATTCTAAGATCTTATTGTTAAAATATGTAAACCATTGCATATGAAACTATGAAAGTGATTTACTTACTTTCTAAAATGTCCACTAAATTAGGAAATAGATCACAGGGCAATAAGCTATTTCATCAGTATTGGCACCTGACTGAAGTTGTGGGTAAGAAGATCCTATACTTTTATGTTCAACATTCTTGATCTTTTAGTGACTTTCTTGTCCAGCAAGATTTGTTAGCTCTTTGAAGCAATTATTTAAAAGTGTTTCAGTGTTCCTTATGAATACTGCCATTTAAAACTAGCATCAGCTTCCTAGCAAGCATGGCATATGCCAAACTGTTTGAGAGATGCTTATGTTCACAGAAGCAATTTTTACAGAAGAAACATTATTTCACTTTATTTCACTTACTTGGCTTCTTTGTTCATTAAGCTAATTACTCTAGTCTACATTCATGCCTTTCATCTACCTTGTTTCTTGAGCTTGATCCTTTCCCAACCCTGAATCGACTGTTACTGAACAGTTGAAGCTGAACAGGAAGGAATCGCAGGTGTCAACTCACAGTTTACAAATATGACATCTCCTCTGGCATAGCTGGAAATATGAAATATCGATTTATGTGCAGTAAAAGGTCTTATAAAAATGATCACATACACATGAGAGATTAATGCGCAGGAGATCAATAGAAATTTCATTCTTGACGCTAGACTGTCACCTATGGTGAAATGCTAAAATACAGAAATCAATATTATCTATGAAATGTCAAATTTATTATAATTATGAGGATGAAAGCTGGCCAAGTGGCTCCCAGGAGAGAAGGAAGGATAGGTTACTGAGCTGAAGCATCCTTCATGTCCCTTGTTCACTTGCTGCCAATTTGAGAGCAATATTGGTGCAGGGGGTTTTCAGGCATTATGTACCACTGTGTAGTAACAAATTCCTGCTGGAATGTTTAACTCTTGAAACTGACAATAATACAAGTGTTCACATAGGCAAAAGGTACAGAACTTTTAGCACCAAAATATGGAGAACATTTAAAGCATAGATTTTAATGTGGTGTGTGTACCACAGCCCATTGCTTAGGAAAATTGAGCTTTTACAGATGGAAGATTAATAAGATCTTGGTGCAGTTTTATTCAAGCTCATGTTCTGTTCTCTCCAGTGGTGGGGGGAGGAGGGGAAATCCTAAATTGTCTATTAGTAGGCTTCACATTTTCTATAGTTTAAGCCATTAGCTTGATTCTTAGAAATTGCCATTCAATTTCCACTGCTAGGCAGCAATTCTTTGAAAAGATTTTTTATGAGTTTGTGGCAGCCTACCAGTCTCATGTATCAAGCTTAATAGAGTCTTTGAAAAAGTAACACAAAGCTAAAATTTTATGAGCCTATAAGAAAACAATAAAATGAGAGTATTTTGTCTTTCCTTTTAAGTGGGGAGGGGGCTTTTAGAAGCTGACATTAAAAGCATTAAAGAAAAAATACTTATTTTCACATTTTCTCCATGTCTACAGAAAAGCAGAGTATTAAACCCTTATTAACAGTATTATCGTTCCTTATAATAGGTGTAGTTTTACTAGTGAGTGTTAGCGATGATACACTGGGATTCTTGCAGAGATTGGGACTTGGTGTGGCTACAAGGGAAGATGAAGCACCCGACCAATAAGTGAATTACGAGTCTTGAAAGAAAATCCAGATGCATGTGTGGGGGGGAATCCATCTATGCATACGCACAGGTGATTCATAGATTGTGCTATTTGCCATCAGTTAACTTTATTCATAAAGCCCTTTGATTCAAAATTTATTGATTCACAGTTTTAAATGTAAGCAGTGTGCTCTGCTAACCATGCCTAAGGACAGCATGAAAAGCCTGTTCATTTTGCTACATGTGTCTCCATGGAGAACATCCTCAGAAATTCGTGAAATGAATGCATGAGTGAATGAAACATTAATTCATCCTATTGTGCTCTGGTACCCCATGAGCTGTGGGGGTAGAATTTCTTCTCCTTTGGACTTAATATTCTGTCTTTAGAATTATGTTTTCCCTTCCTCTCCTTCTCAGATCTAGAGAACTCTTTGGTGAAACACACTTCTGATTGGAACATG
Source organism: Manis pentadactyla (assembly GCF_030020395.1). Lineage (NCBI taxonomy): Eukaryota > Metazoa > Chordata > Mammalia > Pholidota > Manidae > Manis > Manis pentadactyla. The sequence goes on from NC_080026.1 coordinate 16,090,745, forward strand.
GACTTGAATATGCTTGCTCCATATGTAAATCTCAAAACATAAAATCTGTCTAGTATAGATGCCTTCTTTCATTATGCACCTTTCAATTTATGGTCCATCACTGAATTTTTAACTAGAATTAGGTAAGGGGAGTTAATTTACTTTAATTATTAGTAACATTAATTTTTTCAAATGGCTGTTACAAGTTTGTTAACAGTCTTTTTCTTATTCTGCATTTTCTTGAAACTTCCTAGCTGTAAATTTATTTTAGAGCTTTGTCTTTAATGTGATTCTTAGGGAGGTGTTCCTAGTCTGGACTTGGATTTAGATGAGGATTTTGAGTGAAAGGATATTCAAGCACTAATACCTAGCATTTTTTTGTGTGTGTTGGTATAACAAGTTTTGAGGTGTTGGTATAACAATTGAGCAGTGCCATTTCAGTCAGTAGCAGTCAGACCCTCTCCCATTAGTACATGACATTTTTCTAGCACTTTAGTCTTTCAGTGCTGTTGTCTAAAGCTATTCTTCTGTTCCTAACATATTTTCCAAGTGTTACTTCTGTAGTTTTCATGAAGGAGCACCTATCACAGGTGGCACAGTCCTGGCAGAATTAGACCTCTCTCAGGTAGGTACACAAAGAGGAGCCACAGAGAGTCTTGGGGAATGTTGAGCAAGATCTCATGTGGACGTCACTTAAGTCAAGGAGCATTAGTTGAATGTCTACTATATACAGGAAACAGATTAAAAGACGGAAAGGGCACAGGGGACTCTCAGGAGTTCACAAAATAGTACAAATTGGGTGATATTTAGAAATGAGAAGTATTTAGAAAAGGAAGTTGCAAGGCTTGGAACCTACACGAGCTCCCCTTAACCCTCAGACTGGTGCAGTCTCTGCTCAAGTAAAAACCCTTTTCCATATCCTTTAGAAAAGATCCAGTCCATAGACATTCCAGAGACATAAAATACAAAGTCCTTCCTCATCTATCATTACTGAGCTATTTACTCTTCCTAAATATTATCTCTTTTGGCCAGAACTGTAGGATTATTATTACTGCCAAACATGATGGAGGATTCATAAACTTTCCTCCAGTTGGTAATATAAGCACTCTTTTTTTTTTAATCTGGAAAAGAGATAAAGATTTATTTACTTTAAAAAGTGCTGCAGCATTTACACAATTTATAAATAGAGATTTGGGAAGATTTTTCCACTCTACACAGCTTCTTAAGGCTTTTTTCCCCCCTCGTCTGTACCTCAAGTACTCAAAGCAGTTAAAGTTAATACTGAATGCAACCTAGTTGAAGAGATAGGCATTTCTTGCAGTCAGGTCTCAATTAAGAGATAAAAGACAAAAAGTGCAAAGCGCTTGATAAAGCTAAGAATACAAGGCCAGCCATGGATGTGCTTGAAGCTGTCCATAGCGATAACTGGATAGTCAGCTGGAATCTTCTTGAATTGAAGTGGGTGCCCTAACTTATCAAATTCCACATATGGGGAAATTATTGGTGCCTACAGTGGTGATTAACACTAACCCACTGGGTCAGAAACAAGCTGGGATAAAGGTGAAAACTGTATCTGACTATCAACACCAAATACATCCATTTAGAGAAAGATAGCAGAGGTTTTTTTCTTTTTTTATATCTTCAGTTGTGCAGGTTGTCAGGCTGGTCACACAGTTAACGCTGCATATAGAATGCTCTCTATAATGTGCAAATTGCAGTGCACATTAAAATAGAATCTACTTTAATAAGTCACATGAAGATTACATTTTAAGATAATTATTTGCGTGTTTATGCTCCACACCAAAAATATTTTCCTGCGTGGTTTACGGTAGTTTCTCTTTGCCTTTAAACATAATGATTGCAACTATTAGTACTAAATAACTCCCTTCTTCAAATAGTTGGCAAAGTTATGGAGATTCGAAGTTTGGATTCCTGGAACCATAATTCATAATATAATGTTCAAACTGCTTGATCGTACTCAATTTCCCAAAGTTAAACTTGTTACGATGTTATGACCATCAAAAACCTCACTCTGCATCAATAATTAAGACACTGAACTTGAATTATGTAGGTATTTTATAAAGTTGTCCACTGTCCAATTCTAATGTAGACAAAAATAGGTGAGAGGTGACAGTTTTTGAAATACTTATAATGAACATTATAACCTGGGCTTTGTGACAAATGTATTCATCCGGAGTATGGCCAATTATCAATGATTTATGAGAATAGGTGAGAAGGAAATTAGAGGCAAATGGAAATGACAAATAATCTCCAAATTTCGCATTGTTCATTCATTTAAAAATCCTTTTCCACTCAGCCACCAGTAAAATCATTTACAAGTGATGACATTTAACTGAAAAGATTTCCATCTCTCTTTTCCCCTCTTATCCACATTGAAAAAGAAGTACCAGGGAATACTAAAATAATGCATTAGGGTCAAAAGGCAAAATAACTCCTTATTAGTCTACATAGATATTGTGTATTCAGCAAGAAGCAAAATGACTGGCCTTCTTGAATGAATGGATGGATGAATGGGTGAATAAATGAATGAAAAAATAATTTAAAATAGACCTGACCTGTGTGTTGATTGAACTATGCATTTTTAAAACCCAGAAATTTTTATAATGCTCAGAACTTTATGCACTTTTTCAGTTTGCTTATAGAGAGCCCATCTTTGAAGAACTGACAAATGACTTAATCATATCAGACCACTTATTTAATTATATTAATGTCTCTAATATATGTTATGTTAGCCAGAAAGATTATAATAGCCTTCCTTTGGAGCCATGGGACACTAGGTTAATGTACTTGCTTCCTTGGTAATCTCTGGATTAATAGGTAAAATTTCTAATCTACTCTTTGTTAAAATAATTCAGCGATGGTCATTTTAATCTGCTTGAATATTATGATGAGATTCTGACATTCTGGAAAAGTAATGGAGCAATATATTGAGAGAAATCATCTAGTTCAAGGTGACATCACTCTTAACTGAAATGAGCTACAGAAAAAAAGAGATATGAGCTTATGAATGTAGTAAAAATTTGACATGAGGTCTTAAGGTATAGCTAAATATAGGAGCTCAAATAATGTCATCAGAAGTCAGACTTTATCTCTTGGCTGTGATTTCCTCCGTGTTGGCTTCCTACTCAGATAGCTCTTCCTACAGAAAGGTTAGGGGCCTTCAGCAGCTGAAGGCTGCCTTATTACTAACCCCAATCCAATGCAAAGAGAGTCTCCTTTCCAATATTCCCACCAGAAGTTCTGGAGATGAGCCATATTGACTGGGTTGGGTCGTGTGCCCATCCCTGACCCAAACACTCTGGCCAGACAGATGGAATATGCCATCTATAATGTCTGTGTCACACATCCTTCCCTAAATCAATTTGTTTTGCCAGTGGCACTCTGTCTTGGTTCCTATGTCTAATGTTGGGATTCAGGAGTAGGAATAGTATGAAGTGAATCACAAGAACTGGTTGTGAAGAAATATGACTCTCTAGGAAACATGAAGGTACATTTCCAGAAGAAAGAATGGATCTTGGGGTGACAGGAACAATAGATGATATTGCAAGAAATGTAAGTGGGAAAATGGAAATATTAGAAAAAGGATTACAAAGAATGAAAGCCTACAGAAGCTCTGAAATCATGTCTACCAAATGACTGAAGTTTTCTCAAAGCCTGTATCCAACTACTGTGCCAAAAAGTGAAGGGCCAGGTCTACCAAAACATTTTGGAATATATTGGATTCTGTAGCTGAAAAATGTGGTCAATACATTATTTTTGATGTTGGTCAGACTGGAAGAGTAACTAGCATATATAGGCTTTCCTGTTTTTAATTCACTCTGGACTTTGGTTTTGAGGGCAATTGAGAATCAAAGCTGGGGATGAGCAGAGGTGGAATATTTCCCCCATGTAGGGGATTCTTCAACTGGGGCCATATGCTGTGCTGACTGGTTACACCACAGTGAATTCTACTGCCCCTAGATGATACTATTTATAATGTCAGAAATAAAATTACATTTTTCAATGAGAATGGAAAAAGGAAAATCATTATGTTGATGAGTTTCAGTAGATTAGCTAAAATAGTATTCGGAGATAAGCTCTCATCAATAAACATTAAGCAGCATTTTATTTTAGACTCTTAACATGACTTAATGGGTTAAGTAAAAGATGATATCTTGAAGTTTTGGACTCTACAAAACATTTTTTTAAATTTAAATAATTTAAGAGTAAAATCTTTTATTTTATACTTTGTACTTCAGAACCTTTGTGTTCAACTTTGCTCTGTCCTTTGACAATTCCTACTGAAAGAGAAATTATTCTTTATATTCTATTGTTTCTAGGAAAAGAAGATGCTTGTCCATCACAATTTTAAGAACTTTTTACCAGAATTTCTAAATTCTAAACTTTTGAACAGTGATGCACCTATGATCTTGATCTGATTGAACGGCCTCCAGATTGTGAATCTGTTTTGTAATTCCTTCTTGGTGTCCATTGCAAATATATAGTATTTCTCTTCAGGAAGTCAATAGGTTGTATAAAATTGTGCCAAACCTGATACTCTATTGCACATTTTAATCATTTTCTAAATTATTGCAGGCCAAAATCAATACATTTTGGAGCATATTATATAGGTATTAAGATGCTATTACAAGATTTGTGTTGAATTTTAAATAAGGCTCCAGTTTTTCATGAACTTTTTCACATTTCCTAAGCAGTTTAGTCTGGACTGGCATGATGGGCAGGCATCTATGTGCTGTCATTGTGGGGCAGCAAAAAGACCCTCTGGATCTGTTAACACTTCCTTCCTCACAGTCTTTTGAAGCAAGTACTGTAATTCCCATCAAGTGAGTCACCTTGTCATCAGTTCATTCCTAGAAAGCCCTGTGAGGATAACATATATGGTCATTAACAGAGCCATTAACATTTGAAGCCAGCAAAGGTATGGGGGCTGGGGAGGGAATGGGTGAGGAATAGGGTTTCGAGCTTTGTGGTTTGGGGAGGAAAATTCTGTTTAATTGCAGAAAAAGAAATAATTTCGCCATTTTGCCTTCATCATTTTGTGGAGACTAGACTCTAAGCTATGACAAAAAAAAGATAAATTGTCTTGATAAATGAAGAGTTTATACAATATTTAATACATATATCTTTATAAATATAAAGTTTCAATGTTTCTTTGTTATTCATCTGTTCATTTTTTCATGTAACAATAGCTGTTTTTCAAATTTACTATGTGCTAGGTATTGTTTAAATTGTACTACATGTATTATCTTATTAAGGCCTTCTAAACAGCCCTCGGAGATAGGTACTATTATTATCCACATTTTATAGAATGAAATGATTATAATAGACACTAAATTAGCAAGGTCACAAAGCTAGTAAAGGATGTGTGCAGGAGCTGAGAAAGTTTGAATGGCAGCAAACAAATAACAAGTCCATGAAAAATTAGTTCATGTAAAAAAAATAAAAATGAATGACATGACAGAGTGAATGGGGTTTGGGTGCAGGAGAGTAGAGATTATAATGCATCAAGTGGTTAAGGAAGGTGACAGACCAGAGAAGACCTGTTGGATAATTGCAAGGAGCTATGCAAACACGGGAGTGCAGACTTCCCACAGCAGAAAGAAGTTTGGTGGGTTTGACGAGAAAGCTTGGTCTACTTAGAGATCTAGCAAGATCAAAGGAAGAACAAGTAGCTTTTTTAAGTTCTGCTCCATTTTGCTCATTCTCTCTGGAGTCAGCAAGTCTTGGGGGAGTGGAGGGTCTTCTCCTCTTTTTGGATTTCACATGGAATGTCTCTCTTTAGCCTTTTTCAGCCAAATATTCTCTTATTGGTGTACACACTAGGGCCCCATAGCATTTAACTACGAAGTAACTTCTTTCTGTATTCAGTCTTTATTAATATTGGAGTCTGGACTTGATTAAGAAAGAACATGTTTTTTTAATTCACTCTAACAGTAATTGAGGATATATAATACTATGTATACTTAGGGTAACAAAAAATTTGTCATGGACATTATCCTTAAGAAGTCTAGAGTCCAATATAGTAAGTATTATAAATATATATATAATTATTTAAAAAATTACCTAATGTTTTATATCTCATCATCTCTTTGCCTTGTTATTCTTCTATCCCCAGAACCCATGAATCACTGAGACAAAATAAAGAAGTCGTTATTCAGGCTTAAGTTTTGTAAGTTATTTTAAGTTAAGGCAACAAGACTATTAAAAACCAAGTTTTGTTGAGAAAGAAAATGGTGTTCAAAGTTCCAAAAGTTTGCCTTTGCAGAGCAGGAGCAAAGCTTGGAGATCACAGTGTCTTATTATAAAGTGTAAATAATGTATAGAGACAAGTAGGCATGTTGCAAGAAAAGTTTTTATCCAAGTAGCAGGAGGAAAAGTTTTTTGTTCCAGGGGTGTGGAAGTGTGGAAACATTAAAGAATGGGGGGGGAGAGAGGCATTCCCTAGGTGTCTCAAAGGCTCAGAAGGTGCCTTGGCCCTAGAAGGCAGTTATAGAAAGATGAAGGAGATGAAAATAGTTGGCAATTGGGAAAGAAGCCAAAAGCGATGAGGGTTTTGTAACTCCTTTTCTCTTAGGAATTCTGGGTGGAAGACCGTCACAATGGGTCACCACATACCTGTGAGCACAATACAAATTTAGGGGGTGTTAGTCAAATTACAGTGTACCTCAATTGTGCCCTTGGGGTTGTGCCTTGTTCACCTATGATTCTTAATCTAGCTTCCTCGACTACCTGCTCATGTTACAGAAATGACTGCATGGGATGATTAGGCAAAGAGGGGCTTAAAATAATTCTCATGAGTAATGGAAGGGATTTGAAAAAGTCCAACATTATCTCCATTCCAGTTGAGGAATGCGGAAGGATGATGTCAATGTTGAGGATTAAATGGGAATCGTGGTGAGATCACAGATCCCTATGGTAATTACCAATGAGGAAATTGCGTGAACAAGTTCAGGGGAGAAACCACAATTTCTTTTTCTATGAAGAGAATAGAATAGACAAGAATAGCAACAGCAGCTGCAGTCAGTGGGGACAGAGGCTGCTCGCTCCCTGCAGGAGAGTAGGTGCAATGCCCAGACGGAAGCAGGTGCAGGGCTTTTCCTCAGCGCCGTGAGGCGTAGCCAGCTTCCCCTCACACCCAGATGCCATCTTGGGAAGGAAAAGAGGTGCCTTAACAGGAGTTAAACTTTAAATTGTCTTCATAGTTCCCAGAAATGGATGGTTCTGACCCAGATGAGACACTATTATTTGCGAAGATGGGAGGTTTTATTAATTTTTTCCTTTGGAATTCCCTCACAATAAAAATAGCTTTCTTTTGTTTTGATTTTTAAAGGAAAGCTACTTTGCTTTTCCCTTTGATTCTGAGTTTGTACTTGCAGAAGTGTTTTTTTACCCCTTCTGCTTCCTAATACATATATGGGACTAAATATAAAGGAAGATATCTGTCAAAGATTTGATCAAGTGGTTTTGAGTTCAGAAGAGAACCAGTTCTTTATAACTACAAGTAATCTGGTTTTATTAAAATCTGGGTGTTGCTCTCTCGGGAAGACTCATGACAGAAGATGATCAGCAAAAAAAAAAACTCCAACAAAGATCCACGCACTGCCACAGGTGTAGATGCACTCATCCCACCAGTTCCTGGACTTGCCATGGGAATGAGGAAGGAGATATCTAAGCTGGCCTGTGCATACAGTAAAACAACAAATTGGACTGGATCTATACTGTTGGAACTCAACCAAGAATAAGGAGAAGTGCAAATTGTAGCGCTCCAAAATCTTACAACCACAGACTATTTATTGTTAAAAGAACATATGGGATGTGAACAGTCCCCAGGAATGGGTTGTTCTAATTTATCTGAATTCTCTCAGACTGTTTAAGTTCAGTTGGACAATATCCACCATATCATAGATAAGTTTTCACAAATGCCTAAGGTGCCTAACTGGTTTTCTTGGTTTCACTGGAGATGGCTGGTAATTACAGGTATGCTTTGGTTAGGTAACTATATTCCTATTATGTTAATGTGTGTGCACAATTTAATTAGTAGTTTAAAACCTATCCATGCTGAAGTTACTCTACAAGAAGATATGTCAAAGAAATAATCAATCTTCCCAGGTTTTCTTCCGCCTGCTACTTCTATAGCTTTTCTTCTTCCTACCTAATCACAACCTTTAAATAGAACTCGTGCCACATGTCGAATTTACCGAGTATCATAATTCTTCCAAGTGGTAAAGATACCTCAAGACAAATGCTGGGCATAGAAGCCACAGGGCATAAATATGCAAAGAAGTAAAAAGCTAACCTTTTCAAACAATAAGGCTTCTCTCTCACTTACCAACTTTACATTTCCCTGTATGGCCCCGGAAGATGACTGGTTAGCCAGAGACGGGTAAGATTCCTCAAGGGAGGAACAACCTAAGACAGGCACAGTCGCAGGGGGGCCATCAGGTGAGAAATTGGGGATCAACAGAGGTGAGGCTTAGAACCTCACCCCCCCTGTTCTGAGAGAAATCTTCTGCATACATGGATGTTTATTGCCCTGGTCTAGCTCGGATTAACACATAGTCTACAGGCACACACCTGATCATCTACATTTGCTCTCTTACAACACTAAACTCTGTTTTCTACCTTTATCTCGTATCTACCTACCACTTCAGCATTTTATTAAAAGTAATAATAATAGAGAAATGTGGTATCCACATATAAATCAAGTTTAAAAATCAAATGAATATTCATATTTGAACTGACTGTTTATAGTTCATAATGCATGAACAAAACCGAAAGCTTCTGTGATGACTCCCCTTGTACTGTTCACTATGTAACTTATTCACTATGTAAGAATTTGTTCTCCATGTAAGAACTTGTTCGTTATGCTTCAGAAGATTGGAGACTGACGAAAATTAGGCTTGGGGTGGATTAATGATTGTGCATTGAGTATTGACCCCCCCATACAGAAATTTATTGTTTTTAACAACTATTTGATCAATAAATATGAGAGATGCCCTCACAAAATATATAAACACACTTCCAATTGTAAAATAAATAAGTAACCGGGATGTAATGTATAGCATAAGGAATATAGTCAAAATATTGTAACAACTTGGTATGGTGATAGCTGGTACCTAGAATTATCATGTATATAAATGTTGAATCACTGTGTTGTACACCTGAAACTAATGTAATGTAATACTGTTGTCAACTACCCTTCAATAAAAAAATTAAAAAAAAAAAAATCTGGGTGCTGTTTTTTGTTTTCTTAACTCGTAAAGAGGATTGTCCACAATGAACATTCAGTTAATTTGTGTAAGTTAGAGCTTTTTATGCTTTATCGATCAACTTTCAAGATTATTTTGGATTTTGAATACATAGTACTTTCAATAACTTAAGAGAGGTTTGTTTAATTACTGAGAGTTGGAGCACATTTTGTTTTCCAAATGTATTAGATTTCTCCATTGTGTACAGAAAGTAGAGACCTAGATGGTTTTTTACTGAGTCAGAGAATTAGTTACCGAGTGCCAACAAAATTTCTTGGGGGTTTTCTACAGAAAATGGGGCAAATGAGATTTTTTTATGGATATCTGCAATGAACTCAATTTAAATTTCTAGCAATAACTTAGAAATTTGATTCTCTCTGGTAAGGTTTTGGTTTCATCTTTTGTTTCTTGTTAAGTATTTTGAGAAATCTCCTCCAAAAATTGGGTTTCTAAGGTTAGTCACAAGGGATATTTAAAATGTTTATTAATTGCTGTTTTGTCACCAAACCAATCCGGGGGCCACCACAGACTGGTATCAGCCATATGATTCTCCAGACCAGGGACGGCAGAATGTCCAGCCTCGTATGGGCTGCTTAACTGCAGCTTGATTGATCATTTATTAGGGCCGACACTAGTATTACTAAAAGATGATACTATTATGAAAAAATGGGGTTTTCTGATACTCCCCCCTCGTTTTTTGAGGGGGGAAAGGGCATATCCATCATATTTATGAGGTTCTGAGTTATACATAACAAGGAAAATAGTTATTTTATTTATTTGTTGTCTGTTTAATTTGGGAATGCAGCTAAAAGAGGAAGCTATTTTTGCAGTATAACAGAGGAGTTATGTAATGAGGACAATCAATCTCAGCAGGAAAGGGCTTGGGTTGTGTTATAAATTATTTTCATGGAGGCTGGACTGGGAAGGACAGTTTCTCCTTCTTCATCAGACCCTGGAAGTCTGCTTCCGTTGCCTCAGGTCATTTGTTGATGGACTACATGGGCAAAGGCAGGAAGGAAGCCACGGAGGACGCAGACCCTGGCGCTGCTCAGAGGAAATACAGTGTAAGGAGAGTCAGGTGGACAAGGAGGGAAGTCAAAGAGGAAGGTGATCCTTGATGCCCACAGGAAACAAACTCAGTGTCACTGCAGGCACCTGCTGGCACAAATAAATACTTTGCACCGGCTGTTAGACACTTCATGTGCTTGGATGTCCATTTTTAGTGCTTTTGTGTAATGGATGGTGCATTTTTATTCTTTCCAATATTAAAAGCATAGCTTAATATTTTTTGTATTTCTCTTCTTTATGGTGAAGCCTATGGGAGAGTTTGAGGATTATGCTACAATTTTGTTTTCCCACCAGCTCCTAGCATAGTGTCTGACACATTCTCAGTAAATGAACAGATTATAGTGGGTAAAGTACCAAAATTACATATTTGTTCTTATGACTCTGAACATTAGATTTTCATTTAGTTATTGGCCAGTTGATCCATCTAGGCTTTAAGATCCAAAATGATCAAGATGTACTTTGATGCAAGTCTCTTTGAATGCAAATTCTAAGTGTTGTGTGATTTTTTTTTCAAATTATAAAAACAAAGAAACTTGAAAAAAATCTCCAGTGACTTAGCTAATTATAGCACAAAAACCAAATGAGCTCTTGTGTTTATAGCACATTGTTATAGAACTGTGCTAAAATATTCACTGAACTTTATTCATCAGAGATAACTTTTTCATTTGTAGTATGCTGATACAAGATCACCCTAGCTACCTTAATTTTGGAACATTGTTTGGCCAACTAATTTATTCATTTCACAAATAATGTGTCCATACTATGTGTGAGTCACTATGGGTCAGGCTAGAAATAGAGTTAGATTAGTGAACAAAATATTTTCTTGCCCTGGTGCAGCTTACATTCTAGTGAGAGGCAAAGAAAATAAACAGAGTAAAGAAGAAAATTTCAAAATATAGTATGTTTACCCCTATCTGACACTGTATAGAAAGATTAATTCAAAATGGATCAAAGAACTACATATGGGAGTTAAACTATTAAAACTGTTAGAAGAAGACAGAAATAAATTTTCATAACTTTGGATTGGGCAAGGGATTCTCTCTACTACACCAAAAACACAAGCAACCGAAGAAAAATAGATAAACTGGATTTCATCAGAATTAAAAATTTTCATGTCTCAAAGGATACTATCAGGAAAGTGGAAAGAAAATCTAAAGAATGGGAGAAATATCTGTGAATCACATTTCTGATCTGAGTCTAGTATGCAGAATATATGAGAAATGTTTACAACTTAAAAACAAAAGATGAGCATTCCAGTTAAAAAATGGGCAAAAGGTTTGAACAGACATTTTTCCAAAGGATATACAAAGGGCCAATAAGCATATAAAATGATGGTCAGCAACATTGGTCATTGTATCAGTAATGCAATAAAATGCAAATAAATACCATGCAAATGGGAAATGCAGATAACAACCATGGTAAGGTACCACTTCACACCCACTAAGATGGCTACAAAAAAATGGAAAAGAAAAGTGTTGGTGTGGATGTGGAGAAATTGACACCCTGGCACATTTGCTAGTAGGAATCTAAAATTGTGCTGCAATTGTGGAAAGCAACTGGCAGTTCCTCAGAAACTTAAACATGGAAATACCATATGATCCAGCAAATCCATTCTTAGGTATATACCCCAGAGAATTGAAAACAGGTGTTTGACAAAATGTACATGAATGTTCGTGGCAGCGCTATTCACAATAGTTAAAAGGTGGAAGTTACATAAATACCCATCAATGAATAAGTGGGTAAAGAAAATATGGTATATCAGGACAATGGAATATTGCTCAACCACAAAATGTGATGAAGTACTGATACATATTACAAAATGAATGAACTGTGAAAACATTACTTTACGTGAAAGAAATAAAACACAAAAGATTACATATGGTATGATTCAATATATATGAAATATCCAGAATAGGCTATAGAGCAGGTGATAGACTTTGATGATGGATTACATATGCTATATTAGAGAAGGGAGAGTGAAGAATAACTCCAAAATCTTGGTCTGAGCAACTGGAAAAATAGAGTCACCATTTGCCTAGATGAGAATGACTCTAAGAAGAGGTGGTTTTCGGGAAAATCAAGAACTTGGTTTTGAAGATAAGTTCCCAAAACTTATTGAGATGCAGATATACTGGTCCAGAATTCAGGGTCGCAGTCTGGATTCATAAACAAAAAAGAGCGTTTCAAAATTGTGAGACTTGAATGAGGTCATGAGTGTGGCTAGCCGTGAGAAGAGTTGCCCAGACTGAGCAGGGGACATTCCGACCTTCACAGAATGGGGGGACCGGGAGGCTGCAAGGGAGCCTGTGAAGAAGCAACGTGGGATTTCATCCCATTCTGACGGTACTAATTATATTTTTTCTTGAAGTAACTGTTAAATCTCAATCACCAGTCTGAACCACTCCCTAAGCCCCAGATTGCACTTGACACTGTTATTTTAACACCACACCTTGGTTCTGGCAGAACCTCAGATTCAATATACCATGATGCTAATTCTCTGTCAAGTGCTTTGATCAATTCAGTCTCCATTCCTGCTTTTCATGTGCGGACAATGGCAGCACTATCTCCACAGTGACCCAGGCTTGAAACATCAAAAGCACATAAGACTCCTTCTCCCTTGATTCTGACACCATCATAATGCAGACTGACACCTGGACACTCACCTGGACCATTCCCTGTTTCCAAATTATCTTTCTGCTTCCTCTAGCTCTCCCTGTGAACGGATCCTGTGCACTGTTGTGTTTCAAGCAGATCTCAGGAATGCAGTTCTCCTCTCCAGCTCCTCAGCGTTGCCTCATTGCCTACCCAACAAACATTCCTAGGCCTTTCTGCATGCACCTCGTCTTTATTTACAATCTTGTGGTTATTGCCCCTGTACACATGCTCCTGCAAACACCAAACTCTTCTGCGATATAGGATGAACAGGAGAGTCATTTTCTATCCATTACGCAGTTTTACTTTTCTTTACAGCTCTTATAAAAAATAGTTTTACCTATGTATGTCTGTATTTGTCAAATGTATGTTTTTCCCACTGGAATATGAGCTCCATGAATACAAATTCATGTCTCTGTTGTTCAATACCATATCCTCTAAGCCTGGAACACTACTTAATACTTAGTATTTGTTAAATGACCAAATAAATAAATGCCACCAGCCCAGGTTTATTGCAAGAACTATTAGGAAAAAGACTTGCTTATCTATGAGTTTGACAATCTGGTAGAATACTAAGTGTGGACATAGTAGTGGTTACTTTGCCACCACACAGAAAAGCCTGTTTGAGAATTAAGCCACTCTTGGGCTGAGGAGAGCTACAAATAATTCAAAGACAGATTTCTAGCAACATGACTTGAGTGCCTGGACCTAAGCTGGGTCTGGACTTCCTTATGCTTATAGAGTTTGCAGGTTGTGAAGCAATATATTCTTCCCTTCTGAACATGTTTTTCCCAATAATTCAGTTACAGTTATTTGCAATGTTGAGTCCTAATACATGGCTTTTTATCATACTCTAGTTTTACAGTGTATCATAGATCTGGAAATGTTTTTTAGCCCCTCTATTAGACTGTAAGCTATATGAGAGTAAAGACTGTGCCTTATACTCATCTTTACATTTCATATAGTAATGGCCCATTGATTTTTCTGTAGTCACTTGGTAAACATTTAATAAATACTTATTGAATTAAAATGAAGTAATTTGTTTTTATTTGAAAATATTGTGTTTTTTGTGTTTATTATGTTTTGCATAATATTTTGAAGAGAGATATTTATATTTCTGAACAAAATGCAGTATGTCTATTTTTCAGTGTTCTTGAAAGGATAAATATCAACTACTTAAACATATATTTTCACACACATACACCATGTTCTATAATAATATGTTGACCATATTAGAATTTTAGGTAAGAGTCTGCAGAGGAGTTAGATCAATTTTGACTCCTTATCAAAGGCTGGGGAAAATTACTAAAATATTTCTTTTTGAATTTATAACTTCACCTGAGTGTTTCTTTGGTGTACACTGATTAAAAAATAAAGAGTGATTCTATTTGTTTGACAGAAAGATATATGTTTTCAGACTTGTAGATTCATGTAATCCTAACAATTTGCTATCAGCTTGGCTTGTATTTCTGCCCAGGGAATTTGGGCCAAATGAAGGGAAATGACTGTGCTCAAGTGTGCTCATTCTCTCTCACTTACTCTTGCTAGTGACCAGCAACACCTAAAGCTCTGATGGCCAGAGTTAGAAACCAAAGCATCTGTTGTGGCGAGGAATCAAGAGCTTTGATCTTCAAAGCTCAGGGTTTTAAAATAATTGAGATGAACAGCCAATGATACAAGAGAGGTTGTCTTGGTTCATTAGTATTTCATGGAGGAGGAAACAAAGACCGTCAATTTTTCTCTGTATTTCTTTGATAGAGACAAAAGCTCTAACATGTCCACAGGCCAAAGCCTAGCAGGTCATTCTCTGCATGCCTCTTATTTGAACTTTGACATACTTGTTCCTCAAATTGTGTTCTAGCCTAGAAGTCAGGGAATTGTTTGTTCCAGACAGAGTTTAGAAATCCCTGGGTACAGGACACAGAACTGCAGTGCTGGAGAAGCCCTTGCTCTAGGGAAACACTTACGGAACGGGACCATGCCTCCTTTATACACTCACACACACGGTGTCTGCTACATAGTAGAGGTTCAGCAATCTGCTATTTTGATCATTAAACGAAATGGAATCCAGCTACCATCACCAAGGCAGAATTATATGCTATGAAACCCAGAAAGTTGATCTTTTGTTTTATTCTTTGAGGCTTTCTAACTGGATTTGGTACCATTCATTGATTAACAATCCTTAGAGTTAAGAGTTTTTGGGTTACATTTTACTAATCTTCTATTGTTGCCTGTCAAGATTAGTTTTTCTTTTGTTCAGTGCTCTGTGGAGTTAGAAAACAGCTGCTCAACTCCTTCTTTATCATTTCAATTCATTAATGTAGAAACCTCTCAGACTTATTTTCCCTCTAGATTAAGTAGCCTTAACTCCTCAGAAAACCCCCAGCATTAATTTTTTTTTTTCATAATTACTTTTCTCTGGATAATCTCCAGATCCTCCAAGTGCCTCCTTTAAGGGTGTAAAAAAATCATTACCACAGGCTTTCCTGGACTCTAACAATTCTGTCCCTTGCTCTTTGCTTGACAGAGTAACATGCCCAATGTTATGGTAATATGAGGGCTCAGGGGCCTGAACACTGGTTTCTCCCCCTACTCAGATGCCAGTTTAAATACTATGAGTGTTTCCAAGTTGACTGCACTGGGGTCTCATGTCGACTGAGAAAATTCTTATGTGGAAGCAAACGTTTTTAACATCGTCCACCAGTCCTTGTAACAAAAAAGAGGCAATTTTCCGATTCTTGCAAGCACATCTGTAGGCTGGTGCCCCAACAGCAAGAGCCACAGGTCAAGCTCATTTAAACCCATGAAGCTGGCCAAGTACCAAGCACCTGCTGTAAGCATTCCACATGGTTTTCTTCCCAGAAGGAACGATCGATCTGAAGCAGCTGTGGGTAATTTTATTAGCTAAAAAAAGCTGGAAGCTAAAGGGAAAAATAACATAATTAAAATCTTAAATGGAACTTAATACAATCTCATTAATAAGCTACCAAGCACTAAATAACTAGTGCACCTATGTGCTTGCCCGTATTATCACATCATCAAGAAAGTGAAAAATGGACATACATATTATGTATTAAATCCTCAAAGGTAGGAAACTTGTAGACTGATTAAATTAAGTAGGTGAGTGAAGCCAAGAAAGTGGATCACTTGATGGAAAATAACCAAGTAAGCCCATTAATAGTTCATCGGTCTGCTTGGTATATGGTAGAGATGAGGAATATGTTAAAAGGTATTACGAGAAAAGGACACATTTGCATCCTTCTAGAAAACTCAGAGCAGAATTATGGGGGCTACCGGGTCAAGGAACAGCTCTTGAATTCCCACTCATTGTAGTGTTTCAGTCACATTGTTGGTTGTGAAAGGTATTCATTAAACTCCAGAGTGCTAAAAGTAAAGAAAATGTGAAAAATTAGAAAACCGCAATAATCACTAAGCCAGAAACAATGTGTACCAGATTATTAAAAAGTCCTCCAGTTCCTGTACATTATTTCCTTTGCAGTGTGACTTTGTCGGTCCCCTCAAGCAGTGAACCTAATTTCTTTACCCCTGAATCTGGGCTTTTTGCCCATGTAACTTGGTTTGGCCAATGGAACATTAGCAAACATAAAAGCAGAGGCTGGACTTTG
The DNA here is from genome assembly GCF_030020395.1 of Manis pentadactyla. Lineage (NCBI taxonomy): Eukaryota > Metazoa > Chordata > Mammalia > Pholidota > Manidae > Manis > Manis pentadactyla. Next base: position 16,107,339 of record NC_080026.1, read on the forward strand.
TACATTGGGGCTGATGATGGTTAGTTTTAAGGGCCTCTTGACTAGGCTAAGGGATGCCCAAGTAGCTGCTAAAACATTATTTCTGGGTGCGTTTGTGAGGGTGTTTCCAGAAGAGATCAACACTTGAATTGGTGAGAGCAGGTGGTCCTTCCCCGTGTAGGTGGGCATTACCCAATCCTTTGAAGACTTGAATAGAATAAAAATGCAGAGGAAGGGTGAACTCTTTCATTCAGCTTGAGCTGAGACAGCCATCTTCTCCTCCTCCTGATTCCTGGGCTCATTGAGAATTACATCTTTGAGTCATACCATTGAGTCAACCACCGCATCGCCTCTTCCTCAGCTCTTCCAATTCTGACTGAATAACACTGTTAGCTTGCCTAGTTCTTCCCCTTGCTGATGGCAGATCATGGGTGTTCTCAGTCTCCATACCTACATGAATCAATTCCTATAATAAAACTCCTATTATATACATCTCTCTATATATCCTATTGTTGTTTCTCTGGAGAGCCGTGACTAATACAGGGCCTTACTCTTTCTCACTGCTGGGAACCCTGAGAATTCCAAGTTGAAGAGGCTTGGGCCATCTTCCAGGAGAGAGACCAAAGAAGGGAGAGACGGTGAAACATTCCATCTTCTCTACTCAAACACTGTGTGCATCGCAACTCAAATATTGTAGCCATTCCCCCCACAGCCTCAGACACTTGAGTGAAGCCATCCATCCCTCAGCTTAACCACTTCAGACCAGAACTGCCAAGCCCCTTACAGAAATGTGAGAAATGATAAATTGTTTTTATGTTACTAAGTCAGTGGCAAAAGCTAACTGATATACAATAAACAAAGTGTTTACATAACTAAAATTCAATGTAAAATGTGGTGTTCGGTAAAATGACTGGAGGAATTATACAAAGCGGAGGCCAGGATGGAAAAGCCTCAAAAACCAGTGAAATTTCATTTGTGCAGAGCATTTTGCAAGGATTTCTTCTGCTTCATTTTTATCACCAAACCAAACACCTTCTTACACATCTTGCATCTTGTTTTCTCCGTAACCCAAACAAATATGTTCAGAGCTATTGAGTTCAATAAAATTCTTTGAGGACTAGAACTGTGCTTAATATCAAGCTTTCTTTGATTGTTCAAGCAAGGTATTTCAGGTTGGAAGCTAAATGCATAATGTGGTGGTTTTAAAATACGTCCACAAATTCTTTGAAAGCCCCCACTCCATTTCAAAAGGTGGAGCCTGTATTTTAATTAGTGTTCCAGTAAAGTTAAGTTTGCTTAATAGGCCTCTGCATGAAGTGCCATTTGCCCCTTTTTCAATTGAAAAAGGCCGGACTAAGTGATTTGCTTCTAATCAATAGATCACAGTGGAAGGGATTCCAAGAGACTTGTGAGTTTGGGTCATTGAAAAGACAGTTACTACTCGGTTCTATCTTAGATCATTCACTCTAGATGTGGTGAGCAAACGTGTGAGGAACATGAAGCAGTCCTACGGAGAGCCTCTCCTGGTGAGTAACTGTATTTCCCACCATCAACTAGTACCAACTTATCAGCCATGTGAATGAGCTACCCTGCAAGATTAGACCAGGTCCAACAGCAGAGCTCCTGCCAGCACCCTGACCTCTACATACCGCAGGACCCCACGGCAGAACCACTCATCTCAGCTGCTCCTGGGTTCCTAACCCTGAGACACTGATTTAAAATATTTCTTGTTGTCTGAAGCTACCAAGTTTCAGGGTAATTTGTCTTATAGCAATTGATAACTATTACACTATTATAATAAGGAAAGGGTTAAATTTACAGTACTTCTAAAACTAAAGATTATACATTATCAAACTTTGATTCAACAGTTAGAGCAAAGGAAGTTATTTCCAATCCCTTACTCAAAAATCCAAATCGGAACCTACATACATTTTTAATATTTTATAATGGTATGATAACATTCTCTAATCAGCAAACCTTAATCAAATTGTGGGAAATGTTGCAATAAATCTCCCTTATAGAAGGATATAGATTGTACAGTTAGGTCTCATATCTCTCTAATGTCCCTTAATTTTGAACAGTTTCAAAACCTTTATTTTTTTAATGTTTCAACTTTATTGTAGTATATTTAATATGCAAAAAGTGACACATATGTAATGTGTGTATGTATATTAACGGATATATTTTGAGTTTGGATGTACACATGCACCCATGATATCATCATCACAAACAAGACAATAAACACATATCCATCCCCTCCATAAAAGTTTCTGAGTCCCCTTGGTTTTTTTTTTTGTTGCTGTTGTAAGAATACCTAGCATGACTCTGCCCTCTTAAGTTTTTAGGTGAATAACACCATATATTTTTAACTATAAGCACCATGTCACACAGCGGATCTCCAGAACTTACTCATCTTGTATAACTGTAACTAATCTTTTGGTGCCATAATGCTTTTGTTTGTAAATTTTAATTAATGAATCCATCATTATCCAAGTCATTTAAGGAAATTATGGAATCATGGTCATAAACCCCTTTTTCTTTTATCCTCTACCAAACTGGTTTGATTTCATGCCTTTAGCGTCTTTTCTTATCCATCCTGTCTTCTGTATTTTAGGTCCTTCTGTAGTCAAACTCTTGTCTTGTATTCTGTGGAATATTGAGGAATTAAAGCCTGTAGTTCTCCAGCTAAGTAATCCTTCTAAAAGGCATTATTTATTAGATATTATCTAAACTCTTTTGCTGTCACACAATGACCTGGCCCCTTGATATCTTTACAATAACATATTTTATCCCTGCCAATCTCATCTTATGATCTGATTGTAGTTCTCTAAGCAAGCTAGTCTTCATCACACTTCTAATAGCTCATTGCCTAAAATACTGTTTACCTCTTATTTAGCAGTTTTTGTATACTTGCCATGGGTAAGGAATCATTCATCCTCTTTAATTAACTGAATGTAGGCTTGTTCTTGAAGGGAATTTATAATCTGGGGGGAGAATTTTAATAATTGCTATCTAACAGAAAATCACAAGCTATAACCCAATAAACTAAAAACCAGGAATATAGAAATTTGTGTAATTAAATCTTTAACACAATTGCTGTCAAAAGTCAGTGTAAATAAGAATCATTCAGAGAGTTTGTTAATATGCAGATATCGATATCTTTTTACTGGACATTCTGAGTTTAGGGGACAAAGGATTAGTAATTTTTTTTTTACAAGTTCTACAAGGGCATTAAATACATAGTATAAGTTTGGCCTTTATTGTTGAGGGCAAGCAATGAATAATGACTAATGTCTTAAGCCAAAATTGATGTATTCACTATCCAAAGTGAATGGTTTCTTAGCAGCAAAAACTAACTGAATAAGAAAATCATATTCGCTATGCTAGAATCAAACAAAATAGACTTTAAAATTTAAAATATATTACTAGAGATAAAGGAAGATATTTAATAATGATTAAATGGTCATTCTATCAGGAAGATGAAACAATTATAAACATGTATGCATCTAATAACAGAAAACTAAAATACAAGCAGAAACAGAAGCAAAACATATAATAAAAGAGAGAAATTGTATCCACTCAAAATTTACAATGTTTGTGCATCAAAGGACACTGTAATGAAAAAGAAAAGACAACACAGTGGGAAAAAATGTTTGCAAATTATATATTTGATAAGATACTTTTATCTAGAGTACATCAAAAACTCTTACAATTTAGTAATAAAAAGACAGCCCAGTTAAAATTGGGCAATGGGTCTGAATAGGCATTTCTTCAGAGAAGATAGCAAATGGTCAATATGCACACGAAAGGTATTTAACATGATTAATCATCAAGGAAATGCAAATCACAAACACAAATGAGATAGCACTACACATACACTAGAATGGCTGTCATCAAAATGTCAGCTAATAACAAGTGTTGACAAGGATGTGGAAAAATAAAAACCCTCATAAACTGCTGATGGGAGTATAAAATGGTACAGCCACCTTGGGTTACAATCTGGCAGTTTCTCAAAAAGTTACACATAAAGACACTATTTGACCCAACAACTTCACTCCTAGATATATACCAAAATAAATTAAAACATATGTCTACACAAAAATTAATGCATAAATATTTATAATGGCATTATTTATAATACCCTAAAGGCAGAAACAACCCAAATATCCATCATAAAATGAATGGGAAAACAGTGTGGCATATCCACACAATGGAATATTATTTGCCATAAAAAGTAATGAAGTGCTGATACATGCTGCAGTATGGATGATTCTTGAACACATTATGCTAAATGAAGAAAAAACAACAGACATAAAGGTCCACATACTGTATGATGCAATTTACATGGAATGTCTCCAGAATAGGCAAACACATACAATGGAAAGTAGATCTGTGGTTGCTTAGGGCTGTGGGTGGGGTAATAGGAGGATTGAGTAATAGCTAAAAGGTATGAGAATTATTTCTGAGATGATGAAAATATTCTACAATTGTTCATGGTGACGTTTGTCCATCTGTGTGAATATACTGAAAATCATACACTTTAGTTGAATGAATTGTACGGTATGAGAATTATATCTCAATGGAACACTACAAAAAAGTTCAACTAACTGGACACTGACAACAAGCTCTCTGACTCTTAATATGTCTTGTGTAGATACATTATATTTTTCTGTGATTGTTAATTTAAAAATTATGTTTAATATTAGATTCCTGTTAGAGTATACACACCTTCAACTTAAGAATAAAATTTCCCAAAGAAAGTTTCATTAGAATCCTGAGAACAGAGTTGGTCAGGCAGAGCAGGCTGTGGGTTGGAGTCTGTGCTCAAACCAAACCCGGATTGACTCTGCATACAAACCAGGACATCGCATCATCACAAGGAGAGCAAACGGAATCATCAGCTAAACAACTCAACTCTTGAGAAGTTATAGGCTTTTTTATTCTTCAAAAGAAAACAGATGGGATACTATGCCTGAATTTGGGGGACAAAAATCTCAGAATACAGATACTGATGGTATATAAAACATGTTTAAGCATGCAGGCCAGTATATCAACCCCAATGAGCCACCTACCACAAATAATCCGAACGCTGGGACACTTACCTGGATAGTTTCTCCATTGCTTTTTTGTCTACATTTTATTTTCCTCTATTTCCTATAATCTATCATTAATGATTAATTATTCCTGAAAAATGTATTAAAGGCTATTTTATTTCTTCAGTCCACAAAAATGCGGGACACTTTTAGGCTGAACAACATTCTCTTGGTGCATTTGGCCCATGGTTTACTTACTACTTAAGGCTCTGCAGTATTGGGGATTCTTTAAATTAGCACAAGATTGGGAGAAAATGGCACAGATGGCTGGAAGGACAAGCAGATTGGCTTGGGAGCCCTTGGGAGAAGAGGAAGGGAGGGGCGATGGAGCAGAGGGCGCCTGCAGCTGGTGGGATGAGGTCCTGTAAGCAGCTACTTACTGCTGATGGCAACCCTCCTCCACCACTCCCTTCCCACAGCACTTCCCCTTTCTGGGGCTGCACTTGCGATTTTGAGGCAGGGTAAACAAGGAGAGGTAATAATCCCCAGGAACTTCATTTCGGGCCAGAGTGTCCAAGTGTCTGAAGAGGAGGGCATGATACACAGCCAAGATCAGGTGCTTGAAGCTACAGTCGGGTGCCTTGGGAAGACTGGAAGAGCTGTAGCCTCCAGTTCCCAGGCAGAAGTCTAGAAGCAGGTCTTTATTCAACTCATAGCTCTGTTCTACATCTTACTAGCTGTGTGATCATGGGCAAATCACTCCACCCACCTCTCTTTAACTGTAAAATGGGGATAAGAATAACAGCCCCCTCACCTCACAATAATAATAGAATTAAATAAGAATAGTATCTGATACATAGTTGACTATATATAAATTTTTATATTTGTGTTCAGACATCACACACCCAGAGCACCAAAGTGAGGTGCCAAATTTTATTTTACGATCAGCCCATCAAAGAATGGTGAACACCTTTTTGGTCAACCTTACAATAAAGCCAACTAGGAAATGTTTTGAAATACTTGATGAAAGCTCACTGTAATGTTTTTTTTTTTCAAATGAAATGACAGTTGTGAATGGATAACGAACACTTCTCTGTCACTTTTTTGGACAGTTTCAGAGTATGTAACATTTTCTGAAGGAGAGCAAATTCTGAAGATCATTTTAGATAGTTTATTTATTGAGCAAGGCCACAGCATTTGGTTAGGAATTAATTCTCAGCATTTTGCTTTTCAGGGAAGCAAGGTAAGTATCTTTTGAACTTCTCTCCCATATATCCACAGGGTTTGGGATTTCTTGGTACTGATTAACAGTGAAATAAAAGAGTAAATAATCTTACTGACATAGACTCTTATGTGCCAAAATAAATGACATGATGTTAATAGTCACTAATTAGCAGCTGTTCATAAAAGTTCTTTTCTTTTCATTGAGGAACTTATTTTTTGGTGTGTCTAATTCAAATGTGTACTTGTGTATATACTGGCAAGTGTTGCTGCTTTTAGTTTATGTCAGTGACATAAAGCTTAACAGAGCTATTCTGTCAAAGTGAATTCATTTAAAACACAAAAGAAGAAAATAGAGGACAGGTAGTATGTGGACATGGCATTAAAGAACCCAGCTGTACATTTGGATCTCTAGTTCTCGGCATTGATTTTGTGCTTAATAAATGTTTTGTGAATGAATGAATGAATGAGTGGAATTCTGCCTTGCTTTCCAGCATATCCCTGCCTCGTTCCCCAGTTCTAAAAACTGTGTCTATTGCATCTGCCAATAGGTTTGTACATTTAAATCTTGTGTTTGCACCTGCCTTTGAGTCTGCCTTTTTCTCTTCTTTACTATTTCTAACTATTCTTGAGCAATTTGACGCCTAGGATAGCTCTGTATTATTCTTTGTCTTTGCTCTTTACCATCTCCTTTCCCCATCCATTGGAAACTCAAATCTCCAGACTCAGCGACCTTTCCTGTTATGCACATTTTATATCCTTCACAACATAGCACAATGCCTGACATTTAGGTGCCAAATTGTTTAAAATTGATCCCAGAATTAACTTAGTTGCCCCAAGCTATTTAAATGTGGTAAAACTGTATGAGTTGCTTGCACTTATTTAGGTTGGTCAATTCTCAGTGTTAATCTTTCCTCATCTTCTTATCATCTGTCACCCTTTTCTTGTTATTTCTTTCTTAAAATGCATTTTCCAGGAAACCATACTTTAATGGTTTTCCTCCTACTACATACACTTGTTACTTCTTCTCAGTCTCCATTGTTGGGTCACCTTTTCAAACAGTTGATGTAGGTGTGTCCTTGGGTTCAGTGCTCTTTCTCTCTATTTATACTTACTTTCTTCACAAGCCTATCCATTCAATTCTTTAAGCTGTAAAGGCCAAAAATCTAGGAGTCATTCTTGAGTCCTTTCTTTCTCTCACATTACACTAGTCTTTGAGTAAAATTTATTGGCACTCATCTCCAAAGTACATCCTGAATTCGGTCACTTCTCTCCATCACACTTTGATAATGCTGATGCAAGCAATGACTATATTATGCCTAGATTATTGCCTTAACTATCCAAATAACATGTTTATTTCTATACTTGTCTTTCTATAGTTTATTCTCAAAAGAGTCATTTAGAAAAATCAGTAATATCATGTCACTCTTCCTTTCATACACTTCATTTCTGCACATAATTGTTCTCGAGCTTCCTTATCATATTTATTTTTAGCATCATTGTTAAGGTATAATTGATATGTACTAATCTGTACAAATTTAAAGTGTTCAGTTTGATAGGTTTTGACATATGTGTACACCCATGAAACAATCACCACAATCAAGACAATCAAGACATTCATTATGTCTAAAGTTCCCTTTTACTCTTCTGTATTCCATCCCTCCTGCTTTTCCTTCAAATACCCCCATCTCCTAGGAATCCGCTGATCTGCTTTCTGCTACTGTAGGTTGTTCAATTTTCCAGAATTTTAGTAATGGAATACTATAGTATGTATTATTTTTTATTTTAATTCTTTGATCCAGCACAATTATTTTGAGATCCATTTGTTGATCTGTGCTTCAGGTTTCCATTCCTGTTTATTGCTGCATACTATTTCATTATATGAATATACTGTGGCTTGTTTTTCCATTCATTTGTAATGGACATTTGAGTTGTTTCCAGTTTTTGGTACTGATAAATAAAGCTAATATGAACATTTGTGTGCAAGTCTTTGTATAGATACAAGCTTCCATTTATTTTGGGTACCCAGGAGTAGAATGGCCAGATCATATGGTGGATGAATATTTTACCTTTTAAGAATCTGCCAAACTGTTTTACAAAGTATTTTACCATTTTACCTATCCACCAGAATTATATAAGAGTTCTAGTTGGTTCACATTCTCACTAACAATGAAAAGATCTCCTCTATACAAATATCACCCAAATCTCTATCTCTGATCTGACCTGTCATTTAATTTTAATCATTCTAATATTTCTGTAGTGGTGTATCAGTGTGATTTTAATTTTAGTTTTCCTGATGTCTGATAATGTTGACATCTTTTCATATGCTTATTTGTCATCCTTATATCTTTTTTGGTAATGTGCATTTAAAATCTTTTACCCATCTTCTTATTGGGTTATTTTCTTATTGTTGAGTTTTGAGAGTTTTTGAAGAAAATGTATGTTAGATACAAGCACTTTTATCAGAAATATCTCCCTTTTTGTGGTTTGTATTTTAATTATTTTTACAGTACCTTTTGAAAAGCACAAGTATTAAATATTGATGAAATTCAATTTATCAACTTTTCTTTTAAGGATCCTACTTTTGGTTTTGTGTCTAATAATCTTTGCCTAAGAAAAAGTCACAACGATTTTCTTCTATATTTTCTTTCAGATATTTTATAGTTTCAGGGCTTACTTTTTGAGTCAATTTTTATATATGGCATGAGGTATGGACTGAAGTTCATTTTATGGCATATGGATATCAACTATTCTAGTTCCATTTGTTGAAAATACTATTATTTTTCCAATAAGTTGCTTTCTCATCTTTGTCAAAAAGTAGTTGTTTATATATATGGGTATATATTTTGAAATTTCTGTTCTATTCCACTGATCTATTTGTCTGTCTTGATGCCATATGCACACTGCTGTGTCTGTGCATAATGTTCTAATGTAACACACTATTTGATTTTTCCCCATTAATTTACTTTATCAACTATTTCCTCTAATCCCTAGAAGGCAAGCTCCACCAAGGAGGACACATTTGCCACTTTTGTTCATTGGTATTTCCCAGAATATTGCCTATTAAAATACAGTTGCCTGATATATTTTGTTAAAAACATGAATGAATGGACAGAAACAGAGAATTCAAGTGAAGAGATGATTAGATCCTGTCAAACTCAAGTGAGAGCAGAGCCTCCAGGGAGAGCTGGCTTTTGAAAATACAAGACTGTAAAGAGGTCAGATGAGAGATAGAGATTTAGGAGATATTTAGAATAGAGAAGATCTTTGCATTGTTTCGATGACTTAAAGGCAACAGTGAAGATATCCAGATTCTGGGGGTGAATTTTCTGGGAAAGCCAGCCATGGTTTCTGCCTGACATAGAGAGGAGGCAGGACTTTCTTCTTTAAGGTGTTTCGCATAAGAGATTATGAGTGTTTCTGGTCTCTTCTACTTGTCCCAGTTTAAAACCCACTGTATTAGCCTGATATCTGGCTGAACAGGATCTCTTTCTTTTCTCTTCACTCAGCCTTGATCTTCCAATTGGCCTCTGACTGCTGACTTCTGAACTCTTCTTGGTTCCAGACTGTCTGCGAGGCTGACCCTGTGCTTAATTCCTGACCTTTCGATGACTCTTAGGAACCAACGCTTGAACCCTAGATTGACTGCTGTCCACAGTTCAGTCAGAAGATGGAAGCCTTTAGAATAAACGAATCTTTGAAGGAAGAAGAACATATATTAATATAAGGACAGGTCTCTGGGTCAAACCTTGTGCAATGCTTAAAGTAAGGGAAAGGAAGAAGAGAATATAAACAACAAAAGACACAGGAAAGGTGGAAGAGAGTAAAAGAGAGTAAATATTTTCATGACGAAGAAATTAGTCAGCTGAATGAAATTCTACCGAACTACCATAGAGAATAAAGGAGTCAAGTTCCCTTTTGGATTGTGCAAACAGGAAGCTGTTGGTGGCCTTTATTGATTGCCTCCTGGAATGTACGAGCTAAATAATTTTGGTACTGGTTTGAATGTGCTTCTTCACCATTTAGAAATGAACATGTTTCTGTATGTACGAATGTAAATATTTCAGAGAAATGATTTGGCTTAATCTTTACTGGAGGCAGGAAGGAAAGGTGTGCACAGAAACTTGTTGTGTGTATGTACGTGTGTAGGTGACTGTAGGGAGGAGAAGCACTTAGGATTTTTAATTCTTTTCTTCTCTTTTTCCCTCCTACAACAAACCCAAATAACATAGAAGTAGGAGGCCATAGTCTGGTTTGAGGGGTATGCTCTGGGTTGGGCAGGTATTTTTATGTTTTTTGCAAAGAAAAAAAACCCCAGCTTTTTATTCACCTATCTCAAACTCTGATTTACTACTTTTAAAAGCTAGCGCATTTGAAGTTCTGTGTTCTACTTCATTCAATGATCCCAGCCCTTCAGAGATATATATGACAGAATGGTCTCACACAGTTCTCAAAAGTTCAAATCTGGGTTTAAGAAGCTAATGCTAGCAGCAAGGTGCGATTAAGCATATCAGAAGGAAAAAGATAGTCCTGTGTTTCCACAACAGTGTTGAAAGGGGCCTATTTCAGAGACATAAAATATACATATAATAGGTATATAATTTATAGCTCTTATTTCAAAGAAAATATTGCTGCTTGAAAATGAAGACGATAACTTATTTAAAGCCAAAAATATTTGGATAATTAAGTCTTAGTTTTTGTAATTGAGGATGCTTTCAAAGAAAATTTGATGGCCTAGTTTATAAGCTGCTTTGAAGTATAGACCGATACACACTCACACACACATTTAGGATATGGGCTAGGAGAGAAAGTACTAAATTTTGGGACCCTGCTTGATTGCACTCCACAATTTAAGGTAAGCAGGTGGCCTAGTAAAATATGAAAGGCAAGCTAAACAAAGAATTTTATTTCCTGGTTGGTGCCTGCAGGGAAGGAATTATGAAAGGAAAGCAGAAACCTGACAGTCAAAGAGAGTCCAGAATTTTGAAATGAAGTGTTTTTATTGATTTTAAAAGGTATGCAAATTAGTTACAATTTATAAACAAACCTAAGCTTTTGAAAATGATGGATTATTTTTAAAAATAATAACAGGTTAAAAAATAGTTCATTGTATCCTATAAAAACTCATAGCTCTAGCTTAATAGAAGGGTATAACTCTGTTTTATCACAGATGACAGCTTTTCTAAGAAGCCAAATACGTATACAGTTTGACAAAAAGAGTGGTATATTGCTTAGTTACCTATTCTTTTGCATAAACTATTAATGAATAGATCAAGCAGAAAAAAAAAAATTCTTAGGGGATTACACCATGCCAAATTCTAAGGTGTTTTGTGCTATAAATTCTAGCTTCAAATTATTCCTAAATAGGAAAGACCATCTACTGTAAGCTAAATAAAATCTTCATTTTAGTAGACATACTAAATTAATACCATTGCTCCCTGCATTTCTGAAATTAATAGTAACTTGGAGCCACAAATGCCCATTTTTGTTTTCTTATTTTCATAGATGATTTCACTAAGCAGAAGCCCTTGTTAATCCTACATTCACATATATAGAAGGTCAAAGTTGGTCAGTCAGCCAAGAAATACCATATCAAGGTTTCTTTCCTCTTCAATTGTAAAAGGTATAAATTGTGGAATTAGTGTATTGATTGAAGGTTACAACTTCAAGCGATCAGTTTTTCTGGCTTGACAAGATTATTTTATCCTACTTTTCTTTTATTATTATGTGTAGTATTTGAGTCATCCTTCAGGCAGATGAAGTGACAGCTTGATTTAACTCAATAAAATCCACCAGTTAGGTGACCTACCGAGCCGAACAAAAGAAGAAAACAACTGCAAGAGGCAGGTGCACCGTTAGTGTAAGCTAGCAGAGGAGTCTGAGGAAGAAGAAAATATGAATGGAAATTATGCCCTAATCAATGTATTTCTATAGAAACTTGAGAGAAATTTGTAAAACCTTGCTGGGCAATTGAGCAGATAATGCCTTTGCTCTAAAAGCAAAGCAAAATAAAATAAACACATCTTTAAAACCAGACTACATACATGAAAAAGAATGTCTCCATAATGGATGCGCTTTTGTTTAATTGCAGCAAATCAAACAATCTTTAATTCCTTGGCATATTTAAGATGAAAATGCTGCATGATGAACTTGTGGTAGTTTGGAAATGAGAACTGTAATTTGTGTCTGCTTCACTGAACCCTTGCTTTCTCACATCATATCCAATTGATGTCTTTTATGATTTCTTGAAACTAGAGTATTTGAACATTTACAAAAATATCAACTTGAATTTTCCCAAGAAACCTAAATACAATGCCATATTGGATATTTTGTTTGCAGGACTGAAAGTCTTATAATTTTATATTTTGACTTAAAGGGACTGAAGTCTCTATTTAAAGGTCTTCAGGCCTAAGGATGGTCATCCCTCTTTGATTACACATAAAGCTTTCTTTACTGACAGTGGGAATATGGCTTCACAGGCAAGTGGGCACAACTTAATGAGCAGAAGTTAGCTTTTAAAGTAGCATGAATACTCTTTGGAACTTTAGAGAACATATTTTATTCCACATTATGCTAGAATGTTGACTTGAATAATACTGGGTCAGAAATCCTGGAGGAGAGTAGATATGGTTTGTGGTGTGGTTGTGGGGTGGGAGATGAGGAGTGGTTTCATTACTATAAGGAAATTAGGGAATTCCTTTTATGGCAGAACTCTTAGGTTTCAAATGGATCTAATCTGGTCTTTGTAGTAAAAGTCATTTCTTATGTAACCCAGATATGGGAGGACCAATTCTTTGTATATTTTCCAGTTTTCTTCAATAAACAATACCTCTACTAAATACCTTTCAGAAATATTCCTTGTAAAGTTAACATAAAACTCTCCAGGGATGGCAGATGGATTTTTTCCTTGCATACTCATGGAGAGCAGTTGGTGGTGGTTTCCAGACATTGTGAGATGAGGATGATTCTGTTTCTATCCAGGCTTAGCAGGAAAAAATACAGAGGCATTAGCAACAACTGCCTTAGATGCAGGAGGGGGAAGCATGGCACATGGGCTGCTAACTTTTAACAACTTTTTTTTCCCCAAAGAGATCTGTCATATTTATTTGTTAAATTATTTTTTTTCCTATAACTGTTATCTTTGTCTTCTCTGACTTTCCCACAAATGTTTGTCTCACCAGAACTTTCCACAGTTAAGGGGACTTTCTGTTGGGTAAGGGGAGTGGTGTTGAGACAGTGTGATTCCTTGGGTTGCCAGGGTCTTCACTCACCCACTGGCACAACAGTGGCCTTGGAAAGGTCAGATCACTGGAAGGAATCAGGCTGGCAGTGCCATGAGGCCGAAGTTCATTTACTGGAGGCATCGACATCACAAAGATCAATTATTTCCAAATGGTTTTCATTTCCTTTATGACCCAAGGAACTGGATGTATCTTGAAAAGCTGTGGTTACTGTAAAGGAAATTAAAATCTCCTGCCTAAGGATGTAAGCTTTTTACACCCTTACATTTAGGAGAGAGAGAGGAAAAAAAAGAAATATTTTGTTTAGAATCCATATAGGATTGCTCTGGAAGAGTGATTTTTCTGATAAATAACTTAGAAGGTACTATCAGATGTCCAAAATATAATTCAGCCACCTTCAGTACAAGATGTTGGGACTAGTTAAGGTTGACATTATTTTAATGAACTACATTTTAGGGAATGAATAACTTGTCAGGAAATCCACATACAATGCTGACTTTCTGATCTGCGTTTCCCCACATGTGCCCCATTTTATGTTTGTGGCTATTGTGGGAGTGAAGCAATTGTTTAATTTAGAAGTTTATGTAGGTTTTTTATTTACCTTTATTTTATTTTACATTGAAGTACACTTCACATGTTCAATCTCATGAGTTTTGACAATTATATACCCCCACACTACCATTACCCAAACAAGAATACATCATACCACTTCTGAAAGTTTCCTCAATGTTCTTTTAAAATGACTTCCAGACTCCCCTCCCTCCCATGGCCATGGGCAATCCATGTTTTGATTTCTAGTGTCCCACCTCCCACATATATATATGTATACTTTTGCCTGTTTGGGGACTTGTTATAAATGGAATCATATAGTGTACACATTATCTGTTTGTATCTGGCTTCTTTTACACAAAATCATATATTTGAGATTTGTCCATGTTCCTTTTTATTTCTGGGTAATATTTCATTATATACAAACACTGCAATTGGTTTGTTCATTCTATTGTAGGGTATTTGGACTGTTCCCAGTTTCTCTATGAATAAGGCAATTGAGTATAAGCCTTTTGTGAGCATATGTTTTCATGTATCTTGGTAAATACCTGTGAGTAGAATTACTGGGTAATAGGTTAGATGATACACCTTATTTAAAAAAATTACTTGAATATTTCATACATAAAGTTTTATTTTTTGTGTACAGTTCTATGAATTTCCATACCTATATATTTGTGTAACCCTATAACATTCAGGATAGAGAATGCTTCCATTGCTCCAAAAATCCCTTTGCGATGGATATTTGTTGTTAAGTACATCCCCTTCTTCTAACCCCTGGCAATCACTAATGTGCTCTCCATCCTCTTGGTTTTGCCTTTTACAAAATGTCATACAAATAGAATCATGTGGTTTATAACCTTTTGAGATGGGCTTGTTTTACTCAGCATACTGTCTTTGAGATTTATCCATGTTGTGTGCAACTGTACATTGTTCCTTTTAATTGCTGTATAGTACTCAATTCCATGGCTGTACAACTGTTTGTTCTTCATACCCTGAAAGATGTTGGAACTGTTTTATTAGTTTTAGGCTAATATTAATGGAGTTGTTATAAATACTCATTCCAATTTTTGTGTGAGAATAAGTTTTTGATTTTTTAATGTTGATGTTTTATTCTATGAACTTGTTAACTTATTAGGTCTAAGAGTTTATTATTTACTCCTTGGAAATTCTACAGGGACAATCATTTTCAACCAATAGGGGTAGTTTTATTCCTTCTTTTCTAAACTTTATTCATTTTTCTTTATTTTATTTAATATGGACCCTCTATTCTTGAAAGGAAATTTCAAGTTTTAATGAATGTTAGTTTAATTTCAGAATTTTTGTTGATATATACATTTTTTTTGAGTGGTGCATGCTTTTATTTTGTTTGGTAAAGAAAAACTTGATTATTGAAACTAATACAATAGTCTGGATTTAAAGGAAAAGATCAAGTTCAAGTTATACATTTTGAAGATATCAGCATACAGAAGCTGGATAAGGTTACCTTTGGAGTGGGTGTTTATATAAAGAGAGCATTTAGTGGCTAGAGATGAGGAAGAAGAAACAAAAGAAACTGAAAAGAGAGTCCAGAAAGATAAAAGGGAATTCATAATTCTTCATTATTTATAAAGCCAACTGAAGAAAGTATTCAGGAAGGAAAAGGACCATGTTTTAACAGAAGCCTTTGGTGCCTCATCCACATTATTTGGACCTTACTACTCAGAATGTCCCTGCCAAATGCAGCTGTTGGTATTTGTCCTACCCAGCACGAGTCGGGCCACAAATGCTGGGAAGTTAATACTGAAGTTGCTGTATAAGTGCTGTAGCTCTAGATCAATAGTAAGAATAATGTTGAGGTGAGTTTTTATACTATTTCTACAAATTTCCTCATGGCACTAAATTCCAGTGCCAGTTTTAATTATACATTATTCATTGGTTGGCTTTCCTTTCCTGTACCACTTTCCACTTACTTATTATTGTTTTCTTCAATTTCTAAATAAACTGCTTGCCTTTGAACCTTTATCTTAGGGTCTGCATAACTACTGGGCATGTCTGTGCTCTAGTAAAACATTTATCAAAACCACAACATACCAGTTTTCAGGATACAAGATGAATATACAAAAGTCAATTGCTTTCCTATACACCAGGAATAAGCAATTAGAATTTGAAATGAAAAAACACAGTATCATTTATATTAGCACCCCCCAAAGTGCTGTACTTAGATATAAATCTAACAAAATATGTACAAGATCCATGAGAGGAAAACTACGAGACTTTTATGAAAGAAATCAAGAAAAACTACATAAATGGAGAGATATTCCATGTTCATGGATAGGAAGGCATTATTGTCAGTTCTTCCCAGTTTGATCTAAGATTCAATGTCATCAAAATGAAAATCTCAGAAAATTATTTTAGGGATATCTACAAACTGCTTCTAAGGTTTATATTGAGACAAAAGATCCAGAATAGCCAACACAATGTTGAAGGAGAAGAAAAAACTTGGAAGACTAATACCATCCAACTTCAAGACTTACAATAAAGCTATGGTAATGAAGAAAATGTGCCATGGGCAAAAGAATAGAGAAATAGATCAATGGAACAGAATAAGCAATCCAGTAATAGTAAACTAACATAAATATAGTTAAGTAATCTGTCAAAGGAACAAAGGCAACACATTGGAACCATTTTCAACAAATGGTGCTGGAGCAATGGGACATCTACATATAAGAGATTAATTTAGACCAGACCTTACATTCCTCACAAAAATTAATTCACAATAGATCATAGACTTAATATAAAATACAAAACTGTAAAACACCTAAAGGTTAATCTAGACAAAAACCTCAATAATCTTCAAGATAGCAATGATAGTTTAGCTATAACTCCAAAAGCACAATGCATGATCAAAATAACTGCTAAGTTGGACTTCATTTAAAATAAAATTATTGTGAAAGACAATGTCAAGAGAATGAGAAGACAAGCTACACAGACTGGGAGAAAATATTTGCAAAGGATATATCTGATAAAGGACTGTTATCCCAAATATACAAAGAACTCTTAAATCTCAACAATAAGAAAACAAACAACCAGATTAAAAAATGGATCAAAGACCTGACAGAAACATAACCAAAGACAGCATACAGATCACAAGTAAGTATAGGAAAAGATATTCAGCATTATATGTCATTGGGGACTTTCACATTAAAACAATGAACTATCACTTCACACCTCTTAGAACAGCAAAAACTCAAAACCCTGACAACACCATGTGTTGCCAAGGATGAGGAGCAACAAGAACTCTCATTCATTGCTGGTGGGGTGCAAAATGGTTCAGCACTTTGAAAGATAGTCTGCCAGTATCTTCCAAAATTAGACATAATCCTATAATATAATCCAGTAAACGTATGTATTGGTATTTACCTGAAGGGGCTGATAATGTATGTCCACACAAAAATCTGCATACAGATATTTATAGCAGCTTTATTCATAATCCCTTAACAAATGGAAGCAACCAAGATGCTCTTCAATAAGTGAGTGTATAAATTGTAATACATCCAAAAATGAAATATTATTTAGTGCTAAAAATAAATTACCTTTCAAACCAAAAAAGGCATAGAGGGAACTTAAGTGCATATTACTAAGTGAAGGAAGCCAATCTGAAAAGGTTATATATTGTATAATTCCACCTATATCACACTCTGGAAAAAGCAAAACTATGAAGACAATAAAAAGACTAGTGGTAGCCAGAAGGTTAGACAGGAGTTAGGGATGGATAGGCAGAGCACGAGGACCTTTAGGGCAGTGAAACTATTCTATGCAATATTACAATGGCTGACAAATGTAACATTTGTCAATACTCATATAAGGCACAATACCAAGAGTAAATTATAATGTGAACTATAGGCTTTGAATAATAATGACATGTAGATTCATTGATTGTCACAATGTACCACTCAGATGAGGGATATTGATAGTGGGGGAGGCTATATATATGTGGGGACAGGAGGTGTATATATGGGAAATCTCTGTGTCTTTTGTTCAGTTTTTCTTTGAACCTAAAACTGCTCTAAATGTAAAGTCTATTCAAAGAAAAACAAATGACTGGCCCATGGACATAATTTGTCAGCCTCTGATTCGTGGTCTGCCCATGAGCCTGAGCTGCTGGAGCAGGACGTAAGACAAGAAAAAAAAAGAAAAAGAAATGAAGGACCTGTATCTTGACAGGACCATCAACATGAACATTGACATAACTCAGACCTATGAAAGTCATGCTGGGGAACATAACAATGAGCCTGGTGTTCAAGTGTTTAAGGAATGAAGGACAGTGACTCTGGTGTTAGTAAATAACTACGCAAAGGTATGATAAAACAATGTTTTTTTTTTTTTAACAACATACAAAGTTCCAAGTATCCTGAATATCTGTACTTGAGTATTGTTAAAATGATATACAAGACAAAGGGTCTTTGGGTAAGGATTGAAGAAATGTGGAACTACAAAAAATAAATCAAACTTATCTTAAAGAGAAATGCTCTTATTTGTCCTGTCCCAGATAAGCCTTCCTGTATGACATGGATATCCATGACCAGTGATGAATCTTGGTAAACTCTGATGTCAGACTTGTTAGGGGACAAGCTGATTTGTGTACATTCAGTGTTAATTCTCAATAACCTTTTAAATTGTTATTTTTCTTCTTTGCATTTCATTTAATTTCACTTTGGTTAAATTTAAAGGTCTGCTAAATGAAATAATTCTTTAAAACCATGACTAAACTAACCTTCTGTCTGTTTTAGGTAATACGCTTGCATCTCAGTTCTCCATCAGAATCTGGTTGACTGGCTGACAATGCATGTCTCTTTTTACAGCCTCTGATTTGCAAAAATGTGGCTTCTTCCTAAAATGATGTCAGCTACAGCTGGTTAGGTACTGTGAGGGCAGGAAAAGGACAAGAGCCACTTAGAGGAGTTTTTGTTTCCAAATGATTACTCAAAACCATAGATTGTCACATTAAGATGCCTGAGCCTGAAGATTAATATTTTTATCAACCTGTATTCTTTTGTCCACCCATCACCTCTTTATCATTTAAAATTCTTGATATTCTTTGTCAGAATCACATCAGAATTTCTTGAAATTATAGCTTGGTAAATCACTTGTTTAGAATTTAAGTGAATGCATTTATAAATAAATATAGTTTTCTTGTGTTCCTCACTAGATGTCATTTACTTTGACTAAATTTGCTTAAACTATTTTAACCTTTTAGAGAAAGTCTAGGAGTTTTCATTTTTTTAAATACTCAGCTGACATTCTGATTTACCAAAGGGACATCACCATATTTCTGAAGTGCATGTGTTCAAAATTAGAAAAAAATAAAGTCAAGGCTTTCATTTTCTATTCTTTTCACTAATTTTTTTTTTTACCTTAAGGAGTTGGGGAATTAACATTATAGGTGATTCACAAAGGTCTTAAATTCCATAAGGCGAATCCACAATGTATCAAATACTGTCAATAATAAAAAAAGATCACTCAATACAAATATAGTCATTATTTTTTCTATTGTACACATTAAACTCTATTTAATTGAGTACCTCTCCCATTGATGCAGTAATTCACTGTTCTGTGTATTAGAGGAAGATGCTTCTGTTCCCTTGCAGGTGGGTAGGCTCTCAGAGGAGGGTTTTCCAAGACTGTTTCTGGGTATAGCCACATATATTTTTGGGGGTCCTCCTGTAACCAGAATATTGACCAGATGGCTGGCTAAGGCTTCAAAAACTTTCTAGAGTTCTTTTTCTTCTTAGAGGGCAGGTTCTTTGGTTGATATTTTTAATTAAAAAATTACTTTACCTTTTCAAATAATGTTTCTAATTGTACAGTAAAAGGTATTTTATTATTCATTTTGGAATGAACATGACATAATAGGTAGAAGAATGTTATCTCCTTTTTTAAACAAGACAACACTTTTGCTGTTGCTTTTTACAAAGGAAAAATTTCCTATGTATTCATTTCACTCTTCATAATGGTGATAGGATATTCTGGAAGAAAACCCTATCTCTATGATGTGTGTGTGTGTGCATGTGTGTATGCATACGTGTGTGTATAGGACTTAACACTCAACATAGATATGAATTCAATAGTTAGAATGGCAAACTGATATATCTGTTCCTGAAGAAAGCATGTATTGACATGTAGAAACTTCTAAATAACTGTCTCAAAGATTTCTAATGATATCCTTAGCTATTTAGCTATTTGAAACAAAACTACTTAATGGTCTAAAAATGTATGCTAATATGAATTTCAGGTAACTTGTTGCAAGTGTGTTATAAAAATAGTTTAATATCTAACCTATTTCATATTCTGTTTTCATTCTATGCTTGTTAAAAGTAGATAAGTAAACCATTGATTTTGAGTTAACATGCATTAGGTTAAATTCTTTCTTAATTTACCTTGCATAGTGAATAACTATGCATGCTAATTGTTTCAAATACATATTATTCAGAAGAAGGATCTATTAAAGCAATTGTAATGTATGCGGTAGGCCTTGAAGTTAAGATCATATTTTTCTGATATTAAAATTCTAAGAATATGTGTGTATATATCTATTATATATATATAATACACATACATGTACACACATACATATATCTATTGAGTATCCATGAACTAACTACTAAGAATGATTTTGTATACACAATCTAGAATCTACAAAAAAAGAGAAGGAATGATTAGAGCCCCACTCTATGGCTCTCCGTTTTACTTAAGGATGCTACCGTTCTCTGATATTTTACTCATTAAAGTAAAGCCATACACTTTGTAGACTTCATTAGACAGTAAGTTACTTGGTGAAATTGGAAGATGGACTTACTTTTTTATTTTCTACCCAAAGAACTGTGCTAGGTACTAGGATAGCAAAAGATACAAATAAGAATGAAAAGAATTTTACTGTGGAGGAGAAACTGGGCATATATATATATATATCACTCTTGAAGACGTGAGGTAAACATTAACATATTAAAGGTTCTGACAAGCAAATACACCTGCTTAACTTTGTCCAAGATCCCACTTTTCAAGGACTCTTTTGTAAAAACTATTAATTTGTCCATCAACCTCTACTTTGATGGAACACTTTGAGAAATGCTGGGCTGCAGTAGCTTATTTTCTTTAGTTCAAACTCTGACCACCCCTGTCCTGTGTCTTGTCCAGTTACAGAGATCTTCAAGGCGTCTCCCTGAGTTGCATAGCGGTAGCCACAGCTAGTGACTGGAATAGGCATTTCTGTTCACTTACTTCCTTGTAACCAAAGTGGATAAGTTTGCATCACTTTCTCAGATTTCTGATTTAGGACGCTCTGACTGTACAATTTGAACATTAGAAGGTATATTGATAGGATGTAAACTGTTCTTAACTCCCTATCTTCCCTCCCAGGTATTGTGCAATTCACAGTGACCTTGTAAAGTCACCATGTCTCTATGACCAACCATAAGAGTTTTGGGTCAAGACAACACATTTCATTAAACCAAGGTGCAGGTGGAGTTCCCAGCAGGATCTAAACCACCAGTTTGCCCTGCTCTGCAGACCACAGTTGCAGATTTTTTAAATGACAATCTTGTTATAAAGACTTTCCAATCAGATCAAATATTTTTTCATTCAGCAAAAAATATTTTAAACTGTCTTTACCTTCAATGGTAGAGTACCCATAGAAATTACTGTCAAAGCATCATAACTGGTTTCCATGTTTCTGCCCATACTCCTTTCCTCAAAGGAATCTCACAGCTGAAGGGACCCTTTAAAACAAACTGATCACTTACTCCTCTATTCACAGCCTTCCCATGGCTCCCCATTTCAGAAAACGGTCCGACTCCTCACGGTAATCAGTAAGGCCCTGAATCCTCATTACGGCTCATTTCCTACCTCTCTCCCCCTCACTCTCCTTTGTCCATCACACTGTCCTTGCTGCGTAATCTCTCTAAATGAAATGCTCTTTCTCCAGAATGGCACATGGCTATCTTCCTCACTTCTTTAAAGTCATTGCTCAACTATTAGTTTTTCAATAAGAACTACAATGACCAATTTTTAAAATCTGCAACATCCCCAAGAACTTCCAGTCCTCCTTGTCCTGCTTTTTCTGTGTCCATAGCGTGTATCATTTTTTATATTACTGCCTGCTTTTTTCATTTATCATACCTATTGTTTACCATGTCTCTGCCTTTCTTAGAATTTAAAGTCAGTGAGGCCAAGGGATTTTGTATGTTTGTTTTGGTTTTGACAACTTTTGTTCAATGTTGTATCCTGAGCACCTAGAACATTGCTAACCCATAGCAGGTGGCCAATAAATATTTGTTGCCTAAATGAGTAAATGAATGGTTAAAATAATCAAAAGAAAATATTTATCTCTTGTTTGGTGAAAAGAATCATCAACTTAGACCATTTGTTTGCTAAAAAATATCTAGTGGTTTACAAGATTGAAAAATCTAATTTTAAGTCACCTAACTGTTTTGTTGGTTTTTATTTTGGTAAAAAATATTAGAGTTATGAAATTCCTTATGATTCCTTACAATTGAAATGGAGTTAAAAACAAGTTAAATTATTTTGTGTAGTTAAAACACAAGTTACATTATTTGGGTCCTCATTGTTGGTTTTGAGTTGTATTCCTCAATCACATGCCAATACCTGCCATCTAGATCAATGTTGTAGGGTCCTGAAACCAATATTTTTCCTTCTTGACTTGGGCAGCAGATATTTTCTCCAACATTGCAATTGCCTGCGTTAGTTTTAATGAAAACCAAGATTTCAAAAGGCAGCAGGAAACATGGGTTTTATACAAGTGGAGATCATAGAAGTTCTGATACTACGTATTTTCTCCAATGTTTTCTAAATGTCTAAATAAACAGCAGAGAGAAAAACTCTCTTACTGTCTGTGATGGCAGGTTACCCATAGAAACAAGGGTGGGAGAGGGAGCTCTATGCTTAAATCATGTGTTCTTCGAGGAGGATTGGAGGACTATGAGCAACAACTGCCGGGTGAGGGAGGTCAGAGAGCTAGCAAGTCTGGACAAAAATAAAACACTGTGTGCCAGATGTGCACAGCTGTGTCCACTACCGATAATCCTGCAGAAGAACAAGTCAGTTGCTTCCTAGAGCACCCTGGATGGGGACTTATTGCAAAGGAAAGAAATAGAAAAGTCATAGTCTTACTTAGGAGTTTTCTAGTCATTGCTTTACTTTTGTCCCTTGGAATGAAACTTCTCTATTTCCTTCACTGGTTGGGTGATGTTAGCTTTTGCCCTTCTTTATGTAAGACAGTAAACCTGAGTTCTAAGTAAAAAGAATTTTTGCATATTGACTGACTTCTCTTTCTTTTACATTTAGAAAATCTGCTAGCTTATTGATAATCAAGAAGAAAGCTCAAGGGATGCCAAGTCCCCTATTCCCTGGCATTCTGCAGATGTATGTAATTCTCTATATTTCTAATCTTTCAATCCAGTTATAGTTCATCAACTATGCTGGCAGTATCTTTCTTTTTGATATGTTCTTTTTAACCTTGACTGATAGACTAGTTATTCAACTATAAGAGTCTAATATGTATAATTATATATTTTAATCTGGTAGATTACTTTAAAACATGATTTAAAAACATGCTCTTCAAAAAACCCCTAAATTTTATTGATGATCTTAATTTTAATTTTATTCTTCAACTTTTAAATATTTTGAAAAATTTCCAGAATGAGAATTATTATATAATCAAAATACCTTCATAAATTTTAACTGAAAGTTATTTATGTAATTTATTATTATTATTATTAATTTTTTTTATCGCAGGCTACTCTCTATACTTGCAGACCACCAATTAATTTTATATTCTTACTATTAGCCCTTTATGAAATTTGCCACTCTTTCATTGCTTTTTGAAATACCACTGTTATATTTCCTTATACACTATTATACAAATATTATATAGTAATATCACTTACTGCCAAAAATTCAGAAAATCTATAATGCAGAAATTTACAAATTCAGAATATATATAAATATAATATAGAAAATGAACATCATCTCTAATTGCCCAAACCTTAGATGATTATTTACATTTTGTTATATAATACTAGAATTTCCTCTAGTATTACTGTATAATTGTATATATATGTACACACATCCCCATACACAAGTACCTTTAAAAATACAAAAGCATAATTTCTTTAGTGTTTTGTAATCTATTATTTATATATATACAGGATGCATATTCATTGAATGGATGTATCATAATTTACTTAATCTATTATTGGCAAATGTTCAGATTATCTCATTTTTCATTGCAATGAACATCTTTTTATATACATTTTTCACAGTTGTATAATAATAATCCCTAGTATTTGATATTAAAATTTCAACAAAAATAGAGAGCAAGCAACCTAATAAGCTTATATACCTTCTTTACATTTTCTCCCATAAAAGTAAAATACTTCAAAATTTCCTTTTCAAGTTCATAATTTACTGTATTTACCACTCAACTGTGCGTAACTGTCCTGATGGAAGGAATCCAGGATTATTATACTAATAATAGAAATGTCCTATTCAATGTTAAGCACCCTACTCTAATGATCAGAAACTGGAAACTAATTTAGGGATAGCTAAAACCCATTGCCAAGTGCCTAGTCATTCTTTGTTGAACTCACAATTGGTTAAGTTACTTTTGTTTCTAGAACAGTTGTTATCTTGCACATCTCTTGGAAGACATAGTATGGTTGTGTCCTCTCTGGAAACTGAAACTTGAAAGTAGTTCCTGTTGTTTTGTAGTAAAATGTAACTAGGAATGCAATAAACTACTCTGAGAAAAATGAAAAAGAAAGCCAGGATATATTATAACATGGTCTATAACATGTTATCATAAAATATGAAAAAAGAAGTAGGAGCTATCTAAATTCAATGCAAGGTCTGAAACAAATTAACCATCAATGAAGGGCTAGTCTCAGTCTCTTTGAAACTCAGTTTCCTCATTTGCTAAGTTTTATTTACCCTATCAGCTTTCAAGGGAGTTGTATGGATCAAAGGAGATAACATATGTTGATAGATTTTGGCCAATGTCAAGAGCAGTTCTATACAGGGTGTATCAGTTAGGGTCCTAGCATGAAGGGGAATTTCTACTTCAATGGTTTTGACTGAAGAGAATTGAATCAAATCACTGTATGGAGGTATGGGCAAGGTTAAAAGAAGCCAAAGAAGGTAATGGAGGCTACAAGAAACTTAACAACAGCATGAAAGCGTTACACCTGGGTCAGTATAGACTAAACTGGTGATTCTGAAAGTCTGGTCCCCAGACTGGCAGCATCTGTATTACCTGTTAGAAATGCAAATTCTCAGGATTTGCCCTAGACCCACTGAATGAGAAGCTCCGAGTGTGGGGCTAGGGAGCACTCTAGGTGATTCTGATAGATGCTAAAAATTGACAACCACTGAGCTAGGTTATACCAAGGTTCATAAATGACTCCAAATTCATGAATCCGAAGACATTTATTTCTAGCTCATGCTACATGCTCATCTGGACGTGCTTATTGTCAGTCAGTTTTATCTCTTCTCCTTGTCTTGCTTTAGGGATCCAGGCTGATGATGCAACTCCTGTTGACAATATTGCTCGTTGCATAGCAACGGGAAATGAGAACATTGTAGAGGCTGGCTGAGAAGTAACACAAGTCATTTTGCTCTTTATTGAAAAACACGGTCATGTGGTCATGCCCAACTTTAATACATCAGAATGTGTATTTCATCTACAGTGAGGTATCCTAGATATGGGTGAAAAATGACATCTACATCACCACTCCCAGGCCAGTAAAAATCATATAAGGAACAAGAGTTATGGGAGGCCAGGACAACCTGGAGCCCCAGAGTAGGGCTGCCCAATAGGAGAGGAAACATGGAGGGCTGTAGCCATCGGTACAAAAGAGGTACAGAAACAGAGGTGTCAACAATCCTTCCATGTCTGCACAGGTCAGTCTACTGTGGCCTGGCACAGGGCAGAAAAGTATACAGCCTGGATCTGAGAGTGGCAACAAATGGAAATATCAGTTCACAAGTTATTATCATCAATGGCTTTTGATTTACATGTTGTCTAATTGCCTGCATCTTGGCATCATTAGTGTACAAAAGTGAAAACTGGCCATGCATAAAAAGTTTGTATCTTTGCATTATATATCCAATTCCATAAAGATTTGATGTCCTGCTGATCTACATATAATTCTAAGGATGTTGAATTAGTTGTTTTTTTCATATCACCGTATTGTTTGGTATTATTGTTATCAATGTTAGACAACTTTGACTCAAGAGGTTGGGATAAAAATGATCAGAAGACAGCACACAACTTCTAAAGCAATGATAGTTTCTACAAATGAGGACAAAGTAAAGATGATGAAGTGAAATGTCTTCACCTGGGAATAAGGGACTTTATTTCTAAAACTGAGTTTGCTGTAGGCAGGGTATACAATTGTGGGGAAACCTTTATATTCATTAATAATAATAAGTTGGTTCACATAGAAATACACAAAGTTTTCATGTTACATTTGCTTTATTATTGGATGAATATGGATGGAAGTGGAAGTGAGATAGAATTGGCTGCAGCCAATCACCATTTTCACCAACAAATTCTATATGTTATACCAGTGTTGACTTTTCCTTTAATTTTCAATCCCAAGAAAATTTATAGACATATTGTTGGTTCTAACCAAATATTTATTGATTTATACTTGACTGTAGGATTCTCTTAGAAAATGCAAGAGGGAGTGAACAACAATAACCCTGTGCAATTAAAAAAAAAAATCTCTATATTAAGGAAAAGCAAAGCAAAGCAAAACAAGAGTCAGAGAAGGTGTCTTCAGAAGGTTTATGCAACTAGTATACAGCAAAACCAGGATTCCTGTATGGTCTTGCCCAACTTATTTAATCTTTTTGAGCATCCGTTTACTCATTTTTAAAACCAGGATTACAATATAAATATTAGAATGATTTTGAAATAATTAGGAGAGAAATCACATGCATATTCCTCCACGAAGCATCTGGCATGTAGCAGTTTCCTTATAACTGTTTGTTCCTCTTGCCACCTTCTTTTTATCCAAAGCACATAGTCTAACTTTGCATATAATAGGTGCTTAATAAATAATGGATGCTTGTTTGACCGTACTTAAAATGTCTGGATTGTCTATAGCCATGTATTAATTACTATAGATGTCTGACTGAGGTACTGTGACATTACTAATCACTTTCCTTTCTGTTGGCCATGGAAATTAGGAACTTGACTCTTTGGGGTCCAGGTTTGAATCTTGGCTTTGGCAGTTATTAACTGTGATCTTAGCCAAGTCTCTGAGCATCAGTTTCCTCATCTGCAGAATGAATATTATGATGATTATGATGAGAGTGGTAACTTACACATGGGTTTTGTGTGTGTGTGAGGATTGAAGAAGTTAATACCTGAAAATACTTAAAATAATGCTTGGTACTGAGACTCTGCCAAAAATTTGTTAGCTTTTATTACTCTTCTGTTTTATACCAAGTACTCACGTTGTTTGACAAGTGCTTCTCTCCCACCACAAACATACACACATACATGCAGGCACACACACATTATCTAAACAACTCAAATGTGTTCCCTCCCAAGACTGACCCCTCAAAAGTACAGTATCCATATGTGTAGGTCTGCAAATGACATTTTATAAATGGGCACCAAAAATTCTCTTAAGCAGAAGAGAGGAAATCAAATGCCAAAAAGCAATTAAATAATACGACGGGCGAAACAGTCTCTGACACAATCAGGCGACAGAGAATGAAGGCCAAGATAGCGTTTCCAGGCGTACACTCTGGTGCCCTTTTCCCCCTCATAACGGGGTGAGTTAAGGTGGAGTGTCATCCTTAACTTTGAATTTTGCTGCTTTTGTCAGTTTGTGTCACAACCTTAACATTATTTAAATGTACTTTTTTGTATTTAATATTCATATTCAGGTGTTCAAGCCATAATTTCTGTTAGTAAAAGTGACATTTCTTAAAGTTCATTATTTTTTCCACATAGAAATCTCAGACATTAAAAAAAAAAACAGACTTTAAATAATAGAACAGGAGTGTCTTGAGGCTAAACAGCCACCCCTATGATTTGTCATTTTAGTACTTGAGTACTTGGAAGAAAAAAGTTTGATAACACCCAAGTCGTTCAGCTTTCTGATTAGAAAGCCTGCAGTCAGGGCTACCTGTCTTAGGGGACGCTTCACATTCAGTGGAGAGCTTATGTAGACTGTGTTGCTTTGACTTTTTCTTTGTTTGACATTTTCAAGCCAAGATGCACTGTATAAAATGTCCATTAAATTTGCCAAGGATTTCAAGTTATCACGGGCAATGTATCTTGATGATAATCAAGAATGTGGCAACAATTGTATGGCATCCATCTGGGGGGTTTAGGTAAAGTACTCATCTGAAATCTTCAAATTAATTCACTTACAAAAAATATTGCTGAGAGAGAGAGAACAGAAATGATACTTATTGAATTGTGCCATGAGAAGAAATATAAGAAAAACAAAAATTTAAGAGGGCCGGGAGAAGTCTTTCGGCCAGATTTTATTGCATGCACATAACATCAATTTTGCCTCTTTGTTTTAGTGTAGCAGACATTTCTGAAGGTTCTTCCAAAGAGTAAAAGTATATACTTTGTATATATTTCACATACACCCAGTGACATTGAAAGCAGAATGTTCCAGAAGGGCATTGTATCTGTCAGTTATTGAAGTTTGACAAATGCCATTCACCATTAATGCTACTGGTTTACAATAATGGAGAGGAAAAGAGAGAGAGAGGAAGAAAAGGAATAAATTGTCCAAGCTCTGATATTCCATTATACTAGAAACATCCAAATTCCCACCTTCAAATCCCTACTCTCTGCTTTAACAGCCTATAATGCTTATTTATATCTCATTCTCACTGAAGGGTTTGTTGTGTTCACTTCTAGATTAAAGAGAAGGCTGTGTCATATTCAACTTTAATAAACTTCAAGCAAAAAAAGAAACTGTGCATTAAGCATTTGAGAAATAAAAAAGAAAACATTCTTTGCTTTAAGGATTTACTCCAAACAGTAAAAAGAACTCACTGATAGAGATTTACTACATACAATTTATGAGTGTCTAAAACATCTGACTCATAATTCCAACAAGCGATGCTTTTCATAAATCTTATCCAAACTACATAAAATTAATGAAAAATAAATTTTTTAGTAAAAGGAAGTAGAAGATATCTTTAAAGTAACTTTTAAAGATCTTTAATCTTTGTTGACATATATAAATATTATCTTGTATTGCTCTTTTCTCTGTTGGCTTACAAATATAATGATATCCATTGCCTGAAATTTTTAACCTTTTTATGGAAGTAAATTATTTAACACTTGTTTCAAACAGAGTCAATATGTTGTGGATCCATGCTTGATTATACCTTTGATACAGATATGTCTTTTCACTTTAATTTTTAAGGAAATTCGTCTAGTCTCCCCTTCTTGCTAAGCAAAGTATAAAAAGACACAATTCCTTTCTGGAGGAAAAAAATTTCCTCAGCAGAAAGAACATCATTTCCCCACCCTCTCCTGTCACGGTGGGGCTTCTTGGTGAGGATGATTTCTCTAGACAGTGAATAGGCATTGTGAAGACCTGTTCTCCTTATGGGAGTGTTCTAAACTTCCTTTACTTAATGAAATTCTACCTAATTCTTTGAGGCCCAGGTTAAATTTTATCTCTTCCTTGAATCCTTCTTCATTTGTGCCCATTCCCTTTCACTTCCATACTTCGGATTCCAAAGGCATTTTTTTAAAAATAGTTTTTCCTACCCACTTTTGTAGGTATTTAAAATATTGTTTATGTATTTAAAATATTGTTTATGTATTTAAAATATTATTTTCCTCTGTCAATGCTGTCAATGCTTATGAAGCCAGGTACCAAGATATCTATGTACAACACGGATTGCTAGGCTGATTCTTTCTCATAATGTTTTATTAGTTTTATATAAAAATATTATTTCTGTATGAACTCTTAGAAAATTGCAATCATCATTTTATGGATGCAGTCTCTAGAAGTTGTCTCTTATATCCTCCTCAAAACTCCTTTAGGACCTTTAATAAGAGAAAAATAAAAGCATACAATTCATTGCATATAATTTTCTAAAAGAGATATAGCTGCTACTTACACAAGTTCCAGGCAATAAATGAGGAGAGCAATGAGGTTTTAATCATTGAAATTGGCTAACAATGTTGGGTCCCAGTTTAATTCTTAGGGCAGAATACAGGTAACAAGAGAAATTTTTACTTAATATACAGAACCATTTAAGTCTTCATATTATTCACATGGTTTGGATCATATTGTCTGATGCAAGTTTAGCTGCAGACTATTGAGGTTTTAATCCTCCAGGAATCTGCAAACAGAGTGAGCTTCCAAGCTGTGAAAGGCACATGACTAACTCTTTGAAACAGAGTTATATGCCATCTTTCTCAATGGTAGTCACTGGTGGTTAACCACATTAACCACGGAATCATCCAGGTAAATAATCCCATTATCCATACAAACCAGAATGGAGCTGGTTTTAACACATTCTGTTGAGGCAAAGAAATTAAATCTCTTCTTTAAGCTATAGCCCCCTGCAGTATGTGTTCAAACAGTTCGTGGGTGAAAAAATGTCTTTATTAACTGGAGCCCAATATTATTCTGGGAGCTTGTTTTTGACCTAACTAAACCTCAACATCACCATTTTTTCCATGTTGGGTTTGAACGTTCACATTGTGATTCAGAGACGTGTTAAGATATTGCTGCAGAAAATGTGCTGGGCTCCAGTGGAGAAAAGAGGTGATTAAGGTCATGAGAAGTTACTTTCCCAGAAAACTTAATTGGCCGAACAATATCTGCTTTTGGGAAACACATGTAATAAAGAATCCTTTCATATATTGCATTTCTAATAAAGCCTCAAAAATTGAACGGTTTGGGTACCAGTGAGCCCCTATGGCATGAAATGATGTGTTTACCTAATACATTAGAAAGTGAAATTAAATTATCACCTAATTCTTAGTAAGACACAGAAAAGGATTATAGGTTATTAAGCTTCTCCTAAGACTGACTTTGCTTTCCTAATATCTTATGCCTTTATTATTAAAAAAAACTTCATACAAGTGCCAATGTTCTTAGCATGTAGGAAAACAATAGTTATAAAGATCTTTTTGCTAAGAAATAAAGAATTATTTCATGCTTCTCTCTTTTCTGCCTAATAATGTAAGATGTGGTAAACAAGGTGGGGAAACATGGCAAGGGAAGCAGATGCAGATCTGCCTGGATGAGCAGAAAGATGATGGGAAAAAGGAAGAGAAGATTCTTGTTTTTGTTGTTTCCACTGTTCTGCAATCCATGGGCTCTCTTCCATTATTAATTTGTGACAACTAGTATCTTTCTTTTCCATATCTGTGGCTTCTACATTTTTTCCTGATAAGACAGTTTTATAAAATGTGTGTGGTTTGTTGGGTGT
Organism: Manis pentadactyla; assembly: GCF_030020395.1. Taxonomy (NCBI): domain Eukaryota; kingdom Metazoa; phylum Chordata; class Mammalia; order Pholidota; family Manidae; genus Manis; species Manis pentadactyla. The sequence continues at coordinate 16,138,852 of NC_080026.1, forward strand.
TCATGAACTCAAGTAGATTTTAATATAAGTGTACAGGGTATGAGGTTTGCACCATTTCACTTCTAGTCAATATCTAAACAAGATTAGAATGACTGTTGACTGGTGGAAGCAGATAGGAGTTAGTAGTTGTGCTTTATTTAGATATTTAAGATATCTGACTTCTTAAAATATTCCACAGTAGCAGCCTATTGTCCTGTGGAACGGAAGAACTAGATTACAGATGGGAAGACTTAATTGTGTCAAGCACTCTTAAGCAGCTGAACATATAAAGCAATATACCAAGGGTTTGCAGTGCGTAGATTTCGATTCAGGTTACGTTGAAGAATTTAATTACTGGAGTAGATTATGGTTACCTGTGTGAATGACCAAAAATTTACATAGAAAGTAATTATACAATAAATAATTTATTTTCAAAGGTTCAGAGTGCACTTTTACTGTCCCTACATCCTATTAAAATAGTAATTAGTTTCCCTAGTGTTAATCTCACCTAAAAAGATGATTTTACTTAATGATAAACTGAAAGACACATTTGGCTTTATTATTAACAAAGACATTTGATAGCATGGACGGTATATCAGAACCCCTCTAGAAGGACAAAAAAAACTTATAATTATGAAATAGGATTCCATTTCCATGTAATTACGTGTATAGTAATTACTCGAACCACTTGGCATTAAGCCTTTATAATACCTGCCACTTATGGTCACCATGAGTTGGCTTCACCATTTCTCACATTTGATATAAAAGTTTTCATGTAATTTACTTTAAATTTTGCTAAGAATATTATCACCTCTCCTTCGTTTCACTGCCTTTGATTCTAGTAGTTGTGACATGAAGTCATTATGCTATCTATTTTTTTTTTTTTTTTTTTTGCTTTTTCCAGCTTCTAGGAAGCTACCTGCATTCGTTGGCTTGTGGCCCTATTATTCTATCATCAAAGCCAGCAACACTGGGCCAAATCCTTGTACACTGCCATCTCTCTGCTTCTCTCTTCTGATCCCTCTTCTACTCTGAGGGACCCTTGTGATTGTATTCGGCTCCCTCAGATTGTCCAAGATAACCTCCCTATTTTTTATTTTTTAATTTTTTTTATTTTGGTATCATTAATCTACAATTACATGAGGAACATTATGTTTACTAGACTCCCCCCATCACCAAGTACACCCCCACATATTATATATTTTTAAAGATCAGATAGCTATAATTTATATGACTAATAACACTTTTTAATAATGAATTTGTTCTTTAAGCATGTTTACTGAGAATATCATACACATGAAGGGCTATTTGAAGTACCATCAAAAGACACAGAAAAAAGGGAAGAAGTAGTACGTTCAAGACAGTGCATGAAGCAGGCATAGATGCTCAGGTGTAGAAGAATGATCACATCCTTTCTTAAAATCAATCCTATTTTAATTCCGCAATCTCATCCAACCTGGCTGGCATGAAATTTCATCTCAGTCATTGTTTGAGCTTCTGTTTTTTATCAAAACTTTGGAAACTGGGGAGGCACTGTGTAGTGTTTAGAGCTGGCAGGCTGTTGTATGATTGCTGATGCACCCAGGTGCAATTTTGGGTGCTCTCTTGAAATTCAAAAGTTGCCTCCTTTTATGCCATCCAAGGGTTAGGAGGATCTTTGCCCGATTTGGGAATACTGGTTTCGCTATTCAGGCATCTCTTCTGAAGCTTGTTAACTCAGCTCTCTGACATGTAGTGGGAGTGGGGCTCAATTTCCTCAGTAATCTTGGCACCAGATGATTCTTTCATTCTTCCCACACCGGGAATCCACCAATGTAAGATTTCTTTCTCTCTGTCATCCTTGATGGTTCCTCCCTTCTCTGTCTTCCCTTCCCCTCCCCCATCTGTCCTCTGTTTCGCTCCAGGGCACCTATTGTTTCTCAATAAACTTTGGATTTACAGAAAACAGGAAGAGCTCCTGATTCAGATTCTTTCCCTCTTTCTGCTTCCTGAACTCAGGAGAGAAATGTCAGAAAACACACAGAGAATAGTGTCTCAATGAGCTGTACTGACACTAGAGATATAAACATATAGCAAAGAAATCTATATTTATGTTTTGTATTCTTGAAGCCAGGGAGTTCCAAATTTCAGTGAATGCATTTGGAGTATGGGACAAAAATATTAGCGATTCTATTAGTTTATATTTTGCATAATATTATCCTTTAAACTTCAAAAAAAATGTTTTTCATGTTTTATATGTGCATGTTATATTAATACAATAGCAAGTATATGTATAAGTAAAATGTATAAATAAATAAGTAGGTATTGAGAGTGGGAGCTTTAAACTATCGGTATCTGACATATTCTAAACAATGTGCTAAATACTTCAGGGTCACAATGTTAGGACAGGTCTTCCTCTATGAAGTTTTACTTTTTAATAGGGGAATTAGAAGGTGAAGTTCATATCTATACCACATACCTATCCTGTGAAAAGGATCTTATGAAGCGAATCTTAGTATTAGGTTTCAAAAGAGGTAAAGTTCACATCTACCTATGTGTGTGTGTGTGGTGGGGAGGATGGGAAGGACATGGATCAGGGAGACTTCATGAGATGGTAGTTTTGGACTTGGATCTTGAAAGTATGGTAGGTATAACCTGGGAAAATCAATTAAGGAAGAAGGGTAATTCAGGTTAGGAGCCTTCAAACATGTAGGTCTTTGCACGTTCCTGAAGGTACATGACGAATTTGCAGGAGGGGCTCAGGCATAAGTACAAAATTGCAGAATCTCCAAGTGTATTCTTTCTTAAAATTGTTCAGGGCACAGAGTGGTGATTCCAAAATGTTTTCTTTTTCCCCCCCTAAACAACACTGCCCCTTGTATGTGTGGAGGAATCCCAGAATACACATTTAAAATGTTGCACTCGAGAGTGGTAATTTTTAATACTTAAAAGAAAGGTGGAAGACTCAGAATGGTGTTCAAGTGAATACAAGATACATCACAACACTATGTAAAACATTAATAATTAATGTTGATTGCTGATGTTGTCCAAGAACTCAGTGATATAACAATGATAACTTTAACAGCTAAAATGTTTATTGTGCTTCAAAGTATATAGAGTTTTCACATATGTTATCTCATTTGTTTTCCCAACATCTTTATAGAGTAGATAGGTCATATGCCAAATTATACAAGAGGAAACTGTGGCTCAGAGACTTGATACAACTGGACAAAGACTATGTAACTGTACAGAGGAACTGGAACTCAAACACAAGCCTTTGAACTCTATCTTATGTTAATTCCACAGTACTATGTAGTCTGTGTGCTCTATCCTTTCAAGTCTGCAAAGAATATTAAGTTGGGTAAAAGTGAAATTCAGAAAAGATAATTAACTCACCATTAAATGTACAATACAGAATTAGAGCCTAAATTTTGAAAACCATCTATATCTTTGTTTCCAGAGAGCAGTTCACAGACTAGCAAAAATAACATCACTTGGGAGCTTGTTAGCAATGCAGAAACTCAGGCCACCAACCCAGACTTACTGATTTAGGATTCAAATTTTTAACAGCATCCCAGATGTTTCCTCTAAGTTTGAGAAGCACAGGCATGATGACAAAGCCAACCTCTCAATAATGGTAAAATAGTTTATTTGACATTTACAACATTATTTCTACAGTGGATGGTTTCAAACACCTGCTTCAATATTAGAAATTCTCTTTGTTATTTATAAATATCCAAAGACAGAAAAGTTAGTTTCCCATTCAGTTCTCCTTCATGTAAAGGAAAATAGTTTATTATGTTTAAATCCAATAATCACCTAAAACAAGGTTTACCTAATTTAACTGCACAACATTCCACTCCAAAGGTCAAAATTCTATATAAACTATGGGCAGATTGTCTAACTATTAAATATTTGGTTGTTTCAACATTTGTAAGTGATTTATATGGAAGGTTATGAATTATATTTTGAGTTTCATGTTATCTCTTTGTTAAAAGCAGGACATGGGTAAATTCAAAAGTCAGCCCCAAAGAGGTTAATTCCCTAAATTCTGATGTTCTGTCCCATACTTTTAACACTCATAAGGTTGCTTTTTTGTTTGTTTTGTTTTTTAGAATCAAGTTAAAAAATTATAAAGTTGGTGGTGGTTTGTTTTAGCTCATCGCACTTTTGTAAATTTCAAGTGACGAGTATGTTCTGCCATTAATATAGTTTTTGGAGCCATTCATACAAATATGCCAGCACGTGCAGAAACCACACATTCTTTGTAAAACTAAACAGTCCAAAGCATTGTGTGCACTCCTGGCATAGCATGGCTAAATATTCAGACACATGCCTATATAGTACTGTGTGTTCTGCCAAATAGAGGGAAAACAAAGGAAAGAAAATCATATAAATATACTGGTAAACATTGACTTTGTAAGGAACAGCATAAGCTGCTTTGGAAAAAAAAAATTGTAGAGCATGATTCAAAGAATACATTTAAATTCTTTTCCTCAGGAAAATGTATCTAATTTGTTTTTCATGAAAACATGTATTTAGCAGTGGGGAATTTTTCATTGGCTAAGATATTTTGGCATATTTATGGTGTAAAGGTGATTGGAATAATATTTGCATTCATTTTGCACTGAAATTTGAAATAAGTATAAGATATACACTTAGTAACATAAAATCATTGCCAGTCAGGATATATTCCCTTTTAAGAAAGCATAAGTCAGTACATGAAAATTCAAAGTGACTAACCTATAAATATGGGAGAATTATTCATGTTACCAAAGGATCCTTCCTTTACCAAACATCTATCACAGGATATCTTTAAATAGCCAGTTTCCTTTTAGGACATTTTAAAGTAGTAGATTTAAATTTTTCGATGCTCAAGGAATCTATCTAGAGCATATCTATTATATAAGGCATAAGCCTAAATCGATGATATTTAAAGTCCTTAATGATCTTGATTTATGCTACAATTATTAATCTTTACCAGCCAAGGAGAACTTGAAAGGCTAATGGCAAAGCCAATGTGATGTTTCTCAAATACTTTCTCTACCCACAAAAAAAATAACAACTGAATTCCTTTTTTTTTTTCTCTTCATGTGTTAACTTTCTAAGTAGTATTTTATTATGCTTATAATTATTTATTTCAGAACAGGTGCTATTTTAAATCCATCTTTTTTTTTCCATAAACATCAATGTTTTTCTCTCCTTTCCTTCAAAACACTTACTGAAAAACTGCACAATTAAATCTCCTTCTGACCAGACTAACTAACTCAGCATCCTCTAGATCCTCTCATAAGTCATACGGCATCCTGGCAGGTACTCTGAAATAAATGGTTCAAACTGATAGAGTAGCTTGTGTTGGCTGTTGCTAGCTCACTTTTCCATTCTCATTGTCTCTGGACTAACTAGTAGCAGTAGCCAGTTATTAATTGCTCGTTCTTGATGCAAACGACCATCTAAGTCATGTGAGTTTTCATTGTGCATCATAGAGCCTGGTGGTTCTCTCCACTCTAGGCCTTTCTTTAAATTGTCACTGGTATTTGTCTTCTAAGAAACAAATCTGGCCATATTATTCCCTCTTTTAAAAGCCTTCCATGATGTCCCATTGAGTTTGGGAATTTCCCACCTGCAAAGAAATGACCCAGTGACTGAGTCAAACTGAGTGAATAGTTAAAGTAGTCTTAGAATAAAATCCTTGATGTTTGCTATACATATTACAGTGTTATAAAGGGAACCAATGGGAAAAAACAGTCAATAGCCTTTGTATTTAGGCCCAAGATACAGAAGCAAAGTGTCATTTATGTTCTTATCCTTCCCTTTTCAAATACCTGCTATTGTGTTCTTGGCACAGACTTTGTTAAATGTGCTCAATTTAGTCCATTCATTGCTAATCCCAGGGAACAATGTTTTCCCCTCTATCTAAATTTCCTCTGTATTTGTATCTATCTTTTTGTGAATGTAAGATTTGTTTTATCTCTTCATTCCATTTCCAGAACTTTGCTCCCAATTCCTTCCTAAGGCATCTGCAGTCCCATTGCTCAAGAAAGAATATTCTATCAATGCCCCTTGTCAGTTCAGCCGGCAGAGGCTTCCACGGTATATGTTTTGTGCTATTGTGAGAAAGATTATAAGGTAGGGTGGGGCTCGGCATATGCAGAATCATCTTTAAAAATAGGGATTTCCATAATGCTGTTATTTGGAGAATGAATTCGTATTGGCTTATAATTAGGCAGCCCCTCCCCACCGTTTCCCTTCTATTTGATTCTATAGCTGGTAAAACCACGAGCTTTTGTACATGCTATTCCTCAAATTTGAAACTCTTTTCCTTTTTTTTTTTGGCACCTGAAAGATTCCTATGTACGCTTAAGAGCTTAAATATCATTTCTTTATGTCTTCAAAATCTCTCTAGGTAGAATTATGTTTTCTCCTTTGTGCAGCAGAATTTGGAATTCATATGAATATCCTTTAAATTTTTTGTGTGTAGGATTTTAAAATTCACTTGAATATACATAGCAAGGGGTTGCAGAAACACATAGGGTTTTAGTCATACTATCGTTGGAATAAAAAATAAAGAATAAGAGGAAAATTTTGAACATTTTGTTCATCCCTGTCCCTGTTTTCTGCCTAAGGTAAGATTATCTATTCGAAGACAAAGAGTTCTCTTATCTTAAGAGAAAGACCAAGAAACGTACAATGACATCAAGTATATAATTTAGAGAACTTTATCTGCTAAAATTATTTTAGTTGTCCAGCTATCAAGAAAAATCCACAGAAAGATGTGAGCTGTTGCAGCAAGTGAACTAGCTCATATTCTTACTTGCACTGACAGGCTACAAACTTCAAACATCACCTCTAACATTTCAACCAATATATTAGATGTTCCTGAGCTGATTTCTCTGCCTAGGTAACTTTCACTGAAGAGTTACAGGTTGGGAACTTGTCTCATTAATATTTCACACAAGTGTTCAGCTCTCTGGTATTTAGTATTTGCAGACATATAAAAGTGCCCCTCTCCCTTAATCTGCTTCCAGATATCACCTCCTAATTTATTTGGGGGAGAATTCCATTATCGTTGGAGGAAGCATTGGGAAATTTTTAAAGGAACTAATGGTTTTTATGATAAAAATGATAAGCCCCTTAGAATTCTATATTGGGATTTATATCTAATAAAATGAATTAGACTTTGAGGGAATCTTTCTCTGTTTAGGAGCTTCTTTTTTTAAGCCTCGGGAGCTATTTGACAGTTTCAACCAGAAGCATTCATAATGATCTGAGTCCATTTCTACCTGATTTGCTTAGGTTATACCAACTAAAACACATTCGGTGTTATGTAGACACTCAAACCAGCTACAATTTGTTCTTACAGGTCTACTTGCCATGTCTTGTTTTGTTAAACATATTTTCAAAAGTGCTGTTTGAACAGGAAGCCCACAATCTATGCTTTCAGCACAAATCTGTAAGGAATAATTATTTAATTATTTTTTATGACAATTTTTTTTTTCCGGGTGGTCTGTGAAATTCCTTTACTCTTTTGTCAGGTGCCAAAATATTTCAAAAAGGAAGCTTACTTCTGCCATGTGTGATTTCTTTGTATGCCATTTTGCATTGCATGAGAGACAGCTATTTGTTTATTTCTTGATGTCTGTTGCACCCAAAGGAAATCTATATTTTGCTTTCTGTAAGAAAAGAGCGACTGGGTGGCATTGGGAAAACTTCGACGCACTAACATGAAAAAATATTCGATCTGTCCCATTACATTGAAGTGGGAGACTTTAAAGGGCAGCATACCCAGTTAAGGAAGATATATTTCCATCTGTGATCAATAGCATGTGAAGAACAGCTCTTCTCTGAGCTCTATCCAGAGCAAAATTACCTTGGTAGTTTTTGGACCGTGGACACTCCACAAGTTTCTAGGGCTGAGCAGCCATGGGGAGCCATACCTGCCTCCGAGGGGGATGACATTCTCTCGGTGAGGGCCATGGAATATGACTTTCACTATCCCCCAGAGCTGCAGGACAGCTTTGAGATACTGGGTCTTCTGTAGAGACTACATAATAAGCAAGAGATAAATAGGTCCCAGAAAGCATCAGAGTAGAGCTAGCATGACAAATGTTTTCTCATTCCCTTCTGCTCTTCCATTCCTTTTTAACAGAAAATTCCTGTTTGAATTCCTGATTGGCTTGGGGGAGTGGAATATGTTTTCCATAAAAGAACCAAAATTTCTAGTTTTCTTTCATCAAGTAGAATCTGTATTATTCTGGGCCAGATACACCTTGCTATCTGAATATTTTTATTCTCTCAGACATATAAAGATATATAAAAATAAAAATGCAATAGAAGTCTAATAATGAAGTTTCTTTGTAAAGATATATATATAATCTCCTACTTTTTAATAATAAAGTCCCTATGAATTCTGAGGTCTCTCTCTGGTATCATCTGTCAGTTTTCTTTCTTTCCTTCCTTCCTCTCTTCCTCTTCCTCTTTCCCTTCCCCTGTCCCCTCTCTTTCTCTTTCTCTTGGTGAAGGAAGCAGAGTTAGCCTAGAAGGTTTTGACTCATTTGAACATGATAATTTCTTTCTATAGTACATGAACTAATCAGGTCAGATCTTAGTGGGTGCATGCACACAATTTAATCTGAATTTCTACACTTGGTTTAGCAAAATGTAAATCAATAAAAGTCACACACACAAAAAGGATTGTCACCTCTGTATTATACCCATTTTTAAAAAAAATTTTGAGTTCTCATTAAGGAAAGGCTTTCCTTCCTGCATTGCTGGCCTTTGGGACTGATGACAGTGTTTCCCCTACACAACTGTACCTATCAGTCTTAAAGGGCATTACAATTGTTTCCTTAAGAAATGAGAAATTAAGATTTGTTACTGATACTCTTTTTAGTGTGACCTTAACTAATTCTCTTGAAGGTTGACTTTGAAGGGACATTATCAGGCAATGGCATGAAAAGTAACATATTGGGAGGATGCGGAGAGCCACTGTAGAAGGTAGAAAAAGAGGATATGGAAAGGTTGAGGCAGGTGTTTGAATCTGAGGAGTACTCAGAACCCAGATTCAAAACAGAACAGTGCTGGAGACCAACATGGTACAACTGAAACAACATTGGACAAGGAACTAAAGTCTTTCATTAATTAATGTCATTAATTAGCTGTGACCTTAGACAATGAGGAGCATTTAAGTCAAATAAAGCAGTTCCTTTTTGTAAAGCATGGGATGCACTAGTGATAGAGGGAGAGTGGAATTTTCTGTTCAGTATGTTAAAATATCTTACTAATAAATATTGCAAATTTATTGGTCCATGAAAGTTCTGATTAGCCTCTTCACTTCTTTATGGAGGCATATGTAGAATAAATAATTTTTTACATTAGCTTATTTGTTAAACTACAAATATGCCTTGATTTAAAAAATTTGAAAGTAAATTATGGAATCCTAAAATGACATTTGCTTTTACAGATTATACTATACAATTTCTTTAGACAAGACAGAGGATTTTTTTTGAAGGTAGCATTGATATACGATCTTATGAAGTTTTCACACGAGCAGTATTGTGATTTCATCATTCACCCATATCATCAAGTTCTCACTCCCCCAACCCCATTGCAGTCACTCTCCATCAGTGTAGTAAGATGTTGTAGAGTTAGTATTTGTCTTCTTCATTCTGTACTGCTTTCCTTGTGACCTACCTATATTGTGATTGCAAATCATAGTGCCCCTTAATCTCCTTCTCCCTCCCCACCCACCTTCCCCTAACCCCTTGCCTTTAGTAGCTGATAGTTCCTTCTTGGAGTCTGTGAGTCTGCTGCTGTTTTGTTCCTTCAGTTTTTTCTTTGTTCTTATACTCCACATATGAGTGAAATCATTTGGTACTTGTCTTTCTCCACTTGGCTTATTTCCCTGAGCATAATACCATCTAGCTCCATACATGTTGTAGCAAATGGTAGAATTTGTTTTCTTCTTATGGCTGAATAATATTCCATTGTGTATATGTCTCACATCTTCTTTATCCATTCATCTACTGTTGGGCACTTAGGTTGCTTCCATATCATAGCTATTGTAAATAGTGCTGTCGTAAACATAGGGGTGCATATGTATTTTTGAATCTGGGATCTTGTTTTCTTTGGGTAAATTCCTAGGAGTGGAATTCCCAGGTCAAATGGTATTTCTATTTTTAGTTTTTTGAGGAACCTCCATATTGCTTCCACAGTGGTTGAACTAATTTACATTCCCACCAGCAGTGTCGGAGGGCTCCTTTTTCTTTGCATCATCGCCAGCATTTGTTGTTCCTTGTCTTTTGGATGTTGGTCATCCTAACTGGTGTGAGGTGATATCTCATTGTGGTTTTAATAAGATAGAGGATATTTTTAGAAATACTTGATTTGTATGAATCTCACAGAGCATATTTATTGAAAAAAATGTGGGACCCACCTAAATTTACCAAGGAAATAGTTCTTTTTTTTTGAAGACTTGCCAACTGTGGGCCTGGAAATGCAAGTGTTGTTGGATTAAATGACCCTTTACTACCCTTTCCAAATTTATTTCTATTTCTATTACTGCTGGAAGATGCCTGAAAGAAACTTAAACTATTCTTACCCTCCATGCCTGGGATATACTCTCTGAACATTTTCTACATGATAATTATAGCAAAGATATTTTTTTTCCCTCTTTGCCTTGTAGGACTATCCATAGTCTAACTAGCTAGAATGATGCTAATATTTGGGGACATTATCCATGTTTCTCTATGAATCAAGGATTAGTCAGATGAGATTCATTAGTGTGTTGATTATTCTGGTCCTTTAACCTCTGTTATTTTTCCTTCTTCTCCTCACCTTTGATTATTTCTTACTCATTAACAAGCTTATCAAAGAGTGGGCAGGGAGTGGAGGTGAGACTCAGCATTTCTACCATTTTCCAGGACTGGCTAAAAGTTTTAAGTGTGGGAGTGAGAGTAGTTGGGAAGAGAAGAAAAGAAAACTATTAACTGAAATTAGATTATTATTATTATTATTACTCAGGGATTTCATCTTAAGTGCAAAGGAAAGATAAATATACTGTTGCCTTTCCTTTTTAAAAACTGGTCTTTATAGCAACAGTATACATTCGCTTATTTATCTGAGATGAACCAAATAATACTACACAGCAAACAGGATACAGAGACTTCTAAGTGCACATAACTGAAATTTATCTGTTGTTTGCTCTGGGATTCCTTAAGAACAATAATGGGACCTTCACCCCCAAACTATTATCCTTTTTAGATATCCTTTATGTATCTCTAAAAACAGAGATTTCTTTCCCTAGAAATTAGAAGAATATGTTCCTTCATTAATCTCCAATAAAATTCTTTCTATGCCTGATCTCACTCTGGTAATCACTAAGTAGGATCTCCTGTTTGCTTTGTGGCCCATCATCTCCGACAGTTCTGGAAAGAACTGACCTCCCTTGTGGAGATGCTGTGGTCAGTGTTCAACCTTTAGGAGGAGGAATAAAAATGCTTTTCTCTACTACTTGGTCCCAAACATGGACATAGGATCTGCTCTTAATTATCCAAAAATCAAATGAAATCAGATTGTAATTACCAGGTATGACTGTTTAAGCTCTCTGTGCATCAGAGAGAGCAGAGAGTTTTTCACCACTACTCTGGGAAGAATCCAGTATAGTTGTGCACTGAATGGTGCCAGCCCCCTGTACACACCCAAGGTCCCCAAAACGAGAGAACTCTTTATCAATTCTAGTCTAAGATCAAGTCCTCAGTTTCTGAACCCAGATCATCCCCATTTCAGGATTATCCACTCACAATCCATCCCCTCTCCATAGAAGTTGACCTTAACTTTAGTCTCCAACAGTGCACTCATATTAGAAAGCATAATCTGACATTAGTTTATGACCTAAGTTCTGAGTTATTCTGTTTTCCATTAGCCTTATTGGACCACAAACTGTCCAGATTAGGTTGAGCATCATCAACTGTGGCCTATTTATGTTTACAGGTTATCCTTTAACTTGAGGAGAATATGATACTTTGTAGTCTTCAAGGTCTTAATTCCAAATCTCCTGATGTCAGTTGTTTGAACAAGTGTGTGTGGGTGTGGGTGTGGGTGTGCATTAACATGCACTGATTTCCAGATTCAATGCACTGTAAATCATTATTCCAAAAATTTCTCAGAAGGATACATGGACGTAGAGATGCATTTTTTCGTACAAGAAAGCCACTTTTTCAAATAATCCTACAGAGCAGGTTGCTTTCCTGGAGCACAACCTCCACCCTTTCAGAGCAGGAACTCTGTTTTGCATTTCCTTTAGTAAAAAATACCATGGTGGTTTTTAAAATCAAAGAAAGTATGTGTCCCAAAGGTGAATTCAAGTCTCCACTTTTTCCAAAGCTAGAGCTACTGTGAGATTTTGGAAATAAAATATTCCTTACTTTCGGTAACTCCTTTCAAAATTCAAAAACTTTACAAACAAATTTGGTCAGATCTCAAGAAATTTGTACTTTTCTCCAAACAGTCTTTTCCAGAAAATTATTTCCCCCAAGCACCTATACCATAAATAGGAGCCTCGCATTGAAATGAAGGTGGTGCACGTTGTTTTACCCTTCCCATATATAAAGCTAGAGCTTTCTTTGCTTCAAGCAAATACAAGCACACATTTAACATACTTTATTATAACTTACTTTTGAAGTCTTTGCATCAGTTCATTCTCCTTTGGTTTTAGGCTTTATTTATGTGTTCATAAGATTGTGTTTCTTTTCTACTTACTAGGCTGTCTTAAGCAGTAATATTTTGGTCATATTCTTTCTTGGATTGCAGAGCATCAGTTTCATTTTTTTCTGTCCTGTTTTCTCCCCCCCATACAGTGTCTTCTCTTTCCATAACAATTTATGCCAAATCTCTTCTTTTTCTGATTTGTCTATGCCTTTTGTTATTGTGGTATGTAATGCCAATCTATCTTACTTGATTCTAATTAATATGCCTCCGGACCCTCTCTGGGTGACCTGACTTTTTAAGGAACCCAACTAATAGGAAGAACCATCATAAATTATACACAGTTATGTCATTCAATACCATAATATAAATGTAACATAGGGTGATATCTTCACAAATCTCTTAGAACCTAGAGTTATGAATAAAGGAAAGGCCTGATTACATTTGAATTTTCTCCCTTTTCTCTGTCAAAAGATCTTCAAAGAAAGGAAGATGCTTGCAATTTTTCTATTTTTATAGAATCAAGGTTATGTTCCAAGAGGTGTCTAGATTTTGAAGCAACGTTTAAAGGATTCTGTTCTCCTGATGTACTCCTTAGCCTAGGTTCTGGGATGACTTATGTTCTCCCTACCCCAAAATTACTATGTTGATGTTCTCACTCCTAGCACTTCAGAATGTGACCTTATTTGGAAATAAGATCATGGCAGATGGAATTAGTTAATATGATGTCATACTGGAGTAACGTGGGTCCCTAATCTAATATGACTGGTGTTCTTATTAAATGGAGAAATTTGGACAGAAACTTCAGTACAGGGAGAGCATCATTGGAAGATGATGATAGACATCAAGGTGATGCTTCTCAAGCCAGAGATTGCCAAAGACTGGCAGCAAGCTGCCAGAAGCTATAGAAGGATGCCTCCTGCCTGTCCCATAAGAGGCACGGACCGTGGAAGGAAGGCCTGTGCAGTGGCAGCTGCTGCTGCTCAGGAGATGCCACCCCAAGAAGAGAGAGAAGGTGAGCTGTACTATGGCCTCTCCTTTCCTCTGCCCTCTTATGTCTAGTCAATGTCTTCTATGGGCTGAAATTAGCCATCAGCCAGCTGGCGATAAAGTCTGGGAAATGCAGTTTTCAGTGGAAGTGTAGGAAAAATATTTTCTGGCTAAAAAGCAAATAATTGACATGGCCAGTGTGGCATGATATTCAGATGTGGTGACAGAAATTGCCAATTTTTCAAAAATGGAACCCACATTTTGTTGAAAGGTGAACTAACTGAATGCCTACCACATGTCAAGCACTGCTGGATGTTTTAATATTTGCATGCATGATCTCATTTATTCTATGCAAAAGGCCTATATATTCTATATCATAATGAGGCAGATTAGTAATTTAAGTGTGGATATGAACAACACTAGCATTCTTAGGTTCCAACAACCAGGAACAGCTCAGAATTGTCACCTTCATGAGTCTGACAATCGTTGTGAGGCAGCAACCATTACTGAGGTAGGAAAGGCACAGAGGAAGCCAAGGAGACCATTTACTTAAGGATAATAACCTACTGAAAGACTTGGAAATGACTGTCTAGAATTATAATTAGGTAGATAAAATTTCTTAGACGTGTGATTAAATCTGCAAATACACGACGTAGCATAGTTCTTTAAACTGTAACTCTGTCTTCACAATGGATGGCAATGGTGTACATGTAGATGACCTACACATTGTTTCAAATGTTGGGAAGACTTGTCAACTACCGTATTCAAGTTTCTGTTGGTGAGCACTTATGTTGTCCTCTCTATTAGGGAAGGGGCAGTTGTGGAGAGAGTATCCTCTTCTTACCTGTGTCTCTCTGAAGGAGTGTCTATTATGTTGGTAAAATTGAGCAGACCTTGACGTCCAGTGGGTGGGTCTTTCTTTCTGGTGGTTGCTCTTATTTAGCCTCAAAAATGGGACACAGATCTCTTTCTCATGCTGCCCTTCTCATTCTCCCTCCCTTCTGCTTTCTCCCTACTCTGTCCCTCCCTTCCTGTCATTTGTATCTGCTTCAAGAACTTGTACGAAGGCAACTGGACTCTTCTCTGCTTCCACTTTCTACATGGTAAGCATAATCAGGTCAGAAGGTCACCACTCTCTCGTCTACATCCCATTCTGCCCATGACTTACTCTGATAGTAAAACTAGGTATGTAAGACAATATCTGCTTTGCAGACTTAATACTCCCAAGAGGTGGATCATCAAGATGGGTGGGTAGTTGACAGGCCTTCACTTGGTTCTCAGGTGACAACAGCATGATTCTATGTAGCTTTGTCACAGTGCTGGGCATTTTGAGAGCATGGCACTGTTATTCATGAGCTGAAATTTTTATCCCCATTGGCCTTGTTTCTATTAGCCAGAATCCTGGGGGAGGAGCAGGATGGTTGGCACTCTGAAACTAACATTGACTTATTTAATAATTATAACCTTTATTAATTTTGCTGTTCAGAAATTCTCTCCTGTGGCATTACCCTGAGCCTACTCCATCACAGGAATCTTAAATTTCAGCATACGGAATGTAGCATACTCATCTCTCAGTGGGACTGCCTAACCCTTTAGATCTCTCTGTTTCTACCGCTACACCTGTTGTGATATCATTGTGTTGATGCCCAGAGCTTTCATGCCCTCCTACTACTTCCTGTCTCTCAGAGTCAAATAGTTTCATTTCCCATCTTCTTCAACATATGTCCTGAGTCCCTGTCTTTCAAACACCCTCAATATCCACTCTTCCATGTCCTGCATGTAAAGGATCCTTACTAGATAAATACAATCATCCACCCTTATGATCTCACCTCTGCTCTGCTGAGAGCTACTGGCATCAATCAGTTCCTTGTACCAATTTGTGTTCTTAAATTTTGCCTTACTCACATTTTATTGTAACTCTCCAGCTTTGGCTGTGCTGTATCATGCTTATATATAGAGACTCTAAATCTATGGAAAGCACAGTCTGGATTTTTCAAATTCTCAGGTGAAGCTTTTTCCCTCATCTACAGGCTAAGACAGAAAGAAGATTGTTTGCTTTCTCTGAGTGGGTGGTCAGTTTTCTCTCCCCATCTAGGATCTTAAGATGAGGTCCTTTCAGAGTCTCAATAATTAAGGTGTTTTCTAATTTCTGAGGTGTTCCTAAGCCATTGCTAATTTCATGCCTTTTGCATCCCCAACCCTCCAAAATCTTTCCCTGTGTAGGCAATATAATCTGAACTCAGACGTAACTAGCTTCAGTAGTTCCATATCCCCACCCAGGAGCTATTGCAAAATCAGATGTGCCATTATTGCTATGGCTTCATTTCCCCCTTTGTTTCTGTTTTCTGAGATTTTCCCTTCCTCTGCAGGGTAGTTTTTAAAGGTGTTTCTCATGTTTTATCTGGTATTAATTTGTTTTCTGTTTAGTTCACTTTGTTTCCAGCTTTCAATTTATTTGTATTACAGTCCTATCTTGCATCCGTTTGCACACCCTTTTCTGGGGATGGGAAATCAAAGATGAGAAACAAAGTGACATTCCCAGCACCACATGGCTATGGAGTGACAGAACCAGGATTTGAACTCAGAAAGCTCATGAATTTATCCACATACCCTAGAATGAGATTTTTAGGTCCCCAATTCCACCTTTAGAACCTTTAAATTACCATCCTCTTTTATTAAAAATAAGAAGAGTTAAAATATAGGACAAACACCCACTTGTTTTAATGATACAGCTTTCTAATTCTTGAATAATCTTTAGATGACTTGAAGGGAATCATATTGAGGACATTAAAAATTATGGGTGAATATTCATTTCATAATATATATGGAGGCAGTAGCTAGCCTCAAAGTATATAGTAGGCAAGTATTTTTTCAGGTTTTAGGTTTTAATATTTTAAGACTGGAAAGTAAAAAAAATACTGTTTTCCACCTCTGTAACTCAGATAGCAAGTCTTCAATATTTACAGTATAGAGAACGAACTTAAAGAGAAGAAAAAGACATGATTAGAACAAGTCTTTCCAAATGCCGTGCGTACTTAGGAAAACATCTCACATTTGAGGAAATCTTTCCCTGCTGCGTGTTTGGCCTTTGCTTTGCCAGGCACCCTAGCAGCATTACTGGCCTGGGACCAATTTGTATGGCTGAGGCTTTCAGTATCCTGTTCTTTCGAATACATGAGAGAGGGAGGCCTGTAGATGCAAGAGAGGTTAAAACCAGGGTATACATTAGTATATGTATGGTTAATGATATTGGGTGCTGCTCTTCCTAGTATTTACTCAAAATCATTACGACTAGCATTTTGTCCTAGTAACTAGTGCTGGTGCTCTTGTGCCTAATCTAACATGTGCCATTCAATGGTCTATATTGCTCGTGACTGTTTCTGTAGTTAGCCTAGATGCCTCCATGTGAGAAGTCAAACAATGAGATGACAAATACAGAAGGAACTGGAACCACCTTTGAGCAGGTTGCCCATAACTTACACCGCACTCCATATATATGCTCTTTCCTTTGTCCATGGTGCGAAGGAGTTTGAAAACATGGGTGATCTCCTAAGAATAAAGATTAGCAAAATTGACCAGAAAACTAGAAAACATAAATAGGCCAATAACTATAGGCCTACAAAGTGTCTGGCCTGATGGAGAGTGCTCCTCAGAAGGAAAGAATATTCAAGAGAGCAAAATGACTTTAAAAATCTAATCTTTATTGGAAAAATTATAAACCCACAGGAAAGCTAAAGGAACAGTACAATGAACAACTGTGTGTCGCACACCTAGATTCACCAAGTGGCAACATCTTGCCAAGTCTGTTCCATCTCTCTCTAGAAATAGACACACAATTCCCTTTGGCCAGTTCATTTGAAAGCAGATTTCAGCTGTCCTGATATCTCATGCCTAAAAACTTCAGGATGCATCTGCCAGCAACTGTCAGAGCTTATAAGAGCATCACCTTCACTTATGGAATGCCACCCTGTATGCAGTCCACGCTAAATGATAAATTTTCCCATTTCTCTAAGTGTTTCAAAGAGCTGATTTTTTCCCCTTTTAACTGAGGATCCAGTCAGGGTTTGCACAGTGTAACTGACTGTTGTAGCTCCCTGGTGTTCTTCAGAACAACCTCCCCTCCCAAGTGTCCCTTCCCTTGACTTGCCTGTCTTCATGACTTTGAGTTGAGTTCGGCTGTCCTGCAGGATACCCTACATTCTGGCTTCTCCTCTTTCCTCAGGATTTGATGCAAAGAAATCCAGCAAGTACACCTTTGGGATCATTTGTTTCTGTTTGCATTTAATGTTTTTATTCTTTTTGGTTTAATTCTATATTTTAGGTGAGCAAAACATTTACATACATAATTTAAAAATCAAAACCACAGAGAATGATGTATTCAAGGATATCTTGCTCCATGCATATTCCATCCACTCCAATCCTATCTACTTCCTGAGCAAACTATTGTCATCAGCTTTTAGTTTATCTTTCTCCTATGTTTCTTTCTTTTTAATAAGAATAAAAGGTATTTATGTCATTTTTTTCTTACAGAAAGTATTATATTGCATACACACATTTGCACCTCACTTTCTGAAAAATAAATGAATGTTTGGAAAAATATTAGTTGTATACAAGAGTTGCAAAAACAGTGCACAGTTCCAACATACCCTTCATTCAGTTTCTCTGAAGGTTAAAATCTTATGTTGTTATAGTAGTACATTTGTCAAAACCGAGAAACCAGCATTGGTGCATTACTATTAACTAAACTCCAGACTTTATTAGAAGTTCACTAGTTCTTCCATTAATGTCTTTTTTCCTTCTTGGAAACACGAGGGACCCCCACATGGAATTTAATCATCATGTCACCTTATTCTCCTCTGGCCCATGATACTTTCTCAGTCTTTCCTTTTTGTATGATTTTGGCACATTTAAGATGTACTGGTTAGGTATTTTGTGGAATGTTCATCACATTTAGTTTGTCTGATGTTTTTCTCATTAGACGGAAGTTATGGGTTTTTAGGGAGAATACCACATAGGTGAGATGCCCTTCTCATTGCATCATATTATAGGGGGATGTGCTGTCAGTATAACTTATCTCTGGCAATATTAACCTTGATTACTTGATGAAGCAGTGCTTGCCAGGCTTCCCTATTTAAAGTTACTATTTTTCCATTTCTTTATTGTATCCTTTGGAAGCAAGTCACCATGTCTAGCTCACACTCAAAGGGGAGTGGTTAATTAAGCTCCACTTGCTGGGTGAAGTGTAATACCCTGAATTTTCACTTTGGTCTGTAATTTTCTGCTCTTATAAATCAACAATTCTTTATTAACTTCTTACACTTTGTCAGGCTGACCGCAGAATGTTATATGCTCTCTCTTATAACGAGCAATGACCTGGCTGAAGTACAGTAACCGCTGTCCTGGTCTAGTGAATAATTTCAGTTCTTTTGCTCTTAAATCTTGATAATGCCGTGATTTCCATGACTCTTCTACCAACCATGAAAGGTTTTACTTAAATGAATCAGTTTGATTATATGTTTTATGGAGAAGTCACAATATGACCCAAACAAATTAATTGTTAGTTATTCCACTGTGATGCTTTCATTTACCCTTCATTGGAACTGTCCAGAAAATAGCCTTATTTTTTGTGATCAAATTTCTGAGCATTGACTGAAGGCCCCTCTCTCTCACTGCCCATTGGTTTTCTAGACAGTAGAAAGCTCTGCTCAAGAACTGGACTGATTTCTGGGCATCTTGTTCATTGAATCGATTTATTGGATTTATGAATGTCCATATATAGGTTCTGAATGATACTAGAGATAATAATTTAGAAGTTTTCCAGGTATTTGGGGGGGAGGGGTTATTTATTTATTTATTTGTTTGTTTTCCAGTTTTAATAAGATATACTGGGGGTTTTCAATTGCCATCCTATTTGTAGGGATTAGACACTGATCTTTAGCTCTATTCAGCGGACAGGAACCAAGAGGCAGCTATACTTTCCTTGAGGGTTTACTTTAGGGTCAGGGTGGAAAATCTAAGCTTAGGTTGTGGAAGATAATTGGGGACAGGCATTTAAGCACTCTTATTGCTGTGTGTTGGACATTTCCTACCACTATCCTTCTCCTTAACCTGAATTCATTTACCGTTCATTTGAATTAAATGATGAAACTTACATAAAATAAAAAAGGATATGAGAGAAATAGAACCAACATAACTGTCTAAAAGGGAAAGAAATAGGAATGGCAATAGCATACAATGGCATTCAAGAATCAAATACAACCTTTTTTTCAATTGAAGTACATTGTTATTTAATTTGGAGGTCCAAATTGGGCTAGTCCAGGCAGCAGATTTATTTATTTTGACTAGCATAGTGTTTTAAAAATGTTTAAATTGGTGCCAGAATTTAAAAATCACAAGATTTTATTTCCATAAAAATTCAGAATCTTGGTTGCTATTGGAGCAGCAAAAGATCTTGCAGGTCTGAGCTCTGTGCCCTTCTGGAAACAATAAGCTGTTGAGTAGTGGTTGCTTCTTTTTGTTGGGTAAGCCATGTTTTTCCAGTTTATAGCAGTCCACCCTGGACAACTTTACTCATTTTAACTTAATGAACTGAATAGTTATTAAGTTTGAAATCTCTGATAATAAGCCTTTCTTTATTAGGATTTTTATGAGCATAATAAAGCAATTTAGTTTTGGATCAATATGGATATTTGATGACTCTGAAAAGAAAAAAAAACTTTTCCTCCAGTGAGATCTGAGAATTTATAGAAGTTCTTAGTAGGAAGGACAAGATGAAAGTTTGGTGCTCTGAACTGTTCAGTAGAGTAATGTGTATTTCTAATTGTTTATGTCTAAATATTTTCATTAATTTCTTTTAAGGATTGGATATGGCAATTAGGTAGTAAATGAAACCAGGAAGTAGGATGAGACCATGAAAGGCATTGCAGCCCAACACATACAGTTATTTAATCAAATTTCTAGACTTTAACTAGATTGCTGAAGTTTGGTCCAGAAAGGTTTGCTCCCTGTGTACAGTGATCGTAAATAACCAAGTTGAGAGTTTTATATATATGGCTAGCCCACTTTACCCTTTCATAATATTTGCTGGCTTAAATAACTGTCACAATAATTAAGTAGTTAATAAAGAATATAAACAATTATTCTGGTGGTCTGTTTTTCAAGTCTATTAATGCCAACTAGAACTCATGTTTGTTATTATATTAACCAATGGATATTTTATCAGTGAATTTACACCACAGGGAATCCATTAGAATGTATCTGCTAATAAACTTTTCTCAATGTCTTTAATACATTCCATATAAAAACTGAAAAATCGTATGTAACAATTATCCAAATAACATGAATGCTTTATTTGATGTATTTGAAATGATATGGTAGAATTTTATTCACTTAGATAAACAATGAAACTAACTGGATTTTCAATAAAAGGTTGGTGTGTAATGGGAGTATAAGGGAAACTACCAGATTATAGAGATCAAAAGAAAGCTGTCTCTGAAAAAATAGGTAATTCTTGCAATAGATTTGAATTCTAGAAAGCAAGCCTTCTCTGTAGGACGTTTGTGGCCTTTAAGGCCATTTTGTTTAATCTCCTTCCTTCACTTGTAAACCCAACCAAAAAAAAAAAAAAAGATCCCTGTGTGATGAAATTTACTTTTTATTATTTGCTTTTGAGAACCAGGATTCAACTCCCAGGGCAGGCAGTTAATGTTGGTTAATAAGAACTATGTTCAACAGCTTTTGTAGGTTTTCACCTCCTTGTGTGCCACTTAAGTGAGAAAAAAACAAAGAGTTTTCCAATGACTTTGGACCTTTTTATAAGACATGCTGAATAATGACTCGCTCCATAGTTAGCTATTGTAGTCAACTAGACATCCCACTGAGGGATGGATTTTTATCATTTTACCAAACCCTCAGAGTTTATGTAGGAGACTCATTATGGGCTGAATATTAAGTCTGTTCAGTTGCTCTTTTCTCACAGTTGATGTTTAAGAGTTTGGGAGAGTCTTTGGTACTGGGGATGTTTTTAATTTGCATATGTTTTATTTTGAGTCATGCCATGTGCTGTAATGAATGACAGGTTATATCTGGAGTACAACAGGAGAACTTTAGAATGCTGAGACTTGATCAATGTGTCTCTCCCTGGGCACTTTTTAATTCAAACTTTCATGTTTACAGTGTTAATTAATGTACTTTGATGCATAAAATGTACATGTGATTTATTACTTTTGGTTGTCTTTATTTTTCAAATATTGATGTATTATAGATCCCATCAATGATTCTACTTTTACTACTTTTATTTTTACTATAATTTTGAGTATAATGACACTACTTTTATTCATTGTTAAAGTAAGTCTGATAGAAAATACACATTTAGAAAGATCTTACTATATAGTCTGAATGCCTTCAGTAATCTTTCCCTACCTTCTAGGATTTTCCTGTTTCCCTATCTTCCTGCCGTGTCAATATTCTCTTTCTCTGAATGTGTGCAACACTGATATATAAAATCTACCACATAAGCTACCATTTGTTTTGAAATTGTTTATTCATAGAATTTGTTTAAAATCCCCAAGAATAGGGTCATCTCCTTCTCTTTTTTTAATTTCCACAATTCTGACCTAATAGACATCTGATCATATAGGTCCAATGAACACTTTATTGTCACATTCTATTGAAATATCTGCATGTCATCTTAACTGTGACCTTGCTCTTTTTCTATCTTAACATTTTATTAAATATGGCATATTTCTTACTCTATGTGATCACAGAGTGGGCAGCTTTCTTGAAAAGAATAATGTAATACAATAGAATTTCCACATTTTACACATGTAAAAACTGTAGTTTTATTTGCACATACATTTGAGGTATACAAATTTACTCCCAGAACAATGTTCTCTTTGAAATTTTCCTCAAAGCGAGTCACTGTGGTCATTTTGTTGCTTTAGGAGCATTGCTTGTAATTCCATTTGCATAGTTAACCTTCTTTTTTCTCTTTACCTTTGCTTGAATGGAAACTTTTTTCCTTCAGAGTTTGTATAGTATATACAGTACTTAATGGTTTTAGCTCATAAATGCAGCATGTGGGAGATATAACTTTCTTTTTTTTCTTAAAAGTCCACCAAGTCTGACTCTGGGATTTCCCTCCTGCAAAACTGTTTGAAAATTTAACCTTAAAACTAATTAAGACTCTCCCTACAGGGCTCCATGAAGATCATTTCTAGAACCAAGATATAAAAGAGGCTTTTCAGAGCCATAGTCACTGGTTCACACTGGTAATTTTAGGGTTGCCCCTTTCAGTCTGGAGGTTCTTCAAATATTTTGCCACTCATGGGGCATAGGACCCTGTGATCCTGGAATGCCAGTGACTAGAATCTGGTCTTCTGCATTGTTCTCTAAGTATCCAAATGGTCACTGCTACCTCAAGCAAAACCAACATGTTCTCTCATTATCTTGAGGTTTCTCTTTGACTTCAAACGCCTCTCCCTCTAATGTCCCACTTTTGAACACTTGACATTACCTCTTCATGTCCTTTAACTCCATCCATACAAGTCAACATTCCTGAGTTAAGAACACACAAAACTCACTGCCTATCTGTGATCTGAAAAAAGGGAAAGATGCATATTAAATTAACCTTGTCAGAAGCCTACTGCCTTTTGTCCCTCAACATTTAACATAATTTTCATTGTAGCAACACATTGATGCACCTCAGAAAGCACGCTCCATTTTCTGAAGAACATGGAATTCAGGAAGGTGTGAGAGAAAAGCATTCAAAACGGGCAGCTGGTTTGAAAGGCCACAGGAGCAGCTGTCATTCATCCAAACCCAGGGCCAACAGACATGTGGTGCTGTCTCACACTTCTACAGTGAGACACGGACATGGTCCACACCTCCACACCTCAACCAGAAGCTCCTTTTCTCAGTTTAAACTTACGTACTTTCTTAAATTTAAGCCCCAAAGAACAAAATGTTTCAACTCTGCCTACTTTCAACAGGTAGCAATACTGTTACTAAGAACTCATGAATAAGGCAGACTTTTGGAACATAGACTGTTAGTAAGGAAAAGAATTTCTGTTCTAGAGTGCACATCGGCCCAAAATGAAAAATGAATGCAATTTACGTTTTGTCTCTTTTCTCCTTCCTTGCATTCTCTTCTTATTTTCTTTCCCCTATTCCAAAATATTTATAGTGTTAGAGGTCACTCTCTGTGGTATCACTGAATAAAAAGAAGGAGCATAATGAACCACTTCACAAGGTAGATGAAATGTTATGAAACAGAGAAAATGGATCACACTGAGAGAGCTCAACAAAGGGAAGAATAAGAAGCCGGAATAGAAGAAAATGGGAAAAGTGGGTATAATTTAAAACCACAACCTCTCACTATCTTAAGGATTCTCCTTGACTTCAAAAGCTACAGCTAAAGGATAGAGAAAGAGACAAAGTATAGGAAGAGAGGACATTCTTTGTAGCAGGGAGTCCACGGACCTGAGACGTGGCAGTAGTGGACTGCTGGGCGGCCCCAGCATCTCTCGGAGAAGCTTCTCATTGCTTCGTCAGCTGATTCTTGCTTGAGGGTCAGAACACAGCAGTCAGCATTTTCTAAAGAAGCTGACTGAATTCTGTATTTTCTCGTTACCTTTTTGGAGTCCCCATTCTCATTTCTATTTTCTTTGTAATATGCTATGACTTCTTCACTTCCGGATTAAATCTCTACATTAGAATTGTGACATTACTGAGCCCAAATTAAAGAATTTTTGAACTTTGATAGTAACGATACATTAAATAGTAAAAGTTGACACAGAATTTGTAATGTTTTGAGCACTTTATATATAAATGCATCTAATCCTTTCAACAACACGATGAGATATGTGTTATCGTCAGTCCCCATTTACAGATGAAACAAGCACCCAAGCATAAAGCACCAGGTGAGTGGTGGAGGAGGACGGCGACCAGGCAGTCTAGCCCTACGTGTCCGTATGTTTATTCTCTCTGCTTCACCTCCTATGTTTTGAAAATGGTAACTGAAGAAGAGATCATTTGATAGCACCAGATAAACTCTTATTTTATCATTAAAAAAATGCAGTCATTGCTTACTCTACCTATTTACCATTACTGCTTTTTTATAGTATTTCTAGAGTGCGTAGTGACTTTCAGACTACTGGCTCATCTTATTTGCACAATACTTTGTTTCCATCCCTATTTTGTCCTTTCCCTGCAGCTTCACACTCAACCTTTGTGTTAGTTCCCCGGAGCTGGTGTAACAAACTCCCACAAACTTGGTGGCTTGCAACAGCAGAGATTTGTATTTTTCAGTTTTGGAGGCCAGAGGTTCAAAATCAAAGTGTCAGGCAGGAATGGTTCTGAAGTCTCTGGGGAAAAATGTGTTCCATGTCTCTCTCCTATGTCTGGTGGCATCTGGTAATCCGTGGCATTCCTTGGTTTGTAGCTTCCTAATTCCACTCTCCACCTGCCTTTCTCTTTGCAAGACTTTCTTCTTTGTGGGTCTCTGTCTCTCAAGACTTTCTCTCCTTTTTCTTAGAAAGACACTAGTCATTGGATTTAAGGCTAAATCTGGGATGATTTCATCTAGAGATCCTTAATTACATCTGCAAACACTATTGTTTACAAATGAGATCACATTTGGAGGTACCAGGGGTTAGTGCTTAGACACGTCTTTTTGGAGGCCACCATTCAACAACTACACTTTATCCCCATTCCCAATCTCAATTAAAGGTATTAGAAGAAAAATTCCTTGAGAAAATAAATCGTGACAGTCAGATTTGGGCATGTAGGTAACAGATTCAGCTTTGCTGGGGACATCCTGCTTGTGTTCAATCTTCTCCTGAAACCTTATGTACCAGATATGGCAAGGGATTGGACCAGGAAATTGAGTGTAGGCTTATAGGTGATAAAATGAGAAGAGGCACCAATTTAAGGCTCGTGAAATTTGGTCTACACTTTTGCCAGTATAGGGCATTTCACCAGGGTGGAGAACATGTGATCTATAACACATGAATCCATGACAGCAGTAAGTGATGTAGAATGATTTAGAGAAATTTTGTCATTTGTCTAAGACTTATTGCTTAATAAACAGAACATTCTCCTGAGTCTTTAAGAAGTTCTATGGAATTAGGGGCATGTAATGATGTGTGTGTGTGTGTGTGTATATATATATATGTATATACATATTTCTGTTAGGATTATTAAGGCCTGTTCTGAGAGCAGATGTATACAATGATTTCAGTCTTTCAAACAGATACAAAATATGTTTGTATTTATTTGGGGGAACTTTAGAAAAAATAGGAATGTGAATGTCTTAAATCTACCCAGTTCATTGATTTATTAAAATGCCTAAAGAAAACTGAATAAACACAATCTTTCCTTCCTTCCTTCCTTCCTTCCATCCATTTTCTTTTCTCTCTAATTTCTTTTTGGATTTCTACACTACAGGGCTAAATTAAATAGTCCATATAAAACAACTAATATAATGATGATCATGAGTAGCTTCTCAGTAAATCTTGTTTATACTCTTATTTTTGGAGAGAATGGTGAAATTTAAAAGCTAAGGAAACAAAATGGATAGAATAAACTAAAAACATATTGAAATGAGTGGTGGTTCAGTTGGCCCTCAAATTGGGATCAGCATCCACAGGAAATCAGTGTTGCTGTGACCTAGGCTGTGATGTAAGGTTAGTAGAATGATTTAGGAAAATCAGCATTGGATCCGAAGCCAGAAGGCATATTATAGTCCTGGGTCTTTCATTTACTAGTAATTTGACCTTGAAAAACTTACTTAATTTATTTAAACCCTTATTTTCTCATCTGAAAAATGAAGACTGATGACATATGCCCTAACTCTGTTTTGTGAATATCCAATGAAATAAAGGGCTGTAGAAATGTGAGGTGTTACTTTTTATTAAATGAATGCAGTGAATTCACATTTCACAAAGTCAGATATGCCCCATTTCTATGTCTTAAATCCCTCACTACCCCAGACCATGAAGGTGTCCTGTTTTCATGGGGGAATCCCATCTGGTGTATGTGGCCTACTGAAAAGTAGACATGAAATAGTGAGACAATAAAACACAGTTGGATGTAGCCAGAGAAAGTAACTTGAGAGTATTATATTGAAACTATCATTGAATAGGAGCTTTATATGAGTCAGAATATTTCAGAAGTTAGATTTCATCTGGAAGATGCTCTCTTCTGCTAAATTATAACTCTTTCACCAGGGAAGCCCCGGGAACTCAGAGCAAAAAGGAAAGATAAGAGCTTAGTGTGACTAGAGAGATATCATGATTGGGAGCATGAATGCTGTGGTAGATATTTTTCAGAACATTTGTAAGGGATGAGGACTTTAAAAATGTATTCAGTGAGCTTACTTTTTGGTGGATAGGAGGTAGACAGTAAACATAACAAGTAAGATATATAATGTTATATCTTATAAAATTGTAAGTAGTCTAGATGAAAAATGGCACCAACCACATAAAAATAAAACCTAGGAGTAAGGGGGACTGGAGGTGAAGAAATTGGGGGTGCTGAAGACCAGTTTTAAATAGGATGGTCAGGGAAGTTTTAACTGGCCAATTGAAAATGGAATGAAATTTGAAGAAGGTAAAGTAGCCAATTGCATCTATATCGTGGAAGAACATTCCAGGGGGAGAGAGAGAGAACAGCCAAGGGCAGTGTCTTCAGGTGGGAACGTAGTTGATGAGCTCAGGAACCGCATGGCTGTCAGAGAGTTGACAAGGTAGGAAACATTGACCCTTAGCTTCTGCTCTCTCTGGGTGTTCTATTATCTATTTGCTGTAACCATTATATCCAAATTTCAGCTCTAATTGGTCTAAACCTTTCCATTCCATATCAATATACCCATGTATATTTTACATGCAAAGTATATCATTTAAAAATATTTTATTAAAGCATATTTGTATTATGTCAGAACATATACTATATAAATACATCCACAAATACAAATACATGTGTGTGTTTACAATGTTTTGATTACACTGTATATAGCCTTTATTCCATAATTTGGGGTTAATCTTTCCCAATTAATCATTCAAAAAAATGTCAGGTATGTTGTTGAAGGTATTCCTCTCCCCCACCCCATATGTATTGTTATTTGGGTTGGAGAGTTTCCAGATAGTAGTTTGGGTCAAGTAGGTTATCCAGAGTAAATTGGCAAAACTACCTTTTTTTACAAGTTGCTGACTTAACAATGTTATATTTGGGGAGTATACCATGCAATATACTTACAATGAAGCATTTTGAAATAAGTATAAAATATTAATTGGCTATTGCACTTGTGTAAGTAGAATTTGTTTCTTGTTATCTAAAGGAGATATTCTCTGTTCATTTCAACTAGAAATTAGACTTCAGCTCTTGGAAAAAAATAAATGCATAGATTTGTGGACATAGATATCCACATATCTGACTATAATATATGTATATATGTCTATAATCTATTTAACCAATCTAGATACAATCTAGATATTAATCTAGATATAGTAATCTAATCTATTTAACTATTATTAATGTAGACAAAATGGAGTTAACATTGACAACTCAAAGCCCTTTCTTCTCTTTGGAGCATACATTTGGGTTTCCTCCCAAATCTGTGTTCCAGATTGCAATCCCTAAGATCCCAAAAAACATTGCTAATTGTTTTACAGCTTTGGCTTTTTTTGTTGTGGTTGTTGATGGTGCCTTTCTAGCTATATTGCTATGGATAAACCCAGATAAATTTGGGTTTTTAAATTAAGTGTAAGTTCTCTTATCCATACCTTATTATATGTTCAGCTTATTCTTTCTAATATTGTCCTATAATTATGACCCTAGGACAGGAGCGGAAGATGGCGGCGTGAGTAGAGCAGCGGAAATCTCCTCCCAAAACAACATATATCTATGAAAATATAACAAAGACAACCCTTCCTAGAATAAAGACCAGAGGACACAGGACAATATCCAGACCACATCCGCACCTGAGAGAACCCAGCGCCTCGCGAAGGGGGTAAGATACAAGCCCCGGCCCCGCGGGAGCCGAGCGCCCCTCCCCCCAGCTCCCGGCGGGAGAAGAGCAGGCAGAGCGGGAGGGAGACGGAGCCCAGGACTGCAGAACACCCAGCCCCAGCCATCCGGACCAGAGCGCAGACACAGTATGTGCCCAGGGGGCCCTGGATGCTAGGGAACCAGGGCAGCAAGAACAGTGAGCAGGCACTGGAGGCTGGGCGACAGCGGACATAAGAAAAGCGCGCGACCATTTTTTTTTTTTTTTTTTGCTTTTTTGCTGCTTTGTTTTGGCGAGCGCTTTTTGGAAGTCTTAAAGGGACAGGGACCCCGATATTAGGGAAACAGGGCAGAAAGACCGGTGAGCAGAGGCCTGAGGCTGGCACCGGAGAATAAAGAAAAACGAACGACCACCTTTTTTTCTTTTTTAATTAAAAAAATTTTTTTTTTTTTTAATTAAAAAAATTTTTTTTCTTGTTTTTTTTTGTGGTCGTTGTTTTGTTTTGGCGGGTGCTTTTTGGAAGTCTTAAAGGGGCAGGGCGGGCCACTTAATCCAGAGGTAGGGAATCCGGGATCTCTGGGCACCCTAACCCCTGGGCTGCAGGGAGCAGGGAGGCCCCTTACGGAGATAAATAGCCTCCCAGCAGCTCCTGCTCCAACGCGACTCCACCATTTTGGAGTAGCTGCCCGAGCCAGGCCACGCCCACAGCAACAGCGGAGATTAACTCCATAGCAGCCGGGCAGGAAGCAGAAACCCTGTCTGCGCGCAGCTGCGCAGCACAAGCCACTAGAGGCCGCTGTTCTCCCAGGAGAGGAGGGCCACAAACCAACAAGAAAGGAAGTCCTTCCAGCCGTCACTCGTCCCAGTTCTGCAGACTATTCCTATCACCATGAAAAGGCAAAGCTACAGGCAGACAAAGATCACAGAGACAACACCAGAGAAGGAGACAGACCTAACCAGTCTTCCTGACAAAGAATTCAAAATAAGAATCATAAACATGCTGACAGAGATGCAGAGAAATACGCAAGAGAAATGGGATGAAGTCCGGAAAGAGATCACAGATGCCAGAAAGGAGATTGCAGAAATGAAGCAAACTCTGGAAGGGTTTATAAGCAGAATGGATAGAATGCAAGAGGCCATTGATGGAATTGAAATCAGAGAACAGGAACGCATGGAAGCTGACATAGAGAGAGACAAAAGGATCTCCAGGAATGAAACAATATTAAGAGAACTGTGTGACCAATCTAAAAGGAGCAATATCCGTATTATAGGGGTCCCAGAAGAAGAAGAGAGAGGCAAAGAGATGGAAAGTATCTTAGAAGAAATAATTGCTGAAAACTTCCCCACACTGGGGGAGGAAGTAATCAAACAGACCACGGAAATACACAGAACCCCCAACAGAAAGGATCCAAGAAGGGCAACACCAAGACACATAATAATTAAAATGGCAAAGATCAAGGACAAGGAAAGAGTGTTAAAGGCAGCTAGAGAGAAAAAGGTCACCTATAAAGGGAAACCCATCAGGCTAACGTCAGATTTCTCAAAAGAAACCCTACAGGCCAGAAGAGAATGGCATGATATATTTAATACAATGAAACAGAAGGGCCTTGAACCAAGGATACTGTATCCAGCACGACTATCATTCAAATATGACGGTGGGATTAAACAATTCCCAGACAAACAAAAGCTGAGGGAATTTGCTTTCCACAAACCACCTCTACAGAACATCTTACAGGGACTGCTCTAGATGGGAGCACTCCTAGAAAGAGCACAGCACAAAACACCCAACATATGAAGAATCGAGGAGGAGGAACAAGAAGGGAGAGAAGAAAAGAATCTCCAGACAGTGTATATAACAGCTCAATAAGCGAGCTAAGTTAGGCAGTAAGATACTAAAGAGGCTAACCTTGAACCTTTGGTAACCACGAATTTAAAGCCTGCAATGGCAATAAGTACATATCTTTCAATAGTCACCCTAAATGTTAATGGGTTGAATGCACCAATCAAAAGACACAGAGTAACAGAATGGATAAAAAAGCAAGACCCATCTATATGCTGCTTACAAGAAACTCACCTCAAACCCAAAGACATGTACAGACTAAAAGTCAAGGGATGGAAAAACATATTTCAAGCAAACAACAGTGAGAAGAAAGCAGGGGTTGCAGTACTAATATCAGACAAAATAGACTTCAAAACAAAGAAAGTAACAAGAGATAAAGAAGGACACTACATAATGATAAAGGGCTCAGTCAAACAAGAGGATATAACCATTCTAAATATATATGCACCCAACACAGGAGCACCAGCATATGTGAAACAAATACTAACAGAACTAAAGGGGGATATAGACTGCAATGCATTCATTCTAGGAGACTTCAAAACACCACTCACCCCAAAGGATAGATCCACTGGGCAGAAAATAAGTAAGGACACGGAAGCACTGAACAACACAGTAGAGCAGATGGACCTAATAGACATCTATAGAACTCTACATCCAAAAGCAGCGGGATATACATTCTTCTCAAGTGCACATGGAACATTCTCCAGAATAGACCACATACTAGGCCACAAAAAGAGCCTCAGAAAATTCCAAAAGATTGAAATCCTACCAACCAACTTTTCAGACCACAAAGGCATAAAACTAGAAATAAACTGTACAAAGAAAGCAAAGAGGCTCACGAACACATGGAGGCTTAACAACACGC
Organism: Manis pentadactyla; assembly: GCF_030020395.1. Classification (NCBI taxonomy): domain Eukaryota; kingdom Metazoa; phylum Chordata; class Mammalia; order Pholidota; family Manidae; genus Manis; species Manis pentadactyla. The sequence continues at coordinate 16,170,214 of NC_080026.1, forward strand.
TCCTAAATAATCAATGGATCAATGACCAAATCAAAATGGAGATCCAGCAATATATGGAAACAAATGACAACAACAACACTAAGCCCCAACTTCTGTGGGACGCAGCAAAAGCAGTCTTAAGAGGAAAGTATATAGCAATCCAAGCATATTTAAAAAAGGAAGAGCAATCCCAAATGAATGGTCTAATGTCACAATTATCGAAATTGGAAAAAGAAGAACAGATGAGGCCTAAGGTCAGCAGAAGGAGGGACATAATAAAGATCAGAGAAGAAATAAATAAAATTGAGAAGAATAAAACAATAGCAAAACTCAATGAAACCAAGAGCTGGTTCTTTGAGAAAATAAACAAAATAGATAAGCCTCTAGCCAGACTTATTAAGAAGAAAAGAGAGTCAACACAAATCAACAGTATCAGAAACGAGAAAGGAAAAATCACGACGGACCCCACGGAAATGCAAAGAATTATTGGAGAATACTATGAAAACCTATATGCTAACAAGCTGGGAAACCTAGGAGAAATGGACAACTTCCTAGAAAAATATAACCTTCCAAGATTGACCCAGGAAGAAACAGAAAATCTAAACAGACCAATTACCAGCAACGAAATTGAAGAGGTAATCAAAAAACTACCAAAGAACAAAACCCCCGGGCCAGATGGATTTACCTCGGAATTTTATCAGACATACAGGGAAGACATAATACCCATTCTCCTTAAAGTTTTCCAAAAAATAGAGGAGGAGGGGATACTCCCAAACTCATTCTATGAAGCTAACATCACCCTAATACCAAAACCAGGCAAAGACCCCACCAAAAAAGAAAACTACAGACCAATATCCCTGATGAACGTAGATGCAAAAATACTCAACAAAATATTACCAAACCGAATTCAAAAATACATCAAAAGGATCATACACCATGACCAAGTGGGATTCATTCCAGGGATGCAAGGATGGTACAACATTCGAAAGTCCATCAACATCATCCACCACATCAACAAAAAGAAAGACAAAAACCACATGATCATCTCCATAGATGCTGAAAAAGCATTTGACAAAGTTCAACATCCATTCATGTTAAAAACTCTCAGCAAAATGGGAATAGAGGGCAAGTACCTCAACATAATAAAGGCCATCTATGATAAACCCACAGCTAACATTATATTGAACAGCGAGAAGCTGAAAGCATTTCCTCTGAGATCGGGAACTAGACAGGGATGCCCACTCTCTCCACTGTTATTTAACATAGTACTGGAGGTCCTAGCCATGGCAATCAGACAAAATAAAGAAATACAAGGAATCCAGATTGGTAAAGAAGAAGTTAAACTGTCACTATTTGCAGATGACATGATACTGTACATAAAAAACCCTAAAGACTCCACCCCAAAACTACTAGAACTGATATCGGAATACAGCAAAGTTGCAGGATACAAAATCAACACACAGAAATCTGTGGCTTTCCTATATACTAACAATGAACCAACAGAGAGAGAAATCAGGAAAACAACTCCATTCACAATTGCATCAAAAAAAATAAAATACCTAGGAATAAACCTAACCAAAGAAGTGAAAGACTTATACTCTGAAAACTACAAGTCACTCTTAAGAGAAATTAAAGGGGACACTAACAGATGGAAACTCATCCCATGCTCGTGGCTAGGAAGAATTAATATCGTTAAAATGGCCATCCTGCCCAAAGCAATATACAGATTTGATGCAATCCCTATGAAACTACCAGCAACATTCTTCAATGAACTGGAACAAATAATTCAAAAATTCATATGGAAACACCAAAGACCCCGAATAGCCAAAGCAATCCTGAGAAAGAAGAATAAAGTAGGGGGGATCTCACTCCCCAACTTCAAGCTCTACTATAAAGCCATAGTAATCAAGACAATTTGGTACTGGCACAAGAGCAGAGCCACAGACCAATGGAACAGACTAGAGAATCCAGACATTAACCCAGACATATATGGTCAATTAATATTTGATAAAGGAGCCATGGACATACAATGGCGAAATGACAGTCTCTTCAACAGCTGGTGCTGGCAAAACTGGACAGCTACATGTAGGAGAATGAAACTGGACCATTGTCTAACCCCATATACAAAAGTAAACTCAAAATGGATCAAAGACCTGAATGTAAGCCATGAAACCATTAAACTTCTGGAAGAAAACATAGGCGAAAACCTCTTAGACATAAACATGAGTGACCTCTTCTTGAACATATCTCCCCGGGCAAGGAAAACAACAGCAAAAATGAGTAAGTGGGACTATATTAAGCTGAAAAGCTTCTGTACAGCAAAAGACACCATCAATAGAACAAGAAGGATCCCTACAGTATGGGAGAATATATTTGAAAATGACACATCCGATAAAGGCTTGACGTCCAGAATATATAAAGAGCTCTCACGCCTCAACAAACAAAAAACAAATAACCCAATTAAAAAATGGGCAGAGGAACTGAACAGACAGTTCTCCAAAAAAGAAATACAGATGGCCAACAGACACATGAAAAGATGCTCCACATCGCTAATTATCAGAGAAATGCAAATTAAAACTACAATGAGGTATCACCTCACACCAGTAAGGATGGCTGCCATCCAAAAGACAAACAACAACAAATGTTGGCGAGGCTGTGGAGAAAGGGGAACCCTCCTACACTGCTGGTGGGAATGTAAGTTAGTTCAACCATTGTGGAAAGCAGTATGGAGGTACATCAAAATGCTCAAAACAGACTTACCATTTGACCCAGGAATTGCACTCCTAGGAATTTACCCTAAGAACGCAGCAATCAAGTTTGAGAAAGACAGATGCACCCCTATGTTTATTGCAGCACTATTTACAATAGCCAAGAATTGGAAGCAACCTAAATGTCCATCAATAGATGAATGGATAAAGAAGATGTGGTACATATACACAATGGAATACTACTCAGCCATAAGAAAAGGGCAAATCCAATCATTTGCAGCAACATGGATGGAGCTGGAGGGTATTATGCTCAGTGAAACAAGCCAAGCGGAGAAAGAGAAATACCAAATGATTTCACTTATCTGTGGAATATAAGAACAAAGGAAAAACTGAAGGAACAAAACAGCAGCAGAATCACAGAACTCAAGAATGGACTAACAGGTACCAAAGGGAAAGGGACTGGGGAGGATGGGTGGGTAGGGAGGGATAAGGGGGGGAGAAGTAGGGGGGTATTAAGATTAACATGCATGGGGGGGTAGGAGAAAAGGGAGGGCTGTACAACACAGAGAAGGCAAGTAGTGATTCTACAACAGGTTGCTACGCTGATGGACAGTGACTGTAAAGGGGTTTATAGGGGAGACCTGGTATAGGGGAGAGCCTAGTAAACATAATATTCGTCATGTAAGTGTAGATTAGTGATAGCAAAAAAAAAAAAAAAAAAAAAAAAAAAAAGGGCAGTTCCTGTGTGGTAACCTCCAACGAGTTCTACACAAGGGTGTAAAGGGCATATAAAAGTGTAGGCAAAGGGTCTGTTTGTGTTTATACAGAGGATCAAAGCCTAATTGGGCTACCCCGAAAATGAACTAAGATATGATATGAAAAAGAACTTCCAACATCTGCACCCTCTGGAAGACTCATGCCAGAAGATGATCATCAAAAAACCCCAACAAAGATCCACGCACTGCTACAGCTGTAGATGCACTCATCCCACCAGTTCCTGGACCTGCCATGGGAATGAGGAAGGAGATATCTAAGCTGGCCTGTGCATACAGTAAAACAACAAAATTGGACTGGATCTATACTGTTGGAACTCAACCAAGAATTTGGAGAAGTGCAAATTGTAGCGCACCAAAGTCTTACAACTACAAACTATTTATTGTTAAAAGAACATATGGCATGTGAACAGTCCCCAGGAATGGGTTGTTTTAATTTGTCTGATTTCTCTCAGACTGTTCAAGTTCATTTGGACAATATCCACCATATCATAGATAAGTTTTCACAAATGCCTAAGGTGCCTAACTGGTTTTCTTGGTTTCACTGCAGATGGCTGGTAATTACAGATATGCTTTGGTTATGTAACTATACTCCTATTATGTTAATGTGTGTGTGCAATTTAAGTAGTAGCTTAAAACCTATACATGCTGAAGTTACTCTACAAGAAGATATATCAAAGAAATAATCAATCTTCCCATGTTTTCTTCCGCCTGCTACTTCTATAGCTTTTCTTCTTCCTTCCTAATTACAACCCTTAAATAGAATTCGTGCCTCATATCAAATTTACCGAGTATCATAATTCTTCCAAGTGGTAAAGATACCTCAAGACAAATGCTGGGCATAGAAGCCACAGGGCATAAATATGCAAAGAAGTAAAAAGCTAACTTTTTCAAACAATAAGGCTTCTCTCTCACTTACCAACTTCACATTTCCCTGTATGGCCCCGGAAGATGACTGGTTAGCCAGAGACGGGTAAGATTCCTCAAGGGAGGAACAACCTAAGACAGGCACAGTCGCAGGGGGGCCATCAGGTGAGAAATTGGGGATCAACAGAGGTGAGGCTTAGAACCTCACCCCCCCGTTCTGAGAGAAATCTTCTGCATACGTGGATGTTTTATTGCCCTGGTCTAGCTTGGATTAACACATAGTCTACAGGCACACACCTGATCATCTACATGTGCTCTCTTACAACACTAAACTATGTTTTCTACCTTTATCTTGTATCTACCTACCACTTCAGCATTTTATTAAAAATAATAATAATAAAGAGAGAAATGTGGTATCCACATATAAATCAAGTATAAAAACCAAATCAGTATTCATATTTGAACTGACTGTTTATAGTTCATAATGTATGAGCAAAACTGAAAGTTTCTGTGATGACTGCCCTTGTACTGTTCACTATGTAACTTATTCATTATGTAAGAATTTGTTCTACATGTAAAAACTTGTTTGTTATGCCTCAGAAGATTGGAGACTGACAAAAATTAGGCTTGGGGTGGAATAATGATTGTGCATTGAGCATTGACTCCCCTATACAGAATTTTATTGTCGTTAACAACCATTTGATCAATAAATATGAGAGATGCCCTCACAAAAAAAAAAAAAAAAAAAAAAAAAAAAGGACAGACTTCCAATGGTAAAATAAATTAGTAACCGGGATGTAATGTATAGCATAAGGAATATAGTCAAGATATTGTAACAGCCTGGTAGGGTGATAGCTGGAACCTAGAATTATGTATATAAATGTTCTACCACTGTGTTGTACACTTGAAACTCATGTAATGTAATACTGTGTGTCAACTACCCTTCAATAAAAAATAATTATTAAAAAAAAAAAAAAAAATGGGCAGAGGACCTGAATAGACATTTTTCCAAAGACATTCAAAGGGCCAACAGACACATGAAAAGATGCTCAAATTTACTGATCATCAGGGAAATGAAAATCAAAACTATAAAGAGATATCAATTCTCAGCAGTCATAATGCCTAGTATCAACAAGACAAGAAATAACATATATTGGCAAGGATAGGGTGAAAAAGGAACCCTCATACATTGCTGGTGGGATTGCGAGTTGGCACAGCCACTATGGAAAGCAGTATGAAGGTTTCTCAAAAAACTAAAAGTAGAAATACCATAAAACCCAGCAATTCCACTACTGGGAATCTACCCAAAGAAAACAAAATCATTAATTTTAAAAGATATATGCACCCCTATGTTTACTGCAGCATTATTTAAAATAGCCAAGATATGGAAGCAACCTAAGTGTCCATCAATAGATGAATGGCTAAAGAAGTGGTATATACATACAATGGAATATTATTCAGCCATAAAAAATAAAGAAATCTTGCCATTTGCAACATGGATGGATCTAAAGGATATTACACTAAGTGAAATAAGTCAGAGAAAAATGGTTTCACTTATATATGGAATCTGAAAAACAAAACAAACAAACAAAACAGAAATAGACTCATCAACACAAAGAGCAGATGGTTGGTTACCATGGGAGGGGAGGAAGTTGGGTAAAATAGGTGAAGGAGATAAAGAGGTACAAACTTCAAATTTTAAGATAAAATTTAATCACAGGGATGCAAGTATAGCACAAGAAATATAGTTCATAATACTGTAATTCTTTATATAGTAAACTGTACTTATGGTGAACATGTAGTAATGTATACAACTGATGAATCACTAAGTTGTTCATCTGAAACCAATATTGTATATAAACTATATTTCAATAAAAACTGTTTGAAAAAAAAAAAAAAAAAAATTATGACCCTAATATAATTTAATTGCCTTGTTTTTATGTACATAATGACACTGGTCCTCTGACAGAGATTTTTAAGGACTCTTCTGCTTCCCAAATCCTGGCTTGTCTTTCAATCAAGACACTGAAGTTAGAATGAGAAAATCCTTTTTCTAATTTGATAGCATTCTAAAAAAATTTTAAGAAGCTTATTCACTTTTTATTATTGTGAAAATAATGCTCAACAAACTACCAGTGTTAAGGACATTCTTTCCTCCCTCTTTATCAAATGGTAAATTTCTGCATGTATAGATTTCAACTGCAGTGATATTGTGAGTTTCTAACAGTACACACTCAACTACTTTACTCAGCAATGGAAAGGACAATAAAAATTTCAAATGTTTCAAATGTCCCCCAAATTTTATTTATATGAAAACAAACTTTTTATCTGAATATAAAAGAAATAAAATCTTATGAATGCTAAGATAGAAAAAAAAAATCCTGACCTAATAGCTTAAGAGAACAACATTGCCCATGGATGTTTACACCTGTAAAAAAGTTTTCATGCTCATTTTCTATATATAATTGAAATAACACTGAAAGAGTTAACTCATGGGATGACAAATTAAAAAACATGTTTTATAATATTTTTCCTCATATTTCCTAAAGATTTTATAATTAGTGAGTAAGCAATTGGCACAGTTTTCTGAATGTCTGTCTTCCTGCAGAACTGAACTAAAGTTTTAAATCATTTTATTTCATATGCATTACTTATGTTATTTGAATCTCAAATTATTTGAGTACTATGTTTTCTTGGTTGTTGTAATTTCTAATCTGAAACTGGGGGAGATTTGTTTCAATTAATCCATGTCTAGGAGAAGTATGTTCATCAGATAACTGTAGTCTCTGAGTTCCTATTACAATGGAAATATGCCATTAGGCAGGAGACATTATATATTCTTCGTTTGTGTCATCAAAATTCCTAAATCCACTCTGGGAACATGAATATTAAAGTTGTTTGGTTATCCTGGAAGTCTGATACCCAAAGCAAATGGTGTAGAAGGCCTTTCAGTTTCCATCTGTGTTAAAGGGAAAACAAATAATGTCAACGACCATAGTAAATTCTGCACAGATAGAAAAATATGCCTCCTTGATAGAATCTTCAAAAGTAAGCAACTCGTTCTCACAATTCTTGTGGTGAATTCAATGGTGTCTCAGTACAGTGGGCAGAGTCAGGGCATGGAAGCATTTTTTTGACATGATGCTCTCTAGGGAATTTAACTTTATTCCTCTCATAAGTACGAAATGGCAAGAGGACCAGTGCCTTTGATTCTTCAAAATGTGGTTCAATTTTTGTAACTGTACTACCTTTTCTCTGTTTGAAGTCTAAGATTTTGTACTACGCAATCTGGCAGCTAGTTACAAAATGGAAAAATATTGCTTCAAATCAAATTTGATGAGAGCAATAATACAAAATTTTCACGATCTATCTTCCAAGTTATAATACTGCATTTGACAACAAATACACGTTTTCTCTTTTCCTGTTTTTACGTTTTCTGATGTCACCTGTAGGAATCTGATAGAATTCTAAAACTATTTATCATTCTGATTTCTAGCTCTGTCCAGATGTTTAGCTACAGGGCAGTGTTATTGCCCAGATTAGCACAGCTGGTTAGAAGACACTGTGCTAAATATGCAGAGCATCTGTGGTTTGTCTTAGGCGGTTGAATTTCAATTAATTAAATGTGCAGCTAATTTACAAAGATCATGCCTTTCAGTTAAACTGACTGCGGAGCAGAACTAATTTTAAAAGACAAGAATGAATAGTATAACAAAAAACTTAAAAAAACAAATAGCCCCAGACTATACAGAGTGAAAATAAATATTTAAATTTAAAAAACCCCACTGTCCTTCTATCTAGACAGCATGAGTCTATTTTCAATATTGTTAGAAGAAACAAGAACATCTTTGTAAGATTACCTGAAAACTAAACTCTTTGATTTCATTAAGAATTTAGTTTGAGGGGCCACCATTTCCTCCTGTGTCCTTTCCACTTTGGTATTTACTTTTATATAGGGTAAAAAAAAAATTGAATCAAAAGTAATCACTCCAAAAACATTATACTGAGCCAAAATTAATCAGATGGCAGCTATAGTTTATCCCACTTATGATTACAGTTGTGATGTTTAGATGAATTTCCTGGCTTAATATTTTGTTAGGAGGTCTTTTGTCATTATTTAGACATTTGGAAAATGGATTTTATGAAAAAAATATTCTAACAGTGAATGTTTACAGAACCTTCTGAACATCTGAAACAAATTAAATAAGCTTGTAAATGTAATAAATAAGCTAACTTGAAGAGTACTAGGGAATAAACAAAACTTGATTCCGTTTTCTTTGGCTAGCAACAAATAATTTTATTTGTAATGGTTTCTGCAATCTCTGTAGTATACATGTCAGATACCTGCCTAACACAAGGGACCACCAGACTGATTAGTTAAAAAAAAAAAAAAAGAAAGAAAAAAAAGACAAAACCGGAGTCCAAGCTCAGATTTTACACATAACACAAATTTGGAATTATGCAGTTTTTAAATATTTAAATGTGTGAAAATTCATTGTATTTTTTTTTTTTTTTGCTATTCTGTGCACTTATAAGTGTCCTCCCTGTACCTCAAATTTATATGTTGAAGCTCCAAACCCCCATGTTTTTTAACTGGAGATGGGGCCTTTAAGAAGGTGAGTAGGGCTAAATTAGGTCATAAAGATGGAGCTCTGATCTGAAAGAACTGATGAACTTAAAAAATAGGAAGACACACTAAAGATCCCCCTCTACCACGTGAGGGCACAGTAAGATGGCCACAGGCAAGCCAGGAGAATGGTTTACCAGAACCCAATCATGTTGGCACCCTGATTTCAGACTTCCAGCCTCCATACTGTGAGAAAATAAATTTCTGTTGTTTAAACCACCCAGTCTATGGCGTTTTGGTATGGCAACCCAAGCAGATTAAGACAAGGGGCCTCATCCAATTATGATACCTGCTTTTAACGAAGAAATGCTTACCCATTGAATGAGGTTATAAAGCTTCTTCTTAGCTCAAACACTACTAAGGGGTTTGCATAATTGATTTCAGCTTGCTATGAAATGTTCATCTTAAGAGTAGAACAGTTATTTTACTAGTAAAAGGGTTAATTGGGGACATTCAAGCTATGGCAAAACCATAGGCGTGTCTGGAGAATGAAGGAGAGGACTGCTCTTTTATAGAGGTAAAGGACAGACTTGGGAGGGCGGTTTCTAAGCGAAAAGTCCATTAGAGTAAACTGGGAGTTTCATGGTCCCGGCTTCTTATTGGCTGAATTGTGACAGTTACTTATTGGCTGGACTGTTGCCAAAAGTGGCCTAAACCTTCCTTCCTTCCCCCTGCTGGGTAGTAAAGCAGCTAAAATAGTGTCAGATTTGTGAATGGTGGGATGTGAGAGCTCCCCCTGCAGGCCTCCTGATGCCATGTCAGTAAGGTTTCCCTTTATTTTCACAGAAGTTCACAGTACAGATAATCATAAATTGTAATTAACTCATGGGTAAGTTAATTGTCATAAGCTTTATTTTACAAGAAAGTGAACTCTGCACCTTGGTTATCATAAAGCACCTTGGTTATAGCATACTCTTGAATTCTTGAAGGCAAGAAACCATCCCTAAGGGGAATTTTAAACTTCATCACCTGCTTAAAAGATCCATGGGACATTTCCAGTTTCCCTGAAATTGGTAACAATATCTGGCTTTTAAAAACAGGAGAAATTAAACTTTGTAGCATTCTGCTATTTGAATGACCTACTCCGTGGAATTACAGCAGAAAACTAATCCTTTAGGAGCGATGCCTCTATCAATCTTTGGATTTTTCTAATGTGGAAGCTACTCAATTGCATCTCAGAAATCAGGGAGGTAATTACTCATGCAGACAGCACAAAATGAAAGAAAAAAATGCAAGTTCTGCTGAATGTCCCTTTTAGAACAAGCTGTGAAACAAGGAAAACAGCCTCTATAATCAGTCAAATTCTTCCACTAATTTTTCAGGTGTTGAAGGCTGTGGTGAGAATACATGCTATGAAAGTTAACAAAGCAAAGTGGCTTTAAGAGTGGGTTTTATAGGAGAGAGAAAAAGGAGGAACAGGGATTTCTTATTTTTAAGCAAGAATTCCTCTGGCAGTGAAGTTCAGTCTTCCAACTTTATTGCTTTAAGTGCATGCTTTGGGACTTAAGTCTGATGGTATCTTATGGGTCATTTATCGAAAGTCTTGTCACTCTATATATTATAAATATTATACAAAATTATTATTCACTGAGGTGAATTAACACTGCAAATATTTGACTGGTGTAGGTTGGGACTTTTAAAAATCTAGAGAGGTCATATTAGGAAACTGAATAAGCTGTAGGAAAGAATTTGAGAGATTCTGCATTGGTACATTCTAGATTACTTCAGATTTTTCTGTATTCCAAAAATCTAAAGAATTTATACCTCTAGCTGAAAGTTCCACTTTGCCATAAATGTTTGCCTCTAAGCATTAAGTAACTAAGCAGGCTTCAGTTTCTTTCCAGAATACCGAAGGGAGACAGCAATGTTAGGAAGTTTGCAGATGCTCAGGTTTGGCATCCCTTAAGTTTTTGTTTTTGATACTGTGGACACAAAGATTTGGTTATAAGCGCTCTCTCCCTTCTACTCAGCCTTCCCTGTCCCCCAGTCAGACCTATGCATTTCTCACTTGAGGTATTTAGTTTAAATATTTAATCTAAATTAGCATATCTCTTTCTTCTGAGGGAAATTGAAGGAGTTTTCCCTTAAAGGGATAAGACTAAGCAAGCCTTTCATTATTATGACCAAGGTCACATAGACTCCAAATATGCTAACTTCTGGTTGAAGCTCTTTTTTATAGATAACCCATCTTTCAGATTGCCAGCCATATGAGAGCAATTTCATACCATGAAAATGCTAAAAAAATGATATAATTTTCTCAGGCTGCTAGCTTTTTGGTGATGCTACAACTACAGAAATGAGAAATAGCTTTTTAAAGAATATTGATATTTCTAATCTCTATGAATGAGCTAGCTGTACCCTTGATTTTAGCAGTACTTTTTTTTTTTCTTTCTGGAAGTTGGGTAATTGTGACTTTTGTAACCATTTAAAAAGTCATCACAGTCAGCAGGCCAAGAAACAGAAGGTGTGGAAGTTAGTGCTTATCACTAGGGCTTTTGTGTGGCCTTTAAAGGAATTGCAGGTCAAAGAGGTTTCATTTTGGACAGGTTCCAGATAATGCAAAAGTAAGTGGCTTTTCATCAAAAATTCAATTCAGGGTTCACAAAACTGTAGTAAGATGTACAGATTGGGTTCTATGTCTCCTCTTAGTCTTTCTATTTACAGTTGGTTTGTATCAAATTACCACTTTCTAGAATGGTGAAAATCTTATTGGCTGACATAGTTTTTGAATAATGAAGTGAGTTCAGTCTTGATGCCTAATATTTAAAAGAGTGAATCAGAATTCAAAGAATGTAGAAAAAGAGAGGCATCAAATGAATAATGTCATTGAAATTTTACATAAACTAAGAGTGCCAACTATAATCACAGGAGACCTAGATTCATTTCTGTCATATTGATTTTTTGGGAAGTTTCGAGTTTTTCTGTATCTAAATACTTTTCCACATAAGTAGCTATGTGGGTACAACAACTGGCATAAAAATACACATACACAAAATGGTATGGGGGTATAAAAGAAGGGAGACACTACAGTGTTGTACATCAAGGAAATGCCATGGAGGAAGTGACATTTCAAATGAACTTAAAGTAGGCAGTAGAATTTCTATTGACAAAGAGGATCTCAATAGTGCTTTGGGTAGACTAATCTGACCACAATGTGTAGGATGGATAAAATATGAATGGGGAGACAAGACATGAGTGGTGGTTCTGGTGGTCAAGGTAAGGAATATAAACAGTGTGAACCTGGGTGGTGGCAACAAGAGTGGGAAGAAGGGTGTGTGATGCAAAAGGCATTGAGATTTGGGAACTAATTTTAAAATTGAGCATAAAAATGAGAAAAACCTGAATATAAATTTTGGAGTTGAGAAACTAAAAATATGGCTGAGATGTAAAAAGTGTAGAAATGATCAGTTTATTGTTACAATTAGGGAATGAGGATCAGGAATTAAGAGTTATAAGTGGGAATCAATTTCCTTAAGTGTGATATTGGAGGCAATGGAAATGATTGTGTTTCTTGAATAGAAGAGAGCAAAAAAGGAAGGAAGGGGTCTTAAGGGCAGAGTGGAAACTGTCACCTTTCCAAGTTGGCAGGATAAAAAGAAGTCATTGCAAGGTGAATGTTTATATCTGAGAGTCTAACAGAGGGCATTTTCAAGGATGGTTAGTAAATAGTCCAAGATTCAGAGATAATAAAGAGGATGAGGAAGGAAGGAGAAAACTAATCAAGGTTAAATTTTCTATTCTCACCTCATAAGTAGACTTTCTTTGTGAAACTGTATCTGAATAGAACAAGCTTATTGAATATAAAGCTTGTTTACATTTTCTGTAATTTTTACGTATTTGTTTTATGATTTCTATATAGTAGAAATGAGAAGATGGCTCCTGAGAACTGATGATCTAAGACATTTTCCTTTTCATTCATTTCCCTTTAGGCAAATTTTCTGTCTTCTCCCTTTACCAATCTCTCTCTTTCTCTGCCTCTTTCTCTCTCTCTCTCAAACTTAGACCATAAATTGAAGAGAGATAAATTGAGGAGAGTCTCAGAACATAATAAATCCATTTTGAGTTAGAAGATAAACAACCTGGTAAGCATTAGAATGCTCTGAGGCCATGTCTTCCTCCACTCTGAAAACATTCACTTCTTGTTTATTCAGAAATAAAATGGCTTCCTTGGAAGGGAGAAAAACAAGTGTGTGCCCTCAAGAGTGAACTCTCTGCTAGGAGAAAACAGCAAGAAGCTGGTTCTATCATTTTGCATTTTTGCCTTAGAAAACACAAATGCCTTTGATGTCAAAACAGGAGGGCTGAAATTTAAATAGTGTATATTTCTTCAACCTGGAAAAGTCATACAAGAACATCAAAAGTAAGAAAACTTTTCTTTTGCATTTCATGTTCTTAACATTATTTGTTAAGTGGGTGGAAAAGGCAAAAAATCTCTCCAAGGGCGGGAGATAGGTAGGGAAATTGTGTTAGGAATTCTGCTAGAATCCTCATAGCCTGTTTTCCTTTGTTGTTGTCTAAAACAACAGTATTGCAACAACGTAGTCAGGACTTCTATGCTTCTTGGAAAAGGAATGGCGATGAGCATTTTTATCTACCCATGAGCATCTATGTTTCATAAATATTAGTCACAGAAAAAATAATACTTTCTAATGGTCAGAAAATTGCTCTCAGTAGTGAGATAATATTAAGAATTTTTAGCTATGCTAGCCTGTTTATTCTGCTAGATGAAATTTAGAATGATTTTCTGAAGTTAAAAAAAGTGAAAGAAACCTATTGTATTTTTTATTCAAATTCCTTTAAATAGCTAGATGGTTGATCATCTATCAATTTTGTCTTATATAGAAATTTCCAGGTTGGTGCTTCCTTCATAATCCTTCCATTTTGGTTGCAAACATTACTTTTAGTTAATATTTGTGTTGCTTTACTGAGTGGGGTATTTCATTCCATTATTTACAGTTGTTTTTTGATGTCCTAAAAGAAAAAATACTGTTGTTTAAAGGGCACTTAGGTACTTGTCACTATTTAGCATTATAATTATTATAAAAACTACTAAGTTCCCGTTAAATGAAAAGCAAGCTCAAGCAGCAAACTAATACAAATAATATTAATAAAATATTAATTTGGGGCTTCCTGTGGGACACTATGGTAACTGTCTTTTAATAATTATCTCATTTATTTGTCACAATAACCTAGAAGTTGGTACTTTTTGGCATCTTTCAATGAAAGGCCACTTTGCTCCTTTGCGGTCACACAGCTGGTATGCAGGGGATTCTGTATTCAGGCTTAAGCAGTTTGACACTTTAAACCTATAAGCAAAATTATGTTACAAGCTGGTAGAGTTGATTTTATCCATATGTAATTACATACTTAATGAAGTAAACTGACTTAGCAAGAGACATCACAATTCTCCTTAGGGAAGGAATTTGCTTGTTTGTTTAGAGAAACCAGGAGGTAAACTTTTGATTATAGAAAGCTCAATGAGGGAAAGAAGACTGTAGGAGTTCTTCTAAATCTTCCCACATCAGAAATGAAAAGAAATTTGGGGTTGGGGAAAGCCAAATATGCTTTTGCTAGTGATAAGAAAGAAGAGAGAAGAGCACAAAATAAAGAGCAAGCCAGAGTGACCAGGATAATTACCTGGGTATTGGCAGACATCTCAGGGAGAAAACTGGATTTCTCCTTGAATTGATGGGGCTTGTGTCAATTCTATCTAATTTGAGAGGACAGGGTGACATTTGGGTTAAATTAATAAAATATATACTGGAAGTGCAGCATGGAGAATATAGCCAATGGTTCTGTAACATCTATGTTGACAGATAGTAACTGCACTAGTGGGGGTTAGCATTTAATAATGGGTGTAACTGCTGAGCCACTGTGCTGTATCCTTGAAACCAATATAATATCGTGTATCACACACATAATAAAAAATAAAATATGTACAATTCCTGAAGAATCAAGTACACATTTGTATTTTTCATTTATTAGTAATTTGAAAACTGTTTTGTACCAAACAAATGTAAATATTATGGAATATAAGACTCCATTTTGATGTAAGTATAGTAAAAAGTCTAGTAGATGAGAATAGAGTTCAAACTGATGAAAAGCACAATTGGAATATTTGACTTAACCTCATGCAAGTAACATGTTTGGTTTGAATAGCGAAACTGAACATTAAATCCATGGCTTATCTAACTAACAACTTGTGAAGAGACACACAGAGAGTGATTGCATTTACTGTTGTAACAGGCTGCCTTTCTGTGCTCTGTGATTCAAATTAGTGTCAAAATTATCTTTACATTTGTCAGAAAACAATCAAACTGTCTACAGATAACATTATCTCCTCTTTATGAAAAATACTTCTTAATATATTAGCTATTTATCAGATAGGAGAGAACTCTTCCTGGTTTACCAAGAAGATCATATTTATATTTTTGATCAGAAATGCTTATTGCATTTTACTAAACTCCTTATTAATATTCACTGAAACAGCCATATGCTTTATTTTTGAAAATTTATATAATCTGTTCATTTATTTCTTAATATTAAATAATAACTATGCTTACATTTTGGTTGTAGTAAATTCTCTTAACGCTGTTTAAATTTAGTTGCTCTTATTTGTTTAAAATTACTTATTTGTGTAATAAGTAATTAGTTTTCCTATTTTTGAGAATTTTCATAGTAGCCTAGTTTTCCTGTTTTTGAGAATTTTCATTCTTTGGAATGAAGATTTGCTAATGTAATGCAAGTAAGCTCATCTTACATATGGGAGAGAATGGAAGGATCTTTCTTAAAATTTAAAATAACTCACTAGTAAAATAAGGCTATTTTGGTAAAAGTAAAAAGCCCAAAGGAAAAAAGGTAAAACAACAAAAGATTCCCTCTTAACTTTATACAATATTTTTATATTTTATATTTTAATAAATTTTTAATGATAAAAACCTCTAATTCTAAAGTAACTCTTTTCTTTGTTTTCCTTTTGGTATTGGTGTATTTTCAATAACAAGTCTAAATCTATTTTATTAGAATCAGGAATTGGAAGTATTGCATAATTATTTTTTGCTTATTCACTGATTCTCTTTAATTTTTACTTTCCTTTACATTCATTGGACTTAAGTTACCTCTTTTTCTATATTCTAGAGCTGCATATATATTTATTTTTATTATTTTTTTTAGAAATAAGAACATTATAGCCATGAGTTTTCCGCTGGACATCATTTTCACCTGATTTTGTAGGCCACATTGTATTGTTTTCATTTTTGTCATTTTCTAGATCAGTGTGTCAACTGTAATTCTCATTTCTTCGATGCTGTAACTACATAGGTGAATTATAATTTGAGTTCCAAGTTTTTGAAAATATTATTATTGTTATTATTTTAAGATTTGTAGCTCATTTATAGTTTATGGCACTGTGGGTAAGAGAATGCATTCAGAATTCTCTTCATGCTTTGAATTATTTCAAGTGTCTTTCGTGCAGTTTATGATTAGATTTATTTTTGATCCTTGCAAGCAAGGTAACTCTATAGAGCACAATTTACTTAAAACTAGAACTCAGCCTTTTCATTTACTTTATTCAAGCAGCCTGGGTTTTAATTAAGGTAGTTGACAGTAAATTGGCCATAGATTAAGACTGACATGCTAAGGATTTATACTTTAATTCTGTTCCTGCCCATTCCTATTTTTATTTCTAAGAATTTTAATCTGTGTATTTTGACATTGGCATAACCATATAATCTGATGCTTAAACTAGGACATTCTTGAAAGTTAAAGGAGGTATTATTATTCACTGAGATTGTACAGCAGGCTTATACTGGAACCATCCTATGAAAATTGTCTTATGGTTCCTTAACCTGTTTCTATTTTTGCTGTCTGTCCAACAGAGAAATTGCCATCCCTGAGAGCTGGCAGTACTATAATTTTTTGTTTGTTGTTGGAAAGAAAAAAATGTATTGATCTCTTTTTAACAAGGTGCTTGTTAATGTTGATAAAGATTTGCAATGAATATCAAGCCTGGGTTATGCATATAGTCATATCTTTCTCTTTCCTGAGCTTCACAGTGTTGCTTTGGCCCCTGGATATCCACTATCCACTCTTCCCATCCTCTTCTGTGTGCTGGGAGATTGACCTGGGATGTAAAAACACCTTGCCCTTTGGCTTCCAGTAATATTCTACTAATGGAAGCCGGGAGGGAGTTTGGAGGGAGAGAGGGGAGTGAGGTGGGCATGTTAACTAGTGTTGAAGTACTGCTCTGAGGTTGTCCTATACCCACCCATACCTTGGTAAAGATCCCCTTATTGAATTCTCAGGGATGTGCCATCTGTGTTTTGCCCACTCCGTGGTTAATATACTACCCATGAATACATGACTATTTTTTTAATATACAAAAATAAATGTTTTACGATAATTAACATTTTCATCTAAAGCTTGTATGCATCTGTAGAGAGAACACAAGAAGCTATCTTCTTTTTTAAGTTTAAGTCAAAATATTGAGGTTGGCATTGCATAATTATTAAAATTGTGTTTAAATAAAACAAAACATCCAGTAACTGAAAACAAACAATTCTAGTCAGTTTTTAAACTTACTCACTCATTAAATACTAATATCACTATGTAATCTGAAAGCAGGTACGGCTCCTGCTTTTCCTGGAGTTTGCAGTATACCTGGGAACACAAGTAATTAAGAGATGTGATGACAGCTACAAAGAGAACGAGCAAAGATTCTGAGAACAAATAACAAGAAGGCCTCACTTGGGGGCACGTGGGCATGTGTGGAGGAGTCTCAAGGAAAGGATATAACATTTAAATTGAGACTTGAATGATGAATTAGGTAAACAAAGGGCAAGAATGTGAAGTTGGGATATGTCAGGTGGGCATGTCGTATAAAGGTGCTGAAGGAATTGTCTGTACTCAGGACTTCTTTATGGAAAGCTACTAAAATGTTTTAACCATAAAAGTTTAAAAGATAAGTCTTTTAAAAAGATCCCACTGATTGATGGGTAAAGTCTGGATAGAAGGCAGTTAGAACCAGAGGTGATTAGATGACTGTTACTGTTGCAATAGTCTAAAAGCTCTGGCTGGGGCCCCAGAATCGTGGGCAGTAAGAGAGGAAAGTGGTGGAATTTTCAGATATGTAAGGAAAAGGATGATATCCCGGAATATAATTACACAGATTGAGCCTTGTAATTGACACGATAAGATTGTGAAGAGCATGAGTAAGTAGTTAAGTAGGACTCTTAGGTATATGGGTGTAAATTGTCAAGAAAGCATTGCTTGTCTCATTAGGTCATTCGGTTTCTAGGCCTATTCAAACTCACTTGCCCATGTTTTTATAGGTGGACAGTTACAGAGAGCCTCAGATTTCTAAGAGTGAGTGTTCTGGTGAAGCTGACTGTCTTGTATGACTCAGCCTTGGAAGTTATTCGACATTACTCTGCTGTACTCTGTTGGTTGAAGCAGACACAAGGCTGCCCAGATTCCAGGGGGAAAGTACATAGAACTGACCTCTCACTGGCAGGAGCTCCAAAGACTTTTAAACAACAAATTTAAATTGAATGCTTTAAAACAACCACAGATGGTTTATCTTTCATCATATTGATTTTTACTCTTTTCGTATTATGGCTATGAACTATGTGTACATTTTGATTATTGCACATTGTTTTAACCAGGCTGCCATCTATCTTCATATCCTATTTTTTATTGAAATACAGTTGATGTACAATATTATATTAGTTTAAGGTGTACATCATAGTGATTCAACATTTACATAGATTACAACGTGATCATCATGATAGGTCTACCATCTGTGAACAAAGTCGTTACGATATTATTAACTATGTTCCCTGTGCTGTACATTGCATCCCCATGTCTTATTTTTTTATAACTAGAAGTTTGTATATTTTGATCCTCTTTCCTTGTTTTGCCCATTTCCCCACCCCTCTCCTCTCTGGCACCACTAGATTGTTCTCTGTATCTATGAGTGTTTTTCTGTTTTGCTTTGTTTATTTGTTTTTGTTTCTTAGATTCCACCAATATGTGAGATCATACGGTATTTGTCTTTCTCTGTCTGACTTACTTAACAGCATAATGCCCTCAGGTCCGTTCATATTGTCACAAAAGCAATATTTGATTATTTTTTATGCCTGAGTAATGTTCCATCTCTCTCTTTCTCTCTCTGTCTCTCTCTGTCTCTCTCTCTCTCTCTCTCTCACACACACACACACACACACACACACACACACACACACCCCATATCTCCTTTATCTATTTATCAGTTGATGGACACTTAGGTTACTTCCATACCTTGGCTATTGTAAATAGAACTGCAGTAAACATATAGATGCATATATCTATTCAAATTAGTGTTTTCATTTTCTTTGGAATGGCAGAGAGTATGTTAGCTCTATTTTTAATTATTTGAGGAACCTCTATACTATTTTTCCATAGTGGCTGCAGCATTTTGCATTCCCACAAATGGCATAAGTGTTCCCTTTTCTCTACATCCTCATGAATACTTGTTATTTCTTTTCTTCGTAATAAGAGCTATTATGACAGGTATGAGGTAATATCTCATTGTGGTTTTGATTTGTATTTCTCTAATGATTAGTGATGTTGAACATCTCATGTGTCTTTTGCCCATCTGTATTTTGGAGAAAAGTCTATTCAGGCTCAGGCCCATTTTCCTTTTTTCTTTGCTTTGAGTGGTGTGAGTTCTTTATATATTTTGGGAATTAACCCCTTATCAGTTATATCACTTGCAAATATTTTCTCCCATTCAGTTTCTTGTCTTTTCATTTGTTGATGGTTTCCTTCAATAGGCAAAAGCTTTTTAGTTTGATATAGTCCCACTTGTTTATTTTTGCTTTTGTTCCCCTTGCCTGAGAAGTCAGATAAAACAAAATATTTGCTCAGACCAATGTTCTGCACTGCTTATGTTTTCTTCTAGGTGTTTCATGGTTTAAAGTCTTACATTTAAGTCTTTAATCCATTTTGAGTTTATTTTTGTATATGGTATGAGAAAGCGGTTCAATTTCATTTTTTGCTTGTAGTTGTCCAGTTTTCCTCACCCTATTTTTGGAAGACACAGCCTTTTCCCTACTGTATATTCTTGCCTCCTTTGTCAAAGATTGATTGCATAAGTATGGATTTATTTCTAGACTCTGTTTTGTTCCATTGATCTTTTTGTGTCAGCATCGATACTGTTTTGATTACTGTAGCTTCATAATACAGTTTGAAATTAGAAGCATGTTACACTCAGCTTTGTTTTTTCTCAAGATTGCTTTGGCTATTTTGGGTCTTTTATAGTCCCATCCAAATTTTGGAATTATTTGCTGTAGTTCTGTAAAATGCCACTAGTATTTTGATAGGGATTGCACTGAAATCTTTGGGTGCTATATTCCATATCCTATTCTTGAAATTAAAAATGACATTTAAAGAAAAGTGAGCAAAATTAAGTGAATAACTACATTTTCAGATTGTCTAAGATTATGTTTAATTCATTCATGGTGGCAACTCAACTGGAAGGTTAAACAGGAAAAATGTGGTAAGATTTCACAGCAACAGATATTACAAAGTTGAGGGAAGAAAATGTGAAATACTGTTTGATATGATCACATTTACTTTGATTTCAACATTCTATTCTCTCTACTAAATCTCTTTCACAAATTAAAAAAAAAAGTTTTTGTGATGTCTTTGAGTTTCTGTAATTGATGCTTGAAACAAATCAAATTTTAGGATACTTATTGGTAATGGAAACTACAACTTTGGTAGCATCAAATCATCACAATTAACAAATTTTTTTTCTCTTTCTTCCAGGTTTCAAAAGATTATTTTTCATTTAATTCCAGGTAATTTGTTTTTATAACGTGGCAGAGCAAGACTTTGTTTTAAAGTGCTTAGTAAAAGAGGATATATTTTGCAAAAAAAAAAGGATTATTAAATCTGTCTATATTTAGGTTGTATCTCCAAAGGTTGTAGTTTAATTTATACTTCATGAATAAATTTATATGTTAATAGATATATACTGTTAAAATATAAACAATTTTTAATCATCTTGCACAAAAGCTTTGAAAGAGACATTAATTAATAAAAACGGATCAATGTTCAAAGCCTAATGTTCTTTTAAGAAAGATCACCTATTTAGCACTCGTGTATTTAACACATATATGCTTCAATATATTTGATTGGGACATTAATAAAACCTTATTGCTTATATTAGCATCCACTTGTATAAAACAATTAACAGGCAAGAAGAACCAGGCACAATACATTAATCACTGATACAAAAGCAGAACAATTTAAAGAATTCGTTAAAGGTAATCAGTTTTCAAAAAATAGGAAAATCAAATGTAATATTATTCTCTCAATTAGTCTATATGCATAAAGGTGTTGGAGGATGATGTTCAAAGACCATATAAGAAACAAGAAGGGTAAGAAGGGCTCTGTTACAGCCAAATTCATAAGCCAAAATGATTATGTTTTGTGTGTTAGAATAAGACTTGGGTCTTCATTATAATGATCAACAGTGTGAGCAACTGGTCATGTCTATAAAATATTTGTTTATTTTCAAAGAATGCATTTATTTACCATTTTAGAATGTTTTTTTAGATTGCTCACAGATAATTTTGGATCACCCAAAAGGAAGATAAACAAAACTACTCTGAAGATACCTTAGAAACAAAAAAAATCAAATTCGGCCTAGCAATCTATTGTGCAACCTTATGCTTTCCAAATAGGGATTAGAAATATCCCGTTACAGTTGTGCTTTTATCGAGATCTCAAGGGCCTGCTACTACAGTTTGAGAAACCATACTGAAAATGACACTTTCATAAAACTCCCTAAATGGTTCATCATCAATTTCAGGCAACAGGGTCTCCCCTATGGACAAATCGAAGGGCAAATCCCCACTAACTAACTCACAATCTGTGAGATGCCATCCAAAGCATTTCTCTCAGGCTAGGGCTTTGCAGCCAAAAAGAAACCTATGAGAATGCCCTGGCAAGGGTTAAACAGCTTAGTTGATGCCGCTTTGGAAAATTTGGAGGACATGGGGGTAAGAGAAGTAAAATTCTGATAGTAGCAAAGGTGTGTGAAATATTGTGGCTCATAATATGTTACTGGAGAGAAAAGTCTGGTCTGCCCTTAAGTGGGAGAGATCTAGGGGGCTAAAGGATGAGTGTAGGATCCTTAGTCAGTGCCCACTAAATGAATCCAACATAAATGTGAGAGAGGAAGGGATGGTATTCACTCTTTTTTACTGGGCACCTACTCTTAAAGATTTTATATTAAATGCAGGAGATAACTCATTTCTACTAGATTCCATTGGCCAAAGCTATAATAAGGCTGCACATGACTATAAGTAAGGCTAGAAAATGCCATTGAACTGTGCGACCAGGAGAAAAATAGAAGTTATTTAGTGGACTTGTAGGATACTCCTGCCAGAGTTCAGCTTATTATTATTTCCATCAAACTCTTCCTTTCAAATATAGATCACATACTCCTTCTCCAAGGAACACGGTCCTAAACCCAATTGGGATCTCTGGGTGATGCTCAGTTCTTTCAAGTCTTGATGAGACTGCTCATGGTCCAGTGAACTATTAACCAGAAAGACAAATTATCTATCCTCTTCCTCCACTATCAAATCAATATACAATTGTGGAGCATGGATAAAATAAACATAGTTAATTACTCTCATTTGGAAAGAACAATAGACACACCATAGTTGCTGGCGCATAGAAATTATGAAATCTCTTTGACAGTTATTATGAAGGTCCCTTCCCTGGGGTTTGGAAAGTTCTTTGATTAAATCTTAATTTTGTTTTCTGGGGAGATCATAATGTATGTGTATATATAGTTTATGTGTGTGTGTGTGTGTATAATTCTTAAATGAAAATTGATTTTGTCCCAAGTGTCAAGGTCATGATAGACAAACATTCTTTTTATCTCTCTTTGCCAGGAATTATTTATTTTTAAATCTATACTTTCATTGAGGATATATCCTTTTGAGGATCTTGGCTTTCTATAGTCACAGTTCCTATATTCTCAATCCAGTCCTTCAACTTGAATGGATCTAGGCTTTTATATCTTATCCCTTAATATCCATTTAATTCTTGGTTAACACAGTTAGCAATAACCATAGACTGCTCCTCTACTCACAATTACAACCAGGACAGATCGTGTGTTCACTTCCATTTCTTGTTTCAATTTCCTCCAAATTCTTCCCCTGGAGTTGCCTCTTACTGTCTCATGAGCTCAGCTATGCACAAAAAGCCTTTATATTTTATACATTTTTTATAAGTTTTTCTTAGCAGGGGAATTTTCATAGTAACCAGTCAGTTGTATTGTTGGAAATTCAAGTTCTGACACTGAATTTTGAAGTTGGACTGTTCCAGATATTTCAAGTTTCCTAGGCCCTGTGAATATCAATGAAAGAATGAAGGATTGTTATCAAAGAAAAAGAGGCAAATTTTATACAACTTTCAGACTACGATATAACTATTGCATTTCCCATTTTTGTAATTTGAAGTCTTAAGACTTAGAAAATTTTTAAAAATATAATCAACTTATTCATTTCAATTTTGTTTTTTCATTTTTGTGGGTAAACTGAGGCTGATGCAATGATACCTCATGGGAAAGACACTGAATTTCATGTCTCCTGAAAATATCACGTGGTCTTTTTTTATTACCTTGTGGTGATAGAAGCTTTGAGGAACTTAATTTAGGTTCAGGTTAACTAATACTACTTTAAATGTTTAAAGTAATCTAAAATAATTTTTTTTCTGTTAAAAGAAAACACAAAAATACTTTCAAAACTATAATGAGCTTTAAGTTGCTAGCAAGAACAAAATGTAACTTAATACAAATAATTTTATAATGTAGAGGGCAGGGCAAGAAAAGCAAAGCAAGATGCAGGATTATTTAAAGAGGATAACCTTCAGGGAATTCACACAAAAATGTAATTTAATAGCAGTAGTTGATTCTGATGGTTCCACTTTCAGAACAGCCAAGGTGTTCCTTCTAAACGCTGTGCACAAGTACCCCATTCTTTTCCCAGATGGCTCACAAATGTCCAGAATTGTTGGATGGCAGCTTGCTTCTTGGTTAGGTTGCAAGATTTAGAAAACAACAAAAATAATACAATGAAACAAGATATGCAATTAAAGTTGAATTTCAGAGAAACAATAAATACATTTTAGTATACCTATATCCCATAAGTATTTCATGGGACATACTTATACTATACATTATTTGTTTATCCAAAATTCAGATTTAACTGGGAATTCTGTATTTTATCTGGCAACCCAAATACAGGTGATATGTTAAAGGGGAAAGGTGCCCACAATCAGTAACAGCTCAGTGAGTCCATACTTTCCTGCTTCTCTTGAAAAATAATCTTTCTTTCAATTCCCATTTCATGGTTTCTTCACCTTCTACTTTCTCTCTTCTTTGTGGTTTGTCTACTTCCCCCTGTTTGTAATAGTGAGGGGGTAGAATAAACAAAAAGCATATAGATCAATAAGTTAAGCAGATGTTATATTAATTTGTATCTATTTGTAAAATACATCTTATATCACACAATTCAGTGTTGCTTTCTCCTCCAGGTGATAGAATTTCAATGTTCTTCTCCATTCCTCAAATATAATTATATTTAAGAACCAGATACTTTCCTTTCAGATTGACTGTCAACTTCACCTTAACAGTTAATAAATAAGTGGAAGCCTCTCAGACTGATGCAATAATATCTCTCCAGTTACCTTTTGCCATCATGAAAAGTTTTTATTTATGACCATACCCCCATCTGCCCTTTAGCCAACATTCAATCCATTTTATGTACATTTATGTCCATTCTGTTTTCCTGCTTTCGTAGACCTCAATCTCTCTCCGAAGACCTTGATTTCTGATGTGGAACTTTGTGAAATGCTGTCTGAAAACATGAGCACATTCTTCACTGCGTGAGGACAAAGACAGAGTCTTCTCTGAAAGGCAGAAGGGCGCTGAATGAATAAACATTGGCCTTGCTTGGGGGGGACTCTCTGTTAGACCAAAGCTGCCCCAGATAGGAAATTTTGATCAGAAATTTCAAGAGGTATTGTGTGGACTGGCATTATCTGTCTGTGGTCCAGTGATTTCAGATCACAATAATACTTCTTCAAGTCATCTGTACTGGTCAAGGGAGAAGACAGAACAGTCAAGTGCATTTGACCAAACACTGCCCATGACTGGACAATGGGAGCAAAGGGTGTTTTTCTTCCTTTCTGTACAGGGGAAACGAGTTGTGACAAAGGTCTTTACAATAGATCACTTTGACTTCTTTATCCTGGAAGAGGCTTGGTGGGCTGTAAATGTACAGTATTCAGTCTCTTTAGAGAAGCATCAATTACATTTTAATGGCTTGCCATAGGTTTCATGAGTAAACATATGCTTCCAGTCAACTCTGCTGTAGGATCTATGCAATTCTTTAGAACAAAGTGATTATATATATGTATAAATTTATAAACATAAATATATATTTTTATATTTATATAAAATATTTTGAGACCATTCATATTCTTTCCAAGTGTGTCATATTAAAATTTTTTTTACATTTGTCTTACCTCTCTGAAATATACTTTTAGATATATTGTATTTATGTATGAGACTGAACTTTATATTTTCCAAATTAAAAAAGGAAAAATCTCATCCTTCTGAGTCCAAACATACAAGAGTTGGGAAAGGGAAAATGTAACAGCAAGATTATTTATTTATTTATATTTAACTCATTGAAGATGATAATATGATATGGATTAACTCTTGGAAATTATTTTTTTAAGTTTAAATATACTGTTTAAGAATTTAACAAGAGAGGGACTCTCTTGTCCCCTCCTGGCCTGAGCCAGAAGCTCTGTCCTTTTGCTTTATTTCTAAAGAAAAGCCTCTGCCTTGCTCTTCTACCTTGGAAAAAATTAAAAAATAAAAAGACATATGCAAAAATAATAATAAAAATTTAACAGGAGAATAGAAATGAATGTATAACCTCCAAACTCTAAATAAAGGAAAAATGAAAAAGAAAACTTGAGCAATCCAACCAATGGCATGTGTTAAGTAACCCTTTGAAATACAGACTCTTAATTTTTATTTTTTTAAAAAAGAAATGCTACATGTGATAAGAATCCCACATAAAACAAAATTACACAGAAAAAAATAAAAGAATGAAAAAATATTTTATGTTGTTACCTACAAAATATAATTTCTGACAAAAATGTCAACCAAAAAAGCACTGAGACAGAGGTATACTGTTTAATAAAATAAAGGACCCTATACTAAGAATATGTAAAGTACTGTGTCTTTATTCACCTTATAATAACTTCAAAATACAAAGCAAGATATGCTGTAAGTAAATGGGAAATGGACAATCTATAGCCAGTAGATTATTTTTGTCTGAAATAGATAAACTGAGTCAACAGTAAAATGTAATTAATCAAATGGATTTAAAATATATACATATATTTACACCAAATGGACAGATAAATTATATTATATTCAAATTCAAAGGAGCATTCATTGAGATTTTTGAATGAAAAGACATGGGAAATGTACAAGAAAGTCTGTAGAAAATTCTAGTATGCCAAAATAAGACAAGCTATATATTTGATCATTAGATGGTAATATTAGAAATAAACCACAAAAAATGTCCCATAGCCTCAGTAATCTATCCAATGGAGCATTTTAAAACAACATTCTACATAACTCTTATACATAAATATGGAAATGCAATCCAGATGGCAAGCACTTTTGAAATGAATGGCAAAGTACTTGTAAATAGTAACGCTGTAAACTAAAGCCAAAGCAAAACTCAGAAAATATAATTTATCACCAACTTTATTTATTAGAAAACAAGAAAGGTAAATGTGGGGAAAATTGCAGTATTTCCAGAATCTCTCACTTGGCTTTAGTGCATGACCATTATCAACAGAAGTTTTCAAGCGGTGGAGAGAAGTAGTCCATCTCTATATCAATAGGTAATTACAAGGGTGAGTGAGGGCATATATGGACCAGAGAGGTTGGGTGGGGTCCCTTTTTCTGCAGCTGGGTCATGAGATACACAGGGAAAGCAGAAGTGGGCGACTGCTTGTAAGCTACAAATGGGTTTCTCTCACTTTATTTCTCCCTCTGATTGATTTTGGTTTCAAAGATATTTTGCCCTGGGATTGCCTCCTGGAGTTACACCTATTTTATAAATAAGAAGTTGAAGCACAAACCTAAGTGTTTTGCCTAAGGTTGCCCCACAGCATGTTGGAGACTGGCATTGATTCTAACTCAGGATTGATAAAATAGGAAAAATACACTGGGCTGTACCATTTAACTCTAAAGATTATTCTTTGAGTCCTTTCAAAGGACCAACTAAATCAAATCCAGAGCAAATCTAATTAAGTAGAAAAATACATAAAATCCAAAAATAAGCATTAGGAATAGAAAAGAGTAAAATTATGAATATGGGGTAGTGTTAGGCAGAAAGATAGATAGGAGCAGGATGAGAAGAGAGTGGAGTCCACCAAGAATTCAGGCAGTTAATCAGATTAAGCCAGAGAGCTAGAAAAGACTCATGCCTTTTGCAATGTGAGTTCATTCCTCATGCTCTGAATCTGAGCTGACCTTCAGACTCGGTCTATCTAATGCAGGTGACATAGGGCAGAAACAAGGGACAAGCATTATGATTAATTTTCCTAAAAATTATCCCTAGATTAGCATACTAAGAACAAGAGGGACTTACCTTAAGGCTAAGATTCCACTTTTGAAAGAGGATTGGGAAGTTAGACTAACATTCTTTGGTAATCAGCCAATGACTTATCTTAAGGCAAGGCAAGCAGCCTTAACCAATGTGTTCCTAATACTTGGGAGTGACCACTATCTTAGAGAGAAACAAAAGGTCTGTCCTACACAATTACCTAGAACACTATCTGTAGATGATGACATATTGTCTCTCACCAGAGAGAATCACAAGATGAGACCTCCTCACAAGCCTATGCCCTGGACCTTTACCTTTGCAACTTTCTTGAAAGACTTAAAAGACATAATCCCAGCTTTTGGGTGTGCCTCGTCCTCTCTAAGGTTGCCTGCACTTTCCTTTCCTTAGGTATGTCACTCTCTTTGTCCTACTTTAGATTAGTAGGGGTTGGGGCTACTGAGAGCTCTGATTTAGGCATGCAAATTCCCATTACCTGAGAGACCTGGACGTAACTGCAGCTATACAATCATGTTCCTCAGTTACCTGCCTGAAAATGTTTTCTTTGCTTTTAGGAAGTTCTCAGAACATAATCTCACTCCATCCAGTGCTCTGCAGCTCCCCCAACTCCAAGGGTGGTAGGGACTTAGTTCCCATGCTGTGCAGATTCAAGTGGACACCGGACACTAGGTGACCCTGGCTTTAGGAGTTGGCAAGGGTTTATGCCCTATGCCAGCAGCAGTTCCATGAGTTCCTTCTCTCCCTCTGTGTTTCCTTCTTCTCTGTTTTATTCAAGTAAACCTGCCTTTATCTACCTTGACTCTAGCCTGATCCTCCCCTAGAGTACCTTCAAATAAAACTTTAATTCTGCTTCACTACAGTGTCTCTGCCCTTCAATTTTTTGTTGCAGTGGGTACAAGATCCAGGAGAACAAACTCATGACCCCAACAGAGAGTTTAAAATTTTTATAAGAATACTATCTCCAACTTTATAGCAATATACTTTATAATCTGGAATGACATAAAATATGAATGGATAGATTTAAAAAGTTTGCATAAACTGGTATTTATAGGAGAAAATGAATCTACCTTTGAGAATGGGTGAGTATATCCATTTATTCAACAAATATTGATCAATCAATCATTATTCAGAGTAAGACAGTCCCTCTGCAGAAGGTCATGGCTCTGTCAGCAAAGGTCAAGCAGGAGATTCTTCCCTAATGTTCTTGTTCTCCAACTGACCCCCGGCCCCTACTTTTATGGTTACTCCCCAGAGTACAAAGATTCTTACCTTTTTCTGCAACATGAACTGCTTTGTCAGTCTGAGGAATTCTTTGTAACCCTTTCTCAGAAAAAAAGTTTTTAAATGGATACACTCACACACACACACAGATATAAATAATCATAATACATAAGATTACAAAGAAAACCAATTATATTTAAATGCTTGGTAGACACAAGGTCCTTGGGAGTGGATGGCAAGTTAAGAATCCCATCAAGGTCTAATCATCACACTATTTTCATTTTAATTTTATACTTTTAATTTCTAGTGGACCTTTAGTGCTGCCCAAGACTCCTACATTTCATAATCCATTCACTCTCCTACCCTTCTAGATTACTATTACCTTCTCTACTCACCTCAAATTTCCCATACCTTTCCCAATTTGTGCTCTCTGCTGTGGAAAATCCTTGCTTTTTTTTTCTTTGAGAAAAATGAAGCAATTAAAAGAGAATATTTGTAATATTGGGTGGGGGGGAAGGAAATTCCAGGGCAAATACCTCTAAAACTGAAATCAATCAAAGGGAGAAATAAAATTAAGGAACCCATTTATTTCTTACAGTCATCCCACCTCTGTCTTGATCAGGCTGCAGCAAGAAGAGAGCTCCACCCAAACTCTCCAGTCCAGATAAACCCTCACACACCCTTGTAATTACCTATTGATATGGAGATGCTACTTCTCTCCACCCCTTGGAAACACCTATTGACATGCAGATGTACTAAAGCCAGGCGAGATATTCTGGAAATACTACAATTTTACCCACAATATTCTCAAAGTTGTACTTCTGCATCTAGTTGCTTACCTTTTTTCTGTGCTCATGTGCTTTACCTGTTTTCTTGTTACTGACAATTAACTGTCCATGCTCCTCGCCAAAGTTAAACATTTTAATTGTGTATTACATTATTTTCTTCCTTCCTACTCAAGGACATTTCTCCTGCAATTCTCTACCCTACCCTTGTCTACAATATTGTCAATATTTCACTTCCTACTGGAAAATTCAAATCAACAGAAAACAAAACAAAGAAATACAAATTGAAATTTTACTATCTTAAAAAATATTCTCTTGACCTCATCTCTCCTTCCAGTACCACCCTACTTTTGCTTTCATTTACATCAAAATTCCTTGAAAAAAATTGTACTTACTACTTACTCTCTCATACCTAGCATCTCTTGTTTTCTCTTGAACATGCTTCACTCAAAATTTTATCCACAACTACAGTGCAAATGCTCTTAATCAAGGTCTATGGTGACCTCCACATTGCTAAGTCCATTTGTCAATTCTCAGCCCTCACTGCCCAGTAAAATGCCAGCATCTTATAGTGGTTGTTCAGGTAACAACAAGATAGGACATGGGAATGGTGCCTCTGGGATTGCACAGTCCTTGACTCCTCTATTTCTTTTATACCCATCAGCAGATCCTGCTACTTTAGTCATAAATGTATTATCATAAAATAATATTTAATATAAATACACTATTTCCTCATAAATAGTTTTACTTAACCTACTCTAATATAGATTTTACCAATATTTTTGTCACTGCCTCCACTGTTATGAAATAACTAGGTCAATAAATGCATTACAGAGAAATTGTCATTTGAGCAAGATCCTATAGGGAAAAGTAAAACTGGGGATGAACTGATTTCAGGAATAATTTTAAGAGAGATATTTAATAATTATAAGTAGCCTACAGTAGTGATTCACAAAGTACAGTTTGGGAAACCATAGGCTCTCTGCTAGGAGGTCTGCAAAGTCAGACTCTTTTTATAGTGATGCTAAGGTGTTATTTGACTTACCTATCTCATTCTTTCTTGAGGCTATGGAATTTTCCAGAAGTTGCATGACATGTGGTTACATCACCACTCTGAAAAATAATAGAATGTATGCATACTGTATGGTCCTGTGTCTTATGAATTTTATAATTTTGATTTTTTTAAATATTATCAATAGGTATAACTTAAATGAAAATTCTTTGGGTTCCTAAATAATAGTTAAAAGTGTAAAGCAGCACTGATACTAAAACATTTGAGAACCAGTGTTATAGAATGGTATTTAGTACTAATAATGATCTAGGGTACTTGAAATGTAGAATGTATATGCATCTGTGTTGTAAGGCATATATATTAGCCTAAATGGGTAAATTGTGGACACTGTCTGGAATAAAGTTCAGAATAAAGAATGTGGTATTTATTCTGTACTTCAGTGATTTAAAACATGGTGTGGTATGGCAGTTGGGCAAAAGAGGAGGAAGCAAGCTGACTCTCACCACTATTTGGGGAAAAATGCAGGCTTAGGGGTAGAGAAGAGAGCTTCCTGTAAAAAAAAAATGTTTTAAAAAGTCTCCTCCTGTGTTTTGATTTAAGGCATCTCTATCCATACCCAACACCTTCTCACCCACCACCAATACACACAGACAGACAGACACACATGCACACACATTGAGTATCACTACCTGAGTCATTAGAAATTCATGATTGTTTTATAAAGATCACCCTACATGTATGCAACATGCAACAAAATCAGACGTTTTTAGAAGGAGGAAAGAAGAAGAAGAATTTGAAACACATATTGAATAAGAATTTAACTTAAATACCAACTTAGTGAGGGAAAGGTCAAACAGTTTCTAAGCTGGTTGCCAGGGAAGATGTTAATATTATCATGCACTGAATGTTTCTGTCTCCCCAAAATTCCTATGTTGAAACCCCAACTTCCAGTGTGACTATATTTGGAGATGGGACTTTATGGAGATCAGTAAGGTTAAATGAGGTCACAGAGCTGGAGCCCTGACCCAATAGGATTGGTTTCCCTGTAAGAAGAGACACAAGAGAGATTGCTCTCTCTTTTTCTTTCTCTTTCTGTTATGTTGGGGCAGTGAGAAAGTGGTTGTCTACAAGACAGGAAGAGAGTTCTCACCAAAACCCAAATAGGCAGAATCTTGGTCTTGGATTTCTAGCCTCTAGAACTATGAGAAAATAAATTTCTGTAATTTAAGTTGTGCTGTCTTTGATATTTTATTATGTTAGTCCAAGCTAAGAAATTATCATACAAAATACAGAAAGTTGGGTGGGGAGGCAAATAGTGCATGCAGAGTTAAAAAGCAAAATAATGAATTACAAAATATTACATTCCTGGACTGGCTAAGTTGCCTGAAGTTTCTCAAAATATTTGATAATTACTTTGGAGACCTTGTGAATGAAGAGGCTTCATTTTATGAAAAGAAAAGTTAAATCCCAGAGTTGCAAAGTGATTTGCCATGAACCCACAAA
The DNA here is from genome assembly GCF_030020395.1 of Manis pentadactyla. Taxonomy (NCBI): domain Eukaryota; kingdom Metazoa; phylum Chordata; class Mammalia; order Pholidota; family Manidae; genus Manis; species Manis pentadactyla. The sequence goes on from NC_080026.1 coordinate 16,202,405, forward strand.
TAGTAAAATAAATGGTACTTAATCCAAATATATTCACTCATAAAACTTTAAATTAGGAGGCCTGAATATTTTTTTATGATAACTAATGACTTCCAAGTCATACTTTAGATGGATAGTTTTGGAGGTACATATTTGCTATTATTTTTAAAATATTGGCTAGTTTTATTTTGCAGTTAACAGATATTTTATTAAAAATAATTTTAAGATCAAATTAAGGTTCACAGCAAAATTTGGGGAATATATAGTGATTTTTCATATGCTTCCTGTCCCCATACATGCATAGTCTCCCCATTATCAATAACACCCCCTAGAATGGTAAATTTTATATAATTGATGAACCTGCAATGACACATCATAATGTTCTATAGTCCATAGTTTATGTTAAGTTTCATCTTGTACATTTTATGTGTTTGGTCAAGTGTATGACATGTATCCATAATTGTGGTGTGGAATAGAGTATTTTAACTGCCCTAACAATTCTCTATGCACTGCCTATTCATCTCTCCCTCCACACACTGACTCTCAACCCTGGGCAACTTCTAATCATTTTACCATCTCTATACCTTTGCTTTTAATAGAATGTTGTATAGTAGGATTCATATTTTATGTAGCCTTCTCAGATTGGCTTTTTCACTTAGTAATAGACATTTAAAGTTCCTCCAAGTATTTCTATGGCTTGACAATCAATTTGTTTTCAGTGCTGAATAATATTCCATTTCATGGATCTACTACCATTTATTGATCCATTCACCTGCTAAAAGACATCATAGTTGCTTCCAAGTTTTTGCAACTATGAATAAAGTTGATATAAACATTGTTTGCAGATTTTTCCTTGGACATAAGTTTTCCATGTATCGGGTAAATACCAAGGAATGCAATTGTTGGAGCATATGGTAAAAATATAACATCTTCATCTAAATATGTTTAGTTTTATAAGAAACTGCCAAATTGTCTGCTTTCCAAAGTGGGTGTACCTTTTTTATTCTCACCAGCAATAAATGAGAGTTCTTGTTGCTCTAAATCCTTTCCACCATTTGGTATACTCTGTATTCTGCATTTTAGCCATTTAATAGGTGTTTAGTGGCTTCTTGTTATTTTAATATGCAATTCCCTAATGACTTGTGATGCAGAGCATTTTTTCATATACCCATTTGTCATCTGTATATTTTCTTTGCTGAGGTATCTATGAAGTTCTTTAATATATTTTATTTATTGCTTATTTATTTATTTATTTTTAAATTTTTTATTAAGGTATGATTGATATACGCTCATATGAAGGCTTCACATGAAAGAACAATGTGGTTACTACATATACCCATATTATCAAGTCCCCACCCATACCCCAATGCAGTCACCATCCATCAGTGCATCAAGATGCCAGAGATCTACTATATCCCTTCTCTGTGATACACTGTTCTCCCCGTGATCCCCCACACCATGTGTACTAATCATAATACCCCTCAGTACCCTTCTCCCTCCTTCCTCACCCGCCCTCCCACACCCCTCTCCTTTAGTAACCACTAGTTCATTCTTGGAGTCTCTGAGTCTGCTGCCATTTTATTCCTTCAGTTTTGCTTCATTGTTATACTCCACAAATGAGGGAAATCATTTGGCATTTGTCTTTCTCCACCTGGCTTATTTCAGTGAGCATGATGTCCTCCAGCTCCATCCATGTTGTTGCAAATGGTAAGATTTGTTTCTTTCTTATGGCTGAATAGTATTTCATTGTATATATGTACCACATCTTCTTTATCCATTCATCTATTGATGGACACTTAGGCTGCTTCCATATCTTGGCTATTGTAAAATGTGCTGCGATAAACATAGGGGTGCATATATCTTTTTGAATCTGAGAAGTTGTATTCTTTGGGTATATTCCAAGGAGTGGGATTCCAGGGTCAAATGGTATTTCTATTTTTAGTTTTTTGAGGAACCTCCGTATTGCTTTCCACAATAGTTGAACTAGCTTACGTTCCAACCAGCAGTGTAGGAGGGTTCCCCTCTCCGCATCCTCACCAGCATTTGTTGTTCTTAGTCATTTCTATGCTGGCCATCCTTACTGGTGTGAGGTGATATCTTGTTGTGGTTTTAATTTGCATTTCCCTGATGATCAATGATATGGAGCACCTTTTCATGTGTCTGTTGGCCATCTGAATTTCTTCTTTGGAGAATTGTCTCTTCATATCCTGTGCCCATTTGTTAATTGGGTTATTTGTTTCTGGGTGTTGAGGTGTGTAAGTTCTTTATATATTTTGGATGTTAACCCCTTGTCAGATATGTCATTTACAAATATATTCTCCCATACTGTAGGATGCCTTTTTGTTTTGTTGATGGTGTCCTTTGTTGTACAAAACTTTTTAGTTTGATGTAGTCCCATGAGTTCATTTTTGCTTTTGTTTCCCTTTCTCGAGGAGATGGGTTCAGGAAGAAGTTGCTCATACTTATATTCAGGAGATATTTGCCTATGTTGTCTTCTAAGAGTTTTATGGTTTAATACATTTTAAAATGAGGTTGTTTCTTTTCTTATTGTTGAGTATGTAGAGTTCTTTGTATATTTTGATGATAGTCCTTTATCAGATTCATACTTTATAAATATTTTCTCCCAGTGTGTGGCTTGTCTTCTCATTTTCTTGACATTCTTTTTAACAGAGCATGAGTTTTGAATTTTAACAAAGTCCAGCTTATCAATTATTTCTTTCACCGATCATGCCTTTGGTGGTGTATCTAAAAAGTCATTGCCATACCCAGGATCACAGGTTTTCTTCTTTGTCTCTCCATTCTACTAGGAGTTTTATAGTTATGTGTTTCATATTTAGGTCTGTGATAAATATTGATTTAATTTTTGGGTGGAATTTAAGGTCTGTTTCTAGATTTTTTTTTTACTTGTGGATGTCCAATTGCTCCAACACCATTTGTGGAAAAGACAGTCTTTGCTCCATTGTACTGCTTTTGATCCTTTGTCAAAGATCAGCTGATTACATTTATGGAAGTCCATTTTTGGACTCTCTACTCTGTTCCATTGATGTCTTTGTCTATTTTTTACCCCAATACCACACTGTCATTATTACTGTAGCTTTATAGTAAGTCTTGAAGTTGGGTTGTTAGTCTTCCAAATTCATTTTCTTCAATATTGTGCTTATTATCCTGGGTCTTTTGCCTCTCCATATAAACTTTAGAATTAGTTTTCCAATATCCTAAAAATAATTTGCTGGGATTTTGATCATATTTGCAGTGTATTTATTAATCAATGCATGAAAAACTAACATCTTTACAACGTTTCTCTATCCAAAAAAAATGGAAATCCTCTACATTCATTTATTTCTTATTTAGTTTCTGTTATTGAAGTTTGATAGTTTTCCTCACATAGGTTTTCTATATATTTTGTTACATTTATATCTCCTCAGTATTTCATTATTTGGGATGCTAATCTAACTAGCTTAGTGTTTTTAATTTCAAATTCCACTTGTTCAATGCTGGTATATAGATAAACAATTGACTTTAGTATATTAACCTTGTATTCTGTAAGTTTTCTATAACCACTTTTTAGTTTTAGTAGTGTTTTTGTCAATTCTTTCAGATTTATACATAGACAATAATGTTATATGTGAACAAAGACAGTTTTATTTTTTCTTTCCCAAGTGTATACATTTTCTTTTTCTTGTCTTATTGCATGACATAGGATGTCCAGTAGGATGTTGAAATGGAGAGATGAAAAGGAGCATGCATGCCTTGTACCTGATTTCTAGTGGGAAAGCTGAGTTTATTACCATTTGCTGTCTATTTTCTGTAGAGGGGAAGGAAAGTGTTCTATAATCTGATGATGAGGGCTCAGTCTGTTAGTGAATCTGTGACTCTGGACTATGAACATCACAGGTTTTTCTCAGTTTTCTGCTCTCTGAGGCAGGACAAGATGGGTAGAGTTGGCTGGAGTTGGGTATTTCCTTTTTCCAGTTCAGTAAGGTTCTCATAATACCCAAATGGGTTCGGTTCTGGTTAGTTTCTCCTGAGGGTAGAACTTGTTATGAAGAACACAGGCTGAAAACCTTCTGTACAGCAAAGGAAACCATCAATAGAACAAAAAGGTATCCTACAGTGTGGGAGAATATATTCGTAAATGACAGATCCGATAAAGGGTTGACATCCAAAATATATAAAGAGCTCACACACCTCAACAAACAAAAAGCGAATAATCCAATTAAAAAATGGGCAGAGGAGCTGAATAGACAGTTCTCTAAAGAAGAAATTCAGATGGCCAACAGGCACATGAAGATGCTCCACATCGCTTGTCATCAGAGAAATGCAAATTAAAACCACAATGAGATATCACCTCACACCAGTAAGGATGGCTACCATCCAAAAGACAAACAACAACAAATGTTGGTGACGTTGTGGAGAAAGGGAAACCCTCCTACACTGCTGGTGGGAATGTAAGTTAGTTCAACCATTGTGGAAAGCAGTATGGAGGTACATCAAAATGCTCAAGATAGAAATACCACTTGACCCAGGAATTCCACTTCTAGGAATTTACCCTAAGAATGCAGCACTCCAGTTTGCAAAAGACAGATGCACCCCTATGTTTATCGCTGCACTATTTACAATAGCCGAGATATGGAAGCAACCAAAGTGTCCATCAGTAGATGAATGGATAAAGAAGATGTGGTACATATACTCAATGGAATATTACTCAGCCATAAGAAGAGGGCAAATCCTACCATTTGCAACAACATGGATGGAGCTGGAGGGTATTATGCTCAGTGAAATAAGCCAGGTGGAGAAAGACAAGTACCAAATGATTTCACTCATATGTGGAGTACAAGAACAAAAGAAAACTGAAGGAACAAAGCAGCACCAGAAGCACAGAACCCAAGAATGGACTAACAGTTACCAAAGGGAAAGGGACTGGAGAGGACGGGTGGGAAGGGAGGGATAAGGGCGGGAAGAAAAGAAAGGGGACATTACGATTAGCAAGTATAGTGCGTGGGGGGCACAGGGAGGGCTGTGCAACACAGAGAAGACAAGTAGTGATTTTACAGCATCTTACTACGCAGATGGACAGTGACTGTGAACGGGGATGTGGGGGGGACTTGGTGAAGGGGGGAGCCTAGTAAACATAATGTCCTTCATGTAATTGTAGATTAATGATACCAAAATAAAATGAAAAAAAAAAAAAAGAAGAACACAGTGTTTTGGTGTATTTCAAAATGTTCCTTTCTCCTGCCTCTGCCGGAAGCCAGAGGGGACTTTTCTCTGATATTTTCTGTGGGAAACTGGTCAAGCTTTTTTGTGTAAATCTCATAATATATGGGGGATTCCGTATGAATGGATTTCCCTGGAGCTTTTAAACTCTCTGACCTGTCCACACAGAGCCTCTAGCAGTTCATTAATTATAGTTCAGGTTTTTATATCCAGTACGGGTTCCCTCCACAGTTAGTAAAGACTCCTTGTCTTCACCCATCTGTCTCTCCAGTCTTGGGGGCAGCAGTTTGCCCTGTGTTCTCCCCTCTGCAACAAGTCCAAGAAGAGATGTTGATTTTTCAGTACATTCACCTTTTTGCCTGTTATTAGGACCAAGTGGCAACTTTCAACCTCCTGACCTGTGGACCAGAAACTGATCATCCTTGGCTAATGGTTTTAAATCTTTTTAGTTTTCATTTGAAGCATTTATTAGTCTGAGCCATTCAGGGGGAAAAAAAAAGAATGTAAATAATTCCATAATCCCAATGTCCTTTGAATTATACACTTCAACAGTAGAGGCTTGTGTTTAATCTCTGCCCCAAATATTTTACTTTATCAGGTAAGTGCTATCAATATCAATTAAGTGTAGTGATAAAACATTGCTTTGAATCAAAACAATGTATATTTCACCACATTTGGTAGTCCTCTCTTGCTCTGGGAGTTTATATAGAAAGAGACACATACTTAGGGAGGTTTAGTATAAGAATGTTACTCTTTTGACTTGGGACATCTTATTGATTCCTTCATTTTCTTCACTGTTGTGCCTGTGCTTGCCAATATAGGCCCCTGTAGAGATTTTTTTAAATTCCCAAATGTTCTGAAGAATGCTTCAAAATGTAACTTCTGCCAGAATCTAATTAGACGGGAAACCTGGATTTGGGGAGACATTCTTTGTAACTGGTTTCTTTTTTCTTTACCCTTATTTTCAAAAGGAATCTTAAAAATATTGTCTTCATAATTATTCCTTCTCCTTATTTTTGGCCTTTTCCATAATGGCTTAAAAATTCTTCTAAACAATAAGAACAAATGTTATAAACAAACTCTTTCACAGGCTTTTTCTTCCTCACATCCTCCTTCTCTTCCTACACTCTGAATAAAACAAAGACAAAACCTCACAAAGCAGATTTTCATGAAGAAAATGCAGAAATCATAAATCTAACAAAAATAAAACAGGGTCAATTTTTCACAATTTATCAATACATTTAGTTTTTCAGAGTGATTTTGCTATCATAGCTAAGGAAAGTGGATCCCATTAGCAACAAGCTAGGCTGGTGGTGTAAAGGCTGCCGAGCATTCTGGCATTGAATCTGCCCACAAAAATATGCAGCGAGTTACAAGTGGAATTTACCCTTTGGCCTTTAGTTCCCCCTCTTCTCAAACCAAGAACTATTGTTTGCACTGTGAGACCAGCTTTTCCACCAGCTCAAGTGTTGGTAGCTTACTACTAAATGTTCTTAAAACGGTTCCAGATAATATGGAATTTCTTTTCTTCACAAGCACAGGGGCAGAAAAAGTGCCAAACCAGTTTTCAATAAAATAAAATAAAATAAAACTGCTGATATTCTCCTAGATTTCTATTTTTTCTCAACATTTTATTTGATTTCAAAAGTATATTAGGAATCATGACCAGAATTATATGCATCTGAGAAGATATAGTGAATTTCAATCTTTAGATTCCTACTTGTCACCTTCCTAGAGTTCATTTATCTTTACTTTTTAAATTAAAGAAAGGAATGAATATATTTTAGAGATACTTGTAGTTTCTAAAACCAAGGTTGGTATGCACAATAAAAAACATCCGGCTGTCAGAAGACAGCTTTATCTTCTAAAAGAATAGAGACATAGGTAGGTGTATTACAAAAATAAGATATGCCTAAGAAAATAAGGAAAATTCAGAGCAGATAAAAACTGTTCAAATTTTCTTTTATACATACAAATATAGATAATTGTGGGATAAGCCATGATTATCACATTTAAAAGACCTGTCCTTACTATGTGAACAGTAGCTGTTAGCTATTTTTATCCTTTTTTATTCAAGAAAACTAAAGAATAAAATATAGAATTGATGAAGAAGAGAATCAAAACACACGTTTGTGTCTCTCAACCTGTCACTGCTAAATACTTAGACCCCTATGGTAATATTGATAAAGAAATAATGTATGCGTAGGGGAGAAAAACTTTTTCCCTTTTTCCTTCTAGGTTCTTGGGCTTGCCTAATGATTCAGTCGACAAAAAACAGATTAACAGGAAAAAAATAGATTTAATTTCGTATGTACAGGACCTCAAAGATAGGAAGCTCTCTGAGAGTCAGGCAATTGAAGCTTATACGGTGCCCTGAGCTATGAAGAGGGCAAGGGCCTGGCTTTTCAAAGGGGAGGAATACAATGCACAGAAAGATGGGACAAGCAAATAGTTCATAAACAAATGTTTGCCATGCATGCAAATATGCAAATAAGTCTTTCTGATTTAAAATAGTACCTCTGGTAACAGCCGTGTTCCCAGTCCAGGCCCTTTACCTAAATTCTTTTAGGAAGTTAGAGGAGAGCTAAAAACTCTTGACTCTGTTGTTTGAGATAACCCACATGCCCACGTGGCACACATTCTGGGGCAGCCTGGTGTGAACTCCATTAAATGGAAATAAAATTTAATGAAAAAATAATTATTATAATACACAGTGGGAGAAGAGTAAAGCTAGAAAGCATTAAAATGCCAAATGTGAATTTCTTGGTTTAATCATCTCAGATTTCAGATTAAGAACTGAGATTTATTTAAGTCTCTTTTGTTGAGGCATAAGGATAGAATTCTTGTCAGAAAACTGTTCACTTTTCTTGGCTGTAGTAACATTATAAATGCCATACAAATACTGTTTTTCATCATAGTCTGCCAAAAATAAGTGGCAATAAAGAGTTAACTAAATATATCCACATCTCAAAAGCATTTTAATTTGAATTTTAGAGTAAGATTGTAGTTAATTCACTTTTAAATGCTGTAAACTTTCTTAATTGTAAGAAGTGAAAGTGGAATTTATTTATGAAAACTATGTGGTTTGCTAGAGAGAGACAGAGACATAGACATCGAAAGCACAGACTCAAATGTGATTGGTAATCCCTTTCAAATCTCTTCAGAGATTGAGGGTGATATCAAGGATGAGGACCAGAGCTCGTTCAATATTATGCCGCCCTAGTTTACATAATTATAGGGAGCATAAAGGGAAAAGAGACTGACCAAATAGTATTTTCTGATTTAATTCTTGGTCTGAATTCCAGTGTTTTACGTCATAACAAGTTTTAACAAGAAACAAAATGCACCTTGTAATACCAGTGCTTTAATCCCAAACCAATATAATTCCTGGAACAGATACTATTTTTCAGAGAGTTAGAATTATTAAAAAAAAAATAGATGAAACATTTTCCAAAAAGTGTACATTCTCCAAAATGATCAGTTTCAAAGGAATATAGATAGGTATTCTTTTACTTGATTGGAGGTAAAAAAAGTGAAAAGGGATGCAGGGACAAGCAAAATACAGACACTTTCAAAGTCCACTTTATTGCTACAAAATTTACATAGAATAAAATTCACGAAATTTAATTATTCAAGTCAATGAGTTTTGAAAATGTACATTGTTGGATAATCCACACCACAATTAAGATGTCAAATATTTCCATCAGTCCTATAAATGCCCCTGTGCTTCTTTGCTGCCAGGTCACCACGAAACTGGCAACTGATGTGTTTTCTATCTTTCCTTTTTTAGAATTTTACATAAATAGAATCATAAAGTGTGAAATCTTTTGTTTCTGCATTTTTTTCATTTAGTGTACCATTTTGAAATTCATCTATATTTCTATATGTATCAGTAGTTTTTTTCTTTTCATTACTGAGTTGTGTTCTATTGTATGGATATTTGACAAGTTCTTTATTCATTCACCAATTGATAAATAGTTGAGTTTTTGTCTATTATTACAAAAGACTCTATGAATATTGAGTTTATGCCTTTGTGGGAATATATGTTTTCATTTCTCTTGAATATTTAGGAGTGGGATTGCTGGACCATATAGTACATGTATATTTAACTTCGTAAGAAATTGCCAGATTCTTTCCTAACATGGTTGTTACCATTTTTATTCCCATAAGCAGTATATTAGAGTTCCAGGTGCCTCACGTCCTCAACCTTAGTAGGTATGGTCACTATTTTTAATTTCAGCCATGTAAGTGGGTATATAACAATATCTCATTGTGATTTTAATTTACATTTTTCTAATAAATGATTATGTTCCCTTTTATGACCTTCTTTGCAATTTACTAGGTGAATATTCAAATGTATTACATATTTTTGTTCATTTTTAAAATGAAGTTTCATTACTGAGTTATAAGAAGCCTTCACGTATTCTGGATTGAAGTTTTCCTTTTTTTAAAGAAAATGTGTTTTTCCTTTTGGGTGAAGTCCAATGTATCTATTCTTTTCTGTTATGAATCCAGCTTTTGGAATAATATCTAAGAAACCTTGGTTCTCCTAAGATCACAAAAATTTTTTCCTTCTGTTTTCCTGTTGGCTTTACAGGTTTTGCTTTTGCATTTAGATCTATGATCCATTTCAGATTAATTTTTGTAAATTCTGTGCAATAGGGGCCAATATCTATCTATCTATCTATCTATCTATCTATCTATCTATTATTTATTTATTTATATAAATATACAACTGTTACAGAAATATTTCTGAAAAGACTATTGTTTCCCCTTGAATTATCTTGGCACATTTATCAAAATCAGCTTACCATATCCCCAATAGATATTTCTTCAAAGAAGATATACAAAATGCCATCAGGTTCATGAAAAGATGTTCAGCATCACTAGCCATGAGGGACCTGCAGACTGAGAACACAATGCCTGTTACAATGGGCATCATCAAAAATATAGATAACAAATGCTGCTGTGGATGTGGAGGCAAGGGAACCCCTGTGCCCTGTTGGTAGGATTATAAATTGGTCCAGCTCCTATGGAGAAATGTATGGAGGATCCACAAAAAAATTAAAATAGAACTACCATATGGTCCAGCAACTCTACTTGTAGGCATTTATCCAAAGGAAATGCTATCTGCACCCCCATTTCCCAGCAGCATTATTTATAATAGCCAAGACATGGAGACAACCTAAGTGTTTATTGATAGATGAGAATATAAAGAAGTCAACATTGGGGATCAACAGAGGAGAGGCTTAGAACGTCACCCCCCTGTTTTGAGAGAAATCTTCTGCATCCGTGGATGTTTTGTTGCCCTTGTCTAGCTTGGATTAACACTTAGCCTACAGGCACACACCTGATCATCTACATTTGCTCTCTTACAACACTAAACTATGTTTTCTACCTTTATCTTGCATCTACCTACCACTTCAGCATTTTATTAAAAATAATAATAATAATAATAAGGGAGAAATGTGGGATTCACATATAAATCAAGTATAAAAATCAAACGAATATTCACATTTGACCTGATGGTCTATAGTTCATAATGCGTGATCAAAACCGAAAGTTTCTGTGATGACTGCCCTTGCACTGTTCACCTTGTAAGAACTTATTCACTATGTAAGAATTTGTTCACCATGTAAGAACTTGTTCGTTATGCTTCAGAAGATTGGAGACTGACGAGAATTAGGCTTGGGGTGGATTAATGATTGTGCATTGAGTATTGAGTCCCCTATACAGAATTTTATTGTTGTTCATACACACACACTGGAGTATCATTCAGCCATAAAAAAGGAAATCTTACAATTTCAATAACATGGATGGATCTTGAAGACATTATGCTAAGTGAAACAAGTCACATGGAAAAGACAAACACTGTATGATCTTACTTACATGTGAGGAAAAAAGTACGTCAAAGTCCTAAAAAAAGACATCAGAATTTTGGTTACTAGAGGTAGAGGGTGGGGGTACAGGGAATTAGGGTAAGGTGGTCAAAAGGTACAAACTTCCACTTATAAGATAAAGAAGTACTAGGGATGTAGTGTACAGCATGATGCCTATGGCTAACAGTGCTTTATGGTATATAGGAAAGTTCTTAAGAAAGTAATTTCTATGAACTCTCAACACAAGGAGAAAACTTTTTTCCTTTTTTTCTTTTTTTTTTTTTGATAAGATGGATGTTAGCTGAACCTATTGCGGCAATCATTTCACAATATATGTAAATCAAATCATCATGCTGTATGCTTAAGCTTATACTTAATGATGTATGTCAATTATTTCTCTATAAAACTGGAAAAAGATTGGTTACCATGCATGTATCATTCCATTTATCTACTCTACTCTGTTGACTGAACACCTACCTTTACCAGTGCCACAATGTCTTAATTACTGTAGCTTTATTGTAAGTCTTGAAATAAAGTAGAATAAGTCCTCCAATTTTATTCTTCTTTATCAGAATAATTTTGACTATCTAAGTCTTAGTATTTCACGTAAATTTTAGAATCAGCTTATAATTTCTACCAAAAAGCCTGCTTGGACTTTGACTGAGGCTGCACTGATGCACTGAAATCTATAAATCAGTTTGTCTCCTTTTCCATTAGCAAAATTTAATGGTTTTCAGTGGAAATGTATTACACCTATGTCATTAAGTTTCTCCCTAAATATTTTATCTAATGACATTTTAAAAATCTAATTGTTTCTAGTCTATAGGGATACCATTAAATTTTCATCTTGTTTTTGTTTGTATGTTATGACCTTGTTAAACTCATTTTTTTACTTAACAAAGAATGAAGATGTAGGAAGATCTAAAGATGGGTTAATTTAGTATTATGTAATATGATTAAGGATCTAGATATTTTTCATAGCTTAGGTCTGTCATCCTCATAATGTTTGCTTTTGACCTAAGGTTTATTTTGTCATAATCGCAAAATGGCTGCAAAAGCGCCAAGCATCATATTCTTACACGTAGATACACAAAATTCAAAGCCTAGATGAGAAAATGCTCCCTCTGATGCCTCTTCGTGAGATATTTACCGAATACCCTTTTCCCCTAAGGCTCATGCATCAGAATTCCATTGCAAGCTAATTCTTGCACAACCATGGTCACACAACTGACTCCGCTTTTTTTTCCAGAACCCTCTGCTCTGTCGGGTGACATGCCCACCCTCCTCTAAAGCATGTAACTGCCTCCTCCCCAAACAAAATCAGGTTCTCTTCACAAGGAAGAATGGGAGTAACTGGCTAATGAGTAATTAGACAGATCATTTTTCAAGTCTCTGATAATCTTAAGGATGATTTTCTATGTTTTTAATCATTTGACGACAGAATGGTAAAAATTATTTGAACTTGGCTTAATATGTACAAGACAAGGACAAGGGATATTATCCATTTTCAGTTATGAGAGCTCTAAATCAAATCTTAATAGACAAATTAATGGAATGGTAAGCCACCTACAGCACCACGGTAAGTACAAACAAGATTTTAGAAAAACATTGATTCCTCTTTGATAAGCTATTCTATTTAAGGTTTTCCACATTTATAAAGTTAAGTATAATCTTATTTGAGTGAAACAATGGCAAAGGAAAAACCCTTATTCATGTTATTTTTGGGCATTATAAATAATGGCAAAAATGACTAAGAGTATATCTATAATCTTAAAAAAAGAATGACATTAAGGTAACTAACCAAAAAGAAACTGGCCAACTAACACACATGAAGAAAATGTGAAATAACAAAGCATAATGCTGGACAATTGTTCATTGATCTCTTAAGATAGGTATTCATATGTGAAAGTGCTTGAGACTCCAACGGGCCTACTTAATTAAACATAAATTCAGAATAATCACTGAGGTGAGAGTTGAGATAGTTCTTTCACTTGCTTTCTTACTGAGAAGCACAGCATTTTTTGGTGTCTGTGATCCTATTCAACTTCCTCCTCCTAAAAATATCTTATGTCCAAAAATATCTTATGCTTTTATATAGCACTCCAGAATCTAAATGTTAAAACCTTAAATTTAGAAGTTAATAGTATAAAAGCATTATTAACAAATTAGACCATTTTGAGTTCAACTGGCAAATCCTTACATTTCTGTGTGAAAACAATTTTAGAAAATTGTATTTTCTGATATCATATGTATATACTGAGACATTTTAATACATATAGATACACATTTATTTGTGTGTGTGTGTGTGTGTGTGTGTGTGTGTGTGTGTGTGTGTGTGTATTGTGTGTGTATTTGTGTATCACACTGGCACCTCCACAAGCACCATGCAAGGTTATAAACTCTGGTACCAAGAAAACTAAACCTGAATATTAAAACACTTCAGCTTCTTAGCATTTGGGAGTCTTAGCATGAACGGAGTGTCTGGGAACATTCAGCCACATGTAGCTGGGGCAAAGCTGTGAATGGCAGTCTTACCAGCTCTGCTCAGTTTCTGCCAAGGGCCGAGGCTGGGTGAGCACGGGACGAGGTGAGTACGTTGAAACATGTACCGCCAAACTCTTGAGCCAGTCTTTTAACCCAGGGAACACCACACATATCATTTCTGAGAGTGAGGCCAAGGTCTCTGGGTCCAAAAGGCATGGGAGTACCCCACGGTCCTGATGGGGTCTCTTAGGATTCAATAGAAATTGTGTAAACCACAGACTCTATTCTCAAAGAGAGAAGATGAGGGCTGGAAGGTATCAGCCAGAACATGCAGAGTTAGTGACTTTCAAACACTTTCTCAGATTCCCAGTCACATATAACTTAAAAATTTTTTTCTGAGTAAAATATACACACCATTAAATAAAAAATTCCAGTGGGTGGAATTCTTCTAAGGACAACTTGTACCTTATTATTCTTCAGATCAGAGGGTTTGGGAGGTCAGGCATCCAGCCAGAATGAGATGCTTTGGAAGGTACTAGGGATCAAATGATGAGCAGGGCAGATCTCACCCTCTCCGCTCTCCCCAACTCCACTGACTCTTTTCCTGAACTTTGTAAATATATACCATTATCTCTCCCACTTAAAGGAAAACAAAGCTGTGCAAAACAATACAGATGACCCTATACTGACCCAGCAGTGCCCTTGAACTTCCAATCTGCCTTGGCTGGCTTTATGAAAATGTCTTCTAACTTCATCATCTCAGTGGATTTACCTTTCCACTAACTGTTCTGGCGACATGTACAATGATTTTCCAGTTGCACATCCAACATTCTCCCTTTAATTTTCCTTCTAATTTGCAGATGTGATGTGATGGACATTTTCGTCTACTCTCTTCTTTGTGGAACTCAACTACTTTTGCTCCTTTGACTCCACCATTTTCTTTTTGGCCTTAGATTTCTGAATACCTCTTTTCAGTCTTCTTTTTTTTTTTAGTTTCATGTTCTTCAAAACTTACATGGCATTGCCAAATGGTCACCAAGTGATCTGATGTTTCTCTCTCACACATGGGTATAAACACTACCTGTATGCCGCTGTTCTCAATTCTATCTATTCAGCCAAGACACCTTTTGTTTGCTATTGTGCCTGCCGGACATCTGTAACTGGGTATCTTACTAACATCTGAAGTTCAAAGTTCAAATGTCTCTTAGAACGTAACGGAACTTGTCAAATTGTATTACTTCTACAACAAACCTCCTCTTTCCCTCTGTGACCCGTATGTGTTCAGGACAGGGTTCACTTGGCCAAAACTGAGTATGGGAAGCGACTTGAGCTCTTACCCTCCCCCCCCATTCATTCATTCATTTAATCATCAAATCTAACAGAAGCAGCCTTTGGCCATAATCGTTTTTGATGCAGGTCTTGGATGTGGACTGCCTTTGCTGAGAACCTGCCTCTGTTGCTAAGTAGGTCTGTATCGAACACATGGAGAAAATCATGTCAAGAAAGGTGCCAATCTGATAACATAAATTAGCCAAAAGGGTAGAAATGAAGGGAAGGCTCATGGAGAGAAGTCTTGGCTTTTCCTTGAAGTATATTTTTTCAGTACTTAGAAAGAGAATGCATTGTATTGTAATTTAAACAATTAATGAAGAAAAATTGAAATAAAAATTATTTAAATAAAATGGTCTAAATTCAAAAGTTATTATTTAAATCCCCAAAACCATTAATCTGAATGCTGGTGATCAGAATATCTCACTCTTCTAATTTCCTGATTACTGGTAGCCATTGTTAATAATAAGTGCTACCTAAATCTCTCACTCATACATATTGCTCATTATGTCCTTTATCTTAGTTTTCTTGTAGTCAGGAACAGCTTAATAGTATTAAGCAATATTTGAGATCTGCTTGAAACATACATACTATCTGCTAAACAGAGTGAGAATTAAAATTCCTCTACTAAGTTTGGTTTCACAGAAGTCTCTGAAATATCATTACTTTTCAGAAATCCTTAGAAGAAAAGAAAGTATTTCTTACAGTTTTAAGCATTTTGGAGTCTGTCTTTAAACATATGCATTCTTGAATTTACATAGCAACTGTACTACAACTCTGAATACTAACAGATGAGAAGATAGCAACACTTAGGAAAGAAAAGTAGAAGTGGTAACAATTTTAACAGCTCAATTGAGTAAATTAAATAATACAACACCCCATAGAGAATTTTTCTCTGCCAATAGTGTTTATCACTTTCAAATGGAACTTTCTTCTGCTTTGACCCTGTTTATAGCTTTATTATGGAAAGTCTTAGCCTATATTAACCACTTACTAGATAAATGTAGGAAAACTGGCTGTCACTTATTGGTTTACCCATTGTCATCTCAAATAGGGCTGAGTGATCTGATTTCAAAGTGACAGCTGGTGGTGTCTCTTCCTGATACATGCTAATCCAGTTTTTATTATGGAAAAACTGCCTGTGCTTTCAGACAGCGAAAGGGAGTTACTAAATGTAATCACTAAGGAGGAACCTTGGGATCGCAAACATAAAAGACTAAAATGAACAGTTTTCTCATTACAGAATGGTTTCCTGATTAAATACAGATTAAGGGCAGGGAGAAATCATTTAGAGACCTAAATAGCATTCTCCATTGTGTATATACACACAGAATCACAACACACACCTTTAAATGGATATGGGTATAGAAGTTTTCATAAATGTAGGAATAGTGTGGGTATATATCTTAGTATAAAATGCTATGTAACATCGTAATATTTACTCTTTGGCAATACGCTCACGAAACAACTGAAGAGTGTGTGGAGCACTTCCCAGGTTCATCCATAATTATTTTTGGATGGGTGCATAAAAGAAACTACCATCATTTAAACAAAGTGCGACTTTTAGATCACTGCTATGGTTTTATTGCATCATTCTAGTGTAGGTTGACTTGTATCAGAAAATGGAGGATTACCCACTATCTTTTCCCCACATAGGAAATGAAACGCTAGGAGAAAACTATCAAAAAAGACTTGGTGGCTAGTACATCATAGCTGCATGAGAGAGTGACTAGAAATGAAAGCATTTAGAGTGTACAGAGGCGTACCTTCTTTACACTCTACTTTGGGATCTTGATGCCATTTGTACTCAATAATAAACAGCTCTTTTCGAATTTTAACTCCTAGCTGTCAATTGAAAAGGCCACCTAACTATTTCATTATGCCCTAATTAATAATACACTTCAATAAAAATAATTTCTTTACTCCATAATTTGTCAGCATGTTGAATATCTTGTCCTATACTTAATTCTAGAGTAAAATAAGCATCCTATCTGAGAGGGCAGAGTGGCTGTTTAATTGACAGAAGAGATGGAGAGTCAAACCTAAAAGCAATGATCCCCTTTCTTCAATCTCTATAGTTGTTAATGGCCTCAATTTTTTTGGACCTCAAATCACAAATACAAATAACTGTGCTGGAGTGAGGTAGTTGTGCCAGTAGATGACCAGTTGCCAGCACAATTAGCCATCTGACCTCATTTTGAAGTATAAGTGCCCACAGTTTCTATATCCTTGGTGCAGTTGGTGCCCACACACAATTCTGGGTGCAGAACTTGGCACAAATAGCACAGGTCAAAGGTCTAGTGGAACTTCTTTCAAGATCTGTCAGTGTCAACAAACTCTAGCTAGTCTATGAATTCAGAAAACAGAAATAATCATGTCCACATACAAACATTAATTTGAGAAGGTAAAACTAATGCAACTTCTGCCTATAAGGGAGTGTGTTAGTCTATTTGGGCTGCTATAACAAAATACCAGAGATTGGGCAATTCATCAACAACAGGAATTTATTTCTCACATTCCTGAAGGCTGGGAAGTCTAAGATCAAGGCACCAGTAGATTGTCTACTGAGGGCCCGCTTTTTGGTTCCTAGGGGGCATTTTCTTGCTGTGTCCTCATATGGTGGAAGGGACTAGCTAACTATATGGAATCTCCTTTATACAGGTACTAATCTCGGTTCCTCAAGACCTATCACTTCCCAAAGACCCCACCTCCTAATAGTATCACCTTGAAGGTTAGGAATTCAGCATATGAATTTTGGGGGGTATAAATACAGACCAGAGTAGAGGGTTGACAATTATAACTCAAAGTTCAAAGAGTCATAGTCATTCAAGTGGTAGACAATGGACTCTTTACACGGGCATCTCTCTTGCACATTTGATAGCTTTCTATCACCTGTAAATGAGGAGAGACTCATGCAACAACGCTCAGTAATCAAATCCATTAGAGGCTATTCACATGTTGCCACTTTAACTGATCTCTTAAAATAAGGAGGACAGTCGACAAGATCCCACGTCCACTGACAATGCTGAGAAGCTAAGTTGCTGTTTATAAAGTGGACTTTTTCATATTTAATTTTAAAGAAATAAAATTTCTTTTATGGATGGTGTTAGGCATCCAGTTTCTGTTTGCATTCTGCACTATTATACACAGGGAACGACCCTTAAATGCTAATGTCAGAAGTAGAGGAAAGAGAAAACAAATAACATGTGCAAAATTATATACCATTCCACACTGAATCACAGTTACGCTCTTGTGAAAGACTCCAGTGAGAGTTAGTGACTCTATTTCAAGAATGTTGATACTCTGTTCATGGCAATAATATATGATAAGATAATAAAACATAAAAATAATGAGGTTTCCCTTCCAAATGCCCCATGTTTTTGTTTTAAAGTTTGCAAAGTGTTTCCAGAATAACTAAACTAGCTAACACAATTGAAAAATATGCAAGTATTAAATTTATAATCTGAAACAGGGAAGAGAAAAATCAATGACAAAATTGTAGAAATAGAAAACTAACTTAAAGGAAAAAAATAATGATTTATAGAGGTTCTGATCTGAAATAGCCCTGCATCTATCAAATACTTGGGAAGATTTTATTTTCCTTGGATAGATTGGCCTGACCGCATGAGGACGTCACTCACAACTATGGAGAGAGTCCAGTTCTAGTCCCTAGGGGTACACTGCTTAACAAATCCATGAACCTCAGTTTCCTCATTAGTAAAATAGATCTTAGAATAATGATTTTTGTGTTTAGTAGTGTGAATGAGATAATATGTATTACATCAATCTATAACTTACCAGGCATTTGTTTCAGTATTTTTATTGTTGATTTATTATTGCTGTCTTGGATTTAAGCCTGTACATAGGATTGTGCCAGTTAAAAAAAGGTTATGAAATCCAAACAGCAGCTTATTAACCCTCTCAGAGATTCTAGTCAAAAATTTATTCTTAAAACTGAAAAAAAAAGTTAGACCTTCTCCTTCATGTCTTGTTATCACTTTAAACTCAAATGTCTTCTTTTCCTCTTAATTTCCTTGCCCCTGTTAATGACTGCTATTTGGTCAGGCCAAACTTCAGAGTCCTCAAACCCTTTTTAAAATATTACTTTCCAGTATTAAATAGTTAAAAAGTCCTATTTAGATTTATTTCAAAACCTCTTCTTTATGTGCCATCTTTTGCAATTTTGCTGTTGATACTCATGACTATAGTGGTATGTAAAATGTTTTTTGTCTTTGACTTTTAATGAATTATATGTTCAAAGTGAAATACTTAAGCATTCCAAAAAAAAAAAGGGTGACAAAACACCAGTATTTTACCTCCCAGGCTGTATACTATTTGCTATTGTGTTTGCATAAACTTTTTTGATGCATATTTTTTACGTCATTGACATCCTGTTATATAGGCACAGGCATTATTATTATTATTGTCATTTCAGAAAAGAATATTAAGGTATACAAGTTATTTACTGTCACTTAGCATTTCACTTAATGCATTCATTTTGAATGTATACTTTATTTATTTGAATAAGTAAATCATGCATGTGGTTCAAAATGAACAGAAGGTGTGCTGTGAAAGTGAGCCTCCCTCTTAAGTCTATTTCCCAGCTACTTGCTGTCTTCCTTAAAGTCATCCTTCCTACCAATTTCTTCTATATTTTTCTAGAGATAGTCCATACACTTGAAAGTGCATGCAAATATCACTCAGTTTATTACCACATACATCAACATACTTATTAAAAAGTGTATATTTATAAATGCATACAGTATACCTTGGAGATACTATGGGTTTGGTTACAGACCATCACAATAAAGCATATATTGCAATAAAGTGAGTCAAATTGAGTTTTTGCTTTTCTGATGCATTTAAAAATTATGTTTAGACTATACTGTACTTATTAAGTGCACAATAGCATTATGTCTAAAAAATACACACATACTTTAATTAAAAAATACTTTATTGCTGAAAAATGCTAACCATCCTCCGGGCTTTCAGTGAGTTGCAATCAGTGATCATGGATCACCACAACAAATATAAGAATAATTAAAAAGTTTGAAGTGTTGGGAGAGTTATCAAAATGTGGCACAGAGATAGGAAGTGAGCAAATGATATGGAAAAAAATGGCGTTGGTAGACTTGTTTGACACAGGATGGCCACAAACCTTCCATTTGTAAAAAGAAAAAAAAAGGCAATATCTATGAAGTGCAATAAAGCAAAGCACAATAAAATGAAGTACACCTCTACATACACATGCACAATTACTTTAAAAACACTAGTATCAACATCATTCTGTTCCTTGTTTTAATAAGGGAATTTTACAACAAATTTAGTAAAGTTGAACTGAATTTAGTTTCATTACCTTATCCTGATTTTTAGTATTTCACACCAGAAATAATGAATCATCTTCATGAAGCACTTTCAGACTATGAAGTTATCTAAGAGCCATTCAGTGAAATATTAGGTCAGCGAAGAACAAACCCAATACCTTCAGAACACGTAAGAAAGTAGTTGTTACAAAAGGTACTATAATTGAGACTTTTTTAAAGTGTATTTTTTTATTGAAGTATAGTCAATACACAAATTTATATTGGTTTCAAGTATACAGCACAGTGTTTCCACAGTTGCACACATTGAATCCTCACCCCAACTAGTGTGGTTAACGATCCATCAGCACCGAAAGCTGTTACAGAACCACTGACTATGTTTCCTGTGCTGCATTTCCATCCCTGTGACCAACTTACATTATGACTGAAATTTTTGTTCCCATTTATCCCTCTCACCCATCCCACCCACCCATCCCAATCCCTCCTTCATGATAACCACCAGTCACATGAGTCACATCTCACTGTCTATGAGTCTATTGTTGTTTTGTTCATTTTGTTTTGTTTTGTTTTTAGATTCCACAAACAAGTGAAATCATCTGGTTTTTGTCTTTCTCCACCTGGCTTATTTCACTTAGCATAATGTTCCCTAGGTCTATCCATGCCTTACATGGCAGCATTTCTTTATTACAGCTGAATAATATTCCATTGTTTTTATGTACCACTTCTTCTTTATCCATTTACCTGTTGATATCTTGGTTGCTTTCTTGGCTATAGTAAGTATCTTGGCTATAGTAAATAATGCAGTACTAAACATAGGGGTACATGTATATTTTTGAATCAGGGATTTTGTTTTCTTCAGGTAAATTCCTAGAAGAAGAATTACTGGGTCAAATGGTATTTCTGTTTTTAGTTTTTTGAAGAACCTCCACACTGCTTTCCACAGTGGCTGCACCAATGTACATTCCCACCAGCAGTATAGGAGGGTTTCCTTTTCTCCATATCCTTGCCAACACTTGTTATTTCTTGTCTTTTGTATAGTAGCCATTACGACTACTGAGAGTTGGTAGCTCATTGTGGTTCTGATTTGCATTTCCCTGACGATTAGCAATGTGGAGCATCTTTTCATGTGCCTGTTGGCCATCTTTTTTTCTTTTTTGTTTTGACAGAGTAAATCACTGAGCACATTGTGATTCTTTGTTGAGAAATATGTGATATATCCAGAATTATCACTATCACAAGTATCCTCTTTAATAACTAATAAAATAATCCTCTTTTACCAGTTATTCTGATAGGCAAAATTTTACACATGTATTTTTTTTCTGCTCATTCAATTGATTCCTGAGAGTGATAAGTTAAAATCTCCCACTATGATTGATTATATATGTCTCAAATTCTTATAATGGTTTTTTCTTACATGTATTGATGCTGTGATTTTAGGCTCAAACATGTATAGTATTATTATATCTTCCTGATGAATTGTTGCTTTTATTATAATTGAATCATCTCCTTTTTCTCTAAATCACTTTGCCTTTTAGCCTAATTTGCCTGATATTAATATTGCCATATCAGCTGCTTTGGGTTAGAGCTTGCCTGGTTTTAGGTGTGTATAAAGAGCATGCAGATAGATTTGTAAAATCTCTATTTAGAGACTTTGTCTTAAAAGGAAGGCTTTATCTTTTTATCTTTACTTGGATAACTCATACATATGAATTGTGGTTTTTGTAGGTTTTATTCACATCTCCTTTCTTATTTCTTTTCTCTTGCCTTTTATCACAATATTAATTTTGCTGCCTCTCTCCTCCAAGCCTTTTATCTCTATTGTTTTGGGAGTTATTCCTTATTTTTTTTTCTTTTAGTGGTTTCCCTTGTATTTCAGTGGGCATTCTTTACCTAATAAGTCCATCAGGCATGTCTGTGCTCTCCATACCATGTATAATCAGAATACTTTAATTAAAACCTCTCCCTTACGTTTTCATTTTCATGACACTATTTTTTTGTATTTTAGTTTCATCTTATTTTTAATTTCACCAAATGGGAATTATTATTATAATTGTTTTATTTTACATTATATTTGGTTTTGAATAAATAATTGCAGGTAGATCTTTGACACCATGTTCGTGCTTATTATAAGCTTTGCTTTTGATTTTCTCCTCATAGGTGGCTTTTTATTTTGTTACCTAGAAGTTTTGGGCATAGATAAGATCTGAGCCTTCCCTGACCTAGTAGTTTTTTTTTAATTACGTGGAGGATTAAAACTGTATTCTCTAATGTTGTAAGTCCTAACTTTTGGAGCAATTTCACCTAGTTTCCTATAACCTTGACTAATAGTAGTAGTACATTCTGCTTTAAGCTTCATTTTCTCATTAGCACACAGGAATTTCTTTTTCCACTAATTTTTAAGATATTACACATTAATCAGCATTTTTATGTACTTGTATAGGAGAGAAATCTAGCTAGACTCAGTTCAAAATGTTGCTAAAACCTAAATTCATATCTGGGTATACATCATTTTACACTATAGTTTCCCTTAATACTGTAAGTACTTTCTTCATGACCACAGTTTCTTTGTATATCTTTTTTTCCATTATTTTATAATACTTTGCATTAAGCTTTAGAATGTCTGAGTTTGATTCTTGGCTTTGCTTCTTTTGTAACTTTAAAATTTTGGATAATTTTAATCACCGTGGCAGTTTCTTCATCCATAGAATGTGAAAACTAACACCAAGGGATCATTATGAAAAACACATAAGTTAATAACTGTGTAACACTTAGATTCATGCCAGGTGTCCTCTTGTCAGTCAGTATTGTCAGTCCTCTTGTTAGCTATTTTTATTATTATTTTGTCATCATTATCATCATCTTCTACCATAATCACCACCGCCTCCATCATCAGCTTCATCATCAACTCCTTTGGGCAGAAATGCCTCCAATCCAACTTCACCAGTATTAATAGAGCTTTGATGACTATGTCTTTGCACAGTCTATATTTACATTCTATTTTCTTAGAATAGATGTTAAAAGTGGTATTTTAAGGCAGAGAATATGGTCATTTTAAAGGGGTCTTTGATAATAGATTTTTAATGCTTAAAGTTATCCTAAATATTTTAACTCTCCTTCTATTATCATTCCTTTTCAGTACACCAGTTGGTGGTGTCTGGTTCCAGTTCCCCTTGACCTTCCTGAACCGTTATATGTGCTAGACTGTTTAGGCATGCTCAAGTGCCTCTCCATCTCTGCCTGAGGGCTTTCTCCACCATCCAGGAGTTTGCTTGCCCACACTGGGATAATCTCGAAATGCAGAGGAGTGAATACCCTCAGGGGCAATCTTTAATCAGTAAAATGTGGGAGTGGATGGATAAATGCCTCAACCTTCCCATCTTCAGATGGGATAATTAGGAGATGAGTTCCACAGGGTTTTTTACAGGGTTCCCGATGCTGCTGACCTCCAGTTGCCCACAGAGCTAGCCTACTCGGTAATGCCCCTGTAATGCTTTTCTCCTTTCCCAGGCTCACTTTTGCCTTCCTTCACTTGTGTTTCCTGAGAGTTCCTCCAAATGAACTACCAGGGCTTCATCTCATCATTTGCTTTTGGAGAAGCCCTAACTAAGACAAAATCCTATGATAGTTTAATCTTTGTAAACTTTTTATAAGTTAGCTGAACAATCTTCCATAGTTGCCATGCATACAAAGCAAAATACAAACTCTTGGCATTGGAAATTAAGACTCACTACAATATGTCACTTTCTATTTATCCTGTCTCCATTTTCTCTTAAAAAACTATTTTCTTAACCAAATGGTTTACTCATTATTTAAAAAATGTAACATGCCATCTTTTCACATCACTGTGTCTGCCTAGGATGCTAAACTTCCTTGTCTCTTTTTCTTAAATTATACTCTTTCTCCAAGACTCCCTCTGTGAACATTCTCTGACTGCTCAAGGGTATTGAACATCCCTCTGAAGTCTGCAGTGTGATTGTTTTTTCCCCATTCTTTTGGCTCTTCTCATAACTGCCTTACCTTGCCCTATTCCATCGTAATGTCCTATGCTAGTCCTTTAGGGATAGAGGCTCTGTTTTCATGCTTCTATAATGCATATTCATCATTGAAAAATTAGCATATATTGGAAAGGAAAAAAACCCCTAATTTTTGTCATTCTATTTAAAAATAGCCAATGTCAAGATTTTGAAAAATTTTATTCTCGTTTTTCTCTATGCTTCTTTTATTTAAATTATATATTTAATGATCCTAACATTTATTTTGAAGAGATACTATGTGCCAGGCAGTTTGGTAAGTGCTTTATATATGGTATGCTGTACAACAGTGTGAAGGATACTGTTAATTGACTCATTTACGTATAAGGAGCCTGAGGCATAAAAAGTTTATATAGTTCTTCTTCTGTTCAAATGCTATTGAGTGGTTAAGTTGGGACTCAAACCTAAGTCTGTCTGGTTGAAATTTTTATGCTTCAAACCACTAAAACATACTGTCTTTTACACTTCCACATTCTGTCTCATGATTTAAGTACATAGAAGCAGATTAATCATAATCTTTAGTGATGATACCCTATTCATTTAGTCCTCCTATTTTTCTACTATGTATCTATCATCTATCTTTCTAGCCTCTTCATCATCTTCACTGTCATCAATCTATCTGTATTGTGTAATAAAACTCACAAATCTACCATCTATTGTGGAATTTAACAAAAACCTTTATCTATAAACTCTCCCCCATCCTATTACCCTGAATCCATATTATAATTATTTTGCTTTCTATGTTATATCTTTGTTGCATTTGTGTGATGTGTGTGTGTTTGTGCTATTCTTAGAATCACAGAAATTCAATCACACTAAACCTAATTATTTTAGACTTCCTTTTCTTATTTAATAGAAGTTCAGATTCAACTGTATTGTTTCATGCCACTGTCGTTGAGTCATTTTGATTACTACACAATATTCTAATCTGGGGATATACAAATTTATATATCTATCCTCCTTTGATGAACATTTAGACTTCCAAGTTTTTGGATGTGAACAATACCCAATGAACATTCTTATACTTGTCTTTTTTACCTTTATTTATAACGGTTTCAAATTTAATTTTAAAATTTTACTTTGTAACAAGAGCATTTCTCATCTTATTAAGTAGATTTTAAAATTTCAATTATTTACAATTAAATTACTACCCAATATTCTATTGTATATTTCACTTAGTAGCTCCCTGTTGTAATTTATGAACAGTTCCAATTTTCTTCTATTATAAATATTTCTGTGGTGAATATGTTTGTACTTAAACTTTTCATGTGTAGGAGGATACTATTAGGATCCATGTGAATTACTGGCATCAAGATGAACAACAAATACTACGTATATGCTAAGATTTTATATATATATATAGCGTATGTGTATATGTTATAAATGATAGGGTCTCAACTACACAATTAGAATACGCTTTTATCAGCTGTTATGACGAGGACACTATGCTATTGTAACCTTAATGACATCCAATACAAGGCAGTTATAATTTTTTGCTTTTAATGAGCTATAGATTAATTAAGTTCTGCGATCAAAAAGTCTTTTTGACAAATATTTGGTGGAACTCGAAAAGCTAAGCTTGCTCAAGTAAAGCATATGATTTGTGAGTTGGAAATGGCTCAAAGTTGTCTAGAGTATAACTAATTTAAATGTTTATTTGATCTAAGATCAGGGTATGCATGTTGTAAAAAGCAGATATAATTAACTTGATTCAGAATCAAATAAAATGGAATACAAAGGATCATGAATAATTGTCTTTTTGTTAAGTTTAAAAACCCCAGCTTTTCTTCTCGTCTCATTGATTCACCTTCCTCTCAGCAACACCTTGTCACTATTTACAAGCACATCAGAGAGAACTAACAAGGTATTCTACTTCCTTAAACTTTGAGCCCTAGAGCCATTGTTCTTTTCTAAATCACAAATTGTCAGAACCGCACCATCAGTCTTGGACTATTTTTAATGACATCATGCCATAAAATTATAGCTCCCCTTACACATAATTAGTTAGTTTATCCTGTCTAATTGCCACTATTCAGAACTGGAGGGATGTTTATTTTCTAAACTTAACTAGAGACCATGTGTGGACACAATAAAAAAAGGGAGAAAAATGAAGATGGTCAAAGTAAAAATATTGGATCTCTTTACAGAGGCAGTTTTACATTAGTTCTGGATTGCTGCCTGCCTGTTCTGGTCCAGGCGACATGGTGGCTGAAAACCTAGATACCTTTTATAGAATTAGGCTTACAATATCTGGGAACCATTCCTTAAATATGGGGTAATTATCAACTTTATGTTGTGTAAAATATTTCATGATAAACTAGAAAGATACAATAGAACTACAATAGATTATATTCCAACCACCTAATATCAGAATCCTTATAAATTTGAAAATTGTCTATAAAGAGGCAAACTATTTAAAATCTGTCACCATATCACAAAGCATACAATTGCACATGAATAAAAGCATAGCGTGCTGCAGCAAATGTGTATATCTCACAGCCATCACTTTATTAAGATATTAAATGTAGAGTTTTTTTGTGTTGAAAAGGAATTTGAAATTTCCATGAAAATAACTTGAAAATCATACACTTTAACATCTTATGATGTGGAAAAATTAGCTAAGTAGAAAATAAAAGCTTCACAATAATAACATTCAAAGCTACATGTAAAATATTTGAATAAAATAGTTATTAATATTATTCCAAATACTATATTTGGCTGTCAGCATAGCATCTCCCTGCACAATTACAATTTTGCTGAGAAGTGTGAACTAAATTCTACAACTCAGTTTACAAAAATATAAGAAGAATATTATTAGCAAACAAAACTAACAGCAATGTGACATGTAATTAGAGGGATGAAAGCTAAAGTTGAGAATTTTTTTCAGTGTTATGAAGCAGTTTTTTAAAAAATCATGAGCATTATTAAAGTTACTAGCAATTTTATGCAATCTGATTATAATCCAGGACTCAAAATTAATTGAAGAATACATAACCCATGTCATTGCTTTCAATATCAAAATAGTCAATATTGTGAAATGAAATTGAAAAATTTTAAGATGGTGTAAATAGGAAAATAATAGAAAGTGAGAAATTGAGACAGGGAACACTTTCATTGTCCATACAACTGTAGATATGCATACATGTTCTTATTACTGTGGTGGGCAGTTGTGCCATTTCAACTATTCTTAATAATATTCTCACTTGGTGGATTTAAGTCAACACCTTTATAGTATTTGAGCAAAATTTTTGTGGTATAATTCAAAATGATTTTAGGTTAGATTTTGGTAGAAAATAGCCAGGGCCCATTTGGCTGCTACTTTTCTTGGAAGAGAAAAAAAATAAAAGCTTTATCTTAATTAAAGTTTAATTAAGGATCACGTTTGGCAGTACTTTTCACACCGATCTACACCAGCAGATTTTCTAGGGCTTAACTTTATCGTGCAGAAAATCCTCTTTTATTACTCCCAACCTGTTGTAAAAGCTGTTGGCACAGAGCGGTGGTTGCTTCATTCAGACGCCTTGTTTGCCACTGGAAATATCCCAAGTCTCTAGAGATAGCACCACAGTGGTTCAATTTAATATCTGTCCGATCACTACAAGACTCCAGCTCATTATTAATGATACTATTCATTAATTTCTTGTTGGGCTGATGTTGTTATTTATTAAAATATTAAAGAATGCCCCCGGGACACATGCATAATGAGGGACACCTCAGTTTCAGGAGCAACACCAGCTGAAGGAATGAATGAACACAGCACAGATCTGCCTACTCTGCGCGGCACCATTCCCCCCTCATTAGTCCTGCTACATCTCTGAGTGACACTGTAAATTCATTTTGTGCTCTGTCCAATCAGAGCTTAATACAAATGCAGGGCCCCCTTTTTTTTTTTTTAATGAGCCATTCCTATGCAAAATGAATTGACTACTGTCTAACTCATCTAATCCGCCGGTGTTTTAGGGGAGAACTAAATTGCCTGTATTTATATAGGAGATAAATAAAAGTTGACATTTTTTTCCTTTTCAGTCTTGCATTTGGAAAATTTCAACATAATAAATTCTCCATCTTAAGAACCTGCCACCTTAGTTAACTAAATCCCAGCATGACATTTAAACATGTGATCGTCGTATTTAAAAAAGCCTAAACAAGCAGTTTGTACACGGTAGTGGTCATTTGATGTGTGTTTGCACATGCATTCAGGTGCAGCCTACAGAAATTCTAAGGATGCTTGATATATTTGCTCACCCTTTTAATACATGGGTATTTAAAGACATCCTCTGAGTGTGCGCAAACGTATATGGCAATGGAAAAGAGAAAATATGTAAAATGCTACAACCACTTTCAACTATATGCGAAATAAATAATGTTCAAATGTTTTTAGTAGGGAAGAAAAATATGATTTGATTCTCTTGCTGGCCACTGAATGCACAGAGTGAAATCTGCATAACAATTGAGGTAGCATCTGAAGGTAAAGTTTTAATTTGTTCTATATGGTTGTTATTTTTCTCTCCTGTGCAAATAATCACTCTGGTGAAGAAATACCACACTGTTTTGAGGGGATTAACTGGGCATAATTGCAGCCTGTTTTGATCCCTCTTTTAATAATGGATTCTTTCAATCTATATCTGGTAAAGCAGCTTTGTAGGGATGGTTTAAAAGCTTTTATAGATGCCTATGCAATCTTCATACCCTCAATTTATACCTGCTTGTTTCTGGGTGAAAAAAATAAAGGCATTATATTTATACAGTGACACTGAAGGTGCCCATTGCCCATCTTAACCCATCTTTGCCTAAAACAATGAATTGTGCTTGTTTTAACCCCATCCAATAGTTCTATTTCAATATACATCCTGTCTGGGTTATAGTCTGTTGAAAGTACAGTTTAGTGCATGTTTTATTTGAAATACTGACTCACTTCATTAAATAGTTTTTCCTGGGCAGTGTTTAAGTGTTCAAAAATAATTTGCAAATAAAAGTGTGCTAGATAGGCTGCAACATATTTCACTTGTCTAAATTTGCAAATCGTGAATTATTAGTGACCTGCTTTCAATATTGTGGCATATTTGCTTTGCAATAGTGGTTTAGAAAGGTACTGATTTTTAGGCCAAATTTTTTTCCAAGTCGTCCTGATTAACATATCTCTCTATTTTAATTTATTGGTGTTGGTCATATTCCAGAGGGCACAAGAGTTCATTTTCTTCAAAGAAAAAGGAACCCATAATGACTCCAAATTTTGTGTTTGGCTCTCATAACTGCATATCGAAAATGATTTAATGAAAATTCAATCCTGAAAAAAGAGGAATAGGAAAGAGAAAATTGTCCTAATCGTAGTAAATCAAAATAGAAATCGGAAGGATGAAGATTGAAAGGAACAGTGATCAGATTTTAACAAAACCATGAGTATGTGAAGAAAAGTTTAATATTATTATTGTTGTCTTTTTACATAATTTCTGAAAACTAAAATGGGTTCTTTTGTTTTATGTCAAATCAAATGATAATAAAATAGAAAATAATAATGTCTATTACTGTAATTCCTCTTGGAAAATGAGCTGCCTTCTATTTGGAAGTAACTGTTTTGATACAAGTCTTTGGACTGGAAGATGAGACAAAGAAGGCCTCAGGTGAGGGAGGCACTGGTCAAGGGATGACAGGGTTGAGGAGTAGGGAGCAATGGGGAGGGAGAAAAATGTGTTCATTTCTGTGGGGAGAGAGCTAGTGGGAAACGGTGGTAGAAAGAGGGGCTGCCAGATGGCTATGCTGTGTGCCTACCTCCCAAGGTCTATAGAATCTACCAAAATCATCAAATTCCTGGTGGGAGAGGATTTTGCAGTGGGAGTCAGTAAAAAGCTTGTCTTCAGACAAAAGTATAATAGTTTGTGTAGATGTGGAAATGCTGAAGTAGAGAGAAACCACTGTACTGGTGGTTGGACCCAAAGTAACGGATCGTTTTACGGATGAGAACTCTGGGTCAGCAGCAGGATGCTCACATATTTCTACAGGAAGAGCTAGTGGGACCTGTTCCTATGGATATTTTTCAGGCCAATAAGCCCTCTTTTCACAGATAATGAAAAACACTTCAGGAAGTTAAATGGCACATCTAGTCATACAGTAGTTGGTGAAGTTAGTAGAGTTTCTGCTCCACCATGCTGGCATAGGATGGTTATGGGCCTATAATGTTAAGAAGTAGCACAGAATTAAACTATACAGTGCAGATCTGAGGTGCAAATGTACAAAGAAAAAATAACAGACAACACAATTTTGGGCAACATAATTCCAGGAATTATTTAAATAGGTAAGATGAACATTGTAGGACGCAGTTAGATATTATGACAAAAATTTCCTTCGATCATCAACAGAATAAAATATTTTGTATGTATTGATCAGTGGTATGATACTTTTAGCTTCTTATGCCACTTTGATTACTTTATATGAGAACATCCAGTTTAGCTAAAATTTTGAAAGATTAAATAATAAAGGCAAGATTCTTCATGAGTAGTAAGGAAAAGAAACGTAATTCCTCTCTGAGATTACCTTTAAAATTCTAAGCTAAAGTATCTATTTAGTGGCATATTATCAGTACTGATGACTGTATAGTTCAATTACAAGTCATGCATTAGAATTTTAAATGTGAAATATCTTGCTATTTCTTTTGCAGTGTAACCTTAATCCTTGGGTTAAGAAGCAAGCATGGAATGTAGTTTGTTTAGGTAAACTAGCAAATATTTTTGTTAATTTTGAGAGTCAGTTTAAATGTAAATAAATAAATAAATAACAAAAATCCAGTGTGAACAGTGAATATTGCACTTATTTCATATGCCATTATTTCATATTTTTTTATGTCGTCCAAAGAAACCATATTGACAATCAGTATAGTCAGATCAAATTGTGAATTTATTTGTGACAAAAGGTGAACTTGACAGATCTTTTCTCTTCATCCCATTTTATTATATCATTTTGGCAACCAACCATTATTATTTTATTATCTTTCAAGTACTATGTTAATATTAGTATTTTCCCAAATGTTCATGGGAAATAATAAGAACTTAAACCAAAGTGTATTTTATAAGAATTTCTTTTCTAAATTTATGTTTTGGGTCATGTTTGACTTTTCAGTTGCCAGGATGTTAAACCTAATAAAAGAATCCCAGCCATATCTTCCCAGTCATATTTAGAAATGTTATTTTTGCCATGTAACTTGTACAGAGTTCCTATTCAAACAAACTGAGGGGTTTTGGAAACTTTAATGAAAATGGTTATTTAAAATTTCTCAATGGAAAATACAACTTGTAATATATAATTCTCTCCTGAAAAAAAAAAAGAGGACTATTATCAGATTGCTATATTAACTCTTACTTTTCTGGAAATTAAATCTAATTTAATGAAGCCTCAGAGGAAAAGTTTATTTTTAAATAAATTAGAAGACAATTTCTGTCATAGATATATTGAAAAAGATTTTGTTCTTTTGAGTAGAAGATGGAGAATGAAAATTCTGTGCTTAGAAAAGAAATGCCCTGGTATGACTAGATGCAAAGTGATCATTCATTAATCGTTTTATTTAAGGGAATGGTCTTGAAAATATGTGTGTATGTATACACACAGACACTCATACACACAAATCTTAAAAAAGAAAGCAAACACAATACTATGTTTCCAGTTTTATAAGAAAGTCAATATTTTACCTGTAATAATTCTGAAATTTGGTCTGTCTGTATCCCCAAGTCGATAGCTTTCAAGAAGTCCTCTTTACTGTAATAAATTTAGCTATGTCTCTTTAGCCCTTCTGACATCTGATTGAATAGTTCTGACTTACTTGAATGACCTCCTAAAGAAATTGGTAGCCATACTTTTAAGATGTAGAGCTGTGTGTTTGTTTTTTAATTTTTTTAAAAGGAGGCCTTAAAAAAAAAATGGTAAAAATTGTGCCTCTAAGCTGAACCTTGCTCTTTTGCAAGCAGCAAGTAGTGGTAAATGTAACATTTCCATTTTACAGAAAAAGACCTAGAGACATAAAAATACTGCTCTGCTCCGTAGGGGTGTATTGCCATGGGAGAATTGCCATGTTGAGATCTGACCCCAAAGCGGGGGTCCAGTAAGAAACAGGATCTTGTTTCTTACTCTTGCACCAAGTAACTGTGTGGAGGGGGTGGGGGTGGGGGTGGGGATGGTTGTCCATTATCATGATTTCAAAACTTAGAGGTGTAGCTAAAACACCATCATTTCCTATAACCCATTAAAAGTTTGTTGCTTATTAATTGTATTAGTCATTTTTCTTTATTGTTCATGGGGGTAGAAAGGGCAGCATCAATGAACTTCTTAATGTAAAGAAATGCTTTCTTTAACTTACATCTATAAATTTTAAGGATTTGTCTAGGACTTGTGAACTAATTTGCATTCACAATAGCCATTTAATTTATTGCCTATTCTCTGTCATAGTTCCTAATTAAGGAGCATTAATCTTTCAGGAGTGTCTGAGATGGATGGGCAGATTGAGGGGAAAATACATACATACACACATATAAGTATACCTTCTTCACTCTTTCAAATATGCTTACTCATTTTGAACCATTAAAATTATATTTTGATTACAAATAAAATTTTATTGTTAGAAAGTTACAGCAAACCTGTGCTTACCAAACAGAGAAAATCAGATAACCTACGATATCATATATGTTAAAAGGCTGGGAAAAGCTGTGGCTATCAGAAAACTTAAAGAACTCAGTTCCATAGAAGAAAGAGTCTTTCCTGGATAAATGGATATCAGGCCCCATTGATTTTGCCGGTTGTATTTGTCATGTTGGGCACAGGTGGCATAGGTGAGGAGAAGACAGGGCTCCCCTGAACTGAGAAGAGAGAAGAATGAGCATGTGGGCCAATGTGGCCTACCGGAGTTTCGGATCCCAAAGTCCCTGATGGTGCCTCTACTCCTCACCATCAGTTTCCCTAAGGACTTTGCTGGATGACAGGTTGAGAGGCTAGGCTAGAGAGACAGAGAAAAACTCTCACCCACATCATGAAGCTTAAGAGACAGTTATTCTGGCCAAAAGGATCAACGAGAAGAACAAGAATGTTCTTGTCCTCAAGACAATTTAGCGTGCAGTAAGATGACACTATAAATAAAACTGCAAACCAGCTTCAATACAGCCCAGTTCCTGATCACATCGAAGTGAATAGCCTCTCATACAATCTGCTTTTTAAGAAAATGACAGACTTTCTCTGGGGAAAAATATATAGAAATCAAATTATGTAACACTTCAACATATAAAATAGGTGGCATAAAATCAATATGATGAGATAGGCAAAGTTGCAGAAATATCTGACCCATATGATATAAACCAAAACAAAAGGAAAAAAAATTTGACCCAGAGAAAAATTATTCAATAGAAGCAGAAACACACATGATACAAATTTGCAATGAGCAGACAAGTATGGTGAGATGACTGTCACATATACATTCTAGGAAATAAAAAAAAGATGGAAAAATGGAGAAATGATGGGAAATTCAACAGTTTTGGAATTTCCAAAAAAAAAAAAAAGGAAAACTTATAGATATTCTAGAATTAAAAAATACATCTGTAATGAAAAATTACTTGAATTGGTGTAGAATAACTAAATGTATGAGAACAAATGCTTGAGGGGACTAAAAAAATTATTCAATCTCAAGTACAGAGAAAAAACAAAGAACTAAAGAAAACAGAACAGGAGTGAGGCACATTTGGACACTGTCAAGTCATCTACTATATGTGTAATTAGAGATCCAAAAGGAGAAGAAATGAAGAACAGGCCAGAAGCAATTTTGATGAGATAATCAGCAAGAATATTCTTGAAACTGATTATAAGAATTCAACCTACATATACAAGAAGTTCAGTAAACCCCAAGTAAGATAAATACAAAGAAAACCTCATTTGGACACACAGTTTAATTGCTTGAAATTAAAGATAAAGAAAAAAATCTTAAAAGCAGCCAGAGAAGAAAGACACAATATATTCCAGAAACTACCATAAGATTGAAGACTGATTTCTAAGCACAAACTATGTAAACCAAAATTACAATGGAATACTAGCTTTAAAATTCTGGAACAAATTAACCGTCAACTTAAAAGCCTATATTCATATAAGATACCAGTGAAAAATGAAACCAAATAGAGACACTTTAAGAAAGATTAAAAAATGAAAGGTTTCATTGATAAAAGACCCACACTAAAGGAAATAATAAAAGAAAATTTTCAGGTTGAAGCAAAACCTTCTAGACAAAAGCATGGGGCTGTAGCAAGAAATAGAGTAAATATTTGGGTAAATACAACAGACATTTTAAGAAAAAATGTAAAGAATATACAGCAACAAAAGCAATGTATTGTAAGGGGGTATAGCCCATACAGAGGTAAAATGCAACCCCCAACAGCACAAAATGCAAGAGGAGAGGATAAATAGAAATATGCTATTGCTAAGTTCTTACATTATTCATGAAGTGATAAAATACTAATTTGATGTAGAGTCTAATTAGTTAAAGGTGCATATTTTAATCTCTAGAGTAGCTAATTAAAAACACAAAAAAGTTGTGACTAAAAAGCCAATAGAGGATTTAAAATGGAATTTCAAAAAACTTCTGGTTAACCCAAAAGAAAGCAAGAAAAGAAGCCAAGAATAAATGGGCAAACAGAAAACAGACTATATTTAAACTCAGCTATACAATTTATAACTTCAAGTCTTGATAAGAACTCCAGTTAAAAGAGTTTTGTCAGGCAATTTAAAATAAGACCCCAATACTACTATATATATATATATATATATAGTAAAAAGATGGAAACACCTATATTTCACTATATTCTCATTGGATAAAGCAGACTTTAAGTCAAAGAGAATTGTCAGAGATGATGGGGGATGTTTCAAAGTGGCAAATGGGTCAATTCAATAGGAAGACTTAATAATACTAACTGTATATGAAATTAATTACCTGACTACAAAATATATAAAGGCAAAAGAGAGAAATAATAAAGGAGAATTAGACAAACCCACAAAGTTGAAGATTTACAATATCTCTTTCAGTAATTTTGAGAACAAGCAAATGATCATTATAGAAGTTATAGAAAATGTGAACAATATTAATCAAATTGAGTTAATTAGCATTTAGAGAACACCCCATGCAGTCATGGCAGAACACACAAGCACATAGAATTTTCATTAAAATAGGCCACATGCTGAACCACAAAGCAAGCGTCAGGTAACTGGTTGAGTAGTATCCACAGAGAATGACTCCACAATGCTCCGAAGTGCTGGGGTGGAGGGCAGGGGAAGAAGGACGTTCACTGGCCACTCTTCCTGCATCTCCATGGACCTCTCCCATTTTCAATAGCATTTGCCTGTTTCATATAATTACACCACTGTCTTATCTTGGTGCCTCTTCCCAGATAGATTTACACTTGCATCAATTCTTGTCACTCAGAGCTGTGATATCCTGCTCTGTGTTTTCAGAATAACTTGTACTTATGCCCAGCATATGTCTTATTACATTGTTTTATTGCCTTTTCAACACACAAGTTTAAAAAAATCCATAGATTTTGTCCTATCTTGAGCACAGAAGTGTCTTGAGAACTGAAACTACATTCTTATCATTGTACCTACAGAGCCTGGTATGATAGATATTCTTTGAATTAATAAAGTGATTAAGAATAAAGTTATTTATGAGTATCATATAGAGAAGAGGCAGTGTTATCTGAAATCATTACTTTGTTCTACCTCTTTGGTTACATCTCTCTGTGTTCTCTTGAGCAGCAACACATTTTCTTTAAAATGGTAGAACATAGATTTTTTTTAATGATCATGCAGACCATACAGACTTCTTAAGTTCATTTTTATTTGAATTAGAAATGTACTGAGAAATGTTATCGTTCCCTCCTCCATTTGGTCAAAGATTTATTGAGAGTCTGGTATGTGCTAAGCATGGCATGGCTGGGAGAGAGGATTAAGAATAAATCAGAAAATGTTCATGACCCTTAAAGATATAATCCAGTAGTGGATATGACACATGTATATCAATAAGACTATTGATAATGTAAAATAGTTAAATGTCATGAGGTGCTATAGGTGTTTCAACGAAGGAGGGATCTGATTAATTACTCATATGTTGGGTGGTCAAGGAAAGCTTCAGGGAAAGATATATATTTGACGTGACCTCTGCAGATGGAGTAGGATTTGGTCGGTGAAACAGGCGCAGAGATGGCAAAGCGAGGAGTGTAAATGGGAAGATTTTTAGTCGCTTGAATTGCAGAGTGCAGGGAGTTCATTGAAAGAAAGGTGGGAAGGGTGCAGTTGATAGTGTTACACGTTTGGATTTCATTATGCTTGCAGGCACTGGCTGAGGACAGCCTATTCCTAAAATCAGTCTGTTTCTGTCTCTTCCAAGTTAGATAGGGTATCTCTGGAGACCGATGGGTGCTCCTCCTTAGTATTTAGGTTTCAAGAATAGATTCCCAAAAAATCAAACTTAAAATTTCTAAACATAACCTTCCAGTGAAAGCAATTTGAGGGAAACTGGTTTTAAATAAAAGCTCTGGCGTTCTGAGTAAGCATTTCTTCCATTATTTCTGTATGAATTCACGATATTCTGAGAACATTTTCAGAATCACATTTTAAAAAAAATCTGAAGTATACCCTGTAAAATATTTCCTGAGGGTTGATGTGTACTCCACAGCGTCAGTAAAGTAGTAATTTCACATTAAGGACTAGGCAGCTGCAAAGTGAATAAATTGTTAATGCTTTCTGACCTGAGTGTGTTTTGCTATGCAAAATCTGGAGGAACTAGTTTTATAAGAGAA
This sequence comes from Manis pentadactyla, assembly GCF_030020395.1. Taxonomy (NCBI): domain Eukaryota; kingdom Metazoa; phylum Chordata; class Mammalia; order Pholidota; family Manidae; genus Manis; species Manis pentadactyla. The sequence continues at coordinate 16,239,457 of NC_080026.1, forward strand.
ATAAAAATGTGATTATTATAATTGAATGTTTTTGAACTGCTACTGTTAAGGTCTCAGGGAATCTGTTGTGAGGGTTAATAACTCTGGAGAGGGGAAAATTTTTTATATCCTCAGCAACCTGCAGGACTGTGAAATGTTTCCAGGAGTAATTTTCTTGAAGTTAAAGTTAGGGTTATTAAGGTTCACTTAGCAGATAAAGTTTGCTACAATTTTCTGGGACTGTATGATAAGATGACAAGATTTTTCATTTATAAAACCAGGACACAATACTAGAGGGCCATGAACCATGCTTTGAGGGAATTTCCAGAGTTTCTCCTTCACATGGAATCCAATTGACAAAGAAATTTGAGCACTCAAGCTGAATTTTACACAAGTAACCATCTTGGGTTTTTATCTTTCTTTTTTTCCTAGAAAGATTTTGGTGAACCTTCATGAAAACAATGAAAACACTATTAACTAACTCAGGCTTTAAGGGTCATTTCTATTTATCAAGCTTTAGTGTTAATTTGTATACAAATACTGAGAATGAATATTTATTATTTTTTAAAGTCTTCCATTGAGGACCAATTTGTTTAATGAACAAAGCTCAACAAGCAATTTTTTAAATTAAAAGAATATTTTTCAGTAAGGAAAATCATTTAAATAGGACAAAAATATTGCAGATTGTATTTGGATATTAGAATCAATCTGTCATGGTATATTTTAAAAAATAATTCATATATAAATAGGAAAATTTAGATTGTATACGTCCATAGAAACTGACTGAACTCTAAAGTTTCACTAATGGGCTAACGAAACCAATATCATGGTTTGAAAGAATCCTCCTTCAAACATCTTAATAAGGTGATGTCTTCTCATAAATAGTATGGATCGTGTAGCAAGTGACATATAATCCCCTTCAAGCTAGAACACCAAAATTAGATCAGTGAGACCATGACAATATTCTGATAAGAAAAAAAAATCACTTTGTTATATAAGTATGGCCTGCTTTTTTCCAATTTTTTTATTCAGGTGCAATTTAGATATATTAACACCCACCCCTTTTAGTGTATGATTCTGTGTTTTGAAAAACACATACAGTTTTATAATCACAAACATGTCAAAGTATAGAACAGTCTTATCTCCTTGCAAACTTCCTCCATGTCTCTTTTAGTCAACTCTTCCCTTCAACGTAGCCTCAGGCAACCAGTGATTTGTTTCCTATCCCTAGAGTTCTGCCTTTTCCAGAATTTCATATAGATGGAACGCAGTATGTAGCCTTTTGATGCTGGCTTTTTTCACTTGGCACAGAGCATTTGAGATTCATCTATCTTATCTGTGTATCAGCAGTTTTTACTTTCAGGGTACTAAATAGTTCATTGCATATTATTTATCCACTCTTCTATGAAGGTGCTTTGTTCCCTAGTTTTGGGGGGTTATGAAGAAAGTCATTACAAATATTTGCATTCAAGTTTTTGTATTAACATAAGCTTTTATTACACTGAGTTAATTATTAGGAATGGGATGTCTGGGTTATGTGGTTTGTTTAACTTTATTAGAAACTACCACTGTTATCTGAAGGTGCACCAAAAATGTATGAGAGTTTCAGTTGTTTCATATTTTCACCAGGTCTACATTTTCACCAGCTCTTGGTCTTACCAATTTTTATTGTTACTACTATTATTATTAAAATGTTATATATTGAAATAGGTGTGTAATGACATTTCATTGTAGTTTTAAATGGCATTTTCTCATGACTAATCATGTTGAGCATCTTTCATATGTACTTCTTCTTTGATGAAACATTGTTCAAATCTTTTCACCACTTTTTGAGTTATTTTCTTGTTATTGAGTTTTAAGTGTTCTTTATATATATAATATTGTTTCTCGGCCTTTTGGCTAAGATCAAATGTAGTATTTGTCCTTATCAGTTTAGTATTTGACACGTCCTCTATCTGAGGACAATATATTAAATGAATTTTGGGGGCAGGGATATGGAATGGGGCTTGCTTCGTCCACTCTACATATTGATTTGGTATTGCAGTAACTCCAGGAATGGTGCACCCGTTTTGGGGGGAAAACAATAGAGTTCTTTATATATTCTAGATAATCTTTCCTCAGATATGTGATATGCAAATATTTTCTTCTAGTTTGTGTGTTATCATTTTATCTTATCATTCTTCTGAAGTTTGAAAGTACTTAATTCTGAAGAAGTCAAATTTACCAAAATTTTTTTACATTTGGGAACACCTTATTTTTAACTAGATATTTAACAACGGGCAAAGAATATTTTAAGTATTGTTCTTCATTTTGTGTACAAAGAAAATAGTTCTTTGATAACTGTTTGATGTTCTCAAGTAAACTTATTTGGCTAGTTAGTGGGGAAGAAAATAGTAGTTTAACAAATTACAAAATTATGTTTATATATACTGAAAGTTTCTTTATTATTATTTATATAACTGACTTAATAAAATATAATTCTAAATTTCATTTGGAAATTTAAGATCCTCTGATTCAATTAATCATTTATGTTTTCTAGAAATTTTGTGTGGTTTAATATTTTTTTGAACAAGATATTGTACATGCAAAAATAAAATTGAGGTGTTAGTTTGACTATTTCAGTTGATAAAAATACTATCAAGTTGTGGGCTTGGTTAAAATTGAAACTATTCTTAACAGATAATAAACACATTATAATTCTCTGAGAATGAATTGTATGTATTTTTTATTGTTTTTGTTCTGAAAATAGCATTCTAATTACTCATATATTCAAACTATGAGGACATTATACCTTTCTAATTTCTCAATCTAAAAGTTGCTTTGGAATTTTTAAGATTTCCATAGCCCCTTTCAATTAAAAAGAAAAATCCAAATACTGATGATTCTGTATTTTCTGAAAATTTGGCTTTTACAAATTGAGGTTAATCTCCAATATGAATTTGCTTTTCGTATCCCAAATGTCAAGATTTTTATCCCAGGTGCTTGTGGTCTAATTTGGAGGGAGTCTATCTGATGTGAAGAGTTTGAGATGCCCCTGCCAGAATGTGAATGGATATCCCAGAGTTCAGTGTAAGAGAATGCAAAATAGGTATAGAAATGGTGTGATACACGATCTTGTCTGAGCAATGTTCTTTCCAATGTATTACCAGAATGCTTTTCTCATTAGCTATTTGTGAAAACCATGATTACCTGGTCAATGGATGGCTGCCCTGCCCAGGTCACCTTTGTAGTCAGGGCAGTCACCTCTCAGCTGCTGGGAAGGTTGGCTGCTAATCGCTCAGCACCACCCTTTCTTCTGGAGAATTTCCCTCATTAAACACAAGCTGTCTGACATAGAAGGTAGCATCTTCCCTACATTCACAATGCAGACAACACACAGCCAATGACTGACTGACAAAGGGGTCCAAGAAATCCACCCTCCTTACCACGAAGTGGGGCTAGTTTTGTGGTAGAATTTGTGCTCTCCTGGGAGATCAAACTGAAGATGGAGCTGCATTTGGCTTCCACAGGTATTTTCTCTGTAAGTCACTCGCACTATACTGTCTGTCTCAAGCTCTGACACTGGGAAATTTGACTTAAACAAATATATTTGGAAAAATACTGCTGATTACTTCCTACTCTTGAAGAATCAGTGAACTTTGCACATGAGAAACTGTACCGTTCTGCAGTTACAATTATTAGTTTTGTTTAATCCATCATTTCCCAAATTTATTTATCAATGGAATTATTTTTTTCTCTATAAGATCTTACAGTTCTCAGTTCTATTATTTCACAGAGTACAACACTTAGATAAAAACTGGCTTAGAATATGTATCCTTCATTTAGGCCTAAAAGGCACAAAATTTGGAATTGGAAAACCAGCTAACTGAGGACAATGCTATTTTTGTTCTAAGCTCTTTAAGTTCTAGTAAGGACCTTGCTAATTGACCTGAGAGGATGACTTATGAACATCTGAGATTTCAGATATACCTTTCAGGAAACACTCTTGGTTTCTAGGACCAGCTCCTCTTCACTATTGGTGAATTGTCATTCTGACTCCCTTGTATTAGCATGTATGTTTTTTTCTCTCTGATTACCTATTGTTAATAAGACCATGAATGCAGTTGGCTCTGCACAGAAGAGTCTTCAATTCATTTGCTGTGTGGTGTAATTATTAACAGTGTTTGTCTCTTTAAAGTGTCTTGGTTTGAATAATAGATTGTATGGTCACCCTACCTATAATCACAGCGATTTTGCTTGGTTGATTCTGGGACTCTTCCTATATCTGATGTCATACCTGATGTCATCACATGCTATTGAGTTTGCCATCAGTGATGACATTTGGCTACTGTGTGAATCTGCTCTTCTGTCCTTTTGATACATTGGGCTTTATTATAGAAATAAATTCATACCCTTGTTTAAGTGGATGGATTATTAATATATGAATATATATTCATATAACATATGAATTAATATATGAATTCCCTCTACCCATAATCTTAACATCTGCTTACCACACTACCTTTCTTTTTTTTTCCTTTAACATTTTTAGGGAAACAGGAAGTTTGTACCTTTTTTTTCCTTTTGTAAAATTCCAGTTCTAACATAGAATGGTGTGAGAGGGAGTGTCACTACTTATGCAACTTGGAGCTAAAATGGTGTGAAAATATCACAAGTGTTGAATGTACAACAAACTTCTGGAGAACATATCTTAAAAAAAAAAAACAGGTCACTTACATCTCAGGACTACAGAAGTAAGCAGTCTAGATTCAAGAAGTGTGGCTAACTATGACAAAGAGAAAAAATTATGTTAAGGATCTTAAAACATTTTTTCTTACTCAGGATGAAAAATAAATATTTTTCATTTTTTTATTTATGCACTGAAAAACCAGTTTATATTGTTTTCCTCTGGATCTAAAAGACAAAACTAATTCATATATTTTAAATGTCTACACTGAACTCCATAAAATAATACTTCAAATTTTCCTTAAATGTGAATTTTCTATGTTGCCAGTGGAACTCATGTTTCCTTGTACAGGAAATGGGTTAAGGGAGACTAGGAACCAATCTCCTAATTCATGCTCAGGTGTGTGGAAGTTCCCTATCCCTGTTAAGAAAAACAGAGTTCCTTTGTTATATTTTTCTGCTTTGACGAATTTTCTCATGCTATGTTGATTTATAATACAAAATTTCACAAAATAATTGGGAAACTTTTTCTCAAAATTTTGAGTTCTCCAGGGATTTCCTATGCCTGATGCTTTGGGTTTTGTAAGTATTCTAACAAAAAAAATGCTTTAAAAATGTTATTGTATGAGTATATAGATTACTGACTAAATCTGAAGTTGATTTACATTTTCTGACTTTTCTGTAGGGTTCCTTTCACCTGATAAGCCTCTAATGCAATACCAAACAAGCCCAATAACACTGATGGGCTAACTTTTCTTGAAACATGAAGGATGTGTTGCTAGTTTTAAAAAAGTCATAAGTATATCATTATCTAGTTCGTAATAGAAAAACAATATTTACATTACCTGTGGAATGCCATTGCTTTTTACATCAAACTTGATAGTCACTGAGAACACTATTAGAACCCCTGACTGTAACTCCATGATTTCTAAAAAATAATTGAATCAGAGACTTGACCACTGATGAGGCAGAGATATGAAATGGTCCACAAACCTCATGTATAAACAACTGTGAAAAGCAGATAAACTAAGAAGATGCATATTTAATGACACTATAAAGTGTCCAATGACAGAACTGGAAAAGAGTCTGCAGCTTCCTTGCTTGTGTGCTGCCCAACCCCCAAGGACTATAGCTGAAGGAAATGGCATTGGAAAAAATGGCAATTATAGTGGGAAAACAACAGATTTATCAGCTAAAGGCACCACAGATTAGCATTCAGGTCTGGAAACCATCTAGAAACTTACACAAGAAATCCCTCACTGAAAACACAAGGAAGAAATATACCCTTCAGAAAATAAAATTGTCCAAGTCTCTGGCTGACAGTTAAGGTGTGCATGTACAAAAGACACCTGGAGGGGACACCAAAAAGGGAGACAGACGCTGGAGAGAATAGTACTCTTGACACTTAAAGCAACAGGGAGTCAGAAATGTGAACTTGATTTTCTTAAAACAAGTGCTTTCTGCAGTTGTAAATGTGTTGGGGTAAAAAAATCCTGAAGGGTAAGAACACAGAGGCCAAAACAAGCAGAGTAGCTGCAACAAGGGATATCCTGAAAAACATGGAAAGCTGCCAAGTTTCGTAGGTGAAAGAGCCTCACAGGGATTAGGTTAAATAAAAATGCAGCAGTGGTAAGTAGCTACATAGCTTGGAGTAGAAATAGTTGGTGATTTGATTCTGGGGGCAACTTAACTACTTAAAAATCCATTAATCCTTAGGAGAATATTGTCCATTATCATTACGACACACTATCTAAAATATGCAATGAACAACCAAACCACCAGACAAGTAAAGAAACAGAAAAGTGTGACCTATACACATGCAAAAAATATAATTAAAAGAAGCAGTCAATAGAATCCTATTCATAGTTGATCCAGATATTAAAATGAGCAGAGGAAGATCTCAAAACAGCAATTTCAAATATGTTCAAAGAATTAAAAGAAAATATATTCAAATATTTGAAGACAAATATGGCATCCATAATTGAACAGATGAGAAATCCCAACAAAGAAATGCAAGCTATTACAAAAATAGAAATTCTAGAATTGAAAATTACAATTACTGAAATAACAAGGTTAGTACAACAGCATGTTAGAGATGGTGGAAGGAAGAAGCAATGATTTGAACATAGATTAATATAAAAGTCTTTATGAAAGATTCCACTTTAGTAAATTGGAGAGATTCTCCTGCTGGCCTTGAAGAAATAAGCTGGTCACCTGTTAGAGAGTCATGTGGGTAGGACCTGAGCGTAGTTCTTAGAGCTGACATCAATCCCCTACTGATGGCATGAAAATGGAGATCTCAGCCTATAACCACAAGAAAATGAATTCTGCAAACAACCTGAAGGAGCTTGGAAGAGGACCCTGAGCTCCAGATGAGAATGCAGACTGGGCAATACATAGACTTCAGCCTTTCGAGACCCTATTCAGAGTACATAGTCATACTGTGCCTGGATTTTTGACCTATGGAAATTGTGAGATAAAAAAGGGCATTTAATGATTTCACTCATCTGTGGAGTATAAGCACAAAGATAAAACTGAAGAAACAAAACAGCAGCAGACTCACAGATCCCAAGAATGGACTAGCAGTTACCAAAGGGAAAGGGGAGGGTGGGTGGGAAGGGAGGGATAAGGGGAAAAAAGGGCATTACTATTAGCAGACATAATGAGGGGAGGGGCACGGGGAAGGCAGTACAACACAGAGAAGACAAGTAGTGATTCTATAGCATCTTACTAGGCTGATGGACAGTGACTGTAATGGGGTATGTGGGGGGGACTTGATAATGGAGGGGAGTCTACTAACCATAATATTGTTCATGTAATTGAATATTAATGAAAATGGGCATTTAAGTTTGTGCCAATTTGTTATTCGGCAATAGAAAATGAAAGTATTATTCACACTTCTGGGTTATTCTGGTTTAGTTGTGACTTTAACTAAAAAAATCAACAACTATATTCCATATAGATATATGGAAGGAGTTTATATGCGTATCACTAAGTGGAGGAAGCCAATCTGAAAGGGTACATATTATGTGATTCCGACTATATGACATTTGAAAAGACAAAACAAGGGGATGGTAAGCAGATCAGTGGCTGCCATGGATTAGTGAAAAAACAGAGATGAGTAGATGGAGCACAGAGGACTTTTAGGATAGTAAAATTTTTATGTAAGGTATTATAATTGTGGTTACAGGTTACCATACATTTGTCAAAACCCATAGAATGTATAACATCAAATAAAACTAATATAAACTGTGGACTTTGGTTGATAATGGTCTGTCAATGTAGGTTTAGCAATTGTAGCTCCCTGGTGGGAATGCAAGAGGCTGTACATGCTGCAGGGGCAGAGAACGTAAAGGAACTCTCTTCACATTCTGCTCAGTTTTTCTATAAAACTGAAATTGTACTGAAAAAATAAAATATATTTAAAAACTATATTAGATTTGCCATTTACAATATTAGCTGATATTCTTTGTAACCTCTTATCCTTAGATATGATAATTAACTCATTTATTGTTATATATTATATATTTGGTAATGTTGTTATCATAAGTTATGTTCTCTGTTTTACATTTTCTAATTGTCTTCTTTTTCCTTTCCATTATTTTGCTAAATAGAATACTTGGCTCCTTTTCTATTTAGCTTTGTAGAAGTTTTGCGTTACATTTCCATTCTATTAGCAGTTGACTTCAGCTTTTATTTACACATTTACATTATTACTATGTATTTCTTCTTACTTTTAATATTTCATGTCATTTTAATAAGATTTAGAAAGTTTTGAGAGGAAAAAATATGGGTAATATTTTCCATTGTTTTATATTCCCAAAATCTTTAAGACAGCTGACATATAAATTTGCAAATATTTCTATGTAATACACAACACAAATTTTTATCAGTTGTTATATTTTATGTGTAGGAGGGTTCTAGGATGTCATGAATATTGTTTCTGCAGTTGTAGAGAAAGAGAATCCCTGAAAGTTGGGGAATGATTGCAAAAATATGAAGAGTAATATTCACAATCAATTAAAGCTATCTCATAATTTGGCACCATAATTTGGTTGTAAACGTGAACATGGCCATATTAAAAATAGGCTTTCAATAAAAGTCTCTTAAAAGTAATGTAACCCATTAACTCAAGGAGTTTGAAGATGATATAAGACATTGAATAATTTGAGATACAGATTGAAACTGAAAGGAAATGTGAATTACTATATTTCAGAGGCACTAGTAGAAAACACACTCAACTTATGAACTGAAGGAGAAAAGAAAGGCAATCCATTTTAAGACAAAGATAATGAATGATCTCACCAGGCAATAGGCTTATAAGACTATTATAAAGTTGTAAGGTTGCCTAATTCTAGAAAATAAAGGGTAAATAATTGCCAGCCAAAAATGATTTCACATTACAACCATTCCTAGATTTGAGTGTACAATACAGCTTTCAAGTTTTCATAAACAAAATCTGTGTAAAATCATTTTGAGATGCTCCTAATAATCATACACAAAATAAAAACATAGAAATAAGAATTAAATAATAACACTACACTGAAAATGTACATGGTCATAGATACATTTTTTTGTAGGCAAGCTCAGACCAGTTCCCTATTAGATAATCAACTTTGTATTTTGTTTTCAAGGTGCTAGATATTTTTCTAAGCATTTCAAATATATTATATTGGTAATACAGTAACCCATGAGGTGGGTACTATTATTATATGCACTTTACAGAAAGAAAACTGAAACACAGAAAGAATAAATCTTGTCCCATGTCATACATTTGAAGACGAACACAAATTTCCAGACTAAGCTTGATCACTACATTCTAAACTGCCTCCCACTATAGTTGACTGTTAAAGGTTAGTCCAAGTTTGGATTAAGTCAGCAAAGACTCTAATCATTTCGTTATATTATAAAACTGGAAAAGATATGAGAGGTTATTTCAGAATGTTGTGTTGACCAAAGATGCACGCAGTTTAGACTACTTAATATTTCCAAAGTACTCTATGCTATTTCCACAACTTCAAACTTTCTCTGCAATGAAGCAATAGGACATGAACTCCCCTGTCTTTCCACTACTAAATCCTGTGTTGGCACATGCATCTGTCCCCAAATATTCTTCCTTCATGTAGTTACAATGCAATAAACATTCCTGGTTCTATCCAGTGGTGACCTCCCTTGTGTTATCTATTTCATTCTCTTGTCTATTCAAGTTCTACCCTTGCATTTCTCCCTCTTTGAATCCTTCTCATTTTCTTTTCCCTCTTCCTCCTTCTTTTCCTCTTTAATGGAATAGGGAAGTTCAAGTCATGTCTCACTGCAATTCACTAAGATAATATTTTTTGAAGACTTTTTATATGAAGAGCAGACTATTCATGGAAAAAAAGATGACTTTTTTTCCGATAGCTACTCCTTCCCTTTCAGCTAATAATCCCCCATCCATTTAACCAAGCACCCAAAATACCAAGTTTCTCTTTCTCTTTTTCACCCAATCCAACAATTGAACCTTCAAAATGCTTTTTTCCCCCCCTCAATCACCTTTTGCCCACCTGAGGTTTGTTTTCTACAAAATGATCTTTTAAAATTGTAAATTGGTATCATGGCTTTGTTTAAAAGAGTCAAATGTCTTCACACTAATCCAACTTACTTCCTTAAATAATTTTTTATGTATTTGCAATTTTATTGTAAGTCTACTTCTAACTAGAAGGCAAGGTCCATGGGGACAAGGTGTCTAATGTCTAGTTCATTACTGTTTGTTAGTGTTTATAATAGTGCTTGGAACCTAGTAAGTAGGAACAAAAATATTTGTTCATAAAATAAGTATTATTCAACTTTTCATTCTCTATATGTGTATTATATATAGAGGATTTGTGAGTATACTTGCTGGAAGATACCTTAAAAACAAGCTGATATAGTTATTAACTTAAATTACATGGACCTCTAAGAGATCTCTGGGTAGCATTGAACTTCAATATGACTAGTTCCCTTCTGTTTCTAATATTTTATTTTATGCTTTAAAAAATACATTCTGAAGAAAGTCCACAGGCTGTTAAGGTGTCCATGCCATAAAAGAGATTAGCCTTAAATTTTCCATCTAAGGCTATCAAGAAGGCCTGGGAATTAAATAATCACCTATATTAGCTTTTATATACTTTGTATATTGTGATTCTACATAACAGGCATTTAAATGATAGGTTCTGTCACCAAAATAGAATATTTAGACCATGAATGTAATCTAATTTATTAGGAAATGGGAATTCAGAGTAAAAGAACTGCCCCATGTCACTAGTAATTGTGATGGACAAGTCACCAGTAATACAGTAGGGAACCTGAACTCAGGTTTCAGTTGAATTCAGCAAAATAAGAATTTTTCAAATGATTTCTCTATGAAAAGCAGAATTCAAATGGAACATGGTCATGGCTAAGAAAGTTTGTAATCCAGTTGGACAGATCATATGAATGACCAATTAGGAAAAAAATGCGGAATGAAATACACATTATAAAACAAAGTTTGTGACCAGAGAGGTAAAGGAGGAAGTTATGGGAGATAATACTCTGTGGTGGTAACAAACCTACATGTGGAATCAAGCAGATCTGGATTTAAAGCTCAATTTTAACACCTTAATAACTGTGTGACGTAAGCCTGTCACCTCTTCAAGCCCTGATGTTTGGTAATCTCCTCTGTAAAATGAGAGTAAAATATGTCACACATAAGGTTTCTTTGTTTGTTTTTAAGGTTAGTGAATATAAAGCCATTTAGGACAATGCCTGGCAAATAAATTCTCAACACATGACAGATTATTATTTCCCTCTAGTTAGTTTTGTCAATCACTGGAAACTGCTTTATCCAATCTTGTGAGGCATTACCAAGAAGAATTAAATGGTTTCTTTCCTTGACTTTGATAACCTAACAGAGAGAAAAAATACTTTCATACTTACATTACCCAACAATCTAACACATATTAATAAATAAATAAAGTAGAACCATCTGTCCAAGCATTTCCTGTTTATGAAGAAGATAGTATCTCAATGGTAAATTGTTTTAGATTGAGATCCCAAATCCCTTACTCAGATGTTTTCAATGGCAATCATATGAAATGCTTTCACAAACTTTAAAATGCAGTCAGCTAAATATATGGTAGAAGATATATGTCAACCAATTGGAGATTTAAAATGTCAGTGAGTTTATATAGTGTTTACATATGTAGCAATTTACTTAACTAATGAACAATAACTTTCATTCCTTCAAATATGGCAGAAATTGACAAGCCAGGGGTATTAGATCTTTAATTAGATAATAAAGCCATTAGTATTTCTTGTTGAGGTTTTAATTGCCCTTATTATTTCTCTATTATGCTCTATTATGGCAGTCACTAACTATGCATGGATATGGAACAACTGAAATGTGCTGATGTAACTCTGGAAATGAGTTTTTTTCTCTTATTTTAATTAATTTACACTTAAAAACATATTGGATTTTTGTCATGGGAAAATTTTTAAATATGCTTGGAAAATTTGGATATGTGAATCTAGTTTTTCAACTGCAAATTGTATGAAATCTAAATAAATACATATCAAGTATTTCCAGTGAGAATTTAGTGTCCAAATCAAGATGTGGCTAAATAAAATACATACTGGATTTCTAAGATTGAGTATAAAAAATGTAAAATGTCTCATTAAGAGTGTTGTATGTGTTTTATGATGAAATAATAATATTTGGGATATACTGGGCTAATTAAAAACATGTTAAGTTAATTTCACCTGTGTCATTTTACTTTCTGAGTTTGGCTACTAGACCATTTAAAAGTATGCCTGTGACTTCCACTCTATTTTCATTGGGTAGTACTACTCTATGTGGTTTTAAACTATTATTTTTATTTTAGTCTTATTACATTTTTTTGTTAATATTTTTGGAAAATATGTAGAAATTTTTAAAATAGATAAAAATTACAGGTCTTTGGGAGAGTTCTACAGAAGCCAAATTCACATTTCAACCAGTAGAACTGACACTTTTTGGGTGAGGAAAAGGGTACTTTTCTCAAGTGTAATATGAATTTCAGTACAGGAATTCATTTTAACATCAGCTATTTTGTATTTCCACGGTCATTTTGAGATTGAAAATAAAAATGCTTTAGGTCTTGATATCTAAAAAATGACTGAGACCAGCACCATCTGAACTATACGAAAAACAAGGGCATGTGTTAATTGGTCTTGTTATTTCCTCTTTCTCAGAACTCTTCTCCATTTTCTTCTTTTAAATTGGTAGAAGGAAATAAATGGAATCTCTCACTGAACTGTAATCTTCTTTAGTTGTTCATGCCTCAGAGAACTCTGTGCTGCTTTTCAGAAGATAATAATTAAAACCAAAATGATGATCTGTGAGCTTTCTTATCTTAATTTAGGATAAGATTAAGGTTTGGCTTTCTGTTTGTGTTAGGTTTTGGAATATAATAGGTGTCTACTTTAGGTTTTGGAAGGATGCTAGCATGTATTTATGTCTTGTTGAATTTGTAGTATTATTTACCAGCCATCCAACGTTTTTGTCTATTATTAAAGGTGTGGAAAAAGGAGAGGGAAATAGTGTCAGATGTATATGTTTGCTGCAGGCTTACCAGGTTAATTCTTATAGTTTGAAATTTTTAACTCAAACTCTAAGTGAAAGAGATTTGCACACTATATCTTTAATCACTTTTTTTCTTTAATGCTAAAGTAAAGGAAAATATACAGGTGTATTTATAAGTTGCTATGTGAGCAGTTATGTGAAATTTATGCTGCGTAATGGATTCTGGAAAGTAGCTTTGAACAAACTAAATGCCCATTTCATTTGATCAAAACATGTTTTTACAAATCCAATAATTATACCATGTACCGGGTTTTTTTTTTTCCGAAGTTTTCCAAAGTATGGTAAACAAGCACTAGGTTTTTCTCATTTGCACAGTAACATGGACTTATAGGCTAAGGGTGATTTATGTACTGAAGTAATTTAAATTCCATACCTTCAGAGTCACAGCGCATATGTTACATGCCTATAATTATGTTCCTCCGGGTGTGCAACCCAAGAAAGGTGGCAGAGTCAGACACAGAAAAAGAAAGGAGATTGATGATATGGTATTTTACGAATACATTGCAAGGCACTAACAGATTATGAACCTCATTCCTGCTTTGCTTGCTACTACCTTTCAAACTGATGTCTTCACTGAGGTCTCATTTACAGAATCTGCATTCATTATAAAGAAACTCTCTTGAAAAAAAATTGAAAAAAGATAAATCAGTATTTCCAATATTATACTTCAAAAGTCTGTGGTTTATGGATAAAAGATCTTCCCCACCTCATCACGCAGACCTTTATTTATTAGATTTGAGATATGTATGCTTAAGTAACAAATAATTGTTTTCTAAATTTATAGTCATTTCAGAAAGAAAAACTGGTTTATAGAAATCAGGATAATGCACTGGTGTCCTATAAAAAGTCATGCTACAGGAAGGTGGAATATTTTAGGAGAGTGCTATTGCATTTTACCACTTTAAAGTCACAATTCTTGCATGGTCTTGTTTTTAAAAGAGTGATACTTTGGATTTTCTTAGGTTTCTCACAGGTTGCTAGGTATTTTCTTATTCCTAAGTGTTTAGTGACCTTTAAGCATACTGAACATTTATATGGAATATAATTAGACTGGGTAAGCAAATTTCTATTAAATCATACATCCTAATTCCTTTATTATGCTAGTGCCATGATGCTTAATGGCCACCTCCTTTGGGTCAGTTCCATTTAAGGTTCTATAGATTCTATTTTTCTCTAAGCTGTTCACAGAGTCCCAGTTAATTTCAAAGTTTTAAATACACATTTCTGTGCTGTTTCCTTTCTGAAGAAATTATGTCATCCCATGGATATGAAGGCACAGTATCATAATGTGCTTATTCAAAAAGGGAAGAAATGTATATTGTTTACATTTTTTTGCTGAGGAAGGAACTACCTTTTGATGCCATATAAAATGTAAGTTCGATTATCAGGGTTTTTTTTTTAAATCTTATTTGGTCATTTCAGATCAAGTTTTCCACAGACATACTTTGCATCTTTGAAGAGACAATGAGAACACACACGCATAAGATGATTGACATGTGAGGTTTCTGAGGAAGGGTAACAAGTAACAAATATGAATATCTTGTACCTCTTAGCAGAAGAAGAAAGATTCTCCTGCATAGTTTGTTAACCATGCTTGGTTTATTTGCTTTACCTGGAATCCTGTGGTGGGGAATATGTATTGTGTGACTATAGAGATTTCAAAACTCTGCTCTTTATATTTTTAATAGGCTCACCCAGTTATATTTTTAGAGTAGTTTTTTCTTAAGCAGATGCTCTTTTGACCCAGATTCTAAAAATAAAATAAACAAAAATCTAGATAATTGCCTAGGGATGTATAGTTATTCATTTTAGGGTGAAACAGTTAAATCTTTCCATTAAAGTTATATGGGATAGTGGCTATCCAAACTGTCTTTTATGAGACCTCTTCGTTTTAATGTTTGTGGTGTGTGTGTTCATTTTCCTTTCTCTGTATTTGTACACTGAAGTCAGTGAGCCTCATGGTGATCAATAGGGTGGCTTACTGCATATATTTATATGAGAGAGCTATATGAGAGGGGTGATTTTTGAGACCAGATTATTGTACCGGGTTTCTGCATGACATTGTGTATACATTTTTTAGAATCTCAAAATAAAAATATTCTTGCACAAAGAAAATATCATAATATTTAGTCATTACAATATTGTCAAATATTAACAGTGACAAAGTTAGGATTAAGAATATTGCAAATATTGAAGTCACTTTGTTTAGTGATTATTCAATAGTGACTGTATCCATAATGCAAATTATTCCTAATAGAATTAGAATTTTTTCATTAGTTATTCTCTGATTTTCTTGAAATTACCTAACAATCTCTGTTCATTAAAACATTTTCATGAAGCTAAATAAAGTCATCAAGTTTCTAAGAATTTCCTTAGGGAAGGTTTGCTAAATGTTACTTCAGAGGTTAAAAATAACATAGGCTAATATAAATATAGAAAGTTTTCTAGTCTGAAAATTCTCTTAATTAAAAAGTCTTAATTTAACGCTTTATTTTTCCTGAAATCAGCACATCATGTAATAATGTTATTAGTAATGATTCATTTTTCTGAGTACTAATTGTTAATTTTTCTCAGGGTTAATAATTATTTAACCCACTATATTTATTATATGTACCATAAATGCTAGGTATTACTGATACAAAGATCCAAATCTGATACTTTCTCTGAGTATGAGTAAAAAGATGGAAATGCAAACACTTATTGATCAAAACTATTTTTGCTTAATTCAGGTATTTCAGAGATGAGTAGGTGCATAGAAGGACTAAGTTAGAAAGGAGAATTCATTCAAATTTTGATAATTCTGTGGATAGTTGCATCACTCTTTTTTATTAGATGATATGTTTGAAAAAAAACCTGAACAACTGCAGACAAGTGACTATTGCAATTTACAGAAATTAAAGACAATTCTATGGACTAGAACTGGGATATCGATCAATTGTTTGGGCACCATGTAGATAAACTACATCCCACCTCTTGCAAAAAATTGCCAAGGAGAGTTTAAGAACCATATATCTCTGCTCAAATCAATGAGGCAATAGAAAAACAATATTCTATTTAAAAAAGATATTTAGGTACTTGTCTTTCTCCACCTGGCTTATTTCACTGAGCATAATACCCTCTAGCTCCATCCATGTTGATTTCACTCATATGTGGAGTATAAGAACAAAGAAAAACTGAAGGAACAAAACAGCAGCAGAATCACAGAACTCAAGAATGGACTAACAGTTACCAAAGGGAAAGGGACTGGGGAGGATGGGTGGGAAGGGAGGGATAAGGGCGGGGAAAAAGAAAGGGGGCCTTACGATTAGCAAGTATAGTGCGTGGGGGGCATGGGGAGGGCTGCGCAACACAGTGAAGACAAGTAGTGATTCTAGAGCATCTTACTATGCTGATGGACAGTGACTGTAATGGGGTGTGAGGAGGGGACTTGGTGAAGGGGGGAGCCTAGTAAACATAATGTTCTTCATGTAATTGTAGATTAATGATAGTAAAATAAAAAAAAGATATTTAGGGTCAGCAAAAATAAAAAGGAAACTATATACCTAGTATCAAGAGTAAAAGTGTAGTGTTAGAAAACTTAGAGACTAGGTAGTTAGGGTACTTTTAACTTTTTTTGTGTGTGAGGTCAATCCAACCATGCAATAATATGGATATCAAGAGAATAAAACACCTAAAAAGGAGCACTGTTGTGATAAAGGGGATTTTGATATCCCTGAAGCACCTGAGTGTGGTGTACATGGGCCAGCTCACTGGGGCTCATGAGACCCAGTTGTGTGCATCTCTTTTCAGCTTTGCATTCAGGGACAATACATTTGTGGATTATAATTGGTCATGGTGAGAATATTTACATCACGACAACTGGTAAAGACTACACATCAGGGCTTCTTTTTCTTTTCCAGGAAGCCATTGTTAAACATCTATCAGTCTGCCACCGGGCACTGGCTAAGGCCTTAAAGGGCTCTGAGGGACATACCTGAAGAAATGTTAATCTAGAGCAATCTTCATGTTACACAGAGGGGCTTCAGGAGATAAAATAACGCCTTCTACAGATTACTATATTGTGATTGGTTATAACAGAAATTTAGGATAGACTACAAGCTGTCATGGGCTGAATTGTCTCTCTCCAAAATTCACAAATTAAAGACAGTTAACACCCAATACCTCAGAATGTGACTGTATTGGGAGACAGGACCTTTAAGGAGATGATTAAGTTAAAATGAGGCCTTTAAGGTGGACAGTAATTCCGTTTGACTGTTGTCCTTAAAAGAAGAGGAAATGTGAACCCATGAAGAGCCCCCTGGATGTATGCAGAGAGAAGACTTCATGAGGACACGGGGAGAAGACGACCATCGGCAAGCCGAGAAGAGAAACCAGACCCACCACAGCTTGATCCAGGACGTGTAGCCTCCAGGACTGTGTGAATTACATTTCTGTTGTTTGAGCCACTCAACCTGTGATACTTTGTTATAGTGGCCCCCAGAAGCTAATACAGATGTTTAGGGTCTTTGCCCAAGAGCAGTTTGGCACAAAAACAGACAGGCAGATACATATACATATGTATATACATACGTATATATATATATGAGGACAGATGAGCATACTAAGCTTTGTTTTTGCCTGTATAAAAAGCAGCATTTATTCTTAACTATTTTACTCTTTAAAAAATAGCACACATTTCTTGGCACCTAGCTAATCTACATTAACTCTGGGGACATATTTTTGTTGTGATTCCAGAGCCAAGTGACCAGACTGATTTAGTAAATAGGTAAATAATTCACCAGAAAAGCATGGACATGTTTGAGAAATTCTCATCTTCTGATGGTATGGATTTCATGTGCATGTTTGGAAAAAAGAAAAAGTGAAGTGTATCGATCTACATCCTGATCACAAAATATGATTTCATTTGACAAATATTGCCAATTGTAGGAGCAAATTATATTGTTCCTCATTGTGTTGTTACAAAATTCTCATTCTTGGGCATTCCATTAATAAAAATTTTCCTTCTTATTCACAGCTAGATATTATCTACCTGCTCTTTTACCTTTTACCTCCCCAACTCTGTGTTCTACAGCTTCCTTCACTTAACCTTCTTCCTTGTTTTCTATATTTTGGAATAAATAAACTGACTTCTGATGGTTTTGATCTAACAGAACATATGCAAGTGTCTCAGTTCAATAGTAGAAGAGTCTTCTTCTTATTATAAAACAGCTTTAAGAAATATTTCCACAGCAATAGAACTGGAATCTGGGGCAACTATGGGCCATAAAATGGCAAATTGCTGTTATTTTCCTGAATCTGCATACAAGCAGTGTACTTGCAAGGCCATAATATGCCTAGAAATGATTATTAGTGAATTACATTTATCATATCTTAATGTGGGTTTTATACATAGGCCGTGGTTGTGGAAGTCTTTTACAATAGTGTGCCATTTGACATTCTTTCAAGCTCAGATACTTGAATTCTAAACATTTGACTTACAAACTTTAATTTCTAATTCATGTTTGTCATGCTGTATATGTGTACTTTTGGAATCAAAAAATCAGAGAAACAGGAATATCTAACCACACATTTCTGACTGTTAATCTTGCTGCTGATGTGATTCATAGTTCTTTAATGTACCCTCATCAATATTTGGGAAGATCAGCTGCATTTAGCACACAAATTTCTATGAAATTTTTCATTGTGAAAATTTTAATTGACAGAAGACGTGTGCCCTTCCTGCTAGATATTTATCTAAGCTGCTGGAACTGAAGACATCAAAATATGTAAATAGTATATCCAAGTAAAAAAAATATATATCAGAGAATAGGAGTGCATTGGGTGTTCTTTGATAATTGGCTTGGCTCTCCATTTCTTGTTTTGTGATTTGGGAAAGCAACTGAAACTTCTGTGTATTGTTCTATCAGAAATAAATGAAACTGTCCTTTCCATTAAATAATTCTTAGACAAGACTGAATACTCAAGCAGAAAGGTATTACTAATATGGAAATTATTGTACTTTTTTCTAGGATAGATGTATAAAACTACCTTCTTTTACTTCTCCACATCAAGAAGAGAACTGATATATTCATCCCTTAGAAAACAACACCTGTCCTCTTGTTAGTAGTGTTTTTTTCCACAAGAATAAATTTTACTTCAGAAATTTTTATTTTTAAAAATGTAATGTGCATTGTGAGTTGTAACATTGAGAACATTGTTTTGCTGTTGGGGATTTTAGCAAACGTAATATGCCACATTAACATTTTCCAAAAATCTTTGTTGAAACAGACATTTGGATGAGAATGGAGTTCACAAATTGATGTTCTGATAAACTGTTTTGCACACTAAATTGTCAGGCAATTCTGGGACTCTTCAAATGTCTTCTTTTGAGAAGCTCCAAATTCCTAACAAATATGATTTTACTAAATCCACATGAGGCTGCATCTTTTTATTTTAAGAATATGTTGTATATGTGGAAAACTGAGGAGCCGAAGTATTATATGTTGAAATTGCATGGCAGAGTCATTGATGGCTGCCAAATGACTAAATTGCTTTGTCTTTTGAATATTTCTACCAAGAAATGCACACCAACACCTTTGGAAATGATGTTAATCGGTTATTGTTTCCATGCATAAAATAGCCCTGTAAAATAAAATCAGGTAGCTCAGAAATATATGTAATAATCTTAAAATCCCCCCATCTCTATTCCTATTCCTAGAGATACCCACTATTAAACATTTGCTGTGTGTCTTGTCAGACATTCTCTCCTCATATAACCAAATATAGAACTTTAAAATGGGCTCATTCTATACACATTTTCCTGCTGCTTTCTTTTCAAACATGTAACCATATATATAATGCATACATGTCCATGCCAGTGCATGAAAAGAAATATTGCCCCATTTTTTCAAATGGTCTAACAATATTTAATTGTATGAATATGTTATTATTTATTGAATTAATTACCTATAGATGAATGTTTAGGTTGTTTCCAATTTGAATAAATTTTTGAAGGAATAGTTGCAAAAGTGCTGTAAGTATGAGCCAAAATATTGGTTAATCAAATGAAAAACACTAATCTCCTGGGGGCATCCTCACTGAGTAAAGTTAGAATTTTAAAGATTGAGATTTAAGTGTTCTATTATATTTTATATTAGTCAGCAACTGTGTAGTGTGTTGGAGAGGGTTGTATAGTTAGGACCAAGGAAACTGTCTCTTTCAAATGTTGTCTCTTCAGTTATATGACATTGGGCAAAGTATCTCACTTCTCTGAACCTTGTTAACAAAATGATGTATACGAACTGCATGGTTTTTAAAGACTCTAAAAATTC
Organism: Manis pentadactyla; assembly: GCF_030020395.1. Taxonomy (NCBI): domain Eukaryota; kingdom Metazoa; phylum Chordata; class Mammalia; order Pholidota; family Manidae; genus Manis; species Manis pentadactyla. Next base: position 16,260,028 of record NC_080026.1, read on the forward strand.
TAAATTTTAGATTCTATGTTACTGCTGTAAAAAATTATGCACCCATCACTTACTGGGTGACATGAGGATTCATTCTGGAGGTAAAATAATCAGTCCCTCATCATCTAAGACTATTTTTTATTTTTTATTTTTTTTTGGTAGGAATACTGAGGGAAATCATGGAACATAAACTGAAACATAGTCAGGGTTTATACCCCTTTGCATGTCTATGTTTTAGCAATTCATTGTCCTATATGCTATATGGCAGATATATGTGGGAGAATCCAGACTTTATATTCCTCAGAGGAATGTCCTTTACTCCAACACAGCAGTATAATTCATTTGGGTGGAAAAGTTTCTACTCCTTGGTCAGTCTTGGATGGATCAGATATTCTCAGAGCCTTCTTCGTCTGGGTGAGTGCTTGGGTTTAGAGCTGAATTAGGACAGGATGCTCAGAGGGTAGTGTGCCAAGGAGCAGCTTCTAGAGATTCTGTGCCTGAGAAGATGCCCTGAGTTGATGCAGGACATGTGGAGTGGTTATCTGTCTGTCCATGGCCTAGGACTGATTCAAAGCCCTGATATTTACTTTTGATTCTTCTAGTAGTTTGCTGGATAATTCGTTATTGGTTCTGAATACTTAGAAAAAGAACTAATAACTAAGTTGATCCTCTAAAATGGTGACATGGGAGTAATCTATTCTGATCATTCTGCTAGGTTGATTAAACGTTGGTTAAAAGGAAAATGTATTTCTTTTTGGAAGTCCTTTGGTCACACTTATCAGACACAACCCTGTGGCTTCTGTGTCTCTGCAATGACAACAAAAACATCAAGTGTACGGATACTCCTGCAAAAGTGTATAAAATGCTTGGATGAATGCTGCTACGAGGCAATACAGTTATTAATATATTGTGATACTTTTTTCCCTTAAGTCCAAAGTGGTTCCCTGAATCAAACTGAGATGTGAACTACAGGAAATTTTCTTGCAGTGATAGACAGGTCACCTACTCTGACTGTAAACACCCTGTGTCCAGGATTATTCATATTTATGTCCTGGATGGTGCAAGATTTTATTTGCTCTCTGTTGCATTTCCCAACAAAATGTACTTCAGATCCAATTTTCTTCATAGCAATTTCTACACGGTGTTATTTAATAATGTCATTAATCGCTCTGTTCCTAATTGTTTCATTACCTTTCTCATCTTAGCAGCCGTGAACACCCAACATTATTTATCAGGTGTGTGAGTGCCCTCTCTCCTGGGCGGTGATGCTTACTCAGGAAAAGAAACGAAATCCTTTAGTAGGACTGCTGCCTTCCACCCCAACTCCCCTGTCACCTGGGGTGAAGGCCAGCTCTAATTTCTAAAATAATTGCCATGAACATAGTTTATATGTACCAGGAGCCCATGAAAATGGCTTCAGTGTTGATCTTCACATTAATCCCGTTTTTCTCCTCTTAGAAGAAAAACTAGCATTATCCTTATATAAATAATTTATACAAAGCCATTTAGCAGGAGAGTGGAATGGGACCAGTGGCTTAGCGAAGAGCACTGATAGGCCAAATTACTGGTAGGGTCTAGAAGATTTTGAAGGATATTCCTGCATTTATTTTAATCATGTCCATAAGGAACATAGACCAGACCCAAATATCTTCTTAAATGTGTGAATCTGAACGAAGAATTTTTCATTTTAATATCAATAATCACATGAAGGCTTCACAAAAGTGACTCTGTTAAAACTTAAAGGACTAAGAGTCATGGGTGTTTGAAAGGTTTTGCCATTCACCTGAACACAATGACTTCTTTAGTCAACCTTTCTCCTTTGATGGGCTTAATTTAATATGAATCATCAGGGAAAAAATTGCAGCTGTTTAGAAGGCAAATGCATCTCTTTTTTTTTTTGTATATGGGTTGGCTATGAAGCACAGTTTCATTTTATAAAACAATAATTGTCCACATTTTCATGGAACATTTTCAGATATCTTCATCTTCTAACCAAAACGCTTTATTTAAAAATTTTTTTAGCATCTCAACAATTATGCAGGCACCACTACCAATTCTGGGTGAGACAGAATGAATCCATTTTCTCAGCAAGATTCAAGACTTCATGCCCCCCTGTTAAGACTCATGCTATGAACAGGGCTGGTACTGTTTATGACAGATGCAAATTACACTCAACATCTTTTGTATTTTACATTTTATAATCAGGCACGCATCTCCCAAATCCAATTTTTTTCCTTTCAAGTCCAGAATTCTGGATGCTTCATAAAGCAAAAAGCTTGCTGCCATCTTCAAGGAACTCAGACTATCTGATTTTTTATTTGCTGCTGCCATTAGATTGAAATGATTTTTCTTCAGTTTGCTCAAAGCCAGATTTAAAGTCAGGTCCCAGAGGTAACAGGAAAGTCGATCCCCTAAGCTACTCAGTCGTTGTTTGCTTTTTTTTACATGCAATATCCTACTTCTAAGCCAGAATATAATTTAAAATAAAAAACACACTCTACATAAATATGTCCTTTAGAAATTTTATAATCTGACATTTAATAGAAGTTAACTAAATGCCTTATATCATGTTTGTTGAGGAAAATGGAGAAATTATAAATATCCTTCAAGACAATTATTTCTTAATAGCTTTCTACCTATTTTGAAGGCTACACATTTCCTTACTCCTTTAGATCAATACCCTCGGTGCTCTTTTTGAACATGGACCTGCTATATTTCTCATTTACAATGAACCTAAATAAGCCAAAAAAGCATTCTAAACACTTCATACATCAGGAGCTTCTGAAAGCCATTCAAAGAGCTCTCCTTTGCAGTCACTCTGTTAGCTGGGGAAACAGCAAAGGGTTACTTCAGCCCAGGCACTGCAAGTACAAGCAACAGGAATCCACTGGCTTTAATTTGTCCATGTCTTTCATTTGATACTACCAGTATTAATAGCGTTGCAAGGAAATTCTGCAGTCATTAATCATAATAATTAATCAGATCCAATTATATTGCATATAAATGCGAACAAATTGCTGCAAAAATAATGATCTATCACCAACGTGTCACAAGGAAAAAGAGACTAAAGTAGTAATTAGAGACAGGAATTTAGGTGTGTACAAGTGCCCTGCAACTGATTTTAACAGTCTGATGAACCCATGATGTAATTAGTCGAGGGTCTAGTGGGCTTTCTTAGCAGGCCATCTAATGGCTGCACAGCCGTAGAAAATAAGGTCCACCTTCGCAGGAGATCATTCTGCATTTGCTCCTAACTTTGCACTTCTGCATAAAAGAGATCTGCTGCCCTTGGTGTTCTAATACTGGGAACTAAATCATGCCTGCATATGTTTTCTGAATTTTTAATGTCTATTTTAAAAGTAAGGCAGTCTGTTAACTGAAGATTACTGAAGTTAGGAATGAAGACATTCTATATGGCACTTTTTCTTTTTTTTCTTTTGCTCTTGTAATCATAAAAATGTGTAACATGTAATTCAGAACGAAATGTTTTGGCTCTAGTAAGTTAACATACTATGGGTAGCATGCATGTTAGGTATTTTCACCTATCGTCTTTCACTAGAACTGAACTGAAAACATTTCAGAAAATGGAATTACTCTGTTTTCACTTCAGTTAGCCTTCTCCCGAGCACTGCCAGATTTTATCGGAAACCATTAAAAAAATATATACGTGTGTGTATAAATTCCTCTTTAACAGATTATTAAACCTGACCAAATGGAATTTGTTTGATGCAAGTTATTCTATGAAATAATTGTAATATGTCTCTCTATTCCCTTTATTTTCACTCTGTCTCGCAGGATAGAGCTTCCAACATATATTTTCAATTTAAAACTTGTGTTATGCCCATGCATAATTAGCACTAGTTTATTGTGTGTCTAAGTATGTATTTTTAAACCTTTTAAAATTCTTCCTTGTTCAACTCACAGATTACATAGGAAATGGTTAACTGAAGACTGATGAGCAGTTTTTATGATAGGTTTGCGACTTGAAAATAAATGTTAGGTTCATCATAGTTTTCAATACTAAGCACTGCACTTTACTGTCTTTGATCTCAGTGTTGTGACTACTACAAAGAAATAAAACCTTATCTTACCTTTTCCAGCATCTACTGCAGAAGACCTCAATAATGCATAAGAACATCTGGAAGTACGGTAATTTCAGCTATCAGAGATAAGAATTGACACAGAACAGGTAAACCCTACAAAGTCATCATGTTGAAATGAACTGATTAAGGTTTAGTAACATTAAAACATCATGTGTAGTGTTTCCATGCTTGCTACATCTTGCTATTTTATATTAAAAAAGGAATGTCAATTATATATATTTAATAGGATGATTAGCTGGTAGCTATATTATATTTTACATAAAGAGACAGAAATGTCTGCAGATCTATTGCCATACACATCTATTTAGAGTTAACTGTGAGTTCATAGAAAATACATGGGCATAGTAAACAGGGTTTTGAAATGACAATTTTTTACTGGTTGCAAGTGCTAATTGCTAGTTTCTCAAGGGTATAGAATTAATCACCTGCTAGATTTACAGTCTCTAGGTTGAGACCTGAGGATGGAGGCAATAAGAAAAGCTCTTGAGGGACATATCATATGGTGAGTCTAAATATCAGTCTCTATGCATATGTAAATTGGTAACAAAGTTTTTTCAAAGCTCAAGTATGCTAATTTCAAACAGGCAAGACTAAAGCTAGCTTTTAGCAGCTGTTTAACGTCTGCCTGTGGGTGGTAGAGAGAGCTTAAAATACAAGCAAACAGTGGTGCATAAGTAATTAAGCAACATTTTGCTGGGCATAAATAATTCTGTTTATATTGCTCTTTTGAAGAGTATAGAATACAAAATAACAGATCAAGTGCACCTTTGGTCACCAGAGGTTAACTGTTCTCCATCTTTACCTTTTCTTTGGTTTTATAGTTTAAGAGAAATAAATAAAAAGTCAGCTACACAGTCTTTTATAACTTTATAGGAAATAAAATCGCTTAAGGTGGCAAAAATATCTTATTCCAGTATCACTGTACTTACAGTTTCAGCTTGCTGTTTGTAGTGTATTCCTCTAACAATTTATTAGAAAAAAATTTAATATGTATTGCCGATTTGATTATTGACATATGTTTTAGAGTTATTCAAAGTAGAGGTTATGTTGTTTGTTAGAATAGAAAAAAAAAAAGCAAACTTTTTTCACAGTCCAAAAACAAAATGCCCTCAAATTTTCAGAACCAATTTAAAAGTATCCCATGCATCAAAAAATAAATAGATAAATAAATAAATAAATAAATGATTCATTTGAAGGAGGTTGTCTAAAAATAAGGACTGCCTAAATCAATGTACTGCTTAGAGGATAATCACCTAATTTGAACAGGTCTTGCTAAGCCAGGAGAAGTGTCTAAAGGCAAAAGGAAAGCTGGTATAAAAAAAAAATGCATTTGATTCAATAAAAACCTTGAAATTGACCAGAAGGAAGATGAAAGATTTAACATGATTTAGAAATACCTAGTCTGGAAAAAAGGATTATAGATACTAACTGTGAAAAGAGTCAGGGGTTTAAACTTTGTTTGCGTTAAATATTCATGGTTTAAGGAGTTAATAGTAAAAGGAAGTACTCAGTTGGGCATCAGACATTATAAAGGGCTTTATAACACATAAGAATGCAGGGAAGGCAGGAGTAGCCATTTATGCACAAGACTGCTTTTTCCCTTTGCACAGAAAGAACAGTAAATAAAAGAATTTTCAAGATCCCATTTTATCCATCCTCAACATTCTAAGAAAATATGTAAAATCTGGTGAAATAAGACAAATCTTTTTTTTTTTGACATTTCTATATTTTCTAATTTTGCATTATTGCAATCTGTTATAAATTTGGGTTTTAAAACCACCTGGCCTGAGGCAGAAGAGCATATAGGGCAATGGAGCAGTAGGCACAGACTGGGCGTTCAGTCAGTGTGGAGCTGGGAAAGGTACTGACACTTTGTATCTTGTTCTTCCTCTTCTAGGAGAGGTGGGTATTAACACCATTTCCAGTCTTCCCTAAACAAAACAAAAAGGTGAAATTCAATTAAATGACTGGAGGATAATCACTTTTTTGAATAATCAATTTTTATGTTCTTAAGCTTTTCAGGCTCATGGAATACCTTACTCAGCTTCACTTTACTGAGTAGTTCATTCTCTATGTACCAGTGATAGACATAGACCTCATTACCCAGCCAGTGGAGGACGGATGGAGAGGTAAGCCTGCAACAGGATCCCTGTAGCTACATGAGAATTTTAAGATTAAAAAAAAAAAATTCTGACATAGATGGATAGTCAAGAGTCACCATTACTCAAAGTAGTCTAACTGATGTTAATTTTCCTTAGACAATATTTCCCTGAAACTCATACTTATTGTCTCTGCATACCTTGAATAATGATTTTAATTACTGGAGGAGGCCTTGACTATGTATGATGCGGTAAGAATGTACATACTGTTATGTGTCACTAGGTCAACATAAATCTTGGCCATGGTGTGATTAGTTAAGAGCTTAAAGAGTTGTTGTAGGAGATGTAAGTTTTCTGCCTTGCCCTACCTTTTTTTTCCTCTGTGTGCTTCTTAGTACCTATTATCAGTTTGGACTTGCATTTGCCCTGACGTATCTGTTCCACCCAGATTGGTTACTCACAGAGAAATGACATGGGAATGGAATTGCGTTTGCTTGGCTTGCCATAGATAGTCCATGAAGCTTCTGTCCTACTCACTCATTTGTCAACGGAGGATAGTGGTTTACATACGTCACTGTAATTCATTAGAAAAAAATGTTAATTTTATTTCTTTTATTATCTGTAGAGGCATGAAAGCAGCCAAGCTTAGACTTCTGATGATCAGATTAGTTTAATGCTTATTTAGACAATGAACAGCACAGTTTTGTTCAGTGGTCATTCTAATTGATACAGACCTAAAGGGAGGGATAATTATTATGATCAACTCACTTTGTTCCACTGACAAAATTAGTGTTCACCTGCAAGATATGTGGGAGCAGTATATAGCTGATTAAGAGAGACCAGAAATAGAGGCACAACTTAGCAAAAATGATTGGAAGACACGGAAGTACAGACTATCATTCCAAAGTCTAGTTCCAGGGAGGCAGGATCAGGCAGATCCAGTGAACATAGGCAGCCAATATGGGATAATTAGCTATGAACTTTAGGGACCAGGAAAATCCAGAGAATTCTAATCCCAGGATAACAGTTGTTTTTCTCTATGAACTTTGGTACTTTTTGTAGTGTATTCACATACACACACCTATGCAGTCAGAGAGTAGCAGGAACCTCTGCCGATGTATCTTCTCTAAAGGTGGGTGAAGCAGAGAGATTTCCCTTAGGGATAACAAGGTACGGTCCCAGTAATGTTTGCAATCCATTCTAGTTTGTGCTCAATGCTTCATCTCATCAGAAGGAAATGCAGATTTACTTATTCATTCATTCATTCACTCACCCAGTGACTGTTAGCTACTGCAGTGTTTTGGATATTAGGGAAGTTCCTATAGATGCAAAGATATGGAGAATACAATAAAACTGTAGAGTCAATAACTGTGGAAATGCTAAAAAGTTGGATTTTGGTATTAGTCATCACTGTCTTTTTCTTACTCGACTGCTAACTTTTTGGGGTAGCCTTATGATGGCCATTAAGGATGGTATTACTTGTTAAAATGATCTAGCATAATCACAGAATATCTGTGAATACAGAATATCTGATTGTAACCTATCTCTTTTCAGTTACTCTGCAAAAATTTGACCACTCACCATGTTAAGCCCTTTGAAAATAGTAGCATAGATATATATGCTATTAAAGAATGCCCACTGCTCTGTTTTATCATTCACTATTAAATTATAGGGAGCATTCTTTAAGTGTTACCTCATTTGTCCATACCTAAATGATCCCAGTGATCATTCAGAAAACATTTGTAGCCTGTGAAGGAAAGCAACCTGTTTCAGAATTAACTTTTTTCTTGTCCTTGTCCCGATGCAGAGACCAAGTTACACTTACTTATAATTTCAAACTTCCTGTTTCAAAACTCTTGATTTCAAATGAAGGCTGCTTAGTTTTCTATATTGAAAAAGACAATTTCAATTTGTGAATCACTTAGTAATCGTTTTCCCTTTTAACCTTGGAAGCTGCACTCTTCTGGTTTGTTTTAAAGTTGTACTGCTATGGAAAAGGCCACAATTACACAAGTGGGAGAGGTGATGGGAAAAACCGGTGGGGTAATGAATTCTAGAGAGAGAAGGACAAATGACTCAAAAGATGTGAGTGTCTGAAAGAGGAGAAATCCTTCTGCCCTACACCAATTAACTTCTTTTCCTGGTATTATTCCAAACATTTGGACATGCAAGAGAAATTGTTTCAGTAATTTCCTTTGAAAACATCCAAGTTCCCCTTTCTCTTTCTGTTCTTGACTGTTGTCAGCACATGGAGTTAATAGATGCTTGGACCAAACCCCAAGGTGACATTGGCAAATCACGGTGTGCTAATACTCGTACCTTGAGGGAAAATGTTCCTTCTGCATTCCATCTTTATGTAGCAGACTGTTATGTGTATATTCTTGAAGGAAAAGAAACTTTAGAAAAAAATGTAAATCCACCATACTGTCTTTCCCACCAAGCTGAATCAATGGCTATATAAAGGGTAAGGCTGTAGCAAGGAAAGAATGGAAGGTATTCTCATCAAAGACCCAGAGGCTTACAGATTGCATAGGATACCTCAAACCTGGAATCGCTTCATCAGAATTCTCTTTCCTTCAGTGTCAGGCTGATATGTGCACATACACCATAAAATGTTGATCCTTGTTTTGCTTTCTGAACTGAAATTCTTCTTGAAGACATCATCAAATCTGTGAACTACACCTCATGTTAAAGGGAAAAATCTAAATAGAACCATTTCAGTATTTGGTTTTTTCACCTTATTTGTTTTTCTTCATAGCTTTTTATGGAGATGTCTGTACAATGTGAGATCAACTGCAGCTGAGAAACTTCTCATTATATTTACTAATTTATGTAACAACCAAAAGGTAAAAGGGAAATAAAACAAAAATATATTTGGTAATTTTGTGAATTTAAAAACTAGCCCTGGGGGGAAAATGCATCACTTTTTATTTTGTATCACTGCTGTGTTTAAGAAACCTAAAAATGGGAATTTCATATTCTCATATTTTGACAAGTACTTTACATTTGCTTGAATAAATATTTTAGTATGAAAGGAATATGGTTAAAAAGAAAAGAACCCCTACACTATTAACTTCTCAGGAACATGAAAGCAGGAAAAGTACACATTACATAAGCCAAGGGATGCAGGAGTATTCAGTTAACTACAACCAAGCCTGGAAAGAGATTTTCTTTTTCTTTCCTATTTTTGAGTTCCAAGAAACCCTACTCTTGAATAAAGGGAAGGTGTGCTTCAACTGTCATACTAATGTGGCTGAATTGAGCTTCTTTCTTAAGAGTTTCCATCTCCTAAGAGAATAAAGACAACAGTACACTATATAGAGAGCCAGTGAGTCAATTAGCTTGAACAGCCAGAGTTTAGGAAACACATTTTTTTCTCTTCGATGAAAACACAGATTTTACTTGTAGCCATACTTCATACTGTTAAGGTCAATTTTTCACATGGAAATTATATTTAGTGGCTGAAAAAATTCACTCATAAATTTGTAAAGCAAAAAGGAAGCACTTACTAATGTAGGAGAACAAGGTTGTTTTATTTGTAATTATCTATCTTTAGAGTAATTGAGATTCTAAACAGCACTAATAGCCTCACTGTCTCAAATTACTACTGCCTGTAACTTTACCTTGCCAAATATCAAAGAGCTTTTCAATTGCAACTCTACTACTAAAACCTGAGTCATTTTCTAGCAATTAATCGGAAGAGGTGATTAATAGCTTAATAATGGGTTGCTCTGTGTTTAAAAAGTAGAGGGGATGTGCATAGGAGAGGAATATGTAATTTTGTATCCCTAAAACATAACCTAATTGAAAAATCAGCAGTTGGTCTTATTTACTTTAGGCTTGTATTTCCAAACCCTTTTTTGATCTACTCTGAGAAAATGTGTAAATCTGGAGAGCATTTTTTAATTAACTCCTTAAACATTAAACACGCTATGAATTTAAGGAGCACAAGCTATTGCATGGCACCTGCTGAGCCACAGTCAAATGCTCAGGAACGTGAGGGCAATGCATGTCAAGCATCTGTCTGCACGTGCAGATGGTAATGCCCATTCAGCAAATCACCCACTACAGGCCCACCTGTGGATTCATACGGCACACTCATCTATAGCACAGCCTGTGACTGTGGTGGCTGGGAGCCTATGTCCACTTCTACCAAGCCTTCCTGTTATATTCACCACTGATCTAGTGACTATGAATTGCAGCTGCAGCTTATCATAACATCCTTCCAGAAACATCTGAGGAGACTGGTTAGTGCAATTCAGTTCACTAAGCTAAACGCTCTGTGTTTTGACACTAGGTCTCAAGGAAATGGCAAGCTGACTAGTCAAACGGAGAGCCATTCAATGAGGTGTCATGACCAAAGTAAACCAAGGGACTAGCAAACTGAAAGGGAGTAGGACTCATCTGTCCTGATCATGGAAACATCAGGGCGATCCATGACAAGACGTTGTCTTGGATCTAGGACTCACTGATCTATTTTTCCATTGTCTCCGTAACTGCTATAGATGTTCAGGGATGTCTCCCTTCCAGGTTGCTAAAAGAAAGTAAAGAATAAAGTTCTTCATTTCCCATAATTTCCTTCACATTGGCTAGGCCTGCTTCTCCTTTTAGTCCCATCTTATTCTAGTTGAAGCTGAAAATGCTGGATTGTATTTTCATGTTGGTTTAACATTAGAGGGAATCGGTACTTCACTGACTATCTGACCCTCTCTCCATGGGACCAGACATAAATGAAAAAGGAAAGACATGAAAGAAAGAAAGCCACCTGGAAATGAGCTCTACTTTTCTAGCTCTCATAAGCACAGGCCTCCATTCTTAAAGAAAAGTTTATCCTTTCAAGGTTAAGGACCCAACTGGTTGCAGATTTTTTGTTTAGCTCTTTCCACATTTATCGGGGAATATAGAGGGGTAAAGTAAAATTTAAAAATGAAAAGAGAATGGACTTGCTCTCCCACCGCTAGAGACTCAGAACCAAATAAAATCAGCTGTACTGAAGATGAAACAGCAGGTCGGTGAGGAGGGAGGCCAGTCAGTTCACAGGCAAGAGTGACTTTATGGGATGGTTGTGTGTTCCTGGGCAGGGCCCTATTCATCTCCAGAAGCCAAAGGCTAGAGAAGGCCTTTGAACGAACAGAAAATGGTTTTGCTGCCAGAGGGCTGATCTACACTTTAGTACTCCTTACTGGGCATGTACGCTGAAGTTCTTATCATCTTCCAGATCCGAGTGGAGAGCTCTGTATCCAAGACATGGTGGAGACACACTAACACAGATGAAATAGACCTATTCTTACAAAACTCTTTATAGTTTTTCCTAGAGATAATAAATTGTTACTCTCTATTGGCTTTATTTTCTTTGTACCTATAGGTAAATCTCCCCATATTCTTCAAATTCTTAGTGTAATTTTCTATGCATTCAAACTTCTGAATCTGTAGATTTTATTTCCTAGTGACCTCCCTCCCAGAAGGATCCATCCGTGTCTCAATTCCAGTTTCATTACTTTCAAGCTAAGCCTGCTAATACGTATTGTCTCATCTCTGTCTTCTGGAGTTTTCTGTGTTTTTCTCTTGCTTTGCTTCCTTAGTTTAGTGAAATAAATAATCTAATAAGCTTTCTGAGAAGAGTTCTTGGAAGGTACGTTGTCAGAGCCTCTGACTACCTGAAATGTCTGTACCCTTACTTATTTCATTGTTTTCTAGCTTTCAGTATCTCGTCTGAGAAGTCTGCAACCCTTCTGATTCTTGATCCTTCATATATTGACTATTTTAAAGGGGTTAATTCTGTTTTTCCCTCTGGAAACAATTATAATCTAATTATGTTATGTAACATTTTAAAATTTCATGATTTTGTGCTGTGTTATGAGTCTTTTCATTCTTCAGGCTGGACACACGTCTGGAAATACATATATCCTTTAGTTCTGGGAGATTTCTTTATTTCATTTTTCTTAATAACTTCTTCCCTATCATTGGTTAGGTTTCCTACTAGTCAGATGTTTAGAGCTTCTAAATTGGTCCTCTAATTGTCTTTTCCTTTCTCATCCAATTTACCATGTTTTTGTTTTACATGACAGTTTCTTGACCTTATCTTCCAACTCTTATACTGATTTTTAAAACTTTATTTTTATATTTTATAATACCCATGGTCCATTTCTTATTCCTTGGTTTTAAAAATAGTATTTCACATGTTTTATGACTGCATTATTATCTATTGTTTCCATGTATACTAAAGACATTCTCCCCAAAATTTTCTTCTGTATCATCATTATCTGCATCTCTATTTTTTTTCCTTATTTACTTTTGATGTTTCTTTTATTTCAGTATTTTTCATTCACATTTTTCTGCAAATAGCTGGTGATTACTGACTCTATTGACAGGAAGTTTATTATGCACAGGAAGGCCTGTCGGTTGGCCACCTTTACTAGAGGGTACCCAGCCTGCCAGTTAGCTTCCTTATTTGTAGGGCTTGTGAGGTAAGACAAACCTAGACACAGGTACAATGTGGTGACTTTTCCATATCATCTGTGCTTGGTGTCCCTGAATACAAGACTTCTTTGGTTTCTTTTGCTTTTCCTCCAGAGACTAAAAAGTTCAGAATTGTGAGGCTGGAGGAAATGCAGTGTTTGTGTGTACGGTTAGGGCCTGGACTACTTTTGCTCAGATTGCCTGTTTCCAGTCAGATGCATATCCCTGTGCAAGGCTCTCATTTAGAATGTTTTTCTTTTCTTGTGACATTGCTACATTTGTGATGCATTGCTTTATTGGAAAAGTAACAAAAGGAAGAATCTTTATTATTTTTTTTCTGAAACTAAGTGTAGCCTGGGCACTAGCATGATGTTATTTTCCCAAAATCTTCACAACAAGGATATTAGTAAAGAATTATCATCTTTGTTGTATAGATTAAATCCTGAATAAGGCTTAGAGATATTTCCTTCATTGAAAAAGGTTTCATAGTAAGTAAATAGCAGAAGCAGTACTTGTATCCAAGTAGATTCTGGAGCACATTTTTTAATACTACACTATGATGCCTCCATGAAAAGGAGTTGCTTTTTAATTGCACTCAAAGCTGATTGTGTAGAAAAGATTTGATGTGCTGTAGAGCTAGCTGGACTGGGAATCAATTATTTTCTCTTGGCAAAGCACCATTTTCCCTGCCTTTACCCCACAGCCTCCATTTTCCCCCCATTAACCCAATTAAACTTTGTTTTGAAAAATTTACCTTATTCCAGGATATAAATTATTGACAAAATCCTTAAAAGTTGTGCATTCCAGAGGCAATGAATGTTAACTTAAAAATGATCTTCAGTGAAATTCTAACAATATTTCAGGAGGTAAAAGAAGACATATTTGGACTCAAGAGAATTCTTGAAGTAGCTATGTGGATGCATGTCGATGCTGTCTAACTACAAGGCAAGTTATCAATGTTGAGAATAAAGTGAAGCCTCATGACATTACCAGGTAATATCCTTTTACAGTAGGGAGAGGGGGAGGTAGAGAAAGATCTCCTTGGGATGCCGGCATGATAGGCCAGCTCTTAAGCTTTAGCTCCCGGGGTTGACCTGGGAAGTAAAAAATATTTCATCTAAAGCAGCTAGAAATAGAGAGGATGAGAGTATAATGAAAAACCAAGTGAGGACCATTCACTAGATAAGATAAGAGTGACCACAGACGATTTGTAGTCTGTGGTAAGATTATGGAGAGTCTTATATTGAAAACCTTATTATATAGACAATGGAATGTTAATAGTAATTTTTGCACTTGGGACTTACAGAGCTTAAAATTACACTTAAAAAGATTTAGTCTGGTGAAAATGTTTTCCTGATCTTCATCTGTTTTTAAGTAGTTTAATTTATTAGCAAGAATATTAATAGAATTGAATAAACATCAACCATATATAAGATGGCTATAATTTATTGTCCAACCTGGATCACTTATAAGAGTGAATGGAGGGGTAATGGGGCAGAAGGTATAAACAGCAGCTCCCAAGCACATTGGAATGTATAGTCATCCAATCTAGGGTGAAGAAGAAAGGAGGTAGGTTATAGTACATAAAACTTGTCTGAAAATTTCCAGGAAAAGAAGAGAAAAGAGAATAATAATGAGTCATTACAATAAAATCTTTGGTTTATCAGTTCCATAGTCAAGGAGTGTAATGGACTGAAATACCACTTTTTTTCAATGTAGATCTTTCTAGTTTTTACAGCTTACTTAAAAAAATTGAGAGTACATTCTTGTGAATCCATATACACATAAATAGCAATATTTTCAATGATTTAAAAGTTTTGCTTTTATTTGGTTAGAGAAACATATTTATTTAACTCCTCTAATAACCAGTAGGCCTGGAGCTTATTGTCTTACATGTCTAAGTGCTATAAATGTATGTTGAATAATCATTTAATGATGTGGAATATCACAAAACCATGAGATGCAATTGCAGTGCTTTGTTCTAAGAACCATTTAGCCCTTTGCTAGACAAGTAGCTCTCTCTCCAAATATTTCTCTCTCTTTCACTTGAGCAAGGTCCAGTAGGCATAGCAGCCTGGGTCTACCGTACTTCCAGGCGCCCATGACAGTGTTCTAATTTCTCTTAAAATCTGACTGAAAAACAATCAATTTGTAGGTCACAAGAAATGTTTTAATATATAACAATGACATATTTGTTTTTATATCCACCAATGTAGCCAGAAAATATAATTTTGGATAATTCTTATGGAGAAAGGGGTCCCACAAAAGCAGAAGTATGGAGGGCCTTCAAATGAATTGAATCCAAATAAACTGAAAAAATATTTATTTCCTAAAGAAATTATCATTAAAAACCCTGTGGTATTATGCTGGAATAAACTCTTTTCATCTTATCTGAGATTTCATTTCAACTTGAATACCTAGAATATAACATATTTTCTTTGGGAGCTGAAAAATCTCTTAAGATAATGATCCTCTTTCCTCAAGTATGCTTAGTGTTTTGTGGAGAGGATCTACTTTCATCTCCTAGTGTCTTTTCATCAATAATAGTAAAGGTCCTTGTGGGGACTATTGAGGATGTTTCCATTGGGAAATCTTGAGGAGATGCCCAGAGATAGAAGCATCAGGCAAGCCTCTCAGATGGAAATGTAAGGAGAGAGGGGGATATTTGGTCATAGCCCAGGTTCAAAAATGAACTAGGTGGGACTTCAGCTTCATATATGACCAGCGTCCTTTTCATTTAGGACTGAATTACAGGCTGTTATACAACACCACTTTGCACATTTCTGTGTGAAGTAAATGAATGCCTTTTTTCCCAACACCTAAGTCTTTTCTAGTAGTTAGTGAAAGCTACATCACAGATGAGGAATAAGGCTAAATATATGCCCCTGTTATATCAATGCTTTAGTAAGAAGCTACAGTTTTCTTAACAGATATACATGTGTATATTGTTTTTACCTATAATTACTTATAACACTACTAGTACAAATAGTGATACAGTGAAAAAATAACTTAACAATAGTTAACATATATTCAATTACACATTATGTGTTATCCATGTATTTTCACCACAATTCAGTGAAAGTTGTTGAAATATCTATCATGCATCAGGAAGGAAGGGTATATCTATTATGTAGTACATTCTAGATTGTGGAAATACAGTGGAGAACAGGAAGACAAGTTTTCCATCACGATGGAGTTAATTTTTGAGTGTGATAGTAAACAAACAAACCAACGAGATAAACATCAATGCAGAAAATTATAAAACAATGATGGGATAGAGAACATCGGTGGCTACATTAGATTAGCTAGTCCAGAATTTAATTTAAGACACATAATGTTTAGAAAATTGAAAAATGGCTGATGTGGCTGGAGCATAAGAAAAAGGGGAGCATAGAGGGGGACATTGGAGAAGTATGTAGGACCACTTGTGGGAACACAGGAGACAAAGGTAAAGAATATGCTTCTATTCGTAGCACAATGGAGATTTGTTAGCATGATGGAGGCTTTTAAACAAGAGAAGGCCATGTCCCTACATTTCTGCTTGAAAAGCTAGGTGAATGGTGGTCATCCTGAATGAAGAGAACACATAAAAAAGCAACGTTGGCAAGAAAAATTAAAAATTGTGTTTTACTATGTTAATTTTGTTTCACTGTTCAAGGAGCAGTGTGCATGAAGCAGTTGGATTTGATTTTTGAGTTTTAGAAAGAGAAAGATTGAGCCTAAAATTAGAATTTAGAGCTATGGGATTGAATGAAGTCACCTAGGTGAAAAGTGTAGATGGGAAAAGGAGGGTTGAAAGAGCCAGAGTTCTCCAGTGCTTCAAAATGCATAGGGTGAGCTGAGTAGGAACATGTAGAAAAATGATAGTATGAAATGGCCATGAGCGGGGCAGAAGAGTCTGACATTACTGAGGCCCAAAAAAGAAAACATTTTCAGAAAGGTGGAGAGGCCAACTGTGTCAAATGCTATTGAGGGTTTGAATCAGACAAGCATGGAGGCTGGATCATTGGATGTGATAATATGGTCACCTTAAGAATATCTGAATGATGCTGTGAGAATGGTACTATGATTGGATTAGCTTCAGATTAGAGTCATGTGGTGAAGGTGAATACACACCTGAATTTCAAGAAATGGTGTGAAGAAGATGGTGTAAAGGAAGCAGGGTTGAAGAAGAGTTGTTTCCCTTCCTTCCTTTATCTTCTTTTTTAAAAACATGAGATTACAAGATACAAAAAGTTACAAGATACAAAATTAATACACAGAAATCTGTTGCATTCCTATACACTAATAATGAACTAGCAGAGAGAGAAATCAGGAGAACAATTCCATTCATAATTTCATCAAAAAGAATAAAATACCTAGGAATGAACCTAGCAAAGGAAGTGAAAGACCTATACTCTGAAGACTACAAGATATTCATGAGAGAAATTAAAGAAGATATCAATTAATGGAAACACATCTCATGCTCATGGATGGGAAGAATTAATATTGTCAAAATGGCCATCCTGCCTAAAGCAATCTACAGATTCAATGCAATTCCTATCAAAATACCAACAGCATTCTTCAACGAGCTAGAGCAAATAGTTCTAAAATTCACAAGGAACCACAAAAGAACCCAAATAGCCAAAGCAATCCTAAGAAGGAAGAATAAAGCGGGGAGGATTATGCTCCCAAATTTCAAGCTCTACTACAAAGCCACAGTAATCAAAGCAATTTGGTACTGGCACAAGTACAGACCCATAGACCAATGGAACAGACTAGAGAGCCCAGATACAAACCCAAGTATATATGGTAAATTAATATATGATAAAGGAGCCATGGACATACAATGGGGAAATGACAGCCTCTTCAAGACAGCTACATGCAAGAGAATGAAACTGGATTGTTGTCTATCCCCACACACGAAAGTAAACTCGAAATTGATCAAAGAGCTGAATGTAAGTCATGAAACCATAAAACTCTTAGAAGACAACATAGGCAAAAATCTCCTGAATATAAACATGAACAACTTTTTTCTGAATGCATCTCCTTGAGCAAGGGAAACAAAAGCAAAAATGAACACATGGGACTACATCAAACTAAAAGGCTTCTGTACAGCAAAGGGTACCATCAGCAGAACAAAAAAGGCATCCTACAGTATGGGAGAATATATATGTAGACATATCTGACAAGGGGTTAACATCCAAAATATATAAAGGACTCAGATGCCTCAACACCCAAAAAGCAAATAACCCTATTAAAAAATGGGCAGAGGATATGAACAGACACTTCTCCAAAGAAGAAATTCAGATGGCCAACAGGCACATGAAAAGATGCTCCACATCGCTAATTATCAGGGAAATGCAAATTAAAACCACAATGAGATATCATCTCACAGCAGTTAGGAAGGCCAACATCGAAAAGTCTAAGAACAGCAAATGCTGGTGAGAATGGCGATAAAGGGGTACCCTCCTACACTACTTGGTGGGAATGTAAGCTAGTTCAACCATTGTGGAAAGCAATATGGAGGTTCCTCAAAAAATTAAAAATAGAAACACCATTTGACCCTGGAATTCCACTCCTATGAATTTACCCAAAGAAAATAATTTATCAGATTCAAAAAGACATATGCACCCCTACGTTTTTGCAGCACTATTTACAATAGCCAAAATATGGAAGCAACATAAGTGTCCATCAGTAGATGAATGGATAAAGAAGATGTGGTACATATACACAAAGGGATACTATTCAGCCATAAGAAAGAAACATATCCTACCATTTGCAACAACATGGATGGAACTGGAGGAATTATGCTCAGTGAAATAAGCTAGGTGGAAAAAGACAAGTACCAAATGATTTCCCTCATTTGTGGAGTATAACAATGAAGCAAAACTGAAGGAACAAAACTCACAGACTCCAAGAAGGGACTAGCAGTTACCAAAGGGGAGGGGTGGGGGGGCAGTGAGTGTGGAGGGAGGGGTAAGGTGATTGAGGGATTTATGACTGGCACACATGGTGTGGGGGGGATCATGGGGAGGATAGTGTAGCACAGAGAAGGTAAATAGTGACTCTGTGGCATCTTACTATACTGTTTGGCAGTGACTGCAATGGGATATGGAAGGGACACAATAACATGGGTGAATGTAGTAACCACGTTGTTTTTTCATGTCAAACCTTCATAAGAGTGTATATCAATAATACCTTAATAAAAAAATATAAGATTTGTTTTTATATGCTGATGATAGAAATGTATCACGTTTGTGTGCTGCTAGAAGTTATATTGTGAGGATAGAAAAATTGGTCATGTAAGAGCCACCCGGGATAATTAAGGAGCAAAATTCTCATCCATGTAACTGGATGTGGAGAAGGAAGGATGCGGGGCTAGTGGAGAGGTTTGCCATTAACAATCAGTAGAGCACGTCCTCTTAATAGGTGGGCAGTAGTGCCTGCGATGTTGACTGGCACTGGTTGGTCATTTTAGTGGGGAAAGAATAAAGGAGTTCTCGTAGATATTGACAAAAAAGGATGCCTTCATTTAAAGAAGAGGATTCCCAACCTGTCAACACAGAACAATAGAAACAAGGACTTCAAAGCAAATCAAGTAGGAAAAAATGAAACCTGCTTTTACTTGACCTTCTCTTACAAGGAGGGTTTTAGTCTTTTTACATGTTAATTTCTTATGATACCACTCATTGGAATAGTGATAATTGTGCAACAGATCCCACATATAATCACATATACCCACAGTCTTAGTGGTTATAGGTAAAACAGTTCTTTTGGTATAAATGTCACATGGAAAACATTCTATCTAAAACCTCTAAAAACTTGAAATAGCTTTTCTTCATTTCTTAAAATAGGTGTTACAGATCATTTCTTCATGCTTTTCCCATCTCAGAATTCTCTAATTCAGTTTGGGGACTCCTCACAGTCTTGGAAAGTCTGTGTTCCTATCAAAGGCTACTGACTTATCCCTACCTCTTTTCTGAATCTCCACTCCCATGAGTGTTTTCTTGAAATGCTGTAGTATGAACCCAATAATAAAACAGTCACATTTGATTGTGGCCTGTTCTGATTCTCAGTTCATCAGATAAACTTCTCGGCGAAATTGAAACACTAAGGTCAAGGAGTTGGCTGACTGCTAATTTCCCACTCCTTCTTCACTGCCTAGCCCAGTGTTTAAAGTATTGAAAGTGTCCAATAAATGTTTGTGTTAAAAAATTCAATCAGTACAGACGTGAAATAGGCCTTCCTGCCCCATCACGTCCTGGAGCCCTGATTCTCTCCCAGGGCCATGGGATTGCCAGTATCCCTTCCCAGGCATCCCTCCTGGTGATGTTCCTCTCACTCGGCCACCTGCTGGCTTAGCAGCCAGCCCTCTTTTTCTCCAGATGGGGAATGTGTGCATACCAAAGAAAGTTCTTTTTGAGTCGAGAGACTGGTTTATTTGTTAGCTGCTGTGAAATAATTAAAAATGAATGGATACGGTTGAATTGTAGGAAGCATATTTATGATTTGGAGTAGTTATCAAAAAAATTCCTTGAAATTAAAAATCACACTTTGAACAGGTCGATTAGTCAGATTTAATTTTTCTTTCACTCTCTTATATTGGTGTAAATATTTTCATCTGTTATGCATAACCAAAAAGTATATTAAACTGTCAAAACATAAATGATTTCCTTTTGGCCACCATGGCTTGAGGGATTTATTTCAAGTCTGTTGTGCTACTGTTTGCCCCTAGGATGTGTAATCTATATTTTAGGGGAATGTGGCTTACTGCAAGACACCTGTATTATTTATGTGTGATTAATATTTGCGTTATGGTGAATGAGGTCTTTGGCCTTACTTCCCTCTTATAGTGACTTAATCATTTCTCACAAGAATGTAGTCATTGTAATAAAACATTCCACATACTAGTTTGTTTTTCATCAGTGACAAATGCAATTGTAAAATGTGAATTTTCAGTTATTAAATATGGCATCATGAATGTAGTTTACTGGGCTACATCTATGAGATTCTGCTCTATGGAACCGCTAAAGCTGAAACCAAGCCAATCCTTGTTTGTATGCATTTAAATATAAACACTGGTGAATAGCATCTTTAAATCACAGTGCTTAGGCCACCAGACCTAATTTTGTGTTTCTGGAAATAAATCTGTAAACCGTACAACATTGGTTATATAGATGCCTATTAAAATGGTCTCATTGTAATTTGCAAATTTGCAACAGATTATGAAGATCCTTGATCATCCCTGGCAGATAATATCATGTGCCAAATTAGGACATATTTCAAAGTTCCTTTCTGTGGATCATAAGACATGACATTTTTCACAACTTTCCTTCAGCAAAAGCACTTAGGTAAGAAGAGTGAGGAATTGTAAGAGTTCCAAAATCTACAAGACTTAAATTCAATTAGCTATTAATGTTACCTGCCAGAGCAATCTTCCTTCACAATGTTACAGTAAAACATACTGCTTTTAGTAGTTATTACACAGATTTGGTGCCATATGGATTATTGAATATAAAAGAAATTTTTTAAATGTCCACAATGAGTCTTTTAATTCTGTTTTGGTAAGCTTTGCCAAATGGTGAGAAAGAAGTTATAAACATAAAAAGTGATGCATATATCGTTAGACAGCATCCCTTTGTGAATATGCAGAAGAAATATTTTTGTTGCTGTTGTTTAATGCTATGTTACTTCAAATTCAAAAAGATGCAAATAACTCTGGAGTTTTATGCCTTTTTTTCTTTTTGTACCTTATCCATTATTACAGCTATAGCCCAATTTTTATACTGTAATATTGCAAGTGGTAAATATTTTGGGGAAAAAAAAAAACTGTCAGTACTTCAGAGAAGGGATTAGAATGTGTGTCTAGTAGAGGTGTGACAGATGAATCTTCCAGATAAATATTGACACTGTGACATATTAAATACATTTCAGGTGTACATTAAAATTGTAAAAGTACTCAAACTTATTAAGCTTCCAGAGGAAGTCATCAAGTGTATTAAAGAATGTTGTTGATAATTACACTATTTTCAACCAGGATACAGTGGACAAGGGCTTTAAAACTTCAGAAATATCAATTAAAGCCCAAGTTGTGTGCAATAAGCATCAAAAATTGATAAAAACTCAAATTTAGGTTTTTAGATTTAGTGTTTAAATCAATCAACTGCAAACAAGATTTAATTAAAGAATATTATTTCAAAGTGTAATTACCTACTGGGATTAGAATGAACCTCTATTGCCCATAATGTTCTCCTACTGTGATCCCACACTGAAAAATGTTGAGTTTTAGATTAATATGCATCTTGTAAGTACAAGTCCTAATCTCAATCTTAAAGGACATTTAAAACACACTTGGAACCTTCTATGCAATCAAGCCCAGTGTGACTACTCTGTCCACCATGCTAAATTTGTGATTACATTTTTTATGTGCATGATTTAAATCGCTTTAGCAGCAGTCCAGGGAGCATTTTACCCTGCATATTAATTACACAAAGGCTTTGTCATGTGAGGGTCTCAGTGGTCATGGTCTGTAATCCAGCTCATTTGAACTGTGAGTACAGTTTTTGAGCATGCTGTGCACATCAAGCCCAGCTTTAAAGCTAGAATAGGCTGAGATGGTTAACAGGTATGGTTCCTGCTTAAGGAATGAATGCCATTTATTTAGTGACATCTGCAAACTAATTGCTTAAAAATCTGAATGTGAATATGTGTGTTCAGAAGGCTGTTATTAATACATGAGGAATGAGAGTCCATGTCACAGCATTCTAGTTCCTATTGTCTCAAGCTAGAATTTTCCAAACAATCATGATTTCTTTATATAATTCCTCATGTTACAAGAAAGGGCTTTTTCCAGACTCTTTAGAGTTCAGTAATTTTATCATCAGTATATTCACATATTTAGAAATTGTATACACAAATTTTAAAAAAAATTATAAAAATTACAACTTAAAGAGGAATTAAATGTATTTTTAAACATATGTACAAAGTTCTTCAAATATCAATAGGCAGAAAATAAAAATGAATGACTAAAAATCACAATATCTCAACTGAAGAGTTCTTAAATATTCGGGCCTTTCAAATATATTACTTTGCTATAATTGGTGGTCCTAAAGATTAGATAATTAATGTAGTCTTTGTTCCACACTTTAGGGGTTTAGTCATATAATATTAGTATGTTGCATATCAATAAGTTGAAAACAAAAAATGCAAATGCTCAATTGATATAACACTGGAGATTTGATGTCATGGAAGTCACCACAATTTCTTAAGCATGAGGGAGAATCAGAATTATTTGAGTGCACACTATATATGTGTATGTAGTATAGTGCATATATACCCAACCCATGCCAGAATTCTGAAATCAAAACCAGCATAGTACATATGCATGTATGTTCTGAAAAAAGGAACTGGGAATTCAGAACCTTTGATGGTTTAGCTAAGCAGTTTAATAGAAAATAGCTCTACTTAAAATGGCATAGATTTCAAGATTCACTTTGCTGGGAAACTCCACTGAATCTCAGTAAGTTAATGATGTAGCATGTGCTCTTTTAATTGACACATACTACTGTATTATCTCACTTTATTGGAAGAGCAAGGAAAGAGCAATATTTTAAAATGCTAAAATATGTCTTAAAAACATAAATGGACAGACTTAGTCAGACAAACTTCATACCTTATGAAGAAGCCTAACTGGAAATAAAATATGAATTGAATCTCTTTTTTCTTTAAAGTTTTAAAAGGTGTGGCATAGCTATTATGGCCACCATTATTTGAAGAAGAATGTAATCGTCTCTCAGAAAGAATGAGTACCTCTGTTTTAAAAAATACATGTTTTCAATTATTCATGTGTAACTTTTCCTAGTCAAAGCAATTTGCCTTTTATTTATTAGTCTTGAATCTAAGTTGCAGCTAAACTATTTGAAAATTCTTGCATGAACTAGAAGGCTCTACTCATTTAACCTCCAATACAGATTTTTTTTTTAAAAAAGCATGTTCCATGTACAAGACAATGTAAATCGTGCTGAGGAGGGAAAGAGCCCTAAACTGTGGTCTGTGCCTTAGGACTCAGAATCTACTGGAGACAATGACCAAAAAAACTGAAGTGTAGTGTGAAACTTTATAAAAATGAGGAATTTAATTTTTCTAAGACTCAGTCTTCTGTTGTCAAATTCATTTCTCACGATACGTGTTTTGCAAATAAATTATTTTACGTTTTCTTTGAAATAATTATTTTGGAATGTAAACACTTTAGAAGAATATGCATTCTGTAGAGTTATTTTCATTTAAAGTTCATGACCCCAATGAAGTAGACTTGCTCTAAACCAAGGCAGAGAAATTTAAAATGAGATTTTGCTGCAGGATGACTTGTGTGTAGGTTTAACATTAGGTTATAATATGCAAAGGGTATGTAAAGTTGCAGATATTTCTGTGGATTGGTTCAAATTCACCCTATAGACTGAGTTGGGTATTTAAAGGACTTTTTGGTGTGGTATTTGAATAGTCAAATGCTACATTGACTTACACTTATGCATCATTGTATTATAAAAAGATTCAAGAGAAATTTGGCTATGCCATTTAGCAGGTCTGACAGCCTTTGTAGGAGTGTGAACACTCAAGAGGCCATGTAAAAATGCAGTGTCTATGTCTGAACATTTGTGCTTTCATACTGTTGGTTTGGGTTACAAAAGATTATGATGTTTTTTAAAGGAACAGCATCAATTCAATCAATTCTAAATACTTTAATATTAATTTCAATTTTGGCATGAAGTTTGGAATGAAATATTTAGAAAAACATTTAGGTGATTCTCTGCATGGCCTTGGCATCAATTATCTGAAAATCTTAGAAAGAAAGAATTATCATTAGGGTGAGACTTGCTTCTGTTCTTCATTTCCAGTTTAGCACATGGGTGCCAAAAATTATGAATATTTGGAAACATCCTTGGTAGTTGAGTTTTTCACTTTTCTTCGGGGTTTTTGGCATCATATAGTCATAATCTTCATTGAATTTTGTACCCTTTACTATAATTTCCTAACAGGGAAAACTATTTTGTACAAGGCATATTTTAAGAGCCTATTACTTAAATCAGTTTGAATACTAAATCCTGATGTCATTCGATTTACATTTTATCAAAGAAACAGTGTTTTCTTAAAATAATCTTAGTCTTCTAGTAACTGCCTTAACGCTATTCATAATATGGTATACCTCTTCCCAGACAAATTCACCGAAATTATGCTTTTGTGGTCATTTATTTACACTTACCCATTCTTGAAGAAATATCTTCCCTCCTTTAGAACTTGGTCCAAAAGTCTGTTAACTTGAAGTTAAAATGCCTTTGGAGTTGATGACTTTTCTTTAATGTATTTTCTCCTGTTCACTTAATAGACTTGTGCATTAATAAAAATGTATACATTGAAGCTATGTAGTTATTTTTCTAATGAGCAGTCTCCCTAAATATCTGGCATTCTGGATCAAATTTCAATGTTTCCAATTTTGAACTCTCAGCATAAAACTGTTGATGTGGACCCCCTTTGATAAATTATAAAGGTAAACTTTAATGAACATTGAATAGGATCACCTTTGCTACTCGGGGTAATAGAGTAAAATAAAACAAGCAAACACATTTTTCTTACTGCCACATGCCTCTCCTTAATAATAACTTTTGTCTCTTCTGCAGAAATAGATGCTGGGTAAGTCTCATTAAATTACCTGACTGATGGAATAAATACACAGCCCATAGCTCGGCAGTCCATAGTAAACTGAGCAAGGGTCTTGATATCTCAGAGTTCTGCTTATTTACACATGCCTTCGACTCTTCTCACAGATATGTAAATTATTCTGGTTAAAACTAAATGCTAAAGTCTACACCATTAGTCTTCCACTTCATGATCTCCACATGGGGCTGTTAGAGGGATAATGTACCATACAATACACGGTTTACTTTTAATTAATAGAAAAAAAAATGGAAATGAATATTAAATGTAGCTTAATGTGAAAGGAAGCTCAAAGCAGTTCCGTTATTTATTTATTTTTAAAAATATTCAGCTCTGCTTCATCATTAGAAAATAAGTAATGCATTACCAGACCAGAAGCCTTGCTGGAAGCTTTGAAAGAAAAAGGGAGCTTGGAGAGGCCTTAACAAACCCGCTAATGGTAGCAGGCCTGACACAAAGAGGGGGTGTTTTCGGGAGAGGCTCAGGACTTCTGCTCTGTGCCTTTTGAATCCTAACTGATCTGTTCCGCCGGTGTCTGTATTCCCTGCTAAAATTGTCCCCTGCTCTGTACCACTCGAATTGTAGGATCTCATATTAAATCTTAGACTAAAAAAGCCCATCAAATAGAGAATTTAATTAAAACACAAGATCTGTTTGTCTGTGTTATAATTCAATGTGTCAAAATTAATGCCTCTGTTTTTAATAAATAGAATTACCAATTCACAAACAGTTTATCACACTGTTCCCAACCACAGAATGGAATTTTAATTACATAACATTATTTATGGCAATGAAATGATCGTGTTTCATAATATTTGCCAACAGCACAAGTTAGGATTTAAAAAAGAAAGCTCTATTAAAGCATCACTTCTTCGCGTGGCTTCTCTTTTGTCTTACTTGGCTCACCTAGGATGAGGTAAGGACCTTGGGAAAGACAAAGAACTTGAGCGTCTCTGGCTAGGCTTTAGGAGATAACAAAAGTTCTCACTGAAGGCACTTATTTGCAAGATTAAAGGGTTTGAAGTCAAGCCTGGAATTAGTAACTTTTCATCTTCTTTTACCCAGACAGCCAGTGTTTTGTAATAAAATAAAGATCTTACACTTTCAAACCTTCGTGCCAGACAGACTGTGAAACTGAATGCTACTCAATTTTAAATTATTCATACATTCTTAATTGTGATGTTATCCTTATAAATGATAGTAATGGTACCGTTTAAAACCTAAAAACCAGCAGGCACCTGCCAGGGAAACAGGTTCATTTAAAGCAAAGTCATTGAATCCTTAACATGAGAGGCTATTCCTGAAGACTCAGCTAGGAGAAAGCCAGGAAGACGTTTGATTTTACAGTTAGGACTTAAGTAGCTTGACGATTAGCAGAAGGGAAGTGAAATGCCAGTGCTTAATTTACAGAGAATTTACAGACCATTTGGGCTTGGAGCGTACCTGCAGAAAACTCTACTCACTCTCTTTAAAAGAGCATTAGCTACAAACAGTTGTTTTCGGATTATTTAGCAGGGATCAAAATACACTGTGAGGCAAAGGAGATGAAGACGTGTGAGATCATGAATAAAACGACTTGCTCACTTTAAAAAGCATGAAAGTTTGTGTGTGTGCGTGTATGTGTGTCTAAATGCATCTGAGTGTGAATGTGAGCGCTTAAAAAGAAGTTTTCGAGAAAGATCCTTGTAACAGTCCAAATAGTTCTT
The DNA here is from genome assembly GCF_030020395.1 of Manis pentadactyla. Classification (NCBI taxonomy): domain Eukaryota; kingdom Metazoa; phylum Chordata; class Mammalia; order Pholidota; family Manidae; genus Manis; species Manis pentadactyla. The sequence goes on from NC_080026.1 coordinate 16,287,067, forward strand.
TTGAGTATTAAGAGAAGTGAGCTAAGAGTCTGTAAAAACTAAGGTTTTTGCAAGACATATATACCAAAGTCATTTTACTTTCTCCAGCATTTAAAAAAAAATTGATGTTGCTTTGAATTCATTTTCAGAATCCTTTTAGTGATATCAACACTTGTCATGGTGTTGGGAGAAGAAATGTCTCTCTGAAATGTGGCCATATTCTTTTGGAACATACTTGTTAAAAAAAAAAAGAAACTTTTTGAGGTTGTGTCATTTTTAGATGGACATTTTTATATGCATCAATTTCTCTAACCTTTTGAGCAATTTTTTTTTTGCTTTTCTTTCTGTTTATGATTTCACATTGGAAGTCTTTAATAGGAAAAAAAGGATTTAGCTGTTAAATATTTTATTCAACTCTCAGTTTTCAGACAGACTAAATAAGTAAGGAGATAAATAACAGATATCTATGTGTCTAGCTTTGAATCTGAGACAAGAGTCTCCCTAGGACTCTAATGATACTGCTTCAGGTATCATTAGATGCTTCTAGCTTGCATGTCATTACAGGCTTAGAAGAGCTGGTGTTAGTGACACACACTTGAATGCCTAGAAATCTGTGATTTTTTTTTCCTGAAGACTTTTCTTGTATCCATCAAGAAAAAGGACTCTCATTCTACAAGTCTAAAAATTGGCTAATATGAGATCTGAACACTATTTTCCATAAAGCCCCACCCCCAAAGGGTATCTGTTACTGTTGTTTAGTTGTTTATGTTGATTGCCTGTATCTGTTCTGTGGTCTTCGAATTACTTTTTCTATATGTGAGTACACTGACAATATTTATTTTTACTTAGGATAATAAATACAATGGTCAGACAGGAAGCCTAAAAATACTACACCATTAAAATAAGGTGTCTCAGATTGGAAATGAATCCTTTACTTTGAATTTGAAATTTTAGAGTTTTAGAAGAAAATGTAGTTTACGTACTTCAAGCAGGGGTACTTGATTCAGACTCTTTCAGTTAAAATCCAGGACTTGCTGCTTACTTACCAACTAAGTCCTTGGGCTTGATAAGGAAGAAGTGAAATCATACAATTAAGACATTTAGATACATGATTAAATCCTAGTAACTGCTCCATAACTGTGAACTACTTTGAAGGTGAATTTTTGGAGAAACTAGCTTTTTACATTGCTCTGTATAGCCTCACAAGCAAATGATTGGGTCATTAGCATATTGAACAAACAAAATGCAGTGACAGTAATCATAAAATCCACTGTATTTAGTTGTCCCACTGCCCCTTTAAATCCTTCAGGGGATAAATCTTGTCTTGCTCCTTTATGAAAGTTCCAGCAGGGCCACGACTTCCTGTTCATCTTTGTTAAAAAAAAACAAGTGATCTATTGTTTCCTAAGGTTCAATGCTCAGTGTCAGTTCACTAATTGAAAAGATCCAGTCCTAAAAAAAAAAATAACCAACCCCTAAGTTGCCCCTAACCTCCAAGATTGCTGATGGGGGTTTCTGGATTTATCAGGTTCAAGAGGCTGGGAGAAAGAGGGGATAAGAAAATACAACACATGATGCTTCTACTCACGCATTATTTCTCTCTAGAAGATCCTCATTTGTACCCTTGAAGAATTTCATTTTGTCTTTGAAGAAATAGCTAATTAGTTTTTAATGTTAGGTTTTAAAGAAATTAACTAATTTAATGTTACCTTTGACCATACAGAAATCTTTGATTTCTCTAGTCAGAGTGAACCGTCCATCTTCTGTGTTCCTGTGACAATCTGTATACTTCTTTATTAGGGTATTTCTACTTGACACCACAAACAATTATTTATAAGCCTTTTCCCTTGATCAACTGTGAACTACATGAAGGAAGGACTATGTGCATAGCTTGCTCATTCTTTGGGTCTCTAGACCATAATACAGCCTCTGGAACATAGGAGGTAACAGCTAAATTGAATTTTTAATCTCATTTGGACAAACTGAATTGATATTTACTTTTTGTAGAGTAAAAATTTACACTTAGAAACCACTTGACCTCCATTGTTCTAGCTCTCAGTATGTAAATCTTTGTGTGCAATACTTTTAAGTTTATGGAACATTTCCAGTACCTTCACCACTTTGAAATTATTCTCTCTTGGAAAACTAAAGCATTTGACTCTTTTAATTTTGATAATGCAAATTCCTCATTATGCAAGGAATTGTCAAAGGATAAGGAATTTATTTCCTTTGGAAAGTTCTGATGCTAGCTCAGATTTTTTAAATGATTCACCTTGTAACCGAATTATATATAAAAATAGAATACAATGTAGAAAATTTGAAAAACAGACAAAATACATCATTAAATTTCTCACAGAGGAATGGAAAAATATTTTAACTTGAGTGCTAAGCTTTCAGATTTGTGTTAACTGCGTGGTTGTGAGTTAAGAAGATTCTTTGGCCACATCAGGCCATGGTACCTGTAATTGATTTATAATGTTTACCATGATGTAGAAAGTATGTCTATGACATCCTCATGCTGACATAACCACTGATTGCATGGTAAAAATTTCTTTCCTGTCATTTTCATCTGTGAATGTTGTTTATGTTATTGTACTTATGGTACTGAACAACAATACTAAAGTTATTTATAGATGTCTTCCTCTTGCCAACCTCATTTCTGCTTCTGAGTTTTTTGATATTACCAAACCTTTATGAATTACTTAATGCTGTAAAAATGGACAGGAAGATTCTATCAATTAAAAAATTCCATGTAGGAAAAAATATACAAAGGCAACAGTCCTACTTATATTAACTCTAGAATGAACTATTTTTATTATGTTGAATATAAATATTTCCTTAATTTCAAATGTTGAACTTGTAATTCTGGATTAAAAGAATTAATCTCATACCCTTTCTTGATATCTAAACTACTGGAATAAATTTTGATAAGCTTCTGGACAGAATCTTTTCCAGTCTGTTTTATTTCCCACATGGGCAAATAAGCTTTAATGCATAATTTGGAGTTCAAGAGGATGGGTATTATTGATTCCTAGGCAATAGATACATGATAGATAGATAGGCACACACACACACACAGACACATACACATACATAATTTTGGGCATTTCATTTTGATTGGCAACGTTTTCTTTAGAAATTGCCACATAAATGATGTGTCCTAAAGATTAAGGTAAGGTTAGACCTTCTCAAGATAACATTAATTGTAAATTAATTATATCCTATATTCGTCATATGTTTTATTAAACTGTTTTGAGAAAATTATAGATTTATATGCAGATGTGAGAAATAATAGAGAGATCCCATGTATCCCTTACTAGTTTGCGCTAATGATAACTTCATACAAAACTATAGTATCATAATTATAACAAGGAGATCAATATTAGTACATCAAGGTAGAGAATAGTTCAATCAGCAGAAGTATGCCTCACATTTGCTGTTTTTTACCCATGTACACTCCCTTTCCCAACCCACCCCCACTTCTGTAATTTTGTCATTGCAAGCACTTATGTAAGTGAAATCATGTAAGTGAAGTATGTAACCTTTTGGAGACTGGCTTTTTTTACTTTTTTTAATTCCTGGAGATTCATCCAACCTGTATCTATCAATTATTTGTTCCTTTTCATTACTAAGCAGCATTCCATGGTATGGATATGCCACAGTTTGTTTAACCATTCACCTATTGAAGAATGTCTGGGTTTTTCCATTTTTTGGCTTTTACAAGTAATCTGCTGTGAATATTTGTGTACAGATTTGGTGTGAATATAAGTTTCATTTCTTTGAGTGCAATAGCTGAGTCATATCATAGTTAGTTGCATGGTTAGTTTTATAAGAAACTGCCAAACTATTTTTTTAAATGGCTGTACCATTTTGTATTCTCCCTTTAAATGTATGAATGATCCAGCGTCTCCAAATTCTCACCAGCCATTGGTGGTGGTATTTATTTTCCCAGCCATTCTGATAGGTGCATGGCGATATCTCATGGTTTTAAATGACCTTGCCATGATGCCTAATGATGCTGACCATCTCCTCCTGTGCTTATTTGCTATCTGTTTATCCTTGCAGTGAAATACTGCTTCATGTATTTTACCCATTTTCTAATTGATATTTTTGAATTCTTGAGTTTGTGAATTGCTTTTATACATTCAAGATACTAGTCCTTTGTCAGATATATGGTTTGCAAATATTTTCTCCTCATCTGTAGCCTGCCTTTTCATCCTCTTCATATGGGCTTTCACAGAGAAAAATTATAAATTTTGATGATGTTCAATTGGTCAATTGCTTTCTCTTATGTATCGTGCATTTGGTGTCTATTAAAAAACTCTTTGCCTAGTTTAGATCCCAAGGATTTCCTCTTATTTTTTATCTAAAATATTTTTTCTTTTCTAAATATTTTAAATGTGATCTATTAGGAGTTATATTTTGTTTAAGTTGTGAGACTTTAGTTGAGGTACATTTTGTTGTTTATGGATATCTTATTGTTCCAGACCCATTGTTTGAATAAGTTCACTTTCCTCCATTGGATTGTTTTTGTACCATTTTAAAATTTAGTTTCTCCCATTTATTTATTTAGAGTCTATTTATTTCTGGGCTTTCTATTCTGTTCCATTGATCTATGTGTCTATTCCTCTGCCATTATCACATATCACAGTCTTGGATATTGTAGCTCTCTGGTAGGCCTTAATATCTAGTTAACTATTGCCTCCCACTTTTACTTCTTGTTTGAGATTGTTTGAGATATTCCATGGCTTGTGCCTTTTCGTGGAAATTTTAGAATACACTTGCCTATGTCTATAGAAAACCTTTCTGGGATTTTGGTAAGGCCTGCATTAAACTACAAATCAATTTAGTGATAACTGACATCATTACTCTGTTAAGTATTCCCATTTTTGTACTTAAATTCTTCTTTCATCAGCATTATGCAATTTGAAATATATAGATTCTGTACATATTTTGTTATGTTTATACCTAAGTGGTTTACTTTTGTGGAGTAATTATAAATGGCATTGCATTTTAAATTTGGGCTAATGTTGTTTGAAATTCTCGTTAGTCTATGATTCTCTTCTTTTTTTGCTGTAATTTTAAGGAGGACTATGTGACCATTCCCTTTTGAACAATGGGTAGATTTCTATAAGTGTCTTTTCCTTATCCTAAAGATTATAATGTAAAACAGAAAGCAGAACCTAGAATTACTATTATTAACAGAAACATATGCTGTTTTCTAAATCCATATATAGATATATTTAAGAGAGTGAGGATCAAGCAAATACAGATGACATAAACTAATGGATAAAATAGAGATTCACCTGCTGGATGACAGCTTAAGTGTTATATAAGCTGGTTTAAACTGTGGCCTCCATATTTTGAGAAGGTGCATTTATGTCAATATAACTTTTTAAGCACCCTCATTATTATGTATTTATATATAATATACATGTGGCTAAGGGTACTGTGATAAACATTATGAAATAAGCATGATATATCTCAGAATTTTTTAATGGATGTGATAAATATAAATAGAAATTCTACATTGTTCTTTGCTTATCTCAGAGGATCATTTACATAGTCAAGAAGTGTGTGCATCACATTTTTGAGACCACAGGTTTAATAACCGTATTCAAAGACTGGTGACTAAGGGGCACATCATGATCTAAAGGGAGGTCTCAAGTACTGTGGTCTAGGCTTAACTGTTCAATATTTTTATTGATGTGTTTTCATTTCTTTCTTTATAATCATCCAATCTATTATGCACACATGAGGTGAGATGATCTTCATAAAATGTATATTTTGGATCATATATCATTCTCCTATTAAAAACCTTACAATGGCTTCTTATAGCATAGAAAAAGATACCCAAATCCTTTATGAAGCATGAACGATCTGGGGAGCCTAACTCTCCTCCCTTATTTCTTTCTAGTGTCGCCCATGTTATCCTTACAGTTCTGGCCTCAGTCAAATACACTGAGCTCTGTTTTCTTGAATTATACTGTGATTTTCCCAGATCTTCCCTTTGCTGACTTTTAAAACTTAACAGTAAGGTTTCAGATTAAAAGTCAATTCCTTTATGTTGTCTTCCTTAAAGTCTCAGTTTAAGGTAAAGTTCGTCTACCTTCCACTTCCTATTCCCTGTTATTCTTTATCACCAGACTGTCCCCTCGTTATATACTAACACAAATGATAATTATTTTGTTTGTCCTCTTGTTTTTGTTTTACATTTATTTCCCCCAAGTGACCATAAGCTACAAGAGGGCAGGGTCCTTATCTCTCTTTTTAACCTTTGTGAAACATGTAATACGCTCTTAACAAAGCTGTGCCAAGTGAATGAATGAATACTGAAGGTAGATAGAAGTTAAGAAAGAATAAAACTGGAATGCATATTTAGACCTATATTTGACTTCAAAAATCAACTGTGTATAGTTTCTCAGAAATGGCAGAGGATCCTTGCAATTTTTCTTGACTGCATATTTACTATGAACCAGCAGTGCCATGGCTAAAAAATTAAAGTAGAAAAGTAGTGTCCACAACCAGAAGGTAATAGCTTTAATTCACTAAGCTATCATTAGACATGCCTGAGCTATTGTGTTTCATTTAGGTGATATTGTGTTCCATACATATACATATATATATATATATATATATATATAACTGCTGATGGCATTTGAGTTCAGGATAACAGAAAATTATAGAAGAAACCAAATTTTTTGTCAGTTAATTATGAGGGAAAAGGCCCTAGATATGGGTTTGCCTCAGTGTGTTTTTGATTTTCACTAAGTTATCATTTGTATTCATGAGCCCATTTAAATGTAATGCTTTATGCTTTAATAATTTTATAAAATCATGTAAACACCACTGTTATCAAGATACAGAACAGTTTCTTTAAAGGGGATATTTTGAAAGGGGACTTGAAATGCATGTGGAAGAAGTTCAAGCTTATGGAGTGATTAAAACTTACGCAGGGTAGAGACTTACAGAAGGCACTGGACAAGCTTTGACTTGGAGAAAATGCAGGCATGAAACATGGCAACATTCTTCATCTATGTGAAAGACCATCTCCTGAAAAAAGGAATTAAATGACTTTTCTATGTCCTGCAAGAGCAGGACAAGGACCGATATATGAAGATTACAGATAGGTAGATTTTAGCTTAACTATGGGAAGACGTTTTAGGAATCAGTGCATTGCAAAATAATGAGCTCCCCATAGTTGCAAATATTTAGTTAACAGTTAAATATGTCAAGAATTTCATAGAAAAATTTCCCTAAATTTGGTGGAGGTTAGAGCGAATGATCTCTAAGCTGGGCCTTGTGAAATATTTGTAGAATGAATAAGATTATTGAGGGTTAAAAGGGGCAGGCACTGGAGATACAAGAGAAATGGGAATTAGGTTGAAGTAGGGAGGCCTTAGGAGTTTCAGTTAGGTGAAGAGGAAGGTAGATGGAATATTCAGAAGAAAAAGTCTTACAAAGGCAGAAGTGTGCAACAACACATTTCCCATCAGGTTGGATTGTTCTAAATAACCACTTGGATTTTATGGATCGCAGACCACTGAAATAAGAAGAAAAAGAACCCTCCCTTACATTGCTTTTCTATCCTCCTTTTCATTCCTAAAATGTAAGAAAGAAAATATTTTTATCTACTTGCACAAACTCTCTGGCTTCTTAAGCAGGACTAATGATCTTAAATTTACAAATAGCACACAGCTACAAACAAATACATATTTTTCATTTAAAGACACCATGTAGGTTTGCTTTTCTTTCAGGCAGATAATGGGCCTTTTTCCTCATAGTTCAACTGACAAAGAATCGGTAGATTTTCTCTATAATTTGCTATTATCCTAAAACTCAAAAGCAAACCCAAATGCCATCAGTGGTTATAAGCTGTGATGTGTTTGAAAATGGAAATTTGACCACTTCAAATAGCAAAATCTTCATTTCCATTAGAGTTTTATGAACTGTCTGATTGTAGATCAGGATAAAACGTACACTATTCTGTAGCCTGCTACGATGCACCAGGCAAGATGATGAAAACAAAAGCAATTATTTGTACTAGAAATAGCATATTTCATTAAGCATTTCATGCATGAACATAGCCACATTGGTGCACTATGCCTTCTATTGGATTTATATCCTCAAACTTATAGAGCGGTCTTGTATTTAAGGGGATTTGCCTATGGACAACTTTCTTGTCTATATCTTTTAAGTATACATTTAAAATGTAATATTGTATAAATGGTCAACATTCAATAATCTAAAGTCAATTAATTTGGTAATCATCTTCCCCATCAACTCACAAAAGACTACCCATTAAAAAAACAAAGATAAGTTATTGTTCATTGCTTTAGCAAAGGAAAATAAGGATAAATATTAAATAAATTATCCTTACAGGATTAAACACAGGTAAAAAGCAGTTTAATAGATCTTTCAGAATTGACAGGAGTGATAAAACATTTTATAAGAAATGCAAGGATCTGAATATGATTTTGAAAAATAATCAGACAAATTGAAGGATCTTACTTAAAAAAATGATGAAAATGTAACTGCAAAGTTATGGTTCCAAGCCTCCCAGCTAATAATCAATCTAGACAAACTTCAGGCTGTTTTGCTTTTCTTATTGTGATAAAAGCAAATGAGTTGAAAGAAAAAAGTAATAGACTTTTATTCTTTTTGAGAGAACTGACAGCAAACATCCTTAAGTAGAAGTGTTTTCCCACACTGTTGGCATAACTGCATATTCTCAAACTGAGTTTACTGAAACATTTCTCCTTTTGTAAAGTTCAGAAATACAGGCTTTAAAGGGCAGGACCTTCCTTTCACTAGATTCCAGGTCTTTGTCTACTTCCATCTTGGATGGAGAAGCAGCCCCTTGGTGATACTTGCTGTCTGGGAATAGATTTCCTAGTATTGGTCATCTGCCGTGCTAGTGCTTTTCTGTTTTTATTGCAGGTTAAGGAATCTTCATATCTGTGTAATCCTGTGTAATAGGGTTATAACATGCCTGTTTGGGACATATTTGGAGGTTGAATCTACCACTTTTTAGCTGTTACTTTGGGCAAGTTATTTAAGTATTCTGAGCTTCAGGTTTCCACCATCAAACAAGCTAGTAATATGCACCTTAGAAGGACTTATGTGAAGATTAGAGAGAATGCATGTAAAACGCCTAAGGTCGTGTCAATTTTATAACACATGAAATGAGAGTAAATCATTATATTTATTATTAAGGGAGATATAATTAGAAGATGATTATCATATTTGGAAGGAAAAAATATGACTCATTTATTGGTTATTAGGTCAAACCTGAGAGTTACCAGCTTCAGTTGCACTGGGAACTTCTGCACTCTCAGCTCCAAATATTCTCGTCTTTATTCATTTTTAGTCATTCATTCAAAAAAACATCTAGAATTAGTGCCCACTATGTTTCAAGCACTACTCTAAATCCTAGGTATACAAAGATGATTAGAACAGAGTTCATTCTAAGTCTGCATGTGTTCCCATGCCAGTGGGAGGGCCAGATACATAAACAAACAAAAATACATTAGATACATTTGTGGAGAGCCTAACGAATAAGCATTGCAATCCTCTTAGAAGAGTCAGGAGAATTTCTAACCAGAGATGAGGTATGAGTTGAATTTTAGAAGATGAATAGTAGTTTGCCTGACAGATAAAGTGAAGGAAGACATTCCTGGAAAGGAGTCCAGCATATGTGAAAGCAGGAAGTTGAGGAAGAGCATAGCAAGGGAGAAGGGCTACATGGAGTTGAGTAGAATTGTTATCACATAGTGGGAGTTAGTAGAAAATGCAGCTTGCAGATTAAAGATGCTGATACCTCTCCAGGTGACCCTGGAAGATACTAAACAGGAATCTGATACCAGACTTGCATTTCTCAACGATCCACTGGCATAGGTGTTGTCATGTTTGATGGACAGGAACTAGGTGCGAGGAGACTTAGCTGGAAGTTTCAAGAGTGCTTTCACTCATAAAATCTATTCATGATAATTTAGTATTCCAATGACAGTTAAACCCATCCAATGAATTTTTACACATTGCCACTATATATATAACTGCCCATTAATGAAAATGGCCACTATTGTTTCAAAAAAATTATTTATGCCATCTTCCACCAAAGCCTTTTGTTTTATATAGCAAAAATAAATTTTTTAGCTGACTTGAAGAGCCAAATATAGCTGTGATTTTATGTCTAAGTTTTTCCCCCAACAAACTTCTTTGGCTATTTGTGGAATTATACTATGCAAATGTGTATAGTAATACACATCTTAAAAATAATGAAAAGCACCCATCTATCAAAACCTAGTTTAAGAAATAAAGTTTACCAACACCTTTTAAAGCCACTTGTGTGCTTTCCCTATCACATTCTCCCCTTGCCCCATTATCCAGAATTTTGCACATGTCTTCCTTTATTTTCTATAAGAATTTTTGTCGGCCTGTCATTTCTTTGTTTAAACTCTTCCACTGCCCCCATGCCAACTCAAGACAGCATTAAGATTTGTAGTGTCTACCCTACGTCTGATTGACATACATGAGAATATTCCCCAGTTGGTATTATAGCACAGAATTGGTGAGGTGAAAGCACATTTTATGTTAGCACAGACTCAAAAATACTTGGAATACTGGAATGCACATATGTTATCTTTGAACGCCAGCCAAATCATAGAAAAATGTAAAGAAATATGAAAACTGCTATATAGAATGAGATATTGTCATTAAGATCATACATCCTTTGGTGTCAGTCATTCACATTTTCTTTGACACAAGTTTTGACTGTATTAATTACTACTCTAAATTCTAAATACACTTTTCCAGGTCAATGATGACTGTTTTCTAGGCCATCTTTGACATTTTGCACAAAATAGTTCCTATAAAGTCCTTTAAATGGTGTTCAGCACAGAATAAGTACTCAACAACTATTAGTTCTCAGTATCGTCTTTGCTATTGTTCTTCTCCTGCCACCGTATTCCTCCAGGGATATCCTACTATTCTACTGAAGGAAATACAGTCATGGGAGATGTTACTGTATGCTTTGGGAAACCTTGCTACATTAATGATAAAACACTACTTTCATCATTTTGATGTTTTGCATGTGTGTGGGAATTCAGTGATCCTAGAATAAAAAAAAAGATATGAAAGCAGCAGTGATAGACATTACCACTGCTCATCAATATTTATTTTCTCCCTGAGCCCACTGAGCCAGGCCTGGCATTGCTTTACTAGGGTCACATGCCTGATTCTGGCCAATCAAATGTGGCAGTTCTGGGTGGAGGTGATGAAAAGTCTCTGAATGATTCTCTAGTCTCGATTCCTGCTGTAGTAATTGTGGAATTTATTTGTGGAGAGGGTGGAGCAGCAAGATTGAAACACCTTCAGGTTGTTATGCTGCCACGTGGGATTGCTGCCCAGGAGGGTGACCTGACCTATAGTGCACTTTCCATGAACTAGAAATAAATTACAGGTGTTAAGCCTCTGAGATTTTAAAGTTGTTTGTTACCTAGTCTGTCTTGACTAATACAAAGTACTACTTTATTTTTCATGCACACTAATACTGGCTTTCTTGTCTTAAAGAAAAAGAGCACATTATTCATTATAATGGACTATCACTCTGCTTGTCCTAAAAGGATGAAAACTTGGGAGGTAAATATTTCTACTGGAGTTCACTTGCTTTTATTCAGTATTCTAATGATTGCTTCCAGATATTTAAGTACATTTAAGAAACTGACCATAACATTTTACCAATTTAACACCTACTACTGATTGCCACATAATAGTTTATCACAGGGATTAGTGTTGACTGTGAATATACTTAGACAAACATAATAATTTCTAATCCTTTTGACATCACAAATGAAGTCATCTAGATGATGAAGATCTTGCTATGACTTATGAGAATAAGACCTCATTTTGTGTCTAACATCAAACTCAACCAGAGCCTTAGTTTGTACATGGTGGACGGTTGTTAGTAGAAAACTCTTCAGCCAAGACCGAACAAGCCACGGCAGATACTGACTGGACAGAGTTTATGTCGGGCAGCTAAAGTAAGTTATGCTTCTGGAACAAACAGCCTCAAAAGAAATGGTTTACAAGCTTCCTGCTGACTTGTACACTTGTATTCATTCTGGGTTGGCAATAGCTCTGCTCTGAGTCATCTTCATTCTGGGATCCAGGTTGAAGGAGCAGCTGTCACCTGGGGCGCTGCTGATCTTATGGCAGGTTTGCCCAGTCTTTTTTAAATCACTTTTTATGACCTAGGTTGGAAATTTGCTGGTTTTATGGCAGGGTAAAGAGAATATTAAAATCACATGATCACCTGACTTAGGAGAGTCACGCACATCCTCCCTCACGTTCCAATGGACAAATCAAATTATATGACCGAATCTGATGTCAGTGGGGTAGGGGTAGGAAATTCTCCCACAAGGAAGAGCAACAAGTATTTTGAACAGTAATGAACTGAACCTCGTGGTCAAACAAGAGGTTGAGACTAAGGCTAAGCTACAGGATAGGATCAGAAAAGTAAGCCCTTGGCATATCTGAGAACATATGTCAGTGTCACCAATACTTGTAGAAAACTAGAGTTGAGAAGCAATGATGAATATAATCAAGGAGTCTGTTTAAAAGCCTGACCTCTATCCCACACTGAAATCAGAAAGTAGGAAGTCTATATGAATAGGATAGGGAAAAAAAAAAGCACCAGGATTTTGATCAGAATATCTGAGGTAAATGCCCAGCTTGAAATCAGAACTTAATTAAAAAAAAGAACCTTTGTATTAATAATATAAATTTCAAATATATTCACAAATAGTATGACAGCAAACCCCTTATACACTTATCATTCATATCCAACAATTGTTAAAAATATGGCCAATTTAATTTCATTGCCCTCATTTGCAAAATCCTGGTCAGATCACCCTGGATCAATTACTAAACAATATTGCCAACAGATTGGAGGTGGATTATATTTTCAGAAAAAGCCACAGTACGTTCTGTTCTACACCTCAGTGAATAGAATGTGGTAAAAGTGACTTCCAATCTAGGTCATAGAGAGTGACACACCTTCTGCCTGACTTTCTCTTTCTCCCTCAGGATTCATGAATCGGGAGTTCTGAACTGGCATGTCAGTCTGTCTACTATGAAGCCATCAAGCTGGAGAGACCACATGGAGATAGAGAGATGCTCACGCTGTCTCAGTTGGTCCATCTCTCAGCTCTTTAAGTCTTTCTAGACACGTGCCAACTTGTAAGTTTGTGAAACTTCAGATGAGTCTAGCCTGAGGCTTTGGCAGACCCTGGATGACACAAAGAGTAGGAGAGTAAGTGGTCCCAACCCCAAATAAATATTGTGTTTCTTTAAGCCACTACCTTTTAATTTGTTACAAAGCAATTGATAAGAGCCATCAAGGAATTCAGTTCAGTTTATTTCAGTAGGCACTATAGGTTTCCCACTATGTACCAGGCATTACAGAAGGTTACAGAGCTCCCAAGCCAATAAGCCATGGTTCCTGCCATCATGTAACTGACAGTTTAGCAAAACTGAATATAAGAATCATGATTTTTGAGGCTTCACTAAGTCGGACAGGTGGTAACAAAAATATTCACCATTTATGACACATGTATCTTATTGCCAGACATTATAATAGATACTTTATATGATTATTTTATGAAGCCTGAAATGGATCCCATGAAAGAAACTTCCCTTTGTTTTTGAAAACCCTGATGGAGAAAATAAGTGCTCAAAGTAATCCAGTAAGTAAATGGCTGAGCTGGAGTTTCTATCCAGATATGCCTGGCTGTTTGGAATGAATATCATTGTATTGTTGTTTTATAATAGAATATTTCAAATATTTGGAAGAATCTGTTTCAGTTGGACACAGCAAGGTTTACTCATTTCCCATGCATTCCACTCAGACCCTAAGGACATTTCAAGTAGACTCTTTCTTAGTCCGCAGGTGCCGCAGAGGCTGCTGGGGTCCTCAGCAGTGACACAAGTTCAGGGTGGGCAGTGATGGGGGCTGGAACCAGCGGTGTGTCACCCTCAGCCATGGGGTCCAGCTGCAGGTCCCAGAGTGGTGGCTGGGGCCAGTGGCAGACATGTACCTAGTGTTTGGGGGCCAAGGTGAGCAGCAGGATCCAGGGCCAACCTTGGGTGCAGGGCAGCTGCGGGGGCCCAGCTGTAGGTGTGCGCTTGGCTGCAGAGTCTGACCATGGGTGCGTGGCAGGGGAGTAGGTGTCAGAAGCCAGGCCAGGGCATGGAGGGGCTAGCTGGAGGTGAGCCCTGTGGTGCAGGCCAGTGACAGAAGATAGGTCCCCACGCAGCAATGGGGGTCTTGGCTGTCAGCATGCACTTCCGAGGCTGCAGGCTAGTGACCAGGCTTTAAGTGGGCCGCGTGGAGCAGGTGCACCGCTGGCGTGCTGGCCCCGAGCTCATGAACAACGGGGGAGGTGGGAAGGTTGCGCTGTGGTGATTTCAGCAGGTCTCTTACACCCGCGCAGCACAGAAGGTAGGAACGGCTTCTGAGTGCAGATCTCAGGCTCAGGAGAAGGTGGAGGGAAGGAGGGAGAAAGGGGCCCAGGTGGCTAGTGTCTGCAAACAGGAATACCTGAGGGTGGAATCCGGTGAAATCTGTAGGGGGCCTTTGGCAGCGAGCAAGCTTCAGTTTTCTTAGAAAGCTGCTGGGGTCCTCCGCAGAGCAGGCCCACTCTGAAGCATGGTCTCCCCGACTGTGTGGCTGATGCTGATGCTGATACATCCTGCTCTTCCTCCTTGTTCTTAGCCATCTCTACTCCTCTCAACTTCACTAGTCTCTGGTTAGGGTGAAACTAAAGTGGGCCCTTCATGTGGTGCCTCAAAAGGCTGGGGAAGCTGGTTGTGCTCCCCTCCCTCCTTTTCCTAGCGAGGGGAACCCTTTCTAGCAGGGGCGTTCCCTCTTGGCACTGAGCAGAGCCAGCCTGGAGGAGGGGGTGAGGCAGGAAGATTGGGCTGTCCTTCTTTCCCTTTTTGTTCACTTCTTTTCAGGTTTTCTGTTTTACTGTGTTGCTGAAGTTTCTTAAGTGGCCTTCTGAGCTCTCCCTGAGCTGTTTTTGTTTATGGATGGCTCTTATTATTGATCTCTGTGGCCAGGAGGCCGGGGTCTCCTACTCTGCCATTTGGACCCCTTTTGCTTCTTAAGAAGCTTTTCTTCATTAGTCTTTACAGATGATACTTGGCTAACCTTCCCTGGCCTTTCCTTGCCCGTCTCCTTCGCTCTTGTCCTTTGCTCAACCTTCTCCCTGGGAGGGCCTTTGGGGTGTGGTTCTTCTCCTTTCATCTTGTCTATCTGTATCAACTTCTTAGATGAACTCTATGGTCTCAGGGCTCCGGTGAATCTCAAATTTATTTCCAGTGCCAACATGTCATTCTTACAGGCCTGACTGCAAGACTCTGTAAGACAAAACATGGCCAAAGTAACAGTTTCATTCACCTTTCCCCAAAGAGCAGTTCCTGCCTATTCTTGGCTTAATAAATGGATCCATGTCTACTTGTTGTTGATCACTAAAAATCCTCATATTCTCCTTGTTGTCTATTAGTTCTTTTCCCATCTTTTCTACAAGTATGTCCTGTCAACTCTAATTTCCAAAATATATTCTAAATCTGTCCAGTTCTTTCCATTTCTACTGCCTTTTCTCTGATTCAAGCCACCATCTTCTCTTGCTTGGGCCATTGAAACAGTCAACTAACAAGCCTTCTGTTTAAGCCCTGATTCTTTAGTTCTCCCCACTGTAACCTGAGAGAGCTTTTAAAATCCAACACTGTATATGTATTTCCAGGCTAGAGAGCATTCAGAAACTTCTAATGGAACTCAGCTTATTTTTGCCTTTTGACCTTTCCACTAACTCTTTCTTTTACTTGAAATGTTCTTCCCATAGATTTTATCACAGTTAGCTCTTTGGTGTCATTCAGATCTTCGCATAAATATCACATCCTCAGAGACATCTTCTTAAATCCTCCATCTAAATTTGCATTCGCTATCACACCACACTCTTAATTTTCTGCCAAATAGTTATAACTACCTGAGGAACTCCTTAGCTATTTGTTTGTCGATATTTGCCACCTGTAGTTCAAGCTCTGTGATAACAACGATATTCTCTGCTTCTTTTCCTCAATGTCTGAGAATTTATTTATTGCTCTCAAATAGTAAATAATTAATACATGTTTTCATAAAGAAAAAAATGATCGGCCCTCATAAGGAGACATATACAAAGGTTATAAAATAATGTAGGGATAAATTTACCCTATCTGCTTTAACAATCAATTTTATATGGGAAACCACATTCACAATGTAACTGATGCTACAGAATAAAAAGCATTCACCAAGTTCTGTTTATCTAGGTAGCTGTGCAGTGGTAAGAAACTAGAAAAAAAAAATTGTTTCCAGAGCAGAGGATAATTCCATCAATTTAGAAGATTGACAAGAAAAAAATCAATGTGGTCTAGAGTTTCAAACCAAAGTAGGAGATTGCCAAAGATCTGAACCTATTGTGTTAAGCATATAAACACATTTTATTAACAGCACTTATGAGTCACAAATAACAGTGAATAGAGAAGCAAGAAACTAGCCAGAACGTCAAATATTGTCACTGAAGACAAGCTGCTTGTATCCCTGGTTTGCTGGAGCAGCAATGGGAAGTGACAGTGGAACATCAGAAGTGCATTATGTTGCATTCAAGAAGAAAGCAAGATGAGTGGAAAATATATAAATAGCAAAGAGATCACAATAGAAGGAAATAATTGCCATTGGTATTCAGGATGATTAGGTGATGCCTTTTGGTAGGCAACTTTATGGAATTAAATCCTCTCTACCCTCAGTGGGGGGCAGCAGACAAACAAACATTTTCAGTAGAACATTATGGAAGCAGAGAAGAAGGACCATCTCTCTAGTTAATTTGGCCAAATTGTTCAATATATTTGTCGTCAGTTGCTCAGTTTGTCAGACTCGTAGAATTTACAGTTCATCCATATAAAATACTTAGCAGAATAGTTAACAGTTGATTAAGAACTCAGTTTAAGTTCTACACATTCTCTTTTATCTAAACCTGTTGTACTGTTGCATAAAGTAAGTAGGATTTTGCTTTACGTAACATGAACTCCATTCTTTACACGCCAATCAGTTCAGGTAGCACTCTTAAAACAAAAATTTCAAAAGAAAAGGCCAGGAAAACAATAAATAACCCAAATTCATAAACCCTCTTCAAATAAGCCCTCCATCTTTAATTTGAATAAATAAATCAGTTACTACAGCAATCAGATGGTTCTTGACTGTTGGGGCCTGATTTGCATTGCAAAGGATGCAGTGGATAGAAGGGGTGGGTGTGTGCAGGGAACAGAGTTCAGAGAGTCTGAGGAGAGGAAAGGATTATACTTAATAATGGATATATTTTTGAACTCCTTAGGAATGTTTTGTTGCCTTGCAACTGCAGAGCGCTGTGGGATTTTGCTGTCCTCTTTCCCTAGGGTCTTATCATGCAATGGTTACTTAATTAGCACACAGCACATTCTTGCCTATGTTCTATTTGCACTGCAGAAGCTTTCGTTTCATACATCATTCACAACCTGCAGCAATTACAAAGTGGTAAACGACCTTATGCGATAATTACACTAATAGATCTGTATTGTTTCATTTGAAGAAGGCTATTGGGGGACATGAGGGATCTAACATTCACTAAGAGTTGTTGTAATTATGTTCTTTTATAAAATCTGGAACTTAAAGCAAGCAAAAAAGAAAACTTTTGATCATAAAAGTTACATCATCTACCCAATTTGATGTAATTCTTGAGTAGAGATTTCTCAAGAATGAGTAGAAACTTCCTGCCAATATTTTTAATGTTGTACATTTACTTGAACACACAGTTTTTGGATTTATCAATTAGAACTGGTATTTCTGTAAGTTAATAGTATCTGGACTGAAAAAATCATGAAAAGAGAGAGGATGATTATTTTCCTCTAAAACTGCTCAAAAACCAGTCTTGTACTAATAGTTGTAATAATTAATGAATAAGCTATGATCCAAATCATTAAAGTGGTTGCAATCCAAACCAGTATAATTTTCAAAGGAAATGTACACTCATAAAAGATGAATGCCAATAGAGAAGCAAAAGAGACAAAAATAAGTGGACAAAGAATGCTGGATTCTTTCCTGTCTTCCCTTCCTTCCACACAATGAAGCACCTGAGGAAGTTGTCTGAAATGTTCCTAGAAAGAATTTTTATCATCTGAATGCACTGATCAGATAATCTAATTTTTTATAGTTAAGTATGTGTATAGAGTTTTTGTATGGATTAGACTTTATATCATTGTCTTTAAAATTTAGTGTATGAAAATATTCTCTACCCACACTGTCTGGGTCTATTGCTGATGTATGTGAAAACATTTTGAGGCTTACTTTAGGGTATATTAATTAAAATGGAGTTTTATCAACTAATTCAAGGTCATAATTTTAGAGCAACTTTCTACACAAGCATAATCTTCAGAAAATATGAACTGTCTTCACTTATGAAATTCACAAGATATTGACTCAATCTCAATTTTACTTTGTACTAATCGGAAGCATAAAGGTGAGAGAAGACCATAATATTTTTTGTAACTTAAATAATTGTCAATTGGGTGAAAGCAATAATTAAAATGATAAATGTGATAGAGTGTAGAAAACACTAGTTTTATAGTTAGAAAAGACGTGTTCTAGTCCTTATATAGCTAGTATCTCAGAGATCTGAAATAAGAAAAGCTTTTAGTTTTACTTATAGAGTTATTTCTTCATTAAAACTTCCATTGAATCTGTGATCTGCTCATTGGGAATTCTGTTCCTAGCTTAGATCTCGATCTGGAAGTTCCCTGTCCAAAAGAGGAGAAATGCAAGATGGATCACAGATTTAACAACAGTTCTTTAGGGGACAAAACAAAAGAAAGAAAGGAAAGAAAGAAAGAAAGCAGAAATAGGGAAGGAAAACAGAAGGGAAAGAACGTAAAAGAAAAGAAAACATGAACTTTTAAAATGTACACATTAATAGTAACTACACTCGTATTTCAGAATTGCAAAAACATGAAAAAATAAATATACGATTTAGCATGAAGGGGCTAAAATTATTACCCTGACTGTCGCACACACACATACTCTCCCTCTGCAAGTACAAGCTCTGACTGCGGCTACACTGATGGCATTGAACAGTCATTGAATTTGCTTGAACTCATAGTTTTTTCACCTAAAGCTGATTAGAGGCAAGGTGATAGTTTTCTAACATGACTTGTAGCTTCACATCAACAGTGATTTTGAGCTCAAGGAGTAGATTTTTCTTCCTTTTTGGAGCAAAATCTGGAACTCATGTAATGGAACCCCAACAAATCTCAGGGCCACCAATCAAATATTTTATTTCTATCATCTAATGAAAAACATCTAAGTGAGTCCACATAATTTTGCTTGTTTTCTTTACTGCCCTGGCTTTGACCTTGAAGCTTTCTGTTAGACTTTTAATATCTCAAGGTCAAGTTTGTTTTCAGGCTGCCTGGCTATTTTTCTCTGCCTCAGCAGCAACTCTTCTCAAAGACATTTTTCTCGAGTCTTTCTCACTTAGTCACCCGGTGCTTTGGTGACCCTCACTCCTACAGGGTACATTCAAACTTTGCCTCTTTTGTAATTTCAGGGTTTTTTTTAGGGTCTGTTTTGGTAAGTAACATCATGGACTCACTTTTTACCCCTCCAAACGAGTTGATAACACAATCAGGAATTTCATTATTAAACTCTCTTCCCATCATCACTACTGTTATTTTATTATTTTTTTAAAAACCACACATTGTTCTTCTCTGCCTAAAGACTGGCATTCTGAACTCTGAGTAACATTTCAAACAGGATGAAATGAGGTAGTGGGCCACACTGTGCCAGAAATGCTTGCCCCTTCGGATCAGTGCAGTTAAATAAGACAGACTTCGTTGGCTATCTTATTATAAAGCATTCCTAAGTACACATTTTACATGTAGCTGAGTAAGCAAACAATCGGAGTACTGTAAGTTGCTTCACAGCATAAAGCTGAATAACACACTGAGGCGACTTCAAGTACCACAATTCTCTTTTAAGGGAACTAGGTTTTTCTTCATTAGAAAAGTCTTCCTGATATGTCACATTTTGGGGAAGTGAGAATCTTCATGTAGGCATTTTTCATTTGATATTCCTTGCCCCTTTCTTTTGTTTTATCACAGTTGAGGTATTTGGCTATAGTGAGTCAACAGACTTCGATCAGCCTTGCTAATAATCATACAAATACCCTTTCTGAAGGCCACCCTACATTCTTAATGGCAATTTCTCCCTCATATTATGGGAGAGTGGTGAGAAGAATGACAACTTGAAAGAAAGCCATAGTAAACGTAGTCTGGATAATCTAGTTAGTTCATTCAGTATCCAGTGGGCTAGTTTCTGGTGCAGGGCAAAACACCACAGGGATGGGCAGTGATTCATACATGGTCTTCAAAGTCAGTGGGTCAATCCAATGTCCTTACTGCCATCTACTAGATTTGTGATCTTGAGCAAAATACTGAATTTCTCTAAGACTCCAAGTCTTCTTCTCTAAAATGGGATGATAATAGTTCCTACTTCTACAGACTGGGAACGTTAACAGTTGCATTCTTTTATTTTAGCGTTTGTATAAACCTGTGAACGCTTAATAATGTTCTTTATTACAGCTGCTGTTATTGTTGCAGACAACTTTAAACATATATGATGAAAAAGATGACAAGAACTATTACACTGCTTCAACCAATTTTCAGGCAGATATTTCACTGAAAGAATTAGCTAGAAGGAAATGCATGACTTCACACATTTGTTTCTCTATATAGCATTCTCCTTAATTTTAATGACAAATTTTAGAGAACAAATGGTTTAGCAATGTTCTAGAAAAGATAAACTTACAAAACGAAACTTAAGCATTGTCAGGAAGAAAAGTCATTCTCACAATTAGAAGTTTATATATACATTGATTTTGACAAAAACTTTACCTTGTTTTAAAAGAAATTGTTTCAGTTTGCTCACTGAAGAAAATAACCCGTTATTTTTTGGTCTACGTTGAAATGTCACGAGTAGAAGAGAACAGCATAATTTTTCTCCCCTGGGGTTCAAGACTTTATTCATTCCTCTGATACAACAATAAATCAACTGACAAAATGGAATTTCTTTACAATGTATATGCAACAAGTTAGGTTGCATGGACAAATTGAGCTTCCATTTAAATATAGAAACTCTGGAACATTTACTATAAAAGAATATAGTGCTTGGCAACTCCTTAAAGAGTACAAGAGTAGTTATAAGAAAAATAAAATTTGCTTAACAATAGTAGAACTGAAAAAGTGATTTCTGCAGCTTTGGAAATATCAGCTTGCTAAGTCAAACAGTAATAAATATTGGGAAAGTATAAAATAATGCTGACTTACTTAATCTAACACTGTTAGTCTTTCAAATGGATAGGATGGAAGAAAATTTATGTGAGTTAGCATAGCTGTATTTTATTTTCAATGTAAATTGAGTTTGTGAATCTAAGAATCCATGCACAGTGTCACTACACCTTTAGGATGCCACATATTTGTAAAACCCCATAACCAGATCTGCCTCTTCAAGAGACAAAAGCCAACCTTGTAGTTACAGATAAGACACAAATGTTAAGCCAGCTCATATTTTCCTCTAGCTTCTCTTTCTAGTTAAGTCTGCAAACTAATTTGGATTAAACTAAAACAGACTTTTGTTCCAAGCATTTTGGAAGTTTAAAGAGTTTGGCTAATTTTGGTTGTCTTTTCAAAATATTTTTTATATGGCTTCATGTCTGCGTCCTGGAAGGGGACCAATATGTGCTGAAATCTTTTAAGAAGTTGCTCTTTTCTTCTGCCCAGGCTTCTGAAAGGCAGCAAATATACGAAAGTCCTAAGGATTTCTGCCTACTTTTATCAAATGAGATGCTGGAAAAAGTTCATTTCCGCTAGGAGTCAAAGTCATTGGGGAAGAAATGTGCATTATGCCTTTTAAATATACTATTATTTTTCTGGTATTCTAAAATTTAGTAGGCATTTAAGTCATTTTGTAAGGAAAATGAAATAAAATAAAAATAAAAAAGTATGCTTCGAGGGTCCCCTCATCTTTGTTTTTCCCTCTTTCATATTCACTATGACTTTATTTCTCACCAGTAGAACCTGAAAGCAGGTTATTTTAATTTCTACTTTAGATTCTGTGCTATCATTGGTACATGGCACTCCATAAGAAATCTACTCTTCTAAAAAATCTTTGCCACCGATGCCACATACAAATACCGTATGGACTAGCTCTCAGAGCCAAAGCAGGAAAAATCGCCAAAGGGTAAAAATAGTTCTTGATATGATGATATGCTGCTAAAAGCCACATGGTGTTTGGGTGCAGCATTTCACAGTCAAACAATCATAATTTCATGCCTAAAATGTGCATGTTATTTCAGGAAAATATAAAATCTGAGCATTGCACATTTGCTACAGAATGACCAGTGAGTGTTGCTATAATGATTTGTTTTTCCCTTACAAATGAATATTTCTTGCTGAGCCTTTTCATGCCATATTGCCTGGGGTGGTGAAGGCAGTAAGGATGGGCTGAGGTGAGAGTATTGAGTATTTCTGGTCTTTTCTGTTAATTTCCATAATTCTACAAATTAGGTAGGGTATAAAACAAGCATCTCTTTTCTTTCTCTTCTGAAATGTTAGTCCTCATCTCAGAGGAACTGAGCTTTGTGGGATCTCTGCCTGATCTTTTTAGAAGGAGCACTTGTATTCTGTTCCTAAAAGTCCTCGAGTTCCACATAATCATTAATAAATATTTATGGCAGTAAAGCCCTCCTTCCATTAAAGTTGTAATGGATTTGGAAGAATTAAATTGGTCTGAGGAATTGACGGGAAAAATTAGAAGCAAGAAGGGAAGTGAATTAGGGTGTGTTTTTTTTGGGGGGGTGGTACCAAAAATTGTTTACTCAGAAAAAGGAAGCCTTGATGTTGTTATTAAGCAAATGTTGAAGGTTTGTAGTATCAAACAGACTAGTAAATATTTAAAAGAAGGCCTGGAGACAAAAGGACCAGTTGAAAGGTGATGGTACTCATGATGATAGGTGATTAATCCAAGGATCAAACCAGGGTAAATGGAAAAAGGTCTGATTGCTTGCTGTAATAATAATTCACAGCGTTATATAAAGCTTACTGTGTGCCACTTTAAGAAAATTAGTTTACTTAATTCTCTACAAAACAGTTTATAGGTATTATTACATTATTCATTTAAAAAATGAAGAAACTGGGGAAGAAGGAAGTTAAGATATCATAGGCAGACCTCTAGACCACTGGATTGCTTGGAGAACAGTTGGGAACTGAAGGTACAGGGACATAACCAGTTGATATAAAGTCAACACTGAACTGCAACTAATGAAAAAATGATTAAATGTTGGATAAAAAAAGAAGACTCTATTAAAAGGAAATTATAATAAAAAGTATTTAACATAACTGAGTGATGTTGCTTTGTACACTTGTCATTTACCTCAACTCAGTACTTTCTAGCCCAGAAGCACATATTTCACAGCTGGAGATCTTAAAGGTCATCTGGTCCAGTGGAATTCAACCTTTTTCTGGAAGAAACTCACCTGAAGGACTATATTCACATGCAGGGCACATCCTGAGATGAAGAAACTGAGCACGAAGGGGGTTAACTCAAGGCTTCATAGTGATTAATAGTAGAGTAAGGGATCTGACTCAGCTGTTCTGATTCCCAGCTCACATTGAATGCACATGTGGCGAATGATAGAAGCAGACAGTATCTCTAATATTATGCTGTTAAAATGGACGCTAGGCATATAATAATATATATTGACTATCTATTATGTCTTAAGTGTGGTTATGATGCACAGAACAGAGGTAATTCCAATCTTCATGTTTCCTCTAACTAGCAAAGGAGTTGCAGTCCAATTGTGTTAGAATGGGGTATCCTCAGACAGTGGAAAACAGGTGCCAAGTCTGGACTCTCAGGCTTGGGGAAGGTTTGTCAGATAGTGTCTGAAAAATAGATAAAAGTTGGTCAAATTAGTATTTGGAGGAAGATGGCTCCATCCCGATCAGAACAGAGTATTATACAGGGAGCAAATAAAGGAAGTGCTGTTGACTTGAATACAGAGCCTAACAGGAAGTGGTAAGGGTCAGATTGCAGAGGTAGGCAGGAGCCAGGTATTAAAAAGCTTCCCATGAAATAATAAGGAGTTTAAACTGTTTCTCAAAGATTCTGAAGGGCTTTTTAATAAGATAATGATACACATCAGATTTAAAATGTAGCAAGATCACCTAGTCTGCAGGGAGAATAAACTTATGTCAAAGAAGCCAATGAAAGAGGGTATAGGGAAAATTCAAATGAGAAGCGAAGCGGTTTGTCATTTAGGAAAGCCCATACAGATAGAGGAATGAATAGATTTGCGATGTTTAAAAGCCAGGACACTAAGTACTACATTAATTAAGGTGAGAAAACAAGGTAGAGAAATCAAAGACAATGTTAACTGTTCTGGACTGAATTGTGTCCTCCCGCA
This sequence comes from Manis pentadactyla, assembly GCF_030020395.1. Lineage (NCBI taxonomy): Eukaryota > Metazoa > Chordata > Mammalia > Pholidota > Manidae > Manis > Manis pentadactyla. The sequence continues at coordinate 16,311,633 of NC_080026.1, forward strand.
AATTCACACATTGAAGCCCTAACCCACAAAATTACTGTCTTTGGAGATAGGGACTTCGTGGAGGTAATTAAGGTTGAATGAGATCATAAGGATGAAACACTAATCTGATAGAACTGATGTCCTTTTAAGAAGAGACATACAAAGTCTCTCTCCATGCTCACACAGAAGAGCACACAGAAAGAAGGCAGCTGTCTGCAAGCCAGAGAAAGAGTCCTCATTGGAACCGAATTGTCCTGCACTTTGATCTAGGCCTTCCAGCCTCCAGATCTGTGGAAAATAAATTTATTTTTGTTCAAGCCATGTAGTCTATCATGTTTTGTTATTCCCAAACTAACAAATAATATTAAGTTCTATAGTTTGTCACTTACATCAACCCTAGCACATAGTAGTGACATCTTCCAATTTTGAAAACATGGGAAGGTGACTTTAGCTGTGATTCTCAGAGGAGGAACCTCATTAGAAAGAGTCAAGATTTGAGAGAAAAATCCTTAAAGTGTAGTGTCACAGAAGTCAAGAGAAGGGAACTTCAAGGAGGGAGTGGTCAACAGTGTCAAATGCAGTGGAAAGGACAAGAAAATTAAGGGCTAAGAAAGAGTTCATTGGTTTTATCCATTGGAAGCTCGAATGAGAATGATTTAAATAGTGGGGTACAACTGTGGATGAATTGCAGGAGGCTGAGCGTATTGTCAAGAGACTGCTCCCCTCTCACAGCGAGCTGCAGGAGCACTGCTGATGATGGCTCCAAGCATTGTCCTTCTGGATTTACCATTGGAACAGAGGCCCCCCTACTTCCCATTGGTTTTTCACAGCCAGTGACTGAGCACATTGAGGGTATAATGCAGGCTCATTCCCGAGAGACGTGGCATTCCTTAACTGGGCAACTGATTTGATTTTAGCCTATTGGCCAGGCTGAAACTATCTTAGAACTATGCTACAGTCTGAGACTTCCTAACCAATGCTTTTCCCTGCATGCCCTCTTTTTCGAGGGTTCGTAGGGCACCACACTCTGAAAGCTGCCCTCACCTTCCAATACTCCCTCCCCTTTCTCCTTTACAGGCATTTCCCACAGGAAATGTCTTCTTGCACATTTAATTTTGTCTTGGAATCTGCTCCTCTGAAAATGCAAACAGACACTTGAGGAATCAATAAGAGGTGAAAACTAGAGACATTATCATGCAAATTACATTTTTAAGAAGTGTGTGGCTACCAGGAAAGAGTGATCATTAAATAGGTGGAGCAGGTAGGTTCTCTGAGAAGTCAAAAAGGGTAGAATCTAGAAGCCAGCAGGAAAGTAGCCTTAAAAAAGAACACTTTTATTTTCACACAAGGAAGAAAGGGGTATAATCATGGAGGTGATTTTGTAGCTTTAGTAGCACATCTTAAGGCGATCTTCAGTTTCTAGCTTCTTAGTATTTTGTGAATTAGGAGGTGAGGTTTCCCTTGAGAGCAAAGGGAATGGTTAGGGGCTTCCGGAAGAAAGTAGGACATAGACACTGTAGCCCCCTGCAATGTAGAACAGTGAAGAGAGAGCAAACTAAGTAAACAGCAGGACTCTGGGACAGATTCAAGGGCCAAGGTAAATTTAGCAGATTGCCTTTAGTTTTTTAGATGAACTCAGTAGTTTTGTTAGAGGTGAAAGAAGGTTGGCAATTGAATTTCAATTTCCCTCTTTGTAGACAATGTTTCTGACTACATACATCTCTGTCATTATCCTCTGCTGTTTGGGCAACTTGAATGAACGTGTTTCTGAAATTTCAAACTAGAATGGTGATTGTTTTAAGATCCCTGGCTCTTTGAGGACCTTGTGAGAGAGTCCTTTTATCAGTACTAGACAAACTCCTTGTTTTTAGCATGAATAGTGCTACTTGAATGCTAGCTCTTGACTAATAAAAGTCAAAATACTTAAACAACAAACAAATGGTCCCTAATCTCTTCTCACCTATCCTTTGGAGACCCCTCAAGGAAGGCATTCTGTATCTTCCTGATGAACCGCTTACATTACAGCCACCATCTAGTCCCACCACTCATAAATAACGGACAACCCAAAGGGAAGCCATGAAGGATGCTATTTCACTTTATTGGTAGCCTGAAAATACATTGCTGCACTTGTAATTATTACATAATACATTACATTTTTAGTTTTGGTCAAAGGAGTGGAAAAGAGAACTGAGGCTGAGGTATTCAATAGCAAGGAAGAGCAATCAACAACAAACTGATGATAACGAAAATCAGAGATAAGTATGAGTTTTATTTCTTAGGTCATAAATAAAAAGATATGATTATCTGTGATACTGACATTGGTTAGTGCTTATTGCACCCAAGGAAAATGAATACCAGCTTCTTTATTGTATTTGTTAGATCCCATTGGCAAAATTATTGGTAGATTGGAGTGTAAATAAAGAATTTGAGTGCAAATGTATTTCCTGCTGTTAATTACACATATTGTTTGCTGGAAGTTCCATCACCTGAAAGCACAATCAAATATGAAAAATGAAGACTTTGACCTGGCCCTACAATGAAAAAGATTAGATGAAACAACCGGAAATGATAGTGATTAGGAGGTAAATCACTCCTAAACATGTTTATTACATTCGAAGAGACTCTAGGTAAAAGCTATCCTGTGTTAAGGAAGTCTCAATAACCACAAGTAGGTAAGCTTTCTATATTTATTTTATATCTTTCCTTTGTATGACATTTATTACGTTGCTACAATATTCATGAAAATCTCCTACATACTATAAGGGATTGCAGATAACACAAATTCATACTTTCTTCACTGGGGAAAATGTATACTTGTGAGTACACCAAGGATTTAAGAATTATTATTATATATTATACAAAATCCTCTTAAAATACTATAGAAAAAAATTGTTATTCCTTTCATAAACAACACATTTTCTCCATTCTGACATTTCTTGAAAATGGAGAAGATGCCATTACTATTTTCAATGTTTACCAAAAGAAATGTACATTTAAAAAAAAAATTCTAATTTTAGCAAATTCTTATCTAGTCACTATAAATACAGGGAGCTGCAATTAGGCAAGATTTCCCAGTATTGACTGAATTATGTGTGTGTGTGTGTGTGTGTGTGTGTGTCAAGAAGATAAGATATGAGAAATATTTTAAAAATATGTTTTCAAGGTAAAAACAAGTTTATCCTAATTATACACACTATCAATAGCTTTAATACTTAATAAGTTACTGCTTGGAGATATTTATGCATTTGAACTAGTAGAAGATCATCAAGATTTTGAGTAATTTGAAAAAATATATATTTAATGTTTAATATAAGTTCTGTGGAAAGCATATTTTCTTAATCTATGCATTGGATAAATGTTAACTTTTAACTAACTAGAATATCATTTTCAAGTTATTTTATAACTTTTATAATAATTTACCTGCAATTTTTCATATTTTTTATTTTAAAAAGAGAATAATGTATTTAACATCATGCCACAGTTTTCAGAGTGTGTTTTCAGATAGTAATTGATATTCAATGTTAAAGGCTTAGTATTTTGTAATATCAGACATTTTTATAATAAGAAGGGTGGTGTCTTTTAGACAATTACTTTAAATTCTCAAAACAGTTATCCTGTAACTATCAACTTTTAAGTTTTGTGTTTAAAGCATGAAGGTTGATGGTGGTTTTGAATTACAAACAGAAAAGTTCTAGAAGCTCATAAGCTAGCTTTCATACTCATGCCCAAAATTTATGTAACTTATTTAACTTTTGTAGGTTTCATTTTGGTTGCTGTGATCCTTGACACATCTAATGTTGTTTGTTAGGAGTAGATTCAACCTTTATATCTTCCTTTAATGTTTGAACTAATTCAGTTTGTAGTCAGATTTAATGCAATTATGAATAAATGACAGGCACTGTCTCAAACACAACATGCATGATACAGTTACATGGAGGGCTCACCATTGCATGCCTACAAGCTAAGGGAATTTATACATCTTTATTCTCTGTATAAATATGTCACACTTTACTGCTGTGACAAAAGCAAAAAAAAAAGAGTTGATCCTGAGTAGTATCCCCATGTTTTCCCTGGTGATTTCTTGACAATACAGGTTCTCCTTTGGACTCTAGAGTCCTATGAATTTCATTTCCATTCAAAAACAACATTTATTGGGACTTTTCTATTTTTGAAACTCAGTAAAACGTCATGAGGAATTAGGGAAATCATTCTCAAAATTCAGGCACACTATTTAAATAGGACTTTAGAGTGACAGGCAAGCCACTGGCAGGGAGGGACTGCCTCTGCGGAGGCGGTGGTGCCCGGGGCCCTAACAGCTGAATGCCCCAGGCAATCCGTAAAGACAGCGCTGCTCTCTCAACGAGGAAGGCACCTCACTGGACCGTTTTACTTGTTGGAGGTTTTTCTTTTCTTTTTTTTTTTTTAGTTGGGAATTGAGATAGAGAAATCATTCTGCCATGACATTAAAAAAAAAGTCAGGTAGGACTTAATTCCTGAGGTATATATTCTCCTCTCAGTATGTGCCTGTAACTCCCACTGACAGTGATGGAAGTCATGCATAAGAAAATAGACTCTTTTTAACATTAAACCTCAGATTTGGGTGTCCCCAGAGAACACTGGTTGCTGGAGTGGCTGTGAATGATGCATTCCCGTGGAATGCTGTAGCCATACGTCAATCCTGAATCATACTTTTCCTAGGGATTTTTGCTACTCCTCTGAAATCCTAGCGTTTCACACAGGAACCGACTCTATTTCAGACTGAGCCTGAACACATTGACCAAACTAAGATTCAAATAATTAAATGTGACTTTTATAATTGTTTTCGTCTGAAGATCCAGAGCCTAATCTGGCTCTGGTTAATCGCTCTAATTTGACTTATTATACAGTGTCAGTTTATTTAGTTGGAATTACTTTTCTATTTTTCTCCTTTTTGTAAGCCCTGCCTGTTTACTTAACAATATTTGGCTTTGCCTAATGATATGTACAGAAGACAGTGCTAAGTGGAACATCAGCTGTTTACATCAGCTCTAACAATTAATGCATGTTAATTTTTAATTACACTGATTGTACTAGAGGCAGAATGTATGTTTCTTCACAGAACAGATGTACTAGTCAGCTTGGCTGGTGAACATGCATATCGATCAGATGTTGATGCTGCCAGCAAGTCAGCAAAGTCTGCTGAGAGCGTCGGCTTCTAATGTACTTACAAGTTTACGGCTTAGAGTCCTGGTGGAGGCAATACAGCTCGATGCTATATCCTCTAATGTTTACAGATAATCACAATATGTCTGTTTTGTGGTTAGCATGCTACAGTGTATGAGTAGGAGATTGAATAGGTAGGAGGGGATCCGAGGTAACTTCACTTGTGGAATTCTTTTTTCACTCTTACTTTGAGGCAGTGTCTCCCAAGGTTTTATTACTGGTAGGAATTTTATTTATTTTTAACTCGTGTTTCCTATGTTAATATTAGGCACCTAACACAAATGACCACTGTCACTACAAGGAGAAATTGAAGAGATAATACAGTTATATGCAAAGAAATCTGTCTCTAAGGAATATTATCACCAGAGCTGGATGGAAAATATATAGAAAATACCAAGTAGTAAGATAGCAGACCACTGACAGGCTCTTCCAGTCAATTATCAATCAATTAACAGACATTTATTGAATATTTCAATATGTTGAGCATTTCATGAAGTGCTGTAGGTTGCCTACTATGAGGAGTAGAAAGAAATCTCAAAGTCCTTTGCTCTTAGGGAACTCAGACTTTTATTGAAGAAATGATATTTGCGTACAAAAATAACTAAGGAACAGTTATATGCTGGGGTTTGATAATGTGTAGCTGATAATGCTTTCATTCTTTTTATTAAAAAGAATGATTTTCATATGTATTACACAATGATGCTTTATGGCAAAGTTAAACTAGAGTTGAATTGAGCTGTTTACCTCAATAATATGTTTCAAATATGTGGGTATTAAGCAGTAGTTTCTTAGCTTTGTCAAAATCTTCTACGTTGTTCTTCAGATAAGGATATCAAAACTAAAATATGTCTTCTTTTCCTTTAGCATATTCTCTACTTTTTCCCTCTAAACCATTCCTTAAAGAATTCCTTGGATTGCTTTTTACTTATTGGTAAATAGTGACAGCCTGATTTAATCATTTTGACCCACTGATTGAACATTGGGGTACAATTTTTTGTGTGTTTGTGTGTGTAAGTGTGTGAGTGTGTGTGTGAAAATTTTTTTAAAAACTGTAAAATTAATACAGAGATGCAAAGGAAATAGCTATGACAATCTGAAATAACAACAAAACTGAGGAATGTACATTACCAGAAATCAAAATGTTATAAAGCTGCAGTAATTAAGACACTGATATTGGTGCAAGTATAGATTAAACACATCAAAACAACAAAGTAAAGAATTTAGAAGTTGACCTACCTATGCCATGCCAACTTAGAGGGGACAATATAGTTTTTTTAAAAAATGGTGATCAACCAATTACATACCATATAGAAAAAAATGGATTTTGACACTATTCTATACCATATACAAAGAGTAATTTCAGATAATTTCTAGATCTAAGTGTGGAATATAAATCACATTATTTACATAAAAAAACATAAAACAATACATTTATGACTTTGATTAAGGCAAAGATTTCTTAGAAAGTCTACCAACATATTAGGAAAAGAAAAGATTGCTAAACTGAAATTCACTAAAATGAATAATTTCATTCATCAGAAGACATCATTAAAAGAGCAAAGAGACAAGCCATAGACTAGGAGAAAATATTTGCTATTTGTATATCTGACCTAATATATAAAGAACTCTTAAAAATAAAATAAAATAAGACAATCAAACCATTTTTTATAAATGGATGAACAGTTACAACTGGTACCTAAAATAATTATTCATTTGGCTCACATGTGAAAAGATACTTAACATCATTTGTTATTATGAAAATACAAATTATAACCACAATGAGATGCCACTATCTCATTAAGAATTAAAATTAAAAGAGTCAGATAATATCAAATGTTAATTAAAATCTTCATTTATTGCTGGTGGGCGTGTGTAAATCTAGGGAGATGAAATCCCAGGACAAAATACCTCTAAAACCGAAATCAGTCAAAGGGAGAAATAAAGTTCAAAATTTAGTTATTGCTTACAAACTGTAGTCTGGGCTGTTTCTCTCTCCTGCTTCAGCAGAAGCCAACCAGCACTCCCCCTAACCTCTCAGGTTCATATAAGCCCTCCGCTTCCCAGGTAATTACCCACTGATAGGTAGATGAACTCTCTCCACCCCTGAATCATGCCTATTGGTATGCAGATTTACTAAAGCCATACTTCTCTCCACCCCTGAGGATGCACTAAAGCCAGGTGAGATATTCTGGAAATATTACAATTTTACCCACAGAGTGTATATTGGAAATTAATTTTTGAGAAACTGACAAATGTTACTAAAGTTAAACATACATCTATTCTATGACCTAGAAGTTCCATTCCTGAATATTCTAAGAACAAATAATTGTGCATGTCCATGAAAAAAATGTATGAAAATTATCATAGGAGCTTTATTTATCAGCCCAAGACCAAATAAGAAGATAATGACTGATTATGGTGATTTTATACCATGAAATATTACACAGGAAAGGAGAAGAAATTGCTACATGCAAGAGCATAGATGTATCTAAGGCATAATACTGAGTGAAAGAACCAGACATAATAAGAGAATACTCATATGATTATATTTATATAAAATAAAATCTATTTAGATTTTTGCAGTTAAAAAGCAAGTAAAATAGGTATTTTGTTTTGGTGTAACTGTGTGAGGAGCTATACATGCCCACTCCCCAGTAAAACTGGTGAAAATGATAAGTAAGACCAACCACTTAAAGTTTTCTCAAAGTTTCAAGAAATGATCTTAAGGACACACAGTAAATGAAGAAACATTTATTCAAGAAAATCTACTATAACTCAGTGAGAATTACAAGAGTCTGTGGTATTTGAACAAAGACCCATGCCCTTTCTCCCTCCCTTCTCCCAGTTCAGTAAGACAGAATCTCTACTTCAGAATGGAACAGCCCAGAACACAGATCTTCCTCTCCTCCCAACAACCAGTGGAAAGGCTATCTTTCCAGGGCGTACAGGATATCAGCATTTCTCATCTTCTTCCCAGTTATGTCTGGCTGAGGGTAAGTTCTATGGGAGTGTAGCTGAGAGGTTGGGGGTCTTTTCTTCTGTCTAGCCCCCACTCTTGAGATAAAGGTTCTTATTCTGGCTCATGTGGCAGGTTCCATGCCAAGAGCAAGAGAGGCAAGCCAAAGACTCCTAGGGATAGTGTCCACTTCTCATCTACTGAGTGTTCAGCTCCTAATGTGGGGTGTCAATGAAAGAGGAGTTCAGCATTTCTTCTGTTATCAGCACCAAAGACATGACCTGGAAATTTTGCCTGGGGGAACAAGCAAGCCATATGACAGTGAACTCCAAATCCATCTCCAAAGGAAGACTTCATTTGCAAGAGAGTATGACAAAATCAGGCCTAAGAACACTCTCAAAGACACTGGACAGTTTGATGAAAGCCAATTAATAAGAGATTACAAATGTATTCCAAAAGAGGAAACTGTAGAACAGTTTACTAGAGAGAAATGGGAAAGGAGATATCTGGAAGAGCCCTCAGGATCAAACACATACCTGATCTTGGGAATTATGCCTTCAAATTTTCCAAATTTGATAGGATTAGTCTGTGAAAGAATTTGTACCCCAGGACAATGTTGAAAACAAAGAGTAATTAGCCTGCATTGAGCCAATATCAGGAACTTACCACTTGAATGTGGTCAGAAAAAGGCAATCAAAGGCAGTCCTGTAAAATGCAGTTATCCCAGCATGAAGGTATCCATACTGAAGGACATGCCCCCCTGAACAGTGAAATCAGAGACTTCACATTGGGAGGGGGGGAAGGGTGGAATATTCTTCACTAAAATAACCCAGCTGGTACTAAACAAGTAAAGAGGCAAATGATAATAACAAGTCTTGGAAGGGATAAGGACGTACTCAGAGTTTCTACACTATACTATGTAAAGTGTTCAGTTTCCAACAAAAAATTATGGGACATGCAAAGAAACATGAAAGTATGATCCAAACACCAGAATAAAAGCAGAAAATAGGAGCTTCCTGTGAGAATGTATAGATATTGAATGTACTAGATAAATAATTCAAAGTAGCCATTAGAGATATGTTCAAAGAATTAAAGGAAACCATTCATAAAGAAGTAAAGAAAGGTATGATAGAAATGTTGCATTAAATAGATAAAATCAATTTAAAAAATCAATTATTACAACAATGGAAATTCTAGAGCTGAAGAGTACAACTGAAATTAGAAATTTACCAGATGGGTTCAATAGTACATTTGAATTGGCAGAAGAAATAATTAGAAAACTGGAAGATAGCTTGTGCAATCTGAAGAATACAAATAGAGAAAAGAAATAATGAAGAAAAACATATAAAACTTCAGAGACACATGGCATGACATTAAGTATGCCAACATATGTGTAATGGGAATATCAGAAGGAGAAATAAAATGACTTAAAACTTCCCAAATATATTGGAAAACATTATGAATCTAAGGACTACATTGAACTCCAAGTACAATAAACATAAAGAGACCCACAAAGAGATATGTGATAGTAAAAAGGCTGAAAGATAAAGACAAGGAGAACATCTTGAAAGCAAGAACAGAAAAAGGATATGGAACTTAGAAGGGATCCCAAGTAAGATTATAACTGACTTTACCGCAGAAATAATATTGGTCAGAAAACAATAGTGTAACATATGCAAAATGCTCAAAGAAAAGACTATTGACCAAGAGTCCCCTATCCAGCAAAACTGCCTTTCAAAAATGAAGGTGAAATGATGACATTCCCAGATTAAAAACAAAAAAATTAAGAGAATTTTTGATAGAAGACTCACCTTACAAAATATGTTTTTGTGCTAAAAGTTACTCCAGACAGTAATTCAAATTCAAATTGACAGGATGGGGATCAGAAAATGGCGGCGTGAGTAGAGCAGTGGAAATCTCCTCCCCAAACCACATATATCTATGAAAATATAAACTAGAATAAAGACCAGAGGACACAGGACAACATCCAGACCACATCCGCACCTGAGAGAACCCAGCGCCTCGCGAAGGGGGTAAGATACAAGCCCCGGCCCCGCGGGAGCCGAGCGCCCCTCCCCCCAGCTCCCGGTGGGAGAAGAGCAGGCAGAGCGGGAGGGAGACGGAGCCCAGGACTGCCGAACACCCAGCCCCAGCCATCCGGGCCAGAGTGCAGGGTGCTCGATACTGGGAAAACAGGGCAGCAAGAACAGTGAGCAGGCACTGGAGGCTGGGCACAGGAGGACATAAGAAAAGCGAGTGACCAATTTTGTTTTGTTTGTTTTTTGTTTTATTTTGTTTATTTTTTTCTGTTTTGTTTTGGCGAGCGCTTTTTGGAAGTCTTAAAGGAATAGGGACCCCAATACTAGGGAAACAGGGCAGCAAGACTGGTGAGCAGATGCCTGAGGCTGGCACCAGAGAATAAAGAAAAATGAGCAGCCACCCTTTTTTTTTTTTTAATTAAATAAATTTTTTTTTCTTTTTTTTTTTTGGCCGTTGTTTTGTTTTGGCGGGTGCTTTTTAGAAGTCTTAAAGGGGCAGGGTGGGAAACTTAATCCAGAGGTAGGGAATCCAGGGATCTCTGGGCACCCTAACCCCTGGGCTGCAGGGAGCAGGGAGGCCCCTTACGGAGATAAATAGCCTCCCAGCCGCTCCCCCTCCAACGCGACTCCACCACTTTGGAGCAGCTGCCCGAGCCAGGCCACGCCCACAGCAACAGCGGAGAAAAACTCCATTGCAGCCGGGCAGGAAGCAGAAACCCTGTCTGCGGCGCAGCTGCCCAGCACAAGTCACTAGAGGTCGCTGTTCTCCCAGGAGAGGAGGGCCACAAATCAACAAGAAGGGAAGTTCTTCCAGCAGTCATTCATTCCAGCTCTGCAAAATATTCCTATCACCATGAAAAGGCAAAGCTACAGCCAGACAAAGATCACAGAGACAACACCAGAGAAGGAGACAGACCTAACCAGTCTTCCTGAAAAAGAATTCAAAATAAGAATCATAAACATGCTGACAGAGATGGAGAGAAATACGCAAGAGAGATGGGATGAAGTCCGGAAGGAGATCACAGATGCCAGAAAGGAGATCACAGAAATGAAACAAACTTTGGAAGGGTTTATAAGCAGAATGGATAGGATGCAAGAGGCCATTGATGGAATTGAAACAGAGAACAGGAACGCATAGAAGCTGACATAGAGAGAGACAAAAGGATCTCCAGGAATGAAACAATATTAAGAGAACTGTGTGAACAATCCAAAAGGAACAATATCCGTATTATAAGGGCTCCAGAAGAAGAAGAGAGAGGAAAAGAGATGGAAAGTATCTTAGAAGAAATACTTGCTGAGAACTTCCCCAAACAGGGGGAGGAAATAATCGAACAGACCACGGAAATACACAGAACCCCCAACAGAAATGATCCAAAGAGGAGAACACCAAGACACATAATAATTAAAATGGCAAAGATCAAGGACAAGGAAAGAGTTTTAAAGGCAGCTAGAGAGGAAAAGGTCACCTATAAAGGAAAACCCATCAGGGTAACATCAGACTTCTCGACAGAAACCCTACAGGCCAGAAGAGAATGGCATGATATATTTAATACAATGAAACAGAAGGGCCTTGAACCAAGGATACTGTATCCAGCACAACTATCAATCAAATATGATGGTGGGATTAAACAATTCCCAGACAAACAAAAGCTGAGGGAATTTGCTTTCCACAAACCACCTCTACAGAACATCTTACAGGGACTGCTCTAGATGGGAGCACTCCTAGAAAGAGCACAGCACAAAACACCCAACATATGAAGAATCGAGGAGGAGGAACAAGAAGGGAGAGAAGAAAAGAATCTCCAGACAGTGTATATAACAGCTCAATAAGCGAGCTAAGTTAGGCAGTAAGATACTAAAGAGGCTAACCTTGAACCTTTGGTAACCACGAATTTAAAGCCTGCAATGGCAATAAGTACATATCTTCCAATAGTCACCCTAAATGTTAATGGGCTGAATGCACCAATCATAAAACACAGAGTAATAGAATGGATAAAAAAGCAAGATCCATCTATATGCTGCTTACAAGAAACTCACCTCTAACCCAAAGACAGGTACAGACTAAAAGTCAAGGGTTGGAAAAACATATTTCAAGCAAACAACAGTGAGAAGAAAGCAGGGGTTGCAGTACTAATATCAGACAAAATAGACTTCACAACAAAGAAAGTAACAAGAGATAAAGAAGGACACTACATAATGATAAAGGGCTCAGTCCAACAAGAGGATATAACCATTCTAAATATATATGCACCCAACACAGGAGCACCAGCATATGTGAAACAAATACTAACAGAACTAAAGGGGGAAATAGACTGCAATGCATTCATTCTAGGAGACTTCAACACACCACTCACCCCAAAGGATAGATCCACCAGGCAGAAAATAAGTAAGGACACGGAAGCACTGAACAACACAGTAGAGCAGATGGACCTAATAGACATCTATAGAACTCTACATCCAAAAGCAACAGGATATACATTATTCTCAAGTGCACAGGGAACATTCTCCAGAATAGATCACATACTAGGCCACAAAAAGAACCTCAGAAAATTCCAAAAGATTGAAATCCTACCAACCAACTTTTCAGACCACAAAGGCATAAAACTATAAATAAACTGTACAAAGAAAGCAAAGGGCTCACAAACACATGGAGGCTTAAAAACACGCTCCTAAATAATTAATGGAACAATGACCAAATCAAAATGGAGATCCAGCAATATGTGGAAACAAATGACAACAACAACACTAAGCCCCAATTTCTGTGGGACACAGCAAAAGCAGTCTTAGAGGAAAGTATATAGCAATCCAAGCATATTTAAAAAAGGAAGAGCAATCCCAAATGAATGGTCTAATGTCACAATTATCGAAATTGGAAAAAGAAGAACAAATGAGGCCTAAGGTCAGCAGACGGAGGGACATAATAAAGATCATAGAAGAAATAAATAAAATAGAGAAGAATAAAACAATAGCAAAAATCAATGAAACCAAGAGCTGGTTCTTCGAGACAATAAACAAAATAGATAAGCCTCTAGCCAGACTTATTAAGAAGAAAAGAGAGTCAACATAAATCAACAGTATCAGAAACGAGAAAGGAAAAATCACGATGGACCCCACAGAAATACAAAATTATTAGAGAATACTATGAAAACCTATATGCTAACAAGCTGGGAAACCTAGGAGAAATGGACAACTTCCTAGAAAAATACAACCTTCCACAATTGACCCAGAAAGAAACAGAAAATCTAAACAGACCAATTACCAGCAACGAAATTGAAGCGGTAATCAAAAAACTACCATAGAACAAAACCACTGGGCCAGATGGATTTACCTTGGAATTTTATCAGACATACAGGGAAGACATAATACCCATTCTCCTTAAAGTTTTCCAGAAAATAGAGGAGGAGGGGATACTCCCAAACTCATTCTATGAAGCTAACATCACCCTAATACCAAAACCAGGCAAAGACCCCACCAAAAAAGAAAACTACAGACCAATATCCCAGATGAACGTAGATGCAAAAATACTCAACAAAATATTAGCAAACCGAATTCAAAAATACATCAAAAGGATCATGCACCATGACCAAGTAGGATTCATCCCAGGGATGCAAGGATGGTACAACATTCGAAAGTCCAACATCATCCACCACATCAACAAAAAGAAAGACAAAAACCACATGATCATCTCCATAGATGCTGAAAAAGCATTTGACAAAGTTCAACATCCATTCATGATAAAAACTCTCAGCAAAATGGGAATAGAGGGCAAGTACCTCAACATAATAAAGGCCATCTATGATAAATCCACAGCCAACATTATATTGAACAGCGAGAAGCTGAAAGCATTTCCTCTGAGATCGGGAACTAGACAGGGATGCCCACTCTCTCCACTGTTATTTAACATAGTACTGGAGGTCTTAGCCATGGCAATCAGACAAAACAAAGAAACACAAGGAATCCAGATTGGTAAAGAAGAAGTTAAACTGTCACTATTTGCAGATGACATGATACTGTACATAAAAAACCCTAAAGACTCCACCCCAAAACTACAAGAACTGATATTGGAATACAGCAAAGTTGCAGGATACAAAATCAACACACAGAAATCTGTGGCTTTCCTATACACTAACAATGAACCAACAGAAAGAGAAATCAGGAAAACAACTCCATTCACAATTGCATCAAAAAAAAAAAATACCTAGGAACAAACCTAACCAAAGAAGTGAAAGACTTATACTGTGAAAACTACAAGTCACTCTTATGAGAAATTAAAGGGGACACTAACAGATGGAAACTCATCCCATGCTCGTGGCTAGGAAGAATTAATATCGTCAAAATGGCCATCCTGCCCAAAGCAATATACAGATTTGATGCAATCCCTATGAAACTACCAGCAACATTCTTCAATAAACTGGAACAAATAATTCAAAAATTCATATGGAAACACCAAAGACCCTGAATAGCCAAAGCAATCCTAAGAAAGAAGAATAAAGTAGGGGGGTTCTCACTTCCCTACTTCAAGCTCTACTATAAAGCCATAGTAATCAAGACAATTTGGTACTGGCACAAGAGCAGAGCCACAGACCAATGGAACAGACTAGAGAATCCAGACATTAACCCAGACATATACGGTCAATTAATATTTGATAAAGGAGCCATGGACATACAATGGCGGAATGACAGTCTCTTCAACAGGTGGTGCTGGCAAAACTGGACAGCTACATGTAGGAGAATGAAACTGGACCATTGTCTAACCCCATATACAAAAGTAAACTCAAAATGGATCAAAGATCTGAATGTAAGTCATGAAACCATTAAACTCTTGGAAGAAAACATAGGCAAAAACCTCTTAGACATAAACATGAGTGACCTCTTCTTGAACATATCTCCCCGGGCAAGGAAAACAACAGCAAAAATGAGTAAGTGGGACTATATTAAGCTGAAAAGCTTCTGTACAGCAAAAGACACCATCAATAGAAAAAAAAGGATCCCTACAGTATGGGAGAATATATTTGAAAATGACACATCCGATAAAGGCTTGACGTCCAGAATATATAAAGAGCTCACACACCTCAACAAACAAAAAAACAAATAACCCAATTAAAAAATGGGCAGAAGAACTGAACAGACAGTTCTCCAAAAAAGAAATACAGATAGCCAACAGACACATGAAACGATGCTCCACATCGCTAATTATCAGAGAAATGCAAATTAAAACTACAATGAGGTATCACCTCACACCAGTAAGGATGGCTGCCATCCAAAAGACAAACAACAACAAATGTTGGCGATGCTGTGGAGAAAGGGGAACCCTCCTACACTGCTGGTGGGAATGTAAGTTAGTTTAACCATTGTGGAAAGCAGTATGGAGGTACATCAAAATGCTCAAAACAGACTTACCATTTGACCCAGGAATTGCACTCCTAGGAATTTACCCTAAGAATGCAGCAATCAAGTATGAGAAAGATCAGTGCACCCCTACATTTATCGCAGCACTATTTACAATAGCCAAGAATTGGAAGCAACCTAAATGTCCATCGATAGATGAATGGATAAAGAAGAAGTGGTACATATACACAATGGAATACTACTCAGCCATAAGAAAAGGGCAAATCCTACCATTTGTAGCAACATGGATGGAGCTGGAGGGTATTATGCTCAGTGAAACAAGCCAAGCGGAGGAAGAGAAATACCAAATGATTTCACTTATCTGTGGAATATAAGAACAAAGGAAAAACTGAAGGAATAAAACAGCAGCAGAATCACAGAACTCAAGAATGGACTAACAGGTACCAAAGGGAAAGGGACTGGGGAGGATGGGTGGTAGGGAGGGATAAGGGGGGGGAGAAGTAGGGGGATATTAAGATTAGCATTAGGGTGAGAGAAAAGGGAGGGCTGTACAACACAGAGAAGGCAAGTAGTGATTCTACAACATTTTGCTATGCTGATGGACAGTGACTGTAAAGGGGTTTATAGGGGGACCTGGTATAGGGGAGAGCCTAGTAAACATAATATTCATCATGTAAGTGTAGATTAGTGATACCAAAAAATGTGGTAACCTCCAATGAGTTCTACACAAGGGTATAAAGGGCGTATAAAAGTGTAGGCAAAGGGTCTGTTTGTGTTTATACAGAGGATCAAAGCCTAATTGGGCTACCCTGAAAATGAACTAAGATACGATATGAAAAAGAACTTCCAACATCAGCACTCTCTGGAAGACTCATGCCAGAAGATGATCATCAAAAAACCCCAACAAAGATCCATGCACTGCTACAGCTGTAGATGCACTCATCCCACCAGCTCCTGGACTTGCCATGGGAATGAAGAAGGAGATATCTAAGCTGGCCTGTACATACAGTAAAACAACAAATTTGACTGGATCTATACTGTTGGAACTCAATCAAGAATCGGAGAAGTGCAAATTGTAGCACTCCAAATCTTACAACTACAGACTATTTACTGTTAAAAGAACATAAGGGATGTGAACAGTCCCCAGGAATGGGTTGTTTTAATTCGTCTGATTTCTCTCTGACTGTTCAAGTTCAGTTGGACAATATCCACCATATCATAGATAAGTTTTCACAAATGCCTAAGGTACCTAACTGGTTTTCTTGGTTTCACTGGAGATGGCTGGTAATTACAGATATGCTTTGGTTATGTAACTATACTCCTATTATGTTAAATGTATGTGTGCAATTTAAGTAGTAGCTTAAAACCTATCCATGCTGAAGTTACTCTACAAGAAGATATGTCAAAGAAATAATCAATCTTCCCATGTTTTCTTCCGCCTGCTACTTCTATAGATTTTCTTCTTCCTTCCTAGTTACCACCCTTAAATAGAATTCGTGCCTCATATCAAATTTACCGAGTATCATAATTCTTCCAAGTGGTAAAGATACCTGAAGACAAATGCTGGGCATAGAAGCTACAGGGCATAAATATGCAAAGAAATAAAAAGCTAACCATTTCAAACAATAAGCTTCTCTCTCACTTACCAACTTTACATTTCCCTGTATGGCTCCGGAAGATGACTGGTTAGCCAGAGACGGGTAAGATTCCTCAGCAGAGGAACAACCTAAGACAGGCACAGTCACAGGGGGGTCATCAGGTGAGAAATTGGGGATCAACAGAGGTGAGGCTTAGAACCTCACCCCCCCTGTTCTGAGAGAAATCTTCTGCATATGTGGATGTTTTATTGCCCTTGTCTAGCTTGGATTAACACATAGTCTACAGGCACACACCTGATCATCTACATTTGTTCTCTTACAACACTAAACTATGTTTTCTACCTTTATCTTGTATCTACCTACCACTTCAGCATTTTATTAAAAATAATAATAATAATAGAGAAATGTGGTATTCACATATAAATCAAGTATAAAAATCAAATGAGTATTCATATTTGAAGTGACTGTTTATAGTTCATAATGCATGAGCAAAACCGAAAGTTTCTGTGATGACTGCCCTTGTAATGTTCACCATGTAACCTATTCATTATGTAAGAATTTGTTCTACATGTAAGAACTTGTTTGTTATGCCTCAGAAGATTGGAGACTGATGAAAATTAGGCTTGGGGTTAATTAATGATTGTGCATTGAGCATTGACTCCCCTATACAGAATTTTATTTTTGTTAACAACCATTTGATCAATAAATATGAGAGATGCCCTCACAAACAACAACAAAAAAAAGTACACACTTCCAATTGTAAAATAAATAAGTAACTGGGATGTAATGTATAGCATAAGGAATATAGTCAAAATATTGTAACAACTTGGTATGGTGATAGCTGGTACCTAGAATTATCATGTAATAAATGTTGAATCACTATGTAGTACACCTGAAACTAATGTAATGTAATACTTTGTGTCAACTACCTTTCAATAAAAAATAATTATCTACAAAAAAAAATTCAATTTGACATTAAAAAAGGACTCCAATAAGTATAATTTTATAATTATAAAATACTTTATAAATGCATATCTCTTGCTTTTCTTTCCTTAACTAATTTTAAAATTAATTGTAAACAATTTTTATGTATATAGAGTAGTTAGACCTATAACATACAGACATATAATATATTTCCCAATACCACAAAATAGATAGGTAGATAGAAACTATACTGGGTTAATGAAATGACTACAAGATGGCAACTTGAATCAACAAGAATAAATGAAGATAATCAGAGACAATAAGTGAGAAGGTTATTAACATATAAAAGCTATAAATATATATTTGTTCACCTTTCTTCTCAGCTTCTTTAAAATGCATAAAATTATGTCAAATAATTCCAATAACGCATTGTTGAATTTGTAGCAATTGTAGATATAATATGAAGCGTAATAACCACAAAGAGGGGAAAAAGAGAACAAAGCTATATAGAGGAATAATGTTTCCATATCTCACTAGAATTGTTTGTATAAATCTGAAGATGTTTTATGTAAGTTAATATGCATATGGTAAGCCTGAAATCAACTACTAAGGAAATAACTGATAAAATAAAGAAAATTAAAGAAATCAGTACATTCAATTGGAAAGTATTCACTTAATGCAAAAAAAAGCAGTCAAGGAAAAATAAAGAGGAAAAAATACAGAGATATAGGAAAGAAAAAGTAAACGGGAGATGTAAATCCAACTATATCAGTAATAACATTAAATTATTCTAATCATAAGATACATATTGTCAGGATAGAAAAACAAGATGCTACTATTTTCTTTTTAGAGGACACATAATTTAGGTTCAAAAGTACAAATAGGTTTAAAAAGTAAAGTATGAGAAAGAAATTTGCAAACAATTACAAAAATTTGGAGGGATAATAATAGAAAAAATAGGCTTTAAAACAAAAATGTTACCAGACATAAAGGAAAATATTTATAACGACAAAGGATCAATCCATCAGCAAGATATAACATTTATACACATATACCTGCCTAATAACAACATAAAATCCATGAAACAGACACTTCCAGAAATGAAGGAAAACATAGATAATTTAACATTAATAGTCACAGATTAAATACCTCACTTTCCAAAATTTATAGACAAGATCAACAATAGAAGATTTGAACAATTCTTTAAATAAACTAAACCTAGCAGACATCTATAGAATCTACACCCCAGAACAACAGACTATACATTCTTCTCAAGTGCATAGGGAACATTCTCCAGGAAAGATAATATGCTAATTCTCCACCCCCCAAAAGAACCTCAAGAAATTGAAAAGAATAGAAATAATATAAAGTATGTATTCTGAATAAAATGGAATAAAATTAGAAATAGTTAAAGAAATTTTAGAAACTCACATATATGTGGAAATTAAACAACACAGTCCCAATATCCGGTGGTCAAAAAGAAATCAAAAGGGAAATAGAAAATATTTTGAGATGAATGAAAATGAAGACACAATATCCCAAAGCGTGTAAGATGTAGCTTAAGTAGTGATTAGAGACAATTTAATATCTGTAAATGACTAAAAAAAAGAAAGAAACATCTCATACCAGTAAGCATCTTTTACCTTAAGACACTAGGAAAAGAAAAAGAAACCAAAATCAAAGAAATAATAATAATACTGTGGAAGGAAATAGTACAGATTAGTGTGAAAATTAATGAAATTCAAAAATTTTTAAAAAAACAATAGAGAAAATCAATGAACCAGATCTATTTTTTTTGGAAAAAATTTAAACGTTGGCAAACCTTTAACTAGATTGACTAAGGAATGAATAGAGATGACTCAAATTACTAGGATCAGAAATGAAGAAAGAACAGTACTAATGACCTTACTGGAAAAAATTATGCAATTCTATAAATAATTGTATACTAATAAACTTGTTAACTTAGATGAACTGGAAAAATCCCTAAAAACACACAAACTCCAGAAAGTGATTAAAAAGAAATAGAAAACTTGTGAATGTCTGTACCAAGTAGGTAGGAAGTAAAGAAAAAGGAGGTGGGCAGCAGGCAGAAAAGGTTAATCGGACCAGTTGTCCTCATCAAACTCAGACAGATGTAGTAGTCAAAAAATTTACCATAGAGAAAACTTCAGACCCAGATGGCTTCATAGGTTGTCTACCAAGCACTTAAAGAATTAATTCCAATTCTTCATAAGCTCACAAAAAATAAAGAGGGGAGAACACTTCCCATCGACTTCTATGAGGCCAGATTTACTCTGATACCAAAACTAGACAAATAATTCACAAGAACAGAAAACTACAGACCAATTTTTTAATGACTATGAATGTAAAAATCCTCAACAAAATGCTAACAAACCAAATCAGCAAAATATAAAAAGAATTATAAAACATGACCAAGTGATATTTATCTCAGGAATACAAGCTTGACCTAACATCTGAAAATCAATTAATGTAATAATACACTGTATCGATAAATTTAAAAAACAAAAACAAATGTTCATAATAGACACAGCATGCAAGAAAAATGCAGAGAAAGCATTTGACAAAATCTACCACTCTTCCATGATTTAAAACATTCAACAAATTAGGAAGAAAAGGAAACACTCTTAACCTGATAGAAGGTGAGTGCAAAAATGCACAGCAAATATCATACATAGCAGTGAAAAACAGGATGCTTTTTCTTAAGATCAATAACAAGAGAAAGATGTTCATTCTCACCACTTCTATTCAACATTATATGAGAGGTTCTGGCCATAGTAATGAGGCAAAGGAAAGAAAATAAAAAGCATACAGGTTAAAAATGAGTAGTAAAACTATGCTATTCACAGATGACATGATATTATTTATAGATAATCTTAAAGAATCCACTAAAAGTTGATTAGTTTTATAATGAGTTCAGCAAATTTTCAGGCTACAATATGAATATATGTAAAATCAATCATATCTTTGTATACTTGCAATAAATAATCTGAAAATTAAGTTAAAACATTTTCATTTATAATAGTATCAAAAATATGTAAGAATACATTTAGCAGAAGTGTAAGTTTTATATTATGAAAATTACAATGCATTGTGAAAATAAATGAAAGAAAATTTAAATGAATGGAAAAACATCCCATGTTCATGGATTGGAAGACAATATTGTTAAGATTGCAATATTCTCTACATTGACCTATCCCAGCTCACTTGTTTTTTAGAAATATCAGGCTGATCCTAAAATTCATACGGAATTACAGAGGACTTAGAATAGGCAAAGTGACCTTGAAAAAGAACAACAAAGCTGGGATACTCACGCTTCCCAATTTCAAAAATTATTATGAAGTAACACAGTAATCAAGTGATACTGGCATAAGGGTAGATGTGTAGATCAATGGAATAGACTTGAGAGTCGAGAAATAAATTAATGTATTTATGGTCAACTGATTTTTGACAAAGAAAACAAGACCATTTAATGGAGGAAGAATTGTGATTTTCAACAAAATGATGAGAAGTTGGATATCCACATGTGAAAGAAGGAAATTGTACCGTTATTATACCATATACAAAGAGTAAAGTTTTTTCAAAGATCTAAATACTATAGCCAAATCTATAAGAGTCTTAGAAAAAATACAAGGGTAACTCTACATGACTTCAGAAGATTTGGTGATGGATTCTATTTTTGACAACAAATATGAATAGCAAAAGAAAAAATTAGAAAAATTGGATTTCATCAAAATTAAGATCTTCTGTGCTTGAAGTGACACCAAATGCCTGCCTGAACTCTTTGATTCTTGTATGTAGTGCTTCTGTCCTCAAGAATCTGTCAGTCTGCATATTTGGATGCACAGAAAGTAGATCTAATATAAAGCATAATGAGGTCAATGCTCTTATAGAAGACCATAGAAGCTCATCAACAGAGGATGAGGAAACCTAGAAGACAGAAGGATTCTGCTTGTGGGGATGTGGTAAGGGTAATGAAGCAACTCTGAATTATGAGCAATGCTTGAAAAACAATTTTCTTTGACTCTTCTTATTTTCTGTTTTTCCAGTTTATAGTGATGAGAGAGAGAAAATTAATAATCATAAATGGATTAATGGAAATGTTGTATCCAGTTAATATCAGTGAATGATTTGACTCTCTTTACTGAATCTTAAAATATATTAAATGTATTTAAAAACAGCAATATTTAAAATAATATTGTACTTGAACAAAGATCAAGAGATAGATCAATTAATTCATTTGCCAGAAATAAATTTAAGAACATATGGAAATCAAGCATCTTTTAACAGTGAGGAAAATATAAATATTTAAATAAATGCTTAGAATAAGCATTTGGGGAAAAAAAACCCTTAAAGCTGGGTTTCTAATTTATCAGTGACAAAATAAATTCTTGGTGCATAAAACATCTAAACGCAAAACATTTAACCCATACAGTCCTTGAAAAAATGTAAGTAAATCTGGGGCAAAGAGAAAACCTTTTTTTCTAAATTACTCATTTTATTGTTTATTTTGCTGTGTAGAGATTTTTAGGTTGACATGGTCTCATTTGTTTATTTTTGCTTTTGTTGTTTGTGTTTTGGGATCATATCCGAAAAAAACATTACCAAGACCAATGCAAAGGAGATTCATCCCTATGTTTTCTTTAAGGAGTTTTATGGTATCAGGTCCTAAGTTTTAAGTCCTTAATCCATTTCACATTATTTTTTGTGAGTGGTATGAGATAGGGGTCTTAATTCATTTTTCTGCAGGTGGTTATCCTATTCCCATGTTCCCAGCACTATTTGTTGAAGAGACTGTCCTTTCCCCATTGAGTATTCTTGGCCCCCTTGTCAAATATCAGTTAACCATATATGTGAGGGTTTATTTCTGGGCTCTCTGTTCTGTTCCATTAGTCTGTCTATTTTTATAATATACCATACCATCATTAATAATGATGTATTAATAAATATAGTCATACTAATTGCTGTAGCTTTGTAGTATAATTTTAAGTCAGGAAATGTGATGCCTCTGACCTTGTTCTTCTTTCTCATGACTGTTTTGGCCTTCAGGGTCTTCTGTAATTCCATGCAAATTTTAGGATTTTATTTTCTCTTTCTGTGAAAAATACCATTGGAACTTTGATAGAGATTGCATTGTATCTATAAATGTTCTTCCTATTTCAGCATTCATTGTCATGCTCTGGAGCCTATTCTCTGTAGTGCAGGCAGACTAAGCCTTTAAAATTGAGTCAGATTTACTGCTCAAAATGTCCCAGTGGCTTTTCCCATTACAGCCTACAAGGATCTAACTGGTTTAATACCTGCCACTTCTCTGACCTCATCTGATACCACTTACCCTTCACTCTCTGCTAGACCTTTGGCCTCTTTGCCATTGTTCAGACACAGCATAGTTCTGACTCACTTTCTGTTTCCCTGATTGGAAGGCCATTCCCTCACTTCCTTCTGGAATCTGATTATGCTTTCGGAGAGACCTTTCTCGATTCTTTATAGAAACAGGTGGCCCCCTACTACCTAATATTTTTTTACTCTTTCTGCTGCTTATCCTTTGCAAATATCGGAATCACCTCACATGTACACAACTTTTTGTCAATTTCCCTCCACTAGATTGTAAACATTTTAATCCTTTGTTATCTCCAGTTCCTAGAAGAGGGATTGATTGGCACAGTATAGGTACTTAATGATAAATAGATAAGGGAATAATACTTTAATAATAAAGTAATAATTTTTAACTATAACAACTTTAAAAAATTTTATAAAAGCAGTGTAAGTGAATTGAAAGACCAACATTAAATCAGGTAAATTCTTTTCAACCTCTTTGATAAACAAGGGTGATTTAATACACAAAGGTTATATATCCCTTAGGAAAAGACCAAAAATACATACAAAACTAGTAAATTCAGAGAAAAAGCAATGATGATGGTAAAAAAAAAAAATATGATAAAATCTGCAAACTCACTAGTAATCAGGAACATGGAAATAGAAAAACCATTTCTCAGCAGTAAGATTAGGGGACATTAAAAAAAAATTTAACTGTCAGCACGGTTAACAATGGTGGGCAAATAGGAACAGTCATACGGTCCTGGCATCAGGACATTTTGGTGAACTAGGTTGGAAGGCAATAGGAAATATTTAATAGCATTTTAAAGGTTCTTCTCTTGCACTTTTAGAAATCTTTATGAGTGTAAAACTCACACAGGTACACAGCACTTCCATGACATAAGTCCATCTTGTTCTTTGAAATAGTAGAGACATGAAACCAACTTAAATGTCCAAATGATGAATCCATTTCCTGGAATAACATGCTGGAACATTTATTTGGGCCTCTGTTCAAATATTCCCTCCCATTCTTGATCACACTACTTAATGTACCCTCTAGTTTTTGTTTCTCAATGTGTGAGGAACATTTAATAAAAGATATTATTATATCTATCAATACTTTCATGAAATGGTAGTCATAATATGCTGTTAACAGGAAAAAAAAATCAGCTACCTGTAAGAATATAAACCAATCTATGGACAATGGACTCAGAGCAGTAGAATGGGGAACTTTTGCTTTATACCACATTGAACTGTTTGATTTATTTTTTTAATAAGGAGCATGTCTTTATCTGACACTTTAAAAAAACCAAGAACAACAAAATGTTGATCTTACCTTTAAAACAGAGAGCAAAACTTATAATTACTGATATCATTCAGTAATTTCACATTGGGGTTGGTATTTTGGATTATAATTTTATTCCATTACATTTTCTCTCTGGAGAATCAAGGAATGGGGGAGTGCATGGCACATGAGAGGGTGTGTGAGTACCCAAAAATGTATGTGTATGTGAGAAGATGCCTTTCACTCTATTCCCACTTCGAAGCATGGGGCATTTGGGGTCCAGACAGAGAGGTATGGGTAGGGGAAAGGAGCACCCTAATTTTTCAATGTTTTATTCCTACAACCAGTCTCCTGCCTGCCATCACCATAAAAGCAGTATTTATTTTTTTATTATATTTTAAATTTTAAAAAACATTTTTATTTTGGTATCATTAATATACAATTACAGGAGCAACATTTTGGTTCCTAGACTCCCCCCATCACCAAGTCCCCCCCCCACATACCCCATTACAGTCACTATCCATCAGCACAGTAAGATGCTACCGAGCCACTACTTGTCTTCTCTGTGTTGTACTGCCTTCCCCGTGCGCCCCCCCCCACATTATGTGTGCTAATTGTACTGCCCCCTTTCCCCCTTATCCCTCCCTTCCCACCCACCCTCCCCAGTCCCTTTCCCTTTGATAACTGTTAGTCCATTCTTGGGTTCTGTGAGTCTAAAAGCAGTATTTTTAATAGGAAAAGCTGACAACATGTCAGTATTGCAATAAGGCCCTACTTAGATTTAGGAAACAGGTATTGTAATGCACGTTTTCTCCATATTGCTATTCTGCTCTTACATAGAAGAAACTTACTTCATGCCAATGCACACTGTATTCTTAAGACAACTTTAAAATATGGAGGATTTAATGTGAAATTTCATATTCCCTTAACTCCTTCCGATATCTGAATAGGACCTTTGAAATGCCCTTTAGGTAAGGAGACAGATTTGAAAACTGTAACAAGTTAGAAAAAGTAGGTAAGAACTTTACCACATTTGTTTCTATTATTATGACTGTTAGTAAGTTAATAACAACCATTATTTAACTAGTATTTATTAAGTGTTCAAATTATACCAGAAACTGTTCCAGGTGGCTTATATGTATGTATACTCAATATATGTATAAAGTATTTAGAACGATGCTTGGTGCATATTAAATGTTCATACATATTAACTCCTATTATTATATACAAGGAGGTGAGAATTGTTAATATTGTACATTGGAGATAACCTGAGGCGCTGAGAGTTACATAACTTCCCTAATGTCACACAGTGAGCATGACATTACCAAGATCGGAACCAAGGTAGACTGACTCCTGAGTTCCTTATAACGTTAATTCTGTACTTTCTCTCTGTAAAATAAATTTAACCTGTTAGACTGTGTCATGTAAATGATCCATATCATGTATTCCTTAAATTTAGGTGGAGGCTGCAAAACACTGAGAAAAATCAGTTCATGTGCTGTATTGTGTCAGAAAATTCCAAAGAAGCCAGAATTTAGCCCTTCTAAACCTGAGAAAATATGATTTTAACCCAAACATGAAAAGTATTCTTGTGTGTGGTGTAAGAAAGTAGAGTCGAAGTATAACAGAGCTTTGCTGCCCAATAGTCTGTAATTGCAAAAGAAAGGACTGGAGTGTTTTTCGGCTGGTGGATTGTAATTACCTAATTGAATATTAATTCCGTCTGTCTTCCTTTGAAGGATGTTTCATCTTTTGCTTTACTCCTCAGTGGTACATCCAATTACTGAAAATGGGATGGGCCCATTCAAAAAAAAAAAATCCAATTCCCAGCATTTACACTAACTGTTGTCATTGAAACTGAGCACCGCAGAAAACCAAAACGACGAATGGGGCATGTTAATACAGCTTTTAAAATACCTGCCATCTCAGTATGTTGAGCAATAGGAAAAACAGGGAAAACATATTTCAGGGTTTTGGTTTGCTTCCCCAGAACTGAGACTGCTGAAAGGGGAGAAAGTTTGGGATAAGTTAATTGTACTCGTCAGTTCCATTCTACCTCATTTTGCGACATGCACAGAGGTGGTACAAGGCTCATATATCTATTGGACACTGTTCCACAGAAAGTGCTGAGGTCCGCATGCTCGCTGCCCATCTGAACTGAAACAACATTATTCACAATGGACACCTTCTTCCTCTGACATGATTCTGTAATGATAACGGAACCTTTGGTATAGAACTCCCCACACCTAAGGCAGCCAAATGTCAAAGGAAAGAAAAACAAGAGGCCACTTTAGCATTTAGAATAAGGTGTTACAAAATCCTTCAGGAAAAAAAAACATCTCTCCAGTAGAGTCAGACTAGAAGAGACAGTATTTGCTTTCTATCACGTTTGCGTTTATGTTTTATGGGACAGTGGAAATATGCCCAATTATTAAACCTATACACAAAGAGTTTCCAGAAGCTTTCTTATAGATTCCAGTGGCAAGATGTATAAGAGAGACATATTATTTACTTAATATTTTTATTGATGCTCCACAGTTTTACAAACTGTAGAGAGAATATTTTACTTTATCATTTCTATTGAGATGCTGCCATTTTGAAGGAACTAGATCTATCTTGATGTTTTACTTACTGTTCAAACCCCCAAGCAAACACAGGCTCTTAGAGAATCCTCTTTTGGATTTGCCACACTTTAATATACCATTCTGTGCCTTATTAGCCAAACTTTTCTAAACATTAGAGGATTTAGTTCTTTGTATGTCTCAGGATTGCGTATTTTACTATTTCAACTCTCTCTCTTTTTAATGAGTATGTATGACTACCTTGATGTGAAACTTCCTGTACGTAGGGATCATGCCTATTATATCTTCTGTACAGGAGACAGCACAGTTCTTAATATATGACTTCTGATGATGCTAAGGCGGGGTAGGAGCATGACACCAAATTAAATGTGACCAAATAGTTTCAGAATTGAAGAGGCTTGCTTCAGCTTATGTTCCTCTTATGTTATGTAGGAGAAGCAATGGTTAAGATCATGGCATACAGGTCAAGTAGTTGTAGTTGCTAAGGGTCAGGGCTGGATATGATAACAAAGATGTATCATTTTTTCCTTTTATTAGTATCTGTTAGATTTATCTTTTACAGATATCTCAAGATCTTATTCTGAAATCCAGTATGTTTGATAACTCTGTAAACTTTGTGATATCTTGAAATCCAAGAAATATGTCCTTTTCACATCATGAAATGGAAAAAAATGTGAGTGAGGGGTTAATAGAGTAGCAGAATTCTCCTCTGAATGTTGTCAGTCCATTTTTCTGTATTTATGTTGAGGTTTGATTGTTCAACTATCACCTAATTGCTTTGTCAGTCAGCCCTTCTTGTTTCTGCCTTAACAGTTGTTCAAATATCAGTTAGAATCAGCGAGCTTTATGCTGTGATGACTAACAACCCTAAAGTCTCAGTAGCTGTGTCATTTTCCTTTTGCTGCCTGCAGTTGACTACCAATTCGGAGGCTTATAACATTGATTATCTACAGTTCTATTGAGTGAGAAGTATGGATTTAGTTGACCAGAGTCTTTTGCTGAGGATTTCATGGGGCTGCAAACAAGACATCAATCAGGCTGTATTTCTTTCTAGAGTTGGAGCCCTCTTCCAGGTTCATGTGGTTGGTCATGTAATTCATTCCCAAGATTATAACATGGGGGGCCCAGCTTTTTCTCGAGGTGCCAGGAAGTGGATACCCTTAGGACCTAGAGATCTCACATAGTTTCTTACCATAATGTCTGTTTCTTAGGCAGCTAATGTCATAGCAACTTCCATCCTCAGGGCCAGAAAGGGAGCATCTCCTGCCTGCCACAGTGGTTTAACAAACCAAGGGTTTATATGCTTTTGCCTACAAGTCTGTGGCAGTTTTGAGTAACTGCAGAGCAGCTTTCCTCGAGGTGGAGACTTGCCATCCTGGCTACCTCAATCTCATAACATTTCATCTCAGCTCAAGATCACGATCACGATGAGCCAACGGTGCTGGACAGGCTTGCGCCAAGAGTTAAGATGGTCACATTCACTTATAACCAGTTGGCCCAAACTAGTCACAAGTCCCCACCTAGCTGCAAAAAGGATAGGATATGTAATCTTCCCAAATGCCCTAGAGGAAAGAGATTTGGTAAATAATCTAGCACAGTTGTCCTAATAATTTTCTTAAATTTTTGATGATACATGTATGAATTTATTTTATGTATATATACTTGCTACAGGCTGAATTGTGTGCCCTCGAAATTCACATTAAGGCTTTAACCCACAATGTGACTCTAGGAAATAGGCTTTTAAAGAGGTAACTGTGAGAGTATGAGGTCCTAAGGGTGGAGGCCTAATCCAGTAACTGGTGTCCTTTCAAGAAGAAGGGGCACCAGGGCTGCACATGCGTAGAGGAAAGACGGTGTGAGGACACAGCCAGAAAGCGTCCATCCGCAAGCCAGTGAGAAGGAGGCTTCAGGAGAAACAGACCTTGTGGTCCCCTTGATCTTAGACTTCCAGTCTCCAGAACTGTGAGAAGTACATTTCTATTGTTTAAGTCACCTAGTCTATGGTACTGTTACAGCAGTTTCAGCAAACTAATAAACTAATACAACACGAAGGAAAAAGAAATACAATTTGTGTAATATTTAAAGCTTTATAGCCTGCTTCCACCCATTTGCTTATTGATGTGGGTAGCCAGCCTGTGAATTCTTTGCTTGATTTTTGATTTCCATTCTACAGATCAGGAGGAGGAGGCTCTAAGAGGAAACGGAACTTACACAAAGTTATCTAGTTAGCTAGCGTATCAAACATAGTACAATATTTTACGTTGTATTCTGGGGTAATTCAAATTTTCAGTAATGAGTTCTCGTTGGCAAAACTGGTTACTTAAGAAGCCTATAAACATTGGCCTTTGGCCATGGAAGGATGTGTGAACTAAGCTTGCTGCCTTAGGTTTATTAAGATTTGCCCCATGAAAACTTCAGTTTAATTGGAAATTCCAATGCAGCATTTATTTTAGCAACTGCTGCCTGGAGTTTAACTATGTTTTCAAATTTTCTGTTGTCTTGGAAAACAGTATTTGAGGCAGCTAATTATAGCAACAATATTTTCTAGTGCTGTTATTAGGGGACCTATGTTAATGGCCAGGTCTCTATGAGTGGAATATCCAGGGATCTCAGTTTGGACAGTTAATGTTAGTAGAATTGTAAATATGACTGGGAGAGTGAATTCCTTTTCTGAAGTAGGGATGATTGTTTAAATAATGAGGAAATTTCCCCCACCCCCATTAGAGTGTGGTCTTGTTAAGTGCATTCTTCCACAACGTGGGCAATCACTAGTTTCCGTGGTACATTTAACATAATTAATGTATGCATTTGTTTTATTTGCAAGGATCCTTTCTCTTTCTTCTTTGTTCAACACAAACCATTCTCACCTTCATACCTGTTTTCTTTATTGGCAACTAACAGTTGTCCTTAAAATATACTTTAGTTCATTGCATATTCAGAGCATCAAATTTCCTAAAATGCACAAAACTTTCTTTCCTCATAAATAGCATTTTTTCATTATCTTTTTCTTGTTGCCTGAAATAGTTTGATCTATTTTGCCCAATGTTTTTAATACCCGTATTTAGTGTCACTCATCTATAGTTTTCTGGAGATTTCTAACAGCCTTACAGCTGAACTCTTCTGATCCATACCACTGTCTCTCAATCTTATTTTCCATGAGAGTTGGGTCTGTTTCATCTAATTATGATAGAAGTTCACTTTCTATTCCTTGCTGCCATCACCATAACAAACCATTCCCAGTCACTGTGCCGTCTGGTTGAAGATTCAGTTAGCCGTGTCCCACCCCAGAATGTCATCTGGGGCACCAATCCAGACTCAGGTTGGAAGGCCTATCAAAGCTCTCATCTCTTGCTGCACTCTGAGCTGATGACACTCTCAAAATTCCTCTAAGAGATTCAGAAAGTGATTAGACACTATTTTCCAGCGAGGCCTATGGGGGTTTGTGTGAGGGAGAGTTTGCTATAGGTTAACAGACTGTGCAGTGCTCATGAAAACATATGCAAAACTGCACATGCAGGTTTTTTTTTTCTTAAATAAGTGCCCATTAAAAATATCTGATAATTAATGAGGAAGGAAGGTAGCACAGTGTGGATGGTTTGACAATATTGGAGTTAGGTCATTCATCTGTGGAGCAGTGATATTCACCTCCTTTCTCCTTTGTTTCAGAGATGTAGAGTTCATATTTCACTTCTTATTTTAGACACTCTCTCAAGCATTATTTTAAACAAGCATCCAGGGTAAAGAAAGTCACCATTCTTTGATGATGAATTCATAATGAAGGGAATTCTCTTTCCAAATGGACTTCTGTAAAGCACCTTTCCCCTGAAACTAATGCTCCTAAGCATGTGGGTGAACCAGTTAATGGATGTTAAATTATGTTGTAATGTAGAGACATGGCCCATGTTTATGTGACACTAGTTTACTTTAAAACACTCCCTGCTGACCTTTGCAAAAATAATACAATAGCAACTGGAGATTAATATTTACAGTAGGTGGACATAGGTCTGAAGTGCTAATTCCCCAACCACTGTTTGTGAAATGTCCTGTTTCTGGGATCTGTATTTTCACAGGCTTCCTCAGGCAGGAACAAGCAAGATTGCAAAGTTCAACAAGGCAATTTCTTCCTAGAGAACAGACAGTACCTGCAGCCCCAAAATGGCAGGAATCACACAGACCAGGTTACTGAAAAAAAAAAAAGGTCACCGATGTGTCCTATGCTAGGGCCTACACTGAAACTGCTAGCTACATTTGAAGAGAGTCTGAAAATATGTAAACTCAAGGAGCATCTATCATCTCAGTGAAAAGCCTGTAAATAGTACTACTTGGTACGTCTCTATTAAAAATGCTCTTTGAATAATTTATTGTATTTGATGGTGACTGCGATCTTTGCAATGGTGGCTATCTTGCTCTTCGGGCCTTATGTATTTGTGAGTTGTGAGGGAAATATTTTAAATCAAAGCCATAAAGTAAGCATAGTTAGAGAGCTAACATGAGGGTTTTTACTTCATTTACATTCATTACATATTATGAGTTTAATTACCTTCCTCAAATAATACCGGTATGAAGGAAAGAAGCTGAAGAAGGCGTACTTCTGTGATGATTTTATTGATTGTGAGTGATGCATGGCATCAACATTTCATAGTGAAGAATCATGGTTTTGTTACATCAGGAAAATTAAATTGGGAGAGTTATTTTCTTTCCCAGTGATAGTGGCAGTTAGAATATTTCACCTGTAATGAGATGTGTGCGTTATGTGCCATCGTGAACCACGGCTCAGCCATTAAATATATGTAAATGAAGAGGAACACACGAGAGCCGGGGCATAATAACGTGCAGAACAGAGCAATGGATCCTGGAAAGTGATTAATTTATTTGATGATGCCTCAAGTGAGGAATTTTAGGTCACAAATGAAGTGACAGAATGACAAATTACCATTTTAAAGAATTTACTGGGCATCATTACTGAACAATTGTCAGGTAGTTTATGGTGGCTGAGAAGATGGTATAAATATAGATCTTTTCCTTATCTGAGATGAATTATTAATCACCTTTTTAAAAATCTTTGTGAGTGATGGTTGGCTGTCTGATTGGAAATAATGTGTTCTACAATTTTAACTAAATTCTAATATGATATCTAACAGGAATCTTTACAATTAAAGTCTCAGTGGAGAATGGTAGGAGGTTTACAGTCAATTGCAGCTTTAATGTGATAGAAGAGGATGAATCCACTAGCATATTTCAATAGATTTCCTTAGGTATATTATCCCTGCTGTGATGTTATTCAAATGTTTACAGTTTATTTTCATTTGAAAAATGACATTCAGATACTTAAATTGTTTTCCTTGGTTTATTAGTTAATGAAAATGAAATTCTAGTAATTACTATAGTTTTGCAGCCTGCCACATTACTTAAAGTGTAGTGACTGCCTTTGTCAGTGGCATTATAAATGTCATCTTCCTAGGTTTTGTTCAATTTCTGTTTGCTTTATCTATATGATGTCCTTTCTCTGTCTATATGTCACTGTGTCTAATACCAGTTGCAACTGGACTGGGGAAGACCAAGTTAAAACTTGAAATAAGGATGTTTTCTCAAGTTTCTTTGTGTGTTTTAATAATTACAGCATGCACTAACCTACTTTGTACACAACACTAACAATTAAAAAAAAAACTTTATGGAGTACAATATGGGGAAAAATCCAAACACATTTGAAAATGTCTGTTTGTGTCGGGCCACTTAAGCCAGAGTATCCCTCTATTCATGGATGATCAGCCCCTTAGATCAAATGTATTTGCTATTATCAATTTTTTTAAATAAGGATTAAAGACAGGAATTGTTTTTTAAACAGCGTATGCTAGTTAACTAGCAGAGTGGACATGTCTAGCTTATTTTTGACAAGCTTATTTTTAAAGTAAATAAAGAGTTGCTGTTTTGATTTTTAGATAAGAAGGCCCTAAATGACCATCTTTCACCTGGTAGAAAGCTTCAGATTTTGCTCCTTTTTCCCTGTTATGTGCACCTCGTCATGTTAATCTTGATTCATTCTGAGAGTATATGAAAAATTTAAATAAGTATTCCCTGTGTTACCCATGACATCTTACATTGCTGAACTGGCAAGAAATTTAAATCTTGAACGAACATACATGCTACTTTTCACCTCATTTTGCCTTCATTTTTTTCTCTCCTCAGCCTGGGTAGTCAAATTTCACTGAATCTATCTGTCATTGAAAAAAGAAAACAAAAAGAATGGTTTTCTTTTAATTGCAGGTCGAGTCTTCAGTTGGCACACTGTGGTTGGGGACCTCCCGGCTGCCACTTCTGCGTGGTGCCTTCCTTGTCCCCCAGAGAAGCTTTGGTTTCCCCTGGTGTGCTTACTGGTACACGTCAAGTCAGTTCCCTCCAGCAGTTCTCTGTTAGAAATGACCCTCCCCTTTCACTTTTCTTTTGTTTTTGCTTGCCACAGAAAACAGAAACATCCAAACAAATGGATGAAGGAAGGCATGCCACGCTAAGGAAAATTCAAATCCTGTAGGAGGTGCGGCCGGGAGGTTGGACTTGTTGAACCTCGCAACAGTTCTGGGTGATCGAGAATGTACTGGAGGTGAGATGAACTGTTTTCTGTGAACTGATTCCTTCTGCCACACTTTAAGTACCTTTCGACTCTGCCGGCTTACATCAGCTGCCAGGGGCAGTTGCAAAAACGAGATGAAGATGTCCTTGACTCCAAAATGTTGAGAGCCAAAGAAAAGATTCCTAAGTAAAATAATGAGGAATCGATTTTAAGTGGACTTACATCATGGGAAAAGAGATGTTGTATGCAGCGACTAGACCATGATTTTTGGCTCCTTGCAGCCTCAAGGTTATGACAGAGGAAGAAGAGGAACACATGATTAATTGAAATGTCAGTGACTGGTCATTGTGTGCCAAACATATAACAAACTGTGTGCCCTTAACAGTCTTACAAACTGATGAGCAGTTGGGCTGTAGAAAATGTCCAAACATGTCTTGTAATTCTACAGACTGAGATTTATGATGATTTTGTAATACCAAAATGACTTAGTTATGTTCACTTCTTTTCCTTTCAGGGTTGCTGGATTCCAGAAGCAGCATTTCCCCAACTGACTTCTCCCCTCCTGATCCCTGCAGTAGCAGTCCTGCTGTCACAAGGAAAGCCAGCCACAGAGCTCCAGACACCTTCTCCCCACTTTCTATTTTCCTAATACTTCGTTGCAAAAATTTTCAAATCACAGAAAGTGAGCATCCATGTACCTTGATTCTATCATTTTACTATACTATACTCTACTAGATTTTGTCACATACCTATCATCAATTCATCTGCTCTGATTTTTTTTCAGCAAATACCAGTTTTGCCTGATTTATGACTTCATATAACATGGAATTATACAGTGTGTACTACTTGGTGTCTGGCTGCTTTCACTTTGCAAACATTTTTGAGATTCATCCATGTTGTTACATGTATCTGTATTTTTTAAGGCTGAGTACAATATGCTGCAGTTCATCAGTCTATTGTATTAGTGGCCAGTTGGGTTATTTCTAGTATTGGGGTATGAATAAACCCACTATGGGTGTTCTTTTTATGGGTATAGGTTTTTACTTGTTTTGGATAAGTATCTATGAGTAGAATGGCTGGCTCATGAAGTGTATGGTTGTTATAAAAAATTGGTAGAGTTTTTTACAAAATCATGGTGCTACTTTACATTCCCATCAACAGTAAGTAAGCATTTTTGTTGTTTAACCTGTGGACGACATCTGGCGGTGTCAGGCTTTTTACTGTAGGCTGCCTTGCATTTTTACTTCTCTCGTTTTCTCTCTTCTTTTCTGTGTCTTCAATCACTCGCTTCCTTCATGATTTTTTCAATCAGCCTTCAAATTTGCTCTGATATTTTCCTCCTTGAAAAACAAAGCAAAACAAGAATTATGACCAAATGTCTCCTGCCAGCTACCAAATTACATCCCTACTTTCTTGGGCAACTAAGCTTCTCCACTTAATCAACTGAGCTGCCTCTGCTTTTTTCACTTGAATCTTCCTGATTTCTAGATTGTGGGATTCCTTATCTCTTGGTCCTTGGCCCACTTATGTTCTAGGTATTCAGTTTCTCCCTAGAGAATAATGTTGATTCTTATGACTTTCAAATCAATCTCTGTGCCAACAATTCTCAATATTATATCTTTGACTTGGACTTTCCTTTGGGTTTCATCTGCTTGCTTTACATTTCCACATGCGTCAATGATTCTGACATCTCAAAGTCACCATATCTGATTTTGATCTGTGTTCTTCCGACTATGCTGTTCTTCCAGGATTCTCAATCACACTGCTGGGATTGTGAATTCCCTCTTCTTGTCTGAGAAAAAAAATCTAATAATTTAAAAACCCAGTTAAACAAACTAAGATCTATATTTTAGAGAAAACATAAAAATAATCTAAAAGGAACACCTAAAATGTTAATATCTACAAAGAAATGATATAATACTTAGACTGAATTAAGAATCGATTTTTCAATACTTGGCATATGTAGCTACAGTTGTCCATAATGGAGAATTTAAAGGTTTATTGCATTTATATCACAAAGGAAGAAAGGTAAATATGAATAAGTTAAACAATTATATTCAGATAATAGAAGAAGAACAAAAGAAAAAGATCAAATAAATAGAGGATGAATGAAATGAAGGTCAGAAAAGTATAAGATAGAATTGATGTAAGAAATAAAACAACAAGTAGCATGAGCAAAAGGGGATTGTAGGGGAAGGGTCTTAACATTGTCTAGTTGCATATTATGAGAATTTAAAGACTCTAGATTGCTTTTAAAGATGGAAGAATATTATAGACAGAATTGTGTTTCCCCAAAATCCATATGTTGAGAACTTACCCCCAATGTGACTGTACTTAGAGTATTTAAGGAGGAATTAAAGTTTAATGATGTCATAAAGGTAGAGTTTTAATATGATAGAAATGATGTCTTTGTAAGAAGAGGAATAGACCCGGAGGTCTCTCTCTACCTGTGCCCAAAGAGGTCACGTGAGCACACAGCAAGATGGCAGCCACCTACAGGCCAAGAGAAAGGTCTCAGCATCTTGCCAGCACCTTGATCTTGGACTTCCCACCCTCAACAACTGTGAGAAATAAATGTCTGTTGCTTAAGTTGTCAGGCCTATGGAATTTTTTTATGACAGCCTGAGAAGACCGGATGGCTGGTGTATACTGGAGAAACTGATATGTCAGTAGATGTTGGTGTATTTCAATGTCTTTAAACATCCTTGATAAACTACAGATAAAGTGAGATAGCTGCTAACAATCAAAAACATCCAATTCATATTGAGTATTACTAATATATAAATAATATGTTATTTAAATACTTA
Organism: Manis pentadactyla; assembly: GCF_030020395.1. Taxonomy (NCBI): domain Eukaryota; kingdom Metazoa; phylum Chordata; class Mammalia; order Pholidota; family Manidae; genus Manis; species Manis pentadactyla. The sequence continues at coordinate 16,348,256 of NC_080026.1, forward strand.
ATATTAAGGTAATAACAAGGAAATAGAGACATTCTCACTAAAGTCATAAACTAAGTGCGGAGAACTACCCTCACACTAACTTGACCTTCTTAGGCACAATTTGTTTGTTGCTCTGAGGCATAGTGATTTTCAAAAAAAAAATTTAAATATGATTATATACCTATACAATTTTAGATGTCTAAAAGGACACTCATTTGGTTAAAAATAGAATATTTAAAAGGTAGCTGAATAAGAATGTTTAAAATAATATATTAATTTCTATGCTACATGTACCGAGGATAGAAAAACTGAAAAAAAAACAACTTTATTTTATTAGGATGTAATGCCTGTTCTTCTAAAAGGTAAGTAAAACAGAAAACTGCATGCCACTATCATTTATGAAATACATATGAAACCTTATATAAAACAGTAGCTAATTTAGTGCAGCATATTAGTTTAAATAGTCCAAAATAACCAAACATATTCATTTTGAAAATATGAGTATTATATTAGAAAATCTATTAATGTGATACAATGTATTAATTACTTAGAGGAGATAAACTACATTATTGTCTTCAGAAATACCAAAGTGGCATTTTGGGTTTATTTAGCATATACTCCTGAATTTTTCAAAATATCTTTTTATCACAGAAACTCCTCCCTGCCCCAAATCTTGTGCTAAACTTTCCAAGAATATTGGTTTGTCTTCTATTTAGATAGCCTCTAAGTTTCTCTGTTATGTTCACTATCTTCTAGTATTGTTAGATAAAGGAGAGTTAAGTAATTTAAATAGTTTGATACTGGTATAGGAATAGTAAAATACTGATACTGTATGTTGAAATTTTATATATGATCAAGGAAGTTTAAAATCACTAAGAAGGGCCTTTCCTAATAAACAGTATTGGGACAGTTGATTTAGCAATTTGGAAAGTGATGTAGTTTCACTGTTACACCTTTTGTCCAAATAAATCCCAGGTATGTAAAAAATATATTGATAAAATTAAAATTAAGTCAAGACATCAATAGGAGGAACCATTTGGCATTAGGAAGATAAAATGTCTCTTATTTAGAAGGATGAACAACCTTTTAAAATATACAAGGAGAAGTAAAAACCATCAGTAAAAAAATATTGGTGTCTTTGATGACATAAATGTAAAAATGAAAGTGTGTGTCCATAACTAAATTAAAAGAACAGTGATAATATTGGGAGATGTTGCTGCATATTTCACACATAAACTATTGATAATGTCAATATTATAAAGCTTTTACACCATCACCAAGAGGAGTAGAAAGTTTTCTATGTGCAGATAATGGATGAAAGAATGAATAGAGAGATACAGATAATCTATGACATGCAAAAAGTATTCACAGGATTACATCCCCAATTGAGATATGTTTCCTCATCTCAAATAAACTAAGTTAAAGAAAAAAGGAAAAATTTCTCCTACCTAGTGAAGTTTGAGTAAGTTGTGGGGCAAACTCTTACACCCCAGATGGACTGTAAAAACATGCAGCATTACTAAAGCAGAGGTAAATTTGGAAGTGCAAACTAGAGTCTTTAAAATATCCCTTATCTCATTGACCAATTTCAATTAAGGAAAAAAAAATTGCAACATATGTTACAGTAATTCCAATTTTAGGAATGATCAAGATATATGACAAGATCTACTTATGAAAATGCTCACCAGGGCATAGTTTATAAAAGCTAAAATCACATTTTTATGGTCAAACAATATTTTGGTTAAATATACTGTGGAAGGTCTGCAAAGGGATACTATGCAGCAATTCAATGTAGTCATTATAAGAAGCTTTAAAATCTTGGGAAATTCCAACAATATATTTTCACCAAAATACCCCATAGAATTTATCTCACAGTTAGTAAGAATCAGGAAGATATGCATGTATTGTACATATACACAAACTCCTGCATAGACAAGTCCCTGTTCCTGCCGCCTCTTCCAGACGGGTGCCTCATCATTCTGTTCTTACTATGTTGCTGTACTCTTTCTCTTCCGTTCTTCTCTTCCAGATGACAACCACTTCCAATTTTTCTTTAATCCACTCCCTCACTATCTCCTCACAACGTCTCTTTCATTTTCCACTCTCTTTCTGTTTTCCTCCAGCTATTGGATACATGCTTTGAATTCCTCTAACTTTTTAATGCAGCATGTTTCAGTCTTCCTTTACCTTCTGCCCTCTCCTTCTAGAACTTTCCCTTTAAACAGATATGATCTTCGAAGGAACCTTCTCCTAACAAAGAGCCAAATATTTTAATATAAATTATACACTTTCCAAAATATGAAAGACAGATGCAGTGTCAGGATTTATTATCAAATATTTAATAATGTTTTTTTCTTATTGTGTCTGCATAGAAAACTATGCTAAAGCAAAAGACACAAATGCAGCTATATTATTTATAAAGATGTTCATTTAAGTGTTTTTTATCATCTGTAATATATTTTAAAATATAAAGTAATCTAAAAATCCTTCATTTAATTAATAGGCACATTTTATGACTTGTTATAATTACATTATAAACTAATATATATTATGTTATCTGTAATCATAGATAATATATTATTGTGATGTAAATAAATGCACATTATTACTGGTATAGATAACATGATGTATGTGTATGTGTGTGTATACATATGTGTAAATATATGCACATACACACCAATATACACACATATACTGATAAGCATGTGTTAATTCAAACAGATTAATCAACTGATCTGGGCCTAAGACTTTCTAAAGTTTCTCACATTTAATATGTAACTCAGACAATTATTACCATCAGTCAAGTTTGGAAAACATCAATTAGTTTAATAAGATTAACTTTCATCTGAAATATAAAGGAGACTAGCTGCTCTGAGAAGTCTGCAAATTGGGAGGAAAGGCAGGGAGAGGGCTCAGCAATGGGGAAGTGACATAGGGCATGTGACCATATTAGGTACTTGAGCACATAAAGAAAACGACATTTTGAAATGGAAAATGGTGCAGAACAGATATTTACCAAAACATGTTATACCTTTTAATTTTTTCCTTAGAATGGTGTGCAGGCCTCCTTTTGTTCCTCTCTCATACTCTTTGTCTGTAATATTCAGATTTCAGATCAGTTCTACAGGATTGATTAACTAGTCCTTTTTTTTTTTTTTAGGAGAGCAAGGTACAGGCTTTTATTTAGAAATAAAGTGAGAGAATAGAGCTCCTGGCTCACGCCAGGAGGGGACAAGAGAGCCCCTAAACTAGTCCTTTTTTGTACAAATAATCTACTGCAGGACATCCTGGTCTTATCTACAACTATAAAATTATTCTATGTAGAGTACATTTTAAAGTTTGAAGGGTTCTCAGCAATGGAAGCACAGTCAAGTTTAAGTTGATAACCTCCTACAACTTCATTTTTATCATACAATTAATTTTAACTATCCTTCTCCTTCTAAAAATTTGAGAATATGTACACCTTACCAGTTCTTTAGCATTCAACAAATATATATGATCTTAATCACAAGTGTCGTAAAATGACATGATGTGTAACAGTATTTCCCTGTCAATTCTCTGATAGGCAGGGAAGGTATTTGAGTTTAATGTCTCTTTAAATTTTACATTTCTCCAAGGGATGTTATAGCTGATTGTAAGGAACCGTAAGGCAAAATGACTAAATTAGAGTGAGTGTAACGGAATATCATAAACTCTAGTGGAAATGTTCAAATTTGGACTTTCCACCTAAAAGCAGAGTAAGCTAAAAAAACTGTCCTAGGACCTGTAAACAGTCTGTTAAATAAGCTTAATCCTTCTCTAAAAGAAACATAAAGCTGTGTTCAATTTAGATGTCTAAATCAGATTTTTATGTGGAGCAAGACATAATCATATTTGGAACTATTCTTTTTTAGCAATATTTATTCTAGTGTATATTAAGTAATAATGTCCCTGTAACTTTAACCAAGCAATACAATCCCTTGTATTTCATCCTAAGGCAATAGGCAAGTAGTCAAATATGATTTACAAATGTTCTTTGCAACAATAGTTATAATAAAGACAAAAGTATCGTAAATATATGAGAGTTCACCTTTTCCTATAGTTTACTATAAAGCCACACTTACATCTAATTTAATTGCATATAATACATTGTAAAATAATTGTGTACACATGTCTATTGGTCCCCTCAAAAAGTAGGCAATTAATCACAACACAATGATGTTTCTAGTTCTAGGTCTTTGCTAGTTTTTCAATTGTGACATTATATCCCACTTCAACACTTAGTGACCTCCGGTGTGCTACTATCTCTTGTGCTATTAATATAGGAATAAAACTGGTGTCAACTCTTTGTACTTGCTTAACATTAGGTACTATTTAAATAAGGAGAATAGCAGTTAGTTTGCTCAAAAACTTTTTATGACTTAAAACACAGTTTCCTTCTCAAGCCTCCATTTATAGCAAATAGTTGAATTTTTTGACTTGTTAGCACAATGCTCTTGCTTCTTATATGTTGTTTTATAAGCAAACTATCTGCAAAAGAAGTATATTTTCTTTTAATAAAGTTATGTACTTTATTCTGTAAATTCTTGATCAGTTTTTCATCATCTGATTTTGAACAGTGTCTACCATCTGTCATCTTGAAAGAGAGACATTGCTTGTCTATTGTGAAAATGTTTCTGCTTTTGCTGAATCACACTGAGACAGATACAGGATGTTATTACTTCATTTTACCATATGAAGAATGTGATGATTAAGCAATTTATTTCTGGTTGCATAGCCTGCTCAGGGCAGAGCTGAAGTGAAAACCTGATTATTATTCTTAACTCAGAGACCATTCCCGGATACAAATTTTTTACTAATACAAGATTGGGAATTTTTGCGGGACACTGAATAAGCCATGTATCATCTCTGGTTTAGATTCTCTATCTGTAAAATGAGGTAGAGTCACAGTCCTTTAAAAATATCTCAATGGATAGGGTGACTTTATCATATTTATTTTCACTGCATCAATTTACACAGGGCCAGTTAATTGATGGGACTCACAGGCTTTACAGGGTGTGCTCATGAAAGGCCCTAAGAAAGGTAAAGTATACAACACAACAGGAGAGAAAAAGCAGGCAATTGGAGAGAGGTCAGCGAATGTCCAGGCACAGCTATGTGGCTCCTTCTCTGCAACACAGGAGAGGCTTTAGATTTGGATTGTGAAAATCAAGAGTGGCGCACGGTAGCCCAGGTTTCAAGTGCTACTTTTTGCCCCACTAACCTCACAGCTGCAACCAGGCTGGATAACCATTTTACCAAGTACAAAGCATCCTCTTACAGACCCAAACCATGGAATCCCTGCCAGCTCCACCAGCGGCGACTCCATCCTCCATGTAACCATGATGCCTGCCTGCCTCTTTCCCAGGGCTGCTGTGAAGATCCAGGGAGAAGGATGTTTGTGCTTTGGAGAACTCCAGCGGAAGGCCTTATTCTCCATTTGGAGCATGAGAAGGATCGACCTGGATCTAGACTATTAAGCAGCAAAGAAGAAAATAACAATTGCATCACACGGGCTGAGTTTGCAGTCTGTCTTTGTGCTGTTTCAAACAAAATAAAAATGAATCCATAAGTGTAAAAAAGGCATAATTGTAAACTGGAAAAATGGTTTTCAAGAGCTGAGTGTTTTATTTCTTAGTTGTGCAGTTTTACGATCCTACAGAAGGAAACTTCCCAGGGAGGGTGCCGAGTTTCCCAGCCTTGACGCCGAAGCAGAGAACCTGCTCCTCCCGCAGGGCCAACCTCTCCCCGTCTAAGGGACGCTGTCTGAGAGGCACAGGGAGGCTTTACTATGGCATGCAGCGGTGAGTTGGGCAGAACGAAACCCTGGCTGACTTTTTTGGCCTTTCATAGTCATTTTGTGCTATTTTGTTCATTCATTTATAAATTGAAACTACCCTTCCCCCCCCCACAAAAAAAAAATTCTGGAAAATGGAGACCAGCTGGTGCCTACAGGAAACTTTAATGTTTTAACAGGGATATTATAAATCATAGCTGGTGCATCTCATAATTATTTTTTTAACCGAGGGTCAGTTTCAGACTTTCAGGTATCCCTGGAAATAAGCATAGAGCTGGCAAGATCAAGTACAAAAATAACCCTGTTTCTAGACAGATCTCCTTCCTGTTTCCAATATGCCAGTCTCACTTGTTGTTGCTAATGATGGGTACTAAAAACCCTTGTGGTCAAGACATTTCACAGACAGTTTGTGCTTTGGGAGTATACAAAGAGAGGAGAACATGTTATTGGATGGGACTGTAACACTTAGACTGACTCACAGAATAATATTTGCTTGGTTTATTATTACAAAGGGGGTGGAAGAATGATGGGATGGCATAAATATACATTGTTCCCCTACTTTATAGAAAAAATAGAATATAAGTGAAAACAAATTTTCAGAGTTGTGTTTTTTTTTTTACACCAACAATATTTTTTATTCCAAAGTGAAATTACTCTGGAGAGAAAATAAAAAAGGAAAGATAAACTTTTGAACTAGTAACACAGACTAGACAAACTGATGAGGAAGGACCTGAGTGCTCTGCCCATCTATGTAGTCTACTAGAACTAAAATATAAATAAATACTTAGCTGAACTTGCATGTCAGAAAAGAAAATTCTAGGATGCCTTAAGAGGAGAGGGGCTTAAAAGGAAAAGATGTGAATGTGTTAAAGCTAGAAAGATCTTAGGAATTTTTGCTTCTGGATGATTTTGAGAGCCTATGTTATATGATGCCTATACTGGAGAAGAATTGGATACTCAAGGTTTGCTGTATTTGGGGAGATAAATTGAGTTACTTGTATCAAGAGGGATATCAGAAATTAAAGAAAAAAATGTCAGTCTTCAATTTAAAGAAAGACACTTTGTGCTAAGTACGACAAATAAAAATAAACTGATAGTCATAATATAATGAACTGCAGAAAATCTCAGATAAAGAGAAAATCATACAAGAACTAGGAATAAATGAGCAATACTATGAGGAAAGATAAACTATGAGGACAATTGGCAGATTTCATACCAATAAAGTAAATAATAGAAACACTAAAATTGTATCTTGAACATGCTGAAGGTAAATATCTCAATCGAGAATTTTCCACATGATTCAGATATAGGGCAAAATGAAGGCATTCTGAGACCAAGACAGAAAATTTCCAATTTACATAACCCAATAGAGGAAATTTTAAATGTATGCATTATTAAAGAGAAATTAGTCTTAGATGGAAAGAGTGAAAGTAATAAGAAATGATGTCCAAAAAATTCTCAAGCTGTAAATCTAAATATAGGCTCACCTATGACACGACCAGGGCATTGAGTAGACATACAGATGGAGGCCTTGATACCATACGTTTAAATATTCAGAAGTTACATATCAAGGTAACAAGTTGTTAAATAAAATATGATTTAATCTCCTCCTCTGAAATGACTGGCCTTCTGGGTTTAGAACTCAAACTCATGTAAATAATGTGTCTCTGGACTGTGTTCTGTGCTTCTCTTTCTATACCAGCCTGCTCAGTGATAGGCCTTGCATGCATGTGTGCGGGCACCACAGACCTGGAAGTCCAAACTCCAACTATTTACTGTCATCCACAGCTGTATCCTCTTGCCTACATTTCAGGTCTGGTGTCCATACTAGGCAATTCACCCTTGGGAAGCGCTCCATTCCATTCTGAATGTCTTAGATGTGGTTGAGTGGAGGGAGTTTTAAATGTCCACATTTATTATAATTATTCATATGTTTTGTCTAACATCTGATATTATACTTGGTCACTGACATGTTTGGTTTTATATCTGTCATTGTAGACAATGTTTTCTATTTATATTTTCTCATTGTTTTATTTTTTCTTCTACTGTTTCCTTCCAGTTTTTCTTCTACTTTTAAAAATTGTTGGTCTTTTTCCTCTAGTGGAGTAAAGATACATAAAAAGTTAAGGTCATGTTATGAACAACAAATAAAACTTTCCTTCAAATGAGACAAGATCTTCTTCTTCAAGTTTCCCATGCCTTCTTTTAATTTCTTTAACATTGCTAAGAACTAGGAAGGAAGAGAGAATAAATATGACCAAAGAGAAATTTTAAAATAAAGCCAAGGAAAGCAAAAGTAGATCACATTGGAAAATACATGATCTTTTGATTTATGTGCTGGAGATGTACATTTGCAATGATCAGTATTTAGAATCTAAATTTTAGATGGTAATTGAAGCCATGGATGAGAGAAAGGTCTGGGTAAGGTATATATAATGTGAAAAGAAAAGTTGCAAAACTGAAAAGTTTCACTTACATAAAGAGATGAAGGTGTTTAAGATAAGTGTGAAAATACACAGGTGCTTTTTCCTGCTGTAATGGGAATATTATAGTGGATGGTATTATAAGGTGGATGATTCATTGCTCCAACCTCTCTTCTTGTACAAATACTTCTGAAGTAAAAAAAAATGTAAAACAATACTTACATTTTGCAGTTTCATGACTTACATAGCCAAATATTAGACTAATGGAATGAGGCGAGAAGGCAAGTGGAAGGGAAATACACAATAAAAATCTCTTATTTATACATAAAATTTTTAGAACATTTCAAAATAATCATTGCATACTTTCAGGAGATATTTATCATCAGAGTTTACATAATTTCTAAATGTCCCATGTAAAAAATAGTACTACTGAAAAATAGTATTGCTCCACCTTTGAAAATTCATTGATATGGTCTCAATTTTGGTGCAGTTTGGGGAAAGCAAAGCCATTTTGAATTGTTCTCTGGAATATTTTGTGGTGCAGTCATGTTCTGAGTGTAAAGAAGAGAGGACTGGGAAAATATGAAATGAGTTTCTTCCTTTTCAAAATATGTGAAATGCTTAGGGACTTTAGAACTTGACATTTTTGCGTGGGCCAGTTCATCTCAGGGAAGATGAACGGGTGAATGGAGCCTACAAACAGGTTATCAAGAATCATTTTTTATTAAATCATGTTCATGAAGAATTCCAGGAGCTGAAGTTGTCCACATTACTGTAATTGTGCAATACCTGTAACTCCATTAAACTTTCAGTGTCTGTTTGTAGATTACTGCATACTGGGATGACTGAGGGCCATAAATTGCAGGTGTTCAGGGAAGGTTTATGACCAGAATGTTTTGTGGATGTGACGCAGATCAATTTACCTAACGTCTGTAAGCCTTGTCTATACCAAGAGAATAGTCTCATGTTATATTACTGTGAATTTTACTAGGCCCCCAACTCAGAACCTGACACATAATGTACACTTTTCTTAGGTTTGATACTACCTAAGAAAGGGAGTGAAAAGAAAGAAGAGTAAAATAAATTGAAATGAACAACTGGAACTATCATGTATCTTCTTTGCTAGGTGTTATTAAGTTAATTTAAAAGTAACCAAATAATTCCCTATGTTTAAGGAGTGGGTTAAAGTCCATATCGATATCAGTAATAAGCAAGTAGAATTAGAAATTAAAAAACAACACACCAAAATGAAATATTTAGGTATTTCACAAAATGTACACAAAATATGTACAAGATCTGCATGATGAAAATTGCAAAGCTCTTGAGGAAAGAAATCAAGGAAGTAAATAGATATTCCACCCTATGAGTAAAACTGCAGTATTTCCAGAACCTCTTGCCTGGCCTTAGTGCATCTCCATATCAGTAGGTATTTCCAAGGGGAGGAGAGAAGTAGTCCAATGGCTCCATATGAACAGGTGATTACAAGGGGGAGCATGGGCATATCTGGACCGGAGAGGTTGGGTGGGGTCCCTTTTTGCAGCTGGGTCTCTAGAGTCATCAGCGAGCAGAAGTAGATGACTATTTGTAAGCAGTAAATGGCTTTCTCCATTTCTCCCACTTCACTTTTCCCTTTGACTGATTACAGCTTCAAAGGTAATTTGCCCCAGGCTGGGAACATATTTTCCCCCTAAAGGTACACATGCTCATGATAAGAAGACTTGATGCTGTCAAAATTTCAATTTACCAACTTGATCCATAGATTCTTTGCAATCTTAACCAAAATTCCAGCAAGGTATTTTGTAGATATCAAATAACTGATTCTAGAATTTATATGTAGAGGCAATACACTACTGAAGGAGAAAAACAAAGTTTGAACAATGACCCTACCTGACTTCAAATCATCCTATACATTTACACTAATTAAGAAAGTGTGGTATTGTGTGAAAAGACACACAAATCAATAGAAAAGAATAGAGATCCTGTAAGAGAACAAAAATGAAACAAGAAAAACAAGTTCTATCAAAGAAGAAAGGAATTGAATTTTATACCCTCCTCACTACCACTTATCCTGCTACAAAATTCTTTATAAAAAACAGTTATGAAAACACCATTTTCACAACTATTACAGCCTAGGGAAATGTAACAAAGATAATGAAGATGATTACTGATAATGCCTTTTAAAATGCATCCATTTGTGGTGGGGTGGTAAATTTAAGTTACAGGGTTATTGTAGGTGAGTGACTAAATTGTCAGCTCATTCATGAATTCATTATTGCTATAATGGAGTAATAATGAGCATTGTGCCTTCACTAAGTATCAGTCTAACATAGTTGACAGTAGGATAAGTAGCATGGTTTTCAGGATTCTCAGATGTTCCTCAGGATTTCCAACCCCTGGTATTACTGTCATGATTATGCTGCACAACAAAAGGGATTTTCCAGATGTAATTAAGATTATTAATTTGTTTACATTAAGCTCCTGAGAGTATCCTAGTAGGTCTGATTGAATCATATGAGTTCTTTAAAAGCAGAGAGTCTTCTTGGTTGGCCAAAAAGAAAATCCAGAGAGATTTGAGAGGGGTCAGTGGGAGGGAGATTTTGTATTACTAAGATGGGAAGCCCTTTAGAGTGGCCTTTTGGACTTGAGATATATTTCTGGCTGAAAGACAGCAAAAAAATGGAGACTTTATCCTACAATCATACAAGAATTGAATTCTGCCAATAGCATTAAGGAATGAAGAAATGAGTTATCTCTATTATATTTATTTTTCTTATCTTATTACCTAACTAGGAACAATGGTAAAACACTGAATGTAACTGGTGATATGTGGTATCTTATTTTTTACCTTAATAGAAATGTTTCTAAGTTCCACCATTCTCTAGTATGCTTGATGTAGTTTTCTGTTAAATAAACTTCATCAGGTTAAAATTTCTTGTGTCTATTGTCTTCTTGTAGGGACCTTTAAATCACTAAGTAAATGTATTAGTTTAAGTATATTTGTATTTTGCATTTTCTTATTTATGGCCATTTGTATTGTTTTAGAAAAATATCTGTAACATGTAAGTTTTCAAATTTATCTGCATAGAATTATTCTTGGTAGTTTCTTATTTAAAAAAGAGCAGAGACTTCTGGTTTAAGATTCTAAATGAAAAGAGATTGACAACTATCACTTCTATTATTATAACAAGAGGAAAGCTGAGCAAACAGAAAATCAATGGCTTTCTTGGATCCAGCAAAGAATTAAGGTCATAGAGCAAATAACTACCCTGGAATATGGAAAGAGGTGAGTACAGAGAAGCACCACTGAGATCACTTTAGTTGAGCAGAAGCCACTGGACTCACAAATTGGCTGGAAGACTTAACTAGTAATTTTGATGAAGGGCTGGAGGCTGACTGTAGATTGGCCTAAGAGTGAAAAACTCCTGGAGGTTCTAGTCTTGGGGAGGCCCCTCCCACATTCATGGGTTTTACTTCCACGAACATGACCAGGTACTTACCATGAAAAACAAAGGAAAAGCTCCTCCAGCCGTTGTCGAAGGAGGGGAAACATGAGTTTTTTATAAAAAGATATACTTCAGAAACTTGCATTTACATAAAGAAAGGAAAAATATTGGATAATAAATAAATAAAGGCAAAATACATCTGTTGTTTTCTTATCCTTAGTTGATCACAATAGATAATTATTCCTTCAAAGTAAAATAATAGCAATACATTGTGTGAATACAGAATATTGATAAATGAAATAAATAAATGCAATATTATAAAGGATGGGAGAGAGAAATTAAGAATACCCTATTACAGAGTACCTGAACTACTAGGGAAGTATCATTTGAAAATGGACTTAGTTTATCTTTAAATGTGTCTTTCAATTCTAGAAAAACCACATAAATATTAAGAGTATACTTGATATTATATTAAGAAAGGAGAGAAAAATATCCCACAAAATTGTCAACTGAAACCAGAGGAAACAGGAAAAGAGAATAACAACAAAACAAAGAAAAACTGCAAAAAATACAACAGCTACAGACATGGTAGATATTCATCTAACTGGATCAGTAATTACTTTAAGTGGTCAACAGGCACCAATGTAAAGACAGAGACTATTAGAGAAGATAAAGAAACAAGACCTAATTATATGTTGTCTTCAAGAAACAAATAAAAAGTAAGATAGATTAAAAGTAAAGAAATGGTAAAAGATACACCATGATAATGCTAATCAAATGAAAGTAGCTATAGTGATTTCAGAAAAAAGAGATGTCAGAACTAGGAAATTATTAAGAATAAAAAGGAGCATTAGAAAATGATAAAGGAGTCAATTCTCCAAGAAGGCATGACTATCTTTACCATGTGTGCATTTAACAACAGAGCATCAACTATATGAGGTAAAAGCTAAAAAACTACAAGAAGAAATAGATAAATCCACTATTATAGTTGGAGAATTAAAATCTCTTTTTCAATAATTGGAGATCAAAAGGTAGAAAATCAGTAAGTATATATTTAAACTGACTAGCACCATTAATTAAATGAATCTAATTATTGATATTTAAAAAGTGCTTTGTTCAAAAATAGCAAAACATACAGTCTTCTCAAGCTCACACAAAACACTCATTAAGATAAACCACATTCTGGGCCTTAAATGCACTTTAGAAAATTCAAGAATAGAAAAATATTTTTTTGGACTACAATAAAATTAAACTAGAAATTAATTGAATGTTAACTTAAATTAGATTAGATTAAACAACACACTGCAGATGAATGCATGGCTCAAAGACATCTCAAGGCTAATTAAGAAGATGTTTTGCAATAAATGAAAGTGAAAATAAAACATTCAAATTTGTAGAATGCAGCAAAAAGAGTACTTGAAGGGAAATTTATAGCACTGAGCTCATATATTAGAAAAGAAGAAATATCTAATATCAATAATCTAAGTTTCCACATTAGGGTCCTAAGGAAAGAAGACTAATTTAAGCTTAAATCAAGCAAAGAAGAATTTGAATCTGAAGTAAAATGCAGAATGTCATTTACATTAGCATAAAAATGAAATGCATAGAAATAAATCTTGCTAAATATTTATATTATCTATATACAGAAAAGTATAAAACTCTGAAGAAATTAATCAAAAAGATCTAAATAAATGGAGACATATTCTGTATTCATAGATTAAAAAACTCAATATTGTTAAGATGTTAGTGTTTTCTAACTTGATCTACACATTTATCACAATCTCACAATCCCAATAAAAACACTAATAAGCTATTGACAAACAAACTGCAAAATTTACAGAGAAAGGAAAAGAAACTTATAAGAACCAACAAAGTACTGGAAAAGAAGAAAAAAAGAAGACTGCCATTATCCAAAAACAAACCAATTAAAAAGTGGGGAAAATATATGTACAGGCAAATCAACAAAGAAGACACATTATGACAAATAAGGATATGGGAATATTCTCAACATCATTTCTCATTAGTTAATTGCAAATTAAAAACTTTAATGAGATATCATTATACACGTATTAGAATGGCTAAAAAATCCAAAACCTGACAATACTTAATGCTGCCAAGGGTCCAAAACAAAGGAACTTGCATTTATTGCTTGCATAGTGTTACCATGCAACCTAGTAATCATGCTCCTAAGGATTTATCCAATTGAGTTGAAAACCTATTTCTCCATAACAGTGAAAGATAATAATAAATATTAAATTATTTCTCCACCTGAAAATAAATGTTTGTAGCAGTTTTTTCCATAATTGTCAAAAACTGGAAGCAACCAAGATGTTCTTCAGTAGGTGAAAGGATAAGCAATCTCTGGTACATCCATTATTCAGTGCTGGAAGGAATGAACTGTAAAGCCACAAAAAGACACAGAGGAACTTTTAATGCATATTATTAAATGAAAGAAGCCAGAAAAGGCTATATACTGTATGATTCCAACCATTCAACACTGTAGAAAAAACAATGCTATAGAGACAGTGAAAAGGACAGCGGTTGCCAGGAGTTTGGGGATAAGGGAAAAATAGGTTAGCATATAGGGTAAGCTTGACAAATAGGCTAAACACAGGGGAATCTTCCAGGCTCCCATCTGTCTTTTTAAAAAATCTATAGACTAAAGTTCATCTCACTAGGTATTCATTTCCCAACACCTAAAGTGAGCATCATTCCTTGGAAAACATCTCAGGATGTCATATCCCAGGCTCATAGGTACAGAGTTTCATCCAAGTCTGGAAATGTCACTAGTACCAGGAATTCCAGGTGAGTAGCTGGCTGGCTGAGAAATGCAAGTGGCCAAAGGTGGGTGACCAGTACTTCCAGGGCAAGTAAATATTTGGAATTGAATATGGCAGTGCATTATAGGAAATGAGTCACACTGTAAATTTGAGGATATCCTTAAGGTATGTGTCCTATATAATAGGGAAAATAGGGAATTTAATACCTGAACTCAGAGGACCATTTTAATTGGAAGTCCCATATACAGATAATTTTATTTTCATTTATCTTTATTTTCATTTTATTAAACGAACATATTTCACACTTAGATATACAATAAACTCTTGGGATTATCTAGCTTAACACTCTCATTTTGAAAGTGAGAAAACTCAGGCACAGAGAGGTGATATTACTTGCTTAATTTGTTGATACTAAGGAGTTTGATTTACTTAATTTGCTGAGCCTTGGAATTTGGTCCTTAACTCATAGTAAAATTCAAAGAAATTCTCATTATTTCTTGTTTATGCTCTATGAGGTTTTAGCCATGAAAGATAACATGAGATGTAGCATGAGAAGATGTAAGGTTTCAAATGGCACATAAGTCGAGCTATTTACTTTTGTTTTCCGAATATGGTATCTAATATAACAGAACTAGAACTGAAATAAGGTGTTCAGAATAAAAGGTAAAATTGTAATGTTGATTTTCAAGTTAGCAGATGAAACCAGTTACTTCCTTAGACTGAATTGTCAAAGATCTTCCTTATACCAGAGAAAGAAAGATCAGTTGAAGCTTAGATGTAGTACAGTAATGCTTTAGCTTGCATTGGATAACCAGGCTAATAAGCTTACCTTAGTGGCTGCCTTTTGTCATTTGTTTTTCTGAAAAGACATATAAAATTCCAATGTTTTAATTAAGAGAATATATAATTATTTGAAAAATATGGGAATAAGGAAGACTAAAAATTACATAGAAAAAGTAATCATTACAAAATGAAACAAGAAAAATACACCAATTAAAAAAAAAACGTCTAGGCTAACAACATTGTGAGACTGTGATGCAATTTTGGGGAACTTATTTTACAATGAAAGTAATCAACAGGATTTAATGAATATTCAGTGTTTGAGCATGTAATAAATTACAAAACCTCTCAGATTCTGTTCTTTATTGCCAGCAAAACTTGAAGCAAACAGTACTGTTTCCTGGTTTGATGTCAAGTAAATAGTTGATAACTGGCAGTTCATCCAGAATCATTCATATGCAATCAGTAGACATGATGCCTTATATGACAGCTCTTCATTTAGTTTAATTTAGTGTAACTCATATGTATTAATACCTTGTAAGCTCCCTGGTGTCCCATTTCTGGCAGTGTGTGTGTCTCATTTTCTCTGTATGAGATTCCCTTGTGAAATATTTGGGAACTCCATCATGAAAAGCATCAGAAAGGGAAGGATGCTGCTTGGAGGGGGAGTTTTTTATGTTTGACTAGGCAATCTGTTACTCAAGAGGTGATAAAAACAAGTAGTTTGGATAATTGTCTCAACATTTATTGCAAAATTTATAATAGCATATTGTATTGAAAATAAGACCACTGAATGAATATACTACCACTTGTTTTTCTTACTGTATTTCATTCTTAGGTTCTGCAAATATTTATTAAGTTCATGCTCTATGGAAGATACAGTGGTGTATATTTTAGAGATAAAAAACAGATTGTATATAATTTCATTTTCACCAATATGAATAAATACCTCCTACTAAAAACAGCTATGAATGTTTGATAAATATAGAGTTGTCTATTTATTTACTTCTTTACATTAGGATGGCTCAATGGATTTTTATTCTATGCAATATATTATATTCCATATTATATTATTCCATATTAATATTGTTATTTATTTCTGATGCTCAATTTATATCAGATTTGTTCAGTGGGACCCTCTTCAATCTGGCTTTTTTGTTCTTTTGACTTGCCTTTATAATTGTTTTAATATTTTCTTATTGAAGATAGTAAAGATATTTCAGGCTTATTTATTTCTATATCCCAGATCTAGAATCAGCATTTTTCTCTCATAATGCCTCACAAACTTTAATGTAATATGGTATTTAGAAACCAAGATCAGGGTGGTAGGTGTGCTCATTGATACCTGTTTCAGTCATTGTTTCTAGGTCCACTTAGTGGGCAGAGAAAGGGAATCTGACATTATATTATCATTTTCACACCCATCCATTAATTTTTCTCTTTATTAAAAACCATGAATTCATATTGATATTCCAAATTCCCAAAAGTGAGAAACTGGGCTTTCACTACTGTCACTGTGTTTATTCACTTGCCCAAATCTAGAACATACAGAAAGTAGTCTCAAAATTGCTGACTCTTATTACTATAAAAAGGAATTCAGTATTTGTTTACTGTTGTCTCTTTGTGGAATATATGCTTTTTTCCCCCCAGTTTTATTGAGAAATAATTGACACATGTCACTACATAAGGCATAAAACATGATGGTTTGATTTACATGTATTGTGAAATGATTACCACAGTAGATTCAGTCAACACCTATCTTCTCATATAGATACAAAAAGAAAAAGAAAAGAAAGAAAAGAAATTCTCCTTATGATAGCATTCTTAGGATTTACTCTATTAACAGTTTTCCTATATATTATACAGCAATGCTATCTATAGCTATTATGTTGTACATTACATCTTAGTACTTAAGCATTCAATTAATTTTTCCAAAAAATAAACATTCATGAAAGTTCCATCCTTATCAAGATTTAGAACATTTTTGGTACCTGAGAGATTTTTTTGCAGGCTCTTTTCTAGTTGTTTTCTCATTCCATGCTACTTTCTTGACTTTTTTTTCATAAATATATCACAATCTTTTTATACATTTTCCTGTTGTGGATATTTGAATTATTTCCAATTTGGGGCTATTATGAACAAAGCTTCTACAGCTTTTCTTGTACAAAATTTTCGTGAAGGCTTATTTTCATTTATTTTGGATAAATACCTAGGAGAAGAATTATTTCTATTATGCATAGGTATACGTCCAATTGTATAAGAATCCACAGAATATTTTTTGCAACTTATTGTTCTAGTTTATATTCCAATTATCAATGTATGCACGTTCCTTGCCCCATTTCCTTGCTTACATTTGATGGTGTCAATCTTTTAAAATTTTATCTATTAGAATTGGTAAGCTATGGATCTATTATTATAGTTTTTGTTTCCTTGATTTACTAAGAATGTATTATTAATAATGCAATGTACACATTGCACATGCACATTTAAAGACCTATATTCTGATTTTTTTTATGTAGTGTTGCCTAGATGTCAATAAAGTCAAGGAGGTTGACTCTATTTCTCAGATCCTCATTGTCTTTGCTTATTTTCTGTCTATGTATTTATTATTATAGATAGAAGAGAGTTAACATCTCCATGTTTAATTATGGATTTATATATTTCTCCTATCACTAAAGTCAGGTTTTTCTTCTCATGTTTTGAAACTCTGTGGTTAAGTTCATACACTGTAGTGTTATGTCTTTATGGCAGTTTCTGCTTCTTAACTGGTATTAAATTTTGTGAACATAAATATGATCATTGCTATATTTGTATTTTGATCTACATTATATAATTATTTTTAATTTGTTTCTTCCAGTTTATTTCTTTCGCTTTGAATTTTCTAGTATCCATTTTTTGCTGTATTTTGGGCTATTTGAATTTTGGCCTTAGTTTTCAGTATTTTGACTATGATGTATCTGGGCATAGTTTTTCTTGAGTTTGTTCTACTTAGGTTTGCTGAGTTTGTTAAATTTATAAATTTATGCCTTCCACAAAATTTGGAAAGTTTTTGGTCACCATTTCATCAAATATATTTTCTGTATTAATCTCTTTCCTTTCTTTCTGAGATAATGGACTCTGATAAATGGACTCTGCCTTCTGTGATCTCGATCTCATCTTGTGAATATACTTAAAAGCAGATATTGTATTTTTCAGTATTAAAATTTTAAATAGTCTTTAAATACAGTTGTTATTTATTTGTTAAGCACTTCTACCTCTCTATTTCAAGAGTATTTACTTTTACCACAAGAAGCATATAAGTGCTTTGAAGTTGTTGACTGAAAATGCCAACATTTGAGCCATTTTGAATTTGATTCAGTTATTTATTAATTTATTGATTAATTCAATTAATTATTTTTTTCCCTTTGGAATTTGTCATATTTTCCCAGTTATTTGTATACCAAATAATGTTGGGTTCATCTTGGAAATTTAAAAACTAACTGTGAGTTTATTGCTATTATCATGTGGAGAGTATTGATTTTTGTATGTTTTAGCAAACAATCAACTTGGTTAGGTTTAGACCTCAAGTCTTTGTCATGTTCTGTGGCCAATGGTCTTAATGTTAGTTCAGTTTTCATAGCCTCTCCTTAATGTCTCAGTTTTATCTTGCCCATGTTTCTCTCAGGGGTCAGACTGCAAATTGGGCTGTAGTTGCTTTTCTGATTTAGTACCCAGGATGTTCTGTGTTGCTTTAGTTAGTTTTGTGCATATCCAGTTTGAAAATGAGTCCAAGACTTTTTTAGTTCTTATATAGAATTAGGGCATCCTTTTCTCCAGATCTTTTCTCTGGAATTTCCCTTGCACTGTCCAGCTCCCAGGAAGCCTTTGTTTTGGTTCTCTGGCTATTAAAATGGCCTCCAAGTATTTGGACCGTAAGTTCTGCTTTTTCTATTTTCCCTGGCTAGAAAAGTAAATTTTCCCTCAATATGCTCCATCACTATCATCTTGCTATATAACTCCATATCCAATGATGCTTTCAAAGCACAGAGATGGGAAAAAATGGAAAAATGTCCACAGTTTGGGGTTCTTTTTTTATTTGGACACTTTTGCTTTATGTATAATCAGTGTAGTGCCTTTCTTTTAAGGGTCAGGTTCCCTCTTATTTCTAGCTGCATTTAGTCACTTTTCAGTGTGTATAAATATTCTTTATATTTTGAGCAGAGCTTATAATTGTTATTTCTAAAAGGATCAGTTTGACAGTAGCAACTCTGCCATTACTGAAATTGATACAAACTTCTCAATATATAGAAGGTACACACTGTTATATACTTTTGTGGGGTAAATCACATGATATATGTATGCAAGTATATTCATGTATACTCATACTACTTAATTTTGTTAATTAAATCCTTATCATCATTTTTATTTTGTTACATATTCTTTTGGATGGAGTGATTCTTAGATTTTCTATTCTGTTTCTTTCCCTATATTTTCTTTGTATTTTACATTTTCCTTTTCTTTGTTATACAATTCCTCGCTATGTTATTTGGTACATAAAGGCACATAAATGTTATATTTATTCTAATTTAACATAACACTTTTTTTCTGCTTATTATATTCTTGAATTCTACCTTTGCATCATTTAATTTATTACATAATTTACCATTGATCATTATTTTTACTTAACTTTTCTGAGAACATACTATTTCTTGAAGACATACTTTATAACATGTTGATATGTTCACATTTCTAAGCTTATGAGATTGCATGATAGTGGTAATCTGTTGCTTAACAGTTGGATAAACACTCACAGTAACAGATGTGGATTTTGCATAAGAGCAGGTAATGCATTTGCTTGAAATTATTTGCTTGAAAATTTTCACTATGCCCATATAGTAGTTGTCTTTAATTTTCAAATGTGTTAGTGTCAAGTCAATGTATAATATTTCCTTATGATTCTACTGATAAGCTCAAAATGTAGGGATTTCACTACCATTCATGACATTATAATAAAATCCTCTATTTGTTTACTATGTTGCTGTAAGCCTAACTCTCCATGAGTCATTTTGTTTAATGTAATTTTAAAAAATGAGAAGGGATACTGATGCTTTGTAGCAGCTTACAATTCAGTAATTTTTAAAATCAAAAGTGGCAAATAGAGATTACCCATGCTCTTGAATATCAGTATATTTTAGTCCTAAACAAGTTATCAAAAACAAAATTATATACAAATTTGAATTAAACAATTATCAAGAAGCTCCTTATGTGATAAATAAAGCTCCTTTATTTATTCCAGTTTTCCTTAAGTGTGCTATAATTTAATATTCTTTGGACCATTTTTTTCCCTGAATTTTAATGTCTAGTGACAAATTAGAGTTTTAAAATCACAGATGATGCTAAATTAATTAGACGTTAAAAAGATACCACCAAGTTAATAGTCTTGATGCATAATCCTATTTTGTATAGTAAATGATGAAATAAGATAGATACTTCAGGATATTATTTCTTTCAGAGTATTTGTATATGTTTATATAAAAATTGCTGAAACAAATGAAGTATAAGATTTTTGTATTTATTTTGAATTGGGAATTAGGTGAGGATATACTATTTTTTTAATCTGTAAAATATAGTACTCAAATAGTAACACAAAGATGATATAGGTAATGTTGGATTAAGTAAGATAATTAAGTTAATGTTGTCCATAGATCTTTGGTATTCAATGTTGTCATAATTATTATCATCCAAAGTGAATGCATCACTGTGCTTGAGTTTCATGGTTAATCAAACAAAATTCAGACTCGATCCTTAGGGAATTTTATTAAAACATAAAACATGGCCATAAACAGCAAGAAAAGTCCAGAAAATATTCTAAAGATGCATATTCTAAGTAATTTTTTGTTAGATAAAAGATAAAACTTTGCTTAGTATTGAAACATAATGGATTGATTATTAATCTTAGAAGCCTGAATTCTAAATCTGTCTCTGCCACCTACCAGGAATGTGTCCTCAGAACAGTTACTTAAATATTTGAACTAAATCCATAAAATAGGGATAATGATACCTTTCTCTCTCCCTCACAGTTATTGCCAGAATCAAATTCATATAGTTTTATACTTTAAAGTGCTTTCTAAACTGCAAGCTATATATATAAATTTTTTGTAGATATAGTCATTTTTAACATATTCCTTTATATTGTGTTCATTTATTTTCTGTTTAAGTGATTTAATATTTTCTACTCTATTTCTCTTTGTCTCAATTTCATAAGAATGTGAAGGAATATTGAAAGACTAGCCATACTGCAGTTTCATTGTAAGAAAACAGCTGATGTCAAAAAATAATAAAGAGGAAGCGAGGAAAAACAATTGTCCTCCTACACCATACAGTTCTTATCTTTATTAATCAACCAAGATTATTCATTTGCTCTGTTCATTTCTGTGGTAGATGGAAAAACAGGATATTTTGTCACTTCTTATCAAAAGATGTGACCTGTGCTCTAATCCCTTCAACCTGGTCTAATCTTTGGCTGATACAGTGTGGAAATCACGTTGTGAATCACCCAGACCAGTTCTCAAGGGGTCTTGCACCTTCTGCTTTTTTCCTTTTGAGTGTTGTCTTCTGGCTGCCATGTTAAAAAGCCATTTTAGCTGAAAGAAGAATTGGGAGCCAAATGGGGGAAAACTGAGTTAGAACCAACTTCCAGACTAGTTGTTAAAGTTATCTTGAAGATTTCATCCCACCTGTCCCTACAGTGACAGCAAGTCCAGCAGAGGAACTATATAGTAAGCCCTCAGATTGGTGAGAAAAAATAAATTAATAATCTTTTAAGCCACTACATTTTGAAGTGTTCTGTTACACAATAGATAACTGATAAAATTGTCAAAGAGCAGGTAACACCTTGGCAATATCTTATTGTTTTTCCCTATCTGTAGTTTTGACTACATTTTGACTAATGGAAAACCTTTTCGTATACTAAAATGAAACTTTGACAGTGCACAGTTCATTATGGCTCTCAGTTAAGTGAAGTAAATTAGTAATGATTGAATTATAATCAGCAGTAGTTGTCCAATTCTGTGTATATATTTTCAGCTTGAGTCCTGCTGATAAAATAACTATTTCTGTTTTCCCATTCAAGAGGAATAAGGGTCATTGTAGGTGTATAGATTTTTGCTCCAAGTGAAAAATTTTTGCTTTGTATTCCTGTTTTGTGGTGTTCTGATCTCTATCCTGTTGCACATTATATGTTACTGTTTCTTTACTAGACATTTCAGTGCTAACAAAGAATCACTTATATGTTAGTAAGTTGATTTTATATCATCACAAACATCTGGGGTGAGAAGTGCCTGAATTAAACAAGAAGCAAGATTTTAGGGGAATTAAGAAAATTTAAATTAATAGGTTTATTGGTATTAACTGTTATGTTTAGATTCAACATTATTACTATTTTCAATCAATATTCTTATTATTAATTATCACTAAACTACTTAATTTACTTTTTAATAAAGATTTATGATTGCAGGAAAATATATATTATTTTAATGGAAACATCTTAAAATGGGATTAGATTTTCAAGGAAAAACCCTCTATTCAGTTTTAAACGTATTCCCAGTAAGAATTAAACATATTTGGAATAATGGATCCTCTGAATAAATGGGTCCATTTCTTTTTTGCTAAATATTCCTATCAAAGATTGGTTAGTATCTGTGTATCTGATCCTAAGGTTACAGATTTGCCTATTTGCCAAGATTTAAATCTGTAACATTTCTAACGACCCTTGGGGCTGAATGGTGATTCTGGAGAGAAGCTGTTATTCTACAGTGACAGCTATGCCAATATTTGGCGGAGAGAAAGAAAGAATATATATAATGAAACAAAAATGCTACATCTTGTCTCAACATTTTAAGTCCCTTTCATTTTAATGTCAACAATTATAATTTACCAGCAAAGGCATTGAGATCAGATGATGTCTGTAGTTTAAGGCATCTTTATGAGGTATGGTATGAGAAAAATCTTAGCTTCCTTGTCTTTGGGACTTAATGCATTCTTCAAGCAAGCTTTCCTCCCCTGCCCTATTTTTAAAATTGACTGTTTTTACAATAACAAGCTTTTTTGGGTTTCTGGACCCAATTCCTTTGTGTGTTGGGTGGGGGGGAAACGCTTCCTCCATATCACCAAAAAGTCTCCAGACATCAGCTGGCTGTCCTACAATTTAACTTAGTTCTGACACTATCTACCCAGAGATTGCATCAGATTCCACAGGTTAAAGATTCAGTCTGCCCCCTTCTCCTCCCCATAAACACACACTTCAGATGCCAGTTGCAAGCCCAGATTTTTGCCTGTTGTTTCTGAATGACCAATTACAGATTGGAGGTTCCAATGACCCTCTCCTTGACTTAAGACTGGTTACAAGTCCAGATTGTTACTTGTAGTTCCAACTCTGACTCCAGGGAGGAAATATGTCCCCAGCCTGGGGCAAATAACCTTTGAAGCTGAATTCATTCAAAGAGAGAAGTAAAGCGGGAGAAACCCATTTATTGTTTACAAGCAGTCGTCCACTTCTGCTCAACCGTGTCTCTCATGACCTGGCTGCCAAAAAGGGACCCCACCTAACCTCTCTGGTCTACATATGCCCTCACTCCCCCAACTCTTGTAATCACCTATTGATACAGAGATGGACTACTTCTCTCCACCCCTTGTAAACACCTATTGCTATGGAGATGAACTAAGGCAAGATAAGAGATTCTGGAAATATTGCAGTTTTACCCACACCAACCAACTGGTTACAAATTACAGGTTACAATTTACCTCCTCTTTGGATCTCATTAATTTACTAAGACAACTTACAAAACTCAGAGAAACATTTTAATTACTAGATCACCAGTTTACTGTAAAAGAAACAACTCAGGAACAATTAGGTGGAAAAGATGCATAGGGCAAGGTATGTGGAAAGGAGAAGGGGCTCCCTGCCTTCTCAAGGCACATGACTTTCTCAGCACCTCCACATATTCATCAACCTGGAAGCTCTCTGAATCCAGTCCTTCAGGGTGTCGTGGAGTCTTCACTACATAGGCATGGCCATTGGTAATTGATTCAACCTCTAGGCACCCTCCTCTTCCCAGAGATTAGGGGATGAGACCGATAGTTCTAAACCACTAATCATATGGTTGTTTCTCCTGGCAACCAGCCCTCCTCATTATGTGTGTGGGGGGTCCAAAAGTTACCTCATTAACATAAAAAAAGTCAACTTTTTTTCATCATGTAGGAAATTCCAAGAGTTTTAGGAGCTCTGTGCCAAAATGAGACAAAGACCAAATATATATTTCTTACAATAAGTCACCATATCATACAAATATATCTCTCCTTTGCTCTTTTTAAACAGTTATATTAAGATTGAATCACACATACTCCAATTTTTCAATAATAATCGTGAAGGAATAAAGTCTTTAGTCTATTCTCTATTATGCAAATATAGACTTAAATAAATATAAATATAATTAAATTTCCATGCAAATATGGTATGTTCCAGATGAAACAGTTGACTTGACTAGAGAGATTAGTTGCAATTCACCTGTCTAGAGTTGAGTGGATAATGAAACCAGGAGGAAAGAGAATGTTATGTACTACTTTCAAATGGGTTAATTGCACTAAGATCTTAATGAAGTATCTTAATTTCTAACAAAAGTTTAAACTGGATACTGGCATTGTTCCCTGGCTTTGATATAACTTCAAAGCCAAGTTATTTCTGAACATTTCTGTGCCATATTACTAAATATAATGTAGATAGTTTTCCCTACACTGATCTTTTACTGTATCCATAGTTTTGTCTTCTCCAGAATGTCACCTTTTGGAAACATACCATGTGTAGCCTTTGGCTTCTTCTGCTTAGTAATATGCATTTAAGTTTCCTCCGTGTCTTTCTGTTGTTTGATGGCTCATTTCTTCTTTGCACTGGATAATATTCCATTGCCTGGATGTGCCACAGTTAATTTATCTATCTACCTTCTGAGGGATATCTTGGTTGCTTCCAAATTTTGGCAATTACAAATAAAGCTGCTTTAAACATCCATGTGTAGATTTATGTGTAGAAAATAAGTTTCAACTCCTTTGGATAAATAAGAAAGAGTGCAATTGCTGGATTGTATGGTCAATGTATATTTAGTTTTCTAAGAAAGCACCAAACTGTCTCCAGTGACTGTATGATTTTGCATTCCCACCAGCAATGAATGAGGATTCCTGTGGCTCCACATCCTTTTCAGCATTTGGTGTTGTAAGTGTTCTGGATTTTGGCTGTTCTGATGGTGTTATCATGGTATCTCATTGTAATTTTAGTATGTATTTCCCTGATGACATATGATGTGGAGCGTCTTTGCAAGTGCTTATATGCCATCTATACATCTTTGGAGAGATGTCTGTTAAGATCTTTGGTCTACTTTTTAATTGGGTCATTCATTTTCTTATTATTGTGCTTTAATTTTTTTGCAGATTTTGGAGAATATGTTTTTGACAGATGTGTCTTTTGAAACTATTTCTCCCACTCTCTAGCTTGTCTTCTCATTCTCTTGACAGAACCTTACACAGAGCAGATGTTTTTAATAGTAAGTCCAACTTATCAATGATTTCTATCATGAACAGTGTCTTTGGAGTAATACCTAAAATGTTACCATTATGTCCAAGGTCATCTAGGTATTCTCCTATCTTATCTTCTAGAAGTTTTATTGTTTTGCATTTTGCATTTAGACCTATGATCTATTTTTAGTCAATATTTATGAAGGATTTAAGGTCTATGTTTAGATTTATTTTTTTTACATACCGATGTTCAGTTGTTCCATGCTATTTGTTAGAAAGACTATCTTTGCTCCATTATATTGCCTTGCTCCCTTTTCAAACATCTATAGAGTATATTTACATAGATCTGTCTGTGGGCTCTCTATTCTCTCTATTCATGTTCCATTGATCTATTTGTCTATTCTTTCACCAATATCATACTGTCTTGATACTTGTAGCTTTTTAGTAAGTTTTGAAGTCAGGTGTTTGTCTTCCAACTTTGTTTTTCTTCAATATTGTGTTGGCTCCTCTGGGTCCTTTTACTCTCCTTATAAACATGGTATGTCTTTACATGTTTGTCTTAGGAATGATTCTTTTTCATTGCATATTCCCAAAACATTCTGACTTTAATATGTCAAAATTTACTTATAAACCTAGCACACATTCTTAGTACTTAGAGTTCTCTTTTTAAATGTGGAGTTTTTGCTCAGCTCTTTCCTATTTCCTCATTTTTTTGATCTAATTAAAGAGATTCCACTTTAATTTGAATAAAGTTTTAAAGGACTTGAAATTTGTTCTGACTCTCTCTCCCCCGTTTTTTCTTTCTTCACAGCTCTTCACCTTTTACCTGCTTTTCCCCCTTAACATTCTTTGAGAGTGACGCCTTAAAGGAACCAGTACTCATGCTTTCTAAATAATATCAAAGTGTTGTAAAGATCATCAGCACATTGAGAAAAGTAGGAAGAAAAAATAGCTGCAATTACTAAATATCCTGGGTTAAAAGCAATTATTTACTTTTATTTCAAAATCTCAATTGACTGTTTTGTTTTTTCTCAGAATTCTAGTCACTATATTGAAATGTGAAAAATGCAACAGATAAAAAAAACTCAGAATCCATTTTATACTTTAGGTCAGTTGTTATTAGGTTAATTCCTTCAACATGAAAACATTTCTTAAAATAAAATTACATTTCTTGAACTTATTTTCACAATGGAAATTCTAAACTATCAGATTGTATGTAGTGTATAAATTGATTTAGCAAAAAAAAGAATTAAATGCATAAACTAGTTTCCATAAGATCACTGCAGTAAATTTTACTTTTATATTTTCACAATTAAAACTCATTATATTACTACTACAGATAGCAGTCAGCTGTTTCAAACTAGAGGTTGGCAGTTCTTCATGTTGGGGATTGCATATAGAAATTTATTTGCCTTATGAACTGATATTGTATAAAAATGATTGGCCTTCATGCCTGAGATCCTAGGTCAGGCCATTGATAAAGTTCAGTAGCTAAGAAAGAGGTCAGTGACTACTATTTATAATTTGTTTTCTGATAATTTTGTCATGTACATGTACTCAGAGGCCATGGGTTATAGTTCATAAATTGAATAAATTAATAAAAATATGTAAAACTAATTCTGTCAATTTTCAAAGCACTAAGATATTTGTTATATTCATTTAAATTAGTATGGCTTTGTGCATTGACTCTAAAGCAGAGGTGGGCAATAACAAAATATCATCCTGTCCATGCCCCTTTATGAATTTTCAGATATGAATATTTATAAAAAGGACATTTGTTAAAATGACAAAAGCCACTACAATGTAAAGAATAACTTTGTTCACTGAAGCTTTTCACAACTCCTCATCATTATTTCTTTATTTCTGACGTTCAAGAATTTGAACAATTATTTTCTCTCTCCTCATATATTACTTTGAGTAGTAGATTCTAGATTTTTCATTGGCAAGTCTTCATCTACTATTTATCAAATTTCTTATCGGTAATTTTGCCAAGACATTTTTGGGGCCAAATGTCTTATCTGCTTGATTGACAGACACAAACTCTATATTGAATTTCCTGCAGGTTCCTTAGCAAATTTTGTTTTAGACTTAGTTAAATTCTTGATACCTATAAAAGCAGAGTATATAAATAAAGTTTAAGAGAATATATTACTAAAAAAAATACTATAAAGGTAATCCACTAAGAATTAATTAAATAAATGCTCTTGTAAATATTTAAAATAAGAGATTGAATTAATTTTCAAAATGTTTTCTTTTCATTTGCCTTTTCTTCTGCTTGATTTTGATGGAACTCATATTGATATGAAACACAGGGTCATTTCAAAAAATGAAGATTGCATATCCTAGTCTAATCAAATTTGGAACATAAAAGGGGCTGAAAATGGTGAGAGTACCTATTTCTAACACGGCCCTACTATGCAGAGAACACTGAAAGAATAGCTTTCCTTGGAATTTTGTTCTTGAAAAGCTGAGTGTAAGTAACAGCACACAGCAAAGAATGCACAATCTTCATGCTATGTATGTGGCACCATAGGTCAACATTCAATGCTGGATTTGGGGTGGAGGGGATATCTATTACTAGGGATTGCTCATTGCCATGTTCCTTGTTTGTGCATAAGGATAGGTTTATATTTGGCTTAAATAAGTGTGATGTGTTTAAATGACTAGAATTTTTGCAAATTCAGTCTAAAAAGATTCCTATTTAAATGTTCAAATGTCATAGAGAAGATGATCGCATAATCAGAGATGGAATATTGGTGCCTCTTATATTAGCACCTAAACTAAACTTGTAGAAAACGATAATTGGTTGAGTAGCTGATATTAAATAAAATGCTGTTCTGAGGAAATGGGTGATCACATTTGATCACATAGAGTGATCAGTTTTGTTTGGTATAAGGATCCACAGTGAAAAAGACTGCTGTGTGCACAAGTCAGACTTGGTGTCACCACTGCTAGTAAGGAGGCTGAATAATCTCCTCATTAGGAATGAGAGCATTGGAATTAGACTGTCTCGATTCCAACTTCGGCTTTCTCTCATTCCAGCTTTCTCCCAACAGTACGGAAATTACTTAAATCCTTCAAACCCTTATTTCCTCACATGCAAATTTGAACCAATAAAGGAGTTGGTGTGAGTACTAAAATAGATTGTGTGTATAAAATTCTTAGAATAGTGGCTGGCATATATGAGTCCAACAGATGTTAGTATGTTAAATGAGATTTAACATACAATAGAATAGAATGTTTTTATGCTCACTGTAGAGAAGATGTTCATAGATGTTAATTGGAAATTAATATTAGCTGTGTCTCCAAACATAATTTCTGCATTGAGTGGAAGCAGTATTTCCTATGGAACTTAGCATTATTAAGTCTATAAAAGTGCTAAGTAGCCAATAAACTATACCATAGACTCAGTCAATGAGGAGACAATGAGCCCAAGTGAATCCATAGCAGTTTTGTAGACTGACACAGAAATCTGCATCTGTACCCTAAATTGCGGACAAGGTAGACCTGCATGCTACTGAAATTAGGAATATGGAATGGAAACGGTCTTGAGGAAATCTCTCATAAAAATATAAATGAGAAACTGCATGAAATAGTCATTTATCAGGATGTCTACCATTGCTCATGTAGGGATTACAGGGCATTCCACCAAAACTGTGGTCAAGTGTTGCCTATGTGGTCTATGCGGAGACATGCAAAGACTCCATGTTACCATAGCAAGACTATTAGATTAAGAAGAGAACCAAAAATTGAAGACATTATTGACCTGTTTCAGACTCCCACTGTTACAAACACAACAGTACTCTGGGGACAGTGTTAAGAGGTGGTGTTTTCAGAGTGCCTAAAGGATGAAGATGATTTTTACATGGGCTTTGTTAATTCACATGCGTTTTAGTCTTTACTCTAGTTAATCCAGGCAAGAACCAAAGTCTGGTGCAGGTGAGAGGTCATAAGGAGTGGCTACCTTAGACAAGCTGTTCAGAGTTAGGGGAAAACACACTGTGTAATTTTCTCTAGATTTTGTGATTCTTTATACCATTACTTTTATTTTTTAATTCAAAAAAGCTTATAATTGAAGATTAGGGTTGCATCAGGACTGTTTTTATAATAGGTCTTTACTTGGGATATTTTTGAACTAACACAGTTATTCAGAGAATCCTACAGTTATAAATTTTACTCAGCATGACCTCCCTACATATTTTTTTCTGGGACCCTGAGAGTTCATAGGTAGATGGGGATTCTGGGTAGACTTTCACTGGGAGTTTGAACATAGCAGAATGAGATACACCACAAACTGAAAAAAGACTCTGTAGGACTGAGTATCTTTCCTTCTGTTCCTCAAAACATACATACCATCCATACTAGTGCAACAGTTTTCTGACGTGCACACCTTCATTCACCTTTGGGCATGCTAATCTCATTTTATACCCTATAAATCTGATTAATTCTTAATTACAGTTTAGAATGATCTTAAATTCATAAATATATTCTTCTTTCCTACTTTTCCATCAGATAATCCTCACTCTTCTGTGCCTTGGATTTATTTCTGTTGTTATGTTTATGTAATATGTGTTATTATATAGTAACACAATAAGCTGTACTATTTCTCTTTATATATCTATCTCTGCTAATACACTGTAACACCTTTGAACTCCAGTTCATGGTTTATGGTTTTGTGTTCCTGGCATTGAATTCTTTACGTTTTTGTTAAATTGAATTGAGTTGAATTTAATTAAATTGAATAGTTGTGTATTTTTCTATGAAACCATCCACATTCTTCCTTCATTTTCTTTCTGACCAATGGCAGGTATTTGAGAGATGGACAGGTTTAAGGGCAGAGTATTTTGAAATGGAGCAGAACAAAGTTAAATGATCCACAAGGAGATCAATGTCTAGAATTAAACCATAGAAGCATAATACTCAAACCAACAAGCTTACCATCTTGAGGGCTGTAATGAAGCTAGAAATTTATTTTCTCTTTCTTTGCTGAGGTCTGTCCTTAAGAGATCTGTATTTCCAGACTTACAGGAAATAGACACTATTAAAATATAGGCAATTATTATTGGTAAAGTTATTCGCCTGTTTAGTGAAGGACGTAAAACTAACACTAATGAAATTTAAGTCTTTTAGAGTCAGAAAAAATAAAAACTTAAGAAAATAGCGCAAGATAAAAATAATTTAAAATGAAAACTATTTTGATGGAATTTCATAATATCTATCAGTTTTATAGTAGAAACATTCCATTTAAAATATTTATGAATTCATATAATCTTGTACTTTGAATTATTGATAAACTCTACAGACAAATCAGATGTATGGGGTTCAGGAATTTCTTTGTTTCTGATGGATTCTTTTCAAGGAAATAGGATTGTTTTTTACTTATTTGTCAAGAAAGTAAACAATGTATTCATAATTGGCTCCTGGTGAAATTAACAATTTATGTCATATGTTTCACTTAATAGTTGTCACTGTTGAAATAAATTCAAAGATGAAATTTGTGATTTGGTCTGCTAGTTTTTTCTCAGTTGGATAAAATTTTGGCTAAATAACATCATGGGTATTGCAAACTTCTACCAATATTTTTAAGTTTATCAGATAATAACAATCACCCAGGGTTCTTGTTATGCATGCAGATTATCAGTTCAAGTTCATGAATTTGTGCTGAGCCCCAAGAATCTGTTTTTTAGTGTAGAGTCCAAGTGATTCTTATTTTTCAACATATGCAACTGCATCTCTACACATTTTAAATCTCTGGTCTTTTTGGCCATGAATCACCTTTTTACCCCTGAAATATTTACTTTGCTGTCCAAATTCATTTCTCATCACTAATCTGTTTTCTAAGGATTAGGCATGTCAAACTGCCTACATGCTCCCTGTTACTTTGCCCATGGTGAACTTTCAATCCTGTGGCCTATGTGTTCCCTCCACTTGGCTGACCACATTTGCCATCTGAGACTTAAATCTTCTGTCCTCTAGGAATGGTTCCTTGTCATCCTGTACCTGAGCTGTCTCTCCCTATTGTACCTTAAATCGTCTGAGCCTTATGTCTACCACGATACTCAGCATTCTTCATTATTCTCTTTTGTTTTTTAAATGCTCCCAACTACAGCATGAGACTCTCTGGCAGGCATACTAGTAATTACTGTTCATGTTCCCAGACTAGCATAAACCTGATGAGCCATAAGTAGTTAATAAATGCTTACTAAAGGAATGAAGAGTGTAGAATGGTTGGATTCTCTTTTTAATTTTTAAATCTCTAAACATAAGTACTATTAGGGTGTGTGCCTTTTTTTCTTCTTAGTGTGTCTTCCATCTACATAAACAACTGCCAAAGCTAGGTTTATATAATTAGCAAGCAGTCGTTATACAAAAACACTTAACAGTTAAAAAAAATCAAAGAAATATTTATACATGCAAATATAGAAGGTAATATAAATTTAAAGTAAGCCTTCCTTACCAACTCCAACTCATGACAGATATCATCTATTAACCACATTTTGTTTGTATTTCTAGAAATTTTAGTATACATAGAATATATGTGTACATATAGTTATCTTACATATATTCTCATATGCACAAATACACATTCATCAATACATGTTTGTTTTTAGTATACTTTTATATAAATAATTATATTAATATCTTAAAGAAAATTTTATATCATAAATCCACCTCATTCTTTTTATTGGCTGTATATTATTCTATTTTATGTATGTATCATGACAGTTAATTAATTCCCTCCTACTAGATATTCAGTTTGTATTCATTTTTTCTCACTACAAAAAATACTGCAATGAATGTTTTTGAATAAAAACCTTTGTGTAGCAAATAATTTTTCCTATTAATATGGATTCTTTATTGAAGTATAGTTAATATACAATATTATATTGGTTTCAAGTATAAAACATTGTGGTTTAGCAGTTGCACACATTATTAAATTCTCACCCCAACTAGTGCAATTACTGTCTGTCAACATAGGAAGATGCTACAGAACCAATGGCTACATTCTCCATGCTGCACCTCCATCCCCATGACCAACTTATATTGAGAATTTTTTACCCCTTTTTGCCCTTCATGCTCACCATCCACCCATCCCAACCCTTCCTCCAGGGTAACCACTGGTCCATTCTCAGTGACTATGAGTCTACTGCTGTTATATTCATTTTGTTTTGTTTTTAGATTCCACATATAAGTTAAATCATATGGTATTTGTCTTTCTCCACCTGGCTTATTTCACTGACCATAACACCATCTAGGCCCATCCATGTTATTGAAAATGGCATAATTTCTTTCTTTTTTATGGATGAATAATATTCCATTGTGTATATGTGCCACATTTTCTTCATCCATTCATCTATTGATGGACACTTTGGTTGCTCCCGTATCTTAGCTATTGAAGGTAATGTGGCACTAAATATAGGGGTGCATATATCTTTTCAAACCACAGATTGTGTTTTCTTTAGGTAAATTCCTAGAAGTGGAATTACTGGGTCATATGGTATTTCTATTTTTAGTTATTAGAGGAACCTCCATACAGCTTTCCACAGTGGCTGCACTAGTTCACAGTCCCACCCACAGTGTAGGAGGGTTTCCTTTTCTCCATATCCTCACCAGCACTTGTTATTTCTCATCTTTTGGAGAGTGGCCATTCTGACTTGTATGAGATGATATCTCATTGTGGTTTTAATTTGCCATCCATAAAAAAAGAAAGAAATCATGCCATTTGCAATAACATGGATGGGCTTAGACGGTGTTATGCTCAGTGAAATAAGCCAGGTGGAGAAACCATTTGATTTCTCTGATGATTAATGATGTGGAGCATCTTTTCATGTGCCTGTTGGCCATCAGTATTTCTTCTTTGGAGAAAAGTCTGTTCAGGTCCTGTGACCACTTTTTAATTTGGTTATTTGTTTTTTTTGTGTGTGTGCTGAGTTGTATGAGTTCCTTATATGTTTTGGAATTAAGTCCTTATTAAATATCATTTACAAATATGTTCTTCTGTACTATAGGTTATATTTTTTTTCTATTGACAGTGTCCTTTGCAAAGTGGGAGCTTTTTAATTCAATGTAGTCCCACTTGTTCATTTTTGGTTTTTGTTTTTTCTCTTGCCTGAGGAAATAGGTCCAGAAAAAAATTTCTCATGCTTCTGTTCAAGAGATTTTTGCCTATATTTTCTTCTTAGAGTTTTGTGGTTTCATATCTTATATATAGGTCTTTAATCCAGTTTGTGTTTGCTTTTGTGTATGGTGTTAGACAGTAACCCAGTTTCATTCCCTTGTGTGTAGCTCTCGAGTTTCCCCAGTACCATTTACCGAAGAGATCATCTTTTCTTTATTGTATATTTATGGCTTCTTTATCACATATTAATTGGCCATATATGCATTCTATTTGTTTCACTGATTTATGGGTCTGTTCTTGTGCCAATACCAAACTGTTTTGATTATTATAGCTCTATAATACAACTTGGAGTCAGGGAGTTTATTTTAATAACTCCAGCATTGTTCTTCTTTCTCAGAATGGCTTTAGTTTGGGGTCTTTTGTGGTTCCATATTAATTTTAGGATTATTTGCTCTACTTCATTGAAAAATGCCATTGGTATTTTGATTGGGCTTGCACTGAATCTGTAAATTGCTTTGGGCAGGTTGGCCATTCTGACAATACTGATTCTTCTTATCCATAAGCACAAATAGATTTCCATCATTTATTTTTATCTTCTTTAACTTCTCTCTTGAGTGTCTCTCAAGTTTCAGAGTACAGATCTTTCACCCCCTTGGTTAGATTTATTCCTTGATATTTTATTCTCTTTGATATAATTTTAGTTGGAATTGATTTCTTGATTTCTCTTTCTGCTAGTTCATTGTTAGTACTTAGGAACACAGCAGATTTCTGTGTATTTGGATTTTGAATAGATATTTCTGAATTAACCTCAAGAAAAGCTGTTATAGTTTTTACTCCCATCCAAAAGAAAAGAATGTCTGTTTCTCCATACCCTCCACTAATTTTGTATTATCCAATCTATATTTAGGTGATTGCATGTGTTTTAATTAAAATTTATTTATATATGAGTGAACAGGATCATCTTTGCATGTATATTAAAGATTTGTATTTCTGAAGCAAATTGGTTCTGAGTCATTTTCTTTCTTACACACTGTTATATCTCAGTTTATCTCTGCTCTAAAACTCTCCCAAAGTTTTTTCATACTTTTGATTTCTAGTTCTTTGTTCATTTATGAATTTCCCATTTTATGTTTCAAAATCACCAAAACTTAATATCAAACTGTTCTCCAGCACTTGACTATTTGAAACATATGTTTATGCTTGATGTAATGTCAGCTTTCTTGTTTTGCCATTATGCCTATTCTGTTAGAAGCTATCTAAGACTCATACAGACTTTGATTTTCATTTTCCTTTTTTTTTCTATACTTACAATTTAATGAAATTCCAACCGCAAACATTTCCCATGATTTTGGTTTCTCATATTTGCTTATCTAGAGTTAACAATACTTATTACCTATTCAATAATTACAGAAATAAACTTTCAAAGTCCATAAGAGTTCTAAATATGAGATGTATAAAGAATATTGATTCAAAACTATGGACTATTTCCCAAATTTTCATCCCTGCACAGGAACCATGCTAATCTTCTCTGTATTGTTATAATATTAGTATATATGCTGTCAAAGTGAGCACTAGACTTAATTTTCTAATTATAGATTTCTCTGTACTAGTATAATTTGTGTATGTGTGAGTACCCATATGTGTGCTCCAGTATTTATTTTAACTTGTTTTACTTCTACCTAAGTGGTTTTCCTGTTCTGGAGCTGCACTTGATGAGACAGTAAAATAGTTTACTGGGTAAGTTTTGTGTGTGCTCTAAGTGTCCAGAATATTTCATCTCTCTTTATCCAATCCTAAAATAATAAAGGGAAACTGGAGTTTCACTCTGGGATTTTTAATATTGTTGTGATATTCAGTGCTATATGTATCTTGACCATTAGATTACTTGCCATTAGATAGCTCTGTTATGAAGTTTAATGTCTTGTTTTTACCACCCTAGTTTAAAAAATGTATTTTAAGAAATTTGCATCTTAAAACACAGATACTCACATGTTAGCTTCCTTTAACTGACGTTTGTTACATTTTGCAAGAGGTCTTTTTCTCCCTCTCTTTCTCTCCATGAGGAAAGCAGGAACAGAAAGCAAGAGAAGAAAGGTAATTGACCTCTTGACCAAGTTGTTCTTTTGGTGAGGTTGTACCACATTGCCCTTGTGAGGTTTACAGTAAAAGCCGAGCAGAGGTCTGGAGTAGAGGGACTAACAGTGTTAGGATCAAAGGCCTAATTGTCTGTTTTCTTGAAGTTAGGGTTATTGGCAGCTGCCATTATACCATCCATGCTGCTGTCACCCAGCACAGCCAACCAGCATGCACTAATTGCAGTGGCCTTTTCATCAAGTAAGATCATCCCACTAAACACAAAGAGCTGTCTTTCCATTAGCACAGACAGTAGCCAGCTAGATCAGCTGGGCTCCTTGAGTATGATTGGACTGTCATATTGTTATGATTCGTTCAAGTTTAGAGCATTTAGCAGATACCCTTTGCACCTCTCTTTGTACCTGAATACTGTAACCTGACTGCCCCTATCATTTAAGAGGGCACTATAGCTTTTCAAAGCTCAGCAGCACACAATTGCAGGCAGGCAACTGGTTTCTGACAAGAGATCAATACTGTCCTTCCAAATGCTGGAGTCAAGCTGCTGGGTCTGTCAGAGGGATGTGTGCTGTAATTGGATCATGGATGCTGCGAGTCATCTGAGCTTCCCTTCAGCGCTGCCACAGCTGTCAGATGTCATCCCTTTGTACAGCTGTCACTGCGGGAGGGTTGGGGCTCCTTTTCCGTTCTAACCCAATGCAAATGTCCACTTAGCAGATGAATATTGAAGATATTAGACACTTCTTTATGCCTTTATGCAAAATAAAGATCTGTGTCATCTGTGAATTTCATGGAAATAAGTTGCAATTTATTCTCTGTGAGAAAAGTGAAGTGAAGCCTGTAAAAATGAGAAATTATTTGGTTCAGGCTATTAAAAAAAAGGAATATTTTACAGAATAAACAACAATATGCAGACATTTTTCTTGAAATAGAAAAGCTCATACTGTGCAGTATTTAGACTGGTCACCTTCTATTTGGGTGATATTTTAAAATATATATATATATATCTTTGCTTCATCCATATTCTTAAGAAAGGGACAAATCTTAAATAGATTTAGGTCCTTTTAAATCATTAAATTTTTTTGAAAAATTTAATTAAAGTAGCAAAACAATAAGATTTAAGGAAAGCAGTTATATTTAGAATCAGTCAAGGAGTCTCAAGAAAGTTTTAAAGACAGGACAGACTATACACATGAGTATGACATTTTGGTGACACAGTCTTTTTTGTCTAAGTTATTACAAATGAAAGACATGCCCATAGTTAGTAAAATAATTTTATAACCTATGATGGCTTCTGTTAAGTTCAGTCAATTTTGCTTTTATTTAAATTAGAAAAAACATTAAAATAGAATTGCATTTTATTTTAACATACTTACGCTTATGAAAGTACATTGTAAAAAAATGATGAATGCTTAATTTTTGAAATTGTACAACAGAGTCATGCACACTTTCCACATATAGTAAACATAAAAAGAGATCACTAATGGGGCTTTATCAGTTATTGTCTTAATTCAGGAACTTTCAAAATACTGAGATGGATCCATGAATTTCCTTAGACTATCCCAGAATAAAGTACAATCTTAGTTCTTTTTTATTTTTTTAACCATTTTCTGCCTGTCTTCCTCAGCTGATGTCAAAATCATTTTTGGATGGCCGACAGGTTAATTTTTGATCTGGGTGGCTGACTTCCTTTTTCTTGAGGTCCAGACCACACACCACCTTCTCTGTCAAGCAGTCAGCTTGCACCAGCCCCACTGACAGAGTAGCATGAACCGTATTTTCCAATATCTAACCTTAGCGTCCTCTCATCCCCAGAGGATTCACTGGGTCAGCCCCTCAAATATCCAAACTTTTTGTCTCCTTTTGGCATTACGAGCTGACCTCACCTCACCTGAGGTGGCTCAAGTTTTTGGAGCTTAAAATTAGTGACCGCCAAAAATCAAAGCACAGACATTTGGTCCACAGTGTGGGGTAAGACAGTAGGAAGGGAAGCAAGAAACAACAGATACATCCAATGTTTTCATTTAAAAGACGGGAAGTATGAAATGATTCTAACATGTTAATCAGGAAAAGAAATAATGCATTTCCCCTTGCCACGGTGAGCATTTTTCTCTCAATGTGACTTGACTTGTACAAGATGCGGGATACAAATCTTGCGAAAATTAAAATGTTTTACTTCTGTGAAACGAACTATTTAGCCATCAACTCTTAGTTAATGATCATTGATATAGTAAAATGGTCTTAAATAGTTATTTGGACAGAAAGTATAGGAATGAATGAAGTAAAATTTTAAACTTAGTTTCTCAAGGCTATTCTTCTGTGATGATAACTGTGAACTTTATGTACAACTCCAGTGACTCAAGTAGGCACTTTTTTTAAACATGGTTTATGGCTAATTACATCAGAGATCCCAAACAGTCTTTTTTACATCTGCATTAATAAGAGTGTCACATGACCACATAGAAGTAAAAGTATACATCAAAAGTAGATTAAAGGTTGGTTAAGCATCAAAGCATGTTCCATATGTAAATTTATAGCAATGATGTGCCGTAGAAAGATAGCTTACCCTCTATTTCTCTGATACTAAATAAAATTAAAAATTCACAATTCTGGTTTATGGGATTTTAAATGAATTTGATCTCTCTTTTGGGCAGGGCAAATAAGTGTTTTGTGATGTATTATTTTATAAAAAAAAAAAGACCATCGTTCTGGCTCATTTAATTTTGCGAGTGAATGATCTAAGATTAACTACAGACTAGTCAGTGCAGTTTAAAAGCTGAAAGCAATTTTCAGCCATAGATGGTAATGCCACATTCAGTCCACAACCGAATGACTCTAAATGACTAAGCTTCGAGGTCTTTGTATATGACCACAGGGCCTGATAAAGCCATAGGAACACAGTAAAAGCACAAAAATAGTTCCAATTTATTTGGTGCCATCACCTTAATGAGATTAATACAGACGTGTTCATGTGCCTAATTGGTGATTTTGTTTTAACTAGTAATGAAGGATTACAACTTCAGGCAACAGGCTGCTTGTTGGAAAGGGGATTTGAGGGAAAAAGTTTTTAATTATGAAAGGAAGCAAATGAAAGACACCACTGCAAAGTTAGTAATAATTTTTTAAAAAATGAACTGATTAAAATGTGTACCCTGGACTGTTCTTGCCATTTTGTGAGAAAGGGTAATTTTATGAGCAGTACCACAGAGAGCTTTATTTACCAATAGACCACTTGGCATACAAAAACATACAGAATTGCTACTGCTGAAGAAAAACTGTTAAAAGGGAAAAAAGCATTGACCCTCAGGCTACTGTGGAATTTAAAGTACGTGGCCTTTTATTCTAATTTATTGTTTAATGAGTTACTTCAATTGGATGACCTGTGGCTAGGTGTCCTGAATCCCACAGGATCCCATAAGCCAGAGCATCTTTGAAGGAACTTTGCCTACCACTTGCAATGGGTCGCTCCCCTCGAAGTCCAGTTGTAACCATTTAAATGCTAACACTATTAAGCATGCTGCCAAAACACAAACACTCGGCCTCAGTCATTAAAATTTAATTATAAGGGGGCAGCTGAGCCCAGTTTGAGTTTTGAATCTGAAAAATCTTGTTTAAAGAACAAAAGCTAATAAAAACAAAACGACCGACCAAACCGATCAGCATCTGTCTATACCAGCGCAGTGAGCTACATTTAAATCCACGAGCAGGTTTGAACAGAGTTCAACAGGATCACAATCCTCACGTAAGAACATTTTAATTATTACTCCTGCTTCACAACTGCAAAATGGCCCATTGTTTTTTCCCATCCCTGGTGGGGTGAACTGTATAACTGGGGATGTGAGTATCTTTGCCAGCAGGGTAGTTTGTCTTTCAGAATAAATAGCAAATAAAGAAGTTCAGATCCTTACACTGTCAACTGTAATAAAACAAAATTATCTAGGTTATTATTTTCCCTCAGAAACTTTGCCCAGTGCTAAGGTGTCTTCGGTTAGGGAAACAGCCCTGAAACGCCAGATTTTGGTCTTTGAGGTTCTATTATGAGCCACGTTAAAAGGCCTCTGGGTAGTGATACTGTGCAGTGTAAGATGCTACCTTCCAAGAGAATGAAGACAGAAATATATTTTACATTTCTTGTCAGACTGAACTTTAAGACATCCTGACTGCTTTCTCTATAATTTAAACATCACAGCCAAAATGGCAACATGCTTTGTTCAGTTCCAGTTGTGTGGAGTTTTAGTGCTTCATTGGTTCAGAGGAAGTCTGGGGCCGGCACGGGGAGCAGGCGACGGAATCACGCTCTCACTGCAGCATGTCAAGCCATTATATCCGGGACCGGAATGTCACCGTGGCCTCAGTGGGTCGTCAGCTGAAGGATATGGTTAACAAATGTAAAGCCAAACTTCAGAGGAGCTGGTTTTCTGTGCTAAGTGATCTGTATTCCCTCTGAATTTACTTTCCCCTAACCCCGTGAAATTAACAGTACTTTCTGACATTCGACCCCCTGACCTCACACATAATAAGAATTTAAAAAGCACCATGCATGAGTGTGTCTCTGTAATGCAAAACTGGGAAAAATGACCATGTCACCGTTTTATTATACAAAACCTTCTCAATCTCCATTGCATGCTTCATATATGAGTGCTCGGTTTAAAGTTATTATAAAGAAAAACACAATTTTAACAGTAATAATTCACTGTTCGTGACTTTTATAGACAATAAATTGTAGCAAATACATATTGCTACCAAAAAGCTTTGTACTCCATTAATGCAGATATTTACCAAGATAACTGTTAAAAATAGTCCGCCCGAAGATTCTGATGGTTCAAAGGCAGGGGGCTTCCTGGGAGCCGGTTGCCAAGGGTGCAAATGCATGCACAATGTGTAGGTCTCAAGGTTTAAGAGGCAGAAGCAGGGAAGTGTTATGTGGAAATGATTTTGTGTTATCAGGCTCAGGGGATGACAGCATACAAGAGTAAGAACAAGGTGCTATGTGGCTTTTTCTTCACTGTGAAGTGAAGATTGGCAGCTGGAAGTAAGGCTTACAGACAGACCTGCACACAGGACCTCTTCACCTAGGACTCATAATCACTACTCAAAGGGAAATGCATTTACCAGGGAAAAGCGGCTGTAGCCATCAGAAGTGTGCTTAAAACACCACTTAAATATCACTTTATACGCTATTACTTGCAAACTGTGGCTTCGTATTAAATTATACTTGCATAGGCTTTTGCTTAGGTGCTGATAATGCTTTTGAGGTTGCATTGGTGAAGAAGAATTTAGGCTGCTTTACAAGAGACGTGACCAGAATATTCCAAGCAGCTGACAGTGACAGGGTGAAAAATTGCAGAACTGTACTTTCTTTCCCCATATAGATTGTAATTTTAATTGTCATTGTGGCCCTTCTGTTTTAATTATGGGACTTCTTTGATATATACCAGGACATCGTATTGAATGAAAATATGGTGCTATAATAGTCTCTTTATAATTAATGACCACATGTAGATCTTGGTGCATAAAAGGGAAGGAATAAATGAACAATTTATTTAACTAGGTTTTGGATTTCTTTCTGTCTTCCAGTGAATATAAAATGATCCTAGGGCTTCTGAGAATGTTTGATGTAAGAACTGCACAGAATATCTAAGAAAATTACTTAAGGCTAGATTACAAAACATACTATGTTTTAAAATGCTCTGTCTTCAGGCGGGTAAAATTTATCTATTTACCATGATATTCTTTTAACATTTTATCTTGAGCAAAGGCTCTTTTAAATTTATTTGCAAGTATATTTTAAACATGTCTTCTTACAGGGATTTTACTTGTGATATAATTAATTTTTACAGGTAAAATGAGAGTTCAGGAAGGAGACTTTTGAAGCTTGATTTATCAAACTGCACATGAAAAAATTCTTGCTGAACTTTTGCTTTCAAAGTACAATGGATCTATGCTGCATTTTTCCTCTGAAGGAGGAGTAAATTTTTCTCAGTTACTACGACTAAACAGAAGCTGTTTTTCTACAAATCAAATATAAGTAGTCTATTCATAGGCAATTTAAAGCCCCTGAAAACTGTGAAGAGGAAACAGAAAATACAGTGAAGGCTTAACATTGTTCTCAAGCTATCACCTAATAAGCTTACCATATAGAACACTGTGACATAAATATGCTGGGCTCATATACATTTCAAGGGAGCCGGACCTCTATGGATTTCTAGAAAGCAGACCTATTTGTCCGGAGTCTGTCA
Organism: Manis pentadactyla; assembly: GCF_030020395.1. NCBI lineage: Eukaryota > Metazoa > Chordata > Mammalia > Pholidota > Manidae > Manis > Manis pentadactyla. The sequence goes on from NC_080026.1 coordinate 16,390,467, forward strand.
CTGTAAAACAGGAAAATGCCCCCTGACAAGCTTTTGCTAATTTTATTGAGGCATGGAGCCCTGTGCATACATCCTCTACAGTATGACTGCAGTTCAATTGCAGAGCACGATGAAATTGGATCGGCAGAGACAGGGACTACCCCGGGGTCAGCTGTGACCATGCCACTTCTATGTGATGTCTAGTTGGGGTGATGGTGTGTAAATAAACGTAGAGAATTGCAAATCTTGTCATGGCCACGCAGAACAGCTCAAGCATTTAAAGATGGTTGCCCGCAAACCTAACTGGAAGGTGGTTGCTCTATGTGGTGGCTGAAGAAATACTCAATTCCTTGCCGGAATCGTCTTCTTGATGTATCTGGAAGTACTGACCCTGTAGTATGTAGCCAAAGGGATTAATCACTAAATTGTTTTCCATCAGAGTGGAAAGTAAAGAAACAAACTAATCATGTTTGAATATTGTGCTTTTAAAGCTATGTCTCTAATACAAAGACACTATTTATATTATCCTACTTTGATTTATTTGTTTTTTTTTTAAATTAGGTGACGCATCCTAATGTCCTACTGTTTATTGAATTTAGCACATTAAAGTTCTATGAGTTCTTGTCATTATTATGAACTTTCCTAATGTTACAAAATAAAATATTATAGAATTCACATTTTCTGCTTATGAATCTAATTTTATTTAAATACTACTTAGAGTACCCATTAAAATATACTTAGGTTTTCCTACCTTCAACCAATAAGATGTATTTTTTACCAGTTTTGCATTTATACATCTCTGTTTTTCTGTTACTTTTCCTACATGACAATTACCTTTCATTACAAATTTATAAAATCATTTACATTTTAGCAGTTTAAATGTTTCTGCTGACATTTTGTAACTATTACCCTCTTCTAGAATGGCATATGTTCAGGCAGTTAATAAAAAATTAAATGGAATAGCACTAGACAAGGTGACGCTTTGTATCAGAGTGTTCGCCACATTTCTGAAAATACCATCTTTGTGTTGCAAACTGTGAAGTGAGGTTAGGGCTGTGCCAATATGTGTATTTGTCATGACTGTCACAGACACCGTGAGCTAGCCAATCACACAGCCCTTAATTAGACAGTTATATTTTGCTTTTTAGAAATTGTCCTCATGTAAAATGGTGTCTAAGATTTGAGAAAGGGGCTGAGAGTTAAGAGGGCAAAGAATGCCAGCAGAAAAACACTTCAATTTTTTTGAAGATTTATTAACTGCTCATGATTTCTTAAGTATAGAAATCAAATATGCAACATAAAAGCAATTGTATAAATGTACCAGGAAAGAAAGGCACAATAAGGATCATAGAATTAGCGATGGACTAAATTAAACACGACCATGGCGTAGCATGTTGTCAAATGGATTTTGAGATTATAAATTTAAAAAATCCATAAAATGAGCATTCAAACGGTGATCATAGATGTTTTAAAAGTCTTCATCTAAGCTTACAATTGTGAAATTAGCTTCATTTGAAAATTCCATTTAAATTATGTTACTGAAAGTAAATCATGTATTTTGTTAAAGATTATGATTTTATCTGTTTTTGAATTCTAGAAACTTTTATGCAGTATTATTCTGCATTTTTTTAAAAGATATGAATTCAGGCTTCTTCATCCTAAAAGTAAAAATATATTGAACAACTTACCATATTTTCAATAATGATTTTCACTTTTATATTTATGCACAATTACAAAGTTTCATGGAGAATGAAGCAGATAAAACTATATCAGTAAGATAATGTCTGTGCAGTTATTTAATCTTTATATGCATTTTCTTATCTGTAAAATAATGCACTAATACACCCTTTTACTGATGTTATCTACATCTATTTTTACATTTTGAAAATTGGAAATTGAAATTGCATTTATCTTTTAAGTAATAAATCACCAAGGCATTTAGTAATGTTTGCCAGCAACATTGCCTTTGGATAAAAATTTTATGTGATGAATTTTTATAATCCTGCATATATATATAAAAGTAAATCAGCATGAGTTAAAAAATACTGTAAAAATTATTATGACCTTTTTCTTTTATATGATTTCTGAGGTCTTAAGGTTTTTAAACTAATTCCAGCCAGAGGAGAAACATTTTGGATTTCTGGAATCTAAAGGTGGAAAGTTCTAAAAATCCCAATAAATAACAACTGCACATCACAAAGAGCCCTTTTTAAGAAATTAATAATAAACTCAAATTTAGATGGAAGAAATTTGGCTTATTTGTTTGTTTTTAACAGTGGGAATTTCATGTATTTAAGAGCAAAAAACTCTAATTTGGGATAACTTGCACAGTTCATCCCATTTTAAATCTTTATTCAATAGGCATCCCATAGAAGTTTTAACAGTCATAGCAGATTAACCTTGCCTGTGCTTTTGGAGCCTAGTCATCTGATGAATTTACATGCAGCTGGATGAAAATGCTATTTGGAGAGAGATTGAGAGTTTATTTGATTAAATCCCTTTCTCCACTACCTTGACCTCTTTCTTGTGAAATAATCAGAACTGTTTAGCAAGAATATTCAGGCATTAATAATGAATTGCTTTTGAGCTGGTTTCTTCTGCATGCAACAAACCCATTGGTATCTCTGCTAGTCCCTTTTTTTCTTTTTTTGATAGTGCTTGATTTAATAAACAACGTGATTAGAAATAGTAAGAAACATATCTTTGAGGAGTTTTATTTTATTGTATCTAGGCCACTTCGCTATTCGTAGTACTAATTGTTTTGGTTTCACCTTCCTACAGGACTTTGTCCCCACAGCCTGTATATAGATGGGATGTGTTAGGCAGGGCCACATGCTCCAGCATGATTGGATGGCAGTTTCACGGTTTATCCTCACCAAGTGTAGGGATGGGCTTGGGAGTTCATAGAATACTATGACCTTAAATAGTGCCATTGTTCACGATTCCATTGTTTGTGTATTTAAATACTTTTCCTCCATAGAGCCTTTGTGTCTAACAATTTTATTACTCAACAGTTAACAGTTATATTTCTGAGGAATAATTAGGTATTTCACAGAATTTTTTACTTTTAAGAAATTTTAGAGATCATCTGGTGCAAGCTATCTTTGGGGGGAGGAAAGAAAATTATCTGCAAGGAGGTTAAATTAATTCCTCCTCATGTACAGCTAGTATGGACAGATTTGGGTTGATTTCAAACTCATTCCAGGCTAGGAAGATAGAGTACAAGGTATGACTCTTGTCTTTTAAAAAACAGTCAAAAAACAAGATATTCACGTGTAAAGAAGTAATGAGAAATTATTACTAGCTACAGATGAAGGAAATAGGGACTTCTTACCATGAAAGTTGAGGGGCATAATTTACCTCTTTCAGATCTCCCTGGAGTATTACTGAATGATTCCTAGACTATACATTGGATTAAAGAAAAAAAAAAGAGACATTGGTCAGAGTTTAGAAGCTAAAGTATCTTTCAAGTGTAACACTGACATGAAGTAATGGGAGCAAGTATGATCTTTAAAAGTACAGTGTTATCACTCTTACTTATTTAATGCTCTTGGGAGTGGAAATTTTTGGCAGATGGCATACTTGTCATATATATACCCTACTGTGTTTCACCCATTATAAAGCTACAGTATCTTGTCTTAATACTAAATTAAGCTTCATTATAATTTGTTTCTTAATAGCATGCACTTCACTCTAAATTATAAAATGTTTGGCTTTCATGAACAACTCTATGGAAAAGCTGGGCAATATCTCATTTGCCTTTAGAAATTATATTACATTACAATATACAAAGCTGTAGAAAAACTAATCTAGCATCAAAATTTAAAATAATAATTTCCAGTGTTTTACAAGTAGGATACAAGTCAGTTTACAGTAACACATTGTACTATTTCTCTGTTGAGTAAAGCAAAATTGGTTCATTATTTTTTTAACCTCAAAAAATATTCAAGAAAGATTTAATTCTTTATGTGAATAGCATTATATTGAGAAGGGAAGATCATTTAAACATTCAAAGATAGATAAAATTTGTCTTTCTTGATCATGAATTAGTCATGTTTTTTGGATCTAATCATATCATTAATATTTTACATTTAGGCAAAGGTTTTATAAGACTCAAAAGACCTCATAGCAATCCTGTTGTAAAGACCATATATGTGATTTTTGAAATGTTTGCATTTTTAATTATGAAGTAATTCATAATTCAAGAATTCACATTCAAAAATAACAGAAAACAATAAAATAGATTTTTTACACTGACATCTAAATATACCCACTCTCAAACTTTTTTTATATTTTTGATGTTTAGAATCCTATAAAGATCACACAATGTTGTAAAGGTGATGCTTAATTTAACCATAAGGATTTGAGAGTAGGGTTTCTAGATATATATGTATGAAAATTTCTGAAAAAATTTGAAATCCATATAATATTTGAGCTGCTATAATAAAGTTCATTCTAGAGTTCCTGTCAGAAAACACAATCTTCTTGCCAACAAGTACTTTATGATGTATATTGAGAGTGATATTTTTGCATATTAATTATAAAATGAAAATAAAGTTAGTGGCATCAATGAATGAACAGCAGCACTTCAGGAAAGAAGTCATACTTAATAGAGGGTCAGCAATGCTATGCAGAGAGAGTTTTATTTTAGATGAGGCTGAAATTCAATTCAATTAAACCCTAGAAGTATTGATTGTCATCAAACATGATATGATCTCTGCTCTGAAGGAGCTTATAATCTAATTGCAATGAGGACACATTGGAAGGGACAACTTCTATCTGAGCTATTAGGAAACGCCTCCTGGAAGAAGTCACATTTGACCAAATTCTTAATTAAGAGATAAGTCGGGGGAGCAGGAGGTTTTCTGGGATGAATGAAAATCGTAAGAGAAGAAAAGAGAGGAGAAGAAAAGGTCTTAGAGTGTGAAGGGGCATGTGTCTTCAGGAAAGACTAGAGAGCTCCAGTGCGGCTGAATCGTGGACGCGAGCGCGCTGAGATCACTGATGAAGCAAGAATGGGAACAGGGCTTGAAACCCTTGTGTGTCTGAGCAACGGAGGGACAACATCTGCCCTGATTTCTTTTCTTCTTTCTCTTTTCACCTTTTTTCTTTTCTCCTCTATTTTTTCTCTCTCTTTCAGGAAGACGGTTTTGTTAAGAGTTCAATTAGAGTACAAGGGAAGAGAAAAACTGAGAAATTTCACTTCAGATTGAGGTAAAGTCAACACCTGCTGCATATAGGCTGAGATCAATCTTAACTTTTTAATAGTACGCTCCTGGTAATGCTGTGTTTAGGACTTTTTAGTATATTGCTTACTTGGTTTCCATTTAAGAAGACAGTAATACAAAGTAGATATCGGAGGTGAGAAATTTAAACAATAATCCTTGTAGCTAAGAAAACCAACACCTTTGTATTCCCAGATTATGCAAATTGATTGGAAGGTAAATTAAATTTTCAGGTTATTGCTCAGCTTCTTCTCTGCTTTAGTCCAGAAACAAACCTTTAGTGAGTAGGAAGCAAGTAGGTTCCTTTTTTAAGAGCTGTCCTGTTCCATTGGCTCTATTTACATAATATTAAACAAACCAGATGACAAGTATCAAATTCTATGCATCCTCTGTATGTCCATAAGGAGAAACTAAAGCAATGAAATTAATTTCACTCCAGTTTATATTCTTAAAAATACTCTGCATTTTGTTTCTTTTGCAAATGAGCTTTTCTTTACTAAGATTCTTTACTGAGATTCTAAAATCAATAAAAATGTGCCAAAATTTAAAAATAGTTGAAAGAATGATATTCACTCTAAATGCACTTCATGTTTATACTAAAGGTATTTCTAAATTTAAAGCAATGCCTTTTTATTATTCAGAAAATTTGTGAAGCATATCTTAATCATGGAACTAGATAAAGCAGCGACTCCAGAACAATTATATTGAGACATACTACTTGTTATTGTACTACTCAATTGTATGTCCCTTCTTTTGGGTGGTCTGCAAGAGTACAGTACTAGGAGCATAAAACCCAGGAACTAACGTAAATTGTAGAAATACTTCCATCAGCAACAAAGTAGCTGATCTGACTAATGATGAAATAAGCCCAGCTCTCCAATGTCAGACTATTTAGATATTTCCAAGAATGTTTTATCTATATTGTATGCAACTAGGATGGATTTGGCATGACATTTTAGTATATTACTTTACCTGAAACTCAACTTTGACTCTACCCTATAAATTTAATTGACTATGTTTCTAAAATCAAAAGATGAAATTTAAGAGAAAGCTCAATTGCCCTAGCCAATCAGCCTTTTTAATACCATACAACTTGATCAGCAGTTTTATCTTCACATCATCTCACCCAAATCCCTCCAGCTAAAAGTTGAAAGTTCAAATTCAGTTCCACATATTTTGCCTTGTAATAAAAGGTATGCAATATATTAGGTAACTCTCCTGTAGAGAGAGATTTGGGGATTAAAGTTAACACCAAAATTGGGAATTAAATTAGTGCAGACATGTGGAAAGAAGTATGGAAGTTCCTCAAAAACAAAAAATAGAAATACCATACAACCCGGTAATTCTACTTCTAGGAATTTACCTGAAAAAAACAAAAATCCCTGAATGAAAAGATATATGACCCCTATGTTTAGTGCCACATTATTTACAATAACCAAGTATGGAAACAACCAAAGTGTCCATCAACACTTGAATGGATAAAGAAGACAGAGGACATACCCATAATGGAATATTATTCAACTATTAAAAAATAGAAGTCCTGCCATTTGCAACAGCCTGGATGGTCCCTAGAGGGTATTATGCTCAATGAAATAAGCCAAGAGAAAGACAAATACCATATGTTTCACTTACTGTGAAATCTAAAAACAAAACAAAACAAAGTGAACAAAATAGTAGAGTCATAGACAATAAGCATGGACTGGTGGATACCAGGTGTGATAGATTAGGATTGGTGGGTGGGGAGGTGGAGGGGTATAAAGGGGCACAAAAATTCTCAATCATAATGTAAGCTGATCACAGGGATAGTAGTACAGCATGGAGAACATAGCCAGTGTTTCTGTAATATTTTCCTATGTTGATAGATGGTAACTGTACTAGTAGGGGTGAGGATTTAATAATATGGCTAATTGTTGAAACACTGTGTTGTATACTTGAAACCAATAAAAGATTGTATATCAATGATACTTCAATTTAAAAAATAAAAATAAATAAAACTAAAAAAAAAATTAACACCAAAGTTAAGGGCAACTTAGCAAAACTAAGTTCACCCTAAGAAAAGTACCATAAAAAGTAAGCATTGAAGTTCATTACTTTAGAGTTCACTCCTCATTTTTTGCAGAAAGTCTTCATTGTGCAGAGCAGAACATAGTCTCAAGCTTCTACTGATCAATATATCCCCTAAGACGAGTATGGCAAACTTTCAAACCTTTTTGGAATGCAAAGGACTGCATCTTTAATCTGTGGTTCTTTCTCATTTCAGTTAAGTCTCAAGGTTTTTTGGCAGTTGTAGATTTAATTCCTTGATTACCTTATTGTAATTCCTGAAGTTTCTCTCCCAGATTTGAGGTACTTCCTCAGGGCAATAAACGCATCCCACAATGAAAGGACGTGGAATCTACTCGTTTCGGTCATAAGGTTTGTCATGGGACCTGGTCAAGGAAGAAGTAATAAGGGAAAATGAGAAATCCTAAATAATTCTGAGAGAGAGGATGCGAATGTTATTCACAAAATCAGGAAATCAGAAAGAGAGCATGTATAAATAATAAAGCAGGATTCTGTTTTACTTTGAAACTTGTGGCTGAAAGGTTTACTAACTTTATGAGAGTAGTTTGGACACACTGGTGGAAAGAAATCCACATTGCAGGAGAAAAAAAATGAGTGGGTGGTGATATGTGCAGCAGAGATGCTTGACAATTGTAGGTGTTTGGCAACAAAAGGAGAACCAAAGATAAAGTTAAGTCTTGAGGACGAAAAAGGGAGATATATCCTAGGGCAGATAAATCATATCTGAGTTTAAAGGCGCTAGGGGAGTGTAGGGCAAGTTCAAATGAAAGAAGCAGCACTTTGTTAACTAAAGAAAGGTTGAAGACAAGGGAAAGAAGTTGAGGTGCTGGAGTAGAAGAAGGTGCTTACAGCAGGTAAACTCCACCTTCTCATGGAATAGCAGCCAAGGCAATTTGCACAAAGTTAGCAGGCTATTCTCCTGACCAAAGTGGAGATTGTTTCACAGAGTTAAAACTGTGAAAAATAACAAAATTACAAAACTGTGTAAAAGGAATCCTGAGAGGTAGTGAAAGCCTGACTATGGTTTGATAGATCATTTTACATTTCTATTTTCAAAATGCCTTATTAGAGCGGAGTTATAATTTTTTTTTTTGGCAACTCCATTTCTGGGTGTTTATATTTATAATAAAGTTGTTAACATTCTGTCAGGATTAATGTTTCTGAAGCCATCCTGTGCTATGTTTGTAAACATTTTTGGGATAGACTGAAAAGTAGCTGTGGTGCTAATCAATCAGAAAAAAACCTACTCCCTCATTAGGAGTTATTGTTAAAAGCTTTACATCCTTCTTTGCCTTCAATACTCCAGATTAAATGCTTTCTTTTATTAAATAATTTCAGATATCATTTAATTTCATTCATCATCAATGAAAGAAACAAATACATTATTTTGCCTCAGAGAACTGCACATATATTTAGAAATAACTTAGCTCAAATAAAAAATGACATTATAAATAAAGATGTATTGACTTGCTTTCCAGTTTTGTACATAATTATATGACAATTATTTTACTTTGATGGAACTCTAGTGTATCAATTTAGATGAGTTCATACTGGCACATCTGAATATATAGTGTCATGAGGATAACATGAAGGCCAGGAATCAAGAATAAGATTTAAAAGACCTTGAGAAAAATATTCAAAAATTTTTAATTATTTTGAATTTTTATTCTTGATATTGTGATGAAATAGATTGCATATTAATATTCGATGGGTAAATTTCTCCCTGGGATAGGTTTTGGATATTTTGGAACATAAGTAGGTATTTCTTGTCCACATTGCATTTTTCTAGAAGATAAGAAAATAACTGAAAATTACTTTTTTATGGTTGATATCCTGGCTTTACCAGCTTTTTCCCAATGTTATCAAGTAAGTCCACATGTTTATGACCATTTCCCCTACTGTGAATGCCTGTATTAATTAAAAAGCAAATATTCTTCTTTAAGTTACATTTCTCATACCATAGTTAGAAAAGGTTAATTCACTTAAACAATATGATCTTATTCTTCATAGATTGTTTTCTTTATTGACCACTATTTAGATTCATTAGCTATCAATACGCATGATAAAATGTGGGAATATTCTAATATGTTATAGGGCTGTTTTTCTTTGAGGTTTAGTGTAACTCAGAAAATAACCTTCAAGAATGTAAATAAGAGAATGCATATAATAATTCTTTACATAATATTAGCTTTGAAATCATTGCAACTGTATTAGGAATGTTGGTAAAACAGCAAAGTTATCTACTGGTTGAGTTGATAAAATAGTTTATGCCCAGTGTTCAGTCCATTTTCTACATTAAAGTTAGTCTAAATATTAATGAAAATTGCTACAGAGAGAATTGCATTAGTTTCTGACAAGATTATACACTGCAAAAGGAAATTTACAATCACTTGTCATAGCTTGAGCCAATTCAGAATTCAGATACCCTCTGTCTTGTCAACGTTTTTACCTTAGGCCATGTATACCCTTCCCACCTGCCACATATCCAGTAGGAATCTTCAGAACAGATTTATTAATTCTTCAAAAGCTTTCACACTGGTGTAGTCTATACTGATATCGACATTGTTCAGAACACTGAAAAAATTAACCATTACTGGAGTGAATTTCCCCTACTTTCTTTCCCCTTCCTAGGCAAAGATGAAGAGCAAATGGAGAATTTTATGCTTCTACCTTCAAAAAAAGAAAAAATCAAACAAGTATAACCAGAAACTTTAAGCTTGTTCTGGGAAAATACTGTTAGGATTGTGATTTACTTTTTCTTTCAGAACTACAAATCTAATCTGATTATTTTCTCTTTAGAGTACTGGGAATTGAATGTGTGCTTAAGTACCCATAATTAATTCTAAATAATGTGTGTTATATTGTTATAACAATTCCATCACTCATGTGATTTAGAGTCTCTCAAATTTTCATTGTTTTTCCTGTATTTCTTCTTTACCTCTCTTATCTATGGTCTTTTTGAATATATCCCACCCAAAATAAAGATCTTTAAAGTCTACACAGCCATTGCAATCTTTAGTTTGTCTTATATTTCTGAGATGTTCTAATGAAATGTTATAAATTCTTCCAACTGTGGTTTGATATTGCTTAAAATGACCTAAGATACACTTACTGTGTGCTAAAGATTTCTCTAAGTAATTTGTACAAATAAGTTCTTTAAGTGTCAGAACAACTCTATGCAGTATTAATATCATTATTCCATTTTTACTGATGAGAAACTGTGCAGAGAACATAATTGAGTTGCTCTAGATCAAGAAGATGGTTGATGGTAAAGAAACAAAGTTTTAGTCATGCAGCTCCCAGTTTCCACACTCTTAAGCATTTATATACAGCAGGAGTTTCTGGGACCAGGGCCAAAATTTTACTTCCAAGTCAGGCCATTTATTCTGTCTTTTCATAAAATTCATTCTTTATGTAGTGTTTATAGAATATGAGATATTGATAAGTCTTTTCGAGAAAGATCAGCAACTTTGAAGTCAGGTAAAATTTGTTTAGAGTCTTATTTTATAATGAGCTTGATCTTGAATATTTTTCTTAATCTTTCTGATTGCATTCATATTATGAGGATTAAGATAGTTACATATATAAAGTGACTAGCTCAAAACTTGGTTCATAGTAGATATCCTCCCTTTTTCCTAGAAGAGGAAGAAAATAACATGTTTTCTTTTATCTTTGCTATTGCATATAGGTGAAAGGAGTAAATGATTAATATCCTTTGGTCTAGGCTAAAAAAGAACTGGGCATTTTATATACTGATTTGTAATATTTAAGCATGTTACTTTTCTGTCTATGCATGAATTAGCTTGTATCACAGTTGAAGAACTCCACCTCCTCTGTTTTACAGTGTTTACTTTGCCTTTAGAGGAAGGAGCATGTATTTTACAGATTTCACTAGAACTACACAGGAAAGAGGGAGAAACACTCTCCACCATGGGACAGACATCCACTCCTTGCCAAATCATATTTTGTGGAAGTTTGTTCTTCCTTTGTGGGGAATATAAGTAGCTGCACTGAGTTCCATGTGCTTTGTGAAATGCTTAAACTTATTTAAAACAATATTTATGTCTATTGATAAAACACTCTTGTGAATATTTCATTGAAACCTGGATTACAATTTTTTTTCCCTTAATTCCTTTGTCTTTTCAGATATACCATAAAGAAATCTAAGGAATTTTGAGAATGGACAAAGTCCTGGTGGGCACTGGGAGTACATTCTGAGTATTAATAAATATATGCTTTTTGTGCAGGAATATAATATCTGCTGTTTATCTAGACTGCTTCTTATGTCATCTCAAGGTATTAAGGCTACAGCACAATATACTGAATGCTATTAAGAAGAAGATTCAATCCTGAAAAGCACTTGTTTTCTTGTTAATTAATAGAACAGAAAACTCATGTGAAGTTGAACTTACTGATAGTAAATAAAACGTTAAGTGTAAAAAATAAGTCAGTTAAAAGGTGAGTGATTTTTATATAATACTTTCTAAAGTATTTTTCAAAACTGAGATGTGTGCAGAAGGGAAATTTCACTTTGCTGAACATTCCAAAGTTATTTAAATATCTGTGTGAATTTTGGAAGTATTTGAATTGTGTCAAGTTCAGATTACTTAGGTGTGAGTAGTGCAATTGACTATTGGCAAGAGATATTAACAAGACCCAGGAAGTGGGCCAATATTACACTTGACCCATTCAGTATTCTTGTTTCTCTTTTTATCACTTACGTAAGTTTCAAAACAAGTCCAAAATCGCTGAAATGGTTCAAATAGCATATGTGATTAGAAAAAGAAATTAAACATAAACAAATTTAAATAGACCTGGAGATTCCTTCCTTTTTGACAAATGTGCATACTAATTCAGTACTTAACAGCTGAATGTAGGACAGATTTTAAACGTTAAATGGAATTGTCAGGTATTTATTATAATGATGTTTGGGTTTGCTTTGCATAAAACAAATACCCAAAATAACCCCTCTGAAGTCTGCAGTTCACTACCATTTATGACATACGAAAATAAGTTGTTTTTAGCCAGTATCTTTCGCCCCATATTTTATTTTACATTTCATTCACCCAGTTTCACTGTCTGGGTGATGATCATCTATGTAATATATGTAAGGAATTTTCACTTGAAGGACCATGTATCTTTAAATGTCTTCTTTTTATTCATCCTAGTTCCAACACATGTAATTTCCCCTTTAATTTGACATCATTTAACGGCACATTACACGTCAATGATGTGATCTGTGAATATTTACAATGTTCATGTCATTTTTATTTTCTAATCCAATTTAAGTAGCTCTGCTTTTTATGACATCATGAATTCTTCAGTCTTTTTGGTCTTTTTGGGACTAATTATTCCATTAGTTCCTTTGAACTAGCTCTGTGTTGTCAGTCATTTCTTCCCTTTTGATCATAAGACCTTTGCTGCCCTCCCTTGCATGTACAATCAGTCTTAGGCCTATGCAACCCCTCTAAGAAGGGAGCCATCCTCAAGCTTGCAAACTGCTATTCACAATCATTTCTGGCCCGAAGCCACTTTGCAGGTAAATCTTCCTATTGTAAATTCATGGCTTCTAAAGTTCTTACCTACAGAAAACAAATTTGGATAGATTAAAAACAGTATTTTAATAATGATAAATGTTTTATTTAAAGTACTTTCACTTGCTGAGATATAAATTTCAGGAAAAAAAATATGAGTAAGAAAAATAATTAGAAAAAAAGAAGATGAAATTTGCACTTGTCACAGTATCATATGACATGTAGTTTATGTTTTTTGTTTAATGCTGCTTTTGGTGTAATTGCAAAATGTCTTGGACTCAATTTTTGAAAAAATCTAGTCTTTCTTGATACTTTCCATACCATTTGCTTGCTGACTTATATGAAAGCTTATAGTTGTGATTAATTTGAAATGGCATAAAGGCAAAGGAAAATTTGGAGTGATTAAAGCATGACTTTGTCTTTAACCCTCTTGTTTACTAGGAACTTTTAACATTTCATCTGCGATGCCACAGAGCTCTGCTGTCCGTTGCTGCCCTCTGTAGTGATGAAGAAGAGAGAACAAGATCAGCTTTGTTAAATGCAGTAGAACTTGACTAAAATTTACTCCACAATGCAAATGCAGCCTATTTGAGATGCACGTATTTTCTGAAAATAAAAAGCCAATAGGAGTATTTTTGCATTTTAAGTGCTTTTCTATAAATAGTAGACACTGAGAACATAACTGACGGCTTTTTAGGGCATCATTTTAAAAAACTGCGATTTTGATGAATTTAGTCTGATAGAAGGTACCAACAAGAATATTTAGATACAAACTAAGATTATGATAATTTACTTAAAAAAGTGGATTTATGATTTAAGATTTCAGATTAGGTGGCAATGGCTAAGAATAGTCCAGAATTTTCTGCTTTTATAAGCCTATCTTAAATTAATCCATTAATTCTCCATGAGGTTAAGTTTCCTTATCTATACAATGGGGGTAATTATTGTAAAGCTAAACTCTTATAAGGAATGTGGTTGGAGAACTATCAAGTTCTACCCAAGTAGCAACGATTCATATTTTCTTATATAGATTTAGTATGATTTAACTGTGAAATAGTTAAATTCTGTTCCTTCCTCTCCATTCTACTTCTAAACATCGATCTCACTGCCCCTTCTCCAGGGAATAGGGTTAGAGAGGATTAGTCCAAGTGACAGGCAGTTTTGAACTCAGGAGGAACTTAATAGGACCTGGGTAGTGTCTGGGGAGAGAGACAACAGAAATGTACCCTTTTGAAAAGAAGTCTGGCAAAAGCTAGACAGGGCTGGGAGCCTTAGCTAAGTAGGCTGAGGCTCAGAACAAGGAACTGATGGCAGAAAAAAGTAAGACCCAAGCCCTATTTGCTGGAGTTAGGGCTGGACCCAAGTATGGTGGTCCTTTGGAATTAGTATGGCTAATTTCGGCTATCATCTGAAATCTGTACTCTTTTAAAACCCTCTTTTATATTGTAAAGTCAACAGATGTGAGTTTAGGTACCATCTCTGCTATAGCTAGGTTATTCAATTTCTCTGAGCCTCAGTTTCTTCAGTTGTAAAATTGGGGATAATCATGCGAAACTTCTGATCTAATGTCTATTATTAAAAATAGTAGGTATTTAATAAAATTAACTGACTCTAAACCTAGCCAGAATGAGAGCAGGAATTGCATAAATCAACCTGAAGTTAACATCAATGATTTTATTTAAGAGGGCCCAATAAGGCCCAGGAAACTCCTCCGAATTTCAGAAATTATATGATACATGTGATTGCCTAGTCTATGTATTTCCAGCATAGAGAACTCTAGAACTCATTGTAGGAAACTGTCATATGGGCAACACTCAGTTCCTGTACATACTTCGATTAGTCAGTTGTCATTTTCATGCTTATATTGGTTTATATTTAGATTTTTCAATGACACCATTTTTGAGGGGTAAGTTCTGCCTAAGTCTGGCTGTAACTCCAGGACATATGTCTACAGTTTGTGTAGGCAGTCCATATGATTAAGTCCTCAATATTAAGAACTACTTTGCCTAAAGGATACGTGGTATAATTAATATGACTGCTTTTTATCCTTGCAGTTGTATTGCCACTGGAAATTTTTAGAGAGATCACATTTAACCCTTTCCATGTGTGTTGGGGGAACCTTGGCAAAAAACTATATTTATTCTTTATTTTCCTTCAGACCATGTATCCTTTTTTTTTTTTTTTTAGCTTAAAAAAGAAGTAGCCAATCCTACTGACCTGCTTCACCATAGTCACCACTTACGGTTAGATGAAGAAAGACTGGGGGCTTGAAGTAATCGCTAACGCAAATATCCACTGATCTTACGTGGTCTCAATATTCTTTTGAGAACAGGAGAAAATACTAAACATTTAAATATTTAAACTTTATAAGTAAAGAAGTGATAATGTTTCTTAACACCAGTCAAAATGGACTTTGGACCATATAAAAGTAAGCATATACACCCTGGAGCCAGAATATCTGGATTTGAATCCCAAAATTGCTACTTCCTAGCTGTATGAACTTAGGCAAATTTCTATATGTCTTTTCGTGCTTTGGTTTTCTCTACTTTAAGTGGGACTAAACACAGTACTCACCACACTTTGTTGTTGGGAGTAAACAATGCATGGGAAGCATCTATCTGTATTTGTAGGTTTACAAGGACCCAATATAATACAATTATACAATGTAATAAATATAATACATTAAAAATCCAAGGTTTAGGGACAATTCCAGTAAAACAAAAGAATAGTTAGGTTTGAAAAATAATTGCTCAGGTGATAACTTTTTCTTAGAAAATTTTGAATGAGGATATTTATTAAGCAAAGCCTATAAGATGGTAACGTTAATTAGAAATCTTTGAAATTTCTCAAGAAAAAATCCATCTCCTTGAGTTCAGGGTTACTCCTCAGCTGTCAGGTTGTTTTTCAGACAAAGCACTCAGCAATTTGATTGAAAGCATCTCTGTTTTCTAGGGGGAAAACTTGTTTTGAAGTCCTGTGCATGTTACATGGTTGATTACTGGGTGTTTGGAAAAAGTTCAGGTGGGTAGTGGTAGACGTCCTCCTTTGTGATTCGCCCTATTTTTTAGTGCCCCCTTTTGTAGTGTGCAATTTAATCAGTACTTTAACTGTGAGTCAGAAGTACATATTTTATGAATTCTCCTTTAAGGTTTACCATTTTTTCCTTTTACTACTAATATACAAAATGACCATTTTATGTCTCTAATGATTGTGTCTCAATAGCCCAATACAATTACTAATAGAGAACTACATCTTCTGAAATGAGCTCTAATATAATTATTTCTATCCCTGGGTTGTGGGTAATTCAATCTTCAGGGCTGATGTACTCAGTTAAACATGGTGGATTTACATACCTACAGTCATAGTTATGTATCTAAAGAGGCCAACTAGTATCATGAATAATAATCATTTCATTTTGCTATTTATCTAGTGAAAATCTGGATTCTGAGAGCATTATATGATTTTTCTCAAGTGCTCAATATTAATGAAGGAGAATAAATTTATTTGAATTATTTAGACTTATAGGTATCTGAAATAGTCTGCCACAAGTAGAAATGGAGCTTTGAAGTTTGTATTTTAAAATTTATTTTTTCCATATGAATTTACTGAAAAATCTATTTCTCAAAAAATTCTGAGACCACTGATATTTATTCTTTACTGAACTGAAATTTGTAGCATATTGTAAATTATTGGTAAACTAAGTATGAAGATAAATACTACATAAATGATTAAAAGAGAATGATACGCTTTGATCTTGTTTAAAGGGTTATTCTGTTGTTTCAGTTGAAGGATACTTCTACTTATTTTTATACTATTATATAATTTTAAGAATTTAGAATATTAAACTAGCATTGTCACTAAAGGGAAATTTTGGATTGACTGCTATGATTCTGCAAGGTTGTCAAACCCCAAGGGCTATAGCAAACAAAATGTAACACAACGACTATTAATTGAAATCTTGCTGCAAAAAAGCATCTGTTCACTAAGTATAGCACAAAGTACTTACAGATCCAACTTAGAGTATTTCTTCCATTCTCTTCTGTGGTGTCTGAAATGCCTATAATTAGAGATATTCCTCTGGGTTCAGGCATTACCACAATTGTTACTTGGAAGGTTAAACTGTTACTGCACATCAGCCTAGGAATACACATGATCTTGTCAAATATGTAGCTTAGTACTTCAAAAAGAAAAAACGATTAGTAAATTGGAATGGGGAAACCCCAGTTCATGTTCTATTCTGGAAAAGATATCTTTTTGTAAGCATAAACAATGTAAGGCTTAGCTCTGATATAAAAAGCCATTATTATTCTAATTTGCTTCTTGTTGAGCCCAAGTATTGATTGTTAGTGGAAAAAAAAAAAATGATGGAGATATTTCTTAACCTAAAGTGAAAAGCATATAAGTTCTTCAGACTTGGTGAGATTTTCCCATTCTTATGTAGCCTTCATGATTTCAAGTTTATTCATATGTTTTACTTATAATTTTTTGCTTTGATCTTTGAAAGCTTTATATTTAGGGAAATGATTACATTCAGGAGTCCTTAATTAATGATTTATTTGTGATCAAGGACAGAAGGAACAATAAGTATATTACTATAGGTGTTTTATCTTTTCCCTAGACATGATTGATGTACTCTAGTCTGGTTTGCTTTGTGATCAATGATTTCTATTTATGAAATGGTATGACCAATAGAAACAGAGTTCATTAAGAAATTGGTCTGTTCACTTCCTTTTAGTTTTAAGTTCATTTTCAAAAAGAACACTTATTTTATATCCTCACTACCATAGCTATAGAGTTTTGTAGCACTCATTATTTTAATTAAGCGATTTAACAAATATTTATTACAAATTTTTGGGCACTGGCTATGTACAAGCTTATTACTAGGGTTGGTGTAGGGATGGGATGACTCAAGAGATAAATAAAATATGGCTTCCGGTCTTTAAAACACTTTCAGTTTTAAGGAAGAGACAGTCTGTACAGAAATAAGAAGGGATGGTAAATTAAATGAGATTAAAAAACATAAGGTTAAGGCCACATTTCCAACTGGAACCCTAGAACACTAATTGTAATATAGGCTTTTCAATTGTTTTCCAGAAAGTACTATCCAAATGTAGTAGGAGGGACCACTTATAACATAAACAAAATAAACAAACATAAAAACATTTATTTCTGCTTTAAAAATATTCTTTTTCCAAAATTAAAACAAAATTAAGAACTTTTTAAAATTCTCCACACCATAAATTCATTAATACTTATCCCTCCATGTAAATATATGTTTTTTTCCTCAAAATAGAATCATACTAAAAAGCTTTTCTGTAACCTACATTTTAACTCCTTTGATGGTAATAGTTATCTTGTATAACATTTGCACATTCATCATTTGTTTATTCATCCAATAAAAAAAATACTACCTGGAAATTCACTGTATTCTAAGCACAGTCATTGTCCAAGGATACAATTAAACATATCAAAGATATGCATGGTTGATGGTATCATTATATACCAGAATTTAGTGCACCACGTTGAAGAGAAGACAAAGGAAAAATAAATCTTTTTATCTCCTCTGTGTTTTGTCTTTTTTGAGGATGTTTAAGTGTTTAGGATGTGTTCAGTGAACTGCAAGACCACAGTACTGAGACTACTTAAATTTGTTCTGTTTACAAAACAGGAGATGATGTCTATTTATTATAGATAATAGATAAGATTCTGCAGTAAAGTCTTAAAGGTAGAATAGGGAATTACACAGATTTAGGCTCAAGTCTTGTCTCCATTACCCAAAAGCTGTGTGACCTTGGACAAGTTGATTAGTGAGAACTGGTTGAAGACATTCCACTATTCACTGGCCTAACTCTGAAAGTTCAAAGGATTCTAGAGTAAGTAAACAAAAATTCTTCTTTTCTGTCTCCATATGGTTCTTATAATCTGAAACAAGAAAGTAGAGGCAATGCAGGTGCAAATTACAGAGGGCTACACTATTTCTTACTAACATCATGTTTTCAGTTTGCAACAGTTACGGTTTTTATAGTCATTTGTTTTTCAACCATCCATCCACCCATCCTTTTATGTATCTATGTATGTATCTATGAATCTAGCTATATCTATCAATCATCTGTCTAATCAGCATTATATTTTCCTTAGATAAATGGACTTAGATATTGAATACATCTCAGAGAGAAAGAGACAGAGAAAGAGCGAATTATTTTTTTCATAAATGTTAAGAGCAAATATGTAGTCAAAGATGTGTGAATAAATATGTGTCTATGTATGTTTATATATGTACCTAGTCCCAATTGTTCCAATTTTTTTTCCTGTTTAATTCTTGCTCACTCTCTTGTAACTTTTTTTCTACCTAACCGCATACTAATGCACCAGAAAGCTCTCGAAGAGGGGAGGGGAGGTAAAGGTATGCTTTCCAACTGTGTGGGATTGGTCCATGTTTATTTAAAAAAAAAAAAAAAAAACTAAAGGAAAATAAGAAGCTCTCCTCTTAAAATTAGTCTTCAAAACAGAGAGTAATTAGGTTTAGAAGAAAACTCAGTTAAAGTTGTTATGTGACTACACTATTAGAATTAAGAGGTAACTGAGATTTCCCAAGTGATAACAGATAATTTGCCATTTAGCCTGTAATGAGGTTTGAAAAAAAGATGCTCAACAAGATATCAGCAGTAACTAGAAGGCATTTCTTAGAAGGTCCACCCAGTGTGCATTCATCCCTTTATCCTTATAAAAGAGACAAATTGTCTAATGCAATATACTCTCAGTATAGTCATCATTAGTGCCCCCAAAAAGATTTCTACTGACCCTAACCACCTTTACTGACTATTCCTCTCCCCTGGCTTTTCCTAGTTTTCTGCTGAGCTATTCTGTCATGAGCCATTTGGGTCAGATGTGGTGGGATAGTACAGAGAAATAGAAATCATAACCTTCAGTGTTGTAGTAACTACATTTTTACTTGAAATATCCAGAGAAATAGGATGCAATCTTTAAATGCATATGCAAATCATGTGCAAATTATATGCTAATACATGTGTGGCCCGCCTAACTATTACATATAACTGAATGCAGCCCTTGGGAAAATCTTATTGGAGATCATTGGTCTAATGAAAATTGCTGCTGCACGCTAATTAGAGTGACATGTGTGCCGCTGTATTGCCCCTTAGTGGTGAGGGGGATGACAGAGGTGAGATGAAGTTAGATGACTGACTGACAGAATCATGCCTGTGATCATAGAAGTAAATAGCAAAATATCTCTATTCTCTAAAACCCAATTTTTATGACCTTACATCTAAATTAAAGTGCAATAGTGGATAACTACTAACAATGTGTTCAGGAGGATAGGAGTGCAGGAGACAAAAGACACAAATTACCACTTGACTGAGTCAGTTTCATCTTTCTCTGCTATAATGTTTACATGGATTTTTCATTTCTTATCAGTTGACTAACTCATCGAAAATATGCAGATTATAGAAATATACTTCATATGTTTAGAGAAGTAATTCCACATTTAGATTCCAAAAATAAGCCAAGTGCTAAAAGGATTTAATAATTCCTTGAAACAGGCCAATCTAAACTCCACTTAAGCAGGCTGCATAACCTTGGGCAAGTCTCTGAACATCTTTGAGTCTTCAGGTACTTAACTATGAAAATACCCACATGTCTTTGTGGGTAGTTAAGGGATCACATGATATACTATTTTATAAAGCCTGGAATATGAAAAATAAGTGTTTAAGAACCTATTACTATACTTGAAATGAGTGATTATTAAAAGTATTTTTTATATCTAAATATCTTCTGTAGTCTAGACCAATTTTTATTTTATGATGTTTATATTTCCTGGCTAGAAAGATACTCAATATTTGACAGATGGCCCATTCTTATTTAAGCTATAAACTAAGAGAAACGTTTAAAAAAAAACATTTCTTTCAATTCTGATGTATTATATTAAACAGAAATACCATGTGTGATTGTATTTAGTTCCAATACCACCATTTGAAACTTATGACTAAGAGATGAAGAGGTTGAATTGTGGGGGAAGAGTGAAAGAATTACCTTAATTATTCATTAGCCTAATTAGCTTAATTAATTTAAGCAGTTTCCCTGCTTGAAAGAAGTACTTCCCTGACTTGTTCAGAAATCACATCTACCTTCATTAAAACCAAAATAGACATGAAGTGTTTGGTGGTTAGCTTATGATAAAATTTGGGAATCAAAGCACTTGCTAGTCATATTGGTCAGGAAATAACTCATGGAAACAATACCTTGGTTTCTAAGATTTGTTGATACTTGCCAGGCCTCTTCTTATACCTTGTTAAAGGATATTATTTTGCTATTTCTAGAACTATTCCAAAATGAGATTTCAACAGTTCTTCTTTGAGCTTTGGCTAAAAGTAAAGATATTAAGATCAGTGTGTGTTTTGATGGTGGGACCTATCTCCTGGATTTCTAACAGCAGAATATGTAATCATTTTTAAGTTTTAAAAAGGAAACAGTT
This sequence comes from Manis pentadactyla, assembly GCF_030020395.1. Taxonomy (NCBI): domain Eukaryota; kingdom Metazoa; phylum Chordata; class Mammalia; order Pholidota; family Manidae; genus Manis; species Manis pentadactyla. The sequence goes on from NC_080026.1 coordinate 16,411,760, forward strand.
TATGTCTTGTTGCATTAAATAACTATACATTTAAATAATTGTATATGCTTGCCTTACACTAGGCATAAATTTAGGTAGCTTGATATCACTTTGCCCATGCTTAGTTGATAAAGAAGTACAAGGGATATCCAGCTCATTATACATATTTAAAAAGGGAGATTTTAGAAGAAAACATATTGATCTGTAGAAATGGCTGTTGTATATATAGCAGTATTTTCTATTAGCTGTTAATGCTTTCTGGCTTGCCTTCTGCACTGACCAGTTGTCTTATACAATCAGACTTAGGAACACTGCTTACTAAATACTGTCGCATTATGAAGATAATGAAAGCAAATACGATTGTTCGGCATTACACTGAATGTGTTCTATTTGACATCCTAAAAATTAAATATAGGGTTGACTCATGATGGACACTGAGTTGTGCTTTAAATCGAATGTCACCTTTTCCCCCGTACAGATGACTTAATTACTAAAAATGAAGTCACTGTCCAGTTCTTAATGACTTAATTATTTGAAAGCAAATTGATTTATCATTTTTATCTCAATACACTCCTTACCTCCTGTGTTAAGCAGAAGGAGGAAGTATGTTATAAAATAAACTGAAGGTTTAAATATGTTTGATCACAGTTTTCTCCTACTCTAAAATGTGTGAAATCAACAGATTCAACACTTTTAGCTTCAGGAAATGCTTGACTCTCTGAAAGGCATGTAATTGAGCATACCTGTGGTACAGGGCTCTGTCTAATCAGTCGACTGTGTAGCTGGGTTGAATCAAGTGTCATTCATTTGCCTCCCCTGAGATTTGTGGAAACAAGGAGGAGCAGGCATAAGACAGAGATATACAACCATGTTGACCACTGAAGTTCATGGTTAACAACTTAATTATCTAAGTCCAGCCATCACTCAGAAGCAAACCTGTTCAACTTGCGCACACTTGGTAATTTACAATAGAAATAGCATTATGCTAAGGACAGTGCTGCTGGAATTAGAATCTACATTAAGTGTGTTTAATTTAATTTTTCTAATTATATTTCTAATAGCTTAAATATCTGCACTGATAAAGCGGTTAACCACCTGCATTTAAATGCCACCTGATGCGTTTATTTTGGAACAGTAACAGATTGGTATAATTTGAGCTCAAGTTCCTCTGAAAATTCTTCTATTAATGGGTCCTAAATTAATCTTTGTGCCTGATCTGCAAATGATGTGATAAGGCAACAATCACTGTGAGCATTGCCATTGCGTGGAAATATCCTGGGTCTTTTTTTCCCAGTTCAAACGTGAATCAGAGGATAGTTACATTAAAAACAGAAATTTGCACTGGTATTTCCGTTTTCCTATGGAGCTTCAATGTTGGAATAGTGCCTGATTTAAAAAAAAAATCAATTCAATGAAATGTTTGCATAGCACTATGTGAGGAAGGTTAGGTGAATATGCACTACACCTACTGTACCGAGTGAGCAAACATGGGTAGAATGCTCCTATTTACATATAGTTTCTATATATTCCATATGTGTGGGGCTGATGATATCATATACAATGTAACTTGAACTAATTCATTGCTCAAGTAGTATGAAGTCTAACCTTTTGAAAACTTGATGAATGATACAGATTCTCTCCTCTTCTCTCAAAAAAGAAAAAAAAAACAGCACAAAGACAGCATCAGCATGTTATCAAGACAGTCAAACGGGAGTTTTCTATTTCCTTTTGTTTAGAGTGGAACCTAGTCGTAGCAAAGCACAGAGAAGTAGAAAGATCAAACAGGCTATCCTGTCCATCCTTAGACACACAATTATGTTTGAAAATGTTAAGTCTTAAGATACTGAAAGTGAAGATTTCTGGAGCTCTGATTCTAATGATACCACCCACTCAATGAGCTGATGCATGACCCACACTGAATAGGCTGTTATTCAAGGAAACGTGGGACAACGCAACTGTAGGGAATGACGTGGTAGCCCCACAGTAGTTCCCATGCTAATAAGAAGCAGGTTTTCCTTTAGTGATGGTGATAATAATACTGATGATTGTTATTGCAATATCACCTTTTTCATTGAATATGATACAGAAGAGAGTTGATTGGGGAATCATGAGTTTAGATGTTGGTGCTAGCCCTAGTGCAAATATGTGTGTGACCTTGATTAGGTCATTTAATCGATATGGGCCATCGTTCCTGCATATGTAAAACGTGGAGGTTAAACCTGATGATGTTTACACATAAAATTACTGTATTGGACATAATGTTGTGAAGGGGGTAAAATATGAGCTTTGGAGACCGTAAGACCTGGGTTCATATTTACGGTCTAACCATTTATTATCTCTGTGACTTTGTTCAAGAACAACCTCTCCCATCCTCACTTTTCCTTTGAGTACGTTTGAGATAAACTGATCAGACAGAGCTGGAGTCAAGATTAAAGGGTAGTCTGTCCTTGAGTCATAGTAGGTTGAAATATTTGTTCATTTAGTTTTGTTATGAATACTTCTTTACTTGGCTATGAATGCAGCAGAAGGGAAACTAACCATGTCAACAGCCAGTGATGATATGATTAGAAAAATAGGTATAGGTTTGTAGCAGCTACACCTTGCAAGACTGTCATAAGAGCCACTGTCACACGTGTAGCAGAGAGAATGGACTATGCCTTTCTGAAACCAAAATGCTCAACTTGGGAGCTTGTGCTATGTGTCAGACAGACTTGTGAGTTCATGAAGAAACTGCCAGAGGCTAAAGCAAGGGCCCTACTCTAGGTAATTCACTGATATTTTTGTTGTTCTGTCCAGAATCATGTTCCCCAAAAGGACTGCATGACAAGGCTGCCAATTGCTGATTGTTAAGGGCCCTTTATATAGCACTCTGTGGAATTATAAAGTGGAGCAAACACTGTATCTGAATTCATAGTCTCCCAGAAAATGTTAAATGACTGAGGTTCACTTTTCCTAGATAGTTTGAGTTCTTTCCTCTCTTTGACAGAGAGAATTGAGCTCACTATGACTTCTGAAATACAATCATAGGAAGCCATGTTTTGGATTGACACTGGGGCTGGAAATGGTATGCATGACTCCTGTTCGGTCAGGAATGTCTATTGAAGAGGCAGTCAACCTTGAATGACCCCGAGGAACAGGATGATGAAGCATGAATTGACAGGTGATGGGATAGATCTAAAACATTTGAAGGGCCTGCGTAATAAAATGGGTGAAATAGGTTGACTTGATCAAGAGACATTATGGGAAATTATGTCATTACTGTACTATTTGTTTCTGTGATAAATGAAAAACTCTATTTCCTTGACTCAGGTTTAAGATCTTTTCTATTCATAATTTCTTCCAAATCTACTTTGGAAAAAAAAAGAGATTCATTTGTAAAGCATTATTATATTTGTCTCCTGGTCCAAACTATGTATGTCATTTTGTGCTACCCAAGATGAATATCATGGTAATTATGGTCTTATGTTTTTACCCAGTAGGGAAAGAAAAAGTAATTCCATGTAATGGTCAGCTTTGAGGCCATCAGAAATAGCCAGTACATGTCAAAAACATGTTTGCAAAAATTTCTTTAAAATTTCTTCGGTGATAAATGATATGGAAGAAAAGCTATGACAATTTGGATTGAAGTCATTCTTGACGTTAAGGGGAAATGATGCTTCTTTACCCTTTCTAATATTTGCACGATCAACCCATAGCATGCTCTGGTTCAGGACTTGCTAATGGAGTAAGTCATGTGTCTTGTCCCTTATAAAGTTACTGACCCTTTGGTGAAGAAAAGTTACTTTTAATTTGACATCAAAGACTTGATATCACTGAGTAAATGGAGAACAGCAGTGGTGAGACAAAGACATCTCAGAAGGGCTGATCTGCCGGCCAAAACTACCTCAGTGGGCTTGGGATAAGAGCTGCACTGCAATCACCTCCTCCACCAGAAGGGAATAATGCCAGTTGACCCTGGGACATGAGTCAGGAATCAGTGAATAGGTCGAGATCAACTAGTGAAAACAAGTCGTTTGCTGGTCATTTGTCTACTTGAGAAGTGACCTATTTGCTCTACTTAACTGTGAGAAAACGAAAATGGTCGTTCAAATTCAACTGATAGTTGAACACACTTCTAGAGCACTGTAAAGATGAATCTCTTAGACCAGAATCTTAGCAACTTTCTCTAGGAATAGCCTCTTAAATGTGTCTTACTTGTTTAATTTCTGTCTGAAACACATACTTCACTTTGGTCTGGTTTCCTATCTGATGAACCTTTTGCCTGGATGAGCCTCCCTTGGCCCATATCTGGGGAAGAAGAGGGAAGTGAGGCCCAGAAACAAATAGGTTATCAGAGAAGAGTCAGGTTGGAAATGAAGTAAGAGGGTAAATGCTTCCCTTCAGTCTTCATGAAATGCATCCCCTCATAATCATAGCTAAGAAAGTGTGGAGATACATCAATTATGTTTCTGAAAGTATAAAGTTTTTCAAATTCATTGAGAGGAGAATTTTTTAAGGAGTCATTCTTTTTAAATAAAATGTACATTTTTTTTCAAATTAAGTAACTTCATGTTTTCTTGATGCAGAGCCTCAGCATGTATATTGGAGATTTTGGAAACAGAAATTAGGTCTAAAGCTTGTCCACTTAAAGCACTTAGCTAGTTATAGGACCTCAGTCGCTGATTTGTGTTTTACTGACCTTTCCAGCCTCACATAATACTACACCCCCCAGTTACACTGAATTTGTTGCTGTTGCTGCATCAAGTTATGGTATTTTTTCCCTTCCAGCCTTCACACATGATATGTCCTCTGTCTGCAACACTCATAATCCAACTTTAACCAGCTACCCCATTGCCCAACCTACACACATATATACCTAATTTCTCAGCCACATTAGCTCAAATGATACCTCTTACAAGGAGCCTTCTTAGATATCTAATTGGAATTAAGTTTTCCATCCATTAACTCCCATATAACTTTACTTCTTCTATCAAAAGTCATTTTACTTAATGATGTGTTTAGGTTTCCCCAACAAGGCCATCAACACAGAGAACAAAGCTCAAGTTCTACTCTTCACACCTATCTAAGCCCCTGGGAACAGGGAGGTAGTTGGTGAACTCTTGTGGAATGATACCCCCAAATGTAATCAGATTTATCAGAGTCACATGTCCAAAATCTCAGCCGTTGTGCTGTGTTAACAGCAGAGTCTGGCACACACTTGCCATTCACGAACATCTGTTCTAAGGAGGATTAAACAAATGAATGAATAAACGAATGAGCCAGTGGGTGGGGGAGGCAAGAAGAGCACAGAAGTCCTTCTGTCTAAAATATTTCTTCATAAAACTTGAAAGCCTGAATAATATTGCTTCTTGGACAGCTGTTAATTCCCTATCACAGCAACTGGGCCCTGAGAGAATGAAATAAAAATTGATAGAGCTGAGCAGATTCCAGTTGAGGAAAGGTCCTTGGGACCCTGAAAAACAGAACTCCAGGAACCTAAGGAGTGGAGGAAAAAAGAGGGAGAGAGAGAAAAGGACTAAAACCACCTGCTTGTATTCATTATTTTGCCCCTGGTTGCAGCAAATGAGAGGTTCTTTTCCTCCACATCTCAGGGAAACGTTTTTGAAGACTTCTGTAGCAAGGACCTCAGAAACAAAGGAAACATATGCAAGTTCAAGGAAATAAAATCAGTAGTTTAATTACTAAATATTCTACCTTTAAAATTAAAGAAAAAAAGCTTAAATAATTCAGTTTGATTTAGTCTCATTAGTCTGATTTCCTAGTATTTAGCCTTAATTATGTGATACATAAGCCCTAATTATGTGGTACATATACAGTGAGCTCTCTAAAGTTAAAGATCAGAACGGATACTGACTTAAATGATAAAATATGTTAAATTATTAATGATAATTAATCTTACAAAATAGGCATAATTAGTTTAAGTACTTTAGATATCATTCTTAATAGCATTACAAATAATAAGACACAGTTTGATCATCTTAAAAATAATTTATTGGGAGGAAAGGCTATGCAAGCAATGTTTTGTACTCAGAAGGGCCAATAGTTTGCTTGGGGCTGTCAAAATATATCTCTCTGTCTGCTGAAAAGGTGAGTTTGCTTTAACTCACTTAGAGTTGTGTCCTAAACAAAATAGGACTATTGCTTTCAAAGAATATTTTTTCATGGATATAATTATCTTTAAAAATAATAGTACCTATGTCATTCAAATAATTTAAATATTTTTCATTCAGTGCATTCTGGGTATTGTGCCATGACTTAATCAGCATTGTTCAGTTTGTGATGTTTTTTTTTTTATTGTCAATTTTTTTTCTCCTACTCCTGAATAAATCTGCTATTGTCTAACATGGAGTTAAACTCTGAAATGTTCTACAGGAATATAAAAGGATTATAGTTTTCCTTTAAAGTAAAATTTTGAAATGGGTGTTCCCTTACTGAATGGGACCACACACTGAATGAGATAATTGTTCATTTCTCTAATTGAAAATCAGTAATGAAGAATAAGATGATAAACCACACATTAGAAATCATACCACTTGTTTTCTAGATTTTGCAACAGTGTTTCAAGGCCAATATCCTTGCTGAACACTACTGAGGAAATCTCATATAATCCGACTACAGAGCCTTTTCTCAGAATGGAGCTCAAGAGAATCACCAGAAACAAGATTTCATCCAATAAAAATCCCGATTTGATTAGCTTAGTTTACATGTATAAATCAATCTTGAACTTAATAGTATAAGACACCACAATAGTTAAAAGTAGGTAAAGGGTGCTAAGGAACATCTGTCTGTAAAGTCATGCAGGGAAACTTTCTAATATTAGGGGTTGGGTCTAACAACATCTTTTTACAATGTTCGGTTAAAAAGTGCATTCTTCCCAGACATCACATTAACCATTCAATGTGTTCTTCAGAGCTACCATTTCCACCACTGTGAACAGATTTCTTCCCCATGCTCAGTCTCCATAATTAGATGTAAGGCGGTGTTGATACATTACTAACTCAAATTTAGCTCCACTGAATAAACCCTTGTTAAAGACAAAGATAAAGGCTGGCTCCTGAGAGGGAAGGTAGGAAAGGAAATCTCAACAATGTCATAATATTTTACTGAGAGGGCTGCAAGGATTGTCGCAGTGGTTTCCATACTTCTAAAAGTTTTAAATCAACAAATAGTGAGCTTTCTTAAAATGAGATCTTGCATAGAATCTCAGTTTGTAAAACAGATGAGACTGATTATTTTAGAAGTTGAAGAGAACACTAAGGGTATTTCATTGAAAAAAGAAATGTAAAATTGGATATTACAAATGATAATACCACTCAACTCAGCACTCAGTTGATTTCTCTATTTTGTGTTGCATCATTTTAAGAGAATTCACCCAGATAGGTTGCTATGGAGCATAGCAGATTTTATTTATTTTTCAACAGATGACTTTGCCTCTTAGACTGTGCTTCAACTGCTTTTGACAGTGTCAGCAAAATAAGTTTCTTTTGAGGTGCACAGAGAAGCAATTGTTGGGAACTGTTGGTTTCTGTGTGGTTTTATTTAATTGCATGTTATTGTGATCTACATGCTTGCATGTTGTGATTGGTTTTATACAAAATATCCTTAGGAAACTCTTCCAGGTATATTTCATATTAGTTAAGCTATACATCATACTGTGTGTTCTTTGTGAGATCTCTAAAGAGAAATTCCTGTTTGAACTTGGTTCCAAATGGTATGGTGGTTTTTGAGCCTAAACAACAACAAAAAGTCCTATGACTTATGTGAACTGTGTAACTGCCAAGTCTTACTTTTTATTTTGGCTGACAAAAAACCTCAGAGCCATCAAATATGCCAAATATTAGGGGTTTGTGTGTGTCTTTACTATAAATGTTTACTGTTCTTGTCATTCTTTGTATTTTCCTTGTTTGAATTTCTTTTGCATATTTTTCTAAATTTTCAAATATGCTATCATACAATTACAACAATAATACTTAAGATGTTAAAGGTTATCTAAATAAAAGATCAGGAGAAAATAAATAATAGATCATTTAAAACAATCTTTGATTGTTTCTCCCACTGACCTTCCCACTCTTAAAGAATGAGACCATGTGTAATTTGTTCTCACACTTTCATACCTAAGAGAATATCTGCCATTTAAGGGTAGTCATCAAATCATTGATGAATTAAAAATACTAATAATTCTATATCTCTATTTATAACATTTCTACAATTATTTGTTGGTTACTAATAAAAACATGTGACATAGGCTTTTAAAAATGTGTTTCCATTTGTACTCTGTAAACACTTACCAGTCCAAAAATTTACAGGTATCTAAGCATACCCTATGCTACTGAGTAATTATACTACTGCATGCAATGATTTTTGCATTTTTCTTTGTCTTGGAATGTTTTTCCCTACCTTGTTAATTTTAACCCAAGTATCACTTCTTCTCAATAGCTTTTATAACTTTGTCAGGAGAGTTAATCACTCTTTTCCTGAATTTATAATATAACTTAATCCAAAACTTTTTTTATCCAACTCTATCTTAATCATCCATTAATATAACTATCCTGAAAGTGTGTGATCTCTTTGAGGATAAATTATCAGTCCTTTTTATCTGTGTTTCTGACGTATCATGAGTTTTTAATAATTTTTATTAAATGTATGCTGTTAAGGAAATTTAAAAACAACAGTTGAAGGACATCATCAGCAAAACAAAAAGGCATCCTATTGTATGGGAGAATATATTTTTAAATGATGTATCTAACAAAGGGTTAACATGCAAAATATATAAAGAACTCACATGTCTCAACACCCAAAAAGCAAATAACCTTATTAAAAAATGGGTGGAGGATATGAACAGACACTTCTCCAATGAAGAAATTCAGATGGCCAACAGGCACATGAAAAGATGCTCCACATCACTGATTATCAGGGAAATGGAATTAGAACCACAATGAGATATCACCTCACACCAGTTAGGATGGCCAACACAGAAAAGACTAGGAACAAGAAATGCTGGCGAGGATGTGGAGAAAGGGGAAGGAACCCTGCTACACTGCTGGTGGGAATGTAAACTAGTTCAACCATTGTGGAAAGCAGTTTGGAGATTCCTCAAGAAACTAAAAATAGAAATACCATTTGACCCAGGAATTCCACTCCTGGAATTTACCCTAAGAATGTAGGACCTCTTTCAAAAAACATATGTACCCCTATATTTATCGCAGCATTATTTACAATAGCCAAGAAATGGAAGCAACCTATAAGTGTCCATAAATAGATGAATGGATAAAGAAGATGTGGTACATATACACAATGGAATATTATTCAGCCATAAGAAGAAAACAAATCCTACCATTTGCAACAACATGGATGGAGCTAGAGGGTATTATGCTCAGTGAAATAAGCCAGGTGGAGAAAGACAACTACCAAATGATTTCACTCATCTGTGGAGTATAAGAACAAAGAAAAACTGAAGGAACAAAACAGCAGCAGACTCACAGAACCCAAGAATGGACTAACAGTTACCAAAGGGAAAGGGACTAGGGAGGGTGTGTAGGAAGGGAGGGATAAGGGGAATAAGGGGCATTAAGATTAACACACATAACTTGGGGTGGTGGGCACAGGGAAGGCAGTACAGCACAGAGAAGACAAGTAGTGACTCTATAGCACCTTACTATGCTGATGGACAGACTGTAATGGGGTATGTGGTGGGGACTTGATAATGCAGGGAATCTATTAACCACAATGTTGCTCATGCTATTTTACATTAGTGATACAAAAAACAAAACAAAACAACAGTTGACTATCAATCCAATAGTTTTAACTTAGTAGCTTGAACTATAAAAGTAGTCCATATAATTGCTGTTATTTTCCCTAACTTTGGCTAGTTCCTAGTTTTATTTTCACTATTAGAGATAATTTTTTAAAAGTCTGTGGTTCTTTTCCTAAATTTAGAGATAAATGGTGTGATTATATCTTTTTTACATTTCTGAAACTCATAGGAATATTAATAAACATTTTTACAGATAGAAAATTTTGCCAATGTAAAACTAAATATATACATACACATATGTATTATGAATATATATTATATGTAATATATGTTATATGTAAAGTATGCAGGAAAACCATAAGCTAAAGTATAATATTTGGAATTATACAGATAGAGCTAAATTTTCAACATTATCTGGGTGCTACACAATGCACACAATTGGAATAATTGGTGCTCTGTTACTTCTTTTTGAATTTGTTAAGTGGCTATGGAGATAGGTTGGTGTAACCTCAGATTTAAAGAAATGTGATGCTTGAGGTTAGTCTCATAAAATTAAAGAGTACTTTTATGTGCATTTTTATATTGAGTGACTGTTTTTTATTAAGAATAAGCTGCAAAAGGAATAAATGCTTGGAATGCTTATGTTGTAAGTTGCATGTAATTATAACATTTATTTTTGGCTGAATAGGACAGTACTAGGGCTTTGAAAAAGAAGGCTAATATTTTGGTTTATTTTAATTACCTAATCATTTATTTGACATATACTTATTTATTTCTAAATATTTTCCTTGCCTAGTTGCCTGGGATTACATTGATGAAAGTTTTAAAATCAAAATCATCAAAAGAAACATCTGGGCTTCCTTAATTTGTTTGTTTTTTTCCCCCCACTCTGGACAAGCCACAGAACAAACACAGTCACTTAATTATATAATATTAAATTTACAACAATATAGCGATCTATAGTTTTCAAATTGGAATACTGTGAGAGGTATTTATACTTAATGAGAGAATTTGTGATTAAATGAACATTAAACTGATTAGCTTCATATCACCTTTATATTTATAATCTTATTTCAACAGTATTTAATTGTTATGATACATAGTAATCATCTCAATGCTCATGAAAAGTAATGATATTTATTTGATAGCAGGCTGCTGCCTGCATTGTCCAGTTTAAAAATTATAACATCAAAATGTTAGTGTAAAATACACTCATTTTTCTTGGGTATTTTCATCTTGATTCCTTTCTCCTTGAATCTTTCTTTTGCTTATGAAATAGTTAATAAGATACCAAAGTCAAGCTGCATGAAGAAAACATTTAAAGTCAATTCTTAAATCTATTTTCCCTAACTCCTTTTGTTTGTTTGATATCAGATGCATATGCATTTAGTGCATTATCAAGAGGAAATATTTAGATCATTTTGTTTTTTTTTCTTAAACGACAGAAGTTTATTTCTTACAGTTTTGGAGGCTGAGAAGTCCAAGATCAAGGTATCAGTATAGTCAGTTTCTGCTGAGTCCTTCTCCTGGCTTGTAGGTGGCTGCCTTATCTTTGTTTGCCTATATGACAGAGAGCACACTCTGGTGTCTGTTCTTAGAAGGACACCAATCTCATTGGGCTAGGTCCCCACCCTTATGACTGCATTTGATCTTAATTACCTCCAAAGGGCCCTATCTCTAAACACAGTTGCATGGGGGTTAAAGCTTCAACATATGAATTTAGGAGGGACACAAGTCAGTCTATAGCAGTTTGTTATGTTGATAGGATGTATGCATGTAGCTAATTCATGTTGTAATAACATACAGAGAGCTTGAAAATAAAGAAATTTAGAGAGAAGAGCTGAAAGAAAAACTATGTCCTGAAGACATTGTTGAAGACTACGGATCCATCCATGTCTTTGCCCAGGTGTATTCCAAGACTTCCAGGTACATGAACTTATTCCTCCTTTATTTTTACTTAAAACTTTTTTTGTTGTTGTTGAGAGGGCATCTCTCATATTTGTTGATCAAATGGTTGTTAACAACAATAAAATTCTGTATAGGGGAGTCAATGCTCAATGCACAATCATTAATCCACCCCAAGCCTGATTTTTGTCAGTCTCCAATCTTCTAAAGCATAGTGAACAAGTTCTTACATCGAGGACAAATTCTTACATAGTGAATAAGTTACATGGTGAACAGTACAAGGGCAGTCATCACAGAAACTTTCGGATTTGCTCATGCATTATGAACTATAAACAATCAGTTCAAATATGAATATTCATTTGATTTTTATACTTGATTTTTATGTGGATACCACACTTCTCTCTTTATTATTATTATTTTTAATAAAATGCTGAAGTGGTAGGTAGATGCAAGATAAAGGTAGAAAACATAGTTTAGTGTTGTAAGAGAGCAAATGTAGATGATCAGGTGTGTGCCTGTAGACTATGTGTTAATCCAAGCTAGACAAGGGCAACAAAACATCCATGGATGCAGAAGATTTCTCTCAAAACAGTGGGGGTGAGGTTCTAAGCCTCACCTCTGTTGATCCCCAATTTCTCACCTGATGACCCCCCTGCGACTGTGCCTGTCTTAGGTTGTTCCTCCCTTGAGGAATCTTACCCGTCTTTGGCTAACCAGTTATCTTCCGGGGCCATACAGGGAGATGTAAAGTTGGTAAGTGAGAGAGAAACCATATTGTTTGAAAAGGTTAGCTTTTTACTTCTTTGCAGATTTATGCCCTGTGGCTTCTATGCCCAGCATTTGTCTTGAGGTATCTTTAGCACTTGGAGGAATTATGAGACTCGGTAAATTCGATATGAGGCACAAATTCTATTTAATGGTTGTAAGTAGGAAGGAAGAAGAAAAGCTATAGAAGTAGCAGGCGGAAGAAAACAGGGAAAGGTTGATTATTTCTTTGACATATCTTCTTGTAGAGTAATTTAAGCATGTATAGGTTTTAAACTACTAATCAAATTGCACACACACATTAACATAATAGAAATACAGTTACATAATCAAAGCAGATCTATAATTACCAGCCATTTCCAGTGAGGCCAAGAAAACCAGTTAGGTCCCCTAGGCATTTGTGAAAATTTGTCTATGATATGATGGATATTGTCCAACTGTACTTGAACAGTCTGAGAGAAATCAGACAAATTAAAACAGCCCATTCCTGGGAACTTATATGTTCTTTTAACAGTAGATAGTCTGTAGTTGTAAGATTTTGGAGCGCTACAACTTGCACTTCTCCTAATTCTTGGTTGAGTTCCAACAGTGTAGATCCAGTCAAATTTGTTGTTTTACTGTATGCACAGGCAAGCTTAGATATCTCCTTCTTCATTCCAATGGCAAGTCCAGGAACCAGCGGGATGAATGCAGCTACAACTGCAGCATCGCCTGGATCTTTGTTGAGGTTTTTTGATGATCATCTTCTGGTATGAGTCTTCCAGAGAGTGCTGATGATGGAAGTTCTTCTTCATATCATATCTTAGTTCATTTTCTGGGTAGCGAAATTAGGCTTTGATCCTCTGTATAAACACAAACAGACCCTTTGCCCACACTTTGATCTGCCCTTTATACCATTGTGTAGAACTCATTGGAAGTCACCACACAGGAACTGCTTTTTTTTTTAAGAGAAAGGAATATTATCAGAAAAGTGTACCTCCATAGCCGATCATCTGACACCCTTTAAGTGATCAAAATTAAGGATATTTAAAGCATGCATTAATCGTTGATTTACAGTTAGTTTTATCCTATCATGGAGTAATCCCCATTTTATTTCTTTCTTTCTTATTTATTTTTATAATTCAATCTACACTTACATAAAGAATATTACATTTACTAGGCTCTTCCCTATACCAGGTCCCTGCTATAACCCCGTTTACAGTCACTGTCCATCAGCATAGCTAAATGTTGTAGAATCACTACTTGTCTTCTCTGTGTTGTACAGCCCTCCCCTTTCTCCCACCCACCCTATGCATGCTGATCTTAATACCCCCCTCTTCCTCCCCCCTTATCCCTCCCTACCCACCCATCCTCCCCAGTCCCTTTCCCTTTGGTACCTGTTAGTCCATTCTTGGGTTCTGTGATTCCGCTGCTATTTTGTTCCTTCAGTTTTTCCTTTGTTCTTATACTCCACAGATGAGTGAAATCATTTGGTATTTCTCTTTCTCTGCTTGGCTTATTTCACTGAGCATAAAACCCTCCAGCTCCATCCATGTTGCTGCAAATGGTAGGATTTGCCCTCTTCTTATGGCTGAGTAGTATTCCATTGTGTATATGTACCACATCTTCTTTATCCATTCATCTATAGATGGACATTTAGGTTGCTTCCAATTCTTGGCTATTGTAAATAGTGCTGCGATAAACATAGGGGTGCATCTGTCTTTCTCAAACTTGATTGCTGCGTTCTTAGGGTAAATTCCTAGGAGTGCAATTTCTGGGTCAAATGGTAAGTCTGTTTTGATCATTTTGATGAACATCCATACTGCTTTCCACAATGGTTGAACTAGTTTACATTCCCACCAGCAGTGTAGGAGGGTTCCCCTTTCTCTACAGCCTCGCCAACATTTGTTGTTGTTTGTCGTTTGGATGGCAGCCACCCTTACTGGTGTGAGGTGATACCTCATGGTAGTTTTAATTTGCATTTCTCTGATAATTTGTGATGTGGAGCATCTTTTCATGTGTCTGTTGGCCATCTGTATTTCTTTTTTGGAGAACTGTCTGTTCAGTTCCTCTGCCCATTTTTTAATTGGATTATTTGATTTTTGTTTGTTGAGGCATGTGAGCACTTTATATATTCTGGACGTCAAGCCTTTATCGGATATGTCATTTTCAAATATATTCTCCCATACTGTAGGGTTCCTTTTTGTTCTATTCATGGTGTCTTTTGCTGTACAGAAGCTTTTCAGCTTAATATAGTCCCACTTGTTCATTTTTGCTGTTGTTTTCCTTGCCCGGGTAGATATGTTCAAGAAGAGGTCACTCATGTTGATGTCTAGGATGTTTTTGCCTATGTTTTTTTCCACGAGTTTAATGGTTTCATGGCTTACATTCAGGTCTTTGATCCATTTTGAATTTACTTTTGTATATGTGGTTAGACAATGGTCCAGTTTCATTCTCCTACATGTAGCTGTCCAGTTTTGCCAGCACCATCTGTTGAAGAGACTGTCATTTCACCATTGTATGTCCATGGCTCCTTTATCAAATATTAATTGACCATATATGTCTGGGTTAATGTCTGGATGCTCTAGTCTGCTCCATTGGTCTGTGGCTCTGTTCTTGTGCCAGTACCAATTGTCTTGATTACTATGGCTTTATAGTAGAGCTTGAAGTTGGGGAGTGAGATCCCCCCTACTTTATTCTTCTTTCTCAGGATTGCTTTGGCTATTCGGGGTCTTTGGTGTTTCCGTATGAATTTTTGAATTATTTGTTCCAGTTCATTGAAGAATGTTGCTGGTAGTTTCATAGGGATTGCATCAAATCTGTATATTGCTTTGGGCAGGATGGCCATTTTGACGATATTAATTCTTCCTAGCCATGAGCATGGGATGAGTTTCCATTTGTTAGTGTCCCCTTTAATTTCTCTTAAGAGTGACTTGTAGTTTTCAGAGTATAGTTCATTCACTTCTTTGGTTAGATTTATTTCTAGGTATTTTATTCTCTTTGATGCAATTGTGAATGGAATTGTTTTCCTGATTTCTCTTTCTATTGGTTCATTGTTAGTGTATAGGAAAGCTACAGATTTCTGTGTGTTAATTTTGTATCCTGCAACTTTGCTGTATTCCGATATCAGTTCTACTAGTTTTGGGGTGGAGGCTTTAGGGTTTTTTATGTACAATATCATGTCATCTGCAAATAGTGACAGTTTAACTTCTTCTTTACCAATCTGGATTCCTTGTATTTCTTTGTTTTGTCTGATTGCCATGGCTAGGACCTCCAGTACTATGTTAAATAGCAGTGGGGAGAGTGGGCATCCCTGTCTAGTTCCCGATCTCAGAGGAAATGCTTTCAGCTTCTCGCTGTTCAGTATAATGTTGCCTGTGGGTTTATGATATATGGCCTTTATTATGTTAAGGTACTTGCCCTCTATTCCCATTTTGCTGAGAGTTTTTATCATGAATGGATGTTGAATTTTGTCATATGCTTTTTCAGCATCTATGTAGATGATCATGTAGTTTTTGTCTTTCTTTTTGTTGATATGGTGGATGATGTTGATGGATTTTCGAATGTTGTACCATCCTTGCATCCCTGGGATGAATCCCACTAGGTCATGGTATATGATCCTTTTGATATACTTTTGTATTTGGTTTGCTAATATTTTATTAAGTATTTTTACATCTACATTCATCAGGGATATTGGTCTGTAATTTTCTTTTTTGGTTAGGTCTTTGCCTGGTTTTGGTATTAGGGTGATGTTGGCTTCATAGAATGAGTTGTGAGTATTCCCTCCTCTTCTATTTTTTGGAAAACATTAAGGAGAATGGTTTTTATGTCTTCTCTGTGTGTCTGATGAAATTCCGAGGTAAATCCATCTGGCTCGAGTGTTTTGTTCTTGGGTAGTTTTTCGATTACCGTTTCAATTTCGTTGCTCATAATTGGTTTGTTTAACTTTTGTGTTTCCTCCTTGGTCAGCCTTGGAAGGTTGTATTTGTCTAGGAAGTTGTCCATTTCTTATAGGTTTTCCAGCTTGTTGGCATATAGGTTTTCTTAGTAGTCTTTAATAATTCTTTGTATTTCTGTGGAGTCTGTCATGATTTTTCCATTCTCATTTCTGATTGTGTTGATTTGTGTTGATTCTCTTTTTCTCTTAATACATTTGGCTAGAGGCTTATCTATTTTGTTTATTTTCTCAAAGAACCAGCTCTTGGTTTCATTGATTTTTGCTATTGTTTTATTCTTCTCAATTTTGTTTATTTCTTCTCTAATCTTTATTATGTCCCTTCTTCTGCTGACTTTAGGCCTCATTTGTTCTTCTTTTTCCAATTTCTATAATTGTGATGTTAGACAGTTCATTTGGGATTGTTCTTCCTTCTTCAAGTGTACTTGGATCGCTATATACTTTCCTCTTAAGACTGCTTTCGCTGCGTCCCACAGAAGTTGGGGCTTTGTGTTATTGCTGTCATTTGTTTCTATATATTCCTTGATCTCTATTTTAATTTGTTTGTTGATCCATTGATTATTTAGGAGCATGTTGTTAAGCCTCCATGTGTTTTTGAGCCTTTTTGTTTTCTTTGTAGAATTTATTTCTAGTTTTATACCTTTGTGGTCTGAAAAGTTGGTTGGTAGAATTTCAATATTTTGGATTTTGCTGAGGCTCTTTTTGTGGGCTAGTATGTGGTCTATTCTGGAGAATGTTCCATGTGCACTTGAGAAGAATGTATATCCTGTTGCTTTTGGATGTAGAGTTCTACAGATGTCCATTAGGTCCATCTGCTCTACTGTGTGGTTCAGTGCTTCCATGTCCTTACTTATTTTCTGCCCCGTGGATCTATCCTTTGGGGTGAGTGGTGTGTTGAAGTCTCCTAGAATGAATACATTGCAGTCTATTTCCCCTTTAGTTCTGTTAATATTTGTTTCACATATGCTGGTGCTCCTGTGTTGGGTGCATATATATTTACAATGGTTATATCCTCTTGTTGGACTGAGCCCTTTATCATTATGTAGTGTACTTCTTTATCTCTTGTTACTTTCTTTGTTTTGAAGTCTATTTTGTCTGATATTAGTACTGTAACCCCTGCTTTCTTCTCGCTGTTGTTTGTCTGAAATATGTTTTTCCATCCCTTGACTTTTAGTCTGTACATGTCTTTAGGTTTGAGATGAGTTTCTTGTAAGCAGCATGTAGATGGGTCTTTTTTTTTATCCATTCTGTTACTCTGTGTCTTTTGATTGGTGCATTCAGCCCATTAACATTTAGGGTGACTATTGAAAGATATGTACTTATTGCCATTGCAGGCTTTAAATTCGTGGTTACCAAAGGTTCAATGTTAGCCTCTTTAGTATCTTACTGCCTATCTTAGCTCACTTATTGAGCTGTTATATACACTATCTGGAGATTTTTTTCTTCTCTCCCTTCTTATTCCTCCTTCTCCATTCTTCATATCTTGGGTGTTTTGTGCTGTGCTCTTTCTAGGAGTGCTCCCATCTAGAGCAGTCCCTGTAAGATGTCGTGTAGAGGTGGTTTGTGGGAAGCAAATTCCCTCAGCTTTTGCTTGTCTGGGAATTGTTTAATCCCACCATCATATTTAAATGATAGTCATGTTGGATACAGTATCCTTGGTTCAAGGCCCTTTTGTTTCATTGCATTAAATATATCATGCCATTCTCTTCTGGCCTGTAGGGTTTCTGTCGAGAAGTCTGATGTTACCCTGATGGGTTTTCCTTTATAGGTGACCTTTTCCTCTCTAGCTGCCTTTAAAACTCTTTCCTTGTCCTTGATCTTTGCCATTTTAATTATTATGTGTCTTGGTGTTGCCCTCCTTGGATCATTTCTGTTGGGGGTTCTGAGTATTTCCGTGGTCTGTTTGATTTTTTCCTCCCCCAGTTTGGGGAAGTTTTCAGCAATTATTTCTTCTAAGATACTTTCCATCTCTTTTCCTCTCTCTTCTTCTTCAGGTACCCCTATAATACGGATATTGTTCCTTTTGGATTGGTCACACAGTTCTCTTAATATTGTTTCATTCCTGGAGATCCTTTTGTCTCTCTCTATGTCAGCTTCTATGCGTTCCTGTTCTCTGGTTTCAATTCCATCAATGGACTCTTGCATCCTATCCATTCTGCTTATAAACCCTTCCAGAGTTTGTTTCATTTCTGCGATCTCCTTTCTGGCATCTGTGATCTCCTTCTGGACTTCATCCCATATCTCTTGCATATTTCTCTGCATCTCTGTCAGCATGTTTGTGATTTTTATTTTGAATTCTTTGTCAGGAAGACTGGTTAGGTCTGTCTCCTTCTCTGGTGTTGTCTCTGTTATCTTGGTTTGCCTGTAGTTTTGTCTTTTCATGGTGATAGGAGTAGTTTGTAGAGCTGGGACGAGTGATGGCTGGAAGAACTTCCCTTCTTGTTGGTTTGTGGCCCTCCTCTCCTGGGAGAACAGCGACCTCTAGTGGCTTGTGCTGGGCAGCTGCGTGCAGAAAGGGCTTCTGATTCCTGCCTGGCTGCTATGGAGTTTATCTCCGCTGTTGCTGTGGGCGTGGCCTGGCTCTGGCTGCCTCTCCGACATGGTGGAGTCGCGTTGGAGGGGGAGCGGCGGGGAGGCTATTTATCTCCATGAGGGGCCTCCGTGCTCCCTGCTGCCCAGGGGATTAGGGTGCCCAGAGATCCCCAGATTTCCTTCCTCTGGATTAAGTGTCCCACCCTGCCCCTTTAAGACTTCCAAAAAGCAACCACCAAAACAAAACAACCACCACAAAAAAATAAATAAATTAAAAATTTAAAAAAGAAAAATAAATAAATAAATAAATAATGGCCACTCGTTTTTCTTTATTCTTCAATGCCAGCCTCAGGCACCTGCTCACTGGTCTTACTGCCCTGTTTCCCTAGTATAGGTCCCTATCCCTTTAAGACTTCCAAAAAGCGCTCGCCAAACAAAACAACAACAAAAAAACCAAAACAAAACAAAAAAAATTGGCCGCTCACTTTTCTTATGTCCTCCAGCACCGGCCTCCGATACCCGCTCACCGTTCTTGCTGCCCTGTTCCCCCAGTATCCAGGACCCCACGCACGTACTGTGTCTGCACTCTGGCCTGGATGGCTGGGGCTGGGTGTTCGGCAGTCCTTGGCTCCGTCTCCCTCCCGCTCCGACTCCTCTTCTCCTGCAGGGAACTGGGGGGAGGGGAGCTCGGGTCCCATGGGGCCGCAGGTTGTATCTGACCCCCTTTAAAAGGCGCTGGGTTCTCGCAGGTGTGGATGTGGTCTGGATGTTGTCCTGTGTCTTCTGGTCTTTATTCTAAGAAGAGTTGTCTTTGTTATATTTTCATAGATATATGCGGTTTTGGGAGGAGATTTCCGCTGCTCTACTCACACCGCCATCTTGGCTCCCCTAAGGTCATTTTAATATTTTCCATTTCTTGACTGATTTTAGTTTTTATAAAAAACATTCATTTAAAGAATTTCAATACCATGCTTATTTTTTTAAGTCCTTAGGAAACTAACACATAATTTTTTCCAGATAAGAGGAAAGAGAAAAGGGAGGAAAAGGGAAATAAAGACTCACTATCCACACCCAGGGTTTAGGCGAAAATCATTACAGAATGGCCAGAAAGTTGAAACTGTCCCAGAAAAGACTGGTGGGAACAATGATGCTTAGAACTATAGAAAAGACAGCAAAAGAATCAACCTACCCCAGGCCACTTCTGAACGAATTCAAGACATTCAGGTAAACACTGTGACTATATGACTTTCCAAGTCTCAGACAGTCCTTATTCAGCTTTCACCCTGCTAAGCAGGATGGATCACACCAGCACATCTATTATAGCCCACGTTGGGTGATGAGTATCTTTTGAATCTTAAGTACTCTTATCAGAGTGGAAAGGAAGGAAACTTGCTTTCTGTCTGTAATAATCAGGTAAGTCTTCAATGGAAAAGGTAGCATTTGAGTTAGACCTGACAGACTCGTCACAAAGAAGGACAGGCTAGTGTGCTTTTTTGTCCTGTCTTGAACACTCCTTGTCAAGAGAACAGAAGGTATTGCCTAAGGAGCCGTAACAGGTAATTAGGTAGGTCTGGCTAAGTGTGAAACCTGTAATGAAGACTTTGAAAGTTAGGAAATAATGCCCATTTTATAGAAGAAGATTTACAAGATTGGGATTCAATAATATTAATTTACTGGCAATATTTCATGTGGTTTATAGTGAGAAGAATCTGAAGGAGAGGATAAAATAATCCTAGCATATAAGTTGAGACCCTAGTATATAGAAGTAAAAGAGGGGATGAAGTGATAAGAGTTGTAAAATCTTGAAGATGGTTAACTTTTTTATTTTATTTTATTTTATTTTTATGTAAATCTCAGTAAGTGCTTATTCCTGTTAGACACTGTTTTGAGCACTTATATGTATTGAATCATTCAATTTTTAAAACTTATTCCTAAATAATTGGATATAATGAGAAACAATTTTTAAATGAACTAATATTTGTGGTCAGAGAGTTAGTACAATTTAATTTTAATACAAATACAATTAAAAAAAATTTTTGCCACTGGATGACCTACAGTTTGTATATTTAATGAAAATAATCTATATGAAAGAATTTTTTAAAATAGCAAAGCCTTGAACAAATGCCCAAGATATTATTCTAATTGAATAATAAATTGACCACTAATTTTTTTAAAAATCAGACTTGAATGAGGTTGGAATCAGGCAGTAGATTATCAGAATTATAGGAGAACTAGTTAATATATAGCTCTTGCATCTAGGGAACAGTGGAAAAAGTGTTTGCATGATAACAGAGCTATATGGCCATTTTTTGAAACTGTTATGTGACTATTTTCCACGTATTCTTAGCATTTTTTTGAGATGGAAAATCCATGGAATGCTCCACTTCCCTTTTTGCATTAAGAAGGCTTTCATAAGAAACTCATTGTGCCAGACTGATAATTTTGCATAGTTTAATAGTTCCCATGAATCATGAAACTACTTTCAACCCACACATCATTTGACCCTTGTCAGCTTTTATACACAATCCCAAAGGACAGAATTTGGGTAAAATAAAGAAGAGCCAACCATGAAAAATTATTCTGGATTAAAGACAAAGATGAAGAATTATTTTGATTGCTATGTAAATGTGCCTTATGACATGCAAAGCAAAATGATACACCGTATTAGGGTACATTGAACAGAACTGGTAGAGTTAAGTCAGAAAATGAAACAATCTCACAATGGAGAGAATAGCTTAATTTTAATTATTTTATTATAATTTTATTATTATGTATAATATTATTATTCTTATTAAGTATGCTAATTTTTATTTGAACTACTGTGTAAGTCAGTTTTCAATTTCATTAGTTATGTAGTCCAGAAAAGATATGGTCTAGACTTCTTAGAAAGTAATCTTTCTCCTTTGAAAATTTCATCTACTCTTCTTTCAAATAATTATTTATAAGCTTCAGATTGTCAAATGTTTATCTATAGCCCTAGACACTCTCAGATTTCTACTTTCATACATTTAAAGGCCTGCTCTAACCTTCTTGCCGAATGTCCCAGATACACCTCAAACTTAACATGTTTAGGATGAATTAATTATCTTGTTGCATACTCACTGCCACATATCCTGAAGCAAAATTTCTTCCTCTTTTTCTTATTTGGAAGAGTGGGAAAACTTGGAACCTAGGAACTTTCCTGAACTCTGACTCACTCTGAAATGTCTAGTGAAAAGTTTTTGATTTTACCTCCTAAGTATCTTGAAAATGCTTCTCTTCTTTCTGCCCAACTGCCACCCAAGTACTCATTATCAATCCTGGCTATCGAAATAGCCTCTGAATTGATCACTTGACACCATTCTCTTCCTTATCCAATCAGTTTTCCACAATATTATCAAAATGATGGTGCCAATATGCAGATCTGGTTGTCCACCACTTCAAATTTTTCAGTTGCCTCCTAATGCCTAGATTATAAATCTAAACTCATATTTTTGCTGCTGTGCTACACAAAGTTCATCCCCCAGCTTTAGCAAAGTCTCTGAAATGTGTTTAATAGAATATCAAGATAGCATCAGTCGTGTCTGTCCAAAATAGAGGGTGAGGTGATCTCAGAAGGAATAGAACCAAACAGGAATAGACCCAAATACACGTGCATTTATTCTTTCATTTATTAGCACATGTTTAGTAGGCATTGAGTAAAACTAGGTGCTGTGCATATATTGGGAAGACAAAGTCTTGTCTTTTGCCTTGCTTTTGGTCTCCTGTGAGAGACATTTAAGCTGTCATCTGAAGTTACATGTCTGTTTTTGAATAAGTTAGGAGATGGCACCTAAGTAGAATTTCAAAGGACAGTGTGGTGTTATTCAGGAAAAGAAAGGAAGAAAGTGTTTCTAATCAGAAGAAGTAGTATCCCAAAGGTACAGAGACTAGCAAGATCCTATCACAATCTAAAAATTACAAAACATTTAGGGTGGACAGTCAGAGGTGGTGTGTGTTGATTGATACTCACAAAATAAGCAGAGGCTGAATCATAAAATTCCTTGATTGTCATTGTTAATTGATTGAACTTTGTCATTCGGGCAGTGAAAGCTTTTATTATGTGTATTTTGTTTTTTTTTTTTTTGAGGTTGGGGTGCACAGATACAAAAAATAAGGGTATATAGTGTACAAATTAAAAACACTATGATAATATCTTTAAAGTATGATAAACAGGGGCAATTTGATCAGCTCTGCATTTAGAAAGATTCTTCTGATCTAGAGAAGAGACAGAAGGAAACAAAATTGTGAGAAGGGACACTGATTTGGAAGACATTGTTATAATCCTAACAACAAATATGAAGAATCTGATGGAATGGAGTAAAGTGTACATATTTAGAGATATTTAAGAGAGAGAATTAATAATTTGTGGTGACTATCTGAACAAGGAGTTAAATGAATGGGAAAATGAATTTTAATCACTTAAATTTACAACTTGATCAACCTTTGTTCAACCAAAAGCACTATGGGCTCTCCAAATTTTCCATTGCATTTTCTTTCATCTTTTATTATCAATATATTTACTGTTAACTAGGGAGTTAAATATTCAGCTCCTTTTTACTCTATTTTGAAAACAGACTAGAGGAAAGTTAAAGTTGTGATTATTTTAAAGAGAAATTAAGATCCTTAATAAATTTCAGAAGCTAGGAAAGTTGATTTGTGAGGGATATGGATATGCGTGAGAGATGTACAGAATTAATCCAATGAGGAAATTTGAATTATGCCCCAAGGCACAGGATGCCTGTGAACCAATTATTATATAAAGACTTTTTTGTTGCCACATGCTTCTGGCCTCTTAGTGAGGTTATTCTTTTGGCAAATGATCTGTCTTAATATAATACAAGGAAGCTTTGTATGGACAGTGCACCATCAGAATTCTCTTGTTCTAGAATAATGTAAGGAAAAGAATGTGTGCAATATCAAACACTATGGTCTGGAATAAAAATAGTATTCCTTTGTTACAATGTAAAATAAATATGAAAGTAGCAATTTAAAGAACACTGGGATTATGAAAACTCAGTATCTTTGGAAGGTTACCTTCAAATTACATTCATATCATCAATGATAATACTAACAGTAGCTAATATGTATTGTGTGCTATATGTGCCAGTCATTGTGCTAAGTAATTTTTATGGGTTATTTTATCTACTCCTTATGCCTACTGAAGAGATCGGTTATTAGTTATTCACATTTCCCGTATGGGAGAACTGGGATTTCAATGTGTTAACAGTTTACTCGTGGTCATCCATCCCGATCCAGAATTTCACCTCAAGTCAAATGATTTTAGATGTACTTACAGCCCCCATCCAATATTTCTTTCCAGTAATAAGGTAAATTTTGATTCCTCAAGAAATACTTAATGTTATGTGATAAATTTCTGTGTTAATTTTTTACATTAAATTAGATCGATGGCATTCATACACACATGTTAAGCTGAAAGAAAATTTTGAAATTGTGTCTGCTTTTGTCTCATATTTTCAACATTTCTAAATTATATTTGAATCACAGATGACTATTTTAGGTCCTTAGGAGGTATATGGACATGCCTTAGGGACCAATGACCTTCTACAATTCTATCTTAAACTTCATGTACATGCAATTTGTTATATTTTTCTGGAAAGTGAGATGATTGCTTCTTCAGATTTTGAAGATGTATTTGACCTCACTGAAAAAAAAAAATTTAGGAACCGTTGATCAGATGTTTTGTACTCTGAAAGAAAAAAATCTAAAAATAATTTTCTTTTAATTTTCTAAGAATTAAAAAAAAATCTAAAAGTAGTTTTTTAAATTTTCTAGGACAAAATGTAAAAAAGAATATGATCGCTGAATTTTAGTAGTAACAATTACAGTTATAGGTATATAAAGTCTTAAATTAAATGTCACCAGGAAACAGTGGTTTTTAAAATCATTCCTAAGAGTTTGTAGTGTTGCATATGTGATTTTGACTCATTAAGTACTATCAGGCCTAGTTACAACATTGTATTTCAAATTTATTTATGCCAAATATGCATAATTATTTCAAATTCTGTTAATACAAATCTGTCAAATCTGTTCTGAAATTGGTAGCAGTCACCTGAATCACTGTTCTTATTCCATCTAACTACAATTCTAATTTAAAAATAAACTTTGTTTGGTAAATGTATGTCTAATTTTACAGGAGGCGGCTAGACACTATTCCAAAGTGTTTGCATTTTACATTTCCAACATGAATGTATGAGATTTTCAGTTATTCCACATCCTCATCAACACTTGATATTTTCAGTCTTTTTAATTTTAGCTCTTGAGCATTTGTAGTGAAACACGTGATTTTAACATGAATTTCTCTGATGACTAATGATGCTGAGCATTGTTTCTTGTTAATCATTTGCATATAATCCTTTGTGAAGCATTTGTTCAAATCCTTTCAACACTTCTAATTAGATTGTTTATTTTCTTGTAATTAAACATTTATAAACACTATTTTTATATTTAGATACAAGCTTTTTATCAGTTCATACAATCAGTTCATGAAAATTTCCCCCCCAGTTTGTAGTTTCCCTTTTCATTTATTTAATGTTGCCTTTCTAGAGCAGAAGATTTTAATTTTACTGATTGACAATTTAACAGTATTTTTTTCTCTCAGGGTTCCTACTTTTTATAGCCTTTGTAAGAGATGATTGCCTAATCTAAAGAAAGAATATTTTTGCAAAGATACTCTGTTTTCTTCTAGGTATTTAAAACTTGTAACTTTAATGTTTAGGTATGTGTTCTGTTAAAAGTGAAATTTTGTGTGTTGTGTATTCCAATTTATATGTATATTTAGTTGTTCCAAGGCTATTTGTTAAAAAGATTTCCTTTCTCCATTGAATTGCCTTCTGCTTTTGTCAAAAGTGTCATACTGTGTTTCTCTAGAATCCAGTCCGTTCCATTGACAAATACATCTATTTTAACAATAACACACCATCTTGATCGCTACAGCGCTGTAGAATAAATCTTCCAACATTGTTCTTTTCAAAACTGCTTTTGTCTCTTCTAGATTATTTGCATTTCCATATAAATTTTAAAGTCTGTTTAATTCTACAAAAGGTATTTGGGGATTTTAATTAGGATTGTATTGAATCTAGAGAGCAATTTGGAGAAAATTGACATCTTAATAATATCAAGTCACCCAGTCCATGAACCTGGTGTATTTTTCCATTTACTTAGGAAAAGTCTAAACCTGAAAACTTTTAAGAGCCATATAAAGAAGAATTTTTTTATTTAGATTCATCACTCAATAAGAGAGAGGAATTTCTAATTCTTTCCTTTTCAGTATTCGTTTATTCCCAACTCTAATCTAGAAGGGTCTGTAAGCACTCTACTTCAACTACAAAAAAGAAAGAAGTCTGTATTATGGCAGGGAGAAACTGGTTTCTTCAAAATTATACTACTGCACTATCAACTTTCACATCACACTCCTCCTGACCAGCTCAGCAAGATGCAAGTTCTACTCCAGGTGGATAAAGCCAAGATGAAGCTCTTTTTCCCCCAGCATTCAATCTAGCACAGCAATTTCTCCAAGTAAAGCCAGGCCACCGTCATTTCTAATCGTGCTCCCAAGCTTGATGTCACAGAAGCTCTCTTCTAGACAAGTGCAGCAGAGAGACCTAGGCATCCTTTGTCCATCCAGCTCCAACTTGTAAGGCAGAATATCTACTACAGGTGTGCTAGGCTGAGAAGACTGAGCCACCTCATTTTATCACCGCAGCTTGATCATAACGCAATGCTTTTGACCCTGGGAAAGATAATCTCAGAAGACCAGAGGCTGTTGCCCCTGCTCAGTGCACCAGTGGTATAGCAAGCTGTCACTCTGAGGGAAGCAGGTTGCTCTTACCAACCCACTTCCAGACCCAAGATGCAGAGAAACTGTCCAGGAGAAGACAGGATGTAAGGAGCTCCATGACTCTCCCTAAAAGAACTGATTCCATTTGGAATAGAGTTTGAAGAAGTTCAAGCCTAAGGACCCTGGATTAAAAACAATGGATATTTTGGTGGAAATCAGTTAAGAGTAGGCTAGTAGATTTATGACAGCAACAAGGAAAAGGGTAGACCAGTTAGAAATTTAAGAGATAAAGAGACAGGTAAAAATGCCTTCATGGGAACAAGTCACACAAAAAAATTATACAGGAAGGTACATAGCAGCTTTTTTCATAATAGACCAAAAATGGAAACACCTCAAGTGTCCAAAAGCTGATAAATCGATAAACAAATGTGGTATATCTGTACAATGGAATTATATTTGACAATCAAGAGAATTGAGTACTGATACATGCTACAACATAATTAAACCTTGAAAAATTTATTCTAAGTGAAATAAATCAATTACATAAGACTACATATTATGTTATTCTGTTTATATGAAATGTCCAGAATAAGCAAATCTATAGAGACTGAAAGTAAGTTAGTGATTTCTTTGTTCCTGGAAGGTTGGGGGTGAGATGATGGGTAGTGATTACTAATAGGTACAGGGTTTCTGTCTTAGGTGTAAATATAATACAAAATTTCTCATGGCAATAATTGTTCAATTCTGTGAATATACTAAAACCAATGAATTATACATTTATATGAATGAACTGTTTTGAATATAAATCATATCTTTAAAAATCAGCTTAAAAAAAAACAAACTATACATCACAATAGTTAATAGAAATTTTAGAAGAAAGGACATAGTGGCCAAAAATTCTCTTTATTCATATGTGCTATAGATTAAATGCTTATATACTCCCCAAATTCATATGCTGAAATATAAGGCCCAGTGTTATAGTCTTTAGAGGTGGGGACTTCAGGATGTAATTAAATAATGAAGGTGGAGTCTTCATGAAGGGGAATACTGCTCTTAGAAGAGGCCAGAGAACTAGCTTGCTCTAAAGATCAAGTTTACCACCTAAGGATGCAAGATGCCAACTGTCTGCAACCCAGAATATGACTCTCACTAGAACCAACCATAGAGGCACTATGATTTCACACTTCAGGTCTCCAGAACTGTGAGAAATAAATTTTTGTTTTTGATAAGCCATCCAATTGAAAGTATTTTGTTACAGCAGCCTGAGCTAAGACAATGTGGCTTTAAAGAAAATTCTCTCCTAAATCATGCCTCTGATAATGTAAGTAACTCTAATAAAACCACAAAGGAAATATGTTGATCCATTTAAGAGATGCTCTAGGTAGGTCATTCAGACATACCTCTACATTAGCCCTTCATCTAAAGTAAAACAGAGGCTGACACATTTAGCCCCAGTCAACACAGAACAAGGTCAAAGTTCTAGCTATTTTTACAAATATTCTTTGGCCTTAAAATCTCACTATGCTGGCTTGTATATTATTAATGATGGGGGAAGAAGTATATTACCATATCTTTATTATGTCTTATAATTTAGTCATATCTGGGCATTTATGATTTGAAACTGGTTTTATTTTTCTTTATGTTAAAGTTGTTAACTTTTAGTTAAATGTATCAATAAGTTATATTACTTGTGAATTTTATTTCTAGGTAGTGGAGTGAAGATTATTTTTAATGATATTTCATATATATGTATATATGCATATATGTAACATATGTACTTTTTAAAATAAAAACAGGTCTTTGGGTCAGACAGAGTTGAGATCATTGCTCTATGGACAAACAATTATGTATTTTGTGAACTTTATTTGCTATTCTAACATTTGCCTTTGCAGCTCATCCATTCTGCATATTCTGCTTTCAACATGCCAAACTGACTAATCGTGTTTTCCAAATATGCCATATGCTGTCATGTCTATCCTTATCCTGTTCTTATTTTCTGGAAAATTCTTCTTCCATTTTGTAAGACTGCTTAAATGACAACACCCTTAGCAATAGTTTATTTCTGGGATACCATAACATTTTGCTCTTATCTCCAACATAATAGTCCTATTTCTATCTTCCCAAATAAATGTAAGCTTTTAAAGGGAATAGATGATGTCTTTTTCATTCTTAGAGGACAGGGATTGTGTTTTATTCATTTCCATCAGCAATTGGTTGCCTAAGTGAATGGTTTTTCATCATTCACTTATTTAATGATTTTTTATTTCTCAATGACCTAATAACCAATGTAAACAACCTTAATGCATGATATACATGGCAGTGAGCCTCAGCTGTGATCAGCACCTCTTAAAAGCAACCCCTGCCCCATGGAGGGGGATGGTCAGTTCTACCCAGCAGCATACCCTGGCAGGTGCAGCGAGGCTTCAAAGCCAGCCAGGGTCCCAGCCTCACCCACCAGGGCACCTCCTTCAGTCATGGCCAAATCACAAAAGAAGAGTGAGCACAGATCACACAGGGACACCCTTGGACTATCTGGTTCTGGTGACAAGGGGGGATTGTGCTTCTAGGTCCACAGGGTACCTTCTACATAGGCCACTCACTTCAAGACCAGGAGATGTAGCTGACCTACCTAAGACGCAGAAAAAAAGTCAGACAAAATGAGGAGAGAGAAATATCTTCTAATGAAAAAAAGAAGACAAAGGCTCAGAAGAAGACTAAACAAAATGAAGATTAGCTATCTACCAGACAAAGAGTTTAAAGTGATGATCAGGAAGATACTCACTGAACTTGGAAAAAGAGTGGATGAACTCATTGAGAGCTTCAACAAGGAGATAGAAACTATAAAAATAATGAGTCAGAACTGAAGAACAAAATAATTGAAATGGAAAATACAACAGAAGGAATCAATAAATTAGAGGATGCAGAAGAATGATCAGTGAACTGGAAGTCATCAGGGTTGTAGAAATCATCTAAGCTGAACAACACAAAAGGGAAAAAAAAACACTTCTTGATTTAGGAGAGGCTAAAGGACCTCGGGAACAACATCCGGTGTATAATTGGCATTATAGGAGGCCCAGAAAGAGAAGAGAGAGATCAAGGATTGGGAAACTTATTTTAAGAAATAATAACTTACAACTTCCCTAACCTGAAGAACGAAACAGACCTCCATGTCCAGGAAAAAAAGGGAGTCCCAAACAACATGAACTCAAAGAAATCCACATCAAGACATATAAATGTCAAAAATTAAAGATAAAGAAAGACTCTTAAAAGCAGCAAGAGGAAAGCAACTAGTTATGTATAAGAAATAATCCATATGACTATAAGCTGATTTTTCAGCAAAAACTTTGCAAGTCAGAAGAGATACATGATATATTCAAAGTGATGAAAGGAAAAAAACCGTGCAATTAAGAATACTTTACCCAGAAAGTTTAGCACTCAGAACTAATGAGAAATAAAGAGTTGTCACACAAGCAAAAGTTAAAAGAATTCATCATCGCTAAACTGACCTTGCAAGAAATGTTAAAGGGACTTCTTTAAGTGGAAAAGAAAAGGCCATAACTAGAAGTAAGAAAATGAGGAAAGAAAAAATTAAAAAAAAAAACATTGGTAAAAGCAAGCATATAGTAAAGGTAATACGAAGGTTAGAAGACAAAAGTAGTAAAATCAACTATATCTACAATCATGAGCTAAGGGATAGACAACAAAAAAAATGCAAAATATGATATTAAATACACAAAACATGGAGGGGGATAGTAAAAATATAGTGTTTTTATAAGATGTTTGATCATAAGTGACCAACTTAAAACAGAGTATACAGATAGCTGTTATACATGAAAATAAACATAAAGGAATCCAAGCAACTTTAGCTTAAGAAAAAATCTCATGTATGTAAAGTCAGTTAATTTATAGCAGTAAATGAAACATTTTTTTTGCCACAAATGTGCTTTTCATTAACAAATAGATTGTGGTAGGCAATAGAATTTGCTTTAATTTAGCATCCTTCTTTTTTAAAGGTATTACATAAAGTTTACAATAATTCTGACCCATTGGAGTTTCTGAATTTCAATGCATTTAATAAGTAGAATGTGCTTACAAAATTCAAACAGCAGCTAAAAAATTCAGTTGGAATAGAAACAAAGCTGATTATTATACAAAAGGTAGCTACTGTTATACAATTAAGTGATGGTTAATCCTAATTTGTTTACTGATCATCTTCATATATTCCAAATGTAGTACTTATTTGGTTTCAGTAAATACAAGTAGCCATAGGCTATAGAGAGACCTGGGTTTAAATATAAGGCAATTTTATAAAATCAGTACACTAAATCCTGAAAATAGTCTTAGAAAACACTTCTACATGAATCTTTCTCAGCTACGTTTCTGTCAATTGATATATGATCTATGGATTAGAAGAGGTGTACCCTAGTGAACTTCACTGTAAATATCCTTTAAGAGAATTCTCTGTTCTTGCTGTAAAATAGGAGATTATACTCTGGAATAAAAATTCACTCTGAAGATTAAATAAAATTTGTATTTAAGTGTGCAATAAACTCCTTTGAACACTTAGTATTAAAATAACTGATAATATATAAATGCTCTGAGAAGTCACAAAGTATAAATGACTTTCCAACTCTGAAAAATCTTTTCCACAGACTTTTTGTCCAGAGAGGCTAGAATCATAAAAGAAGATACATACTTATCCCATTCTTCTTTTCCTTTTAATACTGAAAATTTTTCTTAAATATTTCTGTGGAAAGATTTCAGCTTCTATTTCAACAGTTAATATTATGCCAGAAAAAATAGCATTTATAGGATTTAGAGTTGGAAAAGAGTGGAAATTATATAGCTGCAACATAACCTTGGTGGATTATAGCTAGGGGAACTGAATTCTAAAAATTATGAGGAATTTCTAAGGTGCTCACTAAAGTAGTACTAGAATTGGATTTTCGTAGTATATTGGAGTCTTCTCATAATTGGAAATTGAAACATTTGTGTTACAGTTCTGATTGGAGTATTTTTAAGGGAAAATGAAATGATTTAGCTTTTATTATTCTCTCTTCTCTATCCTCTTTGTCTGAACTTCACAATCCTTCTGTCTTCTACATGTCATAAACAAATTATATATTTTCAGGTAAGCCACATTTGATGTCAGGACTTCCTCAATAGTCAGTCACAAATGTCTTTTGTAGTAGCTGATAATTTAATTCACCCTTTCATCAGTCAAGTCCAGCAGCTCATATTGGACAGGCAGAGGTTACAAACCCTTGGTAGCTTTTGACATAGACCATTTACTAGCCAGAATTGCAAATCAGTGACTTTGGAACTGAATCCTGCTGCAGGTGTATTTTTTCTTGATTGCATGGATTATTAAAAATTGAAATTGAATGCCTTTATTGAGGACAGATTCACCAGTGCTATAACAGTTCCTGTATGTTCTGTTATTCTCTGTGTGTCATCTCTGATGCTGTTTACACTGTGATTTTGCAACTGAAACAAAGGTGAATGTTATTTTGGCTTGTTTTATTTATTATGGAGAGAAGGATGCATGGATGATTTCTTCTCATAGACATAATGTTTGGAGAGGATGGAGACTGTTTTCAGACTAATAAGGCCACTGATGCTTCAAAGACAAAATCTTTGCACTTAATAGTTCAGGAAAACTTAAACATTAAAAAATATTCTTACATAATACTCGGAACAATTTCGTATCCCTAATTAGCTAAATAGAAAGTTGCATAAAGTCTAGTGATGTGAGTAAATGGATCAGTTCTTAAATATAGTCTTACTTAAAATGACTTAAATTCCTTTTTAAAGTGGTTGACTATAAAATTTCAAGAAAAAAAGAAAACTCACAAAACAATAAGACAGATATTTAGTAAATTAATATATATCTTTGAGTATTATAGAGTTAATTTTTTGATGATTTTAACGAGAAACACAGAACTAATATTTTAGTTAATATTTCTTAAATCAATAAAAATGTTGCATTGTCTATTACCACAAATGTAATTACAAACAACAAATGGTAGGATTGTACAAACTAAGTAAATTTCATTAATTAGAGCTTTAAAATATGTAGAAATAGTTTCATTTAGCAAATTGGAGGACTGTCATATTTGACCACAGTGGTTAAGAGAGCTCAACTAACAAAAAAATACTTACAATAAGTTTTCCTAAAAGAAATCTGTAATGCAAATTAAATGCAGCCTGCATAAATCAATAAGAAATATTATACTGCAAATTTTGCTTTGTATATGTATCCTCTGCAAATTTATGAAAAATTCCAATAAAAGGTATTCATTTTTTTTCTTTTCAACAAATATTAACAACTAATATATGCATCTGAATGAATCAAAACATCAGATAGTAAAAGGGATTAGAATCTGTCTATAAACAATCAGAGTTGTGAAAAATAATGCTGCATGATCTAAATATTATTCTTCATTGACTAAAAAAATGTGATCTTTGTTTTGAGTGAATATAAGATACAATTACTCATGAAGTTTTAAGAAAAAAGGCTTTTCCATTTTCAAGTTATTAGATTTTTTAACAATAATATTAACAGTAGATGATTTTTCTTTTTAATTATAATATTCTTTCCAATATTTCTCATGCTTATTCAATTTCATTTAAATAGTTCAGCATTTGATATTTTGCTTATCTTTTCAAAGTGTGAAATATGCAAGTGGGTCATTTTGTTTTTAACCAGTGGAATTAGGGCTTTAAAATTTTCATTTTCTCCTTTTTAAAAAGCACTTATATTGTGTATTGAATCTAAAACAGTGGTTTGATTAATATTAATACAGCCATGGATTCTTTTTGTATATTTCAAAATCTGTATTCTACATCACAACACTAGGAAAAAAAATCTGTCCCTCCCCTGGACTAGTGTTAGTTTGATGATTATACTAATATTAACTGCTTCACTTGAGTAAGCAAAGAAGAAGTAAAATACCAGTCAGACCAGCTGTTAATTCACAGAGTGTTGTACTATGCTTATTAAAAATACCCAAAAGATGTACCTTTGTGGTTCAGTCTTTTGAATTAGAATCAGAATATTAATCATGCCTCAGGCCTAAATTAAACATTGGAAGGCCCCTTAAGAATTTTCACCAAATTTTCTTGGATTTTTCTTTATTGGGTCTTCCTGGACTCTGTTTAGCTCTGTAATTGCTTTGCTCCTTTGTTGATAGGTTAAAGCACAATGTGATTTTCTCCATGTCATAATATTTAAGAGGACTGCACAATGGCCTACTCCAAGTTGCAACGTGCAGCTGACACCCATTTATAACAGAAATAGTGTTTACAATGTCAAATAGAGTGTGAAGAACAACTATGTATCTCAAAGTCTATAGTTATAAAAGGATCTGAATCATTACTGTCTTCATATCACTTATATTCTAAAGTCTAAAGTGACCTGCCAAATGTGGTTGACCTCTAATATATGAGAATGCAAATGGAATAAAAAATAAAGAAAATCTATCAAGTGTGTTCAAAATATACTATTGTCTGAGTTTAGAAAATTTTGTTGCTAATGAATGTATACTTGATAACTTACACATAGACACAGTTTCAAGAGTAGAAGGGTATGATTAACAGTAATATTTGTGCATCTAGCTAAGAACTGTGTCTACTGTATATTTTTACACTGAAATATAACTTGAACTTTACATACTTGAAACCCTAAAAACCATTATGATCTTAAAATTTCTTTTTAATGTTCTATTTCATTTTCAAGGCAAAGGGATGAAATGGAAAATATGTCAATTTAGGCAAGACTATTATTTTTAAAAGTAAATAATGATAATAATACAAGTGCCAAAGCTATTCTGTATTGCAAAACTTCTTCCCATTTATCAGTTGAATTTATGATAAACTACTAGTATTTATATAAGAACTGTGTTATTTTTGAACCCACACAATTATCTGTGGAGAGAGAGAAACATATGTCTGCTGAAATTGGTATTTCAGTTTATTAACACATTTGTTTGAAGCAAAATGCTCAGGTCTTTAAAGGTTTGCTTAACAATAGGTTGAGCTAATACTATGTGGGCTTTATCTTGGCAGTATATTATGTAAGAGACCAGAATAATAAATGTAGCTCTGTGGGACAAAATTATGGAAAAAAAATCTTTTATCAAGTCATAATATTGTTAGGACAAAAACAAAAAAAATTATATATTTTGGGGCAAGTTGGGAACAGCATACCCACTGATCTATTAACTAGTTCCCATTAAAAGTGCTAACAGAGGAAATGTAAATCACTTGACCTGATAAGTATCTAAAAAAAAGTTACAGAGTGTTATAAACACATTTAAAAGCTAAGAATAACATGGAAAAACAGAACAATAACCAAAAATAACCATGCATTTCAGAAGGAACTGTGAAGAGTGACCAGTGAGATTTGGGGCTCTACCTCAGTGAGTGTTGGTCCAGGGGCGCACTGGTGTCAAAAAGAACTTCACTGATGCTTGGAACTAGACCTCAGCTCTCACTTTTTTTTTTTTTTTTTGTGAGGGCATCTCTCATATTTATTGATCAAATGGTTGTTAACGACAATAAAATTCTGTATAGCGGAGTCAATGCTCCATGCACAATCATTAATCCACCCCAAGCCTAATTTTTGTCAGTCTCCAATCTTCTGAGGCATAACAAACAAGTTCTTACATGGAGAACAAATTCTTACATAATGAATAAGTTACATAGTGAACAGTACAAGGGCAGTCATCACAGAAACTTTCGGTTTTGCTCATGCATTATGAAATATAAACAGTCAGTCCAAATATGAATACTCATTTGGTTTTTATACTTGATTTATATGTGGATACCACATTTCTCTCTTTATTATTATTATTTTTAATAAAATGCTGAAGTGGTAGGTAGATACAAGTAAAGGTAGAAAACATAGTTTAGTGTTGTAAGAGAGCAACTGTAGATGATCAGGTGTGTGCCTGTAGACTATGTGTTAATCCAAGCTAGACAAGGGCAATAAAACATCCACGTATGCAGAAGATTTCTCTCAGAACGGGGGGTGAGGTTCTAAGCCTCACCTCTGTTCATCCCCAATATCTCACTTGATGGCCCCCCTGCGACTGTGCCTGTCTTAGGTTGTTCCTCCCTTGAGGAATCCTACCCGTCTCTGGCTAACCAGTCATCTTCCGGGGCCATACAGGGAAATGTAAAGTTGGTAAGTGAGAGAGAAGCTTATTGTTTGAAAAGGTTAGCTTTTTACTTCTTTGCACATTTATGCCCTGTGGCTTCTATGCCCAGCATTTGTCTTGAGGTATCTTTACCACTTGGAAGAATTATGATACTCGGTAAATTTGATATGAGGCACGAATTCTATTTAAGGGTTGTAATTAGGAAGGAAGAAGAAAAGCTATAGAAGTAGCAGGCAGAAGAAAACATGGGAAGATTGATTATTTCTTTGACATATCTTCTTGTAGAGTAACTTCAGCATGTATAGGTTTTAAGCTACTACTTAAATTGCGCACACACATTAACATAATAGGAGTATAGTTACATAACCAAAGCATATCTGTAATTACAAGCGATCTCCAGTGAAACCAAGAAAACCAGTTAGGCACCTTAGGCATTTGTGAAAACTTATCTATGACATGGTGGATATTGTCCAACTGAACTTGAACAGTCTGAGAGAAATCAGACAAATTAAAACAACCCATTCCTGGGGAATGTTCACATCCCTTATGTTCTTTTAACAGTAAATAGTCTGTAGTTGTAAGATTTTGGAGCGCTACAATTTGCACTTCTCCTAATTCTTGGTTGAGTTCCAACAGTATAGATCCAGTCAAATTTGCTGTTTTACTGTATGCACAGGCCAGCTTAGATATCTCCTTCATTCCCATGGCAAGTCCAGGAGCTGGAGGGATGAGTGCATCTACAGCTGTAGCAGTGCGTGGATCTTTGTTGGGGTTTTTTGATGATCATCTTCTGGCATGAGTCTTCCAGAGAGTGCTGGTGTTGGAAGTTCTCTTTCATATCGTATCTTAGTTCATTTTCAGGGTAGCCCAATTAGGCTTTGGTCTTCTGTATAAACGCAAACAGACCCTTTGCCTATACTTGAATATGCCCTTTATACCCTTGTGTAGAACTCATTGGAGGTTACCACACAGGAACTGCCCTTTTTTTTTTTTTTTTTGCTTTGTTTTTGGTATCACTAATCTACACTTACATAATGAATATTATGTTTACTAGGCTCTCCCCTACACCAGGTCTCCCCTATAAACCCCTTTACAGTCACTGTCCATCAGCATAGCAAAATGTTGTAGAATCACTACTTGCCTTCTCTGTGTTGTACAGCCCTCCCTTTTCTCCTACCGCCCCCCATGCATGTTAATCTTAATACCCCCCTACTTCTCCCCCCCCCTTAACCCTCCCTACCCACCCATCCTCCCCAGTCCCTTTCCCTTTGGTACCTGTTAGTCCATTCTTGAGTTCTGTGATTCTGGTGCTGTTTTGTTCCTTCAGTTTTTCCTTTGTTCTTATATTCCACAGATAAGATAAATCATTTGGTATTTCTCTTTCTCCGCTTGGCTTGTTTCACTGAGCATAATACCCTCCAGCTCCATCCATGTTGCTGCAAATGATTGGATTCGCCCTTTTCTTATGGCTGAGTGGTATTCCATTGTGTATATGTACCACTTCTTCTTTATCCATTCATCTATCGATGGACATTTAGGTTGCTTCCAATTCTTGGCTATTGTAAATAGTGCTGCGATAAACATAGGGGTGCACTGATCTTTCTCATACTTGATTGCTGCATTATTAGGGTAAATTCCTAGGAGTGCAGTTCCTGGGTCAAATGGTAAGTCTGTTTTGAGCATTTTGATGTACCTCCATACTGCTTTCCACAATGGTTGAACTAACTTACATTCCCACCAGCAATGTAGGAGGGTTCCCCTTTCTCCACAGTCTCACCAACATTTGTTGTTGTTTGTCTTTTGGATGGCAGCCATCCTTACTGGTGTGAGGTGATACCTCATTGTAGTTTTAATTTGCATTTCTCTGATAATTAGCGATGTGGAGCATCTTTTCATGTGTCTGTTGGCCATCTGTATTTCTTTTTTGGAGAACCGTCTGTTCAGTTCCTCTGCCCATTTTTTAATTGGGTTATTTGTTTTTTGTTTGTTGAGGCGTGTGAGCTCTTTATATATTCTGGACGTCAAGCCTTTATCGGATGTGTCATTTTCAAATATATTCTCCCATACTGTAGGGATCCTTTTTGTTCTATTGATGGTGTCTTTTGCTGTACAGAAGCTTTTCAGCTTAATATAGTCCCACTTACTCATTTTTGCTGTTGTTTTCCTTGCCTGGGGAAATATGTTCAAGAAGAGGTCACTCATGTTTATGTTTAAGAGGTTTTTGCCTATGTTTTCTTCCAAGAGTTTAATGGTTTCATGGCTTACATTCAGGTCTTTGATCCATTTTGAGTTTACTTTTGTATATGGGGTTAGACAATGGTCCAGTTTCATTCTCCTACATGTAGCTGTCCAGTTTTGCCAGCACCACCTGTTGAAGAGACTGTCATTTCGCCATTGTATGTCCATGGCTCCTTTATCAAATATTAATTGACCATATATGTCTGGGTTAATGTCTGGATTCTCTAGTCTGTTCCATTGGTCTGTGGCTCTGCTCTTGTGCCAGTACCAAATTGTCTTGATTACTATGGCTTTATAGTAGAGCTTGAAGTTGGGGAGTGAGATCCCCCCTACTTTATTCTTCTTTCACAGGATTGCTTTGGCTATTCGGGGTCTTTGGTGTTTCAATATGAATTTTTGAATTATTTGTTCCAGTTCATTGAAGAATGTTGCTGGTAGTTTCATAGGGATTGCATCAAATCTGTATATTGCTTTGGGCAGGATGGCCATTTTGACGATATTAATTCTTCCTAGCCACGAGCATGGGATGAGTTTCCATCTGTTAGTGTCCCCTTTAATTTCTCTTAAGAGTGACTTGTAGTTTTCAGAGTATAAGTCTTTCACTTCTTTGGTTAGGTTTATTCTTAGGTATTTTATTTTTTTTGATGCAATTGTGAATGGAGTTGTTTTCCTGATTTCTCTTTCTGTTGGTTCATTGTTAGTATATAGGAAAGCCTCAGATTTCTGTGTGTTGATTTTGTATCCTGCAACTTTGCTGTATTCCGGTATCAGTTCTAGTAGTTTTGGGGTGGAGTCTTTAGGGTTTTTTATGTACAGTATCATGTCATCTGCAAATAGTGACAGTTTAACTTCTTCTTTACCAATCTGGATTCCTTGTATTTCTTTGTTTTGTCTGATTGCCGTGGCTAGGACCTCCAGTACTATGTTAAATAACAGTGGAGAGAGAGGGCATCCCTGTCTAGTTCCTGATCTCAGAGGAAATGCTTTCAGCTTCTCGCTGTTTAATATAATGTTGGCTGTTGGTTTATCATAGATGGCCTTTATTATGTTGAGGTACTAGCCCTCTATTCCCATTTTGCTGAGAGTTTTTAACATGAATGGATGTTGAACTTTGTCAAATGCTTTTTCAGCATCTATGGAGATGATCATGTGGTTTTTGTCTTTCTTTTTGTTGATGTGGTGGATGATGTTGATGGACTTTCGAATGTTGTACCATCCTTGCATCCCTGGGATGAATCCCACTTGGTCATGGTGTATGATCCTTTTGATGTATTTTTGAATTCGGTTTGCTAATATTTTGTTGAGTATTTTTGCATCTACATTCATCAGGGATATTGGTCTGTAGTTTTCTTTTTTGGTGAGGTCTTTGCCTGGTTTTGGTATTAGGGTGATGTTAGCTTCATAGAATGAGTTTGGGAGTATCCCCTCCTCCTCTATTTTTTGGAAAACTTTAAGGAGAATGGGTGTTATATCTTCCCTGTATGTCTGATAAAATTCCGAGGTAAATCCATCTGGCCCGGGGGTTATGTTCTTTGGTAGTTTTTTGAATACCGCTTCAATTTCGTTGCTGGTAATTGGTCTGTTTAGATTTTCTGTTTCTTCGTGGGTCAATCTTGGAAGGTTGTATTTTTCTAGGAAGTTGTCCATTTCTTCTAGGTTTCCCAGCTTGTTAGCATATAGGTTTTCATAGTATTCTCCAATAATTCTTTGTATTTCTGTGGGGTCTGTCGTGATTTTTCCTTTCTCGTTTCTGATACTGTTGATTTGTGTTGACTCTCTTTTCTTCTTAATAAGTCTGGATAGAGGCTTATCTATTTTGTTTATTTTCTTGAAGAACAAGCTCTTGTTTTCATTGATTTTTGCTTTTGTTTTATTCTTCTCAATTTTATTTATTTCTTCTCTGATCTTTTTTATGTCCCTCCTTCTGCTGACCTTAGGCCTCATCTGTTCTTCTTTTTCCAATTTCGATAATTGTGACATTAGACCATTCATTTGGGATTGCTCTTCCTTTTTTAAATATGCTTGGATTGCTATATATTTTCCTCTTAAGACTGCTTTTGCTGTGTCCCACAGAAGTTGGGGCTTAGTTTTGCTGTTGTCATTTGTTTCCATATATTGCTGGATCTCCATTTTGATTTGGTCATTGATCCATTGATTATTTAGGAGCGTGTTGTTAAGCCTCCATGTGTTTGTGAGCCTCTTTGCTTTCTTTGTACAGTTTATTTCTAGTTTTATGCCTTTGTGGTCTGAAAAGTTGGTTGGTAGGATTTCAATCTTTTGGAATTTTCTGAGGCTCTTTTTGTGGTCTAGTATGTGGTCTATTCTGGAGAATGCTCCATGTGCACTTGAGAAGAATGTATATCCTGTTGCTTTTGGATGTAGAGTTCTATAGATGTCTATTAGGTCCATCTGCTCTACTGTGTTGTTCAGTGCTTCCGTGTCCTTACTTATTTTCTGCCTGCTGGATCTAT
The DNA here is from genome assembly GCF_030020395.1 of Manis pentadactyla. Taxonomy (NCBI): domain Eukaryota; kingdom Metazoa; phylum Chordata; class Mammalia; order Pholidota; family Manidae; genus Manis; species Manis pentadactyla. The sequence continues at coordinate 16,452,318 of NC_080026.1, forward strand.
CCTTTGGGGTGAGTGGTGTGTTGAAGTCTCCTAGAATGAATGCATTGCAGTCTATTTCCCCCTTTAGTTCTGTTAGTATTTGTTTCACATATGCTGGTGCTCCTGTGTTGGGTGCATATATATTTAGAATGGTTATATCCTCTTGTTGGACTGAGCCCTTTATCATTATGTAGTGTCCTTCTTTATCTCTTGTTACTTTCTTTGTTGTGAAGTCTATTTTGTCTGATATTAGTACTGCAACCCCTGCTTTCTTCTCACTGTTGTTTGCTTGAAATATGTTTTTCCAACCCTTGACTTTTAGTCTGTACATGTCTTTGGGTTTGAGGTGAGTTTCTTGTAAGCAGCATATAGATGGGTCTTGCTTTTTTATCCATTCTATTACTCTGTGTCTTATGATTGGTGCATTCAGCCCATTAACATTTAGGGTGACTATTGGAAGATATGTACTTATTGCCATTGCAGGCTTTAAATTCATGGTTACCAAAGGTTCAAGGTTAGCCTCTTTAGTATCTTACTGCCTAACGTAGCTCGCTTATTGAGCTGTTATATACACTGTCTGGAGATTCTTTTCTTCTCTCCCTTCTTGTTCCTCCTCCTCGATTCTTCATATGTTGGGTGTTTTGTGCTGTGCTCTTTCTAGGAGTGCTCCCATCTAGAGCAGTCCCTGTAAGATGTTCTGTAGAGGTGGTTTGTGGGAAGCAAATTCCCTCAGCTTTTGTTTGGGAATTGTTTAATCCCACCGTCATATTTGAATGATAGTCATGCTGGATACAGTATCCTCTGTTCAAGGCCCTTCTGTTTCATTGTATTAAATATATCATGCCATTCTCTTCTGGCCTGTAGGGTTTCTGTTGAGAAATCTGATGTTAGCCTGATGGGTTTCCCTGTAGAGGTGACCTTTTTCTCTCTAGCTGCCTTTAACACTCTTTCCTTGTCCTTGATCTTTGCCATTTTAATTATTATGTGTCTTGGTGTTGTCCTTCTTGGATCCTTTCTGTTGGGGGTTCTGTGTATTTCCGTGGTCTGTTCAATTATTTCCTCCCCCAGTTTGGGGACGTTTTCAGCCATTATTTCTTCTAAGATACTTTCCATCTCTTTTCCTCTCTCTTCTTCTTCCGGGACCCCTATAATACGAATATTGTTCCTTTTGGATTGGTCACACAGTTCTCTTAATATTGTTTCATTCCTGGAGATCCTTTTGTCTCTCTCTATGTCAGCTTCTATACGTTACTGTTCTCTGATTTCAATTCCATCAATGGCCTCTTGCATTCTATCCATTCTGCTTATAAACCCTTCCAGAGTTTGTTTCATTTCTGTGATCTCCTTTCTGGCATCTGTGATCTCCCTCCGGACTTCATCCCATTTTTCTTGCGTATTTCTCTGCATCTCTGTCAGCATGTTTATGATTCTTATTTTGAATTCTTTTTCAGGGAGACTGGTTAGGTCTGTCTCCTTCTCTGGTGTTGTCTCTGTGATCTTTGTCTGCCTGTAGCTTTGCCTTTTCATGGTGATAGGAATAGTCTGCAGAACTGGGACGAGTGACGGCTGGAAGGACTTCCTTTCTTGTTGGTTTGTGGCCCTCCTCTCCTGGGAGAACAGCGACCTCTAGTGGCTTGTGCTGCGCAGCTGCGCGCAGACAGGGCTTCTGCTTCCTGCCCGGCTGCTATGGAGTTAATCTCCGCTGTTGCTGTGGGCGTGGCCTAGCTCGGGCAGCTGCTCCAAAATGGTGGAGTCGCGTTGGAGCGAGAGCTGCTGGGAGGCTATTTATCTCCATAAGGGGCCTCCCTGCTCCCTGCAGCCCAGGGGTTAGGGTGCCCAGAGATCCCCGGATTCCCTACCTCTGGATTGTGACCCACCCTGCCCCTTTAAGACTTCCAAAAAGCACCCACCAAAACAAAACAACGACAACCAAAAAAAAAAAAGAAAAATATTTTTAAATAAAAAAAAAAATGAAATAATTTTTTTATTAAAAAAAAAAAAGGTGGTTGCTCATTTTTCTTTATTCTCTGGTGCCAGCCTCAGGCCTCTGCTCACCGGTCTTTCTGCCCTGTTTCCCTAGTATTGGGGTCCCTCTCCCTTTAATTCTTCCAAAAAGCGCTCACCAAAACAAAACAGCAAAAAAGCAAAAAAAAAAAAAAAAAAAATGGTCGCGCGCTTTTCTTATGTCCTCCAGCGCCTGGCCTCCAGTGCCCGCTCACTGTTCTTGCTGCCCTGTTTTCCTAGTATCCAGGGCCCTGCACTCAGGCCCGGATGGCTGGGGCTGGGTGTTCGGCAGTCCTGTGCTCCGTCTCCCTCCCGCTCTGCCTATTCTTCTCACGGCGTGAGCTTGGGGGAGGGGGGCTCAGCTCTCGCGGGGCCGGGGCTTGTATCTTACCCCCTTTACGAGGCACTGGGTTCTCGCAGGTGTGGATGTGGTATGGATGTTGTCCTGTGTCTTCTGGTCTTTATTCTAGGAAGAGTTGTCTTTGTTATATTTTCATGGATATATGTGGTTTTGGGAGGAGATTTCCGCTGCTCTACTCACGCCGCCATCTTCCGCCCCACTCAGCTCTCACTTTTTATGTGAAAATATTCATAGCTGCTTGGCTGATAGACAAATGAATAACAATTTATTCACAGAAATGTGTGGATTATGCAATAATTTACTATTTTTCAAAAAAAATCAAATGCAATTTTGTCAAGTATTTCTGTTAGAGATCAAACTGTGACCAATAAAAACAGGTAGCTGAGGAGGGGCGGAAGATGGCGGCGTGAGTAGAGCAGCGGAAATCTCCTCCCAAAACAACATGTATCTATGAAAATATGACAAAGACAACCCTTCCTAGAATAAAGAATAGAGGACACAGGACAATATCCAGACCACATCCGCACCTGAGAGAACCCAGCGCCTAGCGAAGGGGGTAAGATACAAGCCCCGGCCCCGCGGGACCTGAGCGCCCCTCCCCCCAGCTCCCGGCGGGAGAAGAGCAGGCAGAGCAGGAGGGAGACGGAGCCCAGGACTGCCGAACACCCGGCCCCCGTCATCCGGGCCAGAGTGCAGGACCCTCAATACTAGTAAAACACGGCAGCAAGAACACTGAGTGGGCACTGGAGGCCGGAAGCCGGAGGACATAGGAAACACGTGCGACCATTTTTTTTTTTTTTTGCTTTTTTGCTGTTTTGTTTTGGTGAGCGCTTTTTGGAAGAATTAAAGGGAGAGGGACCCCAATATTAGGGAAACAGGGCAGCAAGACCGGTGAGCAGAGGCCTGAGGCTGGCACCGGAGAATAAAGAAAAACGAGCGAATATCTTTTTTTTTTTTTAATTAAAAAAATTTTTTTCTTTTTTTTTTTTGGTTGTCGTTGTTTTGTTTTGGTGGGTGCTTTTTGGAAGTCTTAAAGGGGCAGGGTGGGTCACAATCCAGAGGTAGGGAATCCGGGGATCTCTGGGCACCCTAACCCCTGGGCTGCAGGGAGCAGGGAGGCCCCTTATGGAGATAAATAGCCTCCCAGCAGCTCTCGCTCCAACGCGACTCCACCATTTTGGAGCAGCTGCCCGAGCTAGGCCACGCCCACAGCAACAGCGGAGATTAACTCCATAGCAGCCGGGCAGGAAGCAGAAGCCCTGTCTGCGCGCAGCTGCGCAGCACAAGCCACTAGAGGTCGCTGTTCTCCCAGGAGAGGAGGGCCACAAACCAACAAGAAAGGAAGTCCTTCCAGCCGTCACTCGTCCCAGTTCTGCAGACTATTCCTATCACCATGAAAAGGCAAAGCTACAGGCAGACAAAGATCACAGAGACAACACCAGAGAAGGAGACAGACCTAACCAGTCTCCCTGAAAAAGAATTCAAAATAAGAATCATAAACATGCTGACAGAGATGCAGAGAAATACGCAAGAAAAATGGGATGAAGTCCGGAGGGAGATCACAGATGCCAGAAAGGAGATCACAGAAATGAAACAAACTCTGGAAGGGTTTATAAGCAGAATGGATAGAATGCAAGAGGCCATTGATGGAATTGAAATCAGAGAACAGTAACGTATAGAAGCTGACATAGAGAGAGACAAAAGGATCTCCAGGAATGAAACAATATTAAGAGAACTGTGTGACCAATCCAAAAGGAACAATATTCGTATTATAGGGGTCCCGGAAGAAGAAGAGAGAGGAAAAGAGATGGAAAGTATCTTAGAAGAAATAATTGCTGAAAACGTCCCCAAACTGGGGGAGGAAATAATTGAACAGACCACGGAAATACACAGAACCCCCAACAGAAAGGATCCAAGAAGGACAACACCAAGACACATAATAATTAAAATGGCAAAGATCAAGGACAAGGAAAGAGTGTTAAAGGCAGCTAGAGAGAAAAAGGTCACCTCTACAGGGAAACCCATCAGGCTAACATCAGATTTCTCAACAGAAACCCTACAGGCCAGAAGAGAATGGCATGATATATTTAATACAATGAAACAGAAGGGCCTTGAACAGAGGATACTGTATCCAGCATGACTATCATTCAAATATGACGGTGGGATTAAACAATTCCCAAACAAAAGCTGAGGGAATTTGCTTCCCACAAACCACCTCTACAGAACATCTTACAGGGACTGCTCTAGATGGGAGCACTCCTAGAAAGAGCACAGCACAAAACACCCAACATATGAAGAATCGAGGAGGAGGAACAAGAAGGGAGAGAAGAAAAGAATCTCCAGACAGTGTATATAACAGCTCAATAAGCGAGCTACGTTAGGCAGTAAGATACTAAAGAGGCTAACCTTGAACCTTTGGTAACCATGAATTTAAAGCCTGCAATGGCAATAAGTACATATCTTCCAATAGTCACCCTAAATGTTAATGGGCTGAATGCACCAATCATAAGACACAGAGTAATAGAATGGATAAAAAAGCAAGACCCATCTATATGCTGCTTACAAGAAACTCACCTCAAACCCAAAGACATGTACAGACTAAAAGTCAAGGGTTGGAAAAACATATTTCAAGCAAACAACAGTGAGAAGAAAGCAGGGGTTGCAGTACTAATATCAGACAAAATAGACTTCACAACAAAGAAAGTAACAAGAGATAAAGAAGGACACTACATAATGATAAAGGGCTCAGTCCAACAAGAGGATATAACCATTCTAAATATATATGCACCCAACACAGGAGCACCAGCATATGTGAAACAAATACTAACAGAACTAAAGGGGGAAATAGACTGCAATGCATTCATTCTAGGAGACTTCAACACACCACTCACCCCAAAGGATAGATCCAGCAGGCAGAAAATAAGTAAGGACACGGAAGCACTGAACAACACAGTAGAGCAGATGGACCTAATAGACATCTATAGAACTCTACATCCAAAAGCAACAGGATATACATTCTTCTCAAGTGCACATGGAGCATTCTCCAGAATAGACCACATACTAGACCACAAAAAGAGCCTCAGAAAATTCCAAAAGATTGAAATCCTACCAACCAACTTTTCAGACCACAAAGGCATAAAACTAGAAATAAACTGTACAAAGAAAGCAAAGAGGCTCACAAACACATGGAGGCTTAACAACACGCTCCTAAATAATCAATGGATCAATGACCAAATCAAAATGGAGATCCAGCAATATATGGAAACAAATGACAACAGCAAAACTAAGCCCCAACTTCTGTGGGACACAGCAAAAGCAGTCTTAAGAGGAAAATATATAGCAATCCAAGCATATTTAAAAAAGGAAGAGCAATCCCAAATGAATGGTCTAATGTCACAATTATCGAAATTGGAAAAAGAAGAACAGATGAGGCCTAAGGTCAGCAGAAGGAGGGACATAAAAAAGATCAGAGAAGAAATAAATAAAATTGAGAAGAATAAAACAAAAGCAAAAATCAATGAAAACAAGAGCTTGTTCTTCAAGAAAATAAACAAAATAGATAAGCCTCTATCCAGACTTATTAAGAAGAAAAGAGAGTCAACACAAATCAACAGTATCAGAAACGAGAAAGGAAAAATCACGACAGACCCCACAGAAATACAAAGAATTATTGGAGAATACTATGAAAACCTATATGCTAACAAGCTGGGAAACCTAGAAGAAATGGACAACTTCCTAGAAAAATACAACCTTCCAAGATTGACCCACGAAGAAACAGAAAATCTAAACAGACCAATTACCAGCAACGAAATTGAAGCGGTATTCAAAAAACTACCAAAGAACATAACCCCCGGGCCAGATGGATTTACCTCGGAATTTTATCAGACATACAGGGAAGATATAACACCCATTCTCCTTAAAGTTTTCCAAAAAATAGAGGAGGAGGGGATACTCCCAAACTCATTCTATGAAGCTAACATCACCCTAATACCAAAACCAGGCAAAGACCCCACCAAAAAAGAAAACTACAGACCAATATCCCTGATGAATGTAGATGCAAAAATACTCAACAAAATATTAGCAAACCGAATTCAAAAATACATCAAAAGGATCATACACCATGACCAAGTGGGATTCATCCCAGGGATGCAAGGATGGTACAACATTCGAAAGTCCATCAACATCATCCACCACATCAACAAAAAGAAAGACAAAAACCACATGATCATCTCCATAGATGCTGAAAAAGCATTTGACAAAGTTCAACATCCATTCATGTTAAAAACTCTCAGCAAAATGGGAATAGAGGGCTAGTACCTCAACATAATAAAGGCCATCTATGATAAACCAACAGCCAACATTATATTAAACAGCGAGAAGCTGAAAGCATTTCCTCTGAGATCAGGAACTAGACAGGGATGCCCTCTCTCTCCACTGTTATTTAACATAGTACTGGAGGTCCTAGCCACGGCAATCAGACAAAACAAAGAAATACAAGGAATCCAGATTGGTAAAGAAGAAGTTAAACTGTCACTATTTGCAGATGACATGATACTGTACATAAAAAACCCTAAAGACTCCACCCCAAAACTACTAGAACTGATACCGGAATACAGCAAAGTTGCAGGATACAAAATCAACACACAGAAATCTGAGGCTTTCCTATATACTAACAATGAACCAACAGAAAGAGAAATCAGGAAAACAACTCCATTCACAATTGCATCAAAAAAAATAAAATACCTAAGAATAAACCTAACCAAAGAAGTGAAAGACTTATACTCTGAAAACTACAAGTCACTCTTAAGAGAAATTAAAGGGGACACTAACAGATGGAAACTCATCCCATGCTCGTGGCTAGGAAGAATTAATATCGTCAAAATGGCCATCCTGCCCAAAGCAATATACAGATTTGATGCAATCCCTATGAAACTACCAGCAACATTCTTCAATGAACTGGAACAAATAATTCAAAAATTCATATTGAAACACCAAAGACCCCGAATAGCCAAAGCAATCCTGTGAAAGAAGAATAAAGTAGGGGGGATCTCACTCCCCAACTTCAAGCTCTACTATAAAGCCATAGTAATCAAGACAATTTGGTACTGGCACAAGAGCAGAGCCACAGACCAATGGAACAGACTAGAGAATCCAGACATTAACCCAGACATATATGGTCAATTAATATTTGATAAAGGAGCCATGGACATACAATGGCGAAATGACAGTCTCTTCAACAGGTGGTGCTGGCAAAACTGGACAGCTACATGTAGGAGAATGAAACTGGACCATTGTCTAACCCCATATACAAAAGTAAACTCAAAATGGATCAAAGACCTGAATGTAAGCCATGAAACCATTAAACTCTTGGAAGAAAACATAGGCAAAAACCTCTTAAACATAAACATGAGTGACCTCTTCTTGAACATATTTCCCCAGGCAAGGAAAACAACAGCAAAAATGAGTAAGTGGGACTATATTAAGCTGAAAAGCTTCTGTACAGCAAAAGACACCATCAATAGAACAAAAAGGATCCCTACAGTATGGGAGAATATATTTGAAAATGACACATCCGATAAAGGCTTGACGTCCAGAATATATAAAGAGCTCACACGCCTCAACAAACAAAAAACAAATAACCCAATTAAAAAATGGGCAGAGGAACTGAACAGACGGTTCTCCAAAAAAGAAATACAGATGGCCAACAGACACATGAAAAGATGCTCCACATCGCTAATTATCAGAGAAATGCAAATTAAAACTACAATGAGGTATCACCTCACACCAGTAAGGATGGCTGCCATCCAAAAGACAAACAACAACAAATGTTGGTGAGACTGTGGAGAAAGGGGAACCCTCCTACATTGCTGGTGGGAATGTAAGTTAGTTCAACCATTGTGGAAAGCAGTATGGAGGTACATCAAAATGCTCAAAACAGACTTACCATTTGACCCAGGAACTGCACTCCTAGGAATTTACCCTAATAATGCAGCAATCAAGTATGAGAAAGATCAGTGCACCCCTATGTTTATCGCAGCACTATTTACAATAGCCAAGAATTGGAAGCAACCTAAATGTCCATCGATAGATGAATGGATAAAGAAGAAGTGGTACATATACACAATGGAATACCACTCAGCCATAAGAAAAGGGCGAATCCAATCATTTGCAGCAACATGGATGGAGCTGGAGGGTATTATGCTCAGTGAAACAAGCCAAGCGGAGAAAGAGAAATACCAAATGATTTATCTTATCTGTGGAATATAAGAACAAAGGAAAAACTGAAGGAACAAAACAGCACCAGAATCACAGAACTCAAGAATGGACTAACAGGTACCAAAGGGAAAGGGACTGGGGAGGATGGGTGGGTAGGGAGGGTTAAGGGGGGGGAGAAGTAGGAGGGTATTAAGATTAACATGCATGGGGGGGTGGGAGAAAGGTGAGGGCTGTACAACACAGAGAAGACAAGTAGTGATTCTACAACATTTTGCTATGCTGATGGACAGTGACTGTAAAGGGGTTTATAGGGGAGACCTGGTGTAGGGGAGAGCCTAGTAAACATAATATTCATTATGTAAGTGTAGATTAGTGATACCAAAAACAAAGCAAAAAAGAAAAAAAAAGGGCAGTTCCTGTGTGGTAACCTCCAATGAGTTCTACACAAGGGTATAAAGTGCATATACAAGTATAGGCAAAGGGTCTGTTTGCGTTTATACAGAAGACCAAAGCCTAATTGGGCTACCCTGAAAATGAACTAAGATACGATATGAAAGAGAACTTCCAACACCAGCACTCTCTGGAAGACTCATGCCAGAAGATGATCATCAAAAAACCCCAACAAAGATCCATGCACTGCTACAGCTGTAGATGCACTCATCCCACCAGCTCCTGGACTTGCCATGGGAATGAAGGAGATATCTAAGCTGGCCTGTGCATACAGTAAAACAACAAATTTGACTGGATCTATACTGTTGGAACTCAACCAAGAATTAGGAGAAGTGCAAATTGTAGTGCTCCAAAATCTTACAACTACAGACTATTTACTGTTAAAAGAACATAAGGGATGTGAACATCCCCCAGGAATGGGTTGTTTTAATTTGTCTGATTTCTCTCAGACTGTTCAAGTTCAGTTGGACAATATCCACCATGTCATAGATAAGTTTTCACAAATGCCTTAGGTGCCTAACTGGTTTGCTTGGTTTCACTGGAGATGGCTGGTAATTACAGATATGCTTTGGTTATGTAACTATACTCCTATTATGTTAATGTGTGTGCGCAATTTAAGTAGTAGCTTAAAACCTATACATGCTGAAGTTACTCTACAAGAAGATATGTCAAAGAAATAATCAATCTTCCCATGTTTTCTTCTGCCTGCTACTTCTATAGATTTTCTTCTTCCTTCCTATTACAACCCTTAAATAGAATTCATGCCTCATATCAAATTTACCATGTATCGTAATTCTTCCAAGTGGTAAAGATACCTCAATACAAATGCTGGGCATAGAAGCTACAGGGCATAAATATGCAAAGAAATAAAAAGCTAACCATTTCAAACAGTAAGGCTTCTCTCTCACTTACCAACTTTACATTTCCCTGTATGGCCCCGGAAGACGACTGGTTAGCCAGAGACGGGTAAGATTCCTCAAGGGAGGAACAACCTAAGACAGGCACAGTCGCAGGGGTGTCATCAGGTGAGAAATTGGGGATCAACAGAGTTGAGGCTTAGAACCTCACCCCCCCGTTCTGAGAGAAATCTTCTGCATATGTGGATGTTTTATTGCCCTGGTCTAGCTTGGATTAACACATAGTCTACAGGCACACACCTGATCATCTACAGTTGCTCTCTTACAACACTAAACTATGTTTTCTACCTTTATCTTGTATCTACCTACCACTTCAGCATTTTATTAAAAATAATAATAATAAAGAGAGAAATGTGGTATCCACATATAAATCAAGTATAAAAACCAAATGAGTATTCATATTTGAACTGACTGTTTATTGTTCATAATGCATGAGCAAAACCGAAAGTTTCTGTGATGACTGCCCTTGTACTGTTCACTATGTAACTTATTCATTATGTAAGAATTTGTTCTCCATGTAAGAACTTGTTTGTTATGCCTCAGAAGATTGGAGACTGACGAAAATTAGGCTTGGGGTGGATTAATGATTGTGCATTGAGCACTGACTCCCCTATACAGAATTTTATTGTCGTTAACAACCATTTGATCAGTAAATATGAGAGATGCCCTCACAAAAAAAAAGGACAGACTTCCAATGGTAAAATAAATAAGTAACTGGGATGTAATGTATAGCATAAGGAATATAGTCAAGATATTGTAACAGCTTGGTAGGGTGATAGCTGGAACATAGAATTATGTATATAAATGTTTTATCACTATGTTGTACACTTGAAACTAATGTAATGTAATACTGTGCATCAACTACCCTTCAATAAAAAATAATTATCTAAAAAAAAAAAAACAGGTAGCTGAAGGAAACATTTCCAATAACCCTATTTGATAATAGAAATAACGCAAACTAGAAGAAATCTAATATACAATGTCAAATTTTCAGTAAACCGAAGACTGGTGAAATCTATGAGTTTATGAACCTCTCGTATTACCCCAAATATCATTATTTAGTATTTTTTTGAAAAGTAACTGTTATAATGAATTATTCTTTGTAGCTCAACTCCAACTACTATAATTATTTTGTGAATTTTATTTTATGTATCTTTTATTTTTTGTTGGAATATTTCAAAGCACATACCAAATAATATAATCTTACCCACAAATACTCAAGGATTAATTATTAACAAACAAGGCCTCAGTATTTTTATTGTAGTATTTTAAAGCTAACTTGTAAAAAGTTCATTTCACTCTAAATCCTTTGGTATGTGTCTTTAGTAATTAAGGCTTTTTAAAAAGAAATTAAATAAAAAATATAATTCTTAAATATCCAATTATCTATTCCATGACCAAATGTCTCTATTTTTTAGATGAGTTTTATTTTCTTCAGTTTTTGAATGAGGATATAAATTCTGCTTATATGTTGCATTTTGTCAATAAGCTTCTTAAGTCATCTAAAATACATAGAGTCATTTTCGTGCTTTTTAAATAATTATTAATTTAAAATTCTGTGTATTTACCCTGAATAATTTCCTACATTCTGGATTTGGTTGATTGCTCTCTATCTATTATAAACTTATAGTCACATTTAGAAATTTCATTAGATTCCAGTTTAATTGATACTCTGCACTTTTAATTTTCTCCCATCAGAATTTGTACATCGAGTGTATTTTAGTGATATTAAAACATATCAGTAATAAATTGACAGAAATATGAAAATATGCCTCACTATAGCAAAAGATAAAAAAGAACACATCTGTCCAATAGTAAGGGATTGGTTAAATAAACAAGGGAATTCTATGCAGCTCAATAAAGAAATAGAATACAATCTGCCAGACATGAAGTTCCTTAAAAAAACATTAGGGAGAATACAGTATGGTATATGTATATGTAGCAGATATGTTTATGTTTTATAGTATTGAATGCGTGTAGTATATTACCATTTTAAAGTGAAGAAATTATATACAGATATATATATGTATAATAATACATATGCATATTATATTTAGTTATATTAAAATAGGTATAAAAATCATGAAATTAAAAAGTGTAGGTATGACCTAGAGTGGTAGAGAAAGAGAATAGAGTGGATGGGACATAATAGACACTGGACTTCTCTATAGATAAAAGATAGATTTTGGAACAGTGTAAATATTTTATAAGTTATAAAATAAACTGAGTTAATTTATCTTTATGCCTTTAGTGTGATATATCCCTAAGAGTAAAAAAGTCCTGCAGACAACCCTAAACTGTCTTCCATGACCATGTTACTAATGGTAATGTCTAAGTTATTCTTAACTGGCTGTGTGTATATTATAAGATAAATACAATGAATAATTATGCTTTGTTATTGAGATATAGGATTTTCACTTTAAAGGAGAAACATGCTTCAAAATGAGATTTTTAAACTTGGATTGAAACTCATTAATAAAAACAGACCACATATTTTTATCCTGGGAAACATGGACACACACATGCATATACACACACACACTTTCTTTCTCTCCACTCAAGGGCCCGGAAAAATGACCAGCCTGTTGTCAGTGAACATCCTCAGCATCCTGAGTACATTTTCTAACATGTGCCCTCATTGGAAGGCCCGCAGGCTTTGCAGAAAAGGCTGATTCTTGGCTGTAAGCCTGGAACAGGTAATGTACAATATAAGCTTGGAAAATATGTTACATCAAAAAGCAAAGAATTTATTAAAGAAGCATAGGGTCATAGTCACTGAACTCAAGTCAACCAAAATAAGCTCCTAAGATCCAAAGCTAAAATGATTTGAGCATCAGGAGAGTTTAAGTAAAATGCACAGTAACTTACCAAATATGTTTAAATTCATTAGTTCATAGTTATATTAAAAATGTACCTGATTAATTTTGGGGAGTGCTAGGCAAATATTTACAGAAAACTGATAAATAAGGGAAATAAAACAAGTATTAACCCTAAAATTGTATGTAATTTGAACCTCAGAATAAGCAAATTTTTAATAATTGCAAGTTTGTCTTTATGGAAGTATTCCAGATAACCAGTGAAGAAGAATGTTGGAAATAGAATATCAATATTTGGTTATGCCTAAGGAATTAATGGATTTAGGTTACTTTTATCAATGACTGCTGATCTCATAAAAATGGCAACAACCAGACACACTTCATAATGAATGGAAACAAAACCATCTACAAAGTAATCTTGAACAAAAGTCCAAACTTAAAAGTGAACAACCCTCTAGATCTGACTACAAATTTTTTAGAAATTCCAAGTATGAAAATCCATGTTAAATTTATCAATCGGATACAATATACAATATCAGAGCAAAGGAAGCTATAAGGGAAAACACAGAGAATAAATAGGCAGACATACAGAGGAAGGATTTAAACAGAAAGTTTTTTGAAGGAAATATTTTTCTATCTCCATTTATTGGTTACCAGTCATCAAAAAAAATGAACGTCACCTCAATAACTGTTAGGTACCCTGAAATAGAGTTTCTACAAGAAAAGCAAGAAAATGTTTAATTTTTTTTACCATTATTTAATATTTTTTTAAGTAACTTGATGACCCAACAATCTCTCCTTTTAACAAATGCTTAGTATAAATATCACTATTCATGTAAAAATTTAGTGTAAAAAATTATTTTATCTTTATATACTTTCTGGTGTGAATTGACTCCAGCCATTATTCTTTTGATGATTAAATTCTCATCTTAATTCAAAATATACACCATTCTTTGGACTCCAGTATCTTTTGATCTGACCCTATAGTTTTTCTTACTTTCCATTCCAAGTTGTCTTGAATTCAACCTTGGATTTCTAAAAGGAGCTCTGGTTCTTTACATAAGAAAAATATTTAGAGGCCACAGTCTGAGCTTTGGGGATTTTCTCATTCTCATTGCTGTTGATTTCATTGTTTCTGGATGACCTCACTAGGTAAAGTCAGTTGATAGAGTTTTGAAATAAAAATGCATATTATACAATCTTATATTTCTTAATCAAGTTAAAGACAGTAGGGTTTTTAGTTATTTTTTATTTTATACTGTATTTCTTTGTTCCTTACATTGAAAGTCTTGTTATTTACTAATTGTTTAAATAATTTCAAAATTATTTATTTTCATTTTCACAATGTCAATACAGCTGCTAATGATAAGACTACTGATTGCATTTAATATTTCTTTGAAGGCATTTTTGTTTTGTTGACTTTGAATTTTGCCTCACAAAGTACTTATAGTCACAATATTTCTGTTTAAAAGTGGTTTGAAAAAAAATTTTCCGAGGGATATGAAACCAATTCATGTAGAGTTAAATCTCTTTCTTTAGATTTGTTTTCCAGTTTTATGGATGGCTTTCTATTTTCTTTTTGGATTTTTAAAAATTACGTGAAATATATTATAGTTCCAAATTTCAAACAAGTATATTCAGAGAAGGCTAGCTTTTTTTTTTTTTGAGAGGGCATCTCTCATATTTATTGATCAAATGGTTGTTAACAACAATAAAATTCTGTATAGGGGACTCAATGCACAGTCATTAATCAACCCCAAGCCTAATTCTCAACAGTCTCCAATCTTCTGAAGCATAACGAACAAGTTCTTACATGGTGAACAAGTTCTTACATAGTGAATAAGTTCTTACATGGTGAACAGTGCAAGGGCAGTCATATCACAGAAACTTTCGGTTTTGATCACACATCATGAACTATAAATAATCAAGTCAGATATGATTATTCATTTGATTTTTATACTTGATTTATATGTGAATTCCACATTTCTCCCTTATTTTCTTTAAATAAAATGCTGAAGTGGTAGGTAGATGCAAGATAAAGGTATAAAACATAATTTAGTGCTGTAAGAGGGCAAATGATCAGGTCTGTGCCTATAGACTAAGTACTAATCCAAGCTAGACAAGGGCAACAAAACATCTACAGATGCAGAAGATTTCTCTCAATAAAGGGGGGGTGAGGTTCTAAGCCTCACCTCTGTTGACCCCCAATTTCTCACATGATGGCCCCCCTGTGACTGTGCCTGTCTTAGGTTGTTCCTCCCTCGAGGAATCTTACCCGTCTCTAGCTAACCAGCCGTCTTCCGGGCCATACAGGGAAATATAAAGTTGGTAAGTGAGAGAGAAGCCCTATTGTTTGAAAAGGTTAGCTTTTTACTTCTTTGCAGATTTATGCCCTCTGGCTTCTACACCCAGCATTTGTCTTGAGGTATCTTTACCACTTGGAAGAATTATGAAATTTGGTAATTTTTGATATGAGGCAAGAATTCTACTAAAGGGCTATAATTAGGAAGGAAGAAGAAAAGCTATAGAAGTAGCAGACAGAAGAAAACATGGGAAGATTGATTATTTCTTTGACATAACTTCTTGTTGAGTAAAATAAGCATGTATAGGTTTTAACAAACTACTAATTAAATTGTGTATGCCAATTAACAGAATAAGAATACAGTTACATAACAAAAGCAGACCTACAATTACTAGCCATATACAGTGAAACCAAGAAAAACAGTTAGGTACCCTAGGCATTTGTGAAAACTTATCAATAATATGATGGATATTGTCTAACTGAATTTGAATAGTCTGAGAAAAATCAGACAAATTAAAACACCACATTCCTGGGAACTGTTCACATCCCATATGTTCTTTTAACAGTAGATAGTCTATAGTCACACGATTTTGGGGCACTGCAACTTGCAGTTCTCCTAATTCTTGGTTGAGTTCCAACAATACAGATCCAGTCAAATTTGTTGTTTTACTGTATGCACAGGCCAGCTTAGATATCTCCTTCTTCATTCCAATGGCAAGTCCAGGAACCGGCAGGATGAATGTAGCTATAACTGCAGCAGTGCCAGGATCTTTGTTGAAGTTTTTTGATGATCATCTTCTGGAATGACTCTTCCAGAGGATGTTGATGTTGTAAGTTCTTCTTCATATTGTATCTTAATTCGTTTTCTGGGTAGCCAAATTAGGCTTTGATCCTCTGTATAAACACAAAGAAACCCTTTGCCCACACTTTGAGATGACCTTTATACAATTGTGAAGAACCTATTGGAGACCACCACAGAGGAACCACTCTTTTTTTTTTTTAAGAGAAAGAAATATTATCAGAAGAATGTACTTCCATAGCTGATCATCTGACACCCTTTAAAAGAACAAAATTAAGGATATGTAAAGCATGCATTAATCGTTGATTTGTAGTTAATTTTATCCTATCAGGGAATAATCCCCCCCTTTTTTTGTTATCATTAATCTACAATTACATGAAGAATATTATGTTTACTAGGCTCTCCCCTACACCAAGTCCCCCCCACAAACCCCTTTACAGTCACTGTCCATCAGCATAGTAAGATGTTGTAGAATCACTACTTGCCTTCTCTGTGTTGCAAAGCACTCCCCTTTCCCCCATCCCCCACATTATACATGCTAATCATAATACACCCTTTCTTCTTCCCTCCCCTTATCACTCCCTACCCTCCCATTCTCCCCAGTCTCTTTCCCTTTGGTAACTGTTAGTCCATTTTTGGGTTCTGTGATTCTGCTGCTGTTTTGTTCCTTCAGTTTTTCTTTTGTTCTTATACTCCACAGATCAGTGAAATCATTTGGTATTTGTCTTTCTCCGCTTGGCTTATTTCACTGAGCATAATACCCTCCAGCTCCATCCATGTTGTTGCCAATGGTAGGATTTGTTTTCTTCTTATGGCTGAATAATATTCCATTGTGTATATGTACCACATCTTCTTTATCCATTCATCTACTGATGGACACTTAGGTTGCTTCCATTTCTTGGCTATTGTAAATAGTGCTGCGATAAACATAGGGGTGCATCTGTCTTTTTCAAACTGGAGTGCTCCATTCTTAGGGTAAATTCCTAGAAGTGGAATTCCTGGGTCAAATGGTATTTCTATTTTGAGCATTTTGAGGAACCTCCATACTGCTTTCCACAATGGTTGAACTAATTTACATTCCCACCAGCAGTGTAGGAGGGTTCCCCTTTCTCCACAACCTCGCCAACATTTGTTGTTGTTTGTCTTTTGGATGGTAGCCATCCTTACTGGTGTGAGGTGATATCTCATTGTGGTTTTAATTTGCATTTCTCTGATAACTAGCGATGTGGAGCATCTTTTCATGTGTCTGTTGGCCATCTGAATTTCTTTTTTAGAGAATTGTCTGTTCAGTTCCTCTGCCCATTTTTTAATTGGATTATTTGCTTTTTGTTTGTTTAGGTGCATGAGCTCTTTATATATTTTGGATGTCAAGCCTTTATCGGATGTGTCATTTACGAATATATTCTCCCATACTGTAGGGTACCTTGTTGTTCTATTGATAGTGTCCTTTGCTGTACAGAGCTTTTCAGCTTGATATAGTCCCACTTGTTCATTTTTGCTTTTGTTTTCCTTGCCCGGGGAGATATGTTCATGAAGAAGTCACTAATGTTTATGTCCAAGATATTTTTGCCCATGTTTTTTTCTAAGAGTTTTATGGTTTCATGACTTACATTCAGGTCTTTGATCCATTTCGAATTTACTTTTGTGTATGGGGTTAGACAGTGATCCAGTTTCATTCTCTTACATGTGGCTGTCCAGTTTTGCCAGCACCATCTTTTGAAGAGACTGTAATTTCCCCATTTTCTTTACAATTTTTATAATTTCCCCATTGTATGTCCATGGCTCCTTTATCAAATATTAATTGACCATATGTGTTTGGGTTAATGTCTGGAGTCTCTAATCTGTTCCACTGGTCTGTGGCTCTGTTCTTGTGAGAAGGTTAGCTTTTAAACTTGTGCCCCACTCATTTTTCTCTCTTTTCTTATAGGTAACAGTGTTTATTTATTTTCCATGCATGTGTATTAATAAAGAATCTTGGTGAAATTAAAATTTATTGGCCAAGAATTCTCCTATAGTAATTACATTAGAAATGTTAATGACAAACAAGTAGAGTTAGCGATCACTGATATCTAAAAACTGTACCAACAACATGACAAACTACATTTCCCAAAGCAGCAGGCAAATTAAAATAAGTAATAAACCAAGAACATAGTCCCAAGGCATATCTACTATCTCAACAAGGCAAAGAACAATACTGAATCTGAATCTCTTTGTAAATATCAGATAAATTAAAAGAAGAGAACTGAAAGTATTACAAAGTACAGATTTAAAAGCCTTATAGGCTCAGAAAAACAATACTTCTATATAGGAAATTTGAGTGTTAATAAAAGAGAAGAAAAAAAATTCACTTAATACTGAAATATAAGGTAGCTAACTCAAGACATTTAACTGCCTAGAAATCCTTGGAAATGATTGCTGCCAAAAATGAGAAATTATTAAAGAGTTGACTGGTGTTTGCCATGCCAAACATTGCTGCATGTTAAACGGAGAATATGCTTCCTGATTATAATCAGGGTGATAACTTTAGTCTTATTAGTAAGGATGCTTAATAGGTCGAGAATTTTAAAGGAGAATTAAATGGTTTACCAAATGAGTTTTCTAAGCTTCTGAATGTTATTGTTCCAGGTTTCCATTAATCGAACCATTTAACAGGAAAATATCTTTGAGGCCAGTTCTTACTAATTAAAAGAAGTAGAGAATTAAGTCAATTATCCACATATTATGGGAAAAATGTTTTCTTGAAAAGTTTATAAACTTGGTTGGTTTTTTTTCAGATTATCTATACAATTATTTGATTTTTCCATTCCTTTGACTGGAAAAATACAATAATTTCTAGACTTGTTTGTGATTTATCTACAGGAGGGAAACATTGTTAATAGTTCCTATTTGGTGAAACCAAAGCAAAACTCTGGAATTCAGATCAGTGAAAATACACTGACAAACATAGGATTTGCATGAGTAAGCATTCTAGTTAAACATATTCCTCTATTTTTTACTGCTGCTCTGAAAACACTTGTCCACATCTTTGTGGTCATAGACCAATGCTTTCCTTTTCAGTTTCTCACCTCACATTTTGTTTCTGTAGTTTAGAACCACAAAAGGGTATTATTGATTAGGTTCTCTGATTTTTTAAATGAATGAATGTCAGGCAAAAAACTCTAAATTGTTTCTAAATTTTGGTGAACACTGGTTGTATGCATTCTTTATGTTCATTCTCCTCTTGGCCCTGCCCAAAGTATCCAAATTCTGGAATAAGTGTGGTAGGCTGAATCATGGCCCTCAAAGACAGCTAGGTCCAAATTTCTGGAACCTGAAAATATTACCCAAATGGCAAAAGGACTTTTGAAGATGTGATTAAATTAAGATCATCCTGGATTATCTGTGTGGATCTTAAACATAACCGCAAATGTCCTTACGAGAAGGAGGCAGAGAAAAACTTCAATGCAGAGAGAAAAGAGGAAGGCAATGAGGACAGGTGCTATGCTGCTGGCTTTAGAGTTGGAGGAAGCGACCAAGAGTCAATGCGAGAAATGCAGTTACTAGAAGCTGAAAAGGCAAGAGAACAAATTCTTGTCAGAGCCTCTGGAGGGAGCATGGGTCTGTGAACACCTTGATTTTGGTCTTATGAAATTGAATTTGGGCTTCTGGACTTCAGAACTGTTCAAGAAATAAATATGCACTGTTTTATGTAACCAACTTTGTTGTAATTTGCTACCTCAGCCATAAAATACCACATAATGAGCCTATTGGTGTATCCCAATATGCTTGAGAATTTGTATTTGATTGAGTCTGAGCTGAGATGCAAAAAGTCCTTAGCTGGAGCTTCTGGCACAGACAAATATACTCCTTTTTCTTGTAGTATCTCTCTTTCCCATAGGTCAAGAAGAGGCTTTGTATGTTCCACCATATGAAAAGGAGGTAGTCGTCCAGGGAGCTTAAAAGAGTGGAAACTGGGAAGGAACCAAACCAAGAAAGTGGTTTGTATCACTTGATCCCTTGATCAATGTTTCAAGTCTTAATTTTGTATATTTCAGTTATTTAACTACTATATTCCACCCTTGTCCCTATTTTCTCTTCAAGACATATGACTTTAGTAGCAGATAAATATTCAAATAGATCATTTCAATCTTTGATAAATATTCTGTGGAGAAAGAATATAGAGTGATATAAGAGCATATAACAAAATAGAGTAACTTATTTCTGGGATGAGAAAAACTAGGCTATATAAATTGAGATGTGAGGAGTAAATTGGAATTGAGTCAATGAACACAGGGGGAAGAAGAGATTATGCAAGGCTGTAGGCACAACACATTCAAAGACCCAAAGGTTGGCAGGCAAATGACTTAAGGAACTAAGAGATGTGTTAAGAAAAATTATTAAGAGAAATAGTGATGCAAAATGAAGCCAGAGAGGTAAGTAGGAAGTAGATTATAAACAGTTTTGTAAGTTATTTAAAGCATTTTTACTTTATCCTTAGAGAATATGTTATTTTACATCACATGAGCAAGAGGAAATCCACTGGAAAATTTCAGTCAGGGGAAGACTATCCTCGAGTTTTCATCTAGGACGTATTTTAGAGGACAGTTTGGAGAGAACAGACAGGGGAGATCAAAAGGCCAAAATGGTAATCCAGACGAGACAAAATTTAAAAGCTGGGCTGTAATAGGGTCATTGAAAATTAATAACTCAATATTTCCTTAGAAGGTAAAAATCAGTGTTAACTAGCATTAGATAAAGGGTTGAAATATAAAGATTCATAGCTGTTTTATTACATTACTGGGACAAGAAACACTGGAGGAGGAAAAGTTATGGATTAAATTATTCAGAATACCTTCCTTGTACTTTGGCACCATTTGAGTTTGGCCAGTGGGATTCCCCAGAAGGAGGTCTGAAGATGTGAAGAAAGATGAATCTGGCAGTTTACCTCCTGCCCTTAGCCATTCAAAGCTACAGTTCAGCAATGGTTATGTTTGTCTCCCTAAGACCCCACAGCGAGTTAAAGAAGCCTTTTTTATAGCTGTAGCTCTTACCACATTTTCATAATGGCAGAGAACACTTGCCATTTTGAGCTTGTAGTAATACCGTAACTTCCTATTTTTGTAGGTCCATAGGGTACTTCATTGTCCTTTGTTGGTTTCCTTAATCCTGTCCATAACTTTGTAAATATTCCCAATATTTTAAACTATTCCATTATTCCTTTGAATGTATTATGTGTTTCCTGCTGGGATTCTTGACTGAATTAATTAATTCTGAGCTAGTCTCAAGATAGAGAACCTTAAAAGCAGATGCTGCAATTGCTTTGTTGACATATTTGATGAGCAATTTATTTTAATGATAACATTATCCAGAGTCAAATAAGACAATGGTAAGCTATAGAATGCAATTATTTGGTTTCCAATTATTTCAATTAAAACTGGTAGTGGATTGGCATGGACTGCGAGTTCCTGTATATCCTTATCCTTTGACTGAGATTGCATTGAATCTATAGGTCAATTTGGAAAGATTTGACATATGGACAATCTTGTATCTTCCTATCTATCAACATGGAGTATCTTTCCATGTATTTATTTCTTTTTTATTATTTTCATGAAAGTTTTGTACTTTTCTTCATGCAGATATTTTACATATCTTGTTAGATTTATACCTAAGTATTTCAGTTTTGGGGATTGCTAATGCAAATGGTAGTGTGCTTTTTAATTTCAAATCTACTTGTTCATTGATGGCACATAGGAAAGTGATTGACTTTTGCATATATTACCTTTGTATTCTTCAACATTGCTATAATCTCTCAGATTCAGGAGATTTTTGTCAGCTCTTTCCAATTTTTCGCATGTACAATCATGTCTCCTGTGAACAGAGAAATTTTTGTTTCTTTTTCCCAATATGCATACCTTAATTTCCTTTCTTATCTTATTGTATTAACTAGCATTTCCAATATGAAATTTAAGATGAGAATTTCATTCTTCAATTCTCCTTGGTGATGGAAGATCTCTTGCTCCAATCTTGGGAAATCAACCTCTGTCTGTATGTAAATCTATAATACTTTTGTGTAGGAGAGATGTTTCATAAATGAAAGTTGGTTCTTATTTATAAAAACACCTAACACAACACTTCCATGATGATAATGAAAATTAGATCCAAACATAACCCAAATAGACAAAAACAAAGCTTGATACAAAATAAGGTAGCCTGCACTTAAAAAGTTGCAAGATCTTGAAATAAGAATCAGTATGAGTTTGGGGTACCTGTAAGGGAGTTAATTTTAAACATGTAAGAAAAAAAAGAGATAAATATTAGATTACAGCAGGAAGAATTTATTGATATAGGTACATTGCCCTGGGACTTGGTATATAGTCTGTTGATTTGACTTGAGCATTGGTCATAACAGTCTTTATGTTGCTTAATTAAAGCCTGTATTTAACAATGGTCTAAAATCAATGAGGTTGCAATTCTATCGTATAGCTGGAATTTTCTAGGTTCAAGAAGAAGTGAATGCTGGAGTGAAACTGCCATATATGACCCATTCAGCCTCCTGTTAAGCATTTCTCAAACGAGAACAAGACAACTCTCCCAGCATCCTAGTAAAGATTAGTGGTGATTGTTCTCTATAGGCAGGGGATAACAGTGGAAGGCATCACAATGGAATGGACTTCAGTTAATTTCTCTGGAAATAATGGGATCACTGAGTGGGAGAGGCCAGATAATGGCTCTCAACTATTAAAGAAAAGATACCTACAGTGATCATATAAAACACAGAGAAGAAATTGTTGAATTGCATTATTGAATTCATTTTGTTATTAGGGATAAAATAAATAGGTACCTTACTAAGTTGTTGCTTGACAAATAAAATGAGAAAAATTGTGTCTCTGACCAAATAGAATATGATATGAACTGACATGCGGGGATTTACAGTCCTTACCCAGTTGTCGGTCCTAACTTGTCTTGCAAAATTTCACTATGGAAATCACTATTTATGAAGTGGTCCATCCAATTTTTATACTATAAAAGTTTCCATAATTTCTTATTGGTTCTTGCTCTTCTCTCCAGAGCCATACAGAAGGAATCTAATCTCTATCCTAATGGTAATTCTTCACGTAATTGTAGTTTTATGTTTCTCTCCATCTCCCCAATTTTAAGTTTCTTCAAAATTCTGGTTGTCACTCGGTTGCATTCCTGTTTATCAATGACATGTCTTGAACGCTTTGGTTGTGCAAGTTGCCATCCCGAAGTTGGTCAGAGTTATCTCCACCACATGCTTCTGGTTGTAGCGCTTCTGATTATGAAATGGAAGATTGAAATAACTATATTGCCAGCTTTGCTGAAAAGTTGAATTTAATAAAATGTTATCTTTAAAGTTCTGGGAAAGATGGAATAAACAGTGTGTAAAAATGCATGTTTAGTACACAAAAGTAAATTCAAAATGGATCAAAGACCTGAATGTAAGTCATGAAACCATAAAACTCTTAGAAAAAAACAGGCAAAAATCTCTTGGACATAAACACGAGTGACTTCTTCATGAATATCTCCCCCGGGCAAGGAAAACAAAAGCAAAAATGAACAAGTGGGACTATATCAAGCTGAAAAGCTCTGTACAGCAAAGGACACCATCAATAGAACAAAAAGGTACCCTACAGTATGGGAGAATATATTCGTAAATGACACATCCGATAAAGGCTTGACATCCAAAATATATAAAGAGCTCATGCACCTCAACAAACAAAAAGCAAATAATCCAATTAAAAAATGGGCAGAGAAGCTGAACAGACAGTTCTCCAAAGAAAAATTCAGATGGTCAACAGACACATGAAAAGATGCTCCACATTGCTAGTTATCAGAGAAATGCAAATTAAAACCACAATGAGATATCACCTCACACCAGTAAGGATGGCCGCCATCCAAAAGACAAACAACAAATGTTGGCGAGGTTGTGGAGAAAGGGGAACCCTCCTACACTGCTGGTGGGAACGTAAATTAGTTCAACCATTGTGGAAAGCAGTATGGAGGTTCCTCAAAATGCTCAAAATAGACTTACCATTTGACCCAGGAATTCCACTCCTAGGAATTTACCCTAAGGATGCAGCACTCCAGTTTGAAAAAGACAGATGCACCCCTATGTTTATTGCAGCACTATTTGCAATAGCCAAGAAATGGAAGCAACCTAAGTGTCCATCAGTAGATGAATGGATAAAGAAGATGTGGTACATATACACAATGGAATATTATTCAGCCATAAGAAGAAAACAAATCCTACCATTGGCAACAACATGGATGGAGCTGGAGGGTATTATGCTCAGTGAAATAAGCCAAGCGGAGAAAGACAAATACCAAATGATTTCACTGATCTGTGGAGTATAAGAACAAAAGAAAAACTGAAGGAACAAAACAGCAGCAGAATCACAGAACCCAAAAATGGACTAACAGTTACCAAAGGGAAAGAGACTGGGGAGAATGGGAGGGTAGGGAGTGATAAGGGCAGGGAAGAAGAAAGGGTGTATTATGATTAGCATGTATAATGTGGGGGATGGGGGAAAGGGGAGTGCTTTGCAACACAGAGAAGACAAGTAATATTCTACAACATCTTACTATGCTGATGGACAGTGACTATAATGGGGTTTGTGGGGGGGGCTTGGTGTAGGGGAGAGCCTAGTAAACATAATGTTCCTCAGGTAATTGTAGATTAATGATAACAAAAGAAAAAAAAAGAAAAAAAAATGTATGTTTATGACAAATCCTTTACAGAGTACCCTGTTCAAACCCTTATTATTCCTCCACTAGTTAAAACATATCAGAAACTCCTTCTTGAAATGGGCTTCAGGCATTTTGTTTTAGATTTAATGACTTCAGTGGTGTAAAATTGCCTTATGTTCATGATACATTTCAAGCTGAGGTACAGCAAGAGGAAACATGGTGAAATTCAAAGGAAGAAAAGATGTTGTACTATAAATGATGTATTTTACCAATCAAGATTGTTGTGTTTTATGCAATATGTTCAGTTTTCATGACACTCAAAATTCTGCATTTTCAAAGGAAACTAATATGTGATAACCCAGATAAAATCAATGCTGATTTGAAAATGGATCTAAAATCAACAAGCTCATAAAAGAGTTAACTATGATTTCAGTTCATGTCAATCTCCCATTTTGAGAGTAACAAACCGATTAACAGAATGCCTTGATTATACCTTCTAGGAGCTAGTATTCTGATATATTCCTGGGTTGTTGTTGTTTTTTATTCCTGTACTGCTATTAGTTAGACTTTACTTATTCAATTAATATTTATATAAAGGCATCAAACAGTTTTACAGCTAGTATCCCTATCTTTAAATTTGGGGAAACAAAGGAAAGTAGCTCATGTGTTTCTAAACAATATTTGGGAAGAGAGTTGTAGTGAAATAATCTGTAATCAAAGAATGTTTATTTTCAACCGTAAACTTTTCCTAATATTAAGCATTTATACTTTTGGGGAAAAAAATAACACCACACCAGGGCCATTTTGAAAATAAGTATACTTGTCATAGGAGAAACAATGTGCCTATGCCTGCTAGAGATATTTTGCAGCTATCTATTTCAGTGCATATTATGGCTTTATTCCTTTGCACAATTCAGTGACCCTCATGCAGCTAGGGTGCCTTAGCCGGAGTCCTTAGTATAGACATTTGGAGGCCTGTGAAATCTTGAAATTGTATACATAGCCTTCAGTGTAAGTGTACATGGTCATTTATCTGAAAAATTCATCAGATTTTCAAACTGCTCCACCAAACACACTCTCTAAAAGATTAAGAAGCTTTGATAGATTCTTAATCTCTAAAAGATTAAGAAGCATCAATACAATGGATGACATATTCATAAACTGGAAGTCCTTGCTTTTAGATTTAAGGTTCTTGAAGGATGTGTTGGAGCTTTCAAGTGAGAAATTCACGAGAGGCAGTAGAGTCAACTCCAGGTGGCAAATAAAGCTCAGATTTGGTTTTGTTTGATCCAGATGGAACATGGCAGATATTAGTTCTTTTCAAGTATCTCTGGAAAGGTTTACACAGTAGGTGTGTTTATAGTTCTTTAAAAAGAACCGGATTGGGACACCTGGGGATTAATGATCACTGTTGGATAAGGCCAGGTAGGCGACATTGCCAGAGCAGCGGACTTCCAAACCTGGACAGGCAACTTCTGTTGAAGAAAAATGGATCCTTCAGATACATGGACCACAGTTCTTTAAGAAATGAAATAAAATGTTTCATTGTAGAATAGTGTTTTATTTCTTAATGTGGTATACTACATTTATACAGACACCCAGACTGAAAAAAAAATTGTTAAATAGACTGATGAAATTAAATATCACTAGAGAGGAAATCTACAAATTACTTGTCAGTGGGATTTACTAAGGACGTGATTATTTATGTCTGATTTTAATTTACATAGTTAAGACACAAATCATATTTCTTGAAAATACACACGGTTTTATTTTGGGTGGAGGATTAAATCTTGTGAAGTATAATTTATAAAACATTTTGATCAGTGCTCTGCAAATAATTTTGAATAATATGAACCTTATTCCTTTGCAGCTACAAATTAAAGTGTTCCAATATAGTCAGCTGGGCTTTAAACATAGTTTTTTTGTAAAGAAAATATTTAGTATATTCTATGTCCTTGCTAATCAAGTTATTATTCTGTACCTGTGTCTCTCAAACTTCAGTATCTATGAGAATCAGAGAGCAGCCATATTAAAATGCAAATGCTGTCTCAGTAGTTCTGGAGGGGGAGCTCAAAAGTCTGCATTTATAACAAGTTCTCAGTAAAGGCCAATATTGCTGGTTCTGGACCACACATTGAGTAAGAAAGCTCTGCAGGGTATGCCCATTATGTTTCTTAAATATACTATGCAATTAAAACATGCCCAATTTCATAGAAGAGGCTTATCTTACAGAGAAAGTATATTCATTAAACAATTAGACTAAAAACAAATTCATGAAAGAACTCTATACTGAAACAATTATATTTTATATCTGAAGTAATATTAAAACATTGTGCTAAAAGTAAAAATGTTTCAGGTTTGAACATTTTAAAAATTGATTTTACCTGATGATTCCAGATCTGTAGAGTATCCACTTAGTAGTTGCTTGCTATCATTGTCATAGATGCTCTAGTTCCTCTTTAGTGAATATTTTTAAATAGCTTATGAGAATAGGAAACTGGAAAATCTTACTGGCAATTTCTCTATCATTTATTTGAATGGTGAGGTGGCTCTGGCAATAGTGATTTGGGAGAGTGATTGAAAAATACACACACACACACACACACACACACACACACAACCTACATTCAAAAATCCAATGTTCGTATGTAAAACTGAGTAGGATGAACCTAGTTCAAATCTGCAATCAGCACCTATTTGACCTGCTGAGAATTGGCAGTGTTTTGGACCACTCTGTGGCTTATTTCCTAATGTACAGTAAATTTCTTTTAAAACGAAGGTTCATGCGCTTTTTGACTTTGGCAGAAAGGACAAAACAGGAGCATAATGAACTATAAATTTTAGCGTATTTGTGAGTATTTATAGCTCACCGTCAGGTTTTACTTTCTGTGTTTTTCATATTTCCTCTGAACTTGGTTCTGGCAGCAGGTTCAGCATGTTTGACCTTCTGACTAAAACAGCTACATCAGGTCCACATTAGCTGGCAAATGTTTTATTTTATGGAGAGACGTGCACGAGGGGAAGCTAGAAGGATTTCCTAATAAAGCACACTGTTAAACTACTTGTAGGCAAAAGTTTGCATTCATTTTTAATTTCAGTTTTGCTTTTCTTTTAGGATAGAAATAACAATGAATTAGCAATATTATTATTATTATTATTTTAAATGTGGCTGCCATCACTGCATATGAAAATCACTGGGAATATGAAGAGAGATGTACCTATGCTAGCCTTTCCCTATTCTTGGGACTATTTAGAAATGACATAGATTTGAATCTCTGGACCTCATTGACTTGTACATTGGGGGATGATTGCCACGTTAACTGTGTTAGGCTTGCTATAAAGAAGAGAAAATAGTATTGATTGGCAATGATGTCTCTACTGCCTTGATAGTGGCTTAGTAATTCCTGTGAGTTCTGTCTCTGCTATTCTAGCTTATTTTCCTTCATGCCAGCACAGTATGGCAGCAGTGGGATATGGGAGGGAAACTGTGCCTGTAGCCTCCTCAGCAGGAGCAAGTCCTGCAGGCTTGCTGGTGGGCACAAGCTTGCTGAGAAAGGTGTCAGAGACAGGTCCACTCTGGGGACCGAAGCTGTTACTCAAAGAGCCCCTACTAGGTGGTGGTGCTCAAGGGGAAGAGCAAACATTGGAACAAAATACCTTTATTTTCATTCAATAGAATAAAAACGTGTTTACAGTTTGTTCATCCAGATTAAGTATTTAAGGCCTCTTTTTTCCTCCTTTCACCATTTTTTTCCTTAATCACCTCATTAATTTCCAGTTTGGTTTAAAATATTCAGCACGCTGGAACTATATGGCTCATTTATTCTACTTTACTTTATTTACTTTTTCAAAGTAAAGTAGATAAAATCAATTAATAAATTCAAGCCCATTTACTGTGATTTGGAGAGAAGCTAAATAATATATCTTCCTCTTTTTTCCTGAAGTGCTGTAAAGTAATTCATCTGTGAGAATAAGGCAACCTCTTTCTCAAGATATTTTTAAGAAAATGGCAGGTTGTTATCATTCTGCAGTTTAAGTTCAGTTCTGCCCAGACCCAAGGTATGGGCTAAGCAGCCTGCATAGAGATTCTAGCATAAGCTATCAAAGAAATACTTCATCACTGACTTGTGTTATTTGTATGAAAAGCATAAATGATTAATAAGCCAATATTCTGATTTTTTTCTACCTGAGTGTAATAGTAGCTCTATTTCTAAAAATGATATAGTCCAGTGATATATTTGGGTCTTAAACTAAATACTGTAGAAGGAATGGCAAAACCACTCTTCAGTACCATTTTGGAAAGCATTATACTTGATTCTAGGGCACACACCACACACACACACACACACACAGTTTCTGACTTACTATCAAGTATGTTAGGATGAGTAACATTATCTCTAGTGGGAAGGAGGGAGAAGATACAGATTAAAACTTGAGAGGGCAAAGGAATGCATTAATTTTGCCCGGGAAAGGGAGAAGGAAGGGAATTTGCCAATGGTCTAGAGAAGGAAATCTGCAGACCTGAGGCTAGGTAAACTTCCGACTATAGTAATCTGCTAATTTAGGCACAGGTTGTTCTAGTTATAAAAAGGACTAAAAACACCCAAATGTAAGCCTTCAGAAACACAGCTCCATATCTGCTAGTGATAAGAATGCACACGGGGGTGCCAAGGGCATTGAGCCTCATAAGAAAGGTGTATAGCCCAATGCCTGGGATACAGTCAGTGCCCCATAAACATTAGATGTAATTCACACATGTAATCGCATGTGTGCACACGCACACACACACATACACACATGCCAGGAGACACACATATATGTCAACCATTCATGGAAAGAATGTGAAAGGATACAGAACTATGAAAGAAATGTGCACGACTTTCATAAGGTGAGAGATGTGTATCTTTTCTGTTTTCTTTTGCAGTTTTGAATTACATAATGATATGCTCATTGTGGAAAAATAAATGGCCATTTTTGTCTGCATAGCTATATTATAACTCTATTCCTTATAGTTTACTAACTGAACAAGGTTGACTTTTTTTAGCTGAATATCTATGTTTTCACTGAGGCATCTAATAGCATAAACATAGCCCCAAAACAAACTCCCAGTGAAAGATATTTTAAAGTTTCTCTTAAAAATAGTTGTTAATGACCTGATAATGCTTTGTTATGGCTTCCAGAAAATGTGTGAAGTGCTCTGACAGTATGTCAACAAAGTGTCAAATATGGTGAGAGAGAAGCTAAGAATTGGAATCATAGTGTCACCAACCGTTAAAGCTGGAAGGGACCTTAGACCCCCTTCATGTTGCAAGTGATGGGGCTGAAGCCCAGGAGGATTAAGTGATTTGTTCAAGGTCACACATACAGCTAGTAAGGACCAAGTTGTAGAACCTGGGTCCCCTGGCTCCTGGTCCTGTTTCCTGTTAGGTTTGCAATTTTGCTCCTAACTATATTAATTGTTTTGTTTTTGTTCAGAACAAAATACAGTTTGTAGAAATGATGGAGTCAGTGTTTTTTTGGGAATATGAGTCGTTTTAAAGGTCACCCATCTCTCGTTAGTCAGAGTACATAGTTATTTACACCCAGTCATTTATTTAAGCATTTATTCCACATGTAACTCTTGGAGATACTTATTTCCTTCAAAATGAAATCCATAGTTGTAGTTTTACATATATTTCATCATTTCTCACTTTAAATTGACTTTTCATTGAAGGGCCATGTTTTGTTGGTTTTTTTTCTTTTCCTTTCTTTTTTACTTTCTTTCTTGCATTCCTACTTTTTTTTAATAGACATGTCCTTTTTCTTTGCCCCATGAGATTCTGACAGCCGAGAAAATAGAAATTATTATCACAAACACAGACACACAAGCAACCTCCCCCCACACATCATATGTGGAGCACTTGACAGATTCCAGAGCACTTCCGCCTATGAATTCTTATCATAAAAGTATTTAGCTGGCTGTTTTCAAAAGCCCATTTTATGGATGAGAAAACAGTGGAGTTGTGATTTTCCAAAATAAAAACCAAAACTAAATCTTTTATCTTTGAAATATGTTCCCTTTCAATATGCATCACAGAATGGATCATAGATCTTTAATGGATAATTAAGGTAAATGAGACCACTTCGGAGTATACGCTAATATTTTAGATGATAAAAAGGAGGATTAAATAATCTCTTCTGCATACTGCTCAATGATAAGGACCTATACAGTATTAGAAAATCTAAACTTACTTATTTTTAATGCCTTAAAACTAATATTTTAAATTCTGAACCTACTTTGAAAGATAAAGTAGATGTTCTATATTTTAAAATTGATTGTATAACCATATATTTTCAGAAAATGTACTTTGTTCATAATCTCAAGGATATCTATTTTTAATTTAAACTCCTCTTCATTGATTCCCATAACTTAAACTCAGTTTTGTTACTTTGCATTTCCTCCTTTAGAAAGAGTTTACAATTTATAACAAAATTTTGGATAATGGAAAAAACCACTCCTGGGGCTTGTGAAGTCTTGGACCAGTCCTACTC
Source organism: Manis pentadactyla (assembly GCF_030020395.1). Classification (NCBI taxonomy): domain Eukaryota; kingdom Metazoa; phylum Chordata; class Mammalia; order Pholidota; family Manidae; genus Manis; species Manis pentadactyla. Next base: position 16,483,381 of record NC_080026.1, read on the forward strand.
CTCCTTTGTTCAATAGTTTGCAGTGTACATTTAAACAAACCATTTACATCTCTGCATCTTAGTCTGCTCTTTTGTAAAAGGATGGTGTTAAATGCAATAATCAACAAGCCCTCTGATTATCTCAATGGTCTATGATTTATAATACTTCTCTCCTGTATATTGATTTTATTAAGTTAAGATTTTATATTATGATTTGTGTCTCTTATAGCAGACACATTTATGAAAAATCCAAACATGAAAACAGAACAATTCTACAATTATTATACAAAGATACCTATAAACACACGGTCATAATTTCTGGCGCTCTGTTAACATGTCAGCAAAGTAAGTACCTCTTTTGGTGGAAAACAATGAAAACAATTTCACATCTTTAAGGAAAATGTGTGCTTAATGTAATTACTCAGTGGTAAATCTGCTTAGTTAAGCATGTTAGTTGAAATGGTATCCTGATTTGGCAGAAATCTGGACATTGATAAGCTACTAATAAAAAATTGAATTATATACAATAATATTTACTCAAGAAAGGAGGGTAGTTCTCAGTGACTTTTTAAGAAATTTTTATCTTACAGAGATGAAAAGGAGTATCAACTCATTGTATACCATAAAAAACAGGGATATCACTACAGTTATTTGAGGTACTTCACAATGGTCTGCAACTTCTCAGTGAGTGGTGGGTAAAACATGTTTTTTTTTTTTAGACTGTCACTTTTGCCCAAGAAACGAGGCAGTGTCCATTAGAAATAGTTTAAGATTTTCTCTACTATTAACTAAGCTATGAATGAGCCTATGTGATGAGCCTGCATTTCCAAAACCCAGCCATTTCAAAATGCCTCCACCCAAGGCTGGTGTGCCAGTTATTCTCAGCTTTCACCTTTCCCGACCTACTGCATCCCAAATGACCACATCCTGTTCAAAAACAAGAGCAAAATACTGTCTACACGGGATACAACTATGTAAAAACTTTTATCTTCTAATAGAATTTGAAAAAACAAAACACAACACATTTCGTATGTTTTGACATTGCTGTTGTGAAATGTATGTTTTTATTTATATATTTCTTGTGGTGTTTTACATATTTTTGTGCAATAAAACAGGACCACATATAGAAAACTATGGGTACTGACATCTCCACTGAGATTTTTATGTACAAATAAACAATGATTTAAGTGAGATGGGTTTGGTCAAAGCTGATTTTCTGGATGAAGACAAAAACTTTCAAGAATCAGAAGACCCTATTCTATTTTCCAAGGAGTTAGGATCACTAAAAGTTGGGAATAAGTTTAAGGTGACCTGGGAAAGACCAGGTACAGTTGAAGTCAGGGAGTAAAAGTAAAGACTGTAGGTTGCTGACTTGAGCCTGACCAATGTCATTTCCATTTCAGCACTTTAAAACCTAACATCTGCTGTAAATTGGCTCTATTCCTAAACCTCTAGTTTCTATAAGTAGCTCTATTCTTCTCCAGCTTTAGGTTCAAACTACCTTTTCCTTTACTTCTTTTCAGTCGTTCTTCCCATCCTACATACTATCTCTTCATCTTTTTAAATTTTTTCCCCAGTTATCTTATTAGTAATTTTTTTGCTTGGTTTTATTCTGCTGAAGTCATCCTAACCCATTTTCACACTATTGCAATAGCCTTTGAACTGGACACCCTGTATATAACCTCTCACTTCTTCAGCCTTTTTGTGCTTCACAGTGACCAAATGAACTTCTTACACCATGACTATCAGGCTTCTTCTTGATTTAAAAAAGTCAGTGTGTCTGTGGGTTATAGGCAAGGTAGTTAAGATTCTTTCCTCAGTCACACAGGTTCTTCCAACAAGGACTTTACCTGTCTTCTCTTTTTACCCTTCCACTCTCCATTGTAGCCAAATCAATCTCCTGCTTCCAAACACAGCCCTGTCTATGTCTCAGCTCCACCTCTGATTATGCCCAATGTGAATTCTATCTAAAAGCTTGTTCAAAAATAGGGCCAGAGACTTCCTTGTTTAATAGACCATGGTCAAATCCCAAGATACAGCCATCTCTCTCACCTATTTACCTGTGATGGGTTTTTTCTGAGTTACTGCATAATGTAGTACAAAGAATCTTACAAATTCAGGTTGTGCCATGTATCTGCTGTTGGAGTGCAGACAAATTATTCAACACTCCACCTCCATTTTTGCCTCCACAGAATGCAGGTTAAAAGGTTTAACTTAGTTGAATTATTTATCTCAGTGTGTTTATTTTTATTTATAACTTTTCTCTCTCCACTGTAAGCTTAAGAAGAAAGAAATGTTGTCTGTTTTGTTAGTTGTTTTTCCCTCTAGCTCCTAGACTGATGTCTGGCCCTGACTAGGAAGTTCATACTATTTTTTCAATGAAGAAATGGTTAGTGTCTAGTAATGGCTTCAGCAGCAGCATCACCGTCCATCATACAGCATCTTTTACATGCTTCCTAGTGGTGCTATTTACTATTATACATGAAGTCAGGATTATATTATTTTTCTTTGTAGGTTCTTAGTAACTATTTGGTGATCGTTCCTGTCCAAAAATACACCAGAGTTAATACAATACAGGGTTTCATGAAGTTGATTATTTGGGGAAATGAGAGTCTGAGAATAGAATCAGTGTGCATTCAGTGGCATTTTTCCCCTAGATACAATACATTCACATCTTCTTGCAAGTAATCCAACCAGAGATTATCATCTGCCTCTAGGCTCTTCATGCCACACATATTTACTTTTCAGTAGCCATTCTTAATTATTTTCTATTCCCCTTCAAAGCCCATAAAATAATAATATGTCACATTTTAATAGCGCCTCAGAGAAAATGATTTCTGACTAACACACAAGGGTTTAAAGAAGTTAAATTTCTGGGCCTGTATGTGAGAAGAGATGATGTTATTAATAGGGTTTTATAGTGAAATTTCAATGGTGCTATGAGAGCATTAATTCCAGAAAAACTAACTCCCCCTGCCAGTCCAGTTCTCCTTACAGGATAATTTTTTAGCCATCCAACTGATCAATTAATCTTAACCGCATACAAAAATGTGTCTTTTGAAGGAATAAGATTTCATCTTCTCTAGTCAGTTATACCAGAGTTTGCATTTATTGTAATCAATTCTTCCTATGCACTGTTTGGTAAAGAAGAAATTAAAGAAAATATGGTCAGCAGTGGCTCAGTTTGACCACTTCTGCATCTAGATCTACAACCCACTGGAAACTTACAAAATTTTCCTATTCTCCTGGTAGAAACTGAGTATTTGTCATCACAGTACTACAAAATAGGTGTCATGATCCCCAGTGTACAGACTGAACTACTGAAGTTTAGTGAGATTAACCAAATTGTTCATAGTCCTGCATCACAACCTGAGGGCTTGTGTTTGCTTGTGAAAAATCAGACGCTTGAACAAGTGGAATCAATTATGGGCTTTACGTAACTCCATTTTATACATTTTCTTCCCAGGGCCTGGAAAACCACCTAGGTTGCTATGATTTAAAGAACAACCTTTCAACTTCTTCCACCAATTGTCTCTTTCTCCAAATGTAGATGTGCATATGGTAAAGGAAAGAGAAAAAAAATAAAGTATTTGACTGGCAAATGTAGTTACCTATGTACTTATTTGATAATCTTGGCTGAATAAATTTTGAATAGCTCAGGGAAAAGAGTTATGTTACATTAGCAAGACTTTGACATATAAATCTCTGGTAAGATAGTCTTGAATACTGAATCATTTCTGTATTTTTCCTTTTTCATAAAAAAAGAAAAGTAAAAGAATATTTGTTCTTAAAAAGCAAAACTACGGTTCTGAAATACAAGCATCTCTACTTTTTATGTGGCCTCTCTATCATTTTTTGTAATTGTTATATAAATACAGGTTCATAATATTGTGATTGAAAGTCCTAGAGGGAATTTTTGTAAAACTTAACAGCAAAATGTGCTTGACACTCACTCTGTGTTACCCTAGGGCTACAGTTTTGATCACAGCCTGAGTGGATTCTTTCCCGTCAGTACAAGGAATTGTATATTCTTGTCATAGGTAATTTTACAATCTTTTTGCCTTTTTCAAGCACATATGAAGCAAAATGAATTCAGTCATAGTAGTATCAAACAGAAACAGCATATGGACCCAAATTAGTTCCCGTTCCATTCTGATTGCCTGATTAAATTTTTGTAAAGCTAATATAAATGTAAATATGAGCATATTTATATATACATACAATCATTTTTAACATCAAATTCATCATGACAAATAAAAAATAGGAACAAATAAGCTAGGCATGTATCAATTGCTCAGTAATCATAAGAAAGCAGTGGCACTTTGTTACTAAATCAAACAAGCAATGCACCCCATTATATGTCATCTTTCAGTTTTAAAACATTTTTAAGTCTCTATTCCCTTTTGCACAGGTATTAGACACCCATGACAGTTGCTTTGAATTTTTAAAAAAATACATTCTGATCATAGGTTCCCAAGAAGGTTAAATATAAATTAGTCATAAAGCCAATGAAATAGATGGGAAATGATTGGGCTATATGAGTATTTCTAAATTTATAGTGTTTTAACACCACTAGTGTTTAATTAAGGAGAAAAAGGAGCCAATTTTGTCTTATATGATTATTTAAGGCCTCAAAAATTAATGTTCTTCTTACTCTGTAATGCTGCAGTTCTAAAGCACTGTTGAAGACAACAAAGTCCTATTTGATAGTCTAGCCTTTCAACGAACAGCTCTTCTTCCTGTCTTTGATGTAGGAATGGTTTATTTAATCAATTATTAATCAAAGTTATGGCATTCTTCTTATATATTTAGGTAAAACTAAAAGATGACTTTCCTGAGCCTTACTGCTTAAATAGAAGTTTAAATAGACTGAAAACACTTGACTTTGACATCGTAGATATTGCAGTGATTTAACTTTTAGAGAGCCACTGGTCTCAACTGGGTGCTTAGATGAAAAGGTATGGTGCATGCTCACACGTGTGCATGCATGTGTGTGTGTGTGTGTGTGTGTGTGTGTGTGTGTGTGTGTGTGTTCAGTGCAATTTTCTAGAAGTAAATGATGAGCACAGGCCAAAGTATCCAGATCATTTTTGATAACCTTACTTCTGATAACAAAAGCCAGGAGAGATAATTTGATCAGTGTTTTCTTTGCACAGGTGTTAAAGTTGACAGGAAACAGCTGAAAGACACAGCATTGTGGAGCAAACCGGGCAGCTGGACACTTTGTGCATGGAGAATCTTGAGCAGTTGGTAACATTTGGCAGCTTAACATAGAAAAAAAATGACTGCTAGCAAAATCTCAACTGCTGCTAATTAGCAGCAATGAACTGTGGGTAGGACAGTGCATTTTAATGTGAGAAGATTTTTACAGTAACCACCACCGCTAAGGGGGGGAAATAGAAAGAAATGCTCCCTAGCTGACCCTCGTGGCAATCCAAGCTGCATATTGCAATAATCCTGTAAATTACTATGCTTTCTTATACAGTAACTTGGAGTTAATTAGTAATTTAACATTCCTCTACACTATTAAATGTCTTTCTTGCATTATATTATGTTGTTTCATGGGCTTACCTTAACACTAATGGGGTTTTGTTATATTTTCTCAAAACAGTAACAGTAAAATAAAACTGAGCTAGAAAATTAATTAGTTATCTTTTACCTTGATTTACCTGTTATTAACAATTAAGTGGTGGTACACATTTTTAAAATAGTTTCGGAGGTTACGTTGAGATGAATATACTTCCAGAATATATTACAGAGGAAAAGCGAATAAAAATGAGTAGTGTACATGCCTGGAGAGACTATGCTATAGATACAGAATGCAACACAAACACATTTCTTATTTCCAATCTAATAGCTAGGGGTAATAACTTGTGGGCAGAGGAGGGCAAGGCCGGATAGAGGTAAAAGAAAAAAAGCCCATTCATCTACATTCACTAATTTTTAAGAGAATCTTTGCAAAGAAAAATCCATACCATTCATGGGTTTATGTCATGAAATGTTAATGTGAGAGAGTGAGGTAGTAGATTTTATCATATAGCCATATAGGAAAAATAATGCACATTTCGTAGCTTTGTGGTTTCATAAATACCAGAGGATTTTTAGGATTCCGTGAGGTAGGGCAAGTGATACTTGGAAATTTAAATAACATAAACTAACATATGCAATATTAAATTTCAAATAGAAAACTCTGAGGGGATAAATTGAGGTAAATGAAACTATTCTGATTACTTGAACAGAATAAAGAAGTTTAGAGTTATTATTACTTTTTAAACTCCCTAACCAGCCAACCCTTTCTTCCTCTGCAAAGCTAATTTCCCCATTGAATGAAGCAGACAAATAAAGCAGTATTACAGACATGCACTTTAAGACTGTTCTTGTACACTTGAAATTGAAATTCTACTGCATTCTGTATATTAAAGATAAAGGAAATGTTTTGATTTGGCATCTCAATGATTGATGTGAACTTGACAGTGAAACAATTTAGTAAAAACAGGGCTTCAGAAGAAGAAAAGCCACGGATATGTACGTGGAAAGGAATGCATTCAGTACAAAACATTTCCAAAAGATTTCGTCTCTTGGGGCTCCCTCTAAAAGAGTGTCTGCTACCATTTAAAACCCCATCCTTTGCTGCTGGATTTGAACATTCCATAAAAAATTCATCCACGCTTTAAGAGATTTCTGCTTTTCTGTCCTCTCTATTGTTAGACAAATTGAAGTGTGCACTCAGAAGGAGCGTGGCAGTGAACTGCGAATTTATTTACTCATTCGATTCTAATATTGAGAGAATCTACTCGCTCCGTTCAAAGGGTAGAGCAACAATGGAAGTGACATCAGGTCACCCAGCACTTCATAGCTACCTGTGAGATAGAATTGTTCTCCTTGCAGATAGGAAGTGACTGAAACCTCTTTTTCTCATCAATGTCTATTATGATTGATGGCTCTATGGTCACATTGAATATGCCCTTTTTAAATAATTCACAATGTCATCACCATAGTACTAGTTTATAACTAGCCTGTTATTTTTACCTTTGTTCATTCACTATCAGAAGGTTAGATAAATTAAGTACGGTGTGGATTTTGGTAGCATTATAACCAACCAAAGTAGAGTGTTTATAGTGGAACAATGACAAAGCATTAGTTTTATTTTTTTTACAGCATTCTGAAATGTCTCCCTTTCAATAAATCCTAAAGGAACATTCTGATATAGTAGGAGCCCTTGTAGAGCATTTTAACCTGAGACCACACTTTGGTATTAAGTCATCGTAAGACTTTCAATATAAAAAATCAGTAATGCTGCCATGAGATGGATAAGATTTTACTTAAATGCTATGCTTATTTCAAAATAAAATGTGATATCTATTTAATGACTGTATGCTAATAAACATTTAGAATTCATTTCCAGGTAGCTAATGCATGTTAAACCAGAATTTATACAAAAGAGCAGTGAAAATAGATATTTAAAAATAGAATATGTCATATTGGGAGTGTACTACAGGAGACGTACAATATTTCACTTTGTTCTCTAAATGGAATAGAAATCAGTTTGTTATCTAATTCTTGAAATGTTTATGCTGACCTTCAAAGGTCCTCACGTTTAAAAGATACATTTAGGATGATTACTTGGAAATATTGTTGGGTAAACCAGAACTAAATAGTCCCTAAAAGGAATAATTGTATCTCTTTTATAAGGCAAACAAATAATTGTTTTACCCACTAATCACTGATAGATCAATGGTACATATGAAAAATATCAATCAGTGGATTATATATTTTCTTAACAAGCATTTTTTAGATTTTAATTTTAACATTGTAATGAATAGTCATTCAAAGTTTTTATTCATGTACGTTTTCTCAGAATGTGAATGCTTCAAATCTAGGTAAAGAACATTTATCTTCTTAAAACTTAGGTATCTGTACATCTTCACTTTATACTAAATTTTCATGATGTATTGTGTACTTGATACAATGGTGTCTTTATAAAAATTAACCTTGGTGTTTTAATTTTCAGGACTCTAGTTTTGGAATTTTGTTATTTGTTGATTTTTATCGCTGATTTCCATTTCTCAAAGTATTGCTGTCAGGTGGCATAGGAGAATATACAACTTGTCAGGACTTACGTACGTGACTTGAAGCCGCAGCGTGCCATCCTAAGTTAAAGAGGTCAAACTGATAGCTAAGGAATGCTGAGTGATCAGAAATGCTCTAATTAGAAGTATGGAGCTTCTATTCACTCATTCTCCCAATAAGTATTTATTGCTCACTAGGAAATGAAGAGACCTGGCTCTTGCTTGTATGAAGCTTATATTCTATCAGGGAAAACAGACAACAAAACTTAAAAAATAAATAAATATATAGGGAGCCATAGATAGCAATAAGTGCTTTGAAGACAATAAAGACAGGGTGCTAGAGAGCCTGAGGAAAGCAGATCTTCAGGGCCCTATTTAGACTGGGTGGTCAAGGAAAGCCTTCTTGTGTGGGTGGTATGGTGCTGAGACAAAGAACAAGACACCACTAATGCAAGCATAAGGGGCCGGGTCATTAGAAGTGGGCAATTCCCAGTTTCTGCTCTGGAAAGACAAAAAAAAAAAAAGCCTGGTATTCAAAAATTCCAAAATGACTGAAGTGATGAGGAGAAGGCTGATACAAAATAGGCTAGGAAGACAGGCAATGCTGGGGCAACTGTGACATTTAGAGGGTAAGATGTTTGAGTGATATTCTGTGTGCCATGGGAAGCCACTGGAAAGTGTTAAGCTGGATAGTGAGATTCCTTGGTTTATGTTTTACAAAAACTGACTGTAGAGTTGGGCAAATACTTGAAGCCTTGCTGTCACTTCCATTTACATGCTACTTAACTTCTGGGAGTCTCTTGCTTTGACTCGAGTATAGGGATAGGTTCGGTAAGAAAGATCAGTAAGAAAGGGCCTAACATAGTGTTTGGCAACTTATAAGGGCTCAATTAATATGACATTGTTTTAATCCCTTCTTTTGAATGTAAAATTTCAAATTTACTAGGCACAAAATTTCAGCTTATTCCTACCGAAGTTTATTGTCATTTTTATACTAAGTCAATTTATCTTTGTGAACAAAATGAAGCCAAAAAAAAAAAAAGACAAAAGAGAGTTGCATGTTTCACAAGAGAGACCATTTAAGTAACTATAGGTATTAGTAAGATAATTAAATTTACTGAGACTTTAGGATATGCTAGACACTCTTATAAGCTTTTCACATTTATTAGCTGATGTAATCTTGTACCAAAGCTATGGATTAAATCTGTTATTATCCCATTTCACAGATGAAGAGAGGGACAGAAAGGTAAGATTCCAGAAAGATTTAATGTGGTTAATGTATATTTCTCAATTAATAGTTTAATTGATACATGTGTAAAATGGAAACAATTTACCATTATCTTCTTATAAATTAAATAGCTTATACTTTTAAAAATATATATTAAAGGTAATAAAATGAAAACCTGCTTAGTTGGAAAGAAAATCTTTTTCCAGTTTCAGACTCTTACACTAGCTTTTACAAAGGAATTCTATTTAAAAATTATTTTGTAAATAACTCAGATTTTTTACTTTCTGTGTCTCTTCCCTAACTCTGACCTAAATATAACTTCAAAGAACATGTGAAAAATAAAATCAATTAAAAAACAGAAAAATATCTAGGTAGGGAAATATCTCCTTTCATTGGAATTAGCTTTTCTCCTCTTTTTCTTATAATACACAGAGACTTAGTTTTAGAATGACAAAACGAAAATCAACACTTTAAAAATACTTGAATCTGTTATTGCAAAAATAAGCAAAAGGACTATAATAACAAAACAACCCAGAGTGTGTTGGGAAGTTTTTGACATTCAGGTTCAATTGTAGTTTTTATTTTATAAAACTTTAAAGAAGAGTTTAAGTTCATGTATACGATTTAATCCCAGGTAGACATAGACATGGGGCAATTCAAGAGGAAGCTAGGATATCAAAAATTTTTTTAAAGTGAACTTTATGCCTTGAGAACTATGGGAGCTGAAAAATCACTTTTAGTTTTCACCTAGGATGGAAGAAAAAGTGCATGGGAAAGACTTATAGTTGAGCCATGATTTCACTCAGCCAATAAATTATAATGAAAAGAGCTCTTTAGAATGGGATTGAATTATCTCTAGTTATCCTATTTAAAATGTCCATGGCTTTCTGTATAAATAGCCTCCCTTTAGTATGTCATTTTCTCAGGTTTTGTCTCACTTTAAAAAATATTCATTCATTGAAATGTTCACAATAATAACTTTACTGTATGTCACTGTATTCAAGATAATATACTAAACAGCTTGGTATATAAAAACCAATAGTAAATAATACCCAGTCTTAAGGTGTCCAGAGTTGGGAGATTTAGAGGAAGTAAGAAAAGAACTCTCACCAATATGGATCGGGCTTGAACATGAGCTTATCAGCTTATAAGGTGGTGTCATTAATCATTTCAGTACAGGAGACTGAATTTGTAGTGGCTGTTTTTCAGGAAAGATTCAGATATGGCTTTTTGTAAATGCAGAAGTTCAGTTCCTATGTAACTTCTTCTATGAGTGAATATTGCATCTTAAATCCATAAGGACTTCACATTTCAAGATGACTGATCAATCTCAGTTATTGATGAAGCATCACTAGTCCTCTCCTCAGCAGGAGGAAGATAACACCACCACCTTCTACCCTAGGAGGGATGCTCTTATCTAGTTCTTATAGGGCCAAAACTTGGTAAGTGGTAAAAGAAAAAAATAAGTACATCAAGCCATAATCCAAAGACATGGACTACAAATAACACAGTACTCTCCTCATGGTCCTTTGAAAAATTTAAGCATTCATATTGGCCAAGAATGGTTAGAGCAACTTTTTTTTTTTTGTAGAGGGACAGAGGGACCTGGTTATAGAGGGATAAAACATGAGGTTAGTATCACTTATTTGAAAAATTTGATAACTATATTTTATGATCATGATGGCAAAAATGAAAACAGATATTTTATTTTAAGAAGATATTAACAATTTGTAAAACTAATAATGAGTCAAACTGTATATTTACATTTTACCTGATATTTTGAAATGGGCTTTTTGTGTTTATTAACATGTGTGTTAATCCTTCATTAATTACTATTTTATTATATAAGATTATCTGTGACCTAAGCAATTCAGGAAAATTTGAGCGACAGTTTCAGAGGTGAATGTCACCAGCCTCGATACCTGAAAATGTGTCACTTCTGAGAAGGTTTTTGCAATTCCAGCCAGTTACCAAATCAAACCACCCTGGAGATTTAAACTCCATGAACAATATCAAAGAATCATTTGATATATGATGACCAAGATGTTGGGAGTTTGAATAACACATAGCTATCTATTTTTCAACAGATCTACCTATAGCCAGGGTTCTAATCAAAGTGAAAAAAATAAGTTATGGTTTTGGAATCCAGTCAATCTGGGAACAAAATACCAAAGGCTTGAGCAAATGAACTTATTACACTAAGCTAAAAAATAAATAAATAAAAGTTTTTTAAACATAAAATCACTGTTACTCTGTAGTCTCTAACACTCAGCTGTAGCATAGCACAGTGTAGTATGATATATCATCATGTACTATTCACATTTTATTGTATGGATATCAGAGCTAACAAAGATCGAATGGATCATCTTTCCAAATCCTCATTTGTCATACACTTTTCTAGGAATATAATGGACAAAACAAACAGAATCCCTGCCCATAGGAAACTTCTAATATAATTTTAAAAGATGAAGAAATCCAGAGCCCAAGTGACTTTTCTAGCCCTCTCATCCCTCAAGATCTCACAGCCAGAAATAGAAAATTAGAACAAAAACTCAAGTCTTCTGAGTCCTGATTTGTTTGTATTCTAGTACTTTGGTTCTGGAAATCAGAAGAATTATTTCAATATACTCTTCATTGGCAAATACTTTAGAAGTGACATTTGTACATAATCTATTCATTAGTTTATATCTGAAAAGTAATTGTTCAGACCAATGATATTTATGTTCTGTTTGTCCTTTAATGGGAATGCCATTCTCACTAACAACACCTTTTTTAGTTTTCATATGAAGGCAAAAAACAAAGGCTTTAAAGATAACTTCGTGGTCTAATAATATCCCACAGACAAATGAGACAAAGCTGTTATTCAGATTACTAAATTATATACAGCATAATTGAATTAACCAATCTATGATAGTTTTCCAAATAAAGCTTTAAATTCACATTTAAAAAAGTTTCTCATTATTATAAAACAAATTTTCCAAGCTTTACAACCTTTGCAGATAAGATGGCATCAAAATTAGTATTTGAATTTCATGAATTATTTCTTCATATTTCCTAATGTTGGATATTTGGCCTCTATAAAAACTTCTCTCTCCAAAAGATTTCCAAGTGTTACTAAAGTTTCTCTCACACCCTCTGCTGCCATTCTGCCAAGATCAACTCTTGCCTGACCTGTTATGCAGTATCTTGCCCGTGATATTCTAAGCATGCCAGCTCTGTGCTGGTAGTTGCCTCCAATCTAGGACATTGCAGTTATCACCAATTCACCATAGCCATCTCTACAAGAACCTGATGTTATCCAATCTGCTCAAATGAGCACCACATTAATTTCTGCTGCTCTTCTGGAAAGTGACTTGGCGATGGTGGCTAAGACATATACTCTCGTATTGGTTAGTATTCTTTTAAGAATGTCTGCAGGTGGTACTGGTTGGACTCCAGTGGTACAGAGATACAACTCTTAATTTTATGATTTAATCACTCAATTTATGAGGTAATATTTATACTGTAGAACTATTATTCTCTTGGAACATCTAGATCAACTAGGTCCAACATATAATACTTACCTCCTTATTAATGGACTCAAACAAAACTCAAATTAGGGTTTTAAAGAATTTCAGAAATGCAACATAAAAGGATATTATTTTTTAAATAGGAAATAAAAGTCTAGGCATCACTGACAACTCATTAAGATTTCTTTCTAAATTCCAAGATAAAATGAAAGGTCAATACTTGGGTGTGCACCTTATAAAGATCTTTTTTTCATCCTGCAAAAATAATTCTCTGCTGACCTATAGACGGTTAATCTATTGGTGAGACAGCAACTAGAAGACGTTGATTCTGCCAAAAGTTCAGGCTCTCTAACATAGAATCCTGTGCTTACGTGAATACTTCTCTATCCCAAAGATGTAGGGAAAAGAAGTACTCGCTGTACCTTCCCCTTTTTGTTTTTAATATATAATGCATGAATATTTTGTATTCTATTGAAAATGGGGAATATTTGAAGCCAAACTGTTATTTCATCATTATTAACATAAACAGACAAAACAACAAAAAGTGTAAACAATTAAAAACAAGACTAATTTTTTCATTGCTGTTGGCTGATGGCCTTGTCTGATCAAAATACAGCAAGAAGCCATGGCCTATGAACTAACTGGGATTACACAACAGTCTTCTGGATGTGGCTGGAGTGTGAGAATTCCACATCGATTGTTCGTATGTTTTTAAGGATTGATCTTCTACAAAAACAAAATAGAAATAAATTACCCTTATCCATACAAAGCACATTATGAGCAAGATTGGTTTTCCAAAATCCATGTTAGATGGGACTGTAGTGTCTGAATGGAAGTCTTTACTTTATGAAAATTATAATTATTTTGATTTTTGTCCATAATCAGCTTGAAATGTTGCAAAACTCTGCAGGTGCTCGCTGTTATAACAAAACCATGGGAACAGCTGGTGCAAGGTACCAGGCCAGCTCAAGGGATTAAATGTGAGGCTTTTGAAATTTAAAATTAAAGCAGGGTGATCTTGGGAAAACATGCCTGCCAAACATGGTTGCTTAAAAAAAATAAAAATAAAAAAGTTATCCAAATTCTCTTGACAAGCTTATTTACATTCAAATGACTGGGAAATTTTAAGTAGTTATAAAGTTCTCTTGGCAGGGTACGGCCTACCTGACCAAATTAAAATATGAAATGCTCATTTCCATTATGGTGCTAAGGCTTTGCATGCCGTGACCCCCCTCTTAGGCTTAGCTCTTAACAGGAGCCTATTTCTTTGGGAAAGGTGGTACACTTTAGGTGCTAAAAGCAAGCTAACCTAAACACTGTCTCTTTTAAATAGAGTGAAGTGTCTTGGTTGAGTCACTGATGTTGAGTTTAGGGATTTACATCAAGGGACACTGGTAAAAAAAAAAATGAGAAAAGTTTCAAAATTAAAAAATGATGTACTAGATGTACTTAAGAACCATATCCATGTTAACAAATACGTTAATAGAAACATTTAAAATGTCAGAGCTGTTGTACTTATTTTGGTATTCCCAGTATATTCTTTATAATTAAATATCAATAATGCCTTATAATAATACATATTAGCATACTTGAGCAACTCCATGTAACATGATATTTATGTTATTACCCTTAATGCTCTGATCTTTTTGCAAGGTATTTACTATTATTATCTGTATTGCAGATGTAGAAACATTCTACCCTACTTGCCCGTAAGTTTTGAAAACTTCAATATAAAATTGGGTGAGTTTGATTTCTAACATCATTTTCTTTTTCAGTTTGCCAAATATATTTGTAATTATTATTTAATTTGACCCATTCACAATACCTTAAATCAATGCATATCTGATAATACTCGTTTCATCTATAAAGATGAAAACAACAAAACTTTTGAGAGGGATTGGAAATTGCATCATTTCACATAACCATGAAATAGTAGAGCCGGTAAAATACGTGGGTTTCTTGTATCATACTTTAGTATTGTTTTCATTGACTGATTGATTTGGTTAGATAACCCTGTAGTAGAGTGAGACCTTCGACCATGTGGTTACGTGTAGTTTAGTCTTTGTCTTTTCATCTGAAAGTCAATCTATGATTTATCATCTTCATGTTCTACTGCTCAGGATCATGAATTATAATTCTTATATCCTCTAGGAGATTTTGAAGCTTCTAAGAAGTTGAATGAGTGAGACACATATGCTAGATACTGCTCTAGGCATTTGAGACATAAGGGTAAATGAAATATAGACCCTGATATTAGGATGGTCATAATCTAATTAAATTGCATAGTATCTCCAACAAGGCTGAGGATATTACATAAATTGATCTTTATCTAATCTCTCCAAGAAATATGTTGAGTTAGTATTGTTAGTTCTATCTTCAATATGAAGAAATTGAGGTTCTGAAAGATTAAATCATTTCCTGAAGCCACAGGGCTAAAACGTGTGGATGCTGGAATTCATGGACAGGTCTGATGGACTAGAGGCATTGAAGGGGAGAAAGAACATACACAATTAAAATAAAATGTGAAAAAGCAAGATAAAGTCTTATCATTGGAGTATAAATGAAGCAATATGAAAATATTCCAATTGGGCCCAGCTGTCATTATAGGTGGTAACACTGGGTTGAATTTTTCTTGAAGAAAAATTTTGCATGCTGGCCTAGAGAGTAAATGGAGTTCAAGCAGGGGGAATAGTGCCAATAAAGCCATGGAATCATGAAAGTTCATACAACATTGAAGGAAAAGTGGGATATCATTTTAAAAATGGGATTTCCCTATAAAGGAAAGAAATAAAATGGGACTTATATACGTAAGGGAAATTTGAAGAGGGAAAGGTTCAAGGTCATCCATCTATCTCGGAATTTAGAAAGCTATTACAATTTTTAGGTAAGAGATCATAGTGAAGTCATTGCAGAGGTGAACCACTTACTTTGCATACATCTTGCCGCAATAGCTAATAAAATATTTCTAAAGCAAAGCTTTGGACTATACAGAAAGATTTGGTTACATTCAGGAAAAATGTTTCCCTTGTTTATGCTACCATGCTAGTCTTTCTTAGGGCTCTACAACATTTTTCTTTGCTATTATCTTCTCTGACTCATTAACAGCCCTGGTGCTTGCTCACAAACATGATCCTTATTCTAAGTTTAAAATCTTGTACATTATTGTATTTTGATTGGACAGAGAACTGACTGTAAGTGAAACCCATTGTATTTTGCAGATCTTTGATGAAGTTTATTCAGTGTAAATATACGAATTTTATTCATCCACTCTTAGTGGATGAGTCTTTCTAGTGTCTTGAATATCAGTGACCATTTTGAACCCACTAATGATGTCAAAGTAGGAACTTATGTAGTGAGACTCATTCTCAGCAGACCCAGAAATAGAACATCCACCTGGGTTTATATCTCTTTCCTTTGGCTCTGTTTGCCTATAGATATATTTCAGATATTCCTAGAAGTTGCAGCCATATTTGCAACTGTAATACTAAATATTTCTTTGCTAAATTTTTGTGGTTATCATTAAGTTAGTATGAGAATAGCATGAGGAGAAGCCATTACCCCAAAACAAAACAAGCAAACAAAGAAGCAAACCAAAGGGATATCTACAGGATAAGATTAATTTAATTGCCTCTGTGTCATTGTGGGCCTGTGTCTGTTTGTGGTTGTGTCTGTGAATATGGTGTGTGTGAGGGAGCCTGGGCCTCCAGCCTCTCCTGGGCCTCCGTCTCAACACTGGACCGCATCTGGGCTTGGGGGTGGGGAGCTTGTGTACCAAACGTGCTGGGCCCCTAGGGCGGCAGGAGGCAGGGGAGGAACGGAGAAGGCACAGCTGGTGCAATCTATTATAAAGAAACATAAGAAATATTTTTGCCATTGACCAGATCACCCATAAAACAACATCAGTATTTTAGCAACTGTAACTCCTCATAGATTTTCCAGAATGAAAACCATCTATTTTCCATATTCACTGTAGCACTACAAAGCATCGGCGTGCAAGAACTTAGAGGGAAATAACTCAATGTGAACTGAGGCAAAGATTGTGTTCAGATTGTGTTTTCATTAAAATCTCACTAGCACATATTGTAAGTATTATGTCCTGGAGGATTATAAGGCATACAGGCTTTCTGCATATTTAGAAAAGATCAAAACTCATCACAGCTTTTTAAGAATATTAAAACCCAAGAAAGAAGGTGGGTGTTTTTCACCCAGCCATGAACTTGATTGGACCAGAGCTCTGCAAAGCTGAAGAGGCCACAATTCCTTCAAAACCAAAGCATCTTGCAATTAATGTTACTGGACAATGTTTGCTTGTGCCTTTGTTAATATGCTAGATAACCTATTAATTATAACTTTATTATTCATTATGCCTGGAGAACTATTTAATCGCCTATTATGGCACTTTATTTACTTTCCTCTTTCTTTCCCTAAGAGTTCGTGTTCATTAACTAAATATACTATAGTGGAAAGTCTCTGGAAGGCACAGCAAACTCATTGTCCAGTTGAACTCTGTGACCTTGGAAAAGGAGAGTGCTCAGACTCAAGAAAACCAGCAGCTGATCTGATGGATCCAGGTGCCACAGGCCTGGGAGGACATGACAGTGGCAGAAAAAGCAGGTTGATGAGGTTTTGTACCATGGACAGCCAATTTGGTAATAACAATTGAGTGTTTTCTTTCTTCTTTCACTAAGCTGACCTGTCTTGTCTTGGTAAAGATCTTAAAGACTTTAATTAGGCATTATGGTTATAGGGGTGGAATAGAACAAAATCTGCTAGGATTAGATCAAATCTTTCTGCTCTGCATACCAAACATTTGATTGGAATGTTTTATTTGGTAGGTAGAGACTGACAAGCAGCACTAATTTAAATTAACTAGTAAAGGAGGGAAAAAAAGGAGATTCAGGGAGCAATCTGAATTTTAAAAAAGGAGGAATTCATAGTGGCCTTTGTCTGTCTCCCTTTCTCCCTTTGCTGTGTCGCTGGAGCACATATGGCTCTTTATATCTGCCTGCCCTATAACAAAGCCGGTGTTTATTCAGGCCGATACTTAGGAAAAATGTGAGCTGCAGAGTAAAAGCATCAGGGACCATGTTGAGACATTAATTACAAATGCACAGTTCTTAAAATGTTTTTCTTCAAAACTTTACTCTCTAGGAAGAGTTTTTACTTATATATTTGTTAAAAAGAAACACTTGTCATCCAAGATCCTTTATTTTCCAAATAGAAAGAAAATGCCTTCTCTAAAATATATATTGAGGCAAAAATCCCATTAATACTATAACCAGGTAAAATATTATCCAGCTTGGGATGACTATAGCACATCAGAATTATAGTTTCTAGCATTTTGATACATAGTAATGATTTTGGTGTGAAAGAATATATTACTCTAAGAAAGATAAAATATATTACTTTGGTTGCATCCAAACTTTAAAGTGTTTCTCATTTTAAATTATCCATCTTTTTTCAATTTAGAAAGAGTTTGGTTCAGTTGAGTCCTATTTTTGCAATATCTTAGGGTTTTAAAATATCACTCTGTTTTGAAATGTAAATTAGCACACACTAGTAGGAGAGGAAAGGATTATGAGTTATATATGGACCAAAACTCTAATATCCAATCCATATGGTTCTAATCCAAATTGGAATATTTCTTTTTTAGTGGAAATAATTGGATTTACTCTGAATCATTGAGACATTATCATTTTAGAGTTTTCAGGGAACTTAAATGAGGAAATAGAGAGTTAAGTTATTCCCTCCTGTCAAACAGCTAATGAAAGGCATAGCTATAACATAGTCTATCACAAAAGATAAAGAATAACACGTCTTCCACTCACCTCCCAAAATGCATGGAATACATCCTACAATACCAGAGGTGATGCATGGAATCAATAGTTAGAAGAGAATAAAGGTTGTGCATCAAAGATGAGCTATTTTCACTTGCAAATTAGACCCTGAAAAAATAAACATTGGCCATTTCTTATCATGGGGTAGAATCTTTTGCAGATTTTCTTCAGTTTATGATTTTAAACAATTCAGATTACATTTCCTTTAAGTACCTAACTATTCACTGTTAAATAAGTTAGAGTTCAAAGGAGTTAAAGGACACTTGCAAATGATTGTTTTGATATATGTTACATTATAGAATTTATAGTCTTCCTAATAGTTGTTTCAATTTCTACTAAAGTCAAGTGGTCTTAAGATGATTTAAATTATGCATTAACAATGAATATCTGACAACATTTAGGACGGTCTCAGTACCACATATTTTAGTGTGAAGATCCTAGTGCTAAAAGAAGTATTTTTTTATCTCAATAACAGTTGCCCTCCAGGTAAATTGTCTGCAGTTATTTTGATTCCAGGTCCTCCATCCAGTGAACTATACTGACTGTCATCCATACTCTCAGGACATACAATCTTAAAAGAAATTGTAATAATAAAGTCCAATATGTCATAATCAAAAAGAAATTCAACAAGGCATTTCAAAAAATAATTAAAAAGTAAAATCCCCTTCTCTTCTTAGAAATAACTTCAAAACAAGAAGCAGAAAACATAGTCTTCCTTGACAGAAGTTGGAGGTGCTATCATCTGAAACAACAATCTGTGAAGCACAGCTAAACAGGAAAATCACATCAAGAAGCGAAGACGCGCGGAGATGCCGATGGTTGCAAATCTCAAAGCAGCAAAACAGAGTTCTCTAAAAAGAGAGGTTTCCACTAAAGAGCAAATAAAACAAACTGCAGCTTGAAATAATGGAATGGGTGTGTGTGCCTACGTTGGCATGACATGGAAGCACAGATATCAGGGATGAATCTCACAGAGAACTATATATTCACAAGCATTAAGACAGTAAGGAAGAGGAAGAGAGAGCGATCCAGTATTGAGAAGGCTACAACTGCCAGTACAGTTCCTAAAATAAATAAAAGTAAAGAATCTGTGCCATAAGGAAAATTCTTTCTATCCTAGGACTTGTTCTTGGCTGTTTCTCTATATTAACGTCCTGCACACAACCTGTCCAGGATGAATTCATTCAAAAATTAATAAGAAGAAAAGAAATGAACTCAGGCTCTATAGAGCAATAATCAACAGGGAACTAACAAAATATCTATAAAAAGACACTACAAGGGAAAACATGAAAAGGGACAAGTGACAACGGTAGATGCAGACATAGGCTAGGAAAACATTGCCACAGAGAGGACAACAAATTGCAACGAAACATTGCTCTGAATTAAATAAATAAATAAAAACCTTAATGAAGTGTCTTTCTCAACTAAGAGCTTAAAGGAGACGTACAAAATCTTAGGAAAGATGTGATCTAAGGTTAAAGCTCCCCATAAGCTGGTAGTAATTAGAGGAGAGAAGGGGGAAAAGTGTGATACAATGAAGCCCATAGTGAAAGCAATTCCAGGGAAATGATCAATTCTGGAAAAAGAAATAGTAAAGGTACAGTAAACAGAAGTTAAAAGAGTTCTGAAATGAAATGCAAATGGACAAGGGTTTTAAAAAGTTAGAGAAAATGCATATATAAAATTAGGAAAAAAATGGCCAACTCATATCTGATGTACTTGAAGATGAGAAACAAAAAGAGAAAAAAATCAAAAGTTGCAAAAAGTTCCAGAAAATCTGAATCTCTGTAAATTAAAATGGATTATCTTATCCTTAAAAAAAAATACAAAATAATCAACAACAGTATCAATTTCTGGCATGCTATATGGAAACAAAAAACAATAACCATCTTCTTAACACCTCTTGGGCCAATAAGGAATCCAACAAATAACTTAAATATATAAGAAACAGTGATAACATAAACTTATACATCAGAACTGTGTGGCCAGTTGAAGCTATGCCCAAAAGAATATTTATGCTTTAAATATTTATATTAAAATACAAATAAATATATTAATAAATAAGGCCCAGCTAAAGAAGTTAAAAGATAAAAGTCTTTATCTTAAAATCATAAGGAGGGAATCAATAAAGAAGAAAGCAAAGATCAATATTATAATTCAGATAAAGAACTCAATAATGAAGTTAATAGTTTTTCTTTTCGAAAAGAACCAATAAAATGTAACATTTAGCCAATCTACTTAAAAAGACACTGACAAAAAATACATGTACTTGAAAAAGAGGTGATACTCAAAGAAATATAAAATAGGAAATTAATATGAATAAGCAATATTTAAATATAAACTCAGAAAGAAAAGAAAATCTAAGTAGATAAATAACCATATAAAAAATGGAGATTGTAGACAAAGAGCTACCTTCAAGTGAGTACCAGTCCAAGTTACTTTCATAGAAAAATTATACTAAACTCAAAGTCAAAACTCAAAGAATCAGTTGTTTCAGGATACAAGGGAAAAATTTCATGTTCTTGTAAAGTAACATAGCATTGATGCAACTGACATAAATAGTACACAAAAGAATATACAAAACAATCTTATAAGGTGAATGCTGTTACAAAATCCCAAATAAAGTGTTAGCACATAGAATTTAATAGTACAGTTAAGTCACTACTTACAGCGGTACCTCAAGATGGACCACATTATATCAAACAGAAAAAAAAAAAAACAGAAATCTGTAAATGAACTCTAAGATGATAATTTTTTAAAAACTTCATAGTGGTAAATCCTTTTTATTTATGAAACAAAACTCAGAAGGCATAAAAGGAAAGATTGATAACTATAAATACATGAATAATTGAAGTATTCTGCATGGCAAGATGCATAATAACTAAAATTAAAGAACATTGCAACTTAAATGATACACAGTAACTAAGTTTTCTTATTATAAAGGACAGTTCAGAATATCAATAAGAAAAAGATCAACACATTCAAATATTTTGTACCTTGTTAACAACAAAAACCCCACAAATGATCATATATAAAATTGTTTAAAAATCACTTACAATGAAATAAATACAAAATAAAATTACGAGAACCATTCTTCATCTATAGTTCGGACAAGCTCAAAAGGTCTTCAAGAGGCCATGACCTATTTAAAGAGCACTGTATATAAAACTTTAAAAGGACATAATTTTTGACTAGGAATTTATCGTAAGGTGATAGATACACATTTATAAAGCAATCTTCCTCCTTTGAGATTCATGCAACATTGTAGGAGCTCAGGAAAGATCCCTTTAAAGGAACTTTATCTCCTCTTTTTCATATTATTCCCTAACATTGACTAATAATGATTATTTCTAAAAAGAAAGTGTAATACTAGGTGTCTTTAAATGAATTGTCCTAGACACACTGAGACAGGAAGAGAAGAAGTTTTCTTGGGGGTCAATACCTGTGAGAAATGAAGGGTAGAGGCAGACGTTGAAGTCTAACCACAAAAATGACAGAGGCTTTATCTGATCTCACAAGAAGCTCTGAAACTGAGATGTGTGGGTCTTTGGGCTGTCCTAGCTTGATAAAGGGAGGCTGGGCTGGATCTTTAGAGCCCTGGCCTTAACCAGTCATTCATCAGATGCAGGCTGCCCTCAGCACGAGGTGTGACATGGAGCAAGGTGGCGATCTTCAGCTGAAGGTAAGTCCATGAGAGAAACTCAGTGGAGAGAGCCTTCAGCTGCCAACACCCCAACAGCTGTGAGAATGAGCATCTCTGTCCTAAAGGGGAAGGGGTGGGAGGTAGAGATCCAACATACCATATCATCTACTACACTGGCAAATAGGAGGAGGAAGGGTTTTTTTTCACTCTAAGTTCTTTTGTATTGTTTTAATTCTGTGTTATCATCCTAATGTATTTATAAAGATAATACGGACTCAAAACAATAAACAATTGAAAAGAGCCACCACAAAACGAAGCAATGAATGACAGGGAAAACTGAGAGGTGATTGTCAGCCAGAAAGATATATAAAAAATCATCCATAAAGTCCATTTTCCTCAAGACATTGCACAATTCTCTAATCTATGCAAAATCATGGCAGAGAAGAAGATGGGGTGTGCTATTCAATAGCAATCAGAGCACCATCTGAATGAAGTGCTATTTGAATGCTGAACAGTCTGCTTACTTCATCAAGTCTTTGATAATTGCTGGACTTCAGCCTACACAGCCACATAATCTCAAGGACAATATATTCAACCATGCCTAATACCCCTGCCATCTGTGTCCAGGGGCCAGAATGCTGGTCCTTCTAATCAGTAATAATCTCTCCCACATTTCTCTGTATTACTTCTTCCTGACTTTTCCACCAACTGCCTACACATGTCTCAATCCTTTCATCTGAATTCCTCAAACTCTTGTCTCAGTCTAGCAATACAAAACTCCCTTTCATCCTCAATCTTTTCAAGAAACATTCTTTACACCTCCCTAAACTTAATAGGAGCCCTACTCTTTTATAAGTCCTGCACTGCCCCAGTGTAGACATTGATCCTTGTTCATATGTAGTACATGGAGGTGAATACAGTTGTGTAAACAGGTAACCATCTGAAACAACATAAATGTCTCATTTTTCTACATGTCTCTTTTGTGGAAGGGGACATCTAGACCGTTGAGTTTTTACCTATGTAAAACCCTCCCTGTTCTTTTTAGCATCAAGTCATCTAGCCATACCATCTGCTTCCCCACCTGTGCTCTTTTTCCGATACCCTAGATGACCTGAAAACCTAAGTGATGGACTTTAGGTGCAGTCATGCAAAACACCTATTTCCAGAGAAAAGGAAGACAGCAACTCCATTCCTGATTTTATAGTTCTTGGGTTGAATTTTTTGAGAGGTCCAACTATCTTGCCAGCCATTGGATTCCATGAGAAAATGTTGTATTCCTCCCAGTTAATTTGTAGTTCTTGGGAGAAAAAATACTTGCCATAGTGAAAAATGAACTGGCTGTTCAGGAGTTAAAATAACTGAGTTTGTTTAAAATTTTTGCTTGAATCATATTGAGCAAGTTTGTCTGTGTCCTTAGGTCATATATTTTCATCAACAGCCCCTCTAATGATGGGAGACAGGACCTTGAATTAAGTGGTCAGTGACTAGGTTCTTTCTCCTTGCTCCATTATTTAATTATCCATTTCACCTTAGGAAAGTCACTTAACCTCCAAATGCTTTTATTTCCTCCTATTGGAGATGATCACAGCAGCCAAAGGAATTCAATGATAAAAAAAATTGATACACAATCAGAAATTTGGCACATGATTGTGGAAAACCATTTAGCCTTGTTAGGTCTTACGTATTAGATAATATGGTTTCACACTTCTTTTTTCAAATTAGGGAAGCCCTTTAAATGAAACCTGGCATGAGACTCCATTTCTAAAACTAACATTTGTCATTATAGGATAGTGTCATAACTGATAAGTGTTATTAAATGATGCCAGAAAACATGTTCGCCTGTAGTACACATTAACAAATTGGCAACGGCAACTATTATTCCATAGGACCATACAGTTCAAATAATACAATAACATGAGCCTTCCAATTCTTTGAGCAGTAAACTCCAGTAGGCACAAACTGAATTCTCTGTAATGAAGCTCCAGCATATTAATAAATTATGATTTATTGAAGCATGTTTCCTATGAAATGAAGTATGTTTGCCATTCTCTTAGTTCAAATATTCCATTTTTCTAACTTCCTGTAGAATTGTTAGAATAAAGAAAATGAAAATACATAAATGTATATATTTTCTAATCTCCAAAATGATATAAATAAATGGATATAAATTTGCCACTGCTACAAACATGAAAAAATTGGTTTCTGTCTTTTTTCTAGAACCAAGCAAATTTTTACCCATGTCCTTTCAAGCCACATTCAAAAATCTGTGTTGGTAATACAAGTGTGTACTTAAAAATATTAGCAACCTCTCTATTTTATGTGAATCTATTGGAATTATTAACTGATCTACCAAAGCTTCATTATTAGCCTAACATAGAATAGTTAACATTTAAGTCTTCCAACAGTGGTTTCCCAGTTGCTTATAGATGTTTTATTCAATAATGAGGAACGTATGGTGTTTAATCCTATGAAGAGAAACTGTAATTAATTGGCAAATTGCTATGTCATTGGTAAGTATTTTAAACCTTAATTACTTCTTCCTTTTGCTTTCTGCTTCAGATCATCAGTTAGGAAAGTCTGGCACACATATTTTTTTTAAAAAGTGAAAGAGCATTTAGTTGAAGAACAAAAATGTTAATACTGAAGTTTCCTTATTTTACAGATATTCAGAGTCTAAATTGTCTGGTTCTTTGTAAAGTGCTGAATTAATAGCTAGGGCAAAAAGAAGCTTAATTTGTGGGAAAGAAATCTCAGATGCAAAGAATTTACTCTTTAAAACTCCAGCGAAATGTAGTGCATTTATCAGCTTTGAGTGGATATCATTGTGTTTATAACAGAGTGGAGGCACCATGCAATTTTGCTTCCGAAATTGGTTTATATAGATGACTGGTTGCTGTGAAGTGTGTGTCAGAGTTCCATGCAGCTGTTATGAAGTAGTACAATTGTCATCGCTTCTTACATGGTTGTTGAGAAGAGCTTGAGAGCCCAGCTCAGTCAGCTGTTGAATAGATAACCCAACACAGTTAACGTGGCATACATTGTAAAGAATTACATGCCTGCTACAATGAGCTTTGGGCCTCTGGTCTAGATAATAATTCTGGTGGGTGTACCACATGTAGTGGCTGTCTGATCACTCAGATATAACTGACGAAACATAAAGAAAAATGTCAGTCGACTGAAAGAAAAATGCTGCTGCGAGTTTGTTTAAGGTTCATGTAAACGGCTATGTGTATTCTTTTAACCCCAAGTCTGCCAAGAACTTGACTGCCATATTCAGTGTCTCACACAGAAATGTGAGATCTGGAGATGATGACCTATTGAAAGCTGCATTTAAATATGTTGGCGTGCATGAAACTCCTATTGCTTTTGGTTACAGAGAGGATCGTTTCTGTCTCACAGAAAATAAAGCCTTTTAAAAAGACAACAGGCATGTACCATGTATAAAAAAGCAATTCTAGAAAACACAATTATTGATGACTTTTGAGGAATGATACCATTTGATTTTTTTCCAAAAACAATCACAACGGCAATACAGACATTTGGGGTGATTATTAATTATAATGCAATAAAAATATTGGAGAAATACCACTATTTGCCATTTAAATAGAGACACAAACACTGAGATAATTAACATGTTAAAATTATGTTCTTGAAACTAAGTGGGAATGAAAACAACCAGAGTTATAGGAATTCCAACTTAAAGCTTTTATTTATTTATTTATTTTCATTTCCTAACTTGTGTTTCTGGATGTGGTTGTCCCAGCCCACATGGCATGTCACAAACATGGCTTGAACTAGGATTTCTTTGATTCCTATGCTCATAGGGAGGATTTATGTATATAACATGTGCTTAAACTTGGAGGGTTTTTTTTTTTGTTGTTGTTGTCATATCTGTTACTTTCTATCTTCAAAACTCATCATGTCATCTCATTAACTTCCATAAGTAATAACTGATTTGTCAGCAATTAATGCAAATAACAAAATAAAATAAAGTCCTGGTTTTCTTAAAGTGACCCACATAATAGAAAACTGAGTTTTCACAACTTGAGCTAATTTCAGGTTCTTATTATTTGTTACTAGATTTTACAAATATGTATTTAAAGTTTACCTCCAAAAAGCACTTAATTAAGGATATTTAAATGTTAGCAATATATTCTGAAAACAAGAACATTCATTTAGTCATTTCTCCAAATCTCATATTCTTAAGGTCAGAAAGAACTTTGCCTATCTTATAGCTCAACCTCTCCAAAAGCATGGATTACTTTTAAATTTGCATGACTTATTTTTTATAATAATAGTAGTAGACTCAATTATCGCAGAAGTCTTTTAAACAATATACCATATATTATTCAAAATGTGTTTGTTTTAACTCTGATTTTTATTACTTATGTTTCTGGGGTTGTCTTCTAAACAGCATATTGCTTAAATAAGTGTTTCTTAAAATATTGTCCATGTACCAAAGGCATCATGCTCCTGATACAAAATTGCAAATATTTAGGCTTAATAAGCTGCATCATTTATCAAGGTCCTCTATATGTACATTAAAGTCAGAGTACTTCCCTCATATAATATTAATGCTATTGTGTACTGTAAGGAATATTTGTAGATCCATTATAATCCAGTTTACTGTGATGACCATTTTTACAAAATTATGTGACATCAAGTTACCCAGAAAGTCATACCTGATCAGTTGCAAGCCAAATTGGTGTCTTTAAGATATGACCCTCCCCCTTATACTCACTTCTCAATAAATTAACTCTTCAAATGCTATCTTTGTTTATGCTTACAAAGCTGTAAAGCATAAAAGTACCTGAACAGTAAATGATATTATTCTGCCCCCTTGTTTATGGTGTGAATTTAAAATTTCCAAACTAAAAATATTTGAACATTGTTTTGTAAAATAACTGGAAATGAGGAAAGTTTAACATGCTCATGAATTATTTTTCATTCCTATCATCAGAAATGAATCCATTTCCCAAGTCCTTGAACCTAAGCTGGCTTTTGAAAGAGTACGGAATGAGGAAAAGTGACTTCCTAGGACTTTGGAACCTAAGCCTCAAAAAGTCTTAAGGTTTCCACGCTGCTGCTACTTTGTATGAAATCTGGGCTATCCTGCTAGAGAGGCCATATGGAAAAGATTCTAGGCATTGTACCCAACAGGCCAAGTTACCCCTAGACTCATAAGTGAGGCCATCTTAGAATATCCATCCATGGTCAAACCTCCAAGCAACTGCTTCCACATAAATAACACCAAACAAGAGCAGAAATTCACCTAGTTTACCCAGCCCAGAGTACAGTCATGAATAAATAAATGTTATTTTACACAGCTAGTTTGGTATGGTTCGGTATGCAATAAGATAACAGAAACAAACAATGATTATTCTGATGATTTGTTTCTTTAAAAAATATTTTTGTATAAATAGCGTGATGATAATAATGATAGAAGTTAAGATGTTAACTTGTATTTCAACAATTCTCATTATAACTGCAAGATCTTAAGCATAGTATGTACATACTTGTGGCTGAAGAAACAGAATTCCAAATATTCTTCTCTGTGTGATCAAATTAGCCATCTGAATAATGAAGATTTTATTCCACTGACTGCATTGGGAAAAAAAACCTTATTTTTGTTTTGTCTAAATGAAAATAAATTCATGTTTCCCCCCAATCCATACTGGTGAATTGTTTACATACATTGACTCTGCTTGGTTTCTGGAGGAAGAATATTCATCCTTCCCTTGATTTAATAGGTGTGTTCATTGTCTCAGTTTAATAGTAGTCTTTACATAAGATATATTTTGTGGCTGTATTAGAGCTAGTCAGAAGCAACAAGTAAGGAAAAGATGGCATTTTAAATATTAATTCTCATTTAAAAATATATTTGAAATGGCATGGTTTGGCTGAACCTGAAGGTAGTCAACAAATTGATTGTGAAAACACACCACTGGGTGCTAAATATATAGACTGACAGTGATTTTTATAGAGATATTCTATCTATTCAAGCCTGGCTGCATTTCTGAGCAGTAAGAGTAGGTTACAGTCTAAAAATATAATACATTTCTGTCCTTCTTTTGAGACAGATATATTGGACATTTAGACATTTGAGTTATTTGTTTCTTCCTTACCCCATCACTTTTTTTGAAGATTGAACAAATTCATAGGGAATAGCTCTGAGACCCTAAGCTGGAGTCATTCCTGGAATTTTCTTTCAATGGGAAATGCCAGCAAAGTCCTGCTCAATACCCACATATGCTTTTCTGAGAAGCCAAGTCTATATTTTGATGAATGTTACTTGATGGAAACCTACTCACAAAATAAGCAAGTAAAAAAGGCAAACTTAGAAGCCAAGCACACAATAACAGAACACAACAACAAATTCCCTTGTGAACCTGTGGCCATCTCCAGATTTATTTTAAGAGGTAAATAGGACAGACTTCTGGAAAAGCAGCAATCGTAGAGAATTAGCCATTTTTCAATAACTCAGATTTGTCCAAGATCCTAATTTCGGCACACATAGTCTATCTGGGTTTATTGATGTAACCGCAGAATTTATAAGCTATCTGTCTTTCATACTAAGTAAATTCTGAAATGCAAATCCTTCCATAGGACTTTGTAGGGCTAACATACAAAATGTATCTGTTTCTGAGGAAGGAAACTAGACAGTCTTTGGTTGCCAGGCCTAGCATTACACAACTGCAGAAGTCATCTATGTTTCAAAGAGTATGTGTTAAAATTTAAAATTAGAATAAATCACAAGTTAGATGTAGAAGATTATTACCTACCAGATCAATTTCCAAACGCCAGTTAATTTCAAAGCACTCATTCTCATTGGTGTGTGATTCTCAGCCTCCTTACTCTCCAAGATGGGACTTGCTGTGCTCCCAGCAGGAAGCCCGAGTTCTGCAGTACATTTAGGATGCAGCTTTTAAGCCTAGGAGTGACTAGGAATTGTTTAAATATGCAACTTATTCTGAAAAAGTGTTTTTTACACATCTGCATATATTGTAATTTTGACTTTCATAAAATATTATCATATATAACCCTGAGAGCTCTTCCCACACCCAGATTTGTTGAGAACAAAGTCTCTGCTCTAGACAGTAAAAGAAAAAATATAAATGACCTAATTATTTTGAGACAGACAGTTATTTAAAGTAAAACTTTATCCTCCTATTATGGATATATTAATAGTAGATCTCAAGACAATTTGTCATATTTTTTACAGTAACTCATATAATTTGATTATATCATTCAATTATATTTGAATTCCTAATATCAGCTGGTCAGTGTTAAAACACAGATACATTCACCCATTCACTGGTTCAACAAGTTTATTGAGCAACTATGTGCCAGATTCTTTCCTAAGCTGACGAGACAGTAGTGAACAAGACAGACAATACCTCTGCTGTCACGGAGCTTGTGTTCAAATGGGGAAAACAGTCAATAAAAAATACATAAGTAAGTATAGGTGTACCCACATACATGCATGTAAAATCAGGAACTAATGAATAATAAAGTATGATCGCAGAAGACTGAGTGAAAAGAGGCATTATTTTAGATAGTACTATCAGAGAAAATCTCTTTGAGGGTATAATATTTTACCACAGACCTGAAAGAAATGAAGAAATGAACCAAGCAAATACAGGGGAAGTGGCATTCCAGACAGAAGTTTTGCAAGAAGTACTTGATGGAAATTTTCAGGAACAAGTAGGGGGACAGACAGGGAAAGCCACCATAATTGCACATGTGTTATAATTTCCCTGTTACTTTAAAGCAAATTTACATTTGTATTTTAATTAACTATGTCAGCATCTTCTGCTTCAGCCTCACTTCAATCACTCCTATCCTGTGTAGTACTGTCTTCTCTCTTGCTCCCACATCCTCCATATGCTTCCGTAGTTGTGAACTTCAAAACTGACACTGCAGTGCCAATGGCCAGCCTTCTGGCAATAAGGACACTT
The DNA here is from genome assembly GCF_030020395.1 of Manis pentadactyla. Lineage (NCBI taxonomy): Eukaryota > Metazoa > Chordata > Mammalia > Pholidota > Manidae > Manis > Manis pentadactyla. The sequence continues at coordinate 16,513,604 of NC_080026.1, forward strand.
AGGCTGTTTGATCTAGATTCCTCTTCATTACTTTTTGCAATCTTCTTTCAACATAGCCACCCATAATGGCCTTGAAATCTCATTCTGCCCATCTGAACTTTTCTATCTCAATTTGTGCATTTTGTCTTTCCCTTTTAGACACGTTATTGTAAAAATTCCCTTGTTCTCTCTCTTTGGTCATTTACTACTTATTGTTTCTATGGGTAAATGATAGCTTGAATTCCAGCCTGTTCTTTCTTTTTATTTTTATGAAAGTATAGGGGACATACAATATTATATTCGTTTCAGGTATATGACTCCAGCCCTGTTCTTAAAGGTTCTGGGTCCTTGCTCTTCAGACTGTTGTCATTGTCATGCTCTTTCTTTTGTCACATAAATTGTTGAAAATGTTAACTCTGTTGGAACCTAGAGCAGTGCTTGTTCTTCCCATGAGTTGAGGAATTCCAGTGTCCTCTCTTCCCTGACTTCAGACTTCTATCCATTCTTACACACTAAAGATCTTGCCCTTCAAAGTGTGATGAACAGACCAGTATCAACAGACCAGAATTGCCTGTGAACTTAGACATGCAGACCTTGGGCCCCACCTTTAACTTGCTTAATCTGATTTTGCTTTTTCACATGTTCTGCAGAGGATTCATACACACATTCAAAGTCCTGTACTAGATGACTACACAGAAGAATCCTTCTTTATTGTAAAGTTCTTTAAAAACAGTCTCCAAGTTGTCAGGTTGTGAATGACTCTTAGAAAACAAACAATATAGTCGAAGACAATACCATGCTGTAGTATAATAATCACATCAAATTTGATTATTTTTGTTGTTCATTCAAACTATCACTTCCTTACTTGCTGGCACTATAAGATATTCCAGCTTCATCCTGTAAATTTTCCACCCAGTCCTGGAATGAGCCATTTTTCTAAGGATCCCTGGTTCCTTTTATGTGGAGAATGGTATTAGAAACCAAGATTAGGGCACTTGGTGTGCTCATTACTACTGGGGTATCATTGTTTCTAGCCCCCTCCAGATGACAAAATAAAAATTATAGTGTGTGTATTAACCTACCTACACAGAAAGGCGTACACACACATACTTCTATATGTAATCATATACATCTAAATTAAACTGAAGATGAGTTCATATTGATGTCTCCAATTCTAATCCATTACCTCGTGTAATGGTCTAGCATCTTCCCCTTGCTTATCAGTATATTCTCGCTCCAAAAATGAGAAAGCTCACTCCCTCTACATGCTACCTATTTATTTAATTACTCAGTCCCAGTATATGTATAGAGAAGTGTTAGAATTATTATCTTGTATTCTTCGAGGAACAATTTTATCAAATACAGTACATCTTAAATGTGCAATATCCTCTGTTGTAAGTATTAGAAGTATTTTTCACTTACATAGTATCTGTGGAGGTTAGTGGAATCATGAGCTACTTTTTACATCATAAAATATTCAGCATCCCTGGCCTTCACCCACAAATAATATAAGTGTAAGACAAATAAACCTACCAATTTCCTAAACAATCAACCTGTTGAGAACATAGACCTACTAGAACCATTATTAATGCAGTAAATAAAGCTCCCTTTAACAAAGTGAATTTTGCACAATTTGGTTGCTTCCTTTGTTCTGCTACAAATGTGTACACATGGAAATTTTATATTCTGGTAATGTTCCTTATCTTTGCCATAGTGCAACCCCACCCCCAGTGGTCCTTAGACCACTATGATCTTTAGACTCAAAAAACATAGTAGTTGAGTCTCCATGGGAAAGAAAATCTGACAAAGCATAAAAAATATTTAAAAAAAAATATTTTTAAACATTTTCTTAGGCACTTTTGATATTGTGGGATAAACGTATCAAACTACTAAGAAGATATTACAGGAGTGAATTTGGGGGCTCAGCCAAAGAAGAGATACTTTATATTAAGCACTTAAGGAGGAATCATCTCATATGGAAGGAAGTTTGCATTTGAAGACTTGTGTGGTTTTCAGGTAACTTCATTCTACTTAACAGCTAAAGCTCCTGCTCTAACCAGAACTGATAGCAGTGACTGTGGAAAGCAAATACCTAAGCACTGGATTTGAATAAATTTGAATTATACTGAATATTTAAAAGTTTCCAGTAATATGTAAGGATAATACACTTATGACTACAATTCTTACAACATTGTAGGTAAAACATTTATTAATATCTGGTCTTTAATTATTTTGTCTCACAGGTCTTTGTGATTCTTATTAAGTACATAGTTCTTCACAATATTTTTTCCATTATACTACGTATTTCTATTGTATTTCTATCCAGTGGGTAATTTTACAGAAGCACATGGTTTCTTCTATTACAGTAAACAAAATACACTAATATAAATCACATATCTCCTTGGTCTTCTCTAGATTTACAGACCCAATGGCATATACCTTTGAATATCCCAGTCTTGCTCATCAAGGTAAAAAATTGAGCACATCGGTTTCTTTTTCTATACTTCATAAACTTGGAAGATTCTTCCTCTAGAACTCAGTACTTTCTGCCTCAGAGACTTAAGAAAACATCCAAATGTCATCCTTGATACTGTACTTTTCTTCCCACTTTTAATGTAATAGATAATAATTCCAGTCAGTTTTATCTCTTAATACATTCTGTATCTGTTGTTCTCTTTCTCTGTCATTATTGCATCACTTCAAGCCTTCATTATCTATACATGGAGTGCAGAAACAGATGCTTAGGAAGTTCCCTGACTCTAGTCTCACCTGCTTTAAATTGTATTTCACCTAATAACAATCTAGTCTTTTTTGCTGAAGTATAGTTGATATACAATCTTATATTGGTTTCAAGTATACAACACAATGGTTCAACAGTTCCCCATATTATTAAACCCTCACCCGCACTAGTGCAGTTACTGTCAACATAGGAAGATGTTACAGAGCCACTGGCCCCATGCTGCACTACCATTTCTGTGACCAACTTATATAATGACTGAGAATTTTTGTGCTCCTTTATCCCCCTCACCCTCCTCACCCATCTACCCCAACTCCTCCCTCAAACACCAGTTATTTCTCAGTTTACTGAGATAAATGGAAATACTTCGAAAATTTTTTCATAATTTTAAGCAAAATCAGAAATGATATTGGCTATAAAATTCAATAGGATTTGTTGATACTCCTTTAGATATATCTAAATCAGTCAACAGAAGCTACCTTGACTATTGTTTCAAAGTCAGTCTTGAGAAGGGTGTGCACAACTGGGAACTTTACCTGTTGGAGAAAGTGTGAATGATTAAAGACTTAGAAAACTAACATGAACGTACCTATCACAACTGAAAATGTCCCTTTTTAAAAACTCCTTTAGGCTTATCTACCCTACAGAAAAAAAAATTTGCAGTGGCCCCAAACTGAAGTCATCTGGAATGCTTAGAAAAGGAAAAACTATCTGAATAATTTTATACACATAAATTAATTAAAGCTATCTGCAATGATCTGGAGTTAAGCCCATAATTAATAAAATAATTAATAATTTAAAATAAAATAATATATTTATTAAGTTTCAGGCTAAAACATAAAGTTTACTTTTGTTAAAAAATTTTAAATGTATGTTTCTTTTAATATAGGTTTTATAAATATAGTGATACATGTGTGAATAGATCTCATTAATTTGTTATTGTTGGTTACTCCAGGGAATGGATATCATGTAACAATGTAATTCATGGCCAATTATTTTTTCCTTTTGTTTTTTAAACTTCTATATTTATTAACTTATCCCATTGGTCTTAGGTACCTTTTGGCTTAAAAATAAAAATAATAAAGTAAGAAATAGGGGAAAAGAAGAAAAAAACAATCTTGGTACAACTTCTGTTATAAGATCTCACATAATGATTGACTAGAGAGTTAAAATTATGGAATCATCATGTGGAATATTAAAGAATAGTCTGTGTTTTATTAGATTGACTCCTGATTAAAAATGCAACTTATAAGAGTTTATTAATTGGTTTACTCATCCCCCTTCTTCTGGTATATTGTTGTTCTTTTTGCTGTATGTTATTATCTTAAATCAATTTTTCTGATATTATTATTTGGGATCTTGTTCTTTAAATTAAGGTACTTCTAAGAAATAAATAGATTGTATAATAAAATTTTACTAGCATGCTAGATGTTTGAAACCATCGTACATTTTTCGAAGCTTGTGCTGGATCCCAAGACTGACCTACATTACCCAAATATCCCTGACTATTTCTGTGTGATTTTTGAAAAAGATACACTGAGCATTATTGATATCAGATCCTGGGCCTTGAAAATGTTCACTATGATCTTTGAATTTCACTAACCTAAAGACTCTCAATTCTTAACTTATATAATTTCTTTCCTGATACATTATTAGTGCATAGAAATACAACATATTTTTGTGCATTAATTATGTATCCTGCAACTTTACTGAATTCATTCACTAGTTCTAAGAGCTTCTGAATAGAGTTTTTAGGGCTTTCTACATATAATGTCATGTCCTCTACAAATAGTGACAATTTTACTTATTCCTTTCCAATTTAGATATCTTTTATTTATTTTTCTTATCTACTTGCTCTGACTAGGACTTCCAATACTCTGTTGAGTAAAAGTGACAATAGTGGGTATCCTTGTTTGTTCTTGACCTTAGAAGAAAAATTTTCAGCTTTCCACCATTATCATGTTATCTGTGGGCTTGTCATGTATGGTCTCTACTATGTCGATGTTCTTATGGCCTGTTAGAAGCCCAGGGAAGCTCTCCTTGGGGTAGGAGGAGAGCAGGAGCACATGTCATGCTTCATGAGGCCAGGCACCTCAAATGTTTTGGGGGAAGGCAGAAATAAAGTTAGATACTTGCTCCACAAGTGGGTATTTTGTTGTGTTGACCACCTTACACACATAAGTAAATTGAACTGTCTTGACTTCCCTGGGAGGAGCCTTCAGGTGGTTATACCCATTTTTCAGAGGATAAAACAGCCAGGAAACAAATGACCATGTTCAATGAGCACAGCTTGGGAGTAATAGTGCAGGGTTCACCTTGGATTTCTTAAATTATAGGATTGTTTGGCCTTTGCCAAACTCTCATTTTACCTGCTTTGCTGAGATTTTTTTCTGTCTTAATTGGACATTGAGTTTTGTCAAATGCTTTATCTGCATCTATTGAGATGATCATATCATTTTTATCCTTCATATGTTCATGTTGTATATCACAATAAACTGTGGTACTGATTGACAAATATTGACTGTCTTTTAGGTGTTGAATCAGCCTCACATCCCTGGAATAAATCCCATTCAATCATGGTGTATGATTCTTTTAATGCATTTTTGAAGCAATTTGTTAATATTTTGTTGAGTTATTTTGCAAATGTTCATCAAAGATATTGACCTGTAATTTCATTTTTTTGTGCCATCATTGTTTGGTTTCAGTATCAGAATAATAATGGCTTGTATAATGAGTGTGGAAGAGTTCCTTCTTCTTATATTTTTTTGGAAGAGTTTGGAAAAGATTGGTATAATTCTTCTTAGAGTGTTTGGAAAAATTCACCTGTGCATTCCAGGACCTGTGGAGCTCTTTTGTCCTAGACTTTTGTTTGTTGAGATATTTTGATTACTGATTGAGTCTCCTTATAGTCATCAGTCTGTTCAGATTTTTTATATCATCATTACGCTGTCTTGGTAGGTTGCATGTTTCTAGGAATTTATCCATTTCTGCTAAGTTGTCTAATTTGTTGGTATGTAATTGTTCATGGTAGTCTCTTATGGTCCTCTATATTTCTATAGTATCAATATAGCATCCCATCTTTCAATTTCTGATTTTATTTATTTGAGTCTGTTCTTTTTTCTTGGTCATTCTTGCTAAAAGATTGTCAATTTTGTTTATCTTTTCAGAGAACAAGCTCTTGATTTCATTGTTTTTTTTATATTGTCATTTTAGTCTTCATATCATTTATTTCTTCTCTAATCTTTGTTATCTCCTTCCTTCCATTAAATCTAAGTTTTAAAGATTCTTCCTTTTCTAGTTCCTTAAGGTGTAAAGTTAAGTTTTTTTATTTGAGACTTCTCTTGTTTCTTAAGGGAGGCATTTATCAATACAAAATTCCCTCCTAGAACTTCTTTTGCTGCATCCTATAAATTTTAGTATGTCCATTTCCATTTTCATTTGTCTCAATATATTTTTTAGATTTCTCTATTTATTCTCTGACCCATTGGTTGTTCAGTTGTATGCTGTTTAAACTCCATATATTTGTGAATTTTCCAGGTTTTTGCATGCAATTAATATTTTCTTGGATACCATTGTGGTTGGAAAAGATGTTTGATATAATTTCAATCCTCTTAAATTTATTATGGCTTTTTTTCTGAGCTAACCTATGACCAGTCTTAGAAATTGTTCTTTGTACACTTGAAAAGAATGTTTATTCTGCTGTTTGGATGGAATGTTCTATAAATATGTTAAGTCCATTATCTCCAAATCTCCAAATGTGAAGATATGCACAGGAGAAATTTATCAAATACCAAATATATCTCCCGAAAGCATTTGGAGGAATAAATGTTATATTTGGAGGAAATCGATAGCGATGTGCATTCTGTAGCCTTACTTACATACCTGACTCCCTATAAAAAAATTCTGAGCCCATCTAATGTCTTTCTGTTTATTGCACCTTCCTATCTCTACTGACAATGTCTAACTCTTGAACTGATAAATAACTTAAGGTACATGTCATGAAAAGAGAAAACCAAGGTTGAGGCAAGAGATGAAGCTTAGACAGTAGTAGAAAGGGACAGACAACAAATTAAGAGTTGAGACTGAATATACAAGAGATTGTGGAATAAGCCATGGCAGAGGCCAGCAGGCTGTGCAGGGCCTTGCTGCAGTGTGTCTACAACTTTGTTCAGAGCCAGGTTTGACAAGAACCCAACTGCTAAGTGCTTTACAAAAAAAAATTAATTAATCTAACTTAGGAGTGTTATAAATAATAGCCTAATACTTTTCTTGCCAAGAAGATCTAATAGAATTAGCTCCCATTTTTTTAAAGCTTCTTGTGTGCTGAAGATATTGTGCCATTAATTCATTTAATTTTCAAAAAATGTTATGAAGTGAGCATTATTATTATCATCCCGTTTTACTTTGGAGAATGAAGATAATTAATTTATTTGCTGTTACACAATTAGCCTACGGTAGAGCTGGGATTTGAACCCAGAAAAGTTTATCTTGCAAGCCACTCTGCTTTTGGGCAGTCTGCCAAGAAACAGCTTCTTTACCCTCCTCCATAATTTATATGTAAACTATTACCAAGTTTTAGAATTGATGACTATGCGTTTTCACCACTCAGACCCCTTTTCTCTCAGTTCAACAGATACCAGCTAGGAGGTTAGGAGGAAACATCCTAATTGAATTTGTTCATATTAATATAGTGAGTATTAGTCGCTAAATATTCCCCAAGGTATTTTAATTTTTAAAGAAGATGCATATTGAAACAAACTACTTTATCACTGTGAAATGTCCAGTGTGTAAAACAATCAAATGATATAATTTAGGAATGTGTTGAAAATATTTTTGGACTCAGGAGCCACCCATTAAAAAAACTCACCTATATCTGCCCCAAATTACTCCTGCCTTAAATTCTGCATGTTCCAACCCACAGTTTCATTTTTTTGGCTTATTGCTTTTTTATTGCTATTCTCACTTGCAGTAAGAGTAGGGATTCTTGAGAAGAAATGGAGAATATAAAAAAATTAAGTGGAAATAAAGATAAATAGCCATTTGAGGGGACCACATGTACAGCCTGAGGAGGACTGTGGAGAAATGATACATAAAGAGAAAAATGTGAATTTATCAATTTAGTAGGATTTATTGGTATCGGTAATCATTAAGTATCTCACAGGAACTTAAATAATTTTAGCACCTGCAAAGATAAGCCAGGATACCTTCCTAAAATCATTAAACACATATATTCCCTTTGAAGTCCTCAAAAAAATGAAATACAATATATAAATTCATTAATTCAATTTAATAGAGGATAAATTGTATTCATTAAGCCAATCAATATCAGGACAAGATAAATCAACATTTTAATCCTGAAATATTTTAAAATTCAGCCTAATTTCAACTAGGTGTTTCTGCATGTGTATCTCCTTTCATGTTTAAATATAATCACTGAAATCTACTTAACCTATTTGTAAGAAGTGTACAATGTAAAGACTAAAATCACAGTGTCAATAGGAATTTTAGAAAGGCAACTTATAATAAAATTAGTTAAATGATTTTATAGAAGACAATGATCCATTCTTTCTTTGCCTTTACATGTTCCAGACAGAAACTGCCTAATCCATGGAAAGTTTTTAGCAGCATCAAGTTTACTGAAATTTGCCAAATATGAAAGATAAGCAAGCTATAGGAACCAGATAAATGGAGAACAGAAAATATTTGTGCCTAATTCTACCAAATAATACATCATCTTTTCATCTTCTCTGCATCTTTGTAGAGCAGGCTTATACTGACAAAGTCCTTCAGAGTGTGAAATTGCCCCATGGTGTTGCAGAAAAAGTCAAGAATATTTTATGGATGTGGTCATCTATCCTGAATGTTTGCTTGCTCTGATAGACTCTGGTAAGTTGAGAAAAATCATCACCATTATTTTATGTGGGATTGTATTTAGCCAAGTGGATTTAAAACATACATGTCACTCTCCTTTTCATTTTAAGCAGAACTCTAAATTTGAAAGTTGAAGTGTGACTGAGCAGACACAAATTTAGTTTTGAGAGGCAATAATTTTTTCACACAAGCAATACACCAGAACTTTGCTGTTGTGAGGCCAGTTACACTGATATGTCCTTTGCATGTAAGAAACCCACAAGTCACCCTTTGAAATTGTTCTTTTGTTTCTGTTTCTAAAACTCCAAACACTTGCATCATTGATTTAAGTGTCCCCTGAAATGTGTAATTGCAAAAACATTCTGAGAATTAAAATGCTGATATTCTTCTACCCATCCATTACTACTGAGGTGTTAAAATAATTTATTCCATTATATTAACGATTGCTTGATGCATCAAAAGATAATTTGCCATGTAATTTTGTTAAACCTGGAACTGTAGCATATTTTCTTGATAATACCATTAATATATCAAAAGTAAATAAAATGTTTAGCGGGTAGGCACATTAATTATCGCCTTCATCTATTGGTGTTTAAAACTTAGAAATAATTAAATGTGCTTTAATAAGATATGGTTCTGAGAAAGCAGGATCATTTATGAATCGCTAGAGGTGCGTGGAGCTGTGCTTCCCTTGAGAGACGGAATTTATGCCTAACACCCCGCTGATTGTTCAGGAGGTAAAGAACCAATAGCTGCATGTACAGGGGTTTAATTTAAAGTGTGTTTCTCACTAGGCTGCTCACAACACTTAATTAAACTCTGCTGTTTTGGCAATGACAAATGCTGTAGTGCAGAAGGAACCCGAGTTACAGTGACTAGGAAGCTTTTCTAATTTCTTTCATGTGCACTGGCAGTCAGATCCAGGTCAGAAAAGAAAGCGAGAATAAAAGAAGACATATTGAAGGGGTTTGGACAAAGTTTTCACTTTTAAGCATCTATCTTAGGTACTCAGAAGTGCTGCATTATTTAAAGGATGCAATCATGTGGTATTTGTGGAAAATATGGCATGTGACCAGGGAAAACAATTTGAAGTCCATTTTTAAGTCATGTGGCTTAAGGAAAAAGCTGGTGTTTCACTAGCAGTTATAAAGCCTGAAATAATAATTGATTTGAATTTAGATAAACATGTAGTGCTTTAATTTCCAGGCAATGTTTTCGTGATATATTTTCTATGTACTTTGCACTATATCGCTAAGTTCATTTCTGGGTATATTTTCAAAATCAAGGAAGTCTGTTACATGGATCAGAGAAAAGAAGCTCAAATTATGTATGTACATAAAATTAATTACAAAGTGAAGCATAGACAACCAACTTTAACAATTTTTCATATTGAAATACTTACTTGGAAAAGTAGCCTACCAGTCCCTTTATCTGAAACTGTTACCTTTCATGCTTCATTTAAATAGGGCAGTGCATTTACTGAGGCTTAGTCCCATAACTCCTTTTTTATATAATTCTTATCCCCAAATAAAAGATCAGAAGAATAAAACATTGAAAAAAAAATAGCTAATATTTATTGAATGATTACTATATGTCAAAATCCACCTAGGCATTTTTACACGTGTGAACTCACTTAGTCCCGACCATTGTACATTCAGTACAGTCATAAGAAGACTGGTGCAGAGAAATTAAGAAATTTATGTAAGATCATGCTTGGTGATCATTTAGTGAGAGAACGAGGAGTCAAACCTGAGTGGTATGTTTCCACAACCCATATCCCTAACCAGCACAGCATTCTGAAAAGTGAACTACTGCAAATTATAAGCAGAGAAACCAAATCAAATCAAAGCAAAAATGGCACATATACAGTAATTTCCTTGCTTATCTTTAAAGGATTCTACTTTCCTGCTCAGACTCACATTGCTGGAATAAATTTAGACATCTTCCATTCCTATCTAGGTACAGAAAGTGAAGCACAGAGAGGTAAGGAAATATGCAATATTGTACGACTCATCAAGCAATGGGGCTAAAAATAAAGATGAGCTCCCTACCGCTAGTCTTTGTTTTGCGGCATACACCATGATTCTTTCCACTTAACTGCTACCATATCTTATCTCAAAGTAAATACTTGTACTGGTTATTACAGATAATGAAAAGTGATTGTCAATTATTATATTATTTATTAATTAAATTATGGACATATTAGTAAAACAATTATATCAAATTTTTTATTTGATTGAATTTTGTGGATAATAACATCAGCCTGGTGTTGAAACTGGTTCTAAAATACTTCACTGAACGATTCATTGTTCTTTTCAACGTGTGTGATAATTTCAGATGGACTCATCTTATGTCATAGAATTATAGAACGAACTTCTGAACATGAAGAATACAACTTCCATCCCCTGATGGATGAACATCAGTTTTTACTTGAAAACATCGCGGGGGAAAAATTTCAGCATTGCAATTCAGTCTTTTCATCTTTGCCAAACTCCAATTAACAATTTTTTGGTTGATTTCAGCTTTTGAGATTTGCCACATTGTTTGCATGATGGCCAGGGGTCAATGTTATATGGTATCATGAAATCTGTTACAAATTTGAAAGAAAATTTTGAAAACAAATGCTATTAAAATATTTATGTAAGGTGGAGAATGCAATTCATTTTTTAGATTATTGCAGCCTTAAGATTTGGGGAAGTTCTAGAACATGCTAGCTTTTTAAGTTTATAACAGAAGTTTCTGAAACTAAATCAATCCAAATATTAGGTTATTCTTGCACAGTGAAAAAACTGTTGAGCTCAGGAATTACAAAAGCAAAAAAATTTCATGTCTTTGTTTTTAACACTGCAGGGACAAATATCACACTCAGAGGAAATAAGGTATGGTTCTCCTTCCTATTGGAATAGATTGTGTGTTCAGTGTGACAGCTTCTAATACATAGTACAACAAAAGTACCACCTTTGAAAGACTGGGCTGCCAAAAGTGAAATATTATTTCTAGGAGAAAAGGAGCATATATGTACTACTGCTTTCAATTGAAACAGAGTTTTGTTTTGTTTTGTTTTGGCAATCCAAGGCAGAATAATTTTCATGTGCACTCACATTATGCTTCTGATGTGTGTATCTCTCAGTCTGAATAGTATGGAAGCAGTGGGTAACACAGGCAAAAGGACTCTGCCAGTGGTGTGGCGAGTGGTGGATTTGTAGGAAAGAGGCCTCATAATATTTTCCTGTTTGCCTTTGGAGGAAGAATCTGTCTATAAATGAAGAAAAGCATAGCTCTCTAGATGTTGTTAGGCATTGGCTATATATTTAAAATGGAAGCTACTGCTTTGGTCTTTGAAGTGAGAAATAAAATGACTTCTGATCGTTTTCGAAGCCACGACAGGAATGGATACGTATTTCTATTAAACACAATTTTAATCCCTTTCATCGGCAGTGGAGATTTCATGTTTTAGAGGGCTAAAAAGGGGTACAACAGGAACTAATTTTATGTTTTCCACTTCTTCACCATTAAACAACTTCACATTTAATAGAATATACACCTTCATTCATAATGTCTCAGTGAAGCATTTTTTATAAAATGACTTTAGCTTCCACAGTAGACTTCTCTCGAAACTGTATTGGATCTAGATGACTTTCAACAGATGAAAATCATTTATATCAGCATTGAAATTTATTTTCTCCATTGTAAAGATTATGTTTATTATTCGGGTAAATACCTTTCCGTTTTGTTTTAATGCCACCTTCTCACAGATTAGTTATATGACTGTCCAATCAAAATTATGTTCTTTATCTTCTTTCTTTATCAGCAAACCCAGTTTCCTTCATACTATTTGTCAAGTTTTGCAATTTCTTAACTTATGTATATAAGTATTTTTGTTTCTAGCTCCTCTCCTAAATTATAAGTCTAGAGTGGGAACAAAATCTAACTTATTCTTTCCTTGGCATCAATAAAACCTTGATCATTTCAGTTCCTCAGCAAACTTTTATTGAAAAAAATTGATGAATGAATGTATAAAAAAGTTGCTCAACTGCCTATATAGTCACTATTGTTTATTACTATATACTCTTTATTTTTTAATTTGCTGCCATTCTGGAAGGAGCAGCCTAGCTCTTTTCTTGGGAGATTTTTCTTGCTAACCAAGAGTTCACTGTTCTACCCAGAAAAGAGAAAACCATTTGAAGAGTCTTTCATTCCAAAGTTTGAGATTATAAACTACAGAACAACAAGAAGTAAATAGTCCATCAGAGATACGTAGGATTTCATAGATGGAGATGCTGGCATGACAGAGTATCATGTTGTTGAATTTAGTATGTTTCCAACTAGCCTTGTGATATTGGACACCTCATTCTAGCCTCTATGAGATTGGGATTATTATACGTGATATGTGGGAATAATAAAACCTGACAGTATTGTGGTGAAGAATCAGTAGAGGTGATATATTTGAAAGAGCTATGACAAGCTAAATAATTATACAATTTCAAGTTACAAGAGTTATAATGCCCATTATATTGAAAGAATATGGTATTCAATAGTTCTTTTATACAAGCAATATTTCCTTGAATTTTATTTTAGCTTTTTCTCTCTTCAGTAACAATAATTTAAGTTTGCTAAAACACTCTAAGCAATTGTTCTGTCTCAGCTACAGTGTATTTATAGGAAAACACTGCAGTGAGGTACAGTTTATTACTCTTAGCATTTGTGAAATAGATCTTTTCTCTTGGCCTCCCCTCATTTTCAATCCCTTAGATCTTCCTAAGAGCTGAATGGCTTCTGAGAAATCAAAGCAGTTCCCTCCCCTGTATTTTCACAACGTCCTTTGCAATGTTTTAAATGGACTTAAGCTGTAAAAGGGCTTAGTAAATTTCACTTCTCTAGATACTCAACTCTCTGCTCACATCCCATCACCTAACATGTAGTGGTTACAGAATGTACTTGAGTGGTTAAGGCTGAACTTCACGTCCCCAACATTTAGAGAAGCAATTCAAAGCAGATAGTGAGCAATTCAGCCGGGGCCTATTTACCCTAGTCATTTATTTTAAAACCCTAACACTAAAACCAGACCATTTTAAATGGTAGATAAAAGGCAGTGAAATTGATGAATGCCTTTTGGCAAGTACAGTTGCGTTTCCATGGGGTTTTATACATTATTGACACTGTCAGTGATTTCGGTGACTGTGGCTACAGCTGGGATGTTATTATTACCGTGTTGCAGTGCTTCTGTTGGGAGGCTATTCCGTGGTCACAGCTGGAAGTGTTAGTGGCATTTGATGTTCATGACCTGCAGTAATTGTACCATTTTATAAGAGGAGTTCACAAAATCCACAGTCAAGAATTAAGCTGTGCCCGACCAAGTGACTTATGCTAGTAGGCAGGAGAATGAACAGGAGTGGCCTCAGTCAGAATTCAATAGTTGCCACGAGAGACTGAGCAGGTCGTTGTGAGGGTAATGTTACCGCACAATGGCGCCAATCTGCACAGAAGTCTGGGGGTTGCAGTGTTGGCACTGACACATCTCCTTCAAGGCTATCTTTGGGGGTGGGAATTTTTATGCCTTTAAGGCCAAGTACATTCTATTCCACAAATGTATTGTGTGGTGAATAACCCTTTTACTTTCTTTAAATATACTTTTTTTCAGATTATAAAAGTAATACATGTTCATTATGAGTGATTTGAACAATACAACAAAGAATAACGGACATATTTGAAATTTGAAAGACATTTCGTCTTACCACTCAGAGGCAGCCAAATTTAATATTTCTTTGGGCATCTTTCCAAAGACATATGAATATATAATTTTTACAAAAGTTGGATTACTGTTGTATATACAATTAAAAAAAATAAGTCTGCCTCTCCAAACTAACATTAGGACTTAAGTAACTAACTGTATCATAAAAAACAGAAACCAAAGAAATTCTTTTGAACTCTGAGATAAAGAAGAATAAGTTGATTTACTACAAAAACATGAATCAAGCTTTTGACAAAGCCAGTCTATAAATATGCGTTGCTTAGTGTATAAATTAGGATCGATCTTACCTTGGCAATGATCACACCTGTGCAAATAAGGCAGTGGCTTACCATGCGTAGTGAAACGGACATTGAGGAACAGCTCTAATATCCTTTGCCTCCAAATACTGTCCTGGTTGACAACTTCTAGCTATCTAAATTTAGTTCTGAGGGACCAATCTTGTGGAACACAACAACTCTGTGTGCAGAAATTCTCTACTGAAAAGTGATGATTTAGTGGGGTGGGGCAATTCTATCACCAGTTACTGAAACACGCTAGTTATCTCCTGTCCTCTGAGGTCTTGGAAAGCAAAGAACAGGGAAGCTGAGGAAAAGGAACTCAGGCAGACAGTTTGTGATGAGGTGGGTGAGGGATACAACTCGTGCATTGGGCTGCAATTTATGTGTGTATACAGACTTTTTACCAAAGTCATAGGCTAATCAGGGTCACCACCTGAGTGCTGGACTCCATGCCTGCCTGTATACACTACTAGCCCAACAAACTTCATGTGGCCCTTTCCAGTAGCAGCCAGGCTGTTGATTGTCACTGTGATTGCAGCTGGTGGCTTTCAAAGCCACCGTGGAAATGGAGTTGGGGTGGCAAGGGCCGACTCAGCATGACACAAAATTCACTGTTACTACTGAGATTCTGCATTTTTCTAGAAATAAATGTATCATGGATTATTGCAAGTCTGGTTCAGTTCCAGAGTTCTGCAAAGGCTGATTTTTGCCAGTATTCTCGCTGCTTTTATGAGAGGGAGGCTATCCAGAGGTCCTTAGCACTGCGTTCGTTGTGATGCCTGGGGCCTGCCATTTCTAACATTGATGTTAGATATATATTAGTTGGATACAAATTAATTTATAAAGTATGAGGAGCTGGAAACAGAAAGGCAATGGCAGCTATAGCCACGAGATGGAAGTAGTAAACTTTTGTGAAAGGATGAGCTTCTTTTTATGAACATTTGTAATAGTTCAACCAACTTTTAAAAACTATATTATGTAAATGCAGTTAATGACTAACTCTTCCTGTTTCTGGCTATGAAATATTATACAGCAATAACCCTAGAGTTATACTTCATGTTATGTTACAATGCTGTGTTCTCTATTCTAAGAAAAACATGGAGGGAGAGGGGAAAAGTCATTTGAAACTAAAATGTTAGCCCTTGTAAATTATCTAGAAAACTGAAATAGGCATGACTAGATAGGAGTAAACTTTAGTTTAAAGTTGACTGTGTACACATTCATTAGGAAATGTTTGATATGCATATGTAAAGTTTTGTAGTAAGGTATTTGCATGATAGACTGTTTCTAAATAAAGCAATTGTCAGCATTTAATCCTGATAAGAATATTAAGGAAGAAATCTAATTCCTATGACAGGTAAGATAAATATCTATAATGATATTTATCTTATAATTCATTGAAGTACAGAACCAATCCGTTAGAGGACTGTTTCTAATTTTCATAACTGGATATACAGTAAAGAATTTATGTAATATAACTTACTTTATTTGTTAATTATTTTGGAGAAATCATTTGAATTCTTAGGAAGATTTGTGAGTGTACGTATTTCTTCTCTCTCTGTCTCCTCTCATGACTATCTAAAACACATTGAATACATAATTTGAATACAATGGTATTGAACTTAGTAATTAGATGAGGGATACATACTTGTAAAAATACATGTTGTTGACTTCTGATATTACTCTGTTCAGGATTTTCTTCTTGTTTTATTTTTTATAGTAATAATACAAGAAAACATCTCTCAGATAGCCTGTTTACTATTTTAAGATTATTTGCCAAATTGAGCAAATAATCCCGCAAACAGCTCTGTAGGAGGTGTGTAACACAAAGTTAATGCCTAATAAGGAAGTAGGTTAGTAGCATGTTTTGAATGCCTACAACATGAAAACACTGCACTTTTCCTGTTTTCCAATATGAAGGTGAATAAGGAGCATTATCATCTGCTGTTCTATATATTTTCAGGTCTGAATTCTTCTCTTTTCACTCATTTCCTTTCACCTCTGTCTATATTATTCCAGGCATATGCCCTTAGCTACTTTAGCCAGTACTGTCAGTTTAGTACATTGCTTCAGCTGATACATAGAGACTGTAAGGAATATAGAGATTTGAGACAAGTATGAAATCTACTTTAGTGATTATATTTTTTCCTCCTTTCTATTATTTCATTTCAAGACTGATTTCTCTGTTTCCTTCCTCTTTCTTTCTCTTTCCTCTGTCATCCTCCCTCCGTTCCTTCCTTCCCTCCCTCCTTCTCCCTCTGTATTGGGTGTGTGTGTGTGTGTGTGTGTGTGTGTGTGTGCATGACATCCTCTCGAATTTTTACCTTCTGTTTTCTTAGAGGACCCAGAAGGATATCTGAGACATGTTTTTTATCCTGCATTATTACCACAAAATGTTAAAACAGAGCAAACCAAGAAGGCCACCAGAGCTTTGGAAGCTGGTCTTTAGAGAATTTCTCTCCTGAAGCACTAGAAATGAGTAAATGGAACCAGATTACTTTCTCCCTCTTCTCTTTCCACTTTAATCTTGGTCAACTTTAAATACACACAGAGCTTAAGCTTAAAGGCCCAGGGCCTCCATCCAATTAGTATTTTTGTGTGAGAGCTTTGCCAGATGCCTCAAAGGCCTTTATGATGATCTTAGGGTTATCTACAAATCCAAAAGATTCTGATGTTGTGGTTTTTCAAGGAGTAATGAAAAGCGTCATTGTGCTGATTGGAATGTGTGTGCAGAAAGGAGAGAGGGTTAAGCACTTTGGGGCACAGCAAAGGATGAGATTACCTGAACTCTGCTTCTCTCAAGTGGACACAGGGGCAGTTGTTCTCAACAGAGCCCATGAAATAGATTACAGAATAAGAACATAGCTTTAAAAATTATTGCCCAGTCCATCCGTATCCCGTGGTGCACTGTGTGGCTGAGCCTCTTTTAGTTACATCTTTAGCTCTGGAGATGCTGCCAATTTTTCACTAAGGAGAAAAAAAAAACTTATTTAGACAACATGAATGTTTAAAATGCATCATGGGTTATGACCAACATTACCATTAATTAATTTGCTATTAATGTTTTGTATGTTTAAATTATGAGTCACTTTATTTTCAACTTTAAACTTTGGAGGAGGCAACCAAAATTTTACCCAGACTAACAGAACTAGTCTAGGTATTTTGGTACACTTTCTTCCAAAACTATATCCTATATATTTATATTTAAATTTTTCTTTATGGATTTATCTAAAATAAAAAATAATGCCTTCTTATGATGTAATAAATGAAATAAAACAGGGCAACGGTGTACAAAGACAAAGTAAACATTTCCTCACCACTCCTGCACTTCTCTAGTCCGACCATTCTGAGTAATCAATATAAAATACACTTTGCATATTCTTCCACAGCCCTTTATACAGAAAAATATTGTGGGTTTTTTTGTTGTTGCTTTTTTTTTTGGATGAAGAGATAATCATTTATTCAACAAATATTTGGTGTGCGCCTGTTATGTGTTAGCCCTTGGGGACTGAAGAACAAGAAAGACACAGTCCCTGATTCATGGATTTGGGCGTTATAGAGGTCATTTCAAAACTACAGCAAGGTAAGGACCCTAAAGGAGAGGGACAAGTGTCACAAAGAGTGTGCAGTGGGAGATACCATGTCACAGCACCCTTCTGGGGTAACTCATGAAATGTCGTGAGTGTGCTGGGCTGCTGGAGCCAATGACACTTACGTGTGTCTTCCATCCCTTCCTCTCCCTCAAGTCTGTAGGCCATGGAGACTCAGATATTTTGCATATACACAAACCTACCAACACAGTTTGACAACTTGAAAGACCTTTGAGTTCATTGGGTCTGTGCCCTCATTTTGTAGCCCAGCCTTGTAATGACTAACCGAGCAACACACAGGTGGTGGGGCCCAGGACAGAAGGCAGGTCAGGTGAAGTGAGTGTCCGCACACAAGTCTCTCAGGTAATAACAGGAGCCATAAATTGTGCTGGGTACATGGCATGTGAATGCCAAGTTCAGCCAGCTGAGGTATGAGTGGCTGAGAGAGGGGTAGGTACCGAAGGGAGACAGGAAGATGGGCATCTGAATAGAATGGTCTAACACAAAGTGACAGGTTTTGGCACTGAAATGCCGTTATGTATCTTTGGGCATCCAGGTTTTGCCAAAGAAAAACAGGGATGCACAAATCGATGAAGCTCACCACTGAATGTGTATAGATGCTGAGAAATGTCCACATTGAAAAATGACAATTTCGAACTTTCACAGTCTAATACAATGCCAATCTTCCCTGGGGAGACAGTTATTCTTAGATCTGGAGTCATCTTGTGCAGGAATTCGTACTTACACCTTGATGATGAAAACGTGTGCCTCATGCACCAGGACAGGCAGTTTGCTCCCAGGTCCTCCTGCTTAGGGACATCTTCAAAGGCCACACCAACTGTACAGTCCAAACACTCATCCACCTCCACTTTCCAGTAACAGTTCCCTTGGACTGGAGTTAGGTTTCCCATGACAGCAACACACCTGGTAAGCCAGGTGTTGCTGGGGAGTAGCTCCCTTTCAGGAGTTTTCCTTTTGCTTGGTACAACTGCAAACCCTGTGTTTGCTTTTATTGACATAGAATCATACTGTACAAATCACTTTGCAACTTTCTATTTTCATTTAATGTAACAAATGATTCTACAAGTCAGTACACATAATTCTATCTCATAATTGCCATATCTATATATAGATATAGATTTAGATATACACACACACACATAGATTTTTTTAGTATTTTATTTTTTCACACTTTTTAATAGACATATAGTTAATACACAATTTTATATTGGTTTCAAGTATACAATACTGTGGTTCTGCAGTTACCCATATTCTTAAGTCCTCACCCCAACCAGTACATTTACTATCTGTCAACATAGGAAAGTGTTATAGAATCACTGGCTCTATTCTCCATGCTGTACTACCATCCCTGTGATCGACTTATATTGTGATTGAGAATTTTTGTGCCCCTTTGTCCCCCTTCTAATCATTAGCAATTTTTTTTTCTGGACATATATCCTTGGACTATGAAAACAAAATAAAAAATGAACAAGTAGGACTACATCAAACTAAAAATCTTCTGTAAAGCAAAGGACACCATCAATAGAACAAAAAGGCATCCTACAACATGAGAGATATATTTGTTTTATATTTAATTCACCGAAGTTGTTATAGACTGGCTATTTATGTCCCTCAAAATTCATAGTTAGAAGCCCTAATCCCCAGTGTGATGGTGTTTAGAGGTTGAAGCCTTTGGGAGATAATGAGGTTCAGATGAAGTCACTAGGATGAGACACTACTTACAGGATTAGTGCCCTTATAAGAAGAGAAGAAGACATCTTTCATTTTCTCTACTCTCACACATGGAGGAAAGACCATTTGAACACACATTGAGAAGGTGGTTATCTATAAGGCAGAAAGCAGGTTCTTGGCACCTTGGTCTTTGGACTTCCCAGGCTCCAGAATTGTGAGAAATAAATTTCTGTTGTTTCAGCCACCCAGTCCATAGTATTTTGTCAGCAGCTTGAGCTGAGACATGAACATACTTCTGCAATCTCTGGGTTCTTTTGACTGATTAGTTTGTCTACTTATGGTAAGGCCAGGCTGCTGAAACAATAGACCCAACAAAATAGGAGCTAAGAAAAAAACAAAGTTCATGTTCCTCCCACATAATAATTCCAGTATAAATAATCTGTATGTTCAGTATGGGAGATGGTCCTTCTGATGATTCAGGGTCACATCATTTCTTGGTCCACATATAAATTAGATTGCTGCTCTGTCAGGTTCCAGCTGAAAGCAAGGGTTCTGAGTATGGGGAAACACACCTGAATACATTATATACCTTATGGAGAGGTGTGAATTTTGCTAATGTCTCATTGGTGAGATCTTAGTCAAAGCCTTACAGCTAAACTGAATTGGTTAGAAAGATGTGTCCCTACTTATAAATTTATTACCATGGGAGAAGGAAAAAATGAATTTGTGTGGACAACTAGAACTCTCTGACACATATGCCTATGTCAATACAATATAGATTTGTTTATGCATGTTCTGTTATCCTGTAAAACATATACCTACCTCCATTACTTTCTAGCTTTTTTGTTTTTTTGTTAATTAACAGATATTGCATTCTATTTAAAAACTTCTGTTGATAATCTGATTGCACTTACATAAAATATCTATTTTAATTTATAAGCACTGATATTTTCACATTAAGTTTCTCATAATATCATGGTCATTGCAATTGTTTATAAAATGTTTATAACATTAAGTGAGCTTTATAGCTTTATTCACATGGGTACTATCTATTAAATTTATTCTTAACTATTTTATAATCTCTGTACTAATATTATTGTTATGTTTGTTACTGTTTTTACTTCTAGTTTTTTATAGCTGATTTTTTTTGGTCAGTTTTCTAAATGTTTCCTTGCCCTTTGTTTAAATAGGGCCATTTAACTTCCACTGTGCACTGCCATTTTTTTTTCACAAGATATTTCTAAAATAGAATTGTGAATAAGCTATTGCTCTGTAAGAATAATCTAAATTACTTATTGTGATATAGAAAGCCCTAGAGATATGCCTTGATGTTTCCAGTCTCATGTCTTCATTATATTCACTCAGATATCTTTTGTCATAGCTTTACCAAACTGTGTGGAGTCTCCACAGTCACACTAAATCTCTTTTCCTTTGACTGTGTGATTCCTTCAGCCTAGAAAACCCCCACTATCCTAGATCATTAACAAATGCTCATTTGTTTTGCACTTCATAGTAAATTTCTTGAGTTCTAAAGGTATATGTATACATCATCTGCAAATAGTGATCATTTTGTTTCCAAATTTCCAGGAGGTTCACTTTTTATTTCTATTTCAGTTCTTTATGCATTGAGACAAAACACTGAGGATAGTATTAAATAGTATAACCCTGATTATTTTTTTATTTTTTTCATAAGGATTATATCAGTAAGTTTGTAGCATATTTCTTCATTGTGTGTGAAGAAGGAAGAGAAAAAGGTGAAAGAGGAAGGGGAGGAACAGATGAAGGAGAACAGCAGCAACTCAAATTTGAATTACAGTGAAATTTAAATAATGCAGTTTCAGTACTTCAGGTGTTAGAAGAAATGCTGATAAAGCTAATGCTGAATTGTCTAGAAGACATCCTACAAAGGTTCTGTTAATGAGTTGATAAAATATGTCATGTTTTATTGTAAATATTTTATCTTCTGGGTTTAAATAGTACATACCTTTCATGCTTTAAATATTCTTTCAGTCTTACATCTTATCTCTTGCAACACAGACTTTATACATTATTGTCCAAATCATCAACAAACCTCAATTATTGTTCTCTGACTCAATTAACATTAAAGTTGTTCTTTAAAAATCTAACATTTTTATAAAATGCTAAATATTCATTCAACCTCAAACCACATATTATTTATGTCCTGTTTTTTAACATGCTGTTTGGATTGTTAGATGGAATAAAAAGAATTATATTGGGTGGAAAAGTCAGCATAATGTGTTAAAATGACAGGATATCTGATGAGTTACTTTTTTTTATCACCTTATCATCTTATAACCAATAACTTTTGTTACTATATATTTGATGCCAAGAATAGAATCTTTATCAAAGTTCTTAATCCCTTTCTACTTCCATGTCCTATTTTATAAGAGAGTGAGAATAGTACATAACTTACATGTTAGGCAGTGGTGTACTAAGTGGGGATGTGTTATGAACTAAATGTTTGTACCCCTCAGATTCATTTGTTAAGGCTCTTTCCCCAGCGTAACGGTACTGCAGTAGGAGGTAAGGCCTTCAGGAAGTAATTAGGTTTGGACGTGGTCACCAGGATGGAGCCCCAGTGATGGGATTAGTGATCATGCAGCCTGAGCCAAGACAGGGTGGTAGGAGGGATGACTCTGAATGCGGGCAATAAAGAGGTTTACTGTGGTAAGAACTTAAAAGCAATAGAACTTGACAATGTTAGTATGCCTTTAAAAAAAAAAAATCATGTACTGCAAGTTCTAAAAAAACGTCAGAAGAAATACTCTAAGAAAATACTCATTCCTGCCAGAGTGAACAACTATTTGTTGCCCTCATTCTCTTTCTCACTCAACCTTTGATACATTGCTGGTTTTAAAGAAAATCTGGTTATATGGTATTTATGAAATTCCTAGAATACTTCCTGGCATTTGGCATGTAATTTCTAAAAATATAATTGTGTCTGTATTCTTTTAATCATAGCTTCTTTATTTGTATAGAAAGAAAGGTATAAAAACCCAAAGGTCTGTTGTTTAATTATAAGAAAGGCAGTGATTTTCTGACTGGGGATGGTGAAAGGTTATTTTTTGTACATGGCCTTGGCCAGGAACTGAATTCATGAATGCCATCAAGAAGTGGAGGATCAGAAGCCCACGGCCTCTTGCCATGTTAGAAAGTTGCAGCTGTAATTGCTGGTGCCCCTTAACTGTCCTGGGACATCGCCTCAGACCGGACATGGCTCTTATATATTGTCCTTGAGACAAGTAATTCTGGAGACCCAGTTGGGGTCAGGGATCTGGGACTGCAGTGTTCCGATGTAACCACCGCTTGCTTTTTATATTCGTGGATCACAAACCAACAGGGCCTTGGACCAGTAAATACAGGAATGGAACAGCGGTGTCATTTTGCCAGATTGCCTTTCTGACCACTGCAAGATGATCAAAGAGCTTTTGGACTAGGAGGATGAATATCAAGAATGCTCTATTTTAATGACTCATAAAGGTAGAGTGGATTAATGAACATGATTATCTCAGCATATGTGGGGACAATAAAATCCTCCCACTGAGTTCTGCAAGCATCTGAGTTAAATACATTGGCTCCAAAGAAGAAAGCCACTGGTATCTTCAAGTGCGACCAAATGACTATCAGCCTCTAGAAACTAGACTTGCATATAAGACTTCAGGACAAAGAAAGTAGAACATTTCATTTCATGTGGCTGGGCCACAATATTCCCACTGGTATTGCTTTCTTCTGATTCTAGATCTTTTCTTTATAAATCTATGCACATTCTCAACTTCAGCCTAAGGTATGTAAACCAGGGTTACCCTATAAGAAAAGTAAATCAGAGAGAACAAATTGGAGTTGGTTAGTGTGAGAAAAAGAAGAAAGTAAAAAAAAACCAAAAAACCTTTTGTTCTATACCTTAAAATAAGGCAAAGAAGTCAGTCCTTATTAACCAGAGATTTCCAAATACCCTCATGGCTAAGGAAAAACTCTTTAATACAGAGAAAAAAAAGAAACAAGATTTTTTTATATTGCCTAGCCATAAGTTTATAAGTCACAAAAACACATTATATAAAAATGGGCCCATTATCTCAGGCTCAGACAGTGTTGGGTTAAGATACAGAAAAAGCAAAAGAAACATGATGACACAGGAGTGGAATGCAAATGATTTTGGTAGGTATAAGGAATGTTTGACTCTCTGTTCATGATTCCATGGATTTCTCCCTGGTTTTCACATTTATAGAGACACAAATGAGTCTAGAATCTGTGGGTTTTGTTCTTACCTGGGTCAGCATACTGGAGTATCACTCTCACAATTATTTTTTTCCATTCTTGGAAGTTTGCGAGAGTAATTGCTGATACAGTAGTGTATGTTCAGTGTTCAGTTTCTTTATTTAACACGTAAAGAACTAAAAAATATGTGTGTTTTTAATGTTTCCTATATAGTTCCATCCATTCTCTTTGACAACTTCTTTTTCTTTAAAAAAATTGAGAAAATGTTTAAAGAAATGTTGGTTGTACTTTTGACTTTTTCCTCGTAGGTATCATGTTTGCTCAATCATTTAAAGGCAAAATCAAAACATACAGCCATCTATGATAAAGTGCAATTGAATTGTGCTTAGGTTTTCTTTGAATAAAGAAAGGAACTATGGCCAAAAAAGGGGCAAAATTCAACAATGATAAGTTAAACCAAACAAATCTCCATATTATGCATGTCTAAGTAGACTAAGAAAAGTGATTATGAATTTTAGTAGTTTCCTGCTTAGAAATATTTGATATAACCTTAGGATATTAATTTACCAGAGCTTTACTTTGCTCATGTTTTTTTTTTCACCTAAAACCAACCAACACATTTGCTTAAAATATTATTAATGAAAAGAGTTATGTTAAATTGTAAATTGTAGTTCTTACTTATTCTACTGTAGTCAGTCTTTAATTTTTTCAGCTACAAAGAGAGGCTACATTTTCTACATTACTTGTCTCATAGGTTCTTCTTAGAAGCAAAGTACTGTCTTCCATTCTTGATCTTTAGACCAGTTCTTCTGCCTCTGATTCCATAATGTTTTGAATCATTTCTATAACTGCAGTCATTTTCTTAAGTTTGGGATTTTTATCTTTATTTTTCAGTAAATACTATTATAAATTATTTCTATATTTCCAGGAAGTTCTCATTTTAATTGATACCATCTATTTCTGACACAATATGTTATTAAACCAAAATTGGATAATATCACTGTTAGCCAGTTTTTCACATGAGTAGTAAAGTCGATGAGTTTATTTAATTTAATTATTTATGAAAATTGCAATTCATATGATCCTTTCAGAAGTCCATAATTCCTATAAGTAGAAATGTTGATAGTTGAAACATCTTTGGATGGAAAGAATTCCAAACTTCCATTAATACAATCTAGGTGTTGATAACCAATATTCCTTATAGATTTAGATTTACTGACTGAGCAAAATCGATAGCTAATGTTGATTAATAACTCTGGCTAATATGAGGTTTATATTCTATGTCTTTCAAAGATTAATGCCATAAATTTCTCTTTTGGTGTTCTTTGACATTTTGCAAATTAAATGGAGCTTTAAATATGATCCTCTTCAGTACAAAAGTGGACAGAATCCTTTGTGACTACTTTATTAACTTTTATCAGAGCACTCAAATCATGATCCCACAAGACAACTGCTCATTTGACAGATGATGATTATTTTTATTATATTTAAGATCCATAGCTTTTTAAACTTTGTTTCATGGCATAGTGAATAAGCACACAGAGATGAAGTCTCAGACAGAGATTTAAAATAGTGGAAAAATTAAGCTTATTATGATGATGTCTTTTCATTAAAATTGCACAACCACTGCTTTAACCAATCTAGAGTTGTGCTTGCTGAAGTAAAAAGCATCCTATGATTCTGACATCTACCAATAATAATAATGATGATATAATAATAGTAATAATAAAAAAATAGTCATAACAACCCAGTGCTTACTGTTAGGTATTTTTCTGAATGAGTTACATGCATTAACCAATTTATACCTTATCCAAACCATATAAATTAGGTACTATTATTAGTTCCAGTTGCAGATGCAGTAATTGAAAAGCAACTCCTGAATAATATTTTTAGATCACAGAACTAGTAAATGGTGGAGCTATGTTTCGAAACTAGACAATCCAGCTAAAATCCATGATCTTAACCAGTATGATATACCTCCTTTTAACTCAACTTTTAAGAGCATAGTACATGGAAGAAGTTGTGCAAAACAATTGGAGACTTTAAGAATCCTACAGCATACTTCCTTAATTTAAAAAAATTGAAATCTAGTTTTCAAAAGTCTGGAACATCTGATAACATAAGGAGACTAAAATGTAAATAATAGGTCTTCAAAAGTATTGTTGTGCTTTGCAAATCTAAGACTATTCATGTCACTCTATATTTGATAAAGAAATTTGTATGTTCTACCATTTCTATATTCTTTCTCTCCTTCTTTCCTCAAGAATCCTTCTTGTATAAAGACCAGTTTACAATTGTCCATTTTAGTTCCTCCAGTAGCAGAGCTTATGCCTTTTTTGTGGTCCCATGGAACTGGTGTCTGCTCTCCTATTTAGGACTTGGGAGTCTAGTATGCGGCAGACACTATGATAAAGGTCTCCACAAAATGAGAACTAGAGGTAGCAATAGCACAGGTAGCATTAATACCAGTAGAAAAATTCATGCAAAAACTGTTTTGTTGATCTGGCAGTTAAAGGTGGCAAGCTGAACACATGTGTTAGCCTCTATTTCCTCCAAAATCTTGGCTGAAACATAAAAAAAAAAGTCCCAAAAGGATTTTTGGTGATGAATAAATCTACAAAATTAAAAGGAATATAAAAAAGAAGAGATAATATTTTTTGAAAATTAAGCATAAATAGATGAGTCGTTACTATCTTAGAAGACTCTAGAAAGAAAATCCGATGGTCCTTATGGGAAAAGCCAAGAAGTATATATACATTTCCAAGGTTTCCCTAGCTGACCTTTGAATTCCTTCTGTTTTAACATTCACTGTATTTTATTTGTTTTTGTTCTTGAAATTCTGACTATTCCAAGCACCTTATCCTAATTTTCTAACTATAAGCTTCAATGGCAAATTGTTGAGAGTTAAAGAAGTTTGTTATAGCAAACTTTGAAATACACTGATGGAAACTTCATGTTTATTGTGAATTCTCACCCTCTTTTTAAAAAGCATTTTTTTATTTCAGGTATTTTTTTAGGCAGGTCATTGATACCTTCCAAACTTCCTAATATACTCCTATTACATTGCTATTAGGTGTAAATACCTAATAACATCTAATAACAACAATATTAATGTTAACAATAATAATAATAATAAATACAACCATATAGTTAAATCAGTAATACCTCTTAGTAATTTTCTCAAATACATAAAGCAAAAGTCAACAGAAATAAAGGAAAAAAAGAAAAATCCACAATTATAATTGCATACTTTAACAGCCGTCTCAAAGCAATTGCTAAAATAAGTAGATGAAAAATCCATAAGAATGTAGAATTGAACAACACTATCAATTAAGTTGACCTTATGGATGTTTACATAATAAAGAAGGCAATAACAGTAGAACACTGTATTTTTCTCACATATGAATAGAACACTGACTAATATTGACCATACACTGGGCCGTAAGATAATACTGAATATATTTCAAGTGTTAAAAGTCATACAGAGCATGTCCACCAACCATAATAGTATTTAATTCGAAATAAATAATAAGATACTTGGAACTTCAAAACCACACTACTTTACTAAGCAACCAAAGGGTCAAAGACAAAATCATAAGGAACACAAGAATATAAATAATTAAATGATACTAGAATTATAACTTAACAAAATCCATGGGCAGCAGACAAAGCAGTCCTTAATGTAAACTTTCTACAACAAAGCATGATCTTAGTCTTCAAATAGCCTTGACAACTCCTTATTCTCCTCTGCTGGGACTCCCTCCTCTTCCGTATTCCTCTTATCTGTTGATGTTTTAAGTCTCTATCCTAATCTCTTTTTCTTCTTACACCACACAATCGCTAGGAGATCCTGTACCTCTTGAATTACTAATGACTATCATTGTTTTTCATTTACAATACTGTGATGGCACATAGCTTCCACAGTCAATTTATAACCCAACTTGATTTCACCATCTCCTTCATATTATCTCCCTTCATATGTTACCTTTATAAATGAATATCCTTTTCATAAAGCTAGCAGTCAATTTCAATAGTTTTTCCTTGCATCTATTCCTCCTCATAATTTACATATTAAAGTCAGGGTGATAATTGTAAAAATGTAAATCTGATCATGATCCTTCCCTATTTCTATTATCATAGTCCAAGCAAAAAATAATTGATCATATTTAGACCAGTCATGAAACTTTTTTAAATTTAAGGATAAGCAAATAGTTGAGGCATTTAAGCAGAAATACATATACCTATGTAACATTAAATGGAGAAGATAGCAAAGAAAAGTTTAGTTTGAAAGGAATTGTTATCCATGTGTGATTATTATAGAAATATTTAATGGAGCAATAACTCAGAGTATATACACTATGTCTTTTCAAAAATTGTTTTGACAATTTAATATAATCAACAAATAGGTAAATTAATATTAAGATTATAATATCAGAAAATCTTACTATTAAAATATAACTTTAATAAACATATAAATAATCAGAAGAGTAATGTGTGCTAAATTATATTCATATAAGTAAAATCAAAATATCATTTAATTGAAATAAAAATGCATATAAAATGTTTTAATAAAACATTCCAAGCTGATATTAAAAATACAAAAAAAGGTGTAGGGCACACCAACTGGTGTCCTTTTGGAGAAAGGACTTGTAGCAACTTCCATCAACAGCTTCTAGCTGTTAGCATCTGCAGGGTCAACCTCAGCTGAAGAAAGCAGCCTTTCCTAAGGGCTTACACTTAATGTGACTCATATCAATGACTGATGGAGGAGACAGTATCAGGGCAGCACTTCTAGAAAAACACAGAGCCACTACAACAGATCATATGAGTTCCCCGTACAATTACCTAAACCTCCATCATAGCTCAGTTTCTCTCTATCCTGCTTCCACCTTCCCTTCCACAGGTGTGGATCTGTAAGAAAAAAAATATCCTGCATGCAAAAGTTAACATTCAGCTACAGACAGTCCACTCTATAAAAAGGAGTACTCATGGTTATAAGGAGATGGGAGCACTTTCACTTTTTATATACTCCTGATACACTTGACAGTGAGAATGTTTTCCACTTTTCATTTTGTACATGTAATCTTATAAGGAAATTACACAGTAGTCATATTTTATTATCATAATGCAAAACTTGGAAATTCTAAACAAAATATTTTCCAGTTACAGGGGCATAGCACAAATGCTCCTCTCTGTGTGCCTGACCCACTGGCTCTGGCAGTGGAGGCAGGCACTGCAGCCCAGAAGCAGGAAAGAGCTCTTTCCTCCTAGCAGGCACTGGTGCCACTCACCTGTGAGCCCCACCATCTCTCCAGGTGCTGGGAAATTCCAGAGAGTTGAGCTTCTGGGCACTAGATGGTGCCATCTACACAGTTATCATTTCATAGCAATTTTTAGAAATACGAAACAGCAAAATAATCTGGTATAAACAAAATCACTCAAACACCAGAAAGAGTATTAAGTGAAACTGAAATCACCAATCTTCTTGATAAAGATTTCAAAATAAAAATCATGAATGTGCTCACAGAGCTATAGAAAAATATTCAAGACCTCAGGGAGGACTTCAAGAAAGAGATATAAACTGAAAAATACAGTATCTGAAATGAAATATGCAATGGAGGGATTTAGAAGAAGATTATATGAGGTAGAGGAGATGGTAAATTTAATAGAAATTAGAGAACAAGAATAAAAAGAAGCTGAGGCACAGAGAGAAAAAAGGATCTCTAGGAATGAAAAATAATAAGAGAACTATACGACCAATCCAAACTGAACATTATTCACATTATAGGGGCACCAGAAGACAAAGAGAGAGAAAAAGGGATAGTCCCTAGAAAAAGTAATTGCTGAAAACTTCCCCAATATGGGAAAGGAAATAGTCTCTCAGGCCATGGAATTGCACAGATCTCTCAACACGAGGGACCAAAGGAAGACAACACCAAGACATATAATAATTAAAATGACAAAGATCAAGGACAAGGACAGCATATTAAAAGCAGCCAGAGAGAGAAGAAGATCACATACAAGGGAAAACCCATCAGGTTAGTATCAGGTTTCTCAGCAGAAACCTTATGGGTCATAAGTGAGAAACATGACATATTTAATGCAATGAAATAGAAAGGCCTCAAACCAAGAATATTCTACCTGGCAAGATTATCATTTAAATTTGAAGGAGGGATTAAACAATTTCCAGATAAGCAAAAGTTGAGGGAATTTACATTCCACAAAACATTACTACAGTGCATTTTGGAGGGAGTGCTATAGACGGAAGTGTTATTAAGGTTAAATAGCTATCACCAGAGAAAATAAAACCACAGTAAAGGAAGTAGACCAATTAATTACTAAGAAAATGCAAATTACTAAGAAAATGATTACTAAGTAAATCAACTACCCACAAAATTAGTCAGGGAATACACAAAGAGTACAGAATATGACATCTAATATATAAAGAGTGGAGGAGGAAGAAAAAGAAGCGAGAATAAAAGAACCTTTGTTTTTGAAATAGCATAAGCAAATTCAGTTGGACTGTTAAATGGTAAAAAAGCTATCCTTAAACTTTGGTAACCTCAAATCTAAAGCCTGCAATGGCAATAAGTACATATCTATTGATAATCACCCTAAATGGAAATGAACTGAATGCACCAATCAAAAGACATACAGCTACAGAGTGGATTAAAAAAAGACCCACCTGTATGCTGCCTAAAAGAAGCTAATGTCAAACACAAAGACATACACAGACTAAAGTGAAGGGATTGAAAAAGATATTTCATGCAAATAATTGAAAAAAAGAGTTTCAGTACTTGTATCAGACAAAATAGAATTCAAAACAAAGAAAGTAACAAGAAACAAAGAAGGATATTACATAATGACCAAGGGGTCAGTCCAACAAAGGATATAGCCATTTTAAATATCTATGCACCCAACACAGGAGCACCTACATATATGAAATGAATACCAAAAAAATTAAAGGGGGAAATAGAATTCACTACAAAGGACAGATCAACCAGACAGAAAACAAGTAAGGAGACAAAGGCACTGAACAACATATTAGAACAGATAGACCTAACAAACATCTACAAAACACTCCACTCAAAAGCAGCAGGGTACATGTTATTCTCAAGTACAGATGGAACATTTTCCAGAATAGATTACTAGGCCACAAAAAGAGCCTCAATAAATTCAGAAGGATTGAAATTGTAGCAACCAGCTTCTGAGACCACAAATGTATGAAACTAGAAATAAATTATGCAAAGAAAACAAAAAAGCCCATGCCAGAGTCCAGCTCCAGCGGCGGGGTGTGAAGCCCAAAAGGATGAGATGGAGTCAGCACGTGGAGAGAAAGAACACGGAGTCAGATGGAGGTGGTCTCTCGACAAAGTGCAGATGACAGCTTTATTTATACCATTTTGCACAAGGATATGATTATTTTTTATTATTCTGATGATTCATTAGTATAGGCAGTTGGTTAATAAGCATAGGCAAGCTTTTTCCTTTTTTTTCCTTTTTAATCTATTCATGGTTGGTCAAGCGTTAGACAGGTGATTGTTTTTCTGTTCCTTGACCGAAACTTTTCCTAGCAACATGGACTCTATTGTGTTTTACGTTTCTATGCAATGCAGTTTCTAAGAAGTGCATGTGACCATAGGAGTGTGCAGTATGTAGCAGAGACTATGGAGTCTATCAGTGAAATACAGGTCACCTAGTGCCACAGTTAGCTAGGATTCTTTCCCTCAAAAATATTCTTAGAGGCTTTAATAAATTCATAATCAATCTAAAATCATAAACTCGTATCTTCACATTATACCCCTTCATAGGGCATAGTAGGCAGCAAACTAAATTTCTCCTTCTTACCTACATTTCTCTTTCTTCTGTGTGGATACCAAAATCTCCCTGACATATGCTACACAGGTTTCTATGACTCCACTACTGCAGGGACTAAACAAGTTCTTACATGGTGAACGATGCAAGGGCATTCATATCATAGAAACTGTTTCTGTTTTAACTACAAACCTTAAACTATAAACAATCACGTCAAATATAATGTATGATTATTCATTTGATTTTTATACTTTATATGTGAATCTAATAAAATGTTAATGTAGTAGGTAAATGCAAGATATAGATAGAAAGCATGATTTAGAACTGTAAGAAGGCAGGTGTAGATGATCAAGTTTGTGCCTACAGACCAGGTCTTAATCCAAGCTGAACAAGGGCAACAAAACATCCACAGGTGTAGAAGATTTCTCTCAAAACTGGGGGGGTGAGGTTCTAAGCCTCACCTCTGTTGGCCCCCTTTTTCTCACCTGATGGCCCCTCTATGACTGTGCCTGTCTTAGGTTGTTCCTCCCTTGAGGAATCTTACCCATCTCTGGCTAACCAGCCATCTTACGGGGCCATACAGGGAGAAGTAAAGCTGGTAAGTGAGAGAGAAGTAATATTCTTTGAAAAGGTTAGTTTTTCACTTCTTTGCAGATTTATGCTCCGTGGCTTCTATGCCCAGCACTTGTTTTAAGGTATCTTTACTTCCTGGAAAATTATGGTACTTGGTAATTTCACGTATGAGGCACAAATTCTAGTAAAGGGCCATAATTAGGAAAGAAGAAAAACAAATTATAAAAGTGGTAGAGGGAAGAAAACATGAGATGATTAATTAAGTGTCAACAGGGTTATTCTATTCAATATTTTTTCATGACTCTATTTCTATAAAACTTTCCATCACTAGTTTCACTAGCATTGTAAACAAGGGGGGCATTCTCAGTGGAAATGGGGTGGTCAATGTTTGACTAACTAACGGCAGGTTTCAGTACTTTATGCCAAGATCACCATTTGGCCCCTGTGTGTTCTATTCTTCAGGAGTACTGTCCTGAAAAGCTTCTGGGAAGTTTATGTTCTCATCTTTTCCGTGCTGCTTAGCAAAGGTTAGCTTAGTCTTTGGCAACAATGCAAGCAAAAAAAAAGCCAATAGTATAATGGAAAATAACAAAATCAAGATGGGTAATAGAGAGAGTCAGCTGCGAAGGCCCCTGCTTTGTGGGGGGTCTTCCTCCAGCCTGAGCTTTGCTACACAGCTTGAAGAGCATGGCTCCTGGCAAGCCCACAAACACATGGAGGCTTAACAACATGCTCCTATATAATCAATGGATCAATGACCAAATAAAAACAGGGATCAAACAAAATATGGAAACAAATGAAAACAACACCCCAAAATTTGTGGGACACAGAGAAGGCAGTTCTAAGAGGAAAGTATATTGCAGTACAGGCTTACCTCACAAAAAGAAGAACAGTCCCAAATGAACAGTCTAAACTCACAATTAATGAAACTATAAAAAGAAGAATAAATAAGGACCAAAGTCAGTAAAAAGAGGGTATTAATAAAGATCAGAGCAGAAATTAATAAAATTGAGAAGAATAAAACAATAGAAAGAATAAAACCAATGAAAGCAGGAGCTGATACTTCGAGAAAATAAATAAAATAGATAAACCCCAAGTCATACTTATGAAGAAAAAAAGAGAGTCTACACACATAAACAAAATCAGAAATGATATGGGACAAATTACAAAGGACACCACAAAAACACAAAGAATTATGAGAGAATACTGTAAAAAACTGGATGCTAACAAATTGGATAACCTAGAAGAAATGGACAACTTTCTAGAAAAATACAACCTTCCAAGACTGACCCAGGAAGAAACAGAAAATCTGAACAGAGCTTTGGACCAGATGGCTTCATTGCTGAATTTTATCAAATATTTAGGGAAGACCTAATACCCATCCTCCTTAAAGTTTTCATAAAACTAGGAGTGGAGGACATACTTCCAAATGCATTTTATGAGGCAGCATCACTCTAATACCAAAATGAGACAAAGACATCACCAAAAAAGAAAATTACAGACCAATATCCCTAATGAACATAGACGCAAAAATACTCTACAAAATATTAGCACACTGAATTAAAAAATACATCAAAAACATCATGCATCATGATCAAGTAGGATTTATTCCAGGGACGCAAGGATGGTAAGATATTTAAAAATCCATTATCATACACCACATTAACAAAAAGAAGGACAAAAATAGCATGATCATCTCCATAGATGCTGAAGGAGCATTTGACAAAATTCAACATCCATTCATGATAAAACTCAACAAAATGTGTATTGAGGGCAAATACCTCAACATAATAAGGGTCATATAGAACAAACCCACAGCCAACATCACACTTAACATTGAAAAGCTAAAACCTTTTCTTCTAAGATTGGGAACAAGACAAGGATGTCCACTCTCCCCACATTTATTCAACATAGTTCTGGAAGTCCTACCCATGGCAATCAGACAACACAGAGAAATAAAAGGAATCCAGATTGGGAAGGAAAAATTTAAACTGTCACTATTTGCAGATGACAAGATATTTTACATTAAAAAATACCTAAAGAATCTACCCCAAAACTACTAGAACTAATAACTGAATTCAGCAAGTTACAGGATACAAAAATAATACTCAGAAATCCGTGGCATTCCTATATACTAATGATGAACTTGCAGAAAGAGAATTCAGGAAAACAATTCCATTTACAATTGCATTAAAAAAATAAAATACCTAGGGATAAACCTAACCAAGGAAGTGAAAGACCTATACCCTGAAAAATACAAGACACTGAAGAGAGAAATTAAAGAAGAAACTAATAAATGGACATCTATCCCATGCTCATGGATAGGAAGAATTAATATTGTCAAAATGGCCATCCTGCCTAAAGCATTCTATAGATTCAATGTAATCCTTATCAAAATACCAACAGCATTCTTCAATTAACTAGAACAAATAGTTCTAAAATTCATATAGAACCACAAAAGTCCCTGAATAGCCAAAGCAATTCTGAGAAGGAATAAAGCTGGGAGGGGATTATGCTCCCCAACTTCAAGCTTTACTACAAAGCCACAGTAATGAAGACAATTTGGTACTGGCACAAGAACAAATCCATAGATCAATGGAAGAGAATACAGAGCCCAGATATAAACCCAAGCATATATGGTTAATTAATATACAATAAAAGAGCCATGGATATACAATGCAGAAATGACAGCATCTTCAACAGCTGGTGTTGGCAAAACTGGACAGCTACATGTAAAAAAATGAAACTGAATTATTGTCTAACTCCATACACAAAAGTAAACTTGAAATGGATCAAAGACCTGAATGTCAGTCATGAAACCATAAAACTCTTAGGAGAAAACATGGGCAAAAATCTCTTGAATATAAATATGAGCAACTTTTTCCTGAATGCATGTCCTCAGGCTAGGGAAACAAAAGCAAGTATGAATTAATGAGACTACATCAAACTAAAAAGCTTCTGAACAGCAAAGGACACCATCAGTAGAACAAAAAGGCATCCTACATTATGGGAGAATATATTCATAAACGTCATATCCAATAAGGAGTTAACATCCAAAATATATAAAGAATTGACATACCTCTACACTCAAAAAGCAAATAACCCTATTAAAAAATGGGTGGAGTATATGAAAATACACTTCTCCAAAGAATAAATTCAGATGGCCAACAGGCACATGAAAAGATGCCCCACATCGCTAATCATCAGGGAAATGCAAATTAAAACCACAATGACATATCCCCTCATACCAGTTAGGATGGCCACCATCCAAGACAAGAAGGAACAATTTGGCGAGGATGTGGAGAAAGGGGAACCCCCCTACACTGCTGGTGGGAATGTAAATCGGTTCAGACATCATAGAAAGCAATATGGAGGTTCCTGAACAAACTAAAAATAGAAATATCCTTTGACCCAGGAATTGCACTCATAGGAATTTACACAATGAAAACAAAATCCCAGATTCAAAAAGACATATGTACCCCTATGTTTATCACAGCACTATTTATTTTACAGTAGCCAAGATACGGAAGAAACCTAATAGTTCATCAGTAGATGAATGGATAAAGAAGAGGTAGTACATATACACATCGAATATTATTCAGCCATAAGAGAAAATGCAAATTCTACCATTTGCAACTACATGGATGGAACTAGCGGGTATTATGCTCAGTGAAATAAGCCAGGCAGAGAAAGACAAGTACCAAATGATCTCACTCAGCAGCAGACTCATAGACTCGAAGAAGGGACTAGTGGTTACCAAAGAGAAGAGGTAGTGTAGGGTGGGTGTGGAGGGAGGGAGAATGGGATTAATGGGCATTATGATTGGCACACATAATGTAAGAGGATCACAGGGAAGACAGTAGTAGGTCATGGGGATGCACAGAGAAGACAAGTAGCCACTCTATAGCATCTTACTATGCTGATGGACAGTGACTGCAATGGGGTGTGAGGGGTGGGACTTGACAATATGGGTGAATGTAATAAACACACTGCTCATGTGAAACCTTCATAAGATTGTATATCAATGTAACCTTAATTACAAAAAAAGAGCACAGCTGGATTTTACTCAATTAAGTATCTAATCTATTGAGTTAGGCAAGAAATTGTCTACAAAATAAAAGGAGAAATACATTATAGAAAAATCAAATTATCAAATCTGGAAAAAAATTATAAACTTATAAATATGCCCAAAATGTAGATAGGGTATATGAATTAATATCATCAGGAAAAAACACTAATAAAAATATTCACAAGCATGTGATTTAGGCATGTCAAACAGATTATAACTACATACATGAAAGTGATTTTAAACAAATGATTAACTTATAACTGTAAGCTAAATACAGTGAGCTCTAAGGAATTAATGAAGTTGAGAAAATATAAATTATCAAAATTAATCTGAGAAAATGAATACATTAATTGCCCTAGAAGAAATTTAAAAATGTTTGAATCTACATATAATTATAATCAGAAATTATATCAATTTCAGATGTTTTCATGGGGTGATTTATGACAGAATTTTAAGGAACATAATCTATATATCATCTAAGTCATACTCCATAGGCTAGTTAAGAGCTAGTTAATTAATTTTAAGATGCATTCATGGCCTTGGTATAACAAAAATCTGATCAGAAGAAGAAAAAAATAAGGGAATGACAAATAACATTTATACCTATACATTTATTGAGCATGTTGGCTTCTATGCTAAATACTTTATTTACATTATACCACTTAACACCCTTATCCATCTGATAGAGTAGATTATTTTATGATCTCCACATTACACAAAAAATATTAAGGCATAGTCTCTTTGCACAAGTTGCCTAAGGTCCCAAGTCTGAACTAAGAGTCCAATGGGATACTGATTCAGATTTTTCTGACTCTGAAGCTTAATCTATGAACCTTTGTAGTCTACTAACTCAATGTATCATTAATATAATATAAAAATATCAAATCAGATAGAGTATCAAAAAGTGTTAAAATCACCAAATGAGCTATTTTCTAAATACTCAAGAATAATCCAACATTCAGATAGCCATTTATATAAATCTCCACATCAATAGTTTAAAAAGGATAAAAATATTAACTTGTCTTAACCTAGGCTAAGAAGGTCATTGGAAATATTTGGAGTGCTTTTCTAATTTATACAAATGCGACTATTCTATAAAACTATGAATAGTCAAATTTATGTTCTACTTAACAAATTTTTTTTAACCATTGGTTTTCCAGCACTTTGGCACAATGCCTTATTATTTTTTGTATCAGACAACATTATCTACTATAAAAAGTATAGTTACAATTCCTATTAAATTTTATAATCTTTATATTCCCATATTTATTGCTTAATATCTAACTAATCCATCAATATAAAGGAAAGGAGTGATAATATGTGGAAGATGAACAGTATTATCATTATTTACACATGATACAATTCTTATCATGGCAAACCAAACTAAATCAATGAACAATTATTAGACCAGAGGGCTAGATGGGGATTAGTCAGTAGGGTCTTTGGGCCATTGAAAGACTTGTAGTTTTTCTCTGAGAGACATGAGAAGTCATTGCATGGCTTTAAGCAAAAGTGGTGATGCTATCTCACTTTGTTTCCAAAGGATCGCTGGTATTTGTTGTACCAGCTACACAGAAACCAGAGCATGATTAGAGAGATCCATAGGAGGCTATTAAAATAATTCAGGCAAGATTCTATGATGGTTTGGACCAGATGTAAGTGGTGAAGGTAAATAAAACATTTTGGATGTGTTTTGAAGAGCTAACAGTGTTCCTACCATGCTTATGCTCAAAACCTGAATTGGCTTCTTGTCATACCATGGTCTGCAAAGTTCTACAAGGTTGGCCCCTGCCTACTTCTCTCACCTAATTTTTGTTACTTTCTTCATGAATGTCCTAATGTTTGTCAAATCCATTCACAAATGTCATGTCCTCAAGGAAGTCTTCTCAGAATACCCTGTCTTAACTATTCCACTATCATTTAACTATCTCTGTGACCTGATTTTCTTATCTTCATAGCACTTATTAATATCCATCACTATTTTTGTATTCATTGTCTCTCTCCCCTTTTAAAACATAAGGATAAAAGAAAATATATTTTGAAATAGATATAGAACAATTCATACCAGTCTGACATGAAAATTTCTATTACTCTGCAGATCTCAATTATGTTACATTGCTGAAAAAAAATCTAAAATCTTAGAAGTACTAACTGAATTCTACATTCATTTACAATTTGTGTTCCATATCTTCTTCACTGTGCTGTTTTCCACTGATTAGATAATCACATTTTAATCAAAAGTGTAGGGAAGATTACCAGCCTGCATGTTGTATATTCCCTCACATTTTTGATATCACTATATTTTTAAAAAATGATTTTCTATAAAAAACAAGGGTATGTAAATCATACAATTGTTTCACTACACTAGTGATCTAATTCTGTAAATGTATTCTGAGCACTGATCATATTCCTGCATTCCAACATTAATTTAAAACATTCACTGAAACCCTAATGTGCACAGATGTTGGAGCTAAATTAGACATCAGCTCTGCCCTCAAAAACCTTATAGTCTGATAGAGGAGAGCATATTGCTATCCATTTCAAGAGAATTGACATCTTACTGACATTGAGCCTTTTAATCCATAAACACAATATTTCACTTATTTGGTATTCTTTAATTTCTTTAATCAGTGCTTTAGCATACAGGTTTTACACAAATATTTTAACTTTATATCTGTTTCATGTTTTTTATGTTATTTTAAATTTAAGGTACTTATTGCAATGCTACTTGAATTTCCCATTTTTGTTGTTTGCATATCACAATGCAATTGATTTTTATATATTACCATTGTATTCTGCAACCTTTCTTAACCCAGTTATTAATTACATTTTTTTTTAGATTCTCTGGAATTTTCTAGGTGGGCAATCATCAGTCTAAAGATTGAAACACTTTTATTTCTTCCTTTTCAATATATATGAATTTCATTTATTTATTTAATTTTGTCTATTGCACTCTTTGGATTCCCAGTACGGTATTATATAGGAGTGATAAGAAAATATATCCTTGACTTGTTCCATATCTTCCAAAAAAAGCAGTCTTTTAACCTTAAAATAGCAATAGTTGTTTTGTAAATGCCCTTTATGTAGTTAAGAACTTTCTCTTCTATACTGTGAATATGGTGATTTATCATGACTGGCTTTTGAAAGTTGAACCAGCCTTGGATTTCCAGGATAAACTCCACTTAATATAATGCATTATCCTTTTTACGTTTGATTGGTTTCCATTTGCAAATAGTTTGTTAAGAGTTTATGTATATATGTTTTTAGGAATTATTTGTCTGTAATTTTGATTTCTTATCTTTTCCCACTCAAAGTGATGCTGGCCTCATAAGTAGAAAGTATTTAGTTCTTTTCTATATTCTTCTAGAGACTGTATTAAAACTGGTATTATTTCTTATTATGTTGGTAGAAACCACCAGTGAAGCCATACTTTCCTGAAGTTTGGTTTGTTGGAAGGCTTTTAAGTACAAATTCAATTCCACAAACAACATATAAAACACTTCAGGCTATGCCTTTATTCTAAAGTAAGTTTTGATTGTTTTCAACTTTTAAGAATTTTATCTACTCTCTTGAAGTTGTTGAATTTATAAGTTTAAAGTTGTTCATAATCTTCTCTTAATATCTTTTTGTTGTCTATTAGGCTATTCTACTTAAATTTCAGATATTGGTAATTTTGACACCTCTTCTCTCCTCTCTCTCAGGTTAGTCATTGCTGGCTAGAAGTTTATCAATTTAACAGATATTTTTTTAAAAGCCAGCTTTTGAGTGATTGGTATTCTCTTGAATTTTTATTTTTTATTTTATTGATATATAATCATATCTTGATTGTTT
Organism: Manis pentadactyla; assembly: GCF_030020395.1. NCBI lineage: Eukaryota > Metazoa > Chordata > Mammalia > Pholidota > Manidae > Manis > Manis pentadactyla. Next base: position 16,554,027 of record NC_080026.1, read on the forward strand.
CTTCTTTCTGATTGCTGTTTAATATTGTTTTCCTTTCTTAAGGAAGAATCTCAGATCAATGATTCAAAATCCCCCCTTTATAATTCAAAGTAGGATTTTTATTCATATATTTATTTAATTTTATGTTTTACATGATTTAAAATAATAATTACATTTTACATGTACATAATTATAGTCATAAACTGTAATTAATTTTCCTTCTAATCCTGCTTTAACTACCTCCCTTAAATTTAGAAATGCTATGTTTTAACCTTTATTCAATTCAAAATATTTCTCCTTTCCCTTGTGACTTTTCTCTGATTCAAGTTTTTGGATTTTTTTACTAAAGAAACATGTTTCATTTTCAAATATTTTAGGGTTTTCCCCATATCTTTTTGTTAATGATTTCTAGTTTAATTCACTTTTTATCTAAAAATACATTATATATGATTTCAATTCATATTAATTTCTTTGAAGTTTATTTTTTAGCCTGACACATAGCCATCTTGGTATATGTTTCATATGTTTCTGAAAAGAATATGTATTCTGCTGGTCCTCTATGACCACCAGTAGGCCAGTTTCATTTACACTGTTTCTTGGGTCTTTTATATGCTTACTGATTTTTTTGTTGATTATTGAGACAGAAATGATGATACCTTTGATCATAATTTGGGGATTCTTTGTTGATTTCTCCTTTGACTTGTATCAGTTTGTGCCGTATGTATTTTGATGTTTTGTCAGGCAGTACCTTCATGTTTAGTGTTGCTATGCTTTCTTGGTTAATTGACATCATCATATAATGTTCCTCTATATCCCAAATAATAGTCACTCTAAGCTCTTTTTTATTAATGTTTACTGTGGAGTAAATGGCAGAATTTCCAGAAACTCCCTCCTGGCTTTAGTCCATTTACATGTCAATGAGTTTTTATCTCTGCAGCCTCAGGTCAATCCGGGGCAAGAGGTGGAGAGAAAACAGCCATTTTCTCCTCCCCTCCATTTCTGGTATGTAATTGGACTGGTATCTGCCAGTCACCAAGGACCCGCCCACGGAGTTCCTCCTGGATGGTGGGAACTAGAGTGTGCACGCCGACCAGAGGGAATGGCTGGTGCCCTGCCTTGCTAGTCTATTTGAGCAAGTTGTGGGCAATAAAACTTGTTTCCCCCAACCCTCCCTTCCCTTGCCTTACTTCAGTTTCACTGGATTCTGGGAGGGGGAACCCCCTTATTCCCAGAGCTACATGTACATATTTTTTTCATCCTTTTATTTGCAACCAATCTGTACGTCAGTATTTAAAGTGTACTTCCTGAACACAGCATGTAATTTTATCTTGCTCTCTCCCTTATCTAACCATTTAACCGTCTCTTTCTTTTAATCAGTTTGGACTACTTCCATCTACTAAAATTATGATTAAGGTTGGATTTAAATATATCATTCTCTTTTTAGACTTACCTCTAATATACTTGGGTTTTTTTATGATTCCATTTCATCCCTATTTACAATTCAGCTATTTAAAATACTTTTATAAACCTATAGTTTAAAATACACATTTTAAATTAATCACAATCACCTTCAAATAATTTATTGCTTCATATGTGGGCTATCAATCTATAAACATATACTCCCAAATCCTCTTTTCCATCTGTTCTTTATTTTTGTCATGCATTTTACTCTATGCAATACATTGATAATATATTTACTATAGACCATCTCTTATTTTAGATAAATTAGAAATAAGGAATAATATATTTTTGATTTTCATTTTCCCAATTTTCAAGGAATCTTCATTTCTTTGTGTGAATCCAGGTTTCTGTCTCGCATTGCAGTCCTTCTGCCTACAAACTTCCTTAAACAGTTATTGTGATCCAGTTTCTCTGTATGTTGTTATTCCTCCATTTTTGAAAAATATTTTTATTGTATTTAGAATTGCAGATTGTCAGATATTTTTTCTTTTTTTCCTTTCAGCACTTTAAATGTGTCACTCCATTCTTCGGTCTTGCTCAGTTGCTGATGAGAAATCTGTTGTAATTTCTATCTTTGATTCATGTGTATGTAACTAATCTTTTCTCTGAGTCTAATTCAACACTAACCTTTCTAACACAGGTTTCAGCAGTTCTCATAAAGTGAGCCTGGATATTCATGTTGGAGATCATTTATCCTCTTTGGACTTTTGGTATTTTCAGATATATAGTTCAATACCTTTCATTAATTTAGGGACATTCTCAACCACTATTTCTCTAAGTACTTTTTCTTTCTTCCTTCTTGAATTACAGCTTGTGTGTGTGTGTGTGTACGAAAGGGGTTCAGAACATGCCACCAGAATTTGGCATGAGGATTATTTTGAGCTGAAGGCAATGAAGACCCAGAAGATTCAGGAAAACTCTTTACTGCCCTCTTAACTTTCTAAATATAAATGTCCCCATTTGTAGAGGAAATCTGCAATTATAAGGAAATTTACATTATAAAAGGGGCTTATACCACGGAGAAAGCTACTGCCAAAGAAAACTTCTTAACCAAGAAATTTATCTGCATTACAGGGTAACCTTTGTTTAACAAACATTTCCTTCCCTATCCTTCCCAGGGAATTTAATAACCCAACCCCTTTTTTTGGGTGGGAGTATATTTTTTTTCTAGAAAGCTCTGTTTTAATTATTAAATCTTGTAGCACAAACCTGTAAACAAAAAGTTGGCAATAAACAATGTGATGCCTTTCCTTCTAGGGGAGGAGTGTAGAGCAGTGCTAATAAATGTCAAACTGTAAGCCACAGACTGAAGTTTAGTCAAAAGACAGAACATACACAGCAAAGCCATAAAAACTGGACAGTCACATTGGAAAATACTTTACTCTGTTTATGTAATTGTTAAATATTCCTAAACAGTTCGGTTTTCTACAACAACAATGTGTGTTACAGGCTGCTCTTGACAGTCCCACTGACAAGCTCAGTGCAATATGGGCAGCTATGGGATCAATGAATCCGATTATGAGGCAAAGACCAGCTTGCTATAGTTTCCCTTTTTTATTCCATACATACTGTATACACAACTGGAGAAGGACAATAGCTACTCCGTTATTATTTTGTTGTTTAACAAAAAAGTTCGTATCTTTTTCCTTAGCTCAGGATGGTATATAAGTCTGAATGGTGTGGGTGACTTTGAAATGCATATTTTTGTGGGACTCCTAGGTTTTTATCCCTCCCTTTAATCTGTCTTATGTCATTTAACTCAGATCTGCCACAAAACCTGTAAAGGTAGAAATGGAGAAGGGAAACATTTTTCCTCCATTACAGTGTGTTAGTATGTTTGACATTGTTTCAGAGCTCTTCAATATTGTTCTCATTCTCTTTTATTTTCCCCCATGTTTCAGTTTATATAATTTTCATTGATCTATCTTCAGTGATGCTTTTCTTGACTGTTTTGATCTACTGATGAGTCTGTGAAAGGCATTCTTGCTCTCTGTGATTCTATTTTTTTATTTCCTTCATTCCTTGTAATATCCATCTCTAGTGAATTCTCTATTAATGCATGTTATCCACCTTTTCCACTAAAACTTTTAACATACTAACCATACATGTGGTTGTTCTCTCTTGATCATCTTAAAATTGGTTTCTTTCCATTTTTTATTCACTGCCATACCTAATGTATAGAAACACAATGTATAAAACCTGATCTAAACAGTATATATGCCCAGAACTGGGGACTCTTCTCTTGTGGGGGAATTTAGTCAGTCTATTCAGCAGCTGAGTGGGTTTGGTTTTGTTGTTTCTATGGTTACCTTGAATGCACCACCACTTTCCTCTGGCTTAATAATAGGCTCAGAGGAGTGACTGTTTGCTGGATGATTATGCTGCTCCATCCTCAGCAGGAGTGCTGAGACCTACCTTCTGTACTTTCATCTCAGAGAGGGTTTCTCTACACGTCCTTGCCCCAGTTCCCTCAGGAACCTATATGACTTATTATTCAGGGTTACCAAACTTAGTGCTTGGGAGAAAACAGGGGTTTTCTGCTGACCTGCTTATCAGTCTTAGGTAGGCCAGTGGTAGAAGACCTCTAATAGTCCATGGTCAGGACAATTTCTTTCTGTTTGCCCAAGAAAGAGGTGACTGGTGAAGACTAGTCACCAGAGGTCTTCAACTCAGCCCAGGGGTTGATCAGGTTTTTTGCTACTTCCTTACCAATGTAATGGCTTTGCTCCCTAGAGGAGAAAGGACTGGGGAGGACTTCGTGCTTTTTCCTGCAGTGTTAACTCCTTTACAACAGGCCTGACTGAGGTAGTGTTCTTTTAAAGACAGTTTTCTCAAGCCTCCTACCCTACCCTAATCTTTCCCTTATATACTTGGAAAGGTCTACAGCCAGTGGGCAAGAACTCTGCTTTTGCCTGCAGTTCCCAGGGATTCTATTTCTATAATCTCATACTTGTTCACACTGAGCCTTTATCTACGCATTAGAAATTTTAGGTGAATTCTTTTTACTATTGAAATGAAGCCTCATCTGAGTTTTGCTGCTACAGGACAGCTGATGTTCATGCCCAGTCTCTCCATGGAGATGTTGCAATGTGGTTTCCTTGATACTTCAATTCTCTAATAGGCACAACGAAAGTGATTTTGTAGATTAAATGGCTATTTCTTTTCTCTAACCTGGGTAGAAATAGGTGCTACTTTTGCTGTTTGAAATTTCTTATTTCTTAGCCTATTCGCTTATTTATCCTTTATTGTTTTCTTCATCTTGTTTTTTCTCCTAGTTTCAGTTTCTCTCTGTCTGAGGTTTACCTTAGGATTTTTATTTTTAATTAGCTTTATGTAACTAATAAAGTCTTTCCATATTTATTTGTACGACATTGTCAGTTGACAGTTTACCTAGGTATAGAGGTCTAAATTGAGAGCTATTTTCATTGAGAATTTTAATGATACCACTACACTGAACCGTGGCATTTGTTGCTTCAAGGAGACATACATCACCATCCAAATTATTATTTACACTTCTGTTATTTATCTTTTCTTCCTGACTGTTTATAGAATTGTTTTTCTTTGTCTTTGAAATTAAAAATTCTGTTACCATGCCTGTAGGTTTTTGTTTTGTGGTTAAGTTGTCCATCTCAGAGCTCACTGAGTTTCTCAACCTGAAGATGCATCTTTTTTGCTTGCTTGTTATGTATTTTGGAAAATCTTTTTTGCTTGTTTGTTTATATTTTGGAAAATCCCCTACCATTGTTTCTTTCAATGAATCCAAGTTTTCATTACTCTTCCTATAACATTTAAGAGATTATATAGTAGATTCTCTCTTTCTGTTTTTTATGCTCTTAATTTCTTATATTTTCTATCATTTTTATCTGAATTCTGTTTAATTTCCTCAAATTCACTTATTTTCTCCCAATTTGTGTCTGTTTTAATCCATTAGTTGGTCATTTTAATCCATACATTGGACTTTTTGCTTCAGTGAGTATACTATAGTACTGTAGTATTTCTTTTGTTCTAAGATGCTTACTTGTATATTTAACATCTCTGAAGTTATGATATATTTTATGCCTAAAAATATTAACATTTTTAACAACAGAGACAATGATCACTTAATAACATATACACCATGGTAACAATTTTAATATGTCTTAGGTATAAAATCATTGCCTCCACATGTACAATTAAAAAAATTGGTCTCAAAACATGCAGTATGTCCTTTACGTACAAAAAAAAACTTCATATACATTTGTGATTTAAATATTCATTGCCATTGCCAGTAGATATGCTGAATAACTGACCATGACTCATACCCACCTTGTTTTTCTGAGTTACATATGATACCTTCAAATGGTAATTTGAGAGACCAAATAGGTCATATTTTACTTTTGTTCACATACCCAGATTTTCAATATAAGCTATAATAAAACAATGATATAATTTTCTATCAATTATTAATCAGCCAATATTTTTTGAGAAGTTACTATGGACATAGAACTACATACAAATGATAATAGTTAATAATATAGCGTTTGATTCAGACAGAACTGTCTTTAAATTTAGGCTCTACATTTAACAGCTGTACAACAAGGAAGTAAGTCACTAAATCTCTCTGTATCAGAAAATGCCACCTAACTAAGTTCTATCCTTCCAGTCTTGATGATGCATCCTAATATATTGAGTTTAGCACATTGCTACTGAGATTAAAGTCTGTATTACTTAGCTTGCATCTAGTTAGTTATACAGGAACTGTGGCTAGGTTCTGGCTTATAAGATTTAAGGAGAAAAGTTGCATGGATCTTATTGGAAGATTTCTTAAGAAGGTGTAGCAAATCCCTTTTTCCTTCCTCACTCTTCCTACTGGTTGGAATATAAATGTAATAGGTGGAGCTCTACCTGTTATCTTTGATGGCTGGCGATCTGCTGAATAAGGAAGAGCAAAAAGGAAGAACTGACTTTCTGATTACACTTTGGAGGCATCATGGCAGCTTTGGTCTTCTTTTATATGAGAAATTTATATAAAATTTTGTTAGGACACTGATAATATGGGTTTCTTTTTCTGTTCTGAGCTGATGAGCTAATTTTAGCTGAGTCATCTTTAAAGCTTTCATCTTATGATTAACATTTGAATAATTATAGTAACTATTTCATTATGTTGTTTGTTGTAAAGAATAAATAAGGTAATATATAAAATTTCCAAGCCAGTTGCTAAATATAGAAATTACTTTAAAAACATTAACTACTTTTACACATTTGTAAAATAATTAGTAAGGTGTTTTATTCCTTTGAGAACCTCACAAAACATGAAGTGCATTTTTTTTATTTTTATCTTCTATAATTAATGCATCCAAAAATAGTGTGATCTGCAAATAATTTGAACATAAAGAATTTATCACATTAGCTAAGAAAGATATGCAAATATTTTCCAAACATTTGATTAAATGTGTTATTTTGTTCAAAAATTTAATTTCTGATATATGATGCATAGGTCATCTATGATTATAGTAGAAATCGATCATTCCATGTATAAATGAAGTCTACCCAGATATTTGCAAAAGTAACTAAGAGAAATATATCTGACTTTTTTAAAAGTGTGTGTAGTGATATTTAGGCAAATATTTGTAATATTCATGTCTGAAATTTTAGAAGAAAGTGTGGCTCTTTAATGTCTCAAAATTTTTCCACTTATGTATGTTGTAACCACTTTTTAAAATAGTATTCCTGAGAGATCAACCACTTTTTAGGTTGAGTGAAAAAGGTATAAATGTGAGGGATTTTGGTTTAGTCTACTTGAAGACAGTCATTGAAATTTCACATCTATACCAGTTGTTTGGAGTTTACATGGATCTGAGTTTATTGGCAACCCTGGAATTATGTTACCTGAGAGATCGCATATTCTCCTTGGGCCAGCAGGGTATATCTAGATGTCAAGCATCAATTGCGTTGTTGTGTTTGACTAAGTGTCCCCATGTATTGAAAAGCAGCATAAGGACAATGGAGAATCCCTTTTCCTTCCAATCCATATAACACATAAGGTGTCTTCTGAATTAGTCTGAATTTCGGAGGGTGCTGAATCTAAACGCTTTAGGAGTAGACCTGATTTTGTTGAGGAGGAGAGGACTTGTTTTGTCATGGAGGCTGTTTTATTACAGTGCTTGCATATGAATGGAGCAATTCTGCAATCCCTCTGCTAAGTACTATTCCTTACTTTATTGAAAGACAAACTAGTAACATAAAACCTATATAATTTGCAGGCTTTTAAGTTAAGGCCTCGGGCAAACCATTCTTTCTTTTGTCTTGTCCCCATACTTGCAGGGCAATCCCAATTTTATATTGCTGCTCAGTGAGAGTGCATTTTTTACTCTGGCAGCCCAAAATAAGACTGCCAAATATGTTTTATTTTTTCTGTAACTTAGATTTGAACTTCAACCTATTTTTTCTTTATTGTGTTATTAACAAGTGAGGTGTATATATAATAATTAAGATGTATGATTTGGTCAATAAAAGACGTTATTAAAACAAAATGGAACAGAAAGTAAGATTGAAAATAATGTTTGACTACCTTGGAAAGTGAAAGTGAAAGTGTTAATTATTCTACGATGGAACAGCCCTTACCTTAGTACCGAAGTAGAGACAGATACCATATTTATCTTAAACTACCCCAGAGCAAAGAACCTATGAGTAAGACAGCTACCTTCGGAACCATATTTATTATGTAAATAGCTCAGAAAAGGATACTGCCAGTTACATCTTTAAAATACAAAAATGCATGCATTTCACTATTTTGTAAATGCCAGAGAGATGCAGCATCCGTTAGAGTTAACGGTGCGGCACTTTTGTGTTCAGTAGCATGAATCATTAATCATGAGACAGGCCATATTCTTGTACTGCTTCTGCTTTCATTACTTGGCCTAATTAAACAGTTCTCTGAACTGGAATCTCAGATTCCTCTGTTACAGATTATCATTAATTACGGTGAAAGTGCTCAGAGATGTTGGACTCAATTATATTCTCCTCAACTCTGGCACCGTGTGATTCATTGCGCAGCCTGCTCTGCAGATGTACTCTTTTCTTATCTCGCACTCCCACTTTTGTAAATTGGGCTCTGGCAGCCAACAAACTAAGAGTTATGTGCTGCGTTTTCATTAAAAACATGTTGGAGGAGCACAGACCAATTAAGGATTCTGTATTTTATAAGGAGTGATGAGATGAACAGTGGATTCTGGGAGAATTAGCTCAGTGAGGAAGCAATCTCAATCCCATTGTATTGCTAAATTTGATAACTATTTTCTGTTTGGGGTTCAATTGGTTACGTCTCTGGATTGAAACTTTTTTTGGGGGGGATTTTAAAATATTTCAATTTATTGCTTGTCAACAAGAAACTCAAAATTTTGTTTGGTACTTGTGTGAGTGACTGGAAAACATTCCCAGTGACATATGCCAACCACATTATACCTCGAAAGATACTAATTTCATCAATTTTGACAGTCATTTACCAGGCTATGTAATGAAATTTGTTTTATGACACTAAGTCTAGGCAGACTGGACTAATATATGACATAGACAAAAGCCAGAATGTCAGGATTTGCAGGTTTTTGGTAGTATTTGAGGTATGTGTTTTGGGGGAAGAGAAGTGTATGATTTGACATATGGCACATGTAAATCAAATATCCCAAAGTAGTTCTAATTGCATTTAGAATTTATTTGTTTGAGGATTCTCTTTTCCCCCCTCCTTCTTTTATTTCTTCCATTCTTTCCTTTAGGAGAAGAAAAAGATTTTCCTTTTGCTTTTAATATTATAGAAATTGTGAGCATTTCAAAAATTTATTTTCACGATTAAAATAAAACAAGGCATATAACATTATTTCTCCAATTTTCTATTGGCTACAAAAAAACACAAAAAAGCCAAAAGTTTAAAGTGAATGGCATTTAAACATTTCATGGAAAGGCATTGTGGTTATCTCATTTAAATGTGAAAACTACAAAAAGCATTTTTATTTGTAGATTGCCATTAGGAAGTTGGATGGGCTTTGTTACCTTATGGATTATAATTTGGAGATTTTTATAGAAACTAAACTGCAATGATAAAGTGCATAAACATATTTTGGAAGAATATAAGACTATCCAGTTTTCCCTTCCTACATGAACTTTAAATTTTGATAGAAATGACCAGATTTTAGAAGAACTGTTCTTAATAATGAAATCCATTGTCATTCAATTTACATCTGTCATCTTTTTAAAAAATAGCAAGTTATCAAGGTTTCTCTGAAATATTTATTTAATAAAAGAATGAGAATTGAGACTAATTTGTATAAGGTGGAAAGTTTGTATTACTATTGATACAAAGAGGTAATTGTATAGTTCAAGAAGAAGTTGCCTTTTTTTTCCAAACTCACAATTTCACAATATCATCCACACGAAAACAAAAAGCTTTCAGAGCTGTACTTACAAACCAATCATTTATTTAAACACAGCAAATGGATGAAAGGCAAAGCTTCCTACTTGGTAAATACCTTATTCTTATAAATATGTGAGAAAAATATAAACATGACTTGTTCCAAGTAAATATAAGGTTAAGGGTTCTCTCTTCCTCTGTCTGATTCTATTGGAAAAGTATGGTACCAAATCCAGTAGTTAAAACTAGTGTGTCTGTCTCCCTTTGTTTCTCATTTGAGAGGCTAGCAAAATAACACACAAGTAAATCTTACCACAAAGCTATTCTCAGGGGTAAAATATGGACAGGATTGTGCTGGCTCAAGTTAACTCAGCTAGTCACATGTCCCATCATTGCCACAAGTTTTCTATTTTTACAAATATCACCTTCTTTAATTTGACATTACAATTTTTCCTCATCCTCATCTTAAGACCACTTTCCTACATTTTAAGATAAGTACTGGATATATTCACCCACAAGAACAGCTACATAAATAAAGGTATATCCCCCCTCCCTTTTTCTATTTCCTAAAAGTTTCTATTTGGTTTTTTTCCTAAATGAAATTTATTTTTTATGTATTTCCACTGAGTATATGTCCAATGTTGCTGAATGCAGGTCAGAAAGAGAATAGTATTAAAACAATGTGGAGGAATAAAAGTTCTAGATGTAAGCCTTTTGGCTTAACAGTTTGTTTTCATATCCTGCAGTAGTTTCAGGTTTTAATATATATGAAAATCAGTGGTCCTGTATCTATGCATATGTGTCATCTATAATATAATTTTGACAGATGGGAGCTGGATAAATCTAGTCCCTGACTATAGAAAACCTTGGCTTGACTTGCACTCTACCAAAACTTGTTTAAAAAGGCATTCACATGTATTTATTTTTTAAATAAAGATTCATTTTTTTGGCCTGCCCTTACATTTCTCATTGAGATGCTGGCATCCCCATCTTTGACGGTCTCACATACACATTTTACCTGAGCTGTTATGATTTTTTTACAGGATTATTCTATGCATAATGCTGATGACTATACTATTCGACATCTCCTCCTTATTAAAAATAAATATGTTACCTTGCCCCTGTTTGCACCATCTAAAATTCTGACAACAATATCTTACTTGAAAAAAATACAAACCTAGAAACCAGGAAGCAGTTTCTCCCACTAGCAGCTCCAGACAGACTGCTCATTGAAAATGTAATACACTGCTGCTGTGTCACAGGTCAGCTGGCAAATGGCAATCTGAATTTTAAAAGGAATATGAATAAAATTCTGTTTTATTTTGAAAATGAACTTTCTGCCCTCCATCATGAATCCAATATATGTCTTAATCTTCTATGCTCTTGAAGCCTGCGGCTCCTGGCTGAGTCCTTTGACTTCTGAACCTAATAAGGAAATAGGTTGTTTTCTCATCCTCGTCTCATTTTTAGAAGGGCTGAAACAAACAGTCCCCTATTTCAAATGTAATTGACAAAGCATAAAAACATGTATGTTATATAATTTTAGGTTTACAACCAGGCTCAGTACTGGGATGTTTTATTTTTAAATTTGATTAAGATGTTATACCTTTGGAAATGCGCTGTCAAGATTCAAAATCAAAATTTTCAAGTGTACGATTACATGTTTACCTTAGAACTGTACATGTGAAACTGATAAAGGATAGAATAGATAATGGTACACTTCAATTGAGAACATTTTCGTTTAACCTGGACATTATCTGCAGCCATACAGAGAGATGTATAGACAGAATTTTAAAAATATATTTATGGCTGTTGCTATTTAAAAATCAACTGTGTGTATGCTATGTCTGTATCTACGTTTGCTTTTTTCCTAAATAGTAGCTCATCATTATGCTCATATCTTTCTAAATTGAATGTTTTCACACTCATTTAAATTCATGACTTCTAATTAGAGAATAAAATGCTCTTCTTTTCAGAAAAATAATATTTTGATTTTTGAGTGTTTGCTCTCTTTTATTGAAAAATCCTAAGAATGATATATTGCTAGGCTTTAATTACTCATGCTCCTTTTTTTAATAAAATAATTATGGGGACAAATTTTTTAAAATATAAATGATAGAATGTGAAAACACTTAAAATAAGTGCAGTTAGGCATGCTATGCTGCTATCGTATCTCATAATCATATTTGTGTAGCATCATCACAATCTAACTGATCATTCTAAGGAAATAAATGACATTTCAGTGTGTGTGAGCAGGTTGTGTGTGTGAGAAATAGACAGTCATGCATGTATACTTGTGCAGAGAGTTATTTTAATAGTTGGACATTTTTAAACCTAAAACTTGTTTAGTAGTGTTTTTCAGAACAAAGCTGTATTTTAAATTTCTTTGGGTAGTGTCTGACCATTCTAACCTTATATAAATTAATCTATTTTAGTGATATCCTAATTATTAAATGTTACAAATAGAGAAAACTTTTTAAACATTAAATAGTTACCTATAGTGCTGCTCCCTTTCTTGATAGTCCATACAATATAAAGTGAACTAAAGAAAACATGTGCGAAAATAGACCAGATATTATGACTTCTAGTTCAGCAAATAATTATTGGATATACAATATGGTCCAAGTTTTAAATTAATAACTAATCATGCATAGATGAATAAGATATGATCTTATTCAAGAAAAAGGAGCCCAGAGGAAGCATTTTGGGAAAAGTGATGCCAAGGAATATTCTTAAAGGATGATGTGAAATATGGTAGATGAAAGGAAGCTTAGATTATCTTCCCAGAGAGTGAGTTTAGTTTATTCAGGTATGAAATTTATAAATATGTAAGCAAGGGAAGGGATTTATATGTATATTTAGTAACTGAAAATACGGACTATAGAGACCAAATTGTGGGCAACTTTTTACCATCTATTTTACTGCTTCCTCATTACATATCAGCCATGTAGAGTGGAAGAAATTAGGTCCAGGTCCAGAGGTATATGTTGTTTAAACTAAGCCAGTTAAGATAGCTGCATTTCACTCTCTATTATGTCAAGAAGTTAGATTTACATAAAACATCTTATAATGATGCATAGACATCTTATCTTGTTTCTGGTATGAGTATATGACCTGTTTGACCCAATTATATCAATAGAATAGCGATGTTATTTTATTGCTAAGGGGATGATAAACTCTATCTTCTACTAACACGAAGGGAGCAAGGATGCTAGAACACTAGATATCATGTCCACAATCTAAACAGGAAGAAAGACAAAGAGCGAAAGAGCACATTTGACAGAGGAGTTAGCCTCCAATAAAGAACCTTCCCAGGACCCAATCCAAGTGATTTGTCTTTATATCTCATCGGCGAGAACTGTTCCAAAGTCTCCTTCCAGCTCCAAAGTAGAGAGGAAATGTACTTTTAGTTGGCACACATCGTCTCTGAAATAAATTGGCATTCTTTTAGTAAAGAGGAACAGAAGAATGAGTATTCTGTAAGATACTAACAGTTTCTAATATACAGTTCCTGACCTCAAAATGTTCATAGTGTACTATGGGAAATAGACATATAAAAAAATGGAAGCTAATTTTAAATTCCACTTAAATATAAATGTACCAACAAGGTGTTGCTAAGGAAAGAATTATCCTTGCATGGTGGGCTTTTACTTGTAAGAAATAAATAGATTACATTTTGCTGTATAGAAATTCAAGGCAGTTTCTAGCTTCAGGCCCAACAAACTCAAGTACCATAGAAAAGAAACTCAAAAATAAATAAATAACCTAATAATTTTTGAACACCAAGAAGGGACATCATCTGTGGACTGATTCCCTTATGCATTATTTGAGGGGAACCAGCAAAAACAAAGATAAAAAGCCAAAGCTGAGAAAAATAATTTGAGGCTTTTCTTAGAAGTACTCTTGACTGCCTTCCTGGGAAGATGGTGAAGAACAGTACCTTCTGGCCTTGGTGACTGAACCCCCAAGAGGCTACAGTGAACACCGTATCAGGCAGTCTTTGTAGCTACCTGATAGGAAATAATCCCATCTGCCTCATCTACCCTACAGGAGGCAGTTAGGTCTCTATTGACACAGACAACTCCAATACTTCTGCAGTTTGCACAGTCCTCAAGCATGGAATTTTTGTGTGACAAAAATAACATTAAACATCTGATGTTGGATAACACTTTGATATTAAGTGAAAATAGCAGCCAAGAAACACAAAAAATAGAGAAATCTGAAAAACATGTTTATTTAATAGCTAAAGAGCATATACATAAAATAAGAACAGGTGATTATAAATGAAATGAGAGATGTTGGAAATGAAAAAATATATACTGATTGAAATAAAAATGTTAACATGATATGAGGCCTGGATAGTACAATGGATATTGATAAGGAACCAAGAAAGTCTTCCTGAACAGCATAAACTAGATGTAAAATACAAACTATAAGCCAAGAAACATGGAGGATATATTGAGAAGTTCCCATATACGTCTAAGAGTAAACTCAAAATAAGAGACTAGAATGAATAAAGGAACAAAAAAGTGAGGAAATTGACTGTGATTCTTTTCCCAAAACTAAACTAATAACTGAATCCTTATTTTTAAATACTTCACTAAGAAACATCAAATCGCTTTTTTTAGAACACAGTATTTTTATAGTTTACATCCAACAGAAAGAGCATAAGCTTGGCCTCCAGTTTCTCAGCAAAAGGGGCAATTACTTTAAATCCACAATGCTTTTTCTGATTTTATAACCATATAAGACAAAATACAGCAGTTTTCGATAATATAAGAACTCATAAAGTTAACCTGTTATACACATTAGCAGAAAATTCACTTTAGGAAAAAAAAGAAAAAAGAATCCAGGATGCAACACATGTTTAAAAATGCACTAATGAGTTTGCATCAATTAAACATAATGTTAAATATACATAAATATTGATAATATTAAATATTTACTTTAATAATAATCTGAAATTAGTATTTCTGATACAGCAACATGATTACTGGTCAGGGACTTTATGGTGGTAAAAAACAAAGAAAAATAAAAAATCTATTAAGACTCTTGTCTTCAGTGGAGTATGTGGAATGTTGGAGAATATTTTCACACAAAGGAGCCAGGCAAATATTTCTTAGAAATTAAAAATATAGACAATAGAAATATGATATATTGACTATCAAAATTAATAACCATTGTTCTTTAAAAGAAAAGTGTGAAAAGCAAGTCAGGATAATAAAAAATATCTGGAATGGAAGTATCAACAACTATTTAAAGTATATTAACAGCACTTACAACTCGATAATACAAATATAAACTAACCTATTGAAGATGGGTCAAAGAGTTTAATAGATGCTTCAAAAAAAGAACAAATAATCAGGCAAAAATCAAATAAAAATATTCTCAACATTAATATTCATCAGAAAGATGCAAATTGGAAACACGGTGAGATACTACTATATATTCACTATAGAGGGGCTATGATTTAAAAGACTAACAAAACCAAGTGTTGACAAAGGTAGGAAATTGATACATTACTGGTTGGAATGCAGATTGGTTCAGATAATTTGGAAACCACTGGCTAAAATAAAAAAAATAATAATACTCAGTGTTGAAAGAAACTAGAGCAGGCAGAAATTTCATAATTTAATGAAGAAATATAAGTGGTATAACTACTTTTAAAAACTGCTTAGCATTTTTCTATAAATTTAGGTATATACAAATCGTTGAGCAAATGCATTCCTACATATGTATCCAATAGAATAAAAATCCAGCAGATATTCAAATAATGAAGGAATACTATGAAAAACTCTATGTACATAAATCCAGATCTTAGATAAAATAGAACAATTCCTTGAAAAGCACAAACTACCAAACTCGCCAAAGGAGAATTGGATATTCTGAATAGCCCTGTACTGTTAAAGAAACGGAATTATATTTGCAGCTAAAAAAGATACCAATAAATAAATCTTCAGGCCCAAATATCTCACTGGAGGATTTTAACAAACATTTAAAGAAAAGTGAAACCAATTTTGTGTAATATCTTTCAGAAAATAAAAAAATGAGAGAATAGTACTCATCTTATTTTATGAGGCCAGAATCATCCTGAATCAAAAATCAGATGAATACAGAACAAATTAAACTACAAACCAGTATCTCTTGTGAAGATAGGCACAAAAATCCTCAACAAAGTACTACCAAATCAAATCTAACAATTAAAAAAGCAATATATCACAAGCGAGCAGAGATTTTGCCAGGAATACTGTATTCAATATTTAAAAATAATCATTAATCCATTTAACCATGGATGATTATATCAGTTGATGCAAAAAAAGCATTTGACAATTTTCAGTACCAATTCATAATAAAACACTTAGCAAACAATAAACAGAAGCAAACTTCATCAAAACAATCTAGAAAAAATAAACCTATAGCTAACATTGTAATGGTGAAAGACTGAATGCTTTCTCCCCATGATAGGGGACTGCATGGCTATCCAATCTCACCATTCCTATCCAAAATCTTACTAGATGATCTAAGTCAACTCAATATGTCAAGAAAAATAAAGTACATATAAACTGAAAAGGAAGAAAGAAACCTCTCCCATTCATATGGACATGATGGTCTACATGGAAAATCTCAGGGAAACTATAAAAAATTTTGTAACTAATGAAAGAGTTTAGCAAGGTCACAAGATACAAGGTCAACAACAACTAAAAAAATGGTTAAGTTTGTATATACTAATAGGGAATAATTGGAAACAAATTTTTTAAAATAACATTTATTTTACTTCTAAAGTAATGAAACATACTTACAAATCTAACAAAACACACAGGATCCGTATACTGACAACTACAAAATATTCATAAAGTAAATCAAAGATCTAAATAAAAGGAGATATGTTCATGAATCTGAAAATAAAACTAAGTAAAAGTCAATTATCTGAATATTCACATAAAAGTTTAATACAATTCTTATCCAAATTCCATCAACATATTTTGTAGATATAAACAAGACTGCCCTAAAATTTGTATGGTAAAGTAAAAGAATTAGAATAGCTAAAAGATATTGAAATGGAATAACTAAGAGGGAGGAATAACTCTACCTAATTTCAAAACATTATTATACAACAATAGTAAACAAGTCTGTGTGGATTGGCAGAAAGATCAACATATAAATCAGAGGCACAGAAAAGAGAGCCAAGAAATAACACCACACAAATGCAAAACAACTGACTTCTGACAAATGTGCAAAATCAATTCAAGGAAGGAAAAACAATCTCTCCTGTAAATAGACCTGGACAAATGAAATATCCACAGGCACAAAATTAACTTTGAACTAAATCTCACATCTTCTACAAAAAATTAACTCAAAATGAATTACAGATTTAGACGCAAATTTGAAACTGTAACACTTTTAGAAGATATCATAACAGAATAGTTCTGAGACCTAGGGCTTTCTAAAGAGTTCTTAGACATGATGCCAAAAGAATGATCCATAAAATAAAAAAATCGATAGTTTGGCCTGTTTTAAAATTAATTTTTTTTCCTCCAAGGAAGGCCATATTAAAAGGGTGAAAAAAAGATTTATAATTTAAATAACCCTAAAGAAATATTCAACCTCGATGGTAACTAATGTGTTTTTGCAAAATGCCTTACTGTCTTTCAAATTAACTTATTGTAAAGTTAATGTTCAGTGATAGAGAGTATATGTAAATTATTTGGGAGCAGGTATATACATTTCTATATGCTGTTTTGGAAAGCAATTTATCAATATATACAAAGGGTTTTCAAAACAGCCATAAAGAAAAAGAATGAAATATTACCATTTTTGACAACACAGATAGACCTAAAGGGTATGATGCAAAGTGAAATAAGTCAGACAGAAGAAAACAAATACCATATGATTACACTTCTATGTGGAATATAAAAAACAAAACAGATTCAAAGAAACAAAACAGAAATAGATTCATAAACACAAAGAATAGACTGGTGGCCGTAGGGAAGGGGGATGGGTGAAATAGGTGAAGGGGATAGAGAGGTAAATTTTCCAATTATAAAATAAATTAGTCACAGGGATTAAAATACAGTATAGGAATATAGTAACAACATTGTAAAATCTTTGTGTGTTTACAGGTGATAACTATTATCATGGTGAATATTTATAATGTATAAAATTGTCAAATCACTATGTTGTACATCTGAAACAAATATAATATTGTGTATCAGCAATATTTCAATTAAAAATATTTATTACCATTGCTCCAGTAAAAAAAAAAAAAATGGAGATGAAAAGGAAAGCTACAGGCTGGGAGAGAATATTTGGAAACCACATATATGAAAAAGAACTTGTATCCAGAATATGTGATGAACAGTAAGGAAATGAACAACCAACTTTAAAAAATGGACAAATGACTGAAATAGACACTTAACCAAAGAGGATATAAAGACAGCAAGAAAGCACATGAAAAGTTTTATAATATCATTTGGTATTTGGAAAATGTTAATGTTAATGTTAATTTAAACCGTGATGGGTTGGCCCTACTCACCTAGTAGAATGGTCAGAATATTTTTTCAAAAAATACTCAATAAAGCAAGGGCTGTTAATGATACGGAACAGGAACTCTCATTCACCGCTGATGGAAGTGCCAAATGGTATACTTGGAAAACAGTTTGGCAGGTTCTTGGAGTTAAATCTACTCTTACCTTAGGACCCAACAATTCTACTACTGAGCATTTATCCCAGATAAAGGGAAGCTTATGTTCTCATCAAAACCTGTACACAAATATTCATGGCAGCAGGATGCACAATCTTCAAAGCTGTAAACAAACTAAACATCTTTCAATAGGTGAATGGCTAAACAAACTGTCCTGTGTCCATACCATGGAATACTATTCAGCAATTAAAAGGAATGAATGAGCCAGACAATCTGAGGTTAATAACAAAAGTGATGTCATGTTAATAGTTATCCTTGATATTATGTGATGAAAATGGCATTTTATCTTTGTGGTCTTCTTCCCCCAAACCCATAACTTAATCTAATTATAAGTAAAACATCAGACAAATCTCAGTTGTGAGACATTCTACAAAATGCCTGATCGGTACTCCTCAAAACAGTGAAGATCATCAGAAACAAGGGGAATCCGAGAGACTGCCATAACCAAGAGGAGCCTAAGGAGAACTAAGGAAATGTGATGCAGTGTCATGAGTGAGATCGTGGCCCAGAAAAACAAGAATGAAAATAATGTAAAGTCTTCATAGTTGATAATAATATACCAATATTGGTTTCTTAATTTCAACAAATATATCACACGAATACAAGATATTATTAACAGGGTAAAGTGAGTATGACCTTCACAAGAATTCTGTGTACTATTTTTGTATTTTTTCTTGAAATCAAAAAGATCACCTTCAAATTAAAAGTTCATAGAAGTATTTTTAAGTGAATGGAAAGAAGCCTTATAATTAAAGTCAAAAGTGAAAGAAAATATTAATAAAACAAAATAAGAAGTTAATTATTGATATGTTCAACTTAGATGATTGTCAAAGACATTACTCTGAATAAGAGAAACTAGTCTCACAAATTCATTATTGTTCCAGTATGTTCTAAAACAGACTATAAGGATGGAGAACACCTCCGTAATTGTCAGGGATTAGGGGTTGGTGGAGGTTTTCACTGCAAAGTGACAGCACCAGGAAACTGTGAAGTGAGGGAACTACTTTTGCATCCTTGCTGTGGTTATGGTTACACAAACCTATACATGTGTTAAAATTCAAACTGTACATCAAAAAGATTATTTTATGTTGATTTTAAAAATCAAAAAAATAAAAAATGAAAAAAGATACAGAAATATATGAATAATATGCTGCCTTTGGTGAGAAGGGAGAGCTTATTTATAGGATGTGTGAAACTGAATAAAAATAAATAAAATGACATTTGTTTGTCCATTCTTTTACCAATGCTGAATTATCTGAATTATATTAAACTTATAGTTATATTTTTTAATGTGAAGCAGTCCCAATATTGTCCCTCTTCTTGAAAGTTGCCATGCTTTTTATAAGTCCTGTTTCTTCCATATATTTTAGGATCAGCTGAAAGGTTTCTAAAATTATATTTTGTAAGTTTGTTTGAAAATGCAATCAAATACAGAACAATTTTCACTATGTGAATTTGAGTCTCCCACTCATCAACATGAATATTTACTTATCTTTTAATCCCCTATATCTAAATTTTATACTAGCCATGGATGTTTAATTTAATCTTAGGTATTTTATAGTCTTTGTTAATTTTCTAACATTATATTTGTATTAAATTACAGTTACAGTTCTTAGTAATGCTTTGCTGGCATAAAAATATAGTCCTTTTCACTTACTTTTTACTACTGTTTTTACTTAGTTTTCTTTTTCATTTCTTGAAGTTTAATTTAGTTCTTATTCAATAAATTTATGCTTTATTTTATATTATCATGATCTATTTTCCTGTTTTCTATCCTTCCACTTTTCACCTTAACCAATTAAATATATAAATTATGTTATCTGAAGTCTAATCCTATTTTTATTTTTACAGACTCTTAATCAGAGTCTTTTTCAACAGTCATGTGTCTAATAATTTTAATTGTGAGCTAGATTTTTATCTATTGAATTATGTGCCATCTTGCAAGGGATATATTTGTTTCTCAAAATATCAGTGGAGAAGAAACACTTTTTTTCTTTCAAATCCATCATGGATTGGTATGTTTCTAAATAAAATTTAAATAAATTCCCAGAATAAGTTAAATGCACAGAGAAATAGATAGAAATGCTAAGTTAAAAAAAATATATCAAAATTTTATTAATACTCTATTAAATCACCATAAGCATTTCTAACACTCAATTTCTGTACTTATCATGTTACTTATGAACAGCAAACTATCCATGAACCAGCGCCAATCCACATATCACACTTTCAGTAGTGCTTCTCTAGAATGGTTTTGTATTTGTTCTGTCTTTTACAGCAATTTGCCACTGGCACATGAGGGAAAATTTTACCTTTAATTATTGGTTGGAAGACTCTTATTATATGGATAGAGCAATTTGAATCTAAAACCTAGTACAGACAATCTTTAGAAATTATCAGGAGATACATTTTTTTCTTTCTCAACAATAGCCCATGCAGATAGTCAGACCAGGTAGAGAAAGACAAGCAACTTTTCCATCTCTCATATTGAGGGATGGATATTTTTCTTGTCTATACTTTCCTCAGAGAATGTAGTCTTTTGAAGTTTATTGTTTCTTGTGGATGTTTTAGTGGGAATAGTCCAGTTTGCATGAGCACAGAATCACAATCTTATTCCTGAGATAAACTATAACCTCCTATACAATCAATTGCACTTCACTCCTGGTCATATTAATACAGAACAAAATGAAAAACTTATTTTTTAATTTTAAATCTTGTCCTCATTTCTCACCTCTGCACTGAAAAGTATGTTAGATATATTTTACCTTGTATTCCTAATGCTTTATCTAATAAGTTTTTTCCTATTATTCAGTCCAAAATAACCCTAGGACATGATACATCCCTAGGAACACTAATACTTGATCTTGAATTCAAAGGTCTTTCTTGGCTTGTTTGTGATTTCTCACTACAATGCTTATATTCATTATTATTCTCTACACACAAAAAATGGGTGATCTGTTCTTTGCAGCCACCCATTTCATAACTGATACAAATATGTAATTGATGCAAATATAAAGGAAACAATAATTTATATAACAAAAGACAGAATATAAATAGCTAAAAACTTACACACTCTACAAATTCCAAGAAATGTTGAAACTATAGCCAACTACATGCTATGTACAGAAGATATCTAAAACAAAGTGATACTGTTGTATAAAGAGGGAGAAAAATCTATTGTTCAAATTCTAACAAAATAAAGCAAGAATCACAATATTAGTAACAGTATCAAATCTACTAAATGAAACAGTACAAATAATTAAACTCAATTAGACAGATTTTGTAGGCATTTGAGTCACAAGAGTTAATAATAAATGAAGGATACATATTAGTGGAAGAAATCAGGTTAAAAAATAAATAAGTAAATTATTTTTGGTAGTTATAAGCTCTGAAAAATAGATAACATATACAATCTTAGGTCACAGATACAACCTCCATTAAGGTTAAAACCAACAATGTGGAAGTATATGACATAATATGGTTAATAACAGAAGACTTTTCTCAGGCGATTGTTGAATTGTCCTCTAAAACAGATAGGAGCCACATAGGTATATAAATGGGCAGTGTACCTCTTCCCCAGTTGCACATTGGAATCACCTGGGAAGCTTTTAAAAAATACTCTTGAGTACTCTCTTCTCTCAACTCCAAAATTTTAACATACTGATTTGGGGTTGGAGAACAAGCATTGTTATATATTAACCTCCCTTGGTGGTTGAGAATCACCAACCTTCAGCAGTGGATCTCCTGTTTTTCTATACATTATAAGTACCTGAAGAGTTTGAAAAAAGGTTCAATTCCCTGGCTGCATCCACATCAATTAAATCAGAATCCCTATGGGCAGGCCCCAGGCATTAATATTCTCTCACAACACCCCCATTGATTCTGATGTACATCCAAAGTGGACAACCTGCACTATAGAGGAAAAAATGTTCTAGGCAGAGGAAACAGAAATTCAAAGACCCTAAAGCAGGGATAAGCCTAATGTTTTTCAAGCCAGAAAGCCAGTCATAATGGAAAGAATAAAAATATGTTATAAGATGATATGGGAATGGCATTTTCCATGAAAATCATCTGGCAGTGATTAATCAGGAGAATAATTTGATATAATTTCTATTTTAAACATATCTCCTTGGCCCCTACTTGGAAGTTAGGCAATATATTCATAATCATGAAAGCAGAGATCTATTTAAATAGTCCAAGAAAATGAATAAAATATAAAATGAAGATGAGAAAATAACTAAATATGGAAATAAAATGGTAAGAATTGTAAGAGAGTATTTTGAGAAACATTGCAAATAAGATTGAAAAATCTAAGTGAAACATATGAGTTTTTAGTAAAATGTGCATAAACTTTTAATAGATTAATAGACAAAGATGATATACTTTGAAACACTAAGAGTTGCCTTAAAACAAACAAAATCCAACAGTCTGAATTGTTTTGTCAAAAAATTCTTTCAAATAAAATGTGTAAAAATAAATTAAAATATTATTTCAGATACCAAGGGAGAGATTCAAGATAGCAGCATGAAAGGTGAGACAGAGAACTCCTCCCAAAACCATGTATAATATGAAAATATAGCTCATACAACTAATCCTAAAAGAGCAACAGGAAAGAAGGTGGCACCAGACTGCATACATCTGGAGAACAGAGGAGACCTCAGGAAACAGGATAAAACACAAAGCCTTGATCCAGCGGGACACAAGCCACTCCAGCTCACCAGCAGGAGGAAGAGAAACTGAACAGGGAGGGGTTGGAAGCCTAGGACTGCTGAATACCCAGTACTGGAGATCTGCTTTGGGAGGACAAATCTACATTGCATGGTGCTCTGGAGATTAGTGTGGTTGGAAAGCTAAGACAGGCAGAATACTTGGGAGACATTGAGATTCCAGGTGTTTCTGCAGGACAGGGATCCACATCTGGCCACTCTGGGACAAAGGAAAGGCAGGCGGTCTGAGAGGCTTCCTAGCAGTGAGAGGGCTGCTGAAGGGGTGTGGATTGCACAGAGCTTGCTGTACGGAAGAAGGGATAGGTGGACAAGGTTGTCTGGATGTGCTCTGCCCAGCAGGTTGGGAACTTTGAGGAGCTTCAGGTGCTCCATCTCCCTGGCTGGCTACTCAGCTCTGAAGCCCCCCACTGTGACATGCAGCCTGCTGCACCTTCCTCCTGACCTGCCAGCACCAGCTCACAAATTGGTAGTCACTGTGCTGGTGTCAGGCCAGCCAGAGGGAGACCCCACCTACAACAGCTATAGACACAAAGCACAGAGGCTTACACCTGTGTGCTCAGCTCACTGGCTTTGACACTGGAGACAGGCACTGTAGCTTGGAAGCAGGAAACAGCTTTTTCCTACCCCCAGACACCAGCTCCACTCCTCTGCAACCTCCAACCTCACTCCAGGGGATGAACAACTCCAGAGACTAGAGCTTCTGGGCACTAGAGGGTGCCACATAGAAATATGAAACGTCAAAGGAACCTGGTCAGACCAAAATCTCACAAACCCCAGAAAAAGGCCAAATGAAACTGAACTCACCAATCTTCCTGAAAGAAAGTTCAAAATAAAAAATCACAAACATGCTCATGGAGGTACAGAAAAATATTCAAGAACTCAGAAATGAATTTAAGACAGAGATTCAATCATTAAGAAATTCCATATCTGAAATGAAACATACAATGGAGGGATTTAAAAAATTAGGTGTAGTAGAAGAGACAGTAAATGGAATAGAAATTAGAGAAGAGGAATACAAAGAAGCTGAGGCACACAGAGAAAAAAGGACCTCTAAGAATGAAAGAATATTGAGAGAACTGTGTGACCAATCCAAATGGAACAATATTCACATTATAGGGGTACCAGAAGAAGAAGAGAAAGAAAAAAGGATAGAAAGTGTCTTTGAGCAGGTAATTGCTGAAAACTTCCCCAGTCTAGGGAAGGAGATAGTCTATCAGGCCAGGGAGGTGCACAGATCTCCCAACACAAGGAACCCAAAGAGGACAACACTAAGACATATAATAATTAAAATGGCAAAGATCAAGGATAAGGACAGACTTTTAAAAGCAGCTAGAGAGAGAAAAAAGATCACGTACAAAGGAAAACCTACCAGGTTATCATCAAACTTCTCAACAGAAACCTTACAGGCCAGAAGGGAGTGGCATGATGTATTCAATGCAATGAAGTAGAAGGGCCTTGAACCAAGAATAGTAAACCCA
The DNA here is from genome assembly GCF_030020395.1 of Manis pentadactyla. Lineage (NCBI taxonomy): Eukaryota > Metazoa > Chordata > Mammalia > Pholidota > Manidae > Manis > Manis pentadactyla. The sequence goes on from NC_080026.1 coordinate 16,578,756, forward strand.
GCAAGATTATCATTTAAATTTGAAGGAAGGATTAAACAATTTTCAGATAAGCAAAAGCTGAGAGAATTTGCCGTCCACAAACCACCTTTACAGTGCAGTTTGGAGAGACTGCTATAGATGGAAGTGTTCCTGAGGCTAAACAGCTGTCACCAGGAATAATAAAACTGCAGCAAAGAAAGTAGAACAATTAATTACTAAGCAGATGCAAAATCAAATCAATTGCCCCCAAAGCCAATTAAGGGATAGACAAAATACTACAGAATATGATACCTAATATATTAAGAATTGAGGAAGAAGAAAAAGGAGGAAAAAAAGAAAAAAAAAACCTTTAGGTTGTGTTTGTAATAGTATACAATGTGAGTTAAATTAGGCTGTTAGAGGGATTCATTCCAGGGATACAAGGATGGTACAACATTTGAAAATCCATCAACATCATCCACCACATCAACAAAAAGAAGGACAAACACACGTGATCATTTCCATAGATGCTGACAAAATTCAACATCCATTCAACGAACTGGAATAGTTCTAAAATTCATATGGAACCACAAAAGACTCTGAATAGCCAAAGAAATCCTGAGAAGGAAGAATAAATCAGGGGGAAACCCTCCTACACTGCTGGTGGGAATGTAAACTAGTTCAACCATTGTGGAAAGCATTATGGAGGTTCCTCAAAAAACTAAAAATAGAAATACCATTTGAATTCCACTCCTAGGTATTTACCCTAAGAATGCAGGAACCCAGTTTGAAAAAGACATATGCACCCCTATGTTTATCGCAGCACTGTTTACAATAGCCAAGAAATGGAAGCAACCTAAGTGTCCAACGGTAGATGAATGGTTGTGGTACATATACACAATGGAATATTATTTAGCCATAAAAAGAAAACAAATCTTACCATTTGCAACCACATGGATGGAGCTAGAGGGTATTATGCTCAGTGAAATAAGCCAGGTGGAGAAAGACAAGTATCAAATGATTTCACTCATCTGTGGAGTATAAGAACAAAGGAAAACTGAAGGAACAAAACAGCAGCAGACTCACAGAACCCAAGAATGTACTAACAGTTATCAAAGGGAAAGGGACTGGGAAGGGTGGGTGGGAAGGGAGGGATAAGGGGATCAAGGGGCATTATGATTAGCACACATACTGTAGGGGGAGGCATGGGGAAGGCAGTATAGCAGAGAGAAGACAAGTAATGACTCTATAGCATTTTACTATGCTGATGGACAGTGACTATAATGGGGTATGTGGTGGGGACTTGCTAATGAGGGGAAATCTAGTAACCACAATGTTGATCAGGTGATTGGATATTAATGATACCAAAATTAAAAACAAGAAAACTAAAAAAACAAACCAAGGTGGGTAAGTGTAAGCATAGTCTCAATAACAACAAAAGTTCAAAACAGCAACAGCCTAAAGTGTTAAAAGTAGAGTTGGGGATTTTTTCCTCTTTTTCAAAATAAAGTCATACACACACACAAAAAATACTATTTCAACTTATCCAAAATACAACTTTCAAAGCAAAGTTTCTAAATTATTTTTGATCTATCAAAACACTGATAGAAAAATGGGAAAACAACAAAATACAGTCAGTCAAAATAACTATAGATAAATCCCACTTACTAAAATGGTATCAAATTCCAAAAAATTATTAAATCAAATTAGTCTGTATTTATAAAACAATATTCTGTAGACAGATGGGTTTCATCCCAGACAGACAGGTAAAGGTCATAAACTTACTAAAATAATGTATTAACACAGAGTAAAGACATTTAGGAAGATTCAACTTAAATCTGCATAAAAGCAAATAAATATTTACTTATTTACTTCTTGCTCGCATTGCACAAGTCCTACGGGTAGCTGTGTGGATGGACTGTGCTGGTTCTGCTAGGCTCTGTTGAGCTGAGCTGGACTGACTGGATTGTTAAGATTATCATGCTCGCATTTGGGTCATCCTAACATGATGGCATAGGACAGAGAGGTGGAGCTGGGTGAAACAATGCCAACCTATTTAAAGAGTCTGCACCCATGTATCATTGTTCAAAACAAGTCATGTGGCCCAGTCCAAAGTCAATAGAGTGGGAGATGCAGGCAAAGAATAAGGAGAAAAAGTCACAATGAAATCTATCCCCAAAATAAACATTTCATTAACTTGATAGAATTGGAACTGCTGCTTACTTTGTTAGTATTATTGAACAATATCCTGGAAAATCTAGTCAGTGCAATTAGAGAAGTGAAGGACACAAGTGAAGCAAAAATTTACAAGGAGGATGAAAATTTAATGCTTTTTCAGATGTTATGACCAATATCAGCCAGAAACTCAAGAAAATATAATCAACAAACAATAAAAGAATTTGGTAAAATGGATGGTTATGCAATTAACATATAAAACAGTTTTTTTACATACAAAAAAATGGCATGTTAAAATACAGTGAAAGAAAAATCCATTATCACTTATGTTAACATCAATCATCATCATCATCATAAAAAGTACACCTAACCAGGTATGTGCTGAATCTAAATGAAAAAAAATATTATAAATCTATTGTCTATTATATGCCAGACATTATACAAATGATACCTAGCAGAAGTCTTAAATGGATGGTAAGAAAGACAATGTTCTTTTATAAGAAGCTATATTGTTATAACTCTCTCTCAATTGCATTCATAAATTCTATTCAATCCCAATTAAAATTCCATCAGCCTTTTTACTTGGGGGGCATTTGACAAAATGACACTAGAATTCATTGGGGGGAATAAACATATGACAATATATAAGAAATTTCAGAAAAAGATCAGTAATGAGACCCTTATCAGATATTGAAAGGCCACTAATGAGGGACTGTTTAGATACATTTTAGTTATTTTATATAATAATTAATATGAAGCTATTAAAATAGATATATATGTGTCATAAACAGAGTTTCAAGATTTATTATTTTCAATATACAAACATAAATGAGAATATAAACTTAAAAACACACACATAGAGGTTTCTGAGCAAATACAAGAAACTACTAAGTGGTTACAGATACAGAAAAGCATGTGGGGAGAAAACTTGTGCTTGTCATTATTTGATTGCCTTTTGCCATATGCATGTATTGTTGGTTTTTGTTTTAATTTAAATCTCAAAAAGCTTCGCAATGCTGATGGGCTTATGATGTATCCAGGAATCACAATGAAATTTGTATCCACAACCAATATTACATTAAAACTTATTATAGAATAGAATTAAATCAAATCATTCTATAACACATTTTAATAATTTAATTCCTTAATGTGTGCATTGTACTATCAGTTTTGAGGCTTGCATTTTCCCCTGCGGACATAAATGTCATATAGTTTTCTCTGACAATAACTGTAATACTAACCACTAAAATATGAAGGACTCCCATTTGACAATAGTGAAAATTCTTTAAGCTGCCCGTTAATTTTGATGAGTTTCTATTCTTTTTAACTTGCTATATGGATATATTACTTTTCAAAGGAGTAAGTCAAAAATATCTGGAATATTCTGGTTTAGTAAAGAACTCAGTAACATCATTTCCATGAGACCATATAAGATTACAAAATTATAGGGGAAGAATATCATGATAGTACATAATAAATCTCCTCTGTTCAAGGGGCCAGATAACTATAGTTTCTTTAAAAAAAGACAAAAAATAAAATCTCAGTATTATTTAAACCTCATTCTTCACTGGTGTTTCAAAACTCTTAGCTAAAAAGATCCAAGCCATTGTGATTTTCAGATAGGAATTTTTCAGGACTTGAAATGGGTGAATGCCTGACATAACTCCCTAAAAGAGATGGAAAGGTTGGTGAAGGCTTAATGCACAGGAGATATACCACACTACCTGGCATCTCTCAGCCAACTTTGCCCAGGAATCTGACCCTAAGGAAACATATCTGATGTTGAAACAAGGTCTCTTTGCTAGTTATTTCATTGCCTGTCCATCTGCTATGTTGAGACTGTGCCAGCTCACAAACTGGTCTGCTATCTTCAGCAAGCATGTGCCAAAACAGCACATGGTTTAGACTGGCAGATTACATAAGGCTGCAAGTATCCACTATAATACAAATTTAGTCTTTTGCCCAATGTGTTTGATCCTTAAATTGCTCACTGCACATTCATTAACTCTCAAATGTTCCCTTGAAAGAGATGACATATTATTAGTTTATATTATAGTTAGGGAACCTTGAGAGGTGATGAAATGACTTAACCAGATCCGCAAGTGAATCTCAATGGAATGTCTAGATTTGTTTACCTGGAGCTATATCTTCTTATCCAAGTGCTTGATACTTACACTTGGAGGGGAAAAGTCATGTCATCCAATATGGTATAGATTGCACTCAACATGGTGATATAGATACTTTTTAAAAAAGTTGTTAGGAGTAAAAGGATACTCCTGATATAAGACAAAAGCACAAATATTCTTAAAACAAGACAAAAAAGATATTACACATAAATAACTAACATTGCTGATATATTATAAATCTAGAAATCCTTCCTTTCAAACTAGTTATTGAACTATTGCTATATTTCCTCTTACGAGTCAACTTTTGGTTCTTTCTTATGCCTTATTGGGCTGGTGGTCTCTACCAGAAGGTCATTTAGAAGAAACTTGAGGTATATTGCCTAGTCCAACTGGATTCTGTAGAAATCTTTAGGCATAACTTCTTTGGAGAAAGAAATCAAATAATGTTTCAAATTCTCTCAAACTTTTGCAATGTTTTTTAAAGGTTAAAATTATAAAAAATATATTTATGAAAATGCATAAACTCATTATTTCTAAACATATAAATATGGTATAATAGCAAAGCTTCACTATTATCATAGCTAAAAATAAGTATTGGGATTTCATGATTAAAGTTTAGAGTAATCGAAGTTTGTCTTCTTAAAATTTCTAGATTTGTAGAAAAATAAAGTCTTAAATTTTGCAAGACTATTTTGTGAAGGACTTTGATGAGCACTCAGACAGCATTAGAATATGATTTATGAACAACATAAGTCTGAATGAGATATAGAAAATTTTTAACTATTATCAATATGTAAAAAAAATCCTGACAGGCAAAAAATAAATAGATAAAACCAGTGCAGTTAAAATGTGGCAGTGATTAATATAAAGTCACTTTTCTCTAGGGTTTAAAATATTACAAATTTATAAGGACACAATAAAGAAAGCTTGCCTGGGAAAAAACTTATATAAAACTCACATTGTCATTTTACTTTTGCTTCAGTCAGTGTGATGTGGCCAGATTATGATACTTAGTTTGGGCTGCCATATTTTGAGAGGAATTTTAATAAACGGGACTTGAGAACACAAACAGGTTGTGAAAAACCTAAAGAAATGATACGATGTTTAGGTTAGCGAGATTATTTAACTTAGGGAACTAAACAAAACACAATAAATATTTTTAAATATTTGGAAGACTACAGGCAAGAATTTATTTAGCCACCATTTACATGATTCTGTGTGATTCCAGAGGTGAAAATAAAATCCAACAATTTAATGTTACTAAGAGACAGATTTCAATTCAAGGGAAGGAAGACTTTCTTTAAAGAGAGTGCCTAAAAACTAAATGTTTTTTTTTTTTTAAGAAAGAAATACTTGAAGGGCTTTATATAGAAGCTAGAGGGCTATTTGTAAGTAGCAATATAAAAAGGGATTCAATAGCCTATCAGGAGATGGGAAGAAAAGTAAGGGATTTGGAGCATATTACTTTGGTGGTCTTTTAAAATTCATACACAATTTAAATGAAAATTCTCTAGAAGACCAATTTGTTGAGCTGAGAGTATATATCTGTGTATGTGTGTATGTGTGTGTGTGTGTGTATGTATATGTATATGGACACACACACACTTATGAAACCTTCAGTAATATTTGGATACAAGCATATCTCATGAATTGGAATGTTTTTAATGTTGTAAGATGTTAAAGTCTTAGAAAATGTGTATTAGCTCTTCCAAATGGAGAAATTTGTATTCCATTCTTTTTAATTCCAGTTTGTCTTTGATATCACCTGACTTTCTGCTTCACTGTTACGAACATTCTACTCTGTTTACATGGTTAAAATTGACCAGAGATAAAAGTGAAGCTAGGGCAGTGTGGACAAGGACAGACAGGCGAGATAGAGGTGGGCTCCTTGAAGATGGCAAGGGGAAGCCTGGATTTGCTGTAGGAGGCAAGAGGCCACGAATAAACGGATTCAGAAGAGGGTGGTTTGGTCTGAACAACAAGAAACAGGGAAATGTTAAGCTCTCAAAAGCTTTCCAAAATAAAAGGGACATGGAGAATACAAGATTTGATATGTCCTAACCCTGCTATCTAACTGAGAGACACACAAAGGGAATGGGCCAGATAAAACTGGCATTTATCAGGAATGGAGTAGATACACCCTTAACCTGATGACTCCATGCAGACTACAGGGAACAGGCTTACTTGTTCTGGGAGGCGAGGTCAACATCAACACTGAGGGATAAGACCTGAACAAAGGAAGGCGGAGAAGTAAGTCTACGGACATGAGGTGGAAGCCTAATGGGGTTGGGCAGCGATTCTCATTTTCACGAGCAAAAATGATTTTTGCAGTAAGCTGCTGCAAGTGACTGCACTTCCATGTCCCTGCGCCAGAGCGTTAGTCATGACACTGCTTGATAAAAGAACATCACGGACTTGCAGAGTTCTATTAGGGGTCACAGTTCATTCTCCTCTTTTGTAGACAGGTGTTTACTTTGAAATAATTTGAAAACATAAAGGAGATTCTATTATTATGCATTTCTGTACACCAACTGGGTATTTATTTTGAAGGGCTTCACTTCTATTTTTTCCCACATATATAATAGGATATTCAATTGAAGTTCTTTGTTAAATATGTTAATATTATTGACATATATATATAAATTAAATATACATGTATCACTCATTTCTATTTTCCACTAACAATGACCTTTTTATTATTGAAGTATAGTCGGCACACAATATTACATTGGTTTCAAGTTTACAACACAGTGATTCAACAGTTACCCACATTATTAAATCCTCATTCCAACTAGTGCTATCCCACTAACAGTCATGTATTCAAGAAAGGGAGTGTGCAATTACTCACTGCTATTTAAAAACTGCCATTTGCTAGGTTAGCAGCATTGTTTCTATTAAAGTAACATTGCAGATTCTAAATGCCTTTTGTTGAATGCATACTTTCAAATTTGGGATCCATCTTCAGGAGTCAAAGATGTTTTCAGCAAAACATCTAGCTAGCTCCATTAAAGAAAGTTGTTCTGGGACCATCCTCCAGTCATCAGCTCTCAGTTTGTGTTCACTGTTTATAAAGTATTTGCTCTAAGGAAATGAGGAGTGAGAGAAGTAAACCATAATTCACGGGTTTTGTTCATATTCTGGAATAGGATACCTAGAGACAAATCCCGTGAGAACACAAGGGAGAGGGTGAGCTATAACAGGGAACATCAAGCTATAGGACGCAATGTAAGCAGATGAACACAGACAGTGTTCCAATCCTAAAGTTACCCTGAAGAAGAGAGCAAGGAAAGATTTCCAGGTTGGAGAGTAATTTGCAGATTGACGCTGAGTCTCAGTAAAATTCCTTGATTGTGGGGGAAAAAGGGGTAACACCAAATATACACATTAAAACAAAAAAATAGTCCTGAGATAACCCCACTACAAATTAATGCTATGAAGCCCTTTTTAATCCCTTCAGCTTTATTTCTCCCTGTATGTCCTCCACAAAGCAAAGGAAACTAGTGACTATATAGTTAGAGATGGCAACTGGGTGGCAGGTGCCAGATTCTCGATATGGGATTGTATGAACAAAAATGCCCTAGCGAAGGGGACGGAGAATCTGATTAAACAGCTAGGGACTTAACTGGCTCGATAATTCCAGAGATTGAAATTCAAATTTGAAATCTTCCAAGCACCAGAAAATTCTAAAAATCTACCTGTGCGTTGATGAACAACACCTTTTTCATGTTTTAGTCTGATCATTTTGAAAGACATTCATATTTTTTCCAATTAGAAACAATGCTTCTTTTCTTTTAAAAAAGAGGAACCAAAATTTACACTTTAAAACAGTGTACAGCATAAATATTAATTGATTAATAAGGCATCCACACAAATAGAAGAAACACTATGAAATTAATTCTCATTGCTTGTCTATAATCATTTCTTTTACTTAATCACATTATATGTAGTTATAATCTTTAATTTTTAAAACATTCTTAATGTCTTAATAGAAAGTCAACTGAATCATCAGGCTTATTGTATATTTAAAATACAACTATGTGGTCAAATTCCAGTTGGAAATAATTTTTTTAAATGAATTCATAATAAAACATTTGAATAAAGGACCATTTATAAATGTATGTGTTAAACATTCTTTGACATTCATTTCTATTCATCTTGACAGTAAAAAAGTTTCAAACATGGAAATGGACAGAAAAGTACAGTGAACAAGTCTAACTTAAATAATCATTTAAACTTAAGTCATGCAAGGAACGTTTATTATAATAGAAGCACTTGAAATTACATGGGAAAAAGCTACGACAATTGGCAGATTATGATTCAAGTACCTGTAAATTTTTATGACAGTGTAATGTTTTAAAAAACGTAAGAGTAGGGAATCCATATGCTATTCAGTTTAGGATAAATTAATAAAAGTTCTGCATATTATTATCTACCTTAGATATATTTTTGTGGTGTCTTCAGTGAAATTCAAACTACTGTAAATCAATTCAGTAATAGTTACTGAAATAAGGAGAAAGAAGATAAAACCTTAAATAAATGTACCAAGAAAAAAACATTACAGTCTTGGCATGTTTATAGTTCCATAAGACATTACGTTAGCAATTCAGCAAAAAATGAGCCTTCCAAAATATTTAAAACTACTGATTTATTCTTTCATACAATCAGGCTAGTGATTTCTTTAAAGATCTCATCAATACATGGACATTTATTTCTCATCAGAGTCATGGATAGTTTATTGCACTTCACCCAGGCAACTCAGGAGTTATCATTTTAAAGAGAGGACAACTGGAGTTTTTCTCAGGATTGAACATATAGTTTTGGCAGTTTTTTCTATATGAAACAGAGCAAGGCTACTTCTCCAGGGTCTGCTGTTTATCTCTTAAAAAAAAACCCACTAAAGTTTGACTGACACTAATTTCCTGAACAAGATACCCTAGAAACTCCAGTTTATCTCATAAAATCATAACAGACAGGGTTTGTGATGTCCCCTCTGCAAGATTCTTTATTCTGTCAGTTTATAGCATTTGAAATGACGGAAAGAGATGCGTTCCTTTCATATGCCATCCAGGAGAACAGAATCTGTCACCAACGGTGTAATGTGCTGTGTATTATCACTCTGAGTGATCCAGAGGCCCAGAGACTGTCATCTTTTTAGACTGTACAAGTCAACACAAATAAAACTGAGGAGGCAAATGATAATGTCTGTGATAGAGCCAGGCTCATTCTGGCCATTACTTTTTATTCAAACCTTAGAGATGACATGATGTGAAAAATGAGCCTATGTCTAGTTCAGGGCCCATTAGTGTGTGAGCACATTATCTTCCACTTTTCACATTGAATCTCTCTATACTCGCTGCCAGTTATAGCTCAGCAGCCTGTCAGCTTAACTTTTCTTTAAAAAAAAAAAATGCTTTTATAAATAAATAGTAGAAATACCTCTCCTTTGATAAGTGCAAACAATTTGAGATCCTCGTTCAAAAAAATTAGTCACAGTACTTCCTAAAGTTTCTTAGGGATTATTCTTCTGTAGCTAAAAAATTAGAAACGGCATCTGGCTTGTTATCTTGAACATAAAATACTCACTGAGAATAATTATTTAAAAGCTAAACAGAATGTCCATTTAAATAAATATCCTGTTTAAATCTGTATTGAAAGAGCATTTTGCATAAGATAGGATTGCTTTATCATTTCCTGTCTATGATAGTTTTCATAGCTTTTAATATCTAAATATCTCTGATATCCCTATCAATATATCAATATCCCTATCAAAATGGAACCAACAGTATAATTTTGTGTCATGTAAAAGATGCAGGGTTGTTTACTGTAGAATGAAAGCCTGATGGATATTTTTATAATCCTGTCAGTTGCCAGAACTCACATTGCTTCCATAGACATCAAAGGAAGCATCTTTGCACCTGATGATGTGGAGAAATCAATTAATTTATCATATCATTCTTTAAGTGTCACATTATTTTGGCCAGGGGTGGCAAAATGAACTATGAATATGTACTTTTCAACAACTCTATTGGATATAAAAACTGACAGCCCTCAAAGTGCAGATTCAACATTTTCAAAAACAGCTGAAAACATACCACACACACACACACCAGCTTTGACTACAACTAAAATTTCTGAAGAATTTCTAACATGTTCACTAGCATTATCAATAGCTAGGTAAAATTCCTATTTTTTCATTTGTAACCTCTAAGTTTCTCCAATATCCTGAAAATAATCCTGAAAATATTCCTCAGTTACCTTGTAAGTAGACTTAGGCACATTTAAAAATCTTTTCTTAAGGCTATAAACACTAAATATGAGATATTTTTCAGTTATTTAAATTATAGTGGACTTTATTAAAATAGAATCAAAGGTTGCTAGTTTTGCACAGGACTTGAAAGATATGATTAGTGATTTTTTGAACAGCTACTGCATATTTGGTTTTTGCCATTGCACCGTTACTTATAATTGCCTTCTTGTTGGATTCTATTCCATTTTGTGGCCACAGAAATAGCCCAGACAAATCCAAGAATCTTAGAAACAGAAGCTGAATTTCCTGTTAGCAAACTTTCCCATGTATCCTGGAACAGGACAGGAACAGCATGTTTAATGATAAGCTTTGTTTTATGTTAGTCATCAGCCATTCCCTCTTAGACTGAAGCATTGTTTGGATACCGTAATTTCTTACATCAGAAAATGGTTTACAATGTTTTCAGTTCTCTTCTGAAATGTCAATGATAGGCATTACTGTCTGTGCAGAAGTTAAATGGTGCCACATTGGGACAATGGTAGATGAAGAGTATTTATTTTAACCTCGTCTTCCATTTTCTTCTGCATGGATTATCATCCTCTGTTATTTATGGCAAGAATGATGGTCTGAATGTATAAAATTGTGCATACTGCTTGAGAGAGATATTAGAACTACTGTGCTGACTTTCTATGGGGAATATTCTGTCCAGACATCACAGCAATGTTGGCGATATTCGTTTCAGTTTATCTTAAAATTCCAATTCAGATAATAAATAGCTTAGCATTCCAACAAATGACCACCTTTGAGAGAAAACAAAACCTTATATGAAGAAGTGAGATGCTGATACAGTATATGATAAAATAAAATAATGTACTTCTTTTGTTTATGCAATACGTCAAAGTTTTATAGTGACTATGCAACTATTTTGTTTTATTTTGTCTAAAAATCAAAACATCCAAATGGACTAAAATTAAGCAACCATTTTTATGAGGTTTTAAAAATTGTTCTCTAAAGTCACTTTTTTTAAGGTTCATGAAGATTGAAACAGCAGCAGTTTCTTCAACTATTAAGGTTGTATTTCCAAAAAATAAATACCCTTCTAAAAGTTGAGAAGCCACTTAAGCCCCAATTAAGATAATAGAAGAAATAAGTGATTTTTTTTTCACTTTTTATGATGAAGCCCACTGCTTTTTACTTTCTCACTGTGGTGCTGTCCATGACACAAATCTTCATATCTACTAAATTGAATACTAGATTTAATTTAGTATTAAATTAAATAGCTAACAATGTTGAATTAAAGAGATGTATTCATTGGCACTGGAAAGATAGTATCAAAGGTACTTCAATTCACTGGCGTGAAAAAATTTGTTACCATAAGGATCCAAATAATAAATAATCTCTAGTATTTTGAATTTTACCCCCAATCATTTTTTTATTCAGAATGGCTTTAGTATATGTACTATCTTCATATTTTGTTTTCATATAAACTCATTGAAGTAAGCAATGCATTTCTTTTTTCCAACTCCTGCGTAAATGACTTGTCTTCAAAAATATTCCCAATTTATATATTTTTGGGGTCTTGATTGGCCTTATGTTTTTTTTCTTTCACTCTATTTTTTCTATTAATTTAAGTACTTTACTTAATCTCACTATTATATTTACATTTCCCAAGGAAATATCCAACTGCCGATCTTCCTAATCTTGAATGACCCAATATCTAGACTCAGTGTTACCCCAATCCTTTTTTTGCTCACCTTTTAAAGAAAGCCTTTTCCTTTTATGGAAGTCCATCATTTTTCTAGGTGTATATATTCTCTTTGTTTTTTATTTGGTTATTAAAAATCTCACAAATCCACTTTTACCAAAGTTAGCATATTTAAAATTTGATTACTATTGTAGAGAAGTAAAATCCTCTTGCACTGCAATTTTTGTGGTTATGCATTTTATAAGATTTTGATATACCCATAGGAAAAGATAACTGTTCAAGACACTAGAATTACAGGAAAACAAGAATGGGAGAAGGGACCACCTATTCTAAAGGCTTAATTGCTTTAGAAATTCTTCAATATTAAAAGCACTTATGATAGCAAAAAAAAACCATCCTTTGGAGATGTTTTTTAAAAATGTTACTCTTCATCCAACAGTTTTTATTTCACTAACACTGGGTTCCAGACATTCTCCAATTTCAAATAAGCTTTTTATTTTCAATAATTGCATGCTACTAAAGTCATTGTGGCAAGGGATTAATGAATGTTAGAAAGGGAAGGCCAGTTTTGTCCAGTTCAGGACTATCGTATTATTCAGGGCAAGAAATCTATAAGGAATCTTAAGTAGATTTATGCAAATAGTCCAAAATCCACTGGAAATGTAAGTGGCAAAGTAACCTTTTATTTTTTCCACAGTATACACTTGGGAAAGATTATTGATGAAAGATGAAAGGCAGAAAAAAATAATAAAATTAAATAACCAATTGATGCAAATTTTCAATGCCAGAGCTGTCACAACTTATTCTATTTTTTAATGATTATCACAATAATGCCTATACAAAGGTAAAGGACTCATCACAAAAATATTCATTAGAAGCATATATTTATAACTCCTGAGAATCTTGAGTTGGGATGAAATGATTTTAATAGGACTATCAAAATCTACACAAATACACTAATAAAATAGAAAAATTAAAAATTAAGGAAAAGAGAACAAAATGGTAAGGAATGCCTAGAAACCATGAAATATGAGTGGGTAGAGCCCAATCATCAAATTAAAACCCGCACAAGTTTTGCTTCTAAAGAGTTAGTAGGAGGAGGCAGAGCCAACATGGTGGTGTGAGTAGGACAGTGGGAATCTCCTCCCAAATCATATATATTTTTGAAAATACAACAAATACAACTAATCCTAAAAGACCAGAAGACACAGGACAACAGCCAGACTGCATCCACACCTGCGAGAGCCCAGCGCCTGGTGAAAGGGGTAAGATACAAGCCCTGGCCCGGCGGGACCCGAGCGCCCCTCCCCCCAGCTCCCGGTGGGAGGGAGAGGAAGCCCAGGACTGCTAAACACCCAGCCCCAGCCACCCGCACCAGAGCGCAGACACAGTGCATGCGTGCAGGACTGGAAACTAGGGAAACAGGGCAGCAAAACCTCTGAGCGGGTTCTGAAGCTGATGCCCCTGTGACAAAGAAAAGCCAGTGCTTTTTGAAAGTCTTACAGGGACAGGGACATAACAGCTGCATGAAAATAACACAGGTCACAGCCCAGTGGCTGGAAATTACAGGGAAAACCGGGCGCACTAACCCCCTGGGCAACAGCTCTGAGACACCTCACAGAGGTAAACAGCCAAACAGCCCCCCTGTCCATTACCTGTCTGGGCGCTGCGAAAGCAGAGAAGCAGCCTAAGGCTGGTCACGCCCTCAGAAAGGGAGCTTCCTCCACACCAGCCAGGCAAGACACAAAGACCCAGTTGACACGCAATTACCCAACACAAGCCACTAGGGGTCGCAGTTGTCCCAGTAAAGAAAGGCCAGTAGCAAGTGAAAAGTTTGGCCCTCCCAGCTGACAGTCAATAGCACCTGTCAACATGAAAAGGCAAAAAAATATGATCCAGACAAGACTAACCCAGACAGCTTCGGCATCTGCTACATCTTCCCCTGAGAAGGAACCTGGGGAGATAGATTTGACCAGTCTTCCTGAAAAAGAATTCAAAACAAAAGTCATAACCATGCTGATGGACCTGCAGAGAAAAATGCAAGAACTAAGGAAGGAGAATACAGAAATGAAACAAGCTCTGGAAGGACTTCAAAACAGAATGGACGAGATGCAAGAGACCATTAATGGACTAGAAAACAGAGAACAGGAACGCAGAGAAGCTGATGCAGAGAGAGATAAAAGGATCTCCAGGAATGAGAGAATTCTAAGAGAGCTGAGTGACCATCGAAACGGAACAATATCTGCATTATAGGGGTACCAGAAGAAGAAGAAGAAGAGAGAAAAAGGGATAGAAAGTGTCTTTGAAGAAATAATTGCCGAAAACTTCCACAAACAAGGGGAAGAAATGGCCTCTCAGACAACAGAGGTACACAGAACTCCCATGACAGGGATCCAAGGAGGGCAACACCAAGACACATAATAATTAAAATGGCAAAGATCAAAGACAAGGACAAAGTATTAAAGGCAGCCAGAGATAAAAAAAATGGTTACCTACAAAGGAAAACCCATCAGGCTATCATCAGACTTCTAAACAGAAACCCTACAGGCCAGAAGAGAATGGCATGATATACTTAATGCAATGAAACAGAAGGGCCTCGAACCAAGACTACTGTATCCAGCACGAATATCATTTAAATATGAAGGAGGGATGAAACAATTCCCAGACAAGCAAAAGTTGAGGGAATTTGCCTCCCACAAACCACCTCTACAGGGCATCCTACAGGGACTGCTCTAGATGGGAGCACTCCTAAAAAGAGCACAGAACAAAACACCCAACATATGAAGAAGGGAGGAGGAGGAATAAGAAGGGAGAGAAATAAAGAATCATCAGACCGTGTTTATAATAGCTCAACAAGCGAGTTAAGTTAGACAGTAAGATAGTAAAGAAGTTAACCCTGAACCTTTGGTAACCACAAACTTAAAGCCTGCAAAGGCAATAAATTCATACCTTTCAGTAATCACCCTAAATGGAAATGGACTGAATGCACCAATCAAAAGACACAGAGTAATAGAATGGATAAAAAAGCAAGATCCATCCATAGGCTGCTTACAAGAGACATACCTCAAACCCAAAGACATGCACAGACTTAAAGTCAAGGGATGGAAAAAGATATTTCATGCAAACAACAAAGAGAAGAAAGCAGGTGTTGCAATTCTGGTATCAGAGAAAACAGACTTCAAAATAAAGAAAGTAACAAAAGACAAAGAAGGACATTACATAATGATAAAGGGCTCAGTCCATCAAGAGGATATAACCATTATAAATATATATGCACCCAATACAGGAGCACCAACATACCTGAAACAAACACTAACAGAACTAAAGGAGGAAATAGAAAGCAATGCATTCATTCTAGGAGACTTCAGCACACCACTCACTCCAAAGGACAGATCCACCAGACAGAAAATAAGTAAGGACACAGAGGCACTGAACAACACACTAGAACAGATGGACCTAATAGACATCTACAGAACTCTACATCCAAAAGCAACAGGATACACATTCTTCTCAACTGCACATGGAACATTCTCCAGAATAGACCACATACTAGGCCACAAAAAAGAGCCTCAGTAAATTCCAAAAGATTGAAATCCTACCAACCAACTTTTCAGACCACAAAGGCATAAAACTACAAATAAACTGTACAAAGAAAGCAAAGAGGCTCACAAACACATGGAGGCTTAACAACACGCTCCTAAATAATCAATGGATCAATGACCAAATCAAAATGGAGATCCAGCAATATATGGAAACAAACGACAACAACACAAAGCCCCAACTACTGTGGAACACAGCAAAAGCAGTCTTAAGAGGAAAGTATATAGCAATCTAAGCATATTTGAAGAAGGAAGAACAATCCCAAATGAATGGTCTAATGTCATAATTATCGAAATTGGAAAAAGAAGAACAAATGAGGCCTAAGGTCAGCAGAAGGAGGGACATAATAAAGATCAGAGAAGAAATAAATGAAATTGAGAAGAATAAAACAATAGCAAAAATCAATGAAACCAAGAGCTGGTTCTTCGAGAAAATAAACAAAATAGATAAGCCTCTAGCCAGATTAATTAAGAGGAAAAGAGAGTCAACATAAATCAACAGTATCAGAAACGAGAAAGGAAAAATCATGACGGACCCCACAGAAATACAAAGAATTATTAGAGAATACTATGAAAACCTATATGCTAACAAGCTGGGAAACCTAGGAGAAATGGACAACTTCCTAGAAAAATATAACCTTCCAAGACTGACCCAGAAAGAAACAGAAAATCTAAACAGACCAATTACCAGCAACGAAATTGAAGCTGTAATAAAAAAAATACCAAAGAACAAAACCCCTGGGCCAGATGGATTCACCTTGGAATTTTATCAAACATACAGGGAAGACATAATACCCATTCTCCTTAAAGTTTTCCAAAAAATAGAGGAGGAGGGGATACTCCCAAACTCATTATATGAAGCCGACATCACCCTAATACCAAAACCAGGCAAAGACCCCACCAAAAAAGAAAACTACAGACAAATATCCCTGATGAACGTAGATGCAAAAATACTCAACAAAATATTAGCAAACCGAATTCAAAAATACATCAAAAGGATCATACACCATGACCAAGTCGGATTCATCCCAGGGATGCAAGGATGGCACAACATTCAAAAATCCATCAACATCATCCACCACATCAGCAAAAAGAAAGACAAAAACCACATGATCATCTCCATAGATGCTAAAAAAGCATTTGACAAAGTTCAACATCATTCATGATTAAAAACTCTCAGCAAAATGGGAATAGAGGGCAAGTACCTCAACATAATAAAGGCCATTTATAATAAACCCACAGCCAACATTATATTGAACAGCGAGAAGCTGAAAGCTTTTCCTCTGAGATCGGGAACTAGACAGGGATGCCCACTCTCCCCACTGTTATTTAACATAGTGCTGGAGGTCCTAGCCACGGCAATCAGACAAAACAAAGAAATACAAGGAATCCAGATTGGTAAAGAAGAAGTTAAACTGTCACTATTTGCAGATGACATGATACTGTACATAAAAAACCCTAAAGACTCCACCCCAAAACTACTAGAACTGATATCGGAATACAGCAAAGTTGCAGGATACAAAACCAACACACAGAAATCTGTGGCTTTCCTGTATTCTAACAATGAACCAACAGAAAGAGAAATCAGGAAAACAACTCCATTCACAATTGCATCAAAAAAAATTAAATACCTAGGAATAAACCTAACCAAAGAAGTGAAAGACATATACTCTGAAAACTACAAGTCACTCTTAAGAGAAATTAAAGGGGACACTAACAGATGGAAACTCATCCCATGCTCGTGGCTAGGAAGAATTAATATCGTCAAAATGGCCATCCTGCCCAAAGCAATATACAGATTTGATGCAATCCCTATGAAACTACCAGCAACATTCTTCAATGAACTGGAACAAATAATTCAAAAATTCATATGGAAACACCAAAGACCCCGAATAGCCAAAGCAATCCTGAGAAAGAAGAATAAAGTAGGGGGGATCTCACTCCCCAACTTCAAGCTCTACTATAAAGCCATAGTAATCAAGACAATTTGGTACTGGCACAAGAACAGAGCCACAGACCAATGGAACAGACTAGAGAATCCAGACATTAACCCAGACATATATAATCAATTAATATTTGATAAAAGAGCCATGGACATACAATGGCGAAATGACAGTCTCTTCAACAGATGGTGCTGGCAAAACTGGACAGCTACATGTAGGAGAATGAAACTGGACCATTGTCTAACCCAATATACAAAAATAAACTCAAAATGGATTAAAGACCTGAATGTAAGTCATGAAACCATTAAACTCCTGGAAAAAAACAGGCAAAAACCTCTTAGCCATAAACATGAGTGACCTCTTCTTGAACATATCTCCCTGGGCAAGGAAAACAACAGCAAAAATGAACAAGTGGGACTATATTAAGCTGAAAAGCTTCTGTACAGCAAAAGACAACATCAATAGAACAAAAAGGAGGCCTACAGTATGGGAGAATATATTTGAAAATGATACATCCGATAAAGGCTTGACGTCCAGAATATATAAGGAGCTCACACGCCTCAACAAACAAAAAACAAATAACCCAATTAAAAATGGGCAGAGGAACTGAACAGACAGTTCTCCAAAAAGGAAATACAGATGGCCAACAGACACATGAAAAGATGCTCCACATCGCTAATTATCAGAGAAATGCAAATTAAAACTACAATGAGGTATCACCTCACACCAGTAAGGATGGCTGCCATCCAAAAGACAAACAACAACAAATGTTGGCGAGGTTGCGGAGAAAGGGGAACCCTCCTACACTGCTGGTGGGAATGTAAGTTAGTTTAACCATTGCGGAAAGCAGTATGGAGGTACATCAAATTGCTCATAACAGACTTACCATTTGACCCAGGAATTCCACTCATAGGAATTTACCCTAAGAACGCAGCAATCAAGTTTGAGAAAGACAGATGCACCCCTATGTTTATCGCAGCACTATTTACAATAGCCAAGGATTGGAAGCAACCTAAATGTCCATCGATAGATGAATGGATAAAGAAGAAGTGGTACATATACACAATGGAATACTACTCAGCCATAAGAAAAGGGCAAATCCTACCATTTGCAGCAACATGGATGGAGCTGGAGGGTATTATGTTCAGTGAAATAAGCCAAGCGGAGGAAGAGAAATACCAAATGATTTCACTCATCTGTGGAATATAAGAACAAAGGAAAAACTGAAGGAACAAAACAGCAGCAGAATCACAGAACTCAAGAATGGACTAACAGGTACCAAAGGGAAAGGGACTGGGGAGGATGGGTGGGTAGGGAGGGATAAGGGGGGGGAAGAAGAAGGGGGGTATTAAGATTAGCATGCATGGGGGGTGGGAGAAAGGGGAGGGCTGTACAACACAGAGAAGACAAGTAGTGATTCTACAACATTTTGCTATGCTGATGGACAGTGACTGTAAAGGGGTTTATAGGGGGGACCTGGTATAGGGGAGAGCCTAGCAAACGTAATATTCGTCATGTAATTGTAGATTAATGATAACAAAAAATAAATAAAAAATAAAAAAGCTGTTCCTGTGTGGTAAACTCCAATGAGTTCTACACAATGGTATAAAGGGCATATAAAAGTGTAGGCAAAGGGTCTGTTTGCGTTTATACAGAGGATCAAAGCCTAATTGGGCTACCCCGAAAATGAACTAAGATACGATATGAAAAAGAACTTCCAACATCTGCACTCTCTGGAAGACTCATGCCAGAAGATGATCATCAAAACACCCCAACAAAGATCCACGCACTGCTTCAGCTGTAGATGCACTCATCCCACCAGTTCCTGGACTTGCCATGGGAATGAAGAAGGAGATATCTAAGCTGGCCTGTGCATACAGTAAAACAACAAATTTGACTGGATCTATACTGTTGGAACTCAACCAAGAATTATGAGAACTGCAAATTGTAGCGCTCCAAAATCTTACAACTACAGACTATTTACTGTTAAAAGAACATATGGGATGTGAACAGTCCCCAGGAATGGGTTGTTTTAATTTTTCTGATTTCTCTCAGACTGTTCAAGTTCAGTTGGACAATATCCACCATATCATGAATAAGTTTTCACACATGCCTAAGGTGCCTAACCGGTTTTCTTGGTTTCACTGGAGATGGCTGGTAATTATAGGTCTGCTTTGGTTATGTAACTGTACTCCTATTATGTTAATGTATGTGCACAATTTAATTAGTATTTTAAAACCTATGCATGCTGAAGTTACTCTACAAGAAGATATGTCAAAGAAATAATCAATCTTCCTATATTTTCTTCTGCCTGCTACTTCTATAGCTTTACTTCTTCCTTCCTAATTAGAACCCTTAAATAGAATTCATGCCTCATATAGAATTTACGGAGTATCATAATTCTTCCAAGTGGTAAAGATACCTCAAGACAAATGCTGGGCATAGAAGCCACAGGGCATAAATATGCAAAGAAGTAAAAAGCTAACCATTTCAAACAATAAGGCTTCTCTCTCACTTACCAACTTTACATCTCCCTGTATGGCCCCGGAAGATGACTGGTTAGCCAGAGACGGGTAAGATTCCTCAAGGGAGGAACAACCTAAGACAGGCACAGTCGCAGGTGGGTCATCAGGTGAGAAACTGGGGATCAACAGAGGTGAGGCTTAGAACCTCACCACCCCCCTGTTCTGAGAGAAATCTTCTGCATCCGTGGATGTTTTATTGCCCTTGTCTAGCTTGGATTAACACATAGTCTACAGGCACACACCTGATCATCTACATTTGCTCTTTTACAACACTAAACTATGTTTTCTACCTTTATCTTGTATCTACCTACCACTTCAGCATTTTATTAAAAATAATAATAATAAAGAGAGAAATGTGGTATCCACATATAAATCAAGTATAAAAAATCAATTGAATATTCATATTTGAACTGACTGTTTATAGTTCATAATGCATGAGCAAAACCGAAAGTTTCTGTGATGGCTGCCCTTGTACTGTTCACCATGTAACTTATTCACTATGTAAGAATTTGTTCTCCATGTAAGAACTTGTTCGTTATGCTTCAGAAGATTGGAGACTGACGAAAATTAGGCTTTGGGTGGAATAATGATTGTGCATTGAGCATTGACTCCCCTATACAGAATTTTATTTTTGTTAACAACCATTTGATCAATAAATATGCGAGATGCCCTCTAAAAAAAAAAAAAAAGTACACACTTCCAATTGTAAAATAAATAAGTAACCGGGATGTAATGTATAGCATAAGGAATATAGTCAAAAAATTGTAACAACTTTGTATGGTGATAGCTGGTACCTAGAATTATCATGTATATAAATGTTGAATCACTGTGTTGTACACCTGAAACTAATGTAATACTGTGTGTCAACTACCCTTCAATAAAAAATAATTATCAACAACAACAACAAAAAAGAGTTAGTAGGATAAAGTAAATGGGAGTTGAAGAATCTAAGAATTCTGTAACACAGACACCACCGATACATAACTACCTCCAAGAGGAGAATATCCCGTTCAGAGTGGAATACTCAGCATGCAGATCTGAGAAAAAGAGCACTGAAGTGTAAGAAGGGTCCACAAGCTCTGATTTGCTTTGGAGTACAGAAGAGACTCAGAGGGCCCTCTAAGCTGCTGGGGGGCTTCCAGAGTAGACCGACCGTAGAGTTGACTATAGAGCACTCCTCGAGTGCTGGAGCAGGAGAGACATTAAGGTTGGATGACCAACCTTCTCGATTTGCCCTTGACCGAGTGATTTCCATGGATATAAGATTTTCAGTGCTAACATAATCCCAAGAAAACCAAGATAGTTGGTTATACTGCATTAAGGACTTCAGAAATATTCCAAAAATCTTTTTCAGGAGGGCAGAGACCTAAGACTATGAGAAAGACAATTCTGAGAGTTGGAATAAAGTTCAGACTTAAGGTAAATAGAAGGTTTCCTGAGACACATGAATGAACATGTATGAACATGGCTATGAAAGGCTTTTTAAAAAATATTCATATTATTAACAGAAGATGTTTTCTCGATCAGTGATAGTAATAGAATAGAAAGTGGGAAAAATAAGTAAATAAATATTTAGGCAAAAAGCATAGCAAAAAATTAAGTAAAATTTTAGAAATCAAGACTAAGCTGCTATAAGCATATGAGCAAGGAAAGTACTGTAATAGGAATAGAAAATAAAAAGTAGTACAAAAAGTGGGAAATAAAGAAATATCGGAAGAGAAAATATGGATTGAGAAAAAAACATGAAGAAAAACAGAAGACATGCAAAAATCCAGAAGTCCTTGAAAACAAACCAAACTCAAGCAATGAAATGTTCAAAAATTACAATTCAACAAAGCTTGCTGAAATAAAAAAAATTGAATCTGCATGTTGAAAGGACTTGCCATGTACCATATAAAGTACACTCCAGTCAACACCAAGAACTATTTTAATAGACCTGTTGGACTTTAAAGCTAAAGAAACGTAGTTTCTTAAGCAATCTGGCAAAAAGACCAAGTCACTTATAACGTCATGCTAAAGTATGTACATTTGTGAATCCACACAACATTGCTTAGATAAAAATTTCCTGAAGAATCTTCAAGCTTATGACTTTCACACACAAAAGAAATCATAGAAAGAGTTTTGTCATTAAGTTTTGGTGGTGAATATGGACTATTATTTAATTAATACAGAGCATTAAATGATATAGATAAAATGATAGAATGGCATGTAAATATCATATGCAAGGAAAAAGTATGTGTAATACAACTAACAAAATGGTAAAGATAAATTTTATGAGTATGTAAAATGTGGACAATATTTTATGAGACTTCCTCTTAGGTACTAACTGGAAGTAAATTAGATGCTGGTAGAAGAAAGGAAAGGGAAAGAAGAGATTATTAGTAAATCTAATTGTTGCTCCTAGTAGAAAATAAATATACAGTATTTTATAGAGAAGACTATAATAATGTGATACTGTGTAAATGAAAATCATTGAAAGAATGAACTTCTATTATTCCCTCAGGTTCTACCAAGAAGATAGAATTGATTAATAGAAATATATTTTAATAAATAGGAGCTAAGAGTATTACACAAATAAAGGTAACTAGAAAAAATGCAAATCTTCTGAAATATTAAAATACATACAAAAAATAAAAATATGGTAAAAGTATTTTATAGTATATTAAGTAATTATATATTATGTTGTTTTTTTAAACTTTGACTGAATATAAAATATTTACATAAAGAAAAGCAGATTCAGAATTACTAAAAATGAAAATGTGCAAAAATATAATGGAGAGACACAGATGAAAACAAAGGATCCCAGTATTGATAAACAGGATAGAGCACAGGCTTAAGAAAGGGAGGAAGAAAAAAAGAAAAAAAGGAAGGAAAGGGAGGAAGCAAAGAGGAGGCAAAAAGAGAAACCGGGAGGAAGAGAGAGGGAGAGAGAGAGGAAGCAAGGGAGGAAGGAAGAAACAATTAATCAAGCCAAGGAAAGAACTATAAAACACTAAACACACATATCAAAATCCATAGTCTACTACTAATTTACGTACCTGTTCAGAGTGCAACAAATGCTATAGAGAGATCATGAAGAATTTCAAAGATGAATGAAAAGCAGCACCAATAATAAGAGTTTAACAATTCTCTTCAAAAGTGATCAGGAAAAAAATTAGAAGCATATAGTTGTACATTACCCATAATGCACATTTATTTATCTTGATAGAGATTGATGTGTTTGAACACTGATATTTAACAGAGAATCGTCCCCTTTCTATATGAATTGCATATTTGTTAAACTATAAATACTATAAAAACTCATCTCTGATGACAAATTAGAAAGTAATAAAATCAAGTAATGAAAGAATTCCTTCCTTTTATTAACTTAAAAGTATATCATTAATCATTTCATAGTTAAACAAAAATCATCAGAATTTTGAGAAAATAATAATAATGAAAACTTATAATATTTGTGAAACACAGCCAAAGCAGAGATCCAAGGAAATTTTACAGCAGTTAATATTATGTCAAATATATTATAAATGAGTAAACAATTGAAACATGAAATTCAGAAAAGATAGAAAAGGACCAAAAAGTTAACTCAAAGAGCAGTTAATCAAACCTAATTAATTAAAATAAATAAATAATGTCAAGAACAGAAATTAATGAAATATATTACATGTGTAGTAGAAAAATAATGAATTTTAAAGGTGTCCTTTAATGACTAAAATGTGATACATAACTAGAAGCATAGTAACAAGAATAGGAGAAAACATAAATTACCAATGCCAGGTAGAACAATTTTATATGCATGAGTTTGATATTCGCATAAAATTGATTTTTTTGAAAGCACAATTTACCAAAACTAACAGAGAAAGAACTAAAAACTCAATACTCTAGTATCTATTAGGGCAATTGAATAACTTAATAAAAATCTTTACATAAAAAATTTAAACTGTATTCCTATGGCTTAGCAATTGAATTTTTCCAAATTAAAAAAATTATTATTAAACTTTCACAAAATGTTCTTGCAAACAAAAAAGAAATAAAACTGGGTAAGTGGAACTTTTCATCTCTTTTTAGGGCAGCATAAGTTTTATTCCAAAACATGACATGGGCACTAACAACAATATTCTGCAGACCAGTATTTCTCATGAAAATCGATGTAATATTATTATCAAGTTGAATACACTAATGTTGATGAAGGAAAACATCTACACTAAATAGGATTTGTTCCTGGAAGACAAAAATATCCTAACATTTGAAAATCAGTAAAGATAATATAACATTAACATTAAAATGGAAGACAAATTGGTTTCTAAATAGATATATGAAATATCATTTGATAGAGTCAACATCCATTCAAGAAAAAAACTTCTTAGCAAAGTTTGAATAGAAGGGAATTTCCTTAATCTGATAAATAATATTACTTTGAATAATGAGTTATTTTAATACACACTTATTTCCTGAATTCTATTTGAGTTGATAACAAGATCACAATATACAGTTGACGTTTGAGCAACACAAGTTTAAACTGTGTGGTTCCACTTAGATGTGGATTTTTTTTTTCAATAAATATATTGGGAAACTTTTGGAGATTTGCAGCAACTTGAAAAAACATTTTCTTTTCTCTAGCTTTTTTTATTGTAAGAATACAATATATAATACATACATAAAATATTTGTTAATTGACTATTTATGTTATCAGTAATGCTTCTGGTCAACAGTAGACCTTAGTAGTTAAGTTTTGGGGGAGTCAAAAATCTTAAGTGGATTTTTGACTGCACAAAGGGTTGGTGACCCTAAATCCCATGTTGTTCAAAGGTCAACTGTATTCTTTCTGTTTACATTTGCCTAGTATGTATTGCCCATAATTTTATTTTTAATGTTTGCAAATCATTTTTCCTTAATTGCATTTCTTGTAAATAGTGAGGAGTTAAATTTTATCATTAAGTTCGAACAATTTACCTTTAATAGGTGAGTTAACTTATTTCCATTTATTGTTATAATAGATATGTCTGGTCTTACTCCTGTTGCTTTATATATACACATGTTATTTATATGTAAATATACATGTGTGTATTTATATACACACACACATAATATGATCTATTATTTCACAATTTTAGTTTCTCAATTATTGTTTTTCATTTAAAATTTTGTTATAGTTAATTACCTTCATATTTATATATTACATAATAACTTATTGGATTCTTAGTTAGACAATATGTATTAGTTCCCTGTTCTGAGCAACAATAAAATTAGCTTGTAACTTCTTCCTCTCAACATTCAATTTTTTTCAGTAGTATTATCCTCCTTGATGTTTCCTTTGTTTTTGTAAACATGCTTGTTACTCTTTCAGTTCATTTGCCATCTTTATTCTTTGATAACTTTTAAATTTATTCTAAGTTTCTAAGACTCTCCCTTCTCCTCTCAACCTGTAGACATTACAAAAGTCTAAGGTTTATCTCTTCTAGAGTTTCTTCTCTTGGCTTCAAATGTAATTTAAAACAAATATAGGCTTAAAATGTAGTTTAGGAGAAAGATAAATGGGAACAGTTCATCTGTCATTTTCTGACATCCACAGTTTAAAGCTGTATGTTCAATGACTCCTTAATGAGCATAAAACAAAACTTCAGTTTAAAGTCTCAGGCTTCTCTGCTGGCTGGGAAAGCCAGTAACAGTAAAATACACTCTAATGTTTAAAACGCATGCATATCAGCTTTCTTTTTTGTATGATTGAATTTTTGACTCAGCTGTTTCTCATTGCTAAGGACTTGAGAAACTTGTCCCTTGTTTGCGAAGGCTGTCAAGTTCTACCGTCCGTGTGCTAGACCTATAATTCAAGTGCTCACGAGGCCTAAGGTCTATGCCTGCAGCTTTAACTTAAAATAGAAATACTTTGTACAGAGCCATCGTAAACTCCAGTTAATCTGAAAAGGTCAAAAGCTCATGCAATAAGCCTTTACCAAATCCTAGACTTTAAAGCTTTCCTTAATAGGCTTCAGCCCCAAGTACTTCCCAGTGATTCTCTAGGCCAAGTAATTGACGTTCTTGGTCTTTGCACCAGGAGTTGGTAATATTCCCTCTTAAATAACCAATTAAAAGATGAAGTCAGACAGATGGAAACAAAAATATTATATATTGTACTAACTTTGCTAATATGGAAAACACAGCTTATTATGCAAGCTAAATGGCTTTTCCTGCTCTCTCTCCCAAATTAAATTACCCCACCAGTCAGATAGAGTGCTGAAAATTCCCCTCATAGATGCCTGCACTGTATATATCATGGAATAACAGAGCAGGCTACAGGAATTTTCCACGAGGCATAGGAAAGAAATATGCTGAGTCAAACACAGTTATCAATATCTGCAAGTCACCAATCATGAATCTCACTCTTTTACCAATTGGTGGGATTGAGAAGATAGCACAAGAGGCCAAGAACCTAGTAGATGTCTGTCAACAGAGCAGCATCAAACACGAAAAAGAAGCATCCTTTCACAAAATTTGCCAATTCTCCTCTTCTACTATGCTGCTTCCATCTTCACTAATTTCTTCCTGAAAAATACCCTTCATATGTTCATTTTTATGGCTCAGTGAGGGGTACTCTCAGTACTTTTTTTGTCTCAAAATGTCTCTATTTTTGCCTTTACTCTTAAATAACAGTTTATCACTGTATAGAATTCTAGATGAGTAGTTTTTTCTTCAGCACTTTAATCTTGCTGACAAATTGTAGCTCATCAATTGTTGTGTGAGGACATTAGTATGATTGTTATTCTACAAAGGTAATTTGAGATTTTTCTTCCTCAAAAAAATATTTGGTATTTTTAAAGATCTTTCTTTTATGCTTGATGTTTTGCAGTTTGACTACTTCGAATTTCTAAATTTATCATGAGCAAGATTCATATTTTCCAAATCTGAAAATTCATGGCCCTAATACTGCTAAGTCATTATCTGTATTATCTCATTCCAAATTTTATATTCTTTACTTTACCTTAAATGCCCTACATCTATATTATACCTATTTATCCTGTATTTTTTACCTTTATATTTTTACATCTCTTTTATCTTTGAATTTTAAATGAAGGATTTTCTCTTTTTTCCCTTCCAAATTGTTAATTTTATGTTTGACTATAATATAATTTTTTTTTCCATCCATTGAGTTTTAAAATCCATCATAAGACTTTCCTATGTATAAATCTTCCATCTTTTTTTGAACTGTGCCTCTTCTCTTTTCACAGTATCTTATTTGTTTTTACTATGGTTTCTATTTTATATGAATTATATATTATATCAACTAAACATATTAGTATACAATCTTTTGTATCTTTCTATCTAGAGTTATTGGGTGTACTAATTTGCAATATGCATGTGTTGATGTCATATTACCATCTCAAGTAATTTACATTTTGTGTGTGAACTTATTTTTCAGCAAAATTGTTTTATTTTCCCAGTAAGTCCAATGCATCCTGGGTTGTTGAAGTATCATTTCTACCAGGCTGTTCACCACTTCATATTTCCAATGGTAAGCTAGTGGTGTAAAGAAACAAAGAGCACATGAGTGACAGATACACTCAGTTTCCAGTCACAGCATTGGCAGCCATTCCAGATGCATGATTAGGGTCCAGTGTAGGAAGGAGTTGAGGTAGGGAGAGGGAAATTAGTGTGTGTGTCCAGCAGCAGTGCCAATGGTCTTCTTATCAAAACAGTTCTGGTTTTGATTATTGTCCTATTTGAACATTTCGCAAGCCAAAATCTCTTGCTCCTGCTTAAATTTGCCAGAGTCAATTGCTTTTATTTACAAATTTTGACAGATGTGCAATTGTTTTATGTTTACTATTCTGCTTATCAACACATCAGCAGCATTCATTTTACTCTCAAAATAAGTTTTCTTAATTTTAGCAGTAGACAAAGTTTATGGCTTAGGTTTAGAAGCGATTTTAACGAAAACACAATTTTGTTGTCATTTGATGTTATATTGAAATTATATAAATTAAATGTGAGAATAATACAATTCCACTCTAATTAGTAAACCTACTTTTGTAAAGAAATATTGGTTCACACCATCAGCAACACTGACTACATGATAGTCCATTGTTGAAATGTATCAAAGCTTTAGAACCTAATCTCCAGTAGAAGGCAATTAGGTAATGTCCAATGTCTTCCTATTAAAAGCAACAAATTATTGTAGCCTAGCAAGCAAATACATTTAAGTAAAGTAATGAAAATTCTTATAATGGGATAATTATTCTTCTATTCATGTTTATAAATAATTTTGTAACATGTAAGAGAAGCACATTATAAAATTATGCACACGATTTGAGTTAGATTGTGTGAAAAAAAGTCCTGAAAAGATCAAATTTAAGAAATAAGAGAGTTTGTCTGTTAGGGGTAATTTTTCAATGTTTTTCATGATTCTCTACCCTATTATGTTTATTCTGATATTCAGCATTTATTGTCAGATTATTTGAACACATTTTTAAAAACTAAATTTTGAATAATGCTTTTAATTTTGCATGGACATCTGTATTTTATTTTGCAACTGATTTATAAAACGAGTTTCTATATTAAAAGCATAAATCTTTTAATTTACCAATATTTTTTAAAAAGAGAAAACAATTTAAAATATCTAAAGAAATTATGGGAAAAATGGGTAAAGATCAAATGTTCAAGTATTTTTAATATCAGGGATCTAGTTGAAAAAGATATTTGCAGTGGTTATAATAAATAAGATAGCTTTCTTCTATTACATCTAGCCCTTTAAAAAGATAATTTTAGTTCATTCACTACTTTTAATTTTTTTAATTAACTCAATATTTTAGCTGTCATCTTGTTGGATAATGACTTTCTTGGAGGTAATTTCACAAATATGACATATACATTATCATTAACATATCAATAGGTAATGTCACCATTAATGTGAATGTATTTTACCAATCTGCAGTGGCTATATAATATTCTATGCAAAGCAAATAAAAATTGCAGTTGAACAATTCAAACTTTTAGCTTTGTTTATAGAGCAAATTTGGAACTTTATTTCATTTGAATTCATGGAGGCACAATAGAAAACTTGCAAAATATTTTGCACGTCTGTTAAATGTAACTGGTGTGTGTTGTCCACCATGGTGAAGTACAAAGGGTTCCACCACAGACTATTTTTCCAGATTGCTAATTCCCTTCCTAGATGGTACTGCAGAAGCCTGCATAGAATGAATGACTTTTTTAGCTGACTCACGGAAATCTCTATTACAAGAAGAAAATCTCTGTTCCAAGTAGTGACATGAAATATAGAGACCTTTGGCTGGGCTCTCTGATCACTGGCCTAGTATATGACTGTTCAGTGTCATATTCTTTCTCATGGAAAGAAACGTGGGAGAAACCCTTTACATTCATCAGCAATGTAGGATTCATGAAAAATAGATTTGTAAACCAATTAATTTTATAATCCATTTTATTTCCTCATTATTTTAGTCTCTGAGTATATGAAGCATCACGAGAAAGCCCTATGGATAGTAATATGCAAATATAATTGATTCATGCCCATATAAAATCAATTCTAGTCTTTTTGTGTATCAATTTGGGTACAGAGAACTATTTTTAAATGGAAAATCCAGAATATTGTCAAAGAAGATAGTTTGACGTTTGGTAGTACTAAAGGAAAACATAAATTATAGCTATTAGTACCTATCATTTTTCATTTTGTTGAGAATCACTTCTTTGCCAGTCTCAAATAAATATGAAATTAGGAAACATTTAGTAGAGTATATAATCTTTAAAAAATAAGTTTGGGGCAACATTAAAAATAATACATGATAAAATTAAAGTGAATTTATAGGTTTTAGAGGAAAATACCTAAAGAAATGTTAACTTACATAATCTCCCAAAGCAGGAAGCCTAAGAAATTAAGAAATGTGTTTCATGCATTTGCCTAGTGGTGTTGCCCACTGGTCATAACAAGAAAAGGGCAAGGATGCCCACTAATGAGGTCACCTTCTCTGAAGAAGATAAGGTGAAAAGGTAGATAATAAATCAGAGGACACACAGAGAAGTAGAGTGAAAATGTGGGTAACTTTTTCTTTTGGTAATGAAAACAAATGGATGTTTAATACATTTTTTTGTTTCAACTAAACATCAATTTTATATGAGAATCAACTCATATCTACTTTGTGAAACATCTGACTTAAGTATCATCTTTAGGATATAGGAAACAGAGAGAAAGCAGAGAAAGGTCTTGAATGTAAAGGTAGTTTGCATGATTTAAAGGGGAGGAATTTATAAGGAGCAAGTCATCCTTTAAATCAAAGGCCAGCAAATATTTTTTGAAAAGAGTCAGATATTAAGGATTTGTAGGCTCTACAGTCTCTGTCATAATGATTCATTTATGTCATTGTCACCCAAAAGCAGCTATAGATAGTATGTAAGCAAGTGAAATTTACATTTCATATAATTTTCATGTTTCACAAAATCATATTTTTCTTTTGATTTTTCCAACCATTTTAGGGTGTAAAAAGCATTGTTAGCTCATTAAATGTATTGGCAGGCCAGGTTTGGCACCTAATCTGTAGTTCGCCAACCCTTGCTCTAAATTTATGGTCTCCAAAGTCAAGCAAGCACGTTTTTACAGCTGGAAAGGGACTTGAAGGCAAGAAAACAATTCACTGTAAAGCAAATGGTCATATGTAGTTTTTTATATTTGTATTTTTTATACTATAAAAATTTTTAAACATAGCAATGGATGATAAGTTTATTAAGTGTACTCCAAAATTTGTTTTAGCTGATAGCACAATCCAAAAATTTGTTGACTACTGCCTGGTCTCATGATACAGTGTTTACCTACTGGTAAAAGTAGCCCTTGTTGGACCCAGAAGTATGTATCCTAGATGAGATGCAAAGTTTCATGATTACCAGCAACTGCTGGCCTCTCAATCTCCAGGAAAATTGGGAGGGTGGCAAGTCATCTGAAGTCCTCTTTATATATTGTGTATTCTCCAACTCTATTTGACATTTTAGTTTGTCGTTCAGTGATTTTCTCATTATCCACCCACAGAAGTGTTTTAATGTGTCTCTTCCTAACAGCCCTGTTTTCCAGAGATTTCCACTGTGCTTCTCCTTGTTCATTCTCCAGTTACAGGCTGAGTTGAAGAAGGCACAGTCCTAACACATGAAAAATGTTCAAAATTCTTGGAAACATCTAGCTGCTTTCAGTAAATGATTTAGAAAAGTAAGTTGATGAGTGTTCTCTTCTCTCTGCTTCAATTTTATCACTGAAATACATCACCTAAAAATGAGGCTGGGGAGGCGTTGGATGTTTCGGAAGAGAGAGGACCCTATGGCAGGATGCGGAAATCCCTGTCGTTCTAGAGCTTCACCATGGAGCCTCAGCAGGATGAACCAGAGTGAGCTTTGGGCTTCTAGACTCAGTTCTTTTCATTATTTACCACTGCTGCAAGGTGAAAATATCTCTGTAGTCTTTTTTAAAAATCATCATAATAATAATCAACAATGTTGCTTAAACTTAGTTTACGTGACCCCAATTTTTCATTAAATGAAGTGTAAAATATGTAAAAAAATGTTTATTTCTTCTCAACAAGTGGATTTTAACTATGCATATATATATCAAGTCACACTTTTTAATTTTCAACTTAAGACTCATGTTCTCTATTAGATATTCACAGATTCTATCTTCTTTCTTTCCCTGTGTAGATTCTCTATGGCTGTGAGAAAATCAACTCCCCCATTAATTAACCCTTTTACTCCTACCTCATTATTTTTTTTCTACTCAATCGCATCATTCCCACCAAACTAAAAAAAAAATGTTTATACACACACACACACAGCAGGTCCATTTATTTCTGCAAATTAAAAATGCTTTTTGCAACTCATTTTTTGAGAAACTAAATTAAGTTTGTAAAGTAACACATTTATCACATTATTTGTATTTCAGCAATGACTATAGAATATTTGCTAAAATTATTCTTTAGCATAAATCATGATCAGAAGTCTTATACCATGAAGACTACTCCTTGATTTTATTTTTAAGAAAAATCCAATATTGTTGTTTTTATTTTATTATATAAAATAAAATAATATAAAGACACTCTTTTACCTTGTCATTCTATGGACTGGTTCTAACTACACAGTGTGTGAAATTTAAAATGGTTTCCCTTCTCTTAGTCTATACTGGCATAATTTAAATAACCCAATACAAAACTTTTCCTTCAAATGTTCTTTATCTTTGGGAGAAAAAAGGGGTGTAGAGGAGAGGAAGAAAGGAAGACAAAAGGAAGGAGGGAGGGAGAGGGGAGGAGACTGAAATTGAAGAGGCTTTAAATAACTATAAATAGTTACCTTTTTTTCCAGGCCTGAGATCTAGCCAAGCCCATACACCGTGACTATTCATCACTGCTTTTTAAACTCACAAAAGTTGAGAGCAATGACTTGGTAATTTTGGATTCACCTGCTGAACTCCTCTAGTTATTTGGAACTTTGCAATGTCCCACATTACACATGCATACATCTCACCATCATTTACAGATGCAAGGAGAGCAAACCTGATAAGATGAGTCTTTGGGAGGAAAAAAGGCATATAACAAATACAGAAATTAAAACACTCAGGAATAAGGTAAATACGGACAGAAAGAACTGGGAATGAGACAAATATTGGATTAAGACAAATACTTCTGCAGATTCCAAAGTCAATTCTAATAGTGCTAGTAAAGATTGGATTGTGTTGACTGTTGAAGATAAGCATCTAAAGCTGAAAGCAAGAAAAAAAATCTTCTAGGCTAGAATTCTCTGTCATTAAAATTTTGTGATGCAGGTGACTTAAATTATTAGATTATTAAAATAAATTTAACTACAGGTAGTTGTACTCTTAAAGGCAATCAAGCCTAATAAATTAATATTATGAAAGGTAAATTAGCCATATATATCTCATGCCTATGGAGAATTTTAATTATGAAACACAGATATTAACACAAAGCACATTTTTGCTCATATAATATTAGTACTGTACCTCTAAATTCAGATTATTCATTTATTATCTTAATGTATTTAAACATATTCAGGTGTAATACCATGATTACTGATGTTCATCTGAGAATCTCTTCCATTGGAAGAAATTAGAGAGGTACTTTAGTGTAGCAGTTAAGGCCTAGGCTCTAAAACCAGAGGGTCTGAGTTTAAATGCAAATCCCACTCACTCCTACGTGTGGATCCTTGAACAACCTGAGTAAACTCAAGGGAGGGAGGGAGGGAGTCCTGGAGCTTTCTTACCAGCTTGCTCAGATGTGGGGTACAGGAGGATGGGGCTTGAAAGCTGTCAGCTATCAAACATCAATAAGGGTCAGGTTCTTTATTGCACTGGGTTAGTTTGAGAATTGAATGAGCAGGGTATTTGGGTTTTGTTTTTGTTTCATAAATGCTCACAATACTGACACTCAGAAAATGCTCAGTAAGTCTTAGCTGTTATGTTTAATCAGAGTAGTTTAACTGGAATATGACTAACATAGATGGAAGTGAAAGAAAAATGAGACAATCTTGAGCTTAAAGACATAGCTGTGGGTTCAATTACTAGTGTGCTTTGACCAGAATAATGAGGGTGAGCCCAGAACTGGGGGGTACAACTAAATGCACAACATAGAACTGGAGGATGTACAGAATGCATATTCCTCACACCATAGCTTCTTGGGGAATAAATGAATTCTATCATGTATATTTCTTCTGGGTTACAATCAAGTTACTGTGCTCACAGTTCTGAAATTAATTTTTAGGTAAATTGTTCTCCTTCAAGCGTAGTTCTATGGATGGTGCTTCACAAGGAGAGTTGTTACAGATGAAAAACCCAAGCCCCAAATAGCTAAGCACATAACTTTCTTTGAAATCCAGGGGAATACAACTAAATTATGTGCTGTGTCCTCATACTGTCACATACACACAAGAGAAAAAGGTTCTTGGTCGATCTCTGTTTAGTATATCTGAAATACGAAATCATTTCTGGTGTTTGTAAGCCATTAGTATGCATTTAGCATGGTTATCTAGGGAAATATAATACAGTCTTAAAATGGTCTTGGTCTAAAACACCTCAGATATCTTTGTTATTTCTAAATTTTCCCTAGTTTTTGGAATCCTTCTACTTCCTGGAATCCTCCAGATCAGAGATGCCATGAAGTCAAGGTGATATTAACGTAGGTTAGAGCTTCCAACATGTTACCTCTAGAACCCTCTGTACTCGGAACCTGGCTGTGTAAATAAGCCCTATGCACGACACCTCACTCTTAACACCCAAGTTTTACGTCAGGCTGCACAGACACACCATAAATATACTTAAAAAGAAGAGACTTGCAAAGGTTTATCTTTAATTTAAATGCATTACATATTGGATCAGTGCTCTGGGAAGTCAAGTGGCATGTGAAGTAATGTAACCATTTTTTACTTCACTGTAAAACAAATATGTATGACATCATATGGCTGCAAGAGACATGGAGAGGGATTTCCTAGTGATCGGATAACAATCAGCAGCTATAGTAATTGTCATAGATAGTTGAAATTTTCTACTTATTTAAAGACCAATAGCTTCTGTGTTAATAATTAGCACTATTTCATTTCCTTGTTTCTGTTAATAATAACAATAAAGTCCCATTATCTAAGCTTAATATTGTGAATACATCTTTTCTTTTTATCCTAAGCATTATTCGCTACACATGTCTAGGTTGAAATTCAGAGATAAATTTAGTAGCACTGGTTACTCCAGCTCCACGGCAATTCTCTGAACTAATGTGAATTGTGTTATTCATTTAACTGCTTTACCTCTCTGCTACACATAAAACATACATTTTATTTTCTTTCTTTTATTTGTTTCTAGGGTCATTCACCACTGGTGTTTTCTTTTGATGCCTTAACCACTCTTTCTATATTGACTCTGCAGACCATAATTTTTTCTTAAACTTCCACATTGTGGCATTATTCTAAGGTTACACCTTTGTTCATCATTCGCCTATATTCTCTGATGAATTCATCCACCATTAGAGATTGAAACAAAATATTATTTATAACCTCAGATTCTTTCTGGAAACCTAATTGTACATCATTCAGTGACCAACTGATTAACTTTAGTCCTTCTAAGTCAACAAGTATAATTAAAAATAACCGGCTACATCCTCACTCTTCCTTGGATTTCTTTATCTCATTTAATGAACTATTCTTTTGCACTCACCTACCTGAAATATCAGTGGTCTTTTGATTTTCCTTCTACTAAGGAAGCATGTCCATTTACACTTTCAGCCGTATATCTTTTACAGCTGGAGTGTCTTTTACATCTATTCCCCTTTTACAATTTGTTTTATTACCATCCTAGTTCCGCTACTAATTGCTTCTCAAAAGATCACCAAAATAGCCTCCTAATTATTCCACCCACCTAGAGTCTCTTTTCTTTACTAATACCACACATTGTCTCAAGCTAAATATTTCTAAAGAACAACAATTCTGTTGGAAAAACATTTACTATCAAATCATGTCCCCCTGAACTTCAAAACCTCAGCTTCTCTTTTCAACCTGTCTCCAGGAATGCATTTATATACATTAAATGCTTCAACCAGACAACACTACATACAGTTCCCTAAGTATTCCCTGTGCCTCCCAGCTCCACAGCTTGAACCTTCTTTTCCATTCTTTATAATTTCTCATCAGTTATGACATCCCAAGCTGTCAAAATTTTAACAGTCTCTGGAGGCCCAGATATATACTATTTTCCCAGTAATGCATTCTTTTAAGCCCCCTTCCAAGTTGACATTATCTCTTAACATCCATTGTATTTTCACATTTTTATTTGGAAGTTTGGGATTTTTCATTATAATTATTTATGTCCCTTACTAGAATGTTGGCTCCTTAAAACAAGGATTGTGATTTAATTATTGCTGGTGCTTCTTTCATGGCCACGCACACTCTGTGCCTTTCATGAAACAGTCACCCTTTAAATGTTTTGTGGATGAGCAAATACCTTAACGTTGCAGAATATCCTTATTTAAGAAATGAACACCCTTTTTGTGTAATGGTGATAAAGTAACTGAACAAGGCCATGTAGTTTGTCATTGATAAAGCTGAGCCAGAATCAGTACACAGAGGAAAACTTAAGGACAGAGGAAAATAGAGTTTTTAGTCCCTATTTTAGTGCTGAATTAGTCAGAATTTTGTTTAGTTACAAGTAAATGAAAATACAACTACATGATAAGGCAGATAATGACAGAGTGCAAATGTTAGGTTTAGATTAGAGATGCTGGACAAATATTTACACCCATCTGATTTGTACTTTTATTCTTGAAAATAAAATTTGAACGGACATAAATAAAGTATTTTGATGTTCCTGAAACTCTCAATTGCATTGCTGCAGAAGAAAATCTGCAATTATCCAGGGACCAATTAGCCTGTTTATGGATTATCTACACCCTGTGGATTCCTCTTTTTCACTTTCCTCCTTGTCTCTGCCTTTGCCCACTTTATGGTTGTTAGCCGGAAGAAGAAATTAAGGAAGTGCTAGAAAGTAGAAAACCAGAAGAAGTGAAACTCAGGATTATTATTGTACATTAAACAGAATTGTGCTACTATTAGTTGACTGAATCTTTTGAAAGAAATACAAGACAATTGAACCAAGGAGTAATTACCTTTTTACAAAAAAGTCTCTAATTTGTTCATCTTAATTACTTGTTTCATGTTGAAAGCTCAAGCTTGTTGAATAAGCTGATAGCAGTAATAATTAAAACCAAATTGGGGGATTATTCAAGATTTTACTACTTTATGTTACCCTACATATGCACAGTTTGCTAAGAGCTTGTCAAAAGAACTTTACCAAGGTTTTATATGACTTTTTAATACCTATCTATAATATTCCTGTGCAATTTATTGGCTGACAATTCCCATTGATGTGTTTCTATTCATAGGGAAGTTCCCAATACAATTGGAAAAAAATCCATCTTCAACTACTAACATGTACTTTTCTATTTATGTACAGTTGAAATGGGTCCCAAAAATCAATTTGCAGCATTCCCATTGGGGAATTGATTCTTCATTCTTGAATTTTATTTTGGCAGAGGAGAATTTACCTGAATGCATTTTAAACATATTTACATTCTGTGTTGTCCATCATTTTGGGCCAGCTCAGTGCTGGCAATCTCTGTGGAGTTTTCTCTTTCCCTGGAGGCCTATGCTCAGGGTTTCAGGAGCACAATGCAGAATTTTCCTTCTCAGCTGTCCTGGGATTATTCTTTTGTCTCTAAGAATAAAATTCTATTCCTAACATCCTAACATGTAATGATTTTCCTCTACACTTGACTGTAGACCCAACTTTGAACAGTTCCTCCCTCAACTCTTCTTTTATCTTATTTGCACTAAATAACCCAAAATTATGAGGTATATGGTTATTCAAACTATTACTGCATCCTATGCTATTGAATGAAAACTTGAGCTGTCCCATTTTTTACTTTCTCAGTAACTTCTTTTTTTAATCTAGTGTCTCTGGACACTTGTGCCCACATACAAAAAGGGAATCCTTGAATTAAATTGCAAATGTATTCTAATATATTCTGTGCACTCGATTGTATCTCAGAATCATCCAAAGAAAGGAAAACATTGAATTTCCATGCTGAATCAGGAAATGAGAGTGTTTCAGTCTGGGAACCATGAAATTTTGATAGTAATTGTGCTTGCCATTTCTTCTGAGGGATTTAATGAATTGGGTAAAATTTTACTTACTCTCTTTTGCTTATATGCCTCAAAACAATATTCATGCAATAGTACTGTATATTTCCCTTATTAAAAAGATTACCAATCCATTTTTTTAAATTTTATTCTTAATCTATAGAATTCTATATAGAATGAAATAGCAGAAGTTCTGATGAGATCTATACTTTAGTGTCAATCTTTCTACATGTAAGATTTCTTAATTCTTTATTCTGTAGACTTCAAGTGAGCATATAAATCACTCTTCCAGAAATAAAAACAAAATGATGATCCCTTATATGTATACAGTGCTTCATAGCTTACAGTACACTGCCAAAGTGATTATATCACTCCCAAACTCTTAGCGATACTGTAAAGAATGCAGTGTGGTTATTATAAGCACCTACCATTTTATTGATTGGGAAAGTGAGGCAGAAAAGAGGTAATTTGTTCAGGAAGCACAACTTTGTACTTGATTCTTACATATTTTGCTAAGCTAAGCTGCCTCTTGAAAATAAATGAAACAATGACAATTTTGTTTGGTTAGTTTTTTATGATTCATATAGATATTTCTTATGTATTCCCCTTCTTATTTGGGCAGCATGTAGAAAAAAGAAACAATTTCTTCCTATTACAGTAAGACTCTATGTGAATCTTAGATTATAGATGGATTTGTCATATGATATAAGAAAGAACATGGAATAGTGTATATATCTCACAGGATAATATGTTTGAGAGAATAAATGGAAACTTTCCTTCAAATATTTTCACTTTCCCCTTCAAAGAAATGTTAAAATATATAAAAAGAACTACTGAGAATGTCTTGTGCTTCTTGTTAAGCATGTTAATTTTCAATTGCTACTGCATGTAA
Source organism: Manis pentadactyla (assembly GCF_030020395.1). Taxonomy (NCBI): domain Eukaryota; kingdom Metazoa; phylum Chordata; class Mammalia; order Pholidota; family Manidae; genus Manis; species Manis pentadactyla. The sequence goes on from NC_080026.1 coordinate 16,617,599, forward strand.
TAAGGGCTTTTGTGTCTTTGGAAAATATGAAATATCAAATGGAAATATTTTACATTTTTTACAGGATTATTACTGAGTAACTATATTTTTGAGAGAGAGAAACACATGCAAGGAAAATCACAAAAGACTTGGAAAACCATAAGAATGCCTGTTTTTTGTAATATGGCTTTAAAATGTGTATGAGGAAACATCAGTCATAAAAGGACTTCATCGGCATTATAGAAAAATCAGATTTAAAACATATTGCTTTGTTAGACTGCAATCATCTTTATAATGCACTCAAAGATAAATTAAAATGCATTTTTCAGGATAAGGTTTCACAAGATGCTGCATCTGACGTAGTAGTGATTATTGATAGTGATGGTAAAGTTTAAAACATCAAAAAGTTAAAATATGCTGCTGAAAGACCCGAAATGGTGGGGACGAAGTGGAAAATTATGTGAAATGTTAGGGATGTTTCATTCCAGTACCTTGGCCTCATTATATTATCAGCTAAATATAAAATACATAGACCAGATAAATGTCTCATTAAGTATTTCACAGTTCTTTCTGGGAACTTGGTACTGGTCTTGAAGATGGAAAATAGAGAAGTATTTTATGTGAAAATTATGGTACAAAAAGTATTTCAGTAAAAGTTTTATTAACTCACTGTGTGTGGTAGTATTTTATTAATTGCCTTTACTTAAAGATGACAAAGATCTATTCCACGTAGAAATATTAAGACAAAATATCTCTCTCATTCCATATTTAGGTATATCACGAGCTTCCAGGTGTGGTCCAAATTAGGAGCTCCCAACCTCCATTTTTGACAAAGCTTTGCTCAGATAATGCCACTTTTGAATTTAATTTGACATGTATTTCTACCCACGTGCATTTACATATTAGCACACAGAAAACGGAAATGAATCTCAGATTGATATTTATTTGTTTCTACTTTAATCTAAAAGATGTATGTGAACACAAGGGTAATGGTTAAGAAAAATAGAATTACTTTTCAAGATAAAAATAAACTTTCTTCGACAATTACTGCATGTAATTGTTACAGTTAATTATCCCATGTAATTAGTATCCAGTCTCTTCCTTTACTAAAACTGGAAAAACCTCTATATAATGAATTATTGCTGTATTTCTCATTCTGGTAAAGTTCCCATTGCTTTCAGACATACTTAAAAATGACAAAGTGAAAACGATGACACCACTGTTCTTTCAAAAATGTAGTCATGCTGAAAATATCTACGTAGAAGACAAGTCACAAAGCATAGAAAATATCATAAAGGATGCTTGTTAACAATAGAAAAAATGAATGGAGAAGAGATAAAAGGGTGTCAGATGAGAAGTTCTCATAATACCTGCAATATATAAACATCAGGCTCCAGTTTCCAAGACAAGTGAATCTCAGATTGACAGATGGTGGATGACTGCTTCTGGTGGAGCGGATGATGGTTAGTTTGCAAGTAAAAGCAGATAAAGGAGCACATGAATAACAGTGAAATCTTTGGTAGATGGGTAAGGCTTAAATTATAAATGGCTTAAATTATAAATGGTTCATGATTGACTGGCCACAAGAAACTTATTAAGAATGCACATATGGTGAAGAAACTGCCGCAGTACTCTAACGTATGAATGCAGCTGGTCATAAAAAAATCCTGCATTAAATCGGAAGAAGTACTTGGAAAACAATGTTTGGAGGAGACCTAAGGGTAGAGGCAATATGAATTAAGCAGGCACCTGCGAGTTAAAAGCAACGAAAACATGTTTGCAATTGAGGCAAGTTAAATCCAAAGACTGGTTGATCCAAAAGACTATAGGCTTCAGTTCTAAATGCAACTGGTGAGATTCACTGATAAAATAATATAAAAATGCTAAAGACAGCAAACAAACAACCATCTCAAGATTTGCCTGTGATAATAGACCCAAACACTCTCCCCAAAGAACAGATCCACAATGAAATCAAACTCAAAATATTAGGGAAATACCACCAGTGGAAAGAGGAAATGCTCCTCTTCAGAATGATCTGGTCAAGTATGTCTTGAAGAGACATTTCACAAGTTTATTCTTCTGTCTCTTGAAGGGACTATGTGTATAGAATCTTGTACCACCTTGAATACAACCCAAGCAGTTGATACCTTTATTTATTTCTTATTTTTAAATCAAGGTTTTGTGTGTGTGTGTGTGTGTGTGTGTGTATGTGTGTGTGTGTGTGTGTTATTATTATTATTCAGGTAGAATTGACAGGCTATAAGAATAGTTTGAATTATTATGGTTCATAAAATATTCATTCTGAAATTACTTCTAGAAGTCATCTGTTCTAAACTCCCCTTTTATTTTTCAGATTAAGAAAGTGAGGTTCAAACTGCATAGCTGAATTCCTCAAGGCACAGCTAATTAATTAGCTCCTTAGTTAAAACTAGAAATCAGAAATCTTGATTCCCAGTGGTGTCAAAGGATTACTAATAATGACTTGACCAATGACAGTGTTTCAAGGGAAGGTCTTTTTTCCCCCCTTTCTGTGAAGGAATAATGTCATTCTAAGCAAACTAAGATTTTTAAATGTAGGAACATTGCATTCAGCTTTGCATAAAGGCTTAGTCTCTAGTTCTTTTCTTTCCTCCAACCACTTAATATGAATTTTAAACTGAATGAAAACTCCAACCTTACTTTAGTTACTGAATTCCACATAAAACCACTTTTAAATATCCAAGCTTATCATTTAATTCAAATGCTGACAAGAACTATTATATATGATTATCCATTTGAATAATACTTTGAAAATGTGACATGTTGGAACACCTAATTTAGTTTACAGCTTCCCTCTCATTTTCTCTCTATACTAGCAAAGCATGCATGGATAATTAGTCTGATTCTTATCGAGAAACAGAGAGGTTAAGTGAATGGCTCCAGGTCACACAGCAAGTCAGTAGTAATTTTTTAAATGTCTTATTTGAATATAAAAACATTTAGATAATACAATAATTATTTAAGGTCATCACTAGTGGTAACACTTGTCACATTGAGATAAGAAAAACATTCTAAACAGGATATTTCCTGATGGTGGGAACTGTCATAGTAGAGACTCACCTAAACTTAGTTTTTGTTTTATTCAATCTTGCATATGATAAAAAAGGAGAGATTCAATTCTACTTAATAAAACTATGGAATGATCAATTTTATAATCTTTATGACAACCATTTCCTTAATCAGAAATCATATTCATTCAGATTAGAAAAATCAATTATTTTCCTTTGTAATTTTTATGAAATAATTAAGTCAAAATATCAAAGCATTTTAATATCAAAATCACATTATTTAGATAGTATATAGTATAAATGAGCAATATTCCAAAACGCTTTTGTTTTGGTGATGAAAATGGAGGAAATATGTTAAATATTTTCGATTGTTTTGATCATAAAATCCAACAAAGAAATTAACCTTTCCTAATTTTTTAAACCACGCCTAGAGTTTATGACAGATAGGAGAGCTTCAGCATTGCACTTACTTGAAAGATAAAGGATTAGAGTTTAAAAAATAGAGCTTTTTTACGAAACATCCTCTATAGGATATGTTTACCAATGAAAACGTATGTTAAATTTTTCTTTTGAGTCACATAGTAAGCAATATTCCTTGCAAATAATTACTGTTGACACATGAAGCCATGTTATTCATTATACTTACCAAAAGTTTCTAACACTTTTAAAAACATCCTGGACTACATAAAAATGCATTTTTAAAAGGCAGATAATTCCTTGAAATTCAGACACCATTTTTTCCCTTGTTGCAGATTGTGATATTAACTAAATGTGTTATTCCAATTATATTAATTCAACTTAATTTGTTCCCTGATATTTAAACATTGAATAATTATCATGTTTCTCTCACCTAGAGGGATGACCCTATCATGTACTCCATTAAGATGAGCTCTGTGCTTTCTGGCATGCCATATGCAAAGTACTGATTTTGCCATGATACTTCCTAAGAAGCCACAAAATCAAAAAAAGGATTGTAGAGATGACAGAGAATATAATGTTTCTCAGCTCCCATTGTACCAGTGTGGAATATAGGTCCTGAACTTCACAGGAAGACAGGGTCTACTTATTAGTGAGAGAAATTTGAGGTTTACTGGGAACTACTTGAATACCCATCATTCTTTCACCTTGCCTATTAGAAAAAGAGAAAACTAGAGCTGAATATAGTATAAGATATTTTTAAAACAACATCAACCAACACAGACACTTATTTCTATCAAATTAGGAGAATTTTACTCAAATGCTATGTGTACATGCATATTTAAATACATCTTTAAGCTACAGAATAACAACGATAGACCTGTTAGCCACTATGAAAGTGATGAATATAGACAGGCAAAAATTTGTTTTCCCAGTATACAAGCAAATATGCATAAGAATCTGTCAATATTAATTGTACAGAGGAACAGAAACCACTGTTTTTAAGAAATTATTTTCCATTTAAAAGAAAACATTTTCTTGTTGTTGTTCTAAGTTTGTTAAATGCATAAAATTCAAAAGATGGAAAAAAACGATTCATCATAATCCAAATACATTCACAATCATTTTGAAAAATTTCCCTCCAGTTTTAAATTTAAGCTTCACATTTATATGGTGACAAGTCATAAGAAGCATGGAATTGTGTGTCTACTTTTTCATTAACTTTTTAAAACCAGAAATTCTCAACTCTTATCTTCATACTTGCATATTAGTTTACTTTGTTTATTATTTTTCATTATTATTTGCATAGGTGTTTCCATATAGCTAGCTTTTACTTTGGATCTTGTTTTTCTGTGTTGTGAAAAATGCTGTCATAAAAATGTGGCAGAAAAATGATTGTTTTTAAGATGCTCACTATATATTATTAAGCTGCTTTTTAAATTCTGATCAGCATTTGCTTGCGGGAAGGCAGTATACATACATGCTGCTTAACAGCAGAAACTCCAAAGCAACCTTTGCACACTCAACACTAACTTTCTTCTCTTTTAGGAATAATCACTTACTCTCTTTGTGTCTCAGTTTCTTCACCTCTAAAGTTTGGGGAGTAGTAATATGTTCTTCATAGAATTGCTGTAGGATTAAAAGAGTTAATATATTTAAATGCTTAGAACAGCTTTTTGCCCCTAATGGTATGAACATTGATGATAAGAAATGTATTCAGACAGGCTTTGTGGATAAAACTTGTTTCATTTATGTCATGTTTTCCAAGGTTGGTCCTTTTACAGGTAAATGAAGCTAAGTAGATTAAATATCAACCACAGTTAATGTCAATCTGTATCCCTTCGGCTAGCTGTTCAATACACTCTTCTTGGCAGCTGTATATAGGACTTTATTGAGGGGAAATTTTATTTTACTTTCAGGTATTTTCAAACAATTCCTTTGCTGTTGACAGTGGACGCAATTGCTTATATTAGTGAATTCATCAAGTGGGAGTACGCCACCTCAGCCCACTGGCGCATGGCCTTCGCGCCTACAGTCCTCTCTACAGATTCGACCATTTCTGCCTTAGCGTTTCATTTGACTTCTGAGATGGCAAATATTTTTGTTTGGTATCTACATGGCACATCTAAATTATTCCTCTAAATCCCACAGATTTCCATAAAATGTGTCCCATAGGAAGGTATGTTTTTTTAAAGATTCTATTGATTGTACATACTACAGGCTTGGCTATACATATCTCAAGAGTTTGCAGACATCCAAACATTCTTCTGTGGGTTTTAGCCAACCTTCATCTCTCCTGCTAAGTTAGTGGGTCTCATTTCTTCCACTGCTGATTTGCCCTTGACTTCTTCCATCAAGGTGTTCCCTTGGTAAGATATGATGTGACTCATCTCCAAATAGAGACATGCCCTTCTGTATTGAACTCTCATCAGAGAACCAGGCCACCTGCTTTGCGTCAGCTGGGAAAAAGCCAGAAGCTTCAGACCTCAGATTGCAAGGGGTGTGGAGGGCCTAGGAGACTTAATTGTTGCCTCTACTGACGGTGAAGCCATGACCTGCTCATACATTTGATGCACTAACCCTGAATTTTTCTATTCCTTAACCATGAACATTGATCACTATTCAAATCTTCTGGCATCTCCCAAGGCATGATCCTTATTTCTACTCTCAGAATTATCTGATGCCTTCTGTGATGGGGGCACTTTTGCACCTACTAACAAGCTAGAAACACTCTTTCAAACAGGCAGCATTTGAGTTCAAAACCAAGAGGTCTTTGCGAGGTGGCCTTCTTCAATTTCTGTCAAACGCTCTAGTCCTCTCACGTTCTCATTTTAAACACTTCTAACACCATGTGCTCAACTGGACCCTAACGGCTGATTGGGATTGCCTGTCATCACTTTTAATAAGACTTACAATGTTTGTTATTGCTCCGAGCCCCATTCAAATTCTGATATAATTCTCTTGACTTTGTGAAGAGAAGTCAAAGGGACTCCTGAGTAAAGATTACAATTTCATCAGAACCTGAGCACTGATGATCCCTGAGCTCCTTGCTTCCAGCAAGTTCAGTGAGAAATGGTCACTCATCCCCCACATTTTGAAGGTGTCCCTGGTTGCCATAGCCACATGATTCTCAGGGACTTCACAAAATGGATCGGCCTTGGATGCTAGCTGGGTTTATCAAACACACACCATTTGTCCTGTGAGTGACTCCGGTCTAACTCCTCCTGCCTTTCCTCTTTCAAAGAGAGTGATTATCGTTTCATCAGTGGAGCAAACTCCCTTGTTTTCTATGGTTATCAAGTCTAAGTACCACCTCACTAGCTTACGGCACTATGACGGTGAATTCAAATTCCCTCACATAGCATAATGGATTCCATTTCATGAGAAGGCACATCGGGTGTGGATGGACTTCAAAACTGCCATTTTGAAGAAGTCATTAGCCATATCTAGAATGACTCATCAGCCTTGCTTTGTCTGTTGTACTTCCTATGTCATATTTAAAGTATTGCACAGGGACTATAAAAGTCCACCTCGGGCACAACTGAAATACTTAGAGGAATGAATTTTTTAATCCTTGACAATCCATTGTCGATCTCCAGGAACTACCTTATATATTGACCAGAAAAGACTGATGAAAAGAGAATTGGTAAGAATCAAACTCCAACTCCAACCATTTTCTTAATCAGAAAACAGATATTATTTGTCCCCTAGAATTCTGTATTGCCTAGTTTTTACTACTTAGGAAGGTATCACTAATGACAAAGGTTCCCATGTAACATGGCCAATCAAAACTGGGCAAAGGGCAGGCTTCATTGATTACTCCCATAAAGAAAGTAGTGGCAAAAATGCCCCACACTCCAAAATGTCCAATACTATTACACGTTCAGGGAAAGGTGGCTGGGCCACAGAACGATCTCTTCAATTCATAACTTTAACTATTCCCTCTTTTATGTATTTTCCACACTGTCCCAGCTTAATCTTGTACTTTTCAGAGTGCTTTTTCTATTCTCTGTAAGGATTACTGTATATTGAGCTCTATATCCATTTATCCTAAAAGGGTTTTGCATAGCATCTTCAGGCTATGTCATTCAAATTGTAGTATAAGATGTTGCCCATTTATCTTCCCAGGTGCCCAGGATTGGGAAAGCAAATCTCAACCCCTATCTTTCTTCAGATTCAATAAATTTAAGTAAAGGAATAAACTGACCCACCCCTTCCATTCAAGTAATTTCTGTTCTAAAGCATGATTACCATAATTAGATTTTAATTCTGCCATCTTAGAAAAAATAAGATACATTTGGCATGATGCTTTACTAGGTGGGGATTGGGTCAGAGTAGGTCTCTCACTTCTGAAGCATTAAAAACGTTATTGTCTTCTTAGTGGAAATCTTGCCAGTGTTCTTTACTGCGACACATTCTTCAAAAGCCAACTGTCGACTAGGTTATTATTGCCTTTATTAGTCCTTTCCTTTCTTTTCTTTGCTCCACCGCTCAATTGAACAATGTGTATAATTCTCCCATCACACAGCCCAAATCACAGGTCAGATATTACCTCTTGATATTCCCTTAGCCTACCGAGATCTAGGTACCTAAGTTGTCCAAGATGGATAGATCTTATATGTAATATCCTCTATCATTGTCTGTGTCAATGGCATTAAATTCAGTGTATGATCCTGGATCATGAAAAAGCTAGGCTAGGTGGGTGGTTTGCACACCTTACATTCCTACCACTTCAGGAGAATTCCATCTGTCAGTGACTGAGTTGAGGCAATTAATCCTCTAAAGATTTTTTCCAAACCATCTTCTCCACCCACTGAAGTTTGGTAGTTATCATACCGTGGAGAAACATCTGTTCACAAAGGTTTGTGGCCAATTGGTGATTAGTGATCAACGGAATCATCTGCTCCACTTGGCAGTATCTAGAATTAAGGATGTGTCTCAATGACTGTTAATTCTTTCTACTGGTATTTCTATTTAAAATATCCTAGTTCTTTCAGAGAAAATCCTTGGAATCCCAGAATCACCTAGTTTTTGCTTGTACTTTTTAAAAAATAATTTTCTGTACTTGTCCAGTTTTTTAAAGTAACCAATAGTCTTGAGTTATTTTGAAAATGAATATAATATTTTCCCAGGAGGTTAGTGCACCAAGGATTTAATATATGGCCAGAAGGCTATCAAACAAACAAATAAGGTCTGTTCCCTATTCTCTCACTTTTCCAGTTTTGTCTACTAGACATCTAGTTTTCATCAGTGTTGGTAACAACATCCAGGGAAAATAATTTTTTGAAAATGTCCCTTCTGACTGGAACTATATGCTTTAACTCTTCACTTAGCCTATGGATTTAAGCTTATTTCTTCTAAATTCCATTGATAAGAATTGCCTTCCATAATCTATACTCTACTTCAGGTCCTTTATCACGTACCATCAACAACAGGTTGGCATAATGTATTTCCATATGCTGTTTATTTTTGCTAAAAAGTGCCATAACTATTATTTGTTCAAAATAGAGATAATTCTCTCAGCACAAATCTAAGAACATGCAGAGTTGGATTATCAAATCAGATTCATAATGATCAGAGATTAGCCTAGACAGACAGGTAAATCCTGCTAAATGCAGGCCATAGACAATGACTATCCTTTCTTTTTCTACTACTGATAGTCCCTGACTTAGGGTGGTTCAATTTAGGATTTTTTGACTTTACAAGTGGTGCAAAAACAGCATGTGTTTGGTAGAAACCTAGGTTGAATTTAAATTGTGATTCTTTTCTGGGGCTGGTGATATTCAGTACAGACTTTCTTGTGATTCTGGGCAGCAGCAGGAGCCCCAGCTCCCAGTCAGCCACATGACCAGGAGGGTAAACAACCCTTACACTTACAACCATCCTGTACCCATACAACCATTCTGTTTTTAAATTTCAGCACAGTGTTAAGTAAATTACATGTCTTTGTGACAGATGATTTTGCCCAGCTGTAGGCTAATGTAAGTGATCTGAACACATTTAAGGTAGGCTAGGCTAAGCTATGATGTTCAGTAGGTTAGGTACATTAAGTGCATTTTTGACTTGCATTATTTTCAATTTATGATGGATTTATCTGGATGCAACCCCATCACAAGTTGAGGAAGACCTGTAGTTAATGCCATCAAGTGATTTGATTTGCATGTTTACAGGGAGATTTAACCAAATCGTTTCTCCCTGGTACCCTCCCAATTGCAATTGGAATGATGAGTAGACATTAGCTGCTAAACCTTCCCTTTCACCCATGGAAAGGTAAATGGTAACTTTAAATAAATATTTTTTAGTGGATATGGAGAGAAAAGGATAACTAAAGAGATATACAGGATGCTTAAATAATTGATGAAATGTGGAAGGGTGTGCTATGGTCTGAAGGTGTCTCCTCAAAATTCATGTGTTGAAATCCTAATATCCAATGTGATGATATTTGAAAGTGAGAACTTTGTGAGGTGATTAGGTTATGATAGTGGAGCCCTCATGAGTAAGATTAGTGCCCTAATAAGAAGGCCACAGATAGCTTGTTCATCTCTTCTACCATGTGATGACGCAGTGAGAAGCCAGCAATCTGCAGCCTGGAAGGGCTCTTCCCAGAACCTGTCCATTTGGCACCCTGATCTTAGATTTCAAGACCTCCAGAACCGTGAGAAATAAATTTGTGCTTCTGTAAGCCACCCAGTCTCTGGCAGTTCGTGGTAACATGCCAAATGCCCTGAAATAGTATAGAAGAATGGGTCCCAGGCATCGTGACTTGTGTTTATTGTATATTTATATTATTTATAAAATAATTATATATTATATATTGATGTATATTTATTTTTATATTTATTGTATTTTATTGGTTTATTTTATATATTTATTTTATATTTGTTAGCTAATTACATAATTTAAGTATATCTTTTATTCATTTCTACTGGTTCTATTTTACTGAAATTAGTATTTTATCTATGGAAACAGCCAATTCTTTTATATGACTGAAGTAGGTAAAGATATAATATGCAAATCTTATTCACTAAATAAAATTTTAAAACTTTTTTTTTCAGTGTTATAGCACAAGTGTTTAAGGAATTGAGATCCCTTAGTGATTTTAGGAAGTTCTCTAAAAACACTTTCAAACATTCCCTCTGTTGCATTCTCTCTCTCCCCTCCCCCAATCCCAAATACATATATTTTATATTGTCTGAAATATCTCTATGATGCTCTTTTTTTTCTTCTTCTTGGACTTCAATTTAGATAATCTTTATTGACTGGTTTAACCTGCCATGAAGCCTTTCCACTGAATATTTTATTTCAGGTATTTTATTTTCCAGTACTACAATTTTAATGATTCCTCCTTAGAGTTAAATTTTATCCTCACAAGCACCCCCACACACACACATTCTCCTAGTGTTTATGGCAGATATAGTTCTATTCCCACTATTCATCAGAGATAAAAACAGAGTAGATCTTTTCTAATCTAGAAAGGGCTCTTCTCTTTCTGTAGTTTGTTTATTTAGACTTTTATGCATGCTTGCTTGCCTAATGGGTTTAAGAAAATTCTTATTTTGAAACTTATTTAGCATTATCCACTTGTTAACAATGGGATCCATGCTTTCTAGTATAAAAGTATAAGTTCAGAGAACCCATTGCAATTGGAATGATGAGTAGACATTAGCTGCTAAACCTATTATAACGATTTCTAACAAATATCTCTATTTACTAACTATAACAATATTATTTGATTCAATATTTCCTCATATTTGGACTTGAAAATATTTAAAAATCATCTGTAGAAGTCTGTTTCTACTATAAAGACACAATTTACAACAAGCGTTTTCCTCAAAGAATAACCAAGTTATGATAGCATTTCAAGAAGGCAGTAGAACTGTCTACTCTTTTTTTATTATTATTAAAGTATTACTCATATACACTCTTATGAAGGTTTCACATGAAAAAACAATGTGGTTACTACATTTACCCATATTGTCAAGTCCCCACCCATACCCCACTGCAGTTACCATCCATCAGTGTAGTAAGATGCCACAGAGTCACTATTTGCCTTCTCTGTGCTATACTGTTTTCCCAGTGACCCCCCCACACCATGTGTACTAAACACAATACCCCTCAATCCCCATCTCCTACCCTCCCAACCCACCCTCCCACATCGCTCTTGGTATGGGAACCACTAGTCGCTTCTTGAAGTCTGTGAGTCTGCTGCTATTTTAGAACAATCTACTCTTGCTGATAGTTTGAGATGTATCATTTCTCCTGGTGATATTATCTTTATAATTCTTAAAAATATGTATAGGTATGCATTTCAAAATTTTCTTGGGGAATCTTTTTTAGAATATCTGAATCATGGTATTCAAATTGTTATGCTTTACAAATAGTCAGGATCCTCACAATTTAAACTCTTTCATGTAAATTTTCCTTCAAATAGTTACTACCTTTTGCAATTACACTAAACAAATCCATCTGATCTAATTACTTCTTGAAGGTCAGACAATATCCAAATCATTCAATTAAGAATGAGTTTAAGAATGAATAACTCTACTGAGTTAATCAAGAATGAATTGGCTCTTTTCAAACTGTTTCTTACTTCCTATTTCTGATACAGTATGTAAGGAGCTGAGAAGTCACCACTCAGTCTGAACAAAAAGTATAAAGCTGAATAAACTGAAAAATCAACAACTCTTCCCACATACTTTTAGAGAAGTGAAATCCCAGGGCAAACCATTGTACCAAAATTCAGAGAGATGGGCAGGTGAATACAGAAAGCCACAATTCAGCAGAACAGAAACCCACAAAAACCTCTGGGTGAACCACTTTGGGGGTTGGAAACTTGAACTGTAAGTAACAAATTGTTAGACAATTGTCACAAACAATTCTGAAAGTCAAACATTTCCAGGGGGACCCAGTCATAGAGGAGCTCCTGCACTTTCATGAGTTTTACTTGCAGACTGTCTACCATATTCTTACAGTGAATACTGGAGAAAAATTTCTTACCTGTAGCAGAAGAAGGAAAAAAAGGAACTATTCTGAAATATGCCAAAATATTCTGTTCTTTCTGCCAAGGACTGTTTTCAGGAGAAACTATTTCTCTAGAGCTTAACCTGATGGGATTTTATCAGAGCCTAACTTATCTAAGGGAAGGGAAATAATATCAAACTCTAGACCACCCTAGCTACACTGTTCCCATCAAAGGCAGGTAGAGGGCAGAGGACAAAGCAAAACTGTGAAGTTCACAGTCCCTGGGTATAGGCTCACCAAAAGACTGAGACCTAACCATCGGACTTCCGAACCCTTAACCCCCACACTCCTCAGTAGTACATTAGGCCTATTTACTGAAGTTCCTTTTATCCAGTACAACATATCCATCTTTTAACAAAAATTAGAAGGCCCAATAAAAGCAAACAATATAGTCTGACAAGAATGAACAAGTATCAGAATCAGACTCAGATATGGCAGGTAAGTTGGAATTAGATGAGGAATATTTTAAACTATGATAAATATGGTGAGAATGATGGAAAAAAATGTACACAACACATAAGAACAGATGGACAGTATATGCAGACAGATGGAACTTCTAAGAAAAAACAAAAAGAAATGCTGGGAATCAAAAACACCCTAACACAAATAAAGAATGCCTTTGAGGTACTCATTAGCAGATTGGACATGACTGAGGAGAGAATATCTGACCTTGAGGATATGACAGTAGAAATTTCCAAACCAGAATAGCAAACAGAAAAAAGACTGAAAAAAACCCAAGGCAGAATATTTATATTTTGTGTGACTACTACAACAGGAGTAACATATATTTATTGGGACTATCTGAAAGATATAAATACAAAAGCAATATTTGAACAAGAATGACTATTTCCCACAAATAATTTCAGATAGTAAGCCACATATCCAGGAAACTCAGAGAATTTGATTCTTGTATACATTGCTGCTATGAATACACCCCATAATCATGGTATCTTTAGCAAGGTGGGTTGATCATGGAGATGACACACACTTTTCCTAAAACTCAGGGTGATTAAGATTATCATTAAGGCATGAATTTATAAAAAATAAAATAAAAAATGTCATAGCACACCTCAGTCCTGTCTTAGTTTGTACATGGATGACAAAAATGTTGAATCACCAGTTGGTTGTGCCAATATAGTAATTGTAGGAAGGCACAAGTTGGTAATTGTAACCAAGAAAGCATATATCTAATAAATTATATTTGAATCTGGAATAAATATGCAGAATTAGAGAATGTAAGATAGAAGCTAAATTCAATGCATAAGCAAAGAAAGGATTTGGTCTTTATTCAATATTTGCCAAAAAGTATAGTACTGCAAAATTAAACAGTTAATATAAGGGAGCATAAATGCTTGCCAGGGAGAATCTATCAGATGACTGCACAACCAGTAGGAAATATCTTTCAAAAAATGAGTAGCCACCCTTTTGATTTACAAGGAGTCACTCTTCACCCTTCCATATCCACATCCTCTATACCCAGTCTTTAATACTTTACTATGTCTTATTGATGCTACCCCATATATACATCCATATATATATATATATATATATATATATATATATATATATATATATATATATATATATATCAAATTCATACTATTTCTCACATCTTCATTGCCAGCTTAGGCCATAGTGGTCTCTTACTGCTGTGGCAGGGAAGGCAAGATAACTAAAAAAACCACGTCACTGAGATAAAGGGACATTCAGTCTGCCCAAAACTGAGGCAAGATCACACCAATAAATACTAGTAGGAAGGAGTCCCAGCAGTACTAGCGAAAACTTAATAGCAAGAGAAGCAGTCTACCACTAGGGGAGAGGCAAGATCAGGGAGCTAAGTACTCTCTGAGGAGAAGGTACAGGCAGAAGCTGGAAAGCTGAAGGTGGGTGGGGGCAGGAAGGTTGAGGTAAAGCCTCAGGCAAATTAGCCTGCACCCTAAGGACAAAGTAAACTTAGAACAAGAAAAGGATAGTGCACAGAGGTAATGATAGCATGAACAAAACTCCCATGTATTTCATCTCCTGAAAGAACAATTCTACCCTCTATGAGAAAAAGATGATATATTTCCAGGCTTGAACAACATTCACCTCAGGTTCCAAAGTTTTACACACTTCATGCAAAAATCAACCAAAAATTATGAAACCCATAATTGTGATTGTAACCAAGAGAGCATATATCAAATAAATTATATTTTAATTTGTTGTTAACAGATGAAACAATCAACCGAGAAAGATTCATAAAGGATGCATATATTGGAAGTATTAGAAAGATAATTTAAAATAACTGTAACTACTATGATAAAGTATCCATGAATAACTATAAGAAAATTTCAGTGGGAATATGAAAGAAAAGACATAATGGAAATACTAGAAGTAAATAACATTGTACTAGAGATTAAGAATGTTTAGATGAACTTCTCTGTATGTTCAACTGAATTTTAAAAGGTATCAGTGAACTTTAAGATAGGCTGAAAGACATCATCGAAACTTGAATACTAAGGTGAAAATTACTAAACAAATAAGCAAGCAAAAAAAACCAAACAGAACAGAAAACTAGAACAAAGAATGCAAGAGTTGTAAGAAAATATCAAATGATCTAACATATGTAAAATTTGAATCTGAGAAGAAAAAAAGAGAACAGGTGAGAAAAAATTTTTGAAAAGATAATGGCTGAGGATTTTCCATGAATTATGAAACATATTAAACCATACATCCAAGAAGGTCAAAGAACTCCAATCAAGATAAATACCATAACACGCATATCATTTATAGACATGTTAAGTTTTACACATTCATTTACAGACATTTTAAAAATTGAACAAAAACTCAGAGATTTCTTAGGAGATCTATACTATAGGTAATATTAAAATAAATTTCCTAGGAAGAAAGAACATGAGACCAGACAGAAAACTAAATCTACACAAAGAAATGAAGATTCTTATAAATTGCTAAAATAAGGAATATTATAAAAGACATTTTAATTATTTTTATTTGCTGCAAAAGATAATTGATCAAAGCAAAATAAAATTAATATATTTTGTGTTTATAACATTTTTGAAATACAATGTATTCCAAATATTACAAAAAGCTGAGAGGGAAATATGGAATGATATCATTCCTAAGTACATATACCACATTTGACGTGGTATCATGCATTTAAAGGAAGTCTGTAATTAATTGAAGTTGAACTTAGTAAACCAGGGACCAGCAAATAAGTTTATTAAAGACCAATATTTTAGCCTTATGTAGCATACACAATTTATATCCTGTATTCTTTATTTTTGTTTGTTTTTAAAATTTATTTTGATTTGAGTTGATTTGTTTTAAAATCCTTTAAAAAATTTAAAAACATTCTTAGCTTGATGCCAGACTCATATAGGCAATCTAGGCCATACTTGTAAACTGTAGGACAATAGGTAAAAACCTTACAAAAACAAAAAGGATAATTATACAATGAAGAAAAATGGAAGTTCAAAAAATTTCTTAATGCAGAAGCAAGACAATATGAATAAAGAAAAAACAAATAGCATAAACAGAACACTGGTAAGAAGTTGTCCATCCATATCAACAATCAAAATGTTGAAGTTCTGAACACATCAGTTAAAATATGGAGATTGTCAAATTGAATAAGAAAAAGACCTCTTATATGCTACTTACAAGTAAGAGGCTAGTAAAAGGTAGATATGCACCCTCTAATCTTAAGAAAGCTGGAGTGACTAAATTAATCACAGACAAAATGACTTCAGAACTAGGATTATTACCAAGGATAAAGAAGGCATTACATGATGATAAAGGGATCAATTTGCCAAGAAGACAGCAATTCTAAATGTCTGTGTACTCAATAACAGAGATTCAAAATACATGAAGCAAAAGTAGTAGAACTAAAAGATCCCATAGAAAAATCCACAGTTATAGTTAAAGACTTCAACATTTCTCTTTCATTAAACAATTGAACAAGTTGACAGAAAATCAGTTAGGAAATAGAAGACCTGAAAAGCTATATAAACTATGTCAAACGATCTAATGGACATTTTAAAAACACTCCACCCGACGACTGGAGAATAAACTGATAAATACATAGAGTCAATTGATTTCAACAAAGGTGCAAAGTCATTCCAAAAAGAAAAGATGTTCTTTTCAGCAAATGGTGCTGGAACAATTGGTTTATCCATATGGAAAAAATATTTTAAAAAAGGAAAAGGAAAATTAACTTATACCTCACACCAACTACAAATATTAGCTCAAAATGGATCACAGTCCTATATGCAAATCCTAAAGCTAATGTGAAAAAATGCTAGAAGAAATCACATGGCGCTGCCTTTATGACTTTACATTGGTCCAGAAGATGGCGAATTACAGCCTGCAGGTCACAAACCAAATATATTTCACATCTGATCCTTTATGGAAGAAGTTTGCCAACCCATGAATTTCTTAGAAATAACACCATAAGAAAAATTTATGAGAGAAAACTATGACAAGAAAATCAGGTGACAAAGATTAGATACATATGTTTTAAAAGACAAAGCACTAACTGTGATAAAAATGTTTGCAGAGCAGATATCAGAGAAGGACTTGGATCCAGAATATATAAAGAATGGTCAACAGTAAGAGAACAAAAAATACAATTTCGACAAAATGAACAGATGCCTCACCAAAGAAGACACACAAATGAGATATAATAGGACATGAGAAGATGCTCAACAATATTAGTCATTAAGAAAATGCTAAATAAATCCATCGTGTTATTACTACATACCCATTACAATGACTAAACTTTAAAAAAATAAGTCTGGCATTATCAAAAGTACTAGAGAAGATGAGGAGCAACTGTAACTCTCATTCACTGCTGGTGGGAGTGCAAAATAGTACAGCCAGTTTGGAAAATATTTTGGCAGTTTTTTAATAAGTTTAAACATGAATTTACCTACTAACATCATTCTTCGTCAGTTAACCAAAATAAATGAAAACATACATAAAAATATACATGTGAAAGATTATAGTGGATTTATTCATATACACCTCAAACTGGATAAAAACAAATGTGATGATGAATATATACAAAATACATTGGTGAGTGTATAACAAACTGCACTACATCCATACAGTGGAATATTACTCATCAATAAAATTGAAGAAACCATGTAACACATACATGAATCTCAAACGCATTATGCTAAATGAAAAAAGCCAAACTCAAAATGATACATACTTTGATTTGACTTATAAAACTCCAGAAAAGGCAAAACCATAGGGACAGAAAACTGATCAGTGGCTGCCAGGGGTCGAGACTTGGATATGAAGGTAGATTATGAAAGGGAATAAGGGAATATTTTTTGCAGCAATGGATCTTTTCTATGTCTTGATTGTTTGTGACTGTGGTGATAAAGCTATGTTACTCTGTCAAACCTCAGAACTTCACAGTAAACAAGGAAGAGCCACTGCTTTTATATCTAATTATACCTTTAATAATACTGACAAAAATAACAACATATCTTGATGGACATTGATGTAAAATAATGCTTATGCCAAGAATATAAAGATGACTCAATATCAAACATGGTGTCAGTCTATTTCATCATGTTAATGGATGTACTAGAGGTGAAACAAATTACATAGGATTTTTTGCTGTTTTTGTTTGTTATAACTATTTCTTAGAGCACTTTAAGATTCACATCAAAATTGAGAAGAAGATACTGAGATTTCCCACATAGTCCCTGCCCCCACATAGCCTACCCCATTTCAACATCTTTGACCGGAGTGGTACACTTATTACAATTGATGAGCGTACATTGACACATCATTGTCACCCAATTCCATCGGTTACATTAGAGTTTACCCTTGGTGGTGTACAACCTATGGGTTTGGGTAAAGCATGAAGTCATGTATCCATCATGGGATCATACAGAGGATTTCTAAGGTAGAGAACATCTTCCACCTTAAAAATCCTCTGTGTTCCTTTTATTCATCGCTTCACCTCCCAACCAAACTCTGGCAACCACTGATCATTTTATTGTCTCTATAATTCTGCTTTCTTCAGAATGTCATATAATTGGAGTCATACAGTATGTAGCCTTTACAGAGTGGCTTCTTTTACTTAGTAATATGTATTTAAGGTTCTTCCATATCTTTTCATGATTTAATAGGTCATTTCTTTTCATATTGAATAATATTCCATTGTCTAGATGTATCGGTCTATTTATCCATTAACCTACTGAAACACATTTTTGGTTACTTCCAAGTTTTGGCAATTATGAATAAAACTGCTTTAAACATATGTGAACAGGATTTTGTGTGGATATATATTTTTAACTCCTTTAAGTAAATGCCCAGGTGCACAATGGCTGGATGTATGATGTGTGATTAGTTTTATAAGAAATCACCAAGTCTTCCAAAGTGACTGTGCCATTTTACATTCCCACCAGCAGTGAATGAGAATTCCTACTCCCCACATTTGCTGTTATTGATATTCTGGATTTTGGTCATTCTAATAAGTGGGCAGTGGCCTCTCATTGTTTTAGTCTGCATTTCCGTAATGACTTATGGCATATGCAGCATCTTTTATATGCTTACTTGTCATTCTAATTTAGTGAGGCATTTTTAAGGTTTTTGGTCCATTTTTTAACTGAGTTTTTGTTTTCTTATAATTGAGTTTTAAGAGTATTTATATTTGAATACCAGTCCTTTTTCATATAGGTCTTTTCCAAATATATTCTCCTATATATGGCTGTCCTCTCATTCCTTTGACTTGTCTTTTACAGAGCAGAGGATTTTTATTTTAATGTAGCCCAACTTGCCAATTATTTCATTCATGGATCATGCCTTTGGTGTTGAATCTAAGAAAAATCATTGCCATAACCAGTTGGTTTTCTCCAATCACAGGCTTTTAATCAACATATTTAGAAACATTTAATAACATGAATAAATTATATGATATATCAACAGATGATAAAAGCACTTTCAGGTGTTACATAATGGAATTTTTTTCCTTCAGATGAAAAAGAATAATTTTACTAAGTCTGTGGATGGCATTGACACTAATGTTTATATGAAAATTTAGATATATTTTTGTTTAGCTTAGAAACAAAACAAAGAAGCCTGGTACCACTCCTGAAACTTATATAGTATTGGTGATTTTGGAAAACAGTAAAGGTAAGAAAATGGATTAGAAGATATTAAAATTGGAAAGAAAAAAGTAGAAGACTAATTTTTTGTAGATAATTATTATTGTAGAAAACAAAGAGAGAAGAGAAACAATAGAAAAACTTTTGAAAAATAAAAATAAAAATAATTCAATAACATTCCCCTCTATTAGCAAAAACAGCTAGAAAATGTAATGAAAAATAAAATATCATGTTTCTCTAGCAATATACATTGTATGATATTCTGTTAACAAATGCATGAAAATGTTACATCAAGAAAATTTAAGATCCTTTAAAAAAATAAAAATACAACTGAAAACAAAGATGTTTATTATGCTTGTAGATAAGACAATATGACATTCTAAAGATGTTACAGCTCAACAAATAAATACATAAATTCATGTAATCATGGTCAAAATTATCTGTGTTCTTGTGGACTATGTATAAAAATAAAGATCCACAACAGCAAAGTCAAATTAGAAAATTTACCCTATTAAGCTGTACTACAAAACCCTAGTTATAAAAACAGCATGGGTACAATGGAAAATATAAACAAAATAAAAAGTCAAGAAGAGATCAAAGTATATATTTCAGTACTTAATACATGATAAACTTGGTACCACAAAGCAATAGGAAATGACAGATTTCTTAACAGATGAACTTGAGAAAACTGATTCACTTTTTAGGGAAAATAAATTGTTGTCTCCCTAATCTTGAATTAACACCTTAACATGACAGGTGAAACTATAACATGAATAAAAGCAAAAGTGGAGCAGGTAGTAGTGACCTAAGATTGGAGAAAGAATTTTAAAATAAGAAACAGAAAGTTCAAACCATAAAATGAAAAGTGATGCTTTGACTACTAACACAGTTAGGGTTTTCATTTAAAGAAGACACCCAATGTCAAAATTAATAAATATATATCAATCAGGAGATCCTTTCATGTCAAAACCTCATAATACAAGATATAGAATCTATAAATGTTTACTGACATTAGTAAGCAAAAGGGAGGAATAGCAATTTTTTTAAAATGTGGCTAAGGAAACAAATAGCTAGTAACTAGAATAGAAAAGCTTACATGATTTATTTTTGTGATGTTCAAATTTACTGGTAACCAATAAATTGCAAATTAAAATATAATGAATACATCCATACACCATAGAATGAAAAAAGTTAAAAATAACGGCAATACAAAAAATAAGTGAGGATGTGCCTCATACCACTGGAGGAGCGAGTGGGTATTCTGGAATAAAATCTGGTGCTAATTAATAAAATTAACCATATGTTTTCATGCAGCAACTGGTTCCCACCTCTGAGTATATATTTCAGAGAGATTCCAGCATGGGTCCATAAAATAATACGAGCAAGGACATTCATCAAAGCATTGCTTGTGTTTCTGGGCAAGTCAAATGTTAATTCCTAGATAAATGCATATCACAAGTATACTATGAAATAATCTGCAACAATTAGAGCAATGGACCAGATGACCATAAAGCAAAACAGAGTGTACATGCATAAAGTTTTAGAAAATAAGTGAAATTGATGTAAATGTAAGACTCGGAGGAGACTACATACTATACATTGCTGGGTACATATCTAAGAACTTTCACCAAAAGAAGAGGGTAGATGTCTATGGGGTGGAGAAAATAGGGGTAAAAGAGAAATATAAAGTAAATATATTCAAAGCATGATAATAGGAATTTATTTCAACACTATTAAAATTAACTAGCACTCTGAAACATAGAGCATTAAGCTACAGGGTATGCTTTAAAGCAAATAATTACATAAGATATGCAGACTTACTACTTGGAAAATTCTAATGTCTAGCTGGTAATTACTGTGGCTATTAATTACATTCCTTCCAGTTCATTTTTACTATTGAGACAAAAGAACTGGCTTTGTTTATCATTTTTTCCTTCCCTTTACTTGATTTTGTATACAACACATTACCACATTTTTTCTTCATGTGGAATTTTGCACAGTGAGTCTTCAAATCATGAATTTATTTCTCAGAAATACAAGCAAGTATTTACTAAAGAAATAACATTATTTAGGATGTTGGAGCAGTCTAAGCATGTTCAAATAATTCTATCCATTTTAAAAACATGCAGTAAAAGTGACTTATTCAACTTTGTTCTACAGCAACAAGGAAAGTGTACATGTACATAGTAGTCACACAAAGAAATGGAATTTTATTTAATGTGCTGGTGACATTTCTGTCAAGAAACTGATGTTGAATAAACATATATGAAGGGGCACATTGTTATTTGTAAATTTTTAATTAACATGGAAGAACTATGCAAAAGTACCTGTAATAATTTAACTAGTGTCTTTTAAATTCTTCAGTCTTTCTTTTTTTCTTTTGTATTTCTCCTTCTGGACTTCTAGTAAAATTATAACCCAATGTTATTGGTTTAATAATAGTAAAGTATGATGGCAGGACACTTCGGAAATGCCATTCACTATATGTGAAACAGAATGTAATGTGATTTTAGATCTGGAAATCTCTGGTGGCGAGCAGAGTGCGAATAAATATCAAATGTCTTCTCTTTAGCACTAAATGTAAAATGTTCCAAATAATCTTATCCAACTCTAGATGTTAACTTAAATGTAAATGCACATATTGAATGCAGTAGTGGAATAGCAAACAGAATTCGTAACAGAACAAGTAATGTGATTGGGGATGCTGTTTTACTACATTTCTTAATGCCAAGAAATAGCAAATGGAATTGGTCTTTAAAAATGCAAAGCACAGGGTCCTGAGAGTGCTAGAAAAGATAGAGCTGCATTACCCATGCTCTGGACTGCATTTCAATTTCAATCTTGCAACTTAGGAAAGTTAGGTAAGAACTTTACCTAAGCAATTGTACTGACAGAATCTAACATACCAGTTTCAAATGGTTGAAGTATTTGCTTTCAAGAATACTTTCAATTCTGTCCATTTTCCTGTTTGCTAAGACATCTGTACTGAGAGGAGTTCACTTTCTCTATTTGGAGACAGTACTGATTAGGACCACAAAGCAAGACCTCTTATGCCTAATGAGATTTAAAATTGTGCATAATAAAAATTGCTATGTTTTATCTAAGCCAAAGATATTCCAAAAGTTTGTCACTCATTGAAGATACACTTTTTACCACAATTA
Organism: Manis pentadactyla; assembly: GCF_030020395.1. Lineage (NCBI taxonomy): Eukaryota > Metazoa > Chordata > Mammalia > Pholidota > Manidae > Manis > Manis pentadactyla. Next base: position 16,640,345 of record NC_080026.1, read on the forward strand.
TTAAAAGATTTAAATTTTACTAAGAAAATTATTCATCAGAACCTAAGGCAAAAAGCACAGTAATGAGAAACTCAAGATTAAGAGTTCTGGAGTTTCCTTAAACAAAATAACCTTATTCATAAGCAGTTCATGTTTTTTATTTTCCACCTGTCATTTACTGATCTGTATTGGGTCCTACTTTCTCAACTACACTAAAGCTATTCTCAATAGAACATTGCATATACTAGAATTCATCCCTAAATATTACTTGATACAGTTAAATAAATTATGGTATATCACCATATAACAGAATACTGTGGAACTAAAAAGAATGCATAGATCTGTTTGTGTTATTCAATGCCTGCAAAGCTTAGAACAGTGCACATTGTATGATTTGAGTTTAGAAAACAGAACACGGGTATCCACCTATAGATAAAATATGAATAAGAGTATCACTTTTACATATATGCTGGTACATGCATATTTTTTTCTGGAAAGATGCAGAAGAAAAACTGAATAACTTTGAAAACAAAAATACAGAGAGAGAAATAGAAAGAGGACATATTTTCTTCTCATTTTGTACCATTTTATACTGTTTGACATTCTTGACAGACAATTCTGTTCATTTTACTTAAAATTAATCTTGCGATTATCTGGATGGTAAGAAAATGGACTATTTTAACTTCCTTCACCGTACTTAAAATACAATATGAGTTAAATTTTAATTAAAACAAAAGTAAGGCAAGAAGAGGCAGGGACAGAGGAAAGAAAGAAGTAAGGAAAATAGTAAAGAAAGAAGGGAAGAAAAAAACAGAAGAATGTAAAAAAAAGCAAATGTAGTTTTTTCCCCCGATTCTGAAATGCCCTGAATGAGGAACAAACAGGATTGTGGAGGTAAATGTACTTGGAAAAAATTTACTAAGTAACTGAATTTACTATTATTAGAACAGAAACTATTGAGTTAAATTTTCTTGATCCATTTCCAGGATGGCATGTCAACTTGCTTAGTCTTGTAATGATTTCTCCCCAAATTGCTAAATATCTGACAATTCCTTTTTTATAAAATCTACTGCAAACAGTCTTACAAATCTTTGATCTAAATGTACAGCAGCAAAGCTTTTGTAAGGAAGCGTTCAGCATTGGTTAACTGGAAATAAACAATCTTGAATTGTGCAGATTTTTAAAGGACATTTTGCTTGTTAAAAATAATTGTTCAATTTTCCAACCAGGTATCCCTTTTAAAATGAAACATATTTGCTTAAGAAAATGTGAAAATTATTTTTCATAAGATAACATTATCAATAAGCTTTAATGCCCATTTCTAAATAATTTAAGCACTCTTTCCTAACTTGTAAATAATTTTATACTTGTCTATAAATTGAGAAGGTTTTCTTCAGGCATGATGTATAAAACACCTTTAATATAGGTATCCATTTTTGACCCTTCTAAGAATTTATCCTAAACAATTAGTTAGTTACACACTTTAAAAGGAATGTGGAAATTTATTGTAGCATTGCTCATAATATCTAACAAAATATGATTGATTTTAGAAAGTATGTTGTGAAAAACCATGCAGTATAATTGAAGGAACATAGAGGTATAAGTATTACCAGATAAATAAATTCATAATATATTTTTAGTTGAAAATAACCACAATATGAATTTCATAATTTATTTTTTAATTGCCAGAATATTTCTATTTCTTCTATAAAACAAATTGATATCTACATACATGCATAAAATATCTGTAAAAATACATATTGAAATGTTTTCAGTAGAATTAATGCAATTTTTTTTAATGTGGATTAACTAATTATTCTACAGTAGCATTTACTATTTGGGTTTAAGTATTTACTAAAGAAATAAGATAAAAGTAAATAAACTATAGAATATCAAGTGAAAATCACATTCCCACATGTCTGTGCCATATGATTTCTTCTATTCCATTCATTTCTAAAGTCTTTACTCAAGCATTACTTCTAAGAGGTTTGCATTGAATCTACTTGTTCTTATTTTAAAATACCACCTATTAAAATTAGAGACAGTGTTTAATAACAGGCCTAATTCTCCACTGAATTCCTTGGAAGCTGAAACTCTATGTCCCATTGTCTAAAAAAAATAGAGCAATTAGCATTTCTTCTGTGTGGTTAACTTGAACCCAAAAATATAAAAATGAGGAATTGTAAAGATCCTATAAACCAGTCCATATGTGTCAAACTTTGGTTAATCTATAGGCAATTACATACATAATCTGTTTGTAAATAATTTCTGGGAGGAAAAAGAAACTGCATAAAAATATATAGTGCTTAAAACAAAGTGAATAAAATAGAAGTAGACTCATAGGAAAAAATATATATAGAGAGCTTAAAAGTAACAAGTAGAGTAATTTCTGAGAATTTTGTCCTATTCACAGTGGCAGGATGGGAAGGATACAATTGTTAGTTAATAGTTATGAGCACAAGATGAAATTCCTTCCATTATTCATTGGTATCAACCAATAATAACTTACATTGAAGACAGTTTTAACATGTCCTTTTGTAAGTTTACAAGCGCTGAGTCAGCCATTTGCCTGTTGCTCTCGTATCTATTTTCAGTTTTTTTTTTTGCTCTGTATCTCAAAGAACTTACGTTTGTACAAACCCTTTAGGCAACTGATGGAGTTGGGGTCAGCCCATGGGAGGCACTGGTAGAACATCAGAGGCTGGAGGAGGAAATAAACCAAGGTGTATCCCCTTTCTTGCTCTGCTACCGATGTCTTCACAAAGTCTGGGTCTCCTTAGTGTCAACTGCTTCCAGACAGTTCCTCTGCTCATGTTCATGCATCCACCTAGCCGTCTGGACCATGGCTCTAGATCCTGTGGAACGACCCTCGCTTCCAGATTCTTATAACTTGATTTCCACCTTTTTCCCTCCAGCCATTGGAGGGGTATCTGGTTGCTGTTGCTTACTATCCTTTAGGTTGCATCACTGCTTCCTCAACTCTTCAATCACACATCTTATCAATTTCTTGCATCAAATTCCCTATATTTGAAATAATTAGGGCATTTTCTTTTCTCTTGTCCGGATATCTTTCAATACAATACTAAAGCTTTTTTTTTTGGTAACTGATTTATTATGAAAGTTAGTGCTTAAAATGGTGCACAAAATGCCTTCTTCAAAAGCATTCTTTGGTAAAAAAGCAAGTTTATCTGATATACCTGCAATGGAAACCACGTACTTAAATATATATACAAACTACATAGATAATTGTTAAAAGACTTTTGCAACATAGCACCTGACAAAACTCTTTACTCCACACTTGGTAAAGGCACAGCAAAAAAACTGAACTAATTTAACTCACCCTATAAATTATGCTGCTTACAAGATTATTGATCAAAATAATTTTGTTATAGAATGATGCATATTATACTTATGCATGCAAATGTATATATAATGTATAGATGTAGATACATATATAGTGAGATTGTGAGACTTGCTTTTAATTGCTCCTCCTTTTCATATTGATGACATCCTTTGAGTCAAGTAGTTACTAGAATTGTCTCCAACCTAGATCTGGTCTAGGTTTGTTTACAAACACCCTAATGCTGTGCAATTCATATATTCTATTCTGGCTTTTATTGATCCCCACTTCATGGTCCATTTCAGAGTATCTTGCCTGGTATTATGACTATAGAGGAAGCATATTCTCTATATAATTAGGTTCAAAGCAAATTCTTAGTCAAATGCATTAAGAAAATTCCACACATCTGTTCTAATTCACCACTGCATAGATCCTGGCTCTACAAGAATGTTAGGGAGTACAAATTTCTTTCATTGCTCTGCAGATATGGCTGGTGCAATTACCTGTTTCTTAAAATTGCCTTATTTTTTTTTTTTCAGTTCTTCCTGAGCTGCTGTCATGGGCCATGTTTAATTTAAAAAAAAAAATAAGAAGAAATAATACATACACACACACACACACACACACACACACACACACACCGAGTGTTATATAAGCATTTTCAAATTAGTGTCTGACAAATATTTTCGTATCACTCAGAAAATATTGCTCTTTTGATACTTTCTTTTCAATCCTATTTTGCTAATATCATGTATGTATTTAGCGAATGCTCCAGCCCAAATGAGATGACTGGGGTTCTAACCATTTTAAGACACAAGACTCTAGATGTCTAGTGGTGTTTTATGATTACACTTTGGCAGTATCATATCCAGTTAGAAGTTACCATGTTGTACCTCAACATTTTTACTATAACCAACTCCATTGCCAAATCTCTGCTAGGAATTTTAAATCTTCTCTTGCAAGTTCTTTGAACCTCTGGGGTCTTGCTAAATAAGTAAGCTTGGCAGAGCAAAACTAATGGGCTGGTCATCTCTACAGATTCTAAGATCATGTACTCCCACCCCATTGCATATGGGGAACTTTCTGACTCTTGACTCATGTTGCATGATTAGCTGTGTGGGTTGCCAGCTGGACCCATCTCTTAGTCTGTGCATGGAGAAGCAGTCAAAAAGGCAAGTGAGGATTTTAAACTTTCACACGCTGTCAACAGGAGTTAGAAAACCATAAAATATGTGTTTTAAGAATAGGTTGTGATATGCAAGGAGGTATTCATGCCTACAGTAATGAAATTTGGAGCCACTGAAAACTGTGTCCAAGCCTCAGCTCTGCCACTACCTCAGTGATCTCAGACAAGTCGGTATTCTTTTCTGAGCCTTCATATCCTTATTTGCCATTTAGCCGAATTGTCACTGGAGCCATGGTATGTTTTTAAAAATGAGAAACCTGGAAAGCCCTTCCAGACTGTCTTCTTCAACCATCTGCTTCCAAAATCCTTCTCAGCCTGAACTGTTTCCTTAAGTCCAACTCGTTATGTGATGATGATGATATCCAACTATGACAGCTTTGACAGGCTTGCTTATCATAAGTTGCTTAAACTTAAAGGTAAATGTGGAACATGTTCACCCACAGTAGTTTCAGAAATAACCTCGGTAGAATTGTAATCGTTGCAGCAGGAGTCTCATGTGGAACTGGGGCTCTGTCTGTGGTGTCTAATAGTAATTGAGAAATTCTGCCTCCTGATTTAATCCTGTAGAATGAATGTGATTTCCTGAGCCCCGGAGACCCCTTACAGCCAAAGAAGTCTGGTCTGTAGTTCACTCGGCTTAATAATCCTTGTAGTATAAGGGTGGATTTCAAGATAACAAGTTTGTCTATCATTTGAGACAAACATTTCTCAGTAACGAAGAAAGGATCATCATTTTGCAAGTTGGTTTAAGAACCAACCCTGTCTTTCTGGTAGTAAAATATTTTTTATAGTGAGTAAAATCTTGAGAATCAAGGTTAATTCCATGATTTTTATAGGATTACCTAATAATATGTATGTGTATATATTTGTTGCTATCTCCACATAATGACAAAACTATGTAGTATAGAAAGAAAAATCAACTACATGATTAATGTGATCAGAGGACAAAACATATCTACATACCAATATATTCCATATATTATAAATTATGTATATAAATATGTTTGAATATTTTATACATTGTCTCCAGTAAACAAAAGAGAATAATTTAACATGAGAGAAGAAACGGAGATTTCAGTAAATTTGATATCAAAAGAATCCCAATTGAAATCTGTTATATTTATATTTATATATTATATATTTAAAAATATTAATTAGATGTTATTCCATTGTATTAACAGAGTTTTCCAGAAAAAGCTATATTTCTCTTTGTAGCATTTTTTTCAACTGCAATAAGGAAGTCTTAAGTGTATTGTATTTCTTTGTTGAAAACAACTATACTATTTCAGTCCATGTTTTTCCATAGCTTTTATTTAGCAAAAATAATTTAATTCAATTATCATTTCTCCCATATTCATTAAGTCAAATTTGACTCTTTTTGAAATGAAAGTGAATATGCATGCTTCTTTATGTATAGTTAAATTTGGGGTACAATGTATGTAGTCTATTCAATAATTTTCAAAGTATTTCCAGTTCTTCAATTCACCATCTAAAACATTGTTGATGGAGATCAACATGGAAGGGAAATTTTATAATCAAATTTCCTTAAAAGAATGTCATGACTACTGAAAGACAGGATTGATGATACAGAGAATTAATCATAACCATGATGTATACATTTCCCAGATATAAGAAGGTTGCCAGGAAGTCAGAATTATGAACTTCAATTATTTTTCTGTATTTGAAGTAGACAACCACTAGCGGTCAAAGAGGATTAGAGAGCTCTCTGAATCAAGTCATTTTGAAATAGTTCATACAGCAGTTTTTATGTAGTTAGAGTATAAAGATTGAAATAACATGGGAAGACTTGTAAAAGATAATCATGATATAAATGACTACCTGAGCAGGCAATTTTATTTTTGTGGTTTATAATTATAGAGTCTAAGACTACTATGAAAAACTGCAATGAAATGGCCAAATACAAACTAAAATAAAGTAGAAAACTTTTTCCAAACCAACCAAATTTTATTATTTATGTTTTGTCAGATGATTTTTTCCATGCCAAACATATACTCTTACTTTCTACCTTGTCACAATTATACTCAGTACAATGTAATTTGACACTTGAACAAATTTTACCAAGTGTCCATTATGTCTACTTATGTCAAATATCAATACTTGTGGGCTAATTTGAAATTATACTTTTATCATATAATAAATTATTTAAAATAGTTTAATAAGTTTCAGTAATCTCTCTTTTTTGTTGTTTGTTTTTTGTTCTTCTTTGTTTTTGTTTTTGTTTTGAGGATCAGAGACATGTTTTATTGGGGATGATGCATCAAAGATCAACCTTCAAGTTTCAGGTGAGTGACTGGAAGGAAGAGTCAGTAAAAATAAGAGCAGATTTAGAAGGCGCAGAATGACAAGTTTTGGGCACCAGTATGATAATTTGGTTCTACAGAATCATGTTGTATACATATTTGAGTCCCCAATTTCCAACAAAGTATGATGCTGAATAAAGTCAGAATGTTTAACAACCAAATGATCCCATGTGAAGATGTCCCATAGATAGGTGGAAAATCAAGCAATACACAATTTACTTTCTCTCTTCACAGTGGATGGCATATAGTGTATACTTAAGCATATGTTAAATATCTAATAAATTTTAATTCTCAACCATAAGAGTAGTTAAGATGCTTAAATGATAAATAAGGATTTTTTGCAATAAATTCCTCTATTATTGTGATAATTTCCAAAGTTATAGATGTATACCTTCTCTTCCCTATTAATACTGAACACAAAAATATTTGAAACCTTCCCTCTTACTTAGTTTAAGACGTTTTTAAAATTTTATTTATTCAGATACAATTAACATACAAAATTATATTAGTTTCACATGTCAACATAGGGGTTCAACATTTGTATACATTGCAAAATGGTCACTACAATAAGCATAGTTACCAGCTGTCACTTTAAAAAGTTCATTAAATATGATTGACTATATTCCCCTTTCATTCATGGCTTATGTGTTTTAAAACTGAGTGCTTGTTCTTCTCAATTCCTTTACCCATTTTGCTCCCTCTTTTTCTGGTCACCAACAATCTGTTCTGTGTCTATGAGTCTGAGCTTTGTTTTGTTCGTTCATTTGTTTTGTTTTTTAGATTGCACATGTAAGTAAAACAATGTGGAATTTGTCTTTCTCTGCCTGACTTATCTCATAGCATAATACTCTCAAGGGCCCCTGATGTTGTAAATGGCAAGATTCCATTCACTTTTAAGGCTGAGTAATATTTTCATATATATATACATACCACAGTTTCAGCCATTCATCCATCAACAGACACAGGTTTGTTCCTATCTTGGCTATTGTAAATATAGCTCCAAAAAACACAAGTTTGAGTATATCTTTTCAAATGAGTATTTTCATTTTCTTCAGATAGATACCCAGCAGTGGAATTGCTGGATCATATAGAATCTCTATTTTTAATTTTTTAAGGAACCGCCATATTGTTTTGCATAGAGGCTGCACCAATTTATGTTGCCATGAACGGTGCACAAAGGTTCCTTTTTCTCTCCATCTTCACCAACATTTGTTACTTGTCATTTTGATAACAGCCATTCTGACAGGTGCAAGGTAATATTGTGGTTTTTATTTGCATTTGCCTGATGATTAGTGATGTAGAGCATCATTCATGCCTGTTGGCCATCTGTATTTTCTCTTTGGAAAAATGTCTATTCAGATCATCTGTACATTTTTAACTGGATTCTTTTTGCTTTTGTTTTTGAGTAGTGTGAGTTCTTTATATATTTTGGATATTAATCACTTATTGTATGATTTACAAATATGTTCTCCCATTCAGTAGATTGCTTTTATGTTTTGTTGCTGTTTTCCTTTGCTGTGCAGAAGTTTTTAGTTTAATGTAGTCCCATTTGTTTATTTTTGCTTCTGTTTCTTTGCTTTTGGAGTCAGATCCAAAATTGCTGTATCAAAGAGCTCGCCACCAATTTTCTTCTAGTTCCATGGTTTCAGGTATTACATTCAAGTCTTTACTCTATTTTGAATTAATTTTTGTATATGGTATAAGATAGTGGCCCAGTTTCATTCTTTTGAGTATAGCTGACCAGTTTTCCCAATACCATTGAAGGGATTGTTTCCTCACTGTATATTCTTGATTTATTTATTGTAAGATAATTGGCCAGTTAACCATGGGTCATTTCTGGGCTATCTAGTCTGTCCCTTTGATCTATGGGTCTGTTTTAGGTCAATACCATACTGTTTTTATTATTATAGCTTTGTAGTATAGTTTGAAATCAGGAAGCATGATACCTCCAGCTTTGTTCTTTCTCAAGATTGCCTTGGCTTTTAGGATCTTTTGTGGTTCAATTTAAAAATTTTAAAGTTATTCATTACAACTCTGTGAAAAATGCCATTAGAATGTTGATGGAGATTATATTGAACCTGTAGATTATTTTGGGTAGTATGGACATTTCAACAATATTAAGTCTTCCAATCCATGAGCATAGAGTATCTTTTCACTCAGTTATGTTGTCTTCACTTTCATCAATGTCTTACAGTTTTCAACATACAGGCCTTTGAACTCCTTTGTTAAATTTTTCCTAGGTATATTATTATTTTTGATGCAGTTGTAAATGGAATTGTTTTTGCTGATAGTTTCTTATTAGTGTATAGAAGTACAACCGATTTTTGCTTATTAATTTTGTATCCCACACCTCTACTAAATTCGTTTATTAGTTCTAATAGTTTTTTTTTGTATGGCATCTTTAGGCTTTTCTCTATATAGTATTATGTCATCTGAAAAAATGACAGTTAAAATTCTTTCTTTTCGATTTGAATGTCTTCTATTTTTCTTACATAATTGCTCTCACTAGAACTTCCAGTACTGTGTTGAATAAAAATGTTGGGAGTGGGCATTCTTGCCTTGCTTCTGCTTTTATAGGAAAAGCTTTCAGTTTTTCACCATTGAGTATGATATTAGCTATGGATTTGTCATATATGGCCTTTAATAAGTTGAGGTATCAGTGCAGTATTTTCTATACAATGGGGTATACCCACTCTGGTTGAGTTTTTTCCATCATAAATAGATGTTAAATTTTGTCCAATGCCTTTCTGCATCTACTGAGATGAATATATGATTTTCATCCTTCATTTTGTTAAGGTGATATATCATGTTGATTGATTTGTATACAGTACAAGTACTTCTCTGTCTCTACACTCTTTCTCTTAATAATTATGTTCTAACCCAATTATTGTTTGTTCTATTCATACTTTCTTATTGTTTCATGGATTTTTTAAAATCTTTTATTCCTCTGTCTATAATACTTTTCCATAAAATATTGGCATGAATTCTTATTATTCAAGTTCCAGATCACGTCTCACCTTCTCAGAAAAGCCTTCCTCGACCGCTACTTCTAAATATTTTTAAGGTTTTCATCCCCAACCACTGATTATCTATATTGTTATCCTTTTTATTTTTGTCATAACACTTTACCATTAGTTAACCTATCACATTTATGTAATCACTTGTTTATTTGTTTATCAGCCATCCTCTCATCTCCACATTACACTACAATGTGTGGGATATGTGAGCAAGTACTTGTCTAAGTTCCAATAATAACAACCTCAGTTCCAATAATACTAATGTCTTTTTTGCAAGAAATGAAATTTTACTGGTTTTGTATAATTCAGATTTGTTTTATTCATATGCAAAAAGAAAATGTAGTTTTCTGTGACATGGTGGCATCTCATGTGTTATATTGATTTCATGGAAAATTTTGGATACTGTAGTCTAAAATATTAAACATCTGACTATAATTTTGCTATCACATAGTCAGTTATAAATGAGAATATTTTTAATGTTTCTGCTTTACAAATTTATTTGGTATATTTCTATTTCTTTTTGATGCACAATAAAAAACAATAATTTGAAACTTGAGTGTCAAAGATACAGAGGCTATAATTCCATGGTAGAGAAGGTCTATATATAATACATCCTTCTGAAATATTTAGAAATATTGTTGTGAAATCAACTATTGCTATAGAACATTTGAACCCCTTTAATCATATCAAAAATTGGATTGGAGTTAAAATGTATATGCATATATACAGATATAACACAGTTTTCTTTGGCAAAATTGATATTTCTGTTTCTTAATAAATGTATATTCAGTTTGTCATATTAAGTACATGTGCTCATATGGTTTAAGAAAGAAAATATTAAAACACTTGCCTCATACCAAAACCTTTACTTTAAATGATATTTATTATTGTCTTTAAAATGAATTTAAAAACTTACATGAAATAGTTTGTGTTTGTAGATTTGGGGATTTGGGTAAGTTTACTTGTGTTATATCCAGGAAGCAGTGCCTTGGGAATAAAGGCTGGAGCAGATTAACAGCCAGGGAGTGGTTGATAAGTATAATTTATCTTTACCATTGCTACTACCCAACGTCCTTGGTAATCATGGAGTGAAGTATTCAAAGATGCCCAGGTTAACAGTGGTACTGAAAAAGAAAATGCTAATTTGCTATTGGGCAATAAGTAAAATAAAAACACTTCTCAGAGAATATCAAAATATGTAATGCCTGATTTTGGACAAACTAGATTAATATTGGTGACATTTTATCACATATTGGTAATGCCTGTCCCACTTATTTTGGTAAAGTTTTAAAAATTTCTGTCAGATTTCCCAAGCACTTTAAAAGTAAATCCACAGGAGAACTATGGAACACTTGAGAAAGAATGGGAAAAGCTGTAAGGGAAGTATTTCTGTAACTAATATTCCAAGTGGGAAGCAAATTTTATATTCTGAAACAATGAAATATATGTCTAGTATATACTGAAGGGAATATATTAAAAGAGACCTTGTTTGAGCTATACCCTGGTAGGCAGCTGATAACCCAAGAGGTTTCTAAGACCTAATTCTAGAATACCCAATAAGCAGCAACAACTATTGTAGATGTTGCGCTTCTGTGCCCTGTTTTATTGGGGTTACTCTCTACTATCATCTCTTTTCTTTTCAATTTTTATCAAGTCATGAGGTTGTCTTGGGTAATCTTGACAAATTGGTACATATAGGGTATACCTTAAGGTCAGCAGAAAAGCAAAGCACCCTAATCAGTGTAATAATAATACAAGTGTCCTCCACTTTGAAATTTTATGTTACACCACTTTGCTTTTATGGAAAACCTACATTAGTACCTGTTTTTGGTAACTAAAAGAATCTGAAGAGGATTTTCACTCTTATGAAAAGAGATGAAAAGTGCAAACAGCATTCATGGGTTATTTTGCATTAAGCCCTTGCAGAGGGAGCAAGCACCTCTATCTATTTTCTGCATCTGTTAGCAATATCTATCCTAAGGTATCAGAAAATTCTAAGAGAGATTATATGTTTTGGTCTTAGAATGCTAAAAAAAGCTTCCATATAAATTAATGGTAATTGTTTTCTTGCTTTAGTCCATCTGGGCTCATGAAAGATTTCACAGGAACAGTTCACTTTCGGAGACTGGGGAAATTCTGCACCACTTATTTTCATTTATTTGTTTGCATGTAACCTAAATTGTTTAATTATTTATAAATACTTACAATAATTTATCATGTTACATTTTAATAAAGTTAGGAAATAAGGAAAGAAAGCATAATAGAAAGCAAATAAATACAATAACAAATTGAGTTAAATTCAAATTCACACAGGGAAGCCAATCTTATGGAACTCTACCTGAATTCTCATTAAGGTCACCAACACACTGGGTGATTCTGCACAAATCAAAACTATTTTCTTAATTTAACATTTTTAGCTAAAAATGCATATCAGTGCTTCTCAAACTTTAGCTTGCACTAGAATTATGAGGCTTTTTAAAACGCAGATTGCTCTTTGGTAAGTATGGGATGATGCCAGGTAAATTGAATTTCTAACAAGTTCCTAGATGATCTTAAGGCTGATGCTGGTCTAGGGACCACAATTTGAGAAACACCGATATCCATGCTATCACACCAACATACACAACACATAATAGGACAATTTTTTTCAGGAGTCACATTTCTCTATTATTAATCTAATTTTAAACCTAATTGTTTTTTATTTGACATCTATAATATTGTACATAGTTTTCTTATTTTGAGATATAAAGAATTACTCATTACTAAAACTTCTAAAGGTTAATAGCATAAATACTTAGAAGCATGGTATGATCATATCAAATTAGTAAATTTTTCCATGCAAAAAAAAAGTCTATTAATTTTCCCATATTGTTATTATTATCTGAATAGAACCTTTGTTTAAATCAATGAAGACTCTTAACAGTTAGCAACATTGTTCCATTTATTGTGAAAAGGAACAACATTTTAGGACCACTTTGTGCTAGTAAATCTTGCTAGGTCTTCAAAGGTATCAACTTATTTAACTTTACAAAGCCTATAGTGTACCATCAATTCTCAAAGCTCTCTGAAAAGAACTCACATTGCAGTTTCATGTTGTCCCTGGTAAAGGAGAAAATAAGGAGATAATAGTTAGGCACTGCTAAGCAAGGTAGTTAGAATGAGGGCAAAGGCATATTCCACCAAGAACACAAACTTTGGAATAAGATTGCTTTGGTTCAAACCTTGATCTACTACCTAATCTTGTATCCTTGGACAAGTTATTTAACCTCCCTGTGTCTCACAATCCTCATCTATAAAATAAGGTTAATAGTAGTGTCCACCTCTCAGGATCACTACAGATATGAAATGGGTTATTATTTGTAAAATTATTGGAACAGTAGCTAGAACAAATAGGTATTCTCTAAGTACTTGTTAATAATGTCTGATGACTATACCTCCTTTTTTTTCTTCTCATCAAGACTCCTCAAAAACTAAGGGTAAAATGCAACATTTTTACTCAACCATTTACTAGTAAGTTATAATAATAGCAAGCTATTAAAATGTTTCCTGAAATTAAATAAAGTGGCATTTCTCATCTTTTTCTACTTCAAGATCTGTCAATATAAAATACAATAATGAAAAGGAAAATAATGATAAGCAGAAAACATTCCAATATCAAATTGTTCTTGTCACTATACTCTGTATTATATTGTCTTCTTAATGTAGTATGTGTGAGCTGCTATCGTACAAGAAACCATTGTGAATAAGCTGTCATGTTTAATTGGTCTCTACTGGAAAAATATCTTTGATAAATAGAACTGTCTCCTATTGAGTTAAACTCAAAAAGGGGCAAATTTGGTTTCATTCAAAACACATTCCAATAAAATTAATCAGGGAACAAATTTCTATTTTATAATATTTCAGTAAAAGGAAGTACAGAGTGCTTTACACAGTTGGGTACTCAGTAAATCTATTTAATGTTTTCAATTGATGAAAAATACATAAGCACAGCTATGCTACCAGAAAACTATTTCTTGGAAAAAGGAGGTAAAGCATGTGCCCCTCGTGCAGAGGCTTCCTGTCAGAATTATTCTCAATATGTTTGCCGTGTTGTTTTATAGACTAAAATAGATAACACCCCTCCAAAATGCTCAGGATTGTTATGTCATTATCATAAATCAGCACATACACCTAGTCAACAATTATAATTATTTATTAAGTGTATAAGGGCCCTTTCATCTATACCCAAAATAATTTACTCTCCCTTGAAAGCCTACATTTCTCCTCCCCTTTCCCTATTAAAATAGTATTTAAGCCTTAATTTTAAAGCCTATCCATTTTCTCCTGGATATCTATCCCCCATGTCTAATGAGGCATACATGTTAGCAAACTTCTGTTTGTTTTCTTCCTGTTAATCTGTTTTTTATTACAAGAGTCCCAGCTAAGAACTTGCAAAAAAGAAGATTATTTTTCCTCCTCTACACTTTGCATGTGCATTTCTAGAAAATGCAAAGAAAACTACAATGATAGGAAGCAGATCAGCATTTGACAGGGGCCAGAAGTAGGGGTTGGTAAATGACTGCAGTGGTGCAGTAGTCCATTTGGACTGATGGAAATACTCCATGTTTCGATTATAATAGTAATGGTCACACAATTGCCTGCATACATAAAATAGTTAACTCCTTGAGTGGAAGGAGGAAGGAAGAAAAAAGGAAGAAAGGAAAGGATAGGGAAGATGGGAGGGAGATAGGGAGGAAAGAGGGAAAAACGAGGAAGTATCTCTAGAGCCCAACTTCTTAACAACCTTTCCTACTGTCCGTTTGGTGACCCATTGCTTCTGTGAGACATCGAACATCTTTTTGATAAAATCTACTTCTTACTTTAATCTCACTTAAATTGTTTATTATGATGATTATTGGCAAATTGCCCTGTTTCATTTGAGAGGTACCAGGGAGTTGGGTGTAGGAAATAGAACTTCAGGGAAATGGGCAGTTTTTGATTGGTTTAAAAGCTGTGGTAGCTAAAAGGAATTGAGATATGGAAAATTGAGGAATTGTTAAGGAGGTAGGTACAAAAAGATGGAGAGATCGGTCCAATCTCACATTCCTAAGTCCTAACAAAATGCTTTGTGGCCTGACCACTAACCCTGTAAGGCTCCAATAGGTCTTGTTTTTAAAGTCAACCTATCGTTTTAACAATTTTTATAGTCACCATGTGCTAGGTTTAGAGACCTCTTGGTCAGATAATCAAGGAGCCAAGACACAAACAACTTGTGACATGCGCATAAGAAAAATTTGGTGTTCTATAGTTGTCTTTTCCTCATTATAATACTAAATATTGCACCCGTAGGTGGAGACTTTATATACTAATGCTACATGAGATGATGTTGCAATATTCATGCATGTTTCCAATCCAACTTTACATGTGCTAATTGGAAACCTACCTATTCATGGTAGGTGACCTAAAAACTCATGACAAGCATTTTGCTCCCAATCATAGGACTGGCCCTGATTCTGCTGTGGGCTGACTCTCTTGAAAAGCCCACTTTGGTCTATCAAGGTGTTTCTGTTTCAGCATGTATGTAATAAGGTGCACTGCTTGCTTGCTTGCATACTCCTAAGTCTCAGCATTAAATTCTATTAATACATGGAGACAAGGACTGAGGCCCCTATTTTAGTGTGTGCTGGGAACACTTGGTCTTCAATGTCAATGAGATAATGATAGAGCTGCATTATTCTTTACTTCCACCAAGTACCCACTAAGAGTGAACTTTTAGGGGACCAGAGAACTGCTACCATGAGGTAATGAAGGAGGCAAAGAACGTTCACATTGTGCCTTCTGAGATATTACTTGGGATAGCCTTGCATGACTCACAAAGAAAGAAAAATAAGCCAGATCTAAAAGTTCCTATTTCAAAGGATAGAATGCAATGTAGAGCCTTTGAATGATCACACTGAAAGAATATCTCTTTGAACAGAATTTTAGTGTTATTGTTAGAAACCCAAACCAGAGACTGATTTCACTACAAACAATAAGATAATTCACTGAGGTGGCTGGATATAAATTTATACACAAATTCAATAGCATTCCTATTTGCAAACAGGAGGTGACAAGACTGTATGTATATATAGCAGCTCCTCTCCCCAATTTTCTGTCTCTGAACTCTTTGTCCATCTCATTGCTGATTGCAGGACACCCAAAAGCTCAACATTAAGGAGAGACTGAATATGTATAAAGCAAATTTCCTCTGGAGAAACTCAACTTCTAAATGTCCAGGAATATAGGGTAACTGGTGTGAGTGTGTTTGCCTCAAAATGAAGTTCTCTGTTTCAACATTTCTGGGTTTCTCATGTACATATGCAAGAATTGCTGGTTGACACTCCATCTTCAGTTATAACAACTTATTAAAAGACCTTCTTTCTTCACATTCCTAACTGTGAACTTTCTAAAATAAAGTTTCTTAACATTAGGAGAAACTGTAACTAGAAAAAGAAAGATCAAATTTGAAGAAAAAAGAAAATTAAAGTGCTCTGGTGTTAAGAAAACCTGAGGCACTAAAATTTTTCTACATTGACTCCCCATGTCCTTGGCCTTTGCATGTTGTTAGACTGGCAGCTGTTTCCCCCATCCTGTCTTTCATATGATCCTATTCTCTCCAACTCCTCTTGACAAAACCAAGTTGTCCAGTCGATGGTCGCTAGTATAAAGGAAATGCTCTTTCTCCTTTCAAGGATTATTTTAACCAACTATTTCTGAAACTAGCTGAACTGTGGACAATCTCTGTCTTGCTAAAGCTTTATAAAAGCTCCACCCTTTCCTAACAGTACATCCCATCTTCAGTACCTTCTCATGACACAGACTCAAAAGAAAGGCTTGTGTTCAATGGTGTTACAATTGATTACCTTCAAAGTAGGAGATAGAGATAATTCAAGAAACAGGAGGAAAGAAAACTTCTGTCTTCAGATGCAAACATACCTGGGTTCGAATATAGGGTCAGTCACTCAATGGGGACTTCACAAAACTCACAAAACTTTTCCTAAGTAACTTATATCCTATTTGGGGAATTCATCACTGGACCATAGACAACAATGGCTGTATAGACTCCTAAAAGACTGAACCGTTGTTTGACCAAGTTCTTGATTCTCATTTCTCTAGGTTATGACTCTGCCCGAATATCTGCACAAACTCCCTGATACTGACCGACACTTCCAGCAGTAAACACTGAAGCTCAGCTCCAGATCTGTAGGTCTTCTAGCTCATTTCACATTTTTATACTGCAGTTTGAGTAAGAAATTGAGATTCTCTCACCCCAAACCCAGGAAAGTGGGGGAAATAACTGAATTTGAAAAGATTCTGGACCTTGTATACCCAAAAAACTATGCAACTAGTTATTTCCTTCATTGTTCAAAGCCTTCATATTGCTTCCAATTTCAAAAGAGATATAATTCCAATTATTATGAGACTTCAATTCCTGCAGACAAGATTGAACTCTAGTAGTAACCTGTTTGTAAGTGACTCTTGTTCAATGAACTTTTTTATTCATTATAATTGAAGGTTTACAGTTGATAATTGGAAAATAATATTGGGTAAAATTTCTATAAGGAAAGAAATGGGAAAGGGTAAACTGTGGATGGATTTCATGCATATATCAGGACTACTGAAACACTGACTAGTACTTGACATGCCATAAATAATCTAATATTTGTTATAACCTTCTAAGAGTTATACTGCCAGTTACTTTACAATTGAGGAAAACAAAGCTTAGGTAAGTTTGTGAATTTCTCAAAGCCTTAAGTGAGTGACTGACCCCATACTTGGACCCAGGTATGTTTGAATTCAAAGACCAAACTCCATTTTATCAGTTTTACTATTTGAGAAGTACTGTCATTCCAACTAAAATTCCTAGTGCATGCCCCCAGCTGCTATCCCCACCATCTCACACAAAATAACAATAGACTCTTCGTATGTCTCTTGTTTAATCTTCAAAAGAAAGGGCCTGGGATGGTTACACAGGAGAGTTACAAACTTATTTAATATGATAAAACTGAAATATTAGATCTGGGAATCAAATCCAGATTTTCCAACTCTTAGTAATTTTTCCATTAAATAAAGAAAAAGGAAAAATAATAACAGATATTATTGATTATAAGAGATCATATATCTGTGTTTTATTCATGTTAATGAATCTTAGGGTTTGGATTCAATGTTTGAGCTCTATACATTCACCAATCTTTATTCATCATTATTTTTAATTATAACATTGATATGTATAAGCTTTGTAGACTCCTGGATTTTTAATGATATAAAGACTTCTCCAGGAAGTCTTTAAACAGTTGATTAATGCATAAATCAATATGACAATGAATAAAGGGCTATTTTTAATGATTGGGTTAAAAGTTAAAAGATAGCTGATCACACAGAAAATGTATAAACTCACCACAAATAAATCATCCATGTTGACCCAAATTCCATTTTAACTATATGCTTTAAAAATAAGAAAAAATGAACCCATATATATTTCTATAAGCTGGTGATGCTTTAAAATAATAACTTTAGGAAGTCCTTTAAAGCATAAAGGTGTTTTAAGTATCAGACCAACTCATTTTTTTTTAACCTCTTTCATATAGTTTTGCCATCCTTAGCTTTTGTGACCCTTTATATTCATTTCCCTACCTTCTCAATGGCCTAGCCTGGCCCTTCACTCAATCTCAATTACATGAGGAGGACTTTCACAATAGGAATGGTTAGCATCCGAAGAAAAATCTATTCACCAAAGATAATTGAAAATCCCTAGGTCCTTCTCCATCTTGTTACCCTGAGTTTTCCTTCTCTATATCCATTCTGAAAGGTAAATTCTGTCCAAAGCAGACCTTCTCAGGTCAGATTCTCCCTTTAACAAATGATCCTCCACTGTTACAAACCCCAAAAGAGGTAAAATTACAGATGAAAGTCTCCCACTTCACACACACAGGGGTCTCCATGAAGGGAATTATTTTTAAATTTATAGGAAATGTTGGGAGAGAGGGATTGTCCAACCCTGTGATCTGTTGCCATAGCCACAGATGTGTAGTGTGCATGTACTCCTAGTTACATATACTATGTGCAAACTTTTATATGAACTTATACTTCACTTTGCGATATTTAGTAATTAGATAAATGCAATTCTTTTTTTTTTTTTTTTTTTTTATTTTTTTATTGAAGGGTAGTTGACAACAGCATTGCATTACATTAGTTTCAGGTGTACAACACAGTGATTCAACATTTATATACATGATAATTCTAGGTACCAGGTATCACCATACCAAGTTGTTACAATATTTTGACTATATTCCTTATGCTATACATTACATCCCGGTTACTTATTTATTTTACAATTGGAAGTGTGTTTATATATATATATATATATATATATATATATATATATAGTGAGGGCATCTCTCATATTTATTGATCAAATAGTTGTTAACCACAACAAATCTCTGTATAGGGGGGTCAATACTCAATGCACAATCATTAATCCACCCCAAGCCCAATTTTCGTCAGTCTCCAATCTTCTGATGCATAACGAACAAATTCTTACATGGAGTACAAATTCTTACATAGTGAATAAGTTACATGGTGAACAGTGCAAGGGCAGTCATCACAGAAGCTTTCGGTTTTGCTCATGCATTATGAACTATACACAGTCAGTTCAAATATGAATATTCATTTGATTTTTAAACCTGATTTATATGTGGATACCATATTTCTCTATTATTATTATTTTTAATAAAATGCTGAAGTGGTAGGTAGATACGAGATAAAGGTAGAAAACAGAGTTTAGTGTTGTAAGAGAGCAAATGTAGATAAATGCAATTCTTTATGCTCAAAAACTTATACAAATTCACTTAAAAGAGAATATTTAGGGTATATTATTGCTTCAAGTAAAAGTCTTTCAATGACACTTGCTCACAGTAAAAAAAAAAAGCGTGCATCTCCATTTAGTCTTTTTTATGTGGAAGAACTTAACAAATAGTATTAACTTCCTGGAAATAACCATGAGGTGACCTTTCTGGAATTGACTAACTTGCCTTCCATATAAGCAGGAAGATTTTTAAGCAGCTTCCCATATTTGTAGGGTAGTGACAGGAAAAATCTGTTAGTAGATGATAAAGGCATCAGCAAATATACATTATTTAAATCCATTCCTATTCCAGGGCAGATACCTAATTCAATAAGACAAGTTTCTTTTCCTTATTTTCCTTAGTTATGGTGTACATAGAGAGCAAATGCTATATTACATGAAGTCATTACAGAATAGTCAAGTGCATATTAAATTGAGAGAAGAAAAATTGGTAAGAACTGAAGAAGAAGATAAGACTTCATTGACAACATTGACTGGAAGGGAAGGACAAAGGCAAGAAGGAGAAATGGCATTTAAGAAACACAGGTTATACACATGCAGTATTATTGACCCAATGATAATACTTGAACTGGGCCTAGAGGTATGAAATGAAGGAGAAAGGGCATTCCAGGAAAAAGCAGTAACAACAGTCACGGTACAGGAGGGTCGATTCAAGGGAGAAGAATACTGGCCTTCCAGAGATAAGGCTATATTGAGACAGGGATTGAGATCACAAAATAAAATGACGATAAACTGGGGACAACGCAAATTACATAATTTGTAGAGTTCAATGCAAAATGAAATGCTGGGTCTTAAGAGTGCAGCCATTCTAAGCGTGGGCCATTCAGGGCTGACCAGGCCACATGCTCAGGAAATCAGCTCCGCAGAGGGACATCAGAGAGAACCAAGAGCTGGTTACCAAAGCTTTATATCTGACAAGCTAGGAAATGTTTTTTAAGCCAAGAAATAACTTGAAATTAGTGATTTTAGAAAATTTTACTGGTAGAAGCATATCTGAACTGAGAAGACCTCAGGTTGGACACATGGAGATGACCCAGAATTCAGAGTTCAGAGACTGTTGCCCTACCCACAGCCTGAGGCAGAGGCTTGCACCACCATGGCCGCAGCAGAAACGAGGAGGAAAGAAAAATCTGACGTATGTAACATGATGACAGGTTTTTACAAAGAAAAAGTAATAAACATGCCAATAAGCATTTGTTTCACTTTGGTTGTAATTGGTAGATGGACAAAATGCTGGTAACTTACAAAATGGCAGCACTGTGAAATGGTGCAGGGGTGCTGTGAAGGCAAGGAGGTCAAGCAGGGAGCTGTCATCAGAGGTAACAGCTGGGTATCCAGATCTGAATTCAGCTCAATTTAAAGAATTTCCTGAACACTTAGACTTTTAAAAATGCAACAGCCTACTTTAGAAAATAGTAATATCCCTGTTCCTGTAAGTGTTCTAATTTTCGAACATTGTGTTCATTTCTTATTGCTGCTCTAACAAATTACCCAAATTTAGTGGCTTGAAACAACAGCCACTGTCAGCAGGGCTGAATTCTTTCTGGAGACTCTAGGGAAGGACTCTGTTCCCCTTGCCTTTTCCATCTTCTAGAAGCTGCTTGCATCCCTAGTTTAGGCCTTTCTCCAACTTCAAGATCAGCAGGGTTGTATAGCATCTTCAAATCTCTCTCTCTCTCTCTCTCTCTCTCTCTCTCTCTCTCTCTCTCACACACACACACACACACACACACCCTGTGCTCTTCTTTTCTGACTCTCCCTTTTCAGGATTCTTGTGATTAGACTGGCACTACCTAGGTAATCCAGGATAACCTCCCCATCTGAATATCCTTTTAAGCACATTTGAAATGTTCCTTTTGTCACATAAGATAACATATTCATAGGCTCTGGGGATTAGGTTGTGGACATTTTTGTGGGGTGAGGGGGTATTATTCTGTTTGCCGCAAGTATTTTTAGGCATTTTCATTTGTTAAGATTTGGGCTAATTTTCATCTAGTTTTATTTAGCTCTAAGATTCTAAGTTTCTAAAAGATTTTTGGTGTAAAGAAAGGAGGGAAATGGGACTGGAGCAAAGTAGGAGATATATGTTGGATTTAACCGAAGTTAAGCTATTACTTTGAAATGATTCTCCCATTGTTGGTTCAGAAGAGCAGAAGGCACAATTGAGGGAGTTAAAGGCAGCATGGATGGTGGGAGAGGAAAAGTGGTCAGAAATATGGAAAGAAAACAAATAACAATGATATGGAAATTAATGGGCTACAGTTTTGAACATTGGTAAAATGTCTGATACTGAGAACATTTCATTGACAGTTCAGATGAGGGATTAGAAGCTTTGGTATTTCAATTTGTCAGGATTTCAAATTGATGCTATCAAAAAATTCAGGAAAGAAGCAGAATGTAATTCAAAAAAATATAATTCATTCAGTGTAGAAGTGGGTAAACATATCAAGATATATAAGATGAAACAGACATTTGCAAGGAGTATTTTGATCAACATGGTTATATTGTGGGGACAGCAAACAAAACAAGAGAGAAGTTGACAAAAATGATGAGACAGAATCATTAAAGATATTTCTGGCCATGAGAGTTTATGCTACACTATTTCCACTTCAAATAAAGAAGTGTTGTATGGATGGCAAGGTAGATGGGGATGTTTAGACACTGAATTCTTTTGCAGTCTGATTATATATATATTACAACTGTGAGGAAACATTTTCCAGGGTATGAAAATAGGCAAAATAAGAAAAAAAAAGTACTGGGTGTCCTTTCAGTGGAGCACTTACCATTTTCTACAGAGTTCTCCAGGAATTATATGAATCTATAGAGATGTGCATATTTGATCATCTTTCTATTGACTAGGTTAGTTTATACTTGAAGGGACTATGACCTGAAATATTACATTAATAGAACTTTAAAATAGTAATCAGTTTTATATCTATTAGCAATTTCATTTAAGCATTTCTGATTTAATAGCTAAAATATACTCTTCAGATTCTTTAAGAGTTTAGTAGTTCCTTCATTATTTAGAGTTGACTTTAAGTATACTTGTGTTAATTTTATATTTGTATGAGTGTCATGGTTTTACCTTTTTTGCACATTTATATTTTAACATTACCCTTGCTTGATAAAGTATTCTGTTGCTAGGTATATATGAATCTGTTATAATACAGATGGATAAAGAGACCATTTCAGAAAATTTAGATTTTAAAATCTGACTGTAAGCAAACACCTGAGGGTAAAAAAGAGCTTGAATCTATGATTTTTTGAAGAATCATGTTTTTCAACCACTGAACATGTAGGTATCGCAAATTATAATCGATTTACAAGCTCTCTTAATCATTATTGTAGTGATTTCAAGATACTCTCTGATAAATTGCTTGGAAAGATTACTGAATATTTTCTTAGTTTCCATAGAGTCAATACTTCTTAAAGAAAGATATTTCAGATTTTTGGAATATATCCCAGAAAGAGCAGCATATTTTGAAAAATCAATGCTTTCTTTTTAAATTTCTTCTTTTTTGTGTGTGGGAGTGTAGGTGTTAAAATGAAACTGGGTATCAACCATAGCTCTATTTCCTCCCATCGACTTTAACTGGAACATTATTTTTTGGTCAAAGTACATTTCTGGTCTAATACTTCATTCTCAGATGTGTGCAATCAAAATAAATTCTAAAAGTGCAAAATACATAGACATTTAAAGTTTTTTAGCTTCCTCTGATTTAACTATGTACTCAGTGAAAATGTTGTTCTTATCATATTTCCATGACACCTTTGTGTTACACAGCATGCATATAAATTTCCTTTAGAAAAACTGTGAATTCTTGCATCTCTCCTCTCAATCATATGATTTATATAATTTTGAGAACACAGCAGCCCTGCAGCAAAACATTCAATGAATTATTAAAAAGTGCTGAGAATTGCTTTATGGGTATAAAGAACTAAATAAGGATCATCTAATTCTATCAGTTATTAACATACAAATTCAAAAAAAAGGAAAAAGTCCACATATAGATATTTTGTCCAAAATTATTATTTTCTGCTTTTAAGAAGCTCATAGAAGCAAAAATGATAGAAACTTTGGATTCACTTCACACAATTATTCATCGATATTTCCATAAGTAAATTTGTTAACCTACGTGTAAATGTTTCAAACAGGAAAAAAAATTCAGAACAAATCAAGGAAAAATACAGGAAATCAAAAGGAATAACAAATACATGAATAAATGCAATCGCATTCACTAGAGTGAAAGCTCAGATAAAACAGTGCATACCTTAGGGCATCATTTATTATCATGCACATGCACATAAATGTATGCAGTAGTGACACATTTGGGAAAGAATATAGACAAATTGAAGAGTTTAGAAGAAATATTTGATGAAAGGTTTATAAAGTAAAACCGATGAGGAAAGGTTAAAAGACCAAGGCATGTTTAGTCAAACGAACATACTAAGAGAAATATGATAGTTATCTACAAATACATAAAGAAATGATAGAAGGCAGGGATGAAATAGAAAACAGGAAATAGGAAAGTAATGCAAAAATTAGGACAATCTCCAAAACAATAAAGGATATAAACCAGAAAACATGCTACTCATTGTGAAGGTATCTGTCATAGAAAAGCCAAGATTGATGAAGGATGCTTATTAAGAAAGGTTCATAAATAATTAACTCTGCCTTACTACAAAGGAGAACAGTTATAAGCTAAGATCTACCTTTCAAAGTTTAAATACAATTTTACTTCTTCTTTCTCTCTCATTTTTTGATATTTGGCTACCTTTAGCCTTCTATCTCAAATTTGAAAACTATTTGAATTTTTCTGAAAATAGAATGGAGTACAAAAGGAAGTGAAAAGAATGAATATTACATTGAAAGCAGGATTAGCTTGTACAAGCATGATAGAAAATGAATTTTGTTTCTTACTGGCCCGGCAGGTAAAAATGAATTGCTTTGTCAATATATATGTATAGGGTCAATGTACATATATATATATATATATAATATATATATATACACACATATATTGTATAATATACATATATATTGTGCTTTATACTAGGCACTAATGTAACTCCGATGTAACAGCATAATTCGAATATGGTTTTCTTTTATTCAAGATCATGGGCATCTCCCATACATACATCTTACATAACTACAAATAAAGTGTTGTTGGTTGCCGAGAAACCACATGAACTCGTTATTTCTTTATAAAGGAAAAAGATCATGAAATCAGAAGAAATCTTTCTGGTCAGAAGACTTACCTTTACAGATGGAGAAAAATACATCAAATTTTAATGAAACTGTGAGATTATATTTAGGTTATAGATAATGGAGAACAACTTTAATAATTGTGTTTCACTAATTCAGTATTCATTATTTGACCAGAGACTGACAGGAATGTTATTTTTGCCTTGATTAATTTCTTTCCCTTCATAGAGAATAAATTAATAATGTAAATAAGATTGCAAGAGGATCCTTGAAAATACTTAGTAGAACAAACTTTCTAAGCACCTTCAAGCACTTTAGAAGGATCCATTTCCACACAATTGATATGCTAATTACAAACCATTAAATCAAGTCAAGGATGTGTATTGGATAACACTTTGTTAGTTTAATGTGAGTTAATGTAGGTACTTGAAATAATAAAACTATTCCTTTCTGAAATAATACATTTTCAGACATTTTTTTCCTTAATTGAAACTAAGCTTCCTCCAATTAGTACAGATTAATGACATTTACAGGAGTCAATATTTAGGAACTAAGAGCTATTGCTGACTTTTCTATAACCTAGTTACGGTCAGAGAAGAGGTTTAGACTGGGAAAAGTAATCCTAAAATTGATATTTAATACTCTCTCCAATTGAAATAGCACTTCCACCTACAATAAAAAACAGGTATGACAAATTAGGATATGATCCAAATCAAATCATTAACAATTTGAAATATATATATATATATTCTAAGCAAATAAAGAAGAAAGAACATTTTGCTAGGCAACATTGAAGGAAAGCAACTTTTAATGTACAAAGAGATGTCTAAGGAAAAGTGAGTCTTAAAAATCTGCATATAAAAGTGAATACTTTTCTCTTACCCGCATATGTTGATGAGGCAGCCTTAAGATAAGGACAAGGAGGACACTAGCTAATTTAGACAGCATTAAAGCCCATTGCTACTGGGCATGGGAGATGGAACCTGAAGGGTAGGATAGTGTTGATTTGGGAAACTTGACAGTGCTTATCATCACCATTTCTAATTTATGGACCGTCATAAAATATATGGCATACTAAAAATGATGGACTTTACTTCTGGAGAGAAGTTTAAGGAAGAGGAATAAACAGATCCCCTTAAAATACTTGAGAGATATGCTTAGGACATTTGGCAAATGACTAAATACAGCCTTTAAAAATATATTTTGATCTGTGAAAGTTTCAAACAGCACAAACATAGAGAGCAAAGTAAAGGCATACTCTTTTTTTTTTTTTTTAATACATCATTAGCTTCAACCATTACCAAGATTTTGCCGACTTCATTGTCTATACTCTCCTCCAGCTTTGGCTGCTTTGTGCTTACTTTTCTCTCTAGTTTGTTAAAATAAGTCTCAGAGATAATCTTTCACCCCGACAACTTTTGGTATGCATCTCTAAAAAAATCACATGGGCAGTTTATCACAAATGATAGTATAAAATGTTTCCATTTACCCTTCTAATTTGCTCCCCATGAGTCTTGGTCGCTTTGTAGATCTCTGAGGACAGTGGCTTGTCTTCATTTAGAACATGGTCAATAATCAAACATTGGCAAAACTTGCTTATCTTTTGAAGGAATGGGTTTTAAGTTAAATGTGTTCAAAACAATTTTAGTTTTCATATGACCTGATTTTTTATGAAGAGAGGAAAAATATTTAGAGGGAAACACGGTTTACCACAAACTCAATACCATTTCTACCTCAGTGGAGAAGGAACATTATAATCAAACTTTGGCCATATTCACAGCTACTTTAACTCAGTCAAGATATGAAAGGTTTATCATGTTGACTTTAAATAATTTTTTTCTGTCATTATTCATTTGAAATGGTCTAGCAAGAGAGGAAGTTTTAAAATCACATGTATCAGCTCGTCATCAAATTTAATTTTGTAAGATATTTTTTATTGGCTCTTCAGATAAATAAAGCCTGAAATAGCAACTGTGCCTTTAAAATGATTCTCCCTGCACATTGTGCTCCCTAAATATTTTATTTATTTAAAAACAATATAACCACATTAATATTTATTTAGACATTTGTAGTAATCATTTTCTTTTTCATATAATGAGAGATTACCATAGGCTAATTCAGTGAATGAAGCATTTCACATACAAATTTTTGCATTATCTGATAGGTTTTCATATGTAAATCACATGCATCTGTTTATCTCCGGTGAATAGTGTCAAATATCCTCACTGCAAAAGGAACCTTAAGTAACATTATCTTCCTAATGACTTTTCTTTTACAAGAAAAAAAAAATTGGTTATTTGTGCCAGGTATTTCGAAATTGTCATTCAGAAAGAGCTTTTTTTGTTTTTACTGGACGGCTTCAGGGTAAAAAAAAAGAAAATGAATTTTTTTAGGTGAATTGCCATTATATGGCCCTTATACAAACCTTTTGGGGTTTTATTTTGAAGATTACGAGATCTCAGCCTTAAACTTTGGGAACTCAGAGAGTGGAATGTTTCAGTGAAAAAAATTCCAGTACATTTAAAAGATTTTTATTAGACATCAGGCACTTAAATCATGTTTACAAACATGGAAAGAAAAATGCTCAACCAAAATCTGAAACAGTCTCTCTCCACTCTCAAGTAGACCTATCTTTGAATTCACCATGTGGGGAAATCAAAGCACAGAACAAACACTGTTTTGATACGGCTTTGAAGATGATAACAGCTTCTAACGGAGAAAAAAGCAGTTTTGGGTTTGCAAGGAAACGATGATTGACATGAGTGCCAGCCCAAGGAAGCTTACCTTTTAATGGGTGCTTGGTGAGAAGCTCTCTTACAGTGTTTTATTTTTGAGGGAAGCTGCCTAACTAAAATAGATCTCAGACACTGAGGGCGGCTATTCAGGATGTAACACACATTCTTAGTAAGCAGCAACATTTTTTATCCCTATGAGAATACATAGGATCCAGATGCGTACAGGAAAGTTAGGGGTGACACAAGGATTCGAATTTTTCCTTCATGGTATGTATATAAGCTTCATGTAATGTGGTCCCAAGGTGGAATATTATAATAAATACTCTTAAATTTTAAAATAATTGATGTAGGGCAGGGACCTAGGACAAGCATCCTGGTTAGCCTTTCCTGCCTATGATGGAAAAAGCTGAGATATCAACAGTATAGTAAGAACAGGAAAGATTCCATCTTAAGGCTAAGATTCCATTTTAAAAGCTGAAGTTGGAGGTAAGATTCCTAACATATTTTTTAGCAAACATACAATAACTCAGCCCACCTTGGGGACAGGGCAGGCAATCTTGATTGATATGTTCCCAGAGGGGAGCTGCTACTCTGGAGAGGAACTGAACAATTTATTGTGTTAAGAAGATAAGTAGGCAGGGGCTGCTGAGAGCTCAGATTTGGGCCTGCAAGTTCCCACTGCCTGGGTGACCTGGATGGAACTGCAGCTGCAGGAGCCCGGCTGAAAATCTCCCTTCTTTGGGAAGTTCTCAGAACATAATCTCACTCCATCCTTGCTCCACAGCTCCCCAGACCCCAGGATGGTAGGGACTAGTCCCCACGCAGTGCGGATCTAAGCGGACACAGGATGCCAAGTGACCCTGGCTTGAAGAGATGACAAGGGAATCTACCGTACCCCCAAGAATATGTTTAGCCAACTTTCCCCGTACCCTCTGCATTTCCTGCTCTCTGCTGCCTGCTAGGCCCCTGCCATTCATTTCTACTCTCTCTCGCGCGCTCTAATGAATTCCTTCCTTACCTGCACCCCTCTGACCTGCTCAAGAATTCTTTCTCGTTCAGAGTCAAGAACCCTCCCCAATCCAGGCTGAGATTTTACCTGGTGCACAGGGAGAGAGACTTCCCCAGAAGCAGCTGCCTAGCAACATAATGGTCACAATAAGGGAGATTTTAACTTCAAATTACTTTTTCTTTTTGTTTTTTCTTTGTTTTCTTGTTTGTTTGTTTTTTGACCTTGTGTAACTCTGGGGAGGGGAAATCCTGGGGCAAAATACCTAACTGAAACTGAAGTCAGTCAAAGGGAGAAATAAAGTTTAAAACCTATTTATTGCTTACAAACAGTCATCCTACATCCTGTGTGTGTGTCTCTCTCTCTTCTGCTGCAGCAAAAGTGAGTGAATCCTCCCCCCAAACTCTGCAGTCCAGATAAGTCCTCAACTGGCCCATGTAATTACCCACTGATATGGAGATGAACTACTTCTCTCCTCCCTTGGAAGCACCTGTTGATATGGAGATGATCTCACCTGACAATCTACTCATTCCCCATCTTCTGCGATGGTCCCTGGCTGAGAAAATTTTGGAGCATTGCAGACAAGACTAATGATATACAATAGCAACAGCAATAAAATCATGATAATCCTCAAACTGGAGGCTTCAGTTATTTAAAGTCTTAGGCAGATTAAGTCCACAGCTGGCCCATTCCACAGGCAGTAGCTGAAGAGGTAGAGAGGTCAGAGCAGTCATCACGTGGCAGCTGCAGCCACAAGGAACATCCAGGCCACAAGGATTGAAGAAGAAAATAACCTTAAGGGGGATAAGATACATGTTTTAATGACACCAGCATAGGCAAATCTTGTCTGTCAGGTAGGATACATGCAAGAGAGTGGTCCTGTGATAGGGCAGTGGCAGGAATGGGGTCTCGTCCTGGTCCAGTGTACCAGACTTTCACCCCCTCCCTGTGGGAGTTACAGATGGGTCAATATACAGGCTATGGGAGGTACATGCACTGGCCATGAAGATAAAACAAAACTTCCCTGTTAATACTCTTACCTCCCAGATATTTTGGGTACACTACCATGATCTTTGGGGGCCACTCTGCTGTTACTCCAGCAATACACATGAAGCCAGCTTTCAGGCCTTTTCCCTAAGGTGTCAGAAGGGCCAGCCATCACTGGTCCATGTGTTGAAATGTCCAGGGCCACGTCCACTCAACAGTGTCTCCAGGGTTTAATGTACCAGGGGCTGGCAGCAGGATGCTGCTCTGCTGGCCATATCCTGGCTTCAGTAACTCCTCTTTAGTTTGCATGTACAATTGTATAGAAGAGGCAGCAATGTGCGTTAGCAAGTCCACAGCGCTCAAGGCTCCTTTTCAGGGCTTCTCATTCAAACACCATAGTAATGTCCATAAGTGAACTGATCAGCCCTGTAGACTATTGTCCTACTTCAGGCCAGATTTCAACAAACCATTGTACCTCTCTATCATGCCTGCCCCAGTAGGGCTATATGGTACATGAAACTTCCACTCTATTCCTAATGGCTGCACCCATTTTTGTAACCTATGTCCAACAAAGTGGGTGCCTTGATCACTCTCAGTTACCTGCGGCTGGTCATAGGCTACAAACAGATGCTCTAGGCCCCTCCAGCTAATCTTCATGATGTGCAGGGAAAGCAACCAATAGTCCACTAGCCTTGTCCACACAAGTCATGGCATACTGATATCCTTCTGATATGGGCAGAAGCCCAATATAGTCAATCTACCACCTGACAAGGGGTATCAGCCCCTTTACTACTGTCTCATGTTGCTGCTGGACTCAGTGTAAGTCCTTCTGAGAGCACACAAGGAATTCCTTCCAGGCTCTGCTGACTTCTTCAAAGGTAAAAGTCAAGCCCCACTGATGGGCTACAGCCCAAATTGTCTTTTGTCCCGTGTGCAACAAATGCTGATGTAACTGTTGGGCTACATCAGAGGCAGGCTTTCCTTCCAGCCAACACACCTGGGCCAATGTGTCTGCTTCATCATTCCCTGGGAGTGCCAAAGGCAAATGGCCAGTCACATGATACATGGTAGTAGTCTTAGTCTGACCAGAGGCCCATAGGTCTTGCCACAACTCTTGCATTAAAGGGGCTGGTGACCAACCATCCAGTTGGCATGGTACCATGTCGGTAGCCACAGGGTCAAGCCCCAAGAGATGGCCCAGCTGTCAGTGCAGACAACTATAGAGGGGGACTCCTGGGTGATTTTGAGCTGTATTTCCCATAACTAAGCCCATTGGCTGCTATTCCCCTCTCTATCCTCCATCCATATTGTCTCAGTCTTAGGATGGAAAGCTACAGTCCTCCCCTTCAGGGGCTGCCCATGACTGGAGCCATCTGTATACCAAGCATCTTCAGGTATAGGGGCTTTGGCTTTTCCCTCCTGATAAGGAGTGTTGGCTAACAATGCCTCAAAAGCAAGTTCTTCCTGCTTTCCACTAGTATATGTCACTGGCCCCAATAGGCATCGGAGTTCTCCACTTAAGGGGCTAGTAGAGAGGGCACTGCACTGCTGTAAATATGCACCCCATTTAGCCAGTGTAGTCATCTGTGCCATGTCACTCCATGGTCTTTGGGTCCAGTCACCCACCTTTCCAGTGATGAGATAGGTGGTTATTACCTTCATTGGAGGTGTTCCAGTGATGGGCTCCATAACCAGCAAGGCGTGATACACAGCAGCCAGTTGCTTCTCTATCAAGGTGTACAGGACCTCTGCTCTTTTCTATAGTTGTGACCAGACTCCAGTAGGTTGGCATGTCCATTCAAACTGTGGCCAAAGACCCCATCCATAATCATCTTCCATCACATGAACATCTAGCTCACAGGGCCTTGATGAGTCCATTACACTCAAGGCCTGTACAGCCTTGACTGCTCGCTTAGCAGCAGTAAAAGCAGCTGCACGTGTCTCATCCCAGGCCCACCTGATGCCCTTTCATACCAACCGGTATAAGGGCTTCAGAATTTGTGCCAAGTGACAGATAAACACTCTTCAGTAGCCCAAAAGACCCAAAAACTCTTGTAAGACCGCCATAGTGGTAGGGGTGGGGAAAGCCTGGACCTTGCCTATGACTGCTTCAGGAATAACTTTAGTTTTACCTGACCAGACAACCCCCAGGAATTTTACAAACAAACCAGGTCCCTGAACCTTGGTGCTATTCACAGCCCATCCTTTCCCCAATAGACGTTGCAGCAGTCTAGGAAATGCCCCTTCTAAAGCTGCAAGAAAATTAGGCATGAGCATAATATCATCAATGTAGTGATATAGCTGCACCATTTGTGGTTTCTTCCATGTGACCAAGTCCTGGGCTACAAGTCCATGCCAGATGGTGGGACTGTGGAGGTGTCCCTGTGGAAGGACACTGAATGTCCACTGCCAGCCTTCCCAAGTGAAGGCAAACTCTGCCTGACTTTCCTGTGCTATGTCAATAGAGAAGAAAGCATTAGCAAGGTCCACAACATAATGAAACATCCCCAGTTCATGACTTACTGTTTCCATAAGGGCTGCTATTGAAGGGACAGCAGCATGCAAAGGGGGTTTTCCACTGGCCACACTGGGGAATTAAAAGTACTAGGAGAGGGCTTTATGATGCCCACCTTCTCCAACTCCTCTAGAGTTTCTCCAATTTCCTTGTGCCCCCCAGGCAATTTATACTGCTTAGTATTTGTCACCTGCTGAGGTACAGGCAGAGCTACAAGTGAGTGCTTAGCATGTCCCCTCATTATTGCCTTTACCACATGTACCCTCAGTCTGAACTCACCTGCACTGGGCTGTAACCACAGGCTCTGCAGCACATCTATCCCCCAAATACATTCAGGAATGGGAAAAATGTACACAGTGTACTCCTTTGGGCGTAAGTGCCCTATCCCTAATGGGATTTGGGCTTTCTTCACTCTAATTGCCTTACCCCCATCATCATTTATCACAGCAGGGGTCCCTGGAAAACACTCAGGGTTGCCATGAATCAGAGAAAACTCAGCTCCTGTGTCCAACAGCACCAGGAAACATTGTACATTCACAGGGGACCAATGAATTGCTAATTCTACATGTGGCTTCTGGTCCCCATGTCCCCCAAGGTGGGGACCTTGATGCCCCCCTCAGTTGAACCACGATGCCCATTCATCCTCCTGTGGGAGTGAGGGTCCAGACAAATCCTGTGTACTGTCCCCCAGGAAGTTTTGCAGGGACACAGGCTGGACATGGGGCTTTGACTCCAGTTTCCGTGTCCTGGACCTCAGCGGCTGGAACTGCTGCTCTGGCTTTAATTGGTGCCACAGTTCTAACAAGATTCTATGGGGCTGCCCACCACGTGTTTCTTTACTACCCCGGCCTTTATCAAATAAACCCACATCTGGGTCCTCGAGACCTTCATGAGGCCTTTTGCACCTATCTTTTCAGTCGCAACCCACACGTCCTTCTGTGCCCTTATTGTTTCAACCTTCCCCAGTTCTGCTAAAGTACGAGTAGTCTCACTTATGGGTTGCCCTGGGTAGGGGGCAAGAGTGGTGACTAGGGGCCCAAAGAGAGATGGGGGAGCTGTATGCAGCTCTGGATTTCTCATTCCAACGGTGAACAACTCATCGGGGCCCTGGGTGGGTCCATATTATAGAGAATATTTTTCGTGCCCTAGTCCAGCAACACCTGTTGGAGTTCTACATATGTTTCCAGCTAGTAAATCACCCTGATTAGGTCATACTGCCCTGATGGCCGCTGCCAGCCAATCCAGAAGTGTCTGATTCCCTGAGGCATGATGGGCATTTTGCAACCACTGCTGGAGGGAAGAGTAAGTTGTCAGGGAAGCCAGTCTACTCATTTCAGGACCCTGCATAACAATGTTTTCCACCTGCATATCCCAGAGATATAAAAGGCATGTAGGCGGAGATTCCAATGGCCTCTGCCTACACTGGATGTGCATGTCCACCAGCTCATCCTGGCATGGGGGCAGAGCATGGAGTGCTCCACAACCTGGGGAGGGGGCATCTCCATCCTCTGAGGGGCCCGCAGTTGTTTCATTTTTATTTTCTTAATTACAGCCAGGTGGGCCTTTAATACAGGAGAGGCTGGTGCCTTGGGTGGTGGCCTCGGCAGCAGATGGTCCCATGGTTCCACCTCCTCACCCTCTCCCCCAGCTCCTCCACCATCTCCTGGGCTGAAGGCACCGCTCTTTCCGCCCCCTCCCCCACTGCCTCCTGCTGCCTCCTCCCTCGCTGCTTCTAAGGACTTTTCCAGGAGCACCCTGTCTTCTCACTAATTATCTCTCTTTCTTAAGGGCATCCCATAGGGCATCGCCCAGCTCCTCTAAGCGATGATGAAGTGTGTCTCTCTCCTGCCGAAGTCCCTCTTTCTCCTTGATAACCTTCTCTTTCTCCCTGATAGCCCTCTTTCTCCTCGATAACATTTTCCACTATCTTGAGGAAAAGAGACCCTATAATGCCAGCTGCTACACAGCCACTCAGGGCCTCTCACGGAGGGCTACTTCTGCAGCCTCTGGGGTCTCCATCCTTCTGCAGTTCTGTGGAAGGCCCCACCTCTCTAGGAGGTACTTTACACTAGACCTATTCCCCACTATTGGCTCCCAAATCGGAATCACCACTAATAGGGAGCTCCAGGGTGAAGCTGCACCCTCCGCCGAAGCAGCCACTGGGGCTTCCCCACTATCCACAAGGGGGTTCTGGGCATCTCCCCACCCTCTCTAGGGGCAGCCCACCCAAGGGTCTCACCCATGTAGATAGATTTCAGGTTCAGACTTCCTACTGACTACTGCCAGATATAACTCTGGGGAGGGGAAATCTCATGGCAAAACATCTAGCTGAAACTGAAATCAGTCAAAGGAAGAAAAAAAGTTTAAAACCCCGTTTATTGCTTACAAGCAGTCATCCCGCATCTCTCTGTTGCAGCAGAAGTGAGCAAATACTCCTCCCAAACTCCCAGGTCCAGATAAGCCCTGGCTCGCCCTTGTAATTATCCGTTGATACAGAGATGGGCTACTTCTCTCCACCCCTTGGAAACACCTGTTGATATGGAGATGCACTAAAGCCGAGTGAGAGATTCTGTAAATATTGCAATTTTACCCACACCTTGGACTCTGTTCTTCGTCATGCATCCACACTTCCCATCTTCTCAAAAGAACTTAGTCATCAAGAATTTTCCTATATTTTTGTAAATCTAGTTTCAGATCTTCAGACTTCTTGTTTTGTTTTATTTTTTGTTGTATTCTTGAGTCCTTGAGTTCAAATTACCATGTAGACTCAAATCAAACTTGCCGTAAATTCGTGATTGTATCTTAGGTAGAAATTTGTTTTAAACTGTTAAGC
This sequence comes from Manis pentadactyla, assembly GCF_030020395.1. NCBI lineage: Eukaryota > Metazoa > Chordata > Mammalia > Pholidota > Manidae > Manis > Manis pentadactyla. Next base: position 16,675,353 of record NC_080026.1, read on the forward strand.
TAATAAGCAAAGCACTTATTTAAAATATTTTGAGAGTATATTAAAAATAGGAGAATGTAAATTATAATGCATATATTATATAAATTATATAAAATATAAAAAATTATTAAGAATTCCAAATAAACATTAGTACCCCAAATTACCTTTAGAAATAATGACTTTTAACAGAGATAAGTAGTTTCAGTAACCTTTAGTATTTTTAACAGAGAGTAGATAGATGCTCTCTAATCCTGTTTTCTGCTGTTGGGCACAGAGTAGTACATTTTTCATACTTTCCTGCAATCAGATTTGGGCCATGTGAGTGAATTATGGCCAATGAATTATGAGTGAAAGTAATATATGCTCCTTCTTGGAAAAAAATTCCCTAGCAATATTCTAAGTCCTATAAACAAATCTTACCTGATTGGACAACTGTTTTGTAATTAAAGTTTTCCTAGAACACAGCTATGCCTAGTTGTGTGAAAATATCTATGACTGCTTTTATGCTACAATGACAGGTTGAGTATTGCAATAGCCATCCTATAGTAAGAAAGCATAAAATATTTACTATCTGACTCTTTACATAAAAAAAATTGCTGACATAAAGATTACAAAGAAGCTCAAAGACTGACTACTGTGATTACAAGAAATAAGAGTTAGTGATATTACAGGTGACATTTCAGAGATGTAGGACTTGGAGTGAGAATGATATCCCTGGTGTGGCTATTCATGTGAGTTGTTAAAGTGGTATACAATAAATTAATATATGGCCATGATAATGTAGGAATAGATGTCTTTTCATGTGTTAACTAGTGGAATCTACCCTGCCAGTTTGGATTACATAGGTAGTCATATCCTTTTTTTTTTTTTTCAATTGATTTCTACAACTCACAATGGCATATTAGCAGTAAATTCATGATTATTCTCTCGAGACATTACCACATCAAAATGGACAAACATCTTCAGTGTATTCATCGTGAGGGCAACAATTCTTTGCCAAACTGAGAGAAGATCTGAACTGCTTAAACAGTGTTGCTTTTTCTTGCAGTCATAAAAAGGAGCTTCTGGAAACTCATCCAGCACAGTTAATGAGTGACATTTGCTAACCTTACTGGCATAATATGTTCTTGCAACCCCAAACTGTGACTCTAAGCTGAACACCAAGGTTGTGGTTTATTTTAGCATACATGTAAGTTCAATTTAAGTTCAGCTGTGTTCCTCTTGCATAAGTGTTCTAGAAGAGCTTCCAGCATTAGCCGTAAACTGGGCTAAAATCAGTTCCAGCCAACAAACTCTTAGGTTATTTCTTGTACTGATGGTAAATCACCAATCTAGATTCTTCTGCTCATCAACAAAATTTTTATTTTAGAGACTCATTGCAATTTCATGCTTGGTACCTTGGCCAGAATGTCCCCAGAGTCTTTATGCAAATAGGTTCTTTCTCCAACCCTGAGTTTCACATAGTGGTGGATTTTGCTGTATCACATGGAAAAAAAAAAAACCTTGTGACACCCTAATCCCAGGACTATGAGTTTGTATGTGCCCAATATTTGCGTAACTGTAAGGGTCACACAAATGACCCAAGGCAGGACAAAGCAGATCTGCACCAGGATGATCTTCCATTTCTGAAAATTCGAAGAGCAGCTGGTGGCCTCTCTGGGTAATATAGAAACAAAACCACCCTAACAATTACAAGTGAAAAATACACCTTTTGTCACGTGTGTGTGTGCATGTGTATATATGTGTATATGCTGTTGAGAAGGAAAAATTCTCCTCTGTCCTTCAAGGTTCTTTTAGCTGGTCTAAGAATCAAATTGACATGAGACAGATTAACAGGAGAAAATCAAGCCTAAATATGCATGCAAGGAAAATCCTGCAGACATGAGATTCCAAAGACAGTTGGGGAAATGAGATATGTATTTCTTCCTGAACTACGGAAAGCTGGTAGGGGTCTGGGACTTCAAAGGGAAGGAGGGCAATTCACAGGAATTTGAAAGAGTAAATATTTGGTAAACACATATCTCCTGGGCAACACAGAAACAATGGGACCTAAGAAAGGAATTATAACAAATTTTTCTAGGTTCCTCCCTGCCTACCACCCCTAGGTCATATTATAAGGTTGTTATCTTTGATGATGGCTCTCTTCTGAGGCAAGTCCTCTGTCTAAATTCTTTTTATGTTACTAGGGGGAAGGTCAAAGTTTCCTCCTGAGTCTTTTGGGCCTTAATTGTTTCAGCTAGAAATAATCTGCATGCCAAGTGGCACATGTTGGGGCAGTCTACCCTTGGCTCTTATTGTGTACATATTTAGGTTGTTAAATATATATAGATATATGTATATATTATGTTGGGGAAAAGAATAACTTTCTCTACATCTTTCTAATTTCCATCTCTGCTATTTCAGCTCTTAATTCTAATGTACATTTCCATATTATTAAATATTAAAATTTATAATTCAGTTCTTGATTTTGCAACTTTAAAAATAATTGTGGATAAAACTGCAATATTTCCAGAATCTCTCACCTGGCCTCAGTGCATCTGCATATCAATTGGTGTTTCAAGGGGTGGAGAAAGGTAATTCATTTACACATCAATAGGTAATTACATGGCCTGCAAGGGTTTATCTAGACCAGAGAGGTTGCGTGGAGCTTGCTTCTGCTGCAGCCCCATCCAGAGAGAGATGGGACCATGGCTTGTAAGAAATAAAAGGGTTTCTTCACCTCTCCCTTTGACTGATTTTGGTTTTAGAGGTATTTTGCCCTGGAATTTTCCCCCCAGAGTTACAGTAATCTATTGACTTTATCTTTTTGGTAATCCCACCATATTATTACTTTACCTACATTCCCATAAGTCTCCCAAGAGATTAGTAAAATTTCGCTTCAGTTAAGTTAAGGTTTACCTGTTTATGGCAATGTAAATGTTATACATTCCTCAAGGAGAATTAAACTCTTTGAAATGACTTTGTCTTGGACTAATAGCAAACTTGTTTTTCATTTTGCTTAGTTTTCTATTCATTTAACTATTAAAAAAATCTTCCACCACATATTTCAAATGACCAATACTAATTTTTGAAAGCTTGAACACATTGTCTAGTCGATCAGTTATATTTTTATCCTCCTAACAGTCTCTTAGCTGCTGCTTCATCTAATCTGACCTGGTGAATTCTAATGCCAGACCATACCTGTCTCCTCCTTTTCTTTGCTCTGTGTTAATTTGATTTTCTGTTTCTGGAACCTGGCGTTTTTCTCTTTGTATACTTCTCATTTTCTTAAAGCAGTTTTTGTAGTACTTGTTAAGAAAAAGAGCTCACCTTGCATTTTTAATACAGTCTCAATTTTACCCTTACACTTGACTCAGAATTTGAATCAGTATAAAACTTTGTTAAAAATACGTCTTTATAATTTTGGAGGCATTTCTTCATAGTAATGATAAGAAAGATTTCCGAAATGTTCTAAAATTAAGTGACATAAGGGCCAGAAAATAGGGAAGAGAGGCAAGTGAAAGTCATCAGTCAATAGCCATAGACTGTGGTTAACCTGAGACTCTGCATTCCTGAATGAATTCATTTGAACAATTATGTAGAATGCCCCAGAACCACAACATCCCTCTGACACATGAACAGTCCCAACTGTCACCTAACAACCAGTCCATGAGCCTTCTCTATGGACTAACCACCTATCCCCTGATTTTCCTTGCTTCCACTTTGCCTGCCTTCTTTATCTATAGCCAATGTAACTTTAAACAACTTGTCCCCATGGTCCAGAATGGCTAGCTTGAGTACTAAGTTCATGCTACACTCCAAACAGATGACGGAGAAAGGGAGAAGAATCTAATACCTCCCTTTTGAGGACACTTCTCAGAAGTAAAACAAACATTTATGTTATATTTCACTGACTAAATGTAGTGAGAATACCAGAACTAACTGCAAGATAAGTTGGGAATTAATAGATGATAGATAGATAGACTCATATATATGCAATATTTGTATGTTTAACATGTATAAACCCCAGGGATCAAACTTCCATTAATTGGAAGCACCCTAAGTGAATTTTTATATATTTTTTAAAGTTCTATTTCAAAGTGTTTAATAAATCTCTAAATTTTAAGACTATAAACTCAACCTAAGATAAATAAGTTCCTGTGTGTTGTTTCTTTCAAAAACAATATTACACCACCAAATGCATAGTAATAAAATGCCTCAAGTCTGGAGGTTGTCAATCAAATCAATTCCCTCCATTGCCTATATTCTTATTATTTATGCTAACTGGTACCAACTGTCTATTCAGATATTGTAAGTTGATGGTTTATGTTAATAGTTTGAATGTATATACTTCTTAAAAAATTATGCACTTATTTTTTCATGGAAAATTTTGGGTCTGCCTTTAATATGTGACAATGTCAATCAGTACTGATAAAACCTCAGTGTCTTTGCTCAAGCTTTTATGGGTCCTGACTCAAACATTTGAGAATTCTCCATTTCAGGATACTTTATTGAAGACACAAGGGAAGATGCTTAGTGCACATTTCTCTTTCTAATTTGACATTTTAGTCCCAGAGCCTCAGTACACTGAAACATAATTTAAGATTATTCATGATCATTCAGGAATGCTTAACAACAAATGCAGTGTTTGGTAATTGGAAATAGGGTGAGTTCTTTAAGGCTAACACCTTCCTTTTGAAATAAAAGAGATAGATAGTTGCAATACAATTTCAGATGAGACCAGATAAAAATCAAAGTGTAATTGTTGAAGCCCTCATAAAGATAAGAATTTCTAGCAAAAAATTCATTTCCTTTCATTTAAAACATATTAAACATTATATGCATTTTTATCCTTACTGGATAAACATTAAATAAGAAGTATAACAAATTTCCTTGCCCAAACTGAAACAAATATTTTGTAGTTTTCTTTCATTTCACCAGTGTCAATTTTTCAGATAGACTATAGTTCCTGTACTTAAATGATAGACTATGATGCTGGAGATAATATAATCCAATAAAATAAAATAATCCAAAGTGATAGAAATCAAGCTAATTTTATTACAAAAAGATTAGAACTAATTTTTAAGACTTAAGAAAACTTCATTTTTATCAGCTATAAATTACATAGTAACTTAATACAAAGCAGTTTCTAAATGTAATTTAATATGTGAATGTGCTCAAAATAAATAAAACAACAAATAAAATACTATACATTTACTTTTTTTTACTTTTTTAAATTTCCCATACATTCCTCCCCCAATAATGCATAGCCTCTCTTACCATGAACATTCTTCCTCTAAGGGGTATATTTGTTACAACTGACAAACCTACATTGACAAATCATAATCACCAGAAGTCCATAGTTTATATTAGGGTTCACTCTTAGTGTTATATAGTCTATGGGTTTGCACAAATGCTAAGTGATATTATAATATCCTACAATGTTTTCACTGCCCTTAAAATCCTCTGTGCCCTTATTCATCCCTTCTCTCCTACTCCCCACCAAAATCCTTGCAAACATTGATCTTTTTACTATCTCCATAGATTTTCCAAAATGTCATATAGTTGGAGTCATACAGTATGTAGACTTGGCAGATGACTTCTTTCACTTTGGAAATACGAATTTAAGTTTCCTCCATGTCTTTTCATGGTTTGATGGCTCATTTTTTTTAGCACTGAATAATATTCTGTTTTCTGTATTTAGCACAGTTTGTTTATCCATTCACCTACTGAAGCACTTCTTGACTGCTTCCAAGTTTTGGCCATTACAAAAAAGCTGCTATAAACACCTATGTGCAGGTTTTTGTGTGGACATATGTCTTCAGAAATTTTGGGTAAACACCAAGGAGTGTAACTGTGGATGATTGGAGAAGAATATGTTTAGTTTTGCAAGAAACTGCCAAACTGTCTTCCAAAGTGGCTGTAGCATTTTGCATTCCCAGCAACAATGAAGGAGAGTTCCTGTTGTTTTACATGGTCACCAGCATTTAATGTTATCGGTATTCTGTGTTTTGGTGATTCCAATAGCTGCATAGTGCCCTTAACGTTTTTTAAATTTGCATTTCCCTAATGACATATAATGTGAAACATATTTCTTTGCTTATTTGCCACCTGTAATCTGTGATGTAATATCAGAAAAGGTCTTTGGCCCATTTTTTAATTGGGTTGCATGTTTTCTTATTTTTGGGTTTTAAATGTTCTTGTATTTTACATAACACTCCTTTATCCAATGTGACCTTTGCAAATATTTTCAGTTAGTCTGTAGCCTTGCTTCTCATTCACCAGAGATCGTCTTTTATAGGCAGAAATTTTTAATTTAAATAAAGTCCAACTTATCAATATTTCTTTCATGAATCATATCTTTGGTGTTTTATCTAGAAAGTCATTGCCATACCCAAGGTCATCTATGTTTTCTCCTATGTTATCTTGTAGGAGTTTTATAGTTTTACTTTTTTATTTTTATTGTTTTATCTTCTGTTAAGTCTATGATTGATTTTAAATTAATTATTGGAAAGGGTATAAGGTCTGTATCTTGATTCATTTTATGGCATGTGGATGTCCAGTTCTAGTACCATTTTTTTAAAAGACTATCTCTGCTCCATTGTGCTACCTTTGCTTTTATGTCAAAATTCCATAGACTATATGGAGGTTTATTTCTGGACAATCCATTCTGTTCCATTCACTTATTTGTGTATTCTTTTTGCAGTGCTACACCATGCTGATTACTGTAGCTTTCTCATAAGACTTGAAGCCAGGTAGTGTCAGTCCTCCAACTTTGTCTCTTTCAATATTATATTCACTATTTTGGGTATTTTGCATTTCCATATAAACTTATAATTAGTTTGTCAATATCCATAAAATAACTTGCTAGAATTCTGATTGAGATTGTATTGAATCAGTAAATCAAGTTGGGAAGAGCTGTCATCTTGACAATGTTGTGTCTTCCTATCCATGAAGATGGAATATCTCTTCATTTATTTAGCTCTTGATTTCATCCATCATTCTTTTGCAGTTTTCCTTATATGGCTTTTGTAATTTGTTAAATAATACTGAAGTGTTCTATTTTGGGGGTGCCAGTATAAATAATATTGTTATTTTTTTCATTTCAAATTCTAGTTGTTTATTGCTGGCATTCAGAAAAGTGATTTACATTTGGACATTAATCTGCATCCTTTAACCTTACTATAATCCCTTATTAGTTCTCGATTTTTTAATGAATTCTTTTCAATTTTTTACATAGACAGTCAGACCATCTATGAACAAAGATGGTTTCATCTCTTCCTTCCCAATTTTTACATCGTTTACTTCCTCTTCTTATTGCATTAGCTAGTACTTCCGGCACGTCACTGAAAGGGAACAGTGAGAAATGGCATCCTTGCATTGTTCCCTCATCTTAGTATAAAAGCTCCTAATACCCCAGCATTAAATATAATGTTATACACTCACTCTTAATATCAAATGATATCATAGTTTATTCACACTTTGTAATTCCTGTCTTATCTTCATAATGTTAGTTGACTTGAGAAAGTCTAGTTGTTAGAGGTTTTCTTATATTTAGAATAGAACTAGAACATGATATGGAGCTACTTATTACTCTTCTATTTTGCATTCCTCTTGGCTAACTGTTAAGATTCATTTTAACAATTTCATAGGTATTAGTACTCACATTTTGTTTATTCAGCTGCCTTCTGAAGAGATTTTCCCTCTTTCATGAGGGAATTGACATGACAAATTATAACCGTATCTTCAATTGACAGCACTCTTAGAACATAAATGAAATATGCTACCATCTCACCATTAACATGTAAGTACAATGATAATTGATCTCCTGTAATAGTTACACTTTCTGCACTACTATAAAATTGTTCTCGTATGTGCTAAGGCATTTATGGTTTCCAAAAGGCAGGTCATAAAATATATTTGTGCTTGTGATGGAATGATAAAATACTCTGTAGGACTTTGCAATTAAAAAGGTAAGTTACTTGGTAAATCAATGATCCATTTGTTGGTAAGTCCATGTAATTTTTAGGTGTCCAGGCAGTATAGGTTTCATAGTCAAATAAGTTTAGAAAACAATATATCCTAAATCCCACAATGATCCTATCCATTTTTCACAAAGAATATTAGCAGAGTCAAAACTCTGAAAAAATAGAAGTATTTAAAAAATCTGTTTTCTTTATACTTTTATAGTATCTTTATGATCCCTATACTGGGAAGGTGCAGAATGCAGAAATATACTATAGCTATTCTGGCATATTTCTGATGCTTTACAAATTCTTGACCAAAATACTATTTCAGTTTTTAATGCTGTTTAACTAATAGATAATATTTAGATGCTTGGCCTCCATGACAATTTGGTACAATACTATTAGGTGATGTAATTTTAACTTCTATTTTAAGCTCAATTTCATATCTTTGCTGATTGTATCTTACTAACTTTACATGTATAAGTCAAACCAGGGCTATTAACACATGTGACTCTTTGCACCTGCTTTTAACAGCAGTAACAAAAGATACCTGAGGAAAGTTTAGAGATAACTTTTACAATTGCAAAGTGGAAATGAAAAGTATAATAATCTACTTGAATAGAAATAGAAGAGCTAAAAGACTTAAAAATAGTAAAATGGGAGTAATGGTGACAAGCAGTAATACAGCACATGCATCTTTCTACATTAAAGAACTTCAGGTCATATGAGTGACTCATTTGTATTTTACAAAAAGAAAGGGAAAGAGATAGTAACAGAGAGAAAAAGGAGAACAAAGGAAAAAAGACTCTCCCATTCCACATTTGCTTTAAACAGCAAGGAGCTTCGTTTGTTTTGGTCTGTTGTCTGTTTCTGTTATAAGTTTAGTAAAATAAATAATTCTCTGTATCTTGCTTAATAACATGAAAACCTAAAAATCATTCATTTTCTTAAAATTTATTAGAAATTCAAAGTTCACCTCTTTCCTGTGTGCTAAGTGATAAAAATTTGCTCACCTATTCATTGAATTATTCTCAAGTACTAAGGAAATGGATCTCTGAAATGGCATTAGCACTTCTCAGGAAAAAATTATTAAGAAAGATAAACTGATTCAACTGATTTTTCTTACTTATATGTACAATGTTTTAAGCTTCGATTGAGAACCTCAATATTTTGAGGATATGTAATAATATTCCCTTACTTGGCTCTATCTTCTAAGCCTTAACTGTATGTGCATATAGTCATTTTGAAATGTTTTCTCCTTTTGATGTCCTTTATATCAAGTTTTTTGATTAGTTCAAGAAATGCATGTATGAATGTCAAGAAAAATGTGAATTATAGCCAATATTTTAGCAATATAGTTGTATTGCCTTTACATATATGTTTTAGTTAAAGTTATTTACCAATTGTCTATTAGTAGGTTTTATAAGGAATTTAGTTCTTTAAAGTTATATATTAAAGGTTACATACTCTGAATGAATAGACTGGTGGGCTAAATAAGTAAGCTGTATTTCTCTTTACCATTATTAAAGCATGTGTAACTTTTACTCTCAGTTTAAAAAAAGAAAAATGAAGGCTCTTCTCACCATTTAATTCATATGGCTTGACCTAATGACCTGTAAAGTTATTATTTGACCTCAAATTGCTTCCTAAATCTCATATTACTAACAAATCACTTACATTGACTAAGCAGAAACACACAGAGACACACAACATACACATACAGGCCATTTAATCCAATTTGCTGGTGACAGCTACATAACTTTTCAACATTAGAAGTAGAGTTATATAATGTAAGGAAAAAAATTGTATCTTTAACACAATAGAGAATTTGAAGATGGGTTAGGAATTCTTAGAAATATCTCAGAGAAAAACAACTCTCTTAAGATGAAAAAGGTTTAAATCCAAGGTAAAAATAAATAAAAGACACAGAATTTTCCTTCAAAGATTTGCCACTCCCTCAAAAACAAACTGCATATATGTGTAGTAAATAATTTAACCTTGCGCAAAATGACATCTGGCCTTTGCCCTCAGTTTCTGGTTGGTAATCTTTGCCTGAGGGTCTTAGGCTAGCCAAATAGTAAAAATGTGATTTATGGTGGAGGCTTTCAATAACTTGGTATCAGTTGACCTGGGGAGTGAGATCAACCATCTGACCAAGATCAATCACTCTTACATAACGGAACCCCAGTAAAAACTCTGTACACCAAGACTTGGGTGAGTGGCTATGGCTGACAGTGCTCCATATGCATTCTGACTCCATGAGGAGAAGACAGTGAAAAATTCACAATGACTCTATCTAATTACTCTGCCTTACCTACCCACCCCTTGGCTGATTTTTATCTGTATTTTTTCTCTGTACTAAACCACAACCATGAGTATAAGAGCTTTCAGATGAGTTCTGGAAGTTCTTACAGTGAATTATCAAAACTGAAGGTGATTTTGGGTACCTCCCAAACTTGAAGTTTGTGTAAGAAGAAAGAGGGATTTTAGGTGGATTGTTCATCTAACTGTAGGTGACCAGAACCCTCACAATGGTGTCAGAAGTGAGAGTGAGCAGTCCAGGGTAGACACTACGCCCTTTAACTTTGTAGTTGGCAAAATTCTTCACAATATATATAAATCTTTTGAAATATGACAGGCATTTAAAAAATTTTTATTTTATGTAACAATGTCAATAGAATTAATCTCTGGTGAAATAATGGTCTTTCCTAAGGTAAGAACCATAGAGTTCTTAACTTGTTGGGTTTGATGACTATGACCTATAGCATGAACCACACTAGAGGCTGCTTTATTTGCAATTTGGGCTTAAAGTCTCATCATGGTCAGTATGTCAGTGAGGGGGGTGGGCTGCCAAGGGACCTCTGCAATTAAATATATCAGTATATATGACAGAAATTTCTGTATATTGCTAATCAGCAACCAGGGAATTCCTGTTGAATGTAAAAAAGAGTTTGGTCAAGTTCTCTACAAGTTTAGATTAAACATATTCTATTTCAGGTACATCCTGCTATGGAAAAGATGTTCCGCAAACATGCTTCTTGAGTGTAGTAGCATAGAATGTGTCCTAGAAGCAGAGACCAGTCTTCTTTGAATAACAACAGGTTAAGTTATTATCTTGTGTTCTGTTTTATGCCTGAGTCATTCCCTCAGGTAGATACCAATTCTCCCATTCTATTGTATTGGAAAATATATAAAATAAAACAATTTAGCATATCAGAATATTCTTCAACCAATAATGCAATGGCTGAACAATAGCTCTAGATTTGATAAAACGCCATGTGGAAGTGTATCTACCCATGTCTCTCCCAAAATCTTGTTACCCCTCAATAGTAGTGTAAGTGGGCTGAATTTTACAGTAATTAATAAAGACAGACTGCTTCCTTTATTAAAATGTTCAGTTTTTTTTTCTAAATATGTGTGCACACACATGGCATTGTATTTCTTCCCCACCACATATCAGGTATAATTAACATACTTATTAATAGTTTATTTTGTTTTCCTTCTACAAACAATTTAGATACCATATAGGAGAAAATGTTTCTTTTACTTTAGTGTCTTATAGATACCTTCCTTTTGATTATTAATATGCCTATATATATAAGGCATTAATATGCCTTATATATATATAAGTTATTTTTCTAACTCTAAAAGTAAGTTGACATATCTAAAGAAAAACTTACATTTAAAAAAAAAGTTAGTTGGATATGCTAGACTGTGTTTATTAATAAACAGTGCAGATTCTCAATGGATTAATACATAAAAGGTTACTTCTTATTCAGGTTACATGTTCAAAGAAAGTCAGTGCAAAGATATGATCTTCAGGTACCCAACATGACAAAGTCACCATCTTGAATGACACCATTTGGATCATTGGCCACCAGTCATAAAAGGCACTGTTTAAAAATTTTGCTGGTCATCAACCAATAATTTGTTTTATATGATAACCAGAATGGAAAATCTAGTTCTTTACCTTTTTTAATCTCAGAAGTCTAAGATAAATTTTTCTCATACACTATCACTGCAGAAATGCTGTGCAGTGAAAGACATGGAAGTTAAAAATAATAAAATGTTCCATGGTATGAAGACATGGGCATTTAAGCCAAATTTGGACATTGTGAGAGACAGTATTTTGTGACCTTCCATGGGAGGCACAGAATTCTGGGAGTGCTCCTCACTGGGATTATCACCAGAGCCAAAAGAGAGAAACCAGAGATAATGGTGTTAGATTATATGTAAATATAGGAAATGAAGCCTTTACGTTGTGAGTTTTTGAGGTATTATAGATCTATTTTTATGTGTCTCCAAAATGAATACTTACAAATCTTGTTAGTGTATTTTCGCATTGCTCATATGTTCTAATAGTCAGTGTAGGGAAGAAAATGAAATAACTCACTCATGGAGCCTGTTCCAGTTGGCCTGAAATTGCAGAGTGCTCTGGTTATTACTCCTGCCATTTTACATTATTCTGTGGTGAGGCTCACCCTGAATGCGTTGGGGGGAAGAACACACAAAAAATTGTGAAATTATTTGACTCTCTTCCTTTGCTATTGAATTCTGAATATTGTGAAGGCAAAATGATGTCTAAATGGTTTACCATTTTATTTTCAATGCCTACCAAATATGGGACATGAACTTAATGCTCAGTAAATATTTTGTGACTGAATAATTTCAAAATGAATATAATGTCCTAAAATTTAGGGAGAGTGAAAAATGGAACATATTTCAAATCAGGTAATTTCATATCTTAAAAAATGTCTGTAAAGTATAAATATATGAAATACTGACTTGTAGATTCATATTTTTCCCAATTAAGGAGACTCATTAGGCATATTTTGTGAATGTTTATTTACGTGTTTGAACAGTTCATTGGAGCACAAAATTATGTTTTCCAATATAATTGTTTGAAATGTAAAAATTTGAATTATTAAATTGACTATTTTATATAAGGTTCTTCCAAGAGTCTCCAATAATATTTCCAGAAAGTGTACATCAGAAATATTTTTTTACCCCTTATAAGGCTTACATCTTACTTTTAACTCTGTCTGATATATAAAAGGCTAGATTAAGTATAAGTGAAATAGACATATCCCAACATAATTTTAGCAATTAGTTTCAAACTCTTCCACTGCCAATTTTTATGGAAAAGTCTTGCAAACAATATCTACTGATTTAAGTTTTCACACCTTTTCCCCTTTCCCTGCCAATCTCACTAACAAGCAAAGAGTAGAAATACTAACAAGGTGATAACTGTCCAAAAGGTGGACACCAGGAAGAAGAAAGGAAAGAAAAAGCCTTGAATAACTGACAACCTGGATAATCATCCCCAAATAATTACAATGTCACTGTATTTTACATTTAATTTATAAAGGAGTCACACATTATTATGGACAGAGTTGGTTTAGGTATAAAAATGGATATTGGCATGTTATAATTACAATACATTTATGTTTACAAGTCTAATTTGTTTCTATATAATTTGAACATAATTTTTTCTTCTTTCAGAAGATTTAGTGCCTGTTCGACTGTTGTACAAAAGTTAAGCTTAGGTAATCTGTAATTCTTTCCTTTAATTTAACAAAAGTACATGGAAGATATTTAACAATTTTGCTATTTTGGCAGAAACTCAAAACAAACATATGTAACAGTTTACAAGAGAAATACTAAGCAAGCAGTGCCAAATCAAGGCATTATATTTAGTTTGCTGTAAATAATATGGTGTTTGCACATACTCCATTCTGAGACTGGTCCTGTGTACTTTCTAAAATTAGTATGATAATGGACAACACCTTTTTTAGAATCCAACTGTAACTCATTTTCTGATTGAAAATCATGACCAAGGCAAATGTAGATAAAGAACCTACCCTTTCAGATCAGAGCTGATCAAAGACAGTGATGCATAAATAAAAGTACTTAAATTGCTAAAGAAAATTTATCCATGATATAAATATGTGAAAATTACAGTGCCTAAGAAATAGTTGTTCCCGTGCTTATTCAAGATATTACCTGAGATATATCTTACGCAAATATATCTCAGGTAATATCTTGACAAACAAAAAAGGACAACATTTCCTTTATAAAATGAAAGACCCACTTGTTCAACAGAAGAACATGCTATAAAAAAATTAAAAAAAAGAAGAAGAGAGAATTATTTCTATTATTCCACTGATGAAAGTTGAATTTACCCAATGTTTAGATATGCATTTCATACCTGAAAAAAGGACAACTTATGGGGTTTGGAGGAGTCCATTCATGTGGAATTATTCTAATGATTTTGCATTCATTTTCATGAAATTTCCTCAAAATGAATCTATGATTTAAGACTGGAAGTATAGAAGGACACTCTATGAAAAGACAACTGAAGAGAGGATTTTAAGTTTAGTCTTCAGGAACTTTACTGCAGACTCCACAAATGGATGAACAACAAGTTGCTCCAGTTGTAGAAAGAACACAAACTGATATTAAAGAACACAGATTAAAAAATTTTTGATGTTAGATTTTGTATTCACACTGTTAGCTATCCCTCTTATTGAATGAAGGTCATTAAAAATCTTTCCCTATTAATACTGCATCACAGCCTGCCAATGTAATTTTTTTTTTTCTAAATCCATCACATCCCTATGGGAGGGCACTTAGCAGAATACTTATCATATGGTTTAGTCTCAGCAAATTCCAGTTGCTTTCTTTTCATCTTCTGTGCTCGAAACACAAGACATAGATTAAATTACTCTTTAAAAGGAAAATGGTTAACTGAACACATGTAGAAGAAAGTTACTTTGCTAGAACTTTGTAAGTTAGCTACTCAGCATCTGAATTATCTTTATAGTGTAACAAGATGTTAATGTGCAAATTTTGGCATGAATTATAAGATATCCAAGTAAGATACTAGAAAAAGGGGGGATGTCAAAAACATATATGAGAATAGGTTAGAAGCTCTTAGGTTTTACAATTTCATTGAGGATATTAAAAAATGATACATAAGGAAGATTTGTTAAAAGACTTTTTGTGAGCTTTAAGGTCCCCTCTTGAAGATAAATGTGCCTAGTTATCACCTCAAATCTAATGAGAAAGAATTCAACAAGACCCACTCAGATAGGTATGAATGTCTTATGATATTGGAAGTTACAGAATGGACTTGTATAGGTTATTTTCCATATGTTAAAGGCAAAAGATGAGCTATCTAACTGATTGACAAACAAAAAAGGACAATCTTATTGGGCCAATACTGATTTAAGTTTCCATTGTCTTAGAAGTACATGAACAAGACTTCTAAACATCAAGGGTTGTACATCATGGTATAACTTAAAGAATATGTGATTTTCTAAACATAGTCATGACCTTGTAAGGAATCCTGTAACTAGTACAATGAGGAGGAAAATAATGAGCCTGGAATAGAGATGTCTCTGTTATATGCTGACACCATGGAGAATTTAAATGATATGAGAAACATTTAATTAAACACTATTCCTGGAAAGACAGGCAGTCTTTTCATGAGCATTGGCTAATGATTTGACTTGAGAATCAATATTTCATAGGAAGATGAATTAATAATTAGTGACAACAAAAGGAGAAATAGTAATGAATCTCTTGTAATGGGACCAAAGAATTATGAAAACTCATCAAAGTTTCCCAACTATGCAAGGAACTCTTAGTAATCAATCGGCCAAGATGTCCCAATCTGTTAAAATCAATAACCATCTTTCTGCAAATACATTCAAGTTTGCTCAAAAGTTCACAAAGAATGTGGCCGATGAGGTAGAGGTGGTAACAGGATGATTGACATTTTTTCATGGGCTTAACTACATGAACTTAAAAGTCAGAAGCATCTGGTAATAGAGAATCATGTAATAACCTATAGAATATTCAGTTTTAGCAGTGGGTAGTAACAAAGTATGAAATATGTGCTGTGAAACAGTGACTTGGATATTTTGATAATTTTTACACTGCAATATTCATGACTCAAGGAATCAAGAAGTAAAGGTAGGGAAAATATCTCCTATCTTAACATCCAATGACACTCTTGGAAAAAGTTTTGTTTCTTGTCCATGATTCAGGGATTTTTTTTATGTTAAAACTTTGCATATGCAAAGGAGAAATGTTCTTTATAGAGGAAACTAATTCTTCCAATAGGCTATGTCCAGTGTTTCATGCCAGTGGCTTAATAAGTAAAATAAGCAGTTTTATTGGCTGAAGTTGTTCGAGACATGATGTAACTTCACAATAGTGGAGGAATAAGTATAGGTTAAAGTGGGAGGTCTTAGAGACACTTTGATTACAATGACAATGGTTTCAATGATAAGAAAGCTACAGAAACCTTATATAGGCTGCACCATATAAGAAACCGATGAGGTTTCTCTCATGACCAGCTATAGAAATAAAGAATATGAGGTTAATGTGTATCAGAAATTTGCATAGTTTTGGGAAAAATACATTTGGTGATTGCCTTCTGTGCTCTTATGTTCCACAGAAGACTTGGGGGGTAGGTTAATGGTATAGAACAAAGCAGGCAAAAGACTGTTCTGACATAATGGTTCTTTTTCTGTCTGTGCTTTGCTTCCCATTTTATTTTTAAGAGCTTGCTTTTCCAGGCTTCTCATTGTGACCTACACAGTACACTTTCAGTAGTTTTTGTTTCTTGTTAAGTTTGCCAATACTGGCTACTTAGTTTACAAATGAGAACATTTACTACTATTGTGATCAAATGGTGAATAATTTTATGATGATATTATAAAAAGAATGATAGAAAAAAATGGAGCTATTCAGGGAGTCCACAGAAGTTGTCATTAATACTTGAATAAACAGAACTTGGAACAGAGTTCAGACCTCTTCTCTGCAGCTTCAGGTAACAGATCAAATATAGGTAGGTAAAAGTAATTGTAAGGAAATTGTAGTTCACTGCTTGCATAAACTTTGTAATAATTTCAAATGCATGCATTTATTAATGTTGAATAAATAGTTTAATTTTTTCAAATAATAGTTCATTAATGTTCAATAAATATAATAGTTCAATAAAACATGTATTTAGTAACCAAACTGTTAGTTGCTAAGGTTAAAAATTCCTTTAAAAACAATCTGAGTCTTCAGGGAAACATGCTTATAAAGACATAAGATTTTTATAAAGATACAAAGTATCAGATAATATGAGTCCTGGGAAAGCACAAGTGAGGGAGTTCTTAATGTCTTGTGCACATCTGGAAAAGATTTAAGAGGTGATATTTGTACTAAGTGTTGAAGAAAAAGTTTTCCAGGTGGTCAATATGGACAGTAAGGTTATGTAAGAAAAGTTAAGTTCTAGGACTAAAGCACTTGTATTGGGTGTCAAGAAGAGTAAATGAATGGGCAGTAGGAAACAGGTAGAGCCAATGGGCTTGGTTAATTAGATTGTCATGTGCAGATGTGATTACCTAGTTTTTAAACATATTGCTTTGCCTCCTGTCTCTCTTTTTTTTTCTGTTAGAGAAAATTTATCTTCTTTCTTCAAGAGCATTTTAGCAGTTCATGACTGTCACTTCAAGTATCCAATTTAGTAATGAAAACTATTCAGTTAATCATAACAAAAAATTCAAACTTGAATTAATGTTAAACTACTTTGGTTTCTTATTTTGTGACTTTTGCAGGTGGTAATAAGAGTTGTGGTAGCAAAGCCCTTTTTCACTCTTTCATCAATTTTTTCATTCATCTCTTCCCCCGTCATGTTACCCAAGTATGACCACAGAGAGGGAAGGAAGAAGGTTACTGGGAGGAAGAATGCTCTTGGTGGCTTGTCAGGTGGTTTCAGCTGACACTTTCTTTATGAGTAACTTTATGGCTCTTACAGAGACCTCTCTCAAAAACTGTCTTTCATTTGCAATTCTCAGAGCTTCGTGGATATATTCCAACCTAATAGCTGATCTCTCCATCCTCTGGCCCTGGAATTTGGAGATCCACCTCCACCTTCTCTAGAGAAGCTTTGCTGCTTCTCTGAGCAGTCATATTAGACAAGATCCAAGTCGGCCATTGCATGGGCTCTCTCTCTTATCCGACCCACATCCTTTCCATGGGAAACGTCTCCATAGTCACTGCCTGAAGAAAATGTAGGCACGAAGGTCAATTTCAGCACAGCAGCAACTCTCCCTGATACTATCCCTGAAGCAACTCAGTAGCTCATCTCTCACCTTGAGAGAGCCCTGGAGAGAATAAGAATCTCCTCTTTTCTATGCCTCTCCCTCTTCCCAAATTCACGCAGCTCTAAAGGAGACACAACCAGCTTTAGTGTGATGTAAGCAAAGCCCCTCTTACAAGACTTGAGATGAGAGGCACTGCTACCTTTTTCCATTGTATGAGCAAAAAGATTAGGACTACCTGTAAGCACGTCAGCGAGTCTTCCTGATAAGGCCTGTGGAATGTAGCAGTTGTAGCATCTTGATATGTGGGCAGAAACTTCACTTTCAACATCTTGTTGCATATATGTGAAGATTTGTAAAGCATTTCTTCAAATTTCTAAAACTATTTCAAAGTAAATACATATAATTTAAGAAGACCAGATTGTCCCTATTTTAGATGAGTTTTAAGACAACCATTGGTGTGTTGTACTACAATAAAATTTAATAAAATTAGCAAAACATTTGGAAGCAGGTAGATACTTGACTTAAACATCTCTTCTTTAAAATAATTTTTCTATCATCCCCTTGGGTCACCCTTAGATCCATTCTCTATAGGGTAGTCAGCCATAGAGAGAGGTCATACACTCTCCTTTCTTACCATCCCCTGACTGTTGCCCCTCATTGATCTTAAAATACAATCCAAGCTCTTTTTTATAGGCCTACGTGGTGTGTCTCTTCTTGTCCTCACTGGCTCTGTCTCCTGTCCTTCTTTTCCTACGTAATTAACTGTGCTATGGCAAAACTAGTGCCTTTCTTTTCCCTAAGTAAATCTACCCCTTTCTTGTTCTCAAACCTTGTATATGCTTTTCTTTAGATTGCTCTTAGTAATACCATGAATCCCTCCCTTCCGTTGTTGGCTGGTTCTTTGTCATTCTTCATTTTTTTACTTAACTTCTCTATGTATTCTGCTGAAAATATATTATCTCAGCATCCAACTTATTTATTCTATAATAATTATTACCAAATGCAATTGTATACATACTTAGTTGTTCACTTAATTTTTCATTTGTCTATCCCACTATATTTTAAGCCCCATGAAGGTAAACACTGTTTCTATGTAAGTAGGACTTAGCTCAGAGATTGGCAGATGGTAGATGATCAATATATTTTGTATTAAGAATTAAATGACCAAAATGTTTAACAAATCCTAGTGAACTGAAACTGGGAATCTCTTTTAATTACTTTGAGCCATGGGTTTGTGTGTGTGTGTGTGTGTGTGTGTGTGTGTGTGTGTTACCTATGGAACATGTCTAAAAAACCTTCCACAGGTTCTTATGAGAGATACATAACAGAACATGGAAAATTCCATGCTAATAATGTGCATGATAATCCATCAATTTATCGTTTAACTCACTTATTATTTCTTCATCATTCACTTGATCATTCACTTACCAATGCTATGAATTTCCTTCTAAGAGGCAGAGCCAAGATGGTGTAGAACAGCGGAAATCTCCTCCCAAAACCACATATATTTTTGAAAATACATCAAAGACAACTCTTCCTAAAAGAGAGAACAGAAGACACAGGACAACATCCAGACCACATCCACACCTGCGAGAATCCAGCGCCTCGCGAAGGGGGTAAGATACAAGCCCCGGCCCCGCGGGAGCCGAGCGCCCCTCCCCCCAGCTCCCGGTAGGAGGAGAGGAGTCGGAGCGGGAGGGAGAGGGAACCCAGGACTGCTGAACACCCAGCCCCAGCCATCCTCACCAGAGCGCAGACACAGTGCATGCGTGGGGTGCTGGATACTAGGGAAACAGGACAGTAAGACCTGTGAGCGGGTCCCTGCAGCCGGTGCCCTGGTGACAAAGAAAAGCGAGTGCTTTTTGGAAATCTTAAAGGGACAGGGACCCCAAAGTCGGACAGAAGCATCCTGGGACACTTAGTCCAGCAGCAGGGAATCTGGGGAACTCTGGGCACTCTAACCCCCTGGGCAGAAGGGAGCACGGAGCCCCCTCACGGAGATAAATAGCCTCCCGGCCATTCCCACTCCAACATGGCTCCACCATGTCGGAGCAGCAGCCCGAGGCAGGCCACGCCCACAGCAACAGCGGAGATAAACTCCATAGTGGCCAGGCAAGAATCAGAAGCCCTGTCTGCGCGCAGCTGCCCAGCACAAGCCACTAGAGGTCGCTGTTCTCCCAGGAGAGGAAGGCCACAAACCAACAAGAAGGGAAGTTCCTCCAGCCATCACTTGTCCCAGCTCTGCAAACTATCTCTATTGCCATGAAAAGGCAAAATTTTAGGCAGACCAAGATAACAGAGACAACACCTGAGAAGGAGACAGACCTAACAAGTCTTCCTGAAAAAGAATTCAAAATAAAAATCATAAACATGCGGACGGAGATGCAGAGAAATATACAAGAGCTAAGGGATGATGTCCAGAAGGAGATTCCAAAAGTGAAACAAACTCTGGAAGGATTTATAAGCAGAATGGATAAGATGCAAGAGGCCATTGATGGAATAGAAACCAGAGAACAGGAACGCATAAAAGCTGACACAGAGAGAGACAAAAGGATCTCCAGGAATGAAACAATATTAAGAGAACTGTGTGACCAATCCAAAAGGAACAATATCCGTATTATAGGGGTTCCAGAAGAAGAAGAAGAGAGAGAAAAAGGGATAGAAAGTGTCTTTGAAGAAATAATTGCTGAAAACTTCCCCAAACAGGGGGAGGAAATAATCGAACAGACCACGGAAATACACAGAACTCCCAACAGAAAGGACCCAAGGAGGACAACACCAAGACACATAATAATTAAAATGGCAAAGATCAAGGACAAGGAAAGAGTTTTAAAGGCAGCTAGAGAGAAAAAGGTCACCTACAAAGGAAAACCCATCAGGCTATCATCAGACTTCTCAACAGAAACCGTACAGGCCAGAAGAGAATGGCATGGTATATTTAATGCAATGAAACAGAAGGGCCTTGAACCAAGGATACTGTATCCAGCACGATTATCATTTAAATATGAAGGAGGGATTAAACAATTCCCAGACAAGCAAAAGCTGAGGGAATTTGCCTCCCACAAACCACCACTACAGGGTATTTTAGAGGGATTGTTCTAGACGGGAGCACTCCTAAGACTAAACAAATGTCACCAGAGAAAATGAAATCACAGCAAAGAAAGCAGACCAACCAAATACTAACTAAAGGCAAAAAAATAAAATCAACTACCCACTAAAAACAGTTAAAGGAAACACGAAAGAGAACAGAATAAAACAACCAACATATAAAGAATGGAGGAGGAGGAATAAGAAGGGAGAGAAGAAAAGAATCTCCAGACAGTGTATATAACAGCTCAATAAGCGAGCTAAGTTAGGCAGTAAGATACTAAAGAAGCTAACCTGGAACCTTTGGTAACCACGAATCTAAAGCCTGCAATGGCAATAAGTACATATCTTTCAATAGTCACCTTAAATGTAAATGTACTGAATGCACCAATTAAAAGACACAGAGTAATAGAATGGATAAAAAAGGAAGACCCATCCATATGCTGCTTACAAGAAACTCACCTCAAACCTAAAGACATGTACAGACTAAAAGTCAAGGGATGGAAAAACATATTTCAGGCAAACAACAGAGAGAAGAAAGCAGGGGTTGCAGTACTAGTATCAGACAAAATAGACTTCAAAACAAAGAAAGTAATAAGAGATAAAGAAGGACATTACATAATGATAAAGGGCTCAGTCCAACAAGAGGATATAACCATTCTAAATATATATGCACCCAACACAGGAGCACCAGCATATGTGAAACAAATACTAACAGAACTAAAGGGGGAAATAGAATGCAATGCATTCATTTTAGGAGACTTCAACACGCCACTCACCCCAAAGGATAGATCCACCAGGCAGAAAATAAGTAAGGACATGGAGGCACTGAACAACACAGTAGAACAGATGGACCTCATAGATATCTATAGAACTCTACATCCAAAAGCAACAGGATATACATTCTTCTCAAGTGCACATGGAACATTCTCCAGAATAGACCACATACTAGCCCACAAAAAGAGCCTCAGTAAATTCCAAAATATTGAAATTCTACCAACCAACTTTTCAGACCACAGAGGTATAAAACTAGAAATAAATTCTACAAAGAAAACCAAAAGGCTCACAAACACATGGAGGCTTAACAACATGCTCCTAAATAATCAATGGATCTATGAACAAATTAAAATAGAGATCAAGGAATACATGGAAACAAATGACAACAACAACACAAAGCCCCAACAGCAAAAGCAGTCTTAAGAGGAAAGTATATAGCGATCCAGGCACACTTGAAGAAGGAAGAACAATCCCAAATTAATAGTCTAACATCACAATTATCGAAACTGGATAAAGAAGAACAAATGAATTTCCTTCTACATCCCTTGAACTTTTAGACATTGGGCATATGGCAATAAGCAAGATAAATTTCCTGTGCTCCAGGAGTTTCAATTCTAATGATGAAAAACACAAAAGAAGCAAATAAACAAGAAATGTATTATATGCCAGTTACTGCTAAGTATTATGAAGTCAAATAAAGCAGGATAATGCAATAAATTCTGGAAGATTCCCAGGCCAAAGTAAGATGTCAGCAAGGATTAGATTAACTAGCTGAACTGTCAGAAGTTTTAGGATCATCTGGCTTCTGGTTTGGTCTGAAGATGGGTCAGCTCACTTAAATTTAAAATCTGATGATACTGATGTTGAGATTGAGTGATTGGTCCATGTGAAGGTTATTTTTCTTCATTCTGGCCCAGGAGCACAGACCAAAATGCTAAAGCCAACCAGCTGCCTTACAAATTCCAGCAGGGTACTACAAATACTTCATCCCAACTAGGAAAAGCCAAAGGTCTAGATTACAATGCATCTTTCCTTGCTAAGCACAGCACCCATGAATGTTGTTCCTCCATCCTGAAAATCCCATCCTGCCAAGACTGTGACAGCACCAGCCACTCAGGGCACTAACTCACATTGTGATTGGCAAGCCAGGGGATCATAGGCATAAATGGGAAATGCAGAACTATAACCCAAATTACTGGACTGATGCAAGTTCTGTACAAATGACAGTAAATACAATACAACCATAATTCCTTTCCCCTATGACAAAGTATATCTTCAACAATCCAGTTTGAGGTCCAGAGTAAGTCCTATATATTTTTTAAGATAAATATTCTAAGGAAATTTGACAAGAAGGTTAGTAAACTCCAGAAACAGGCTGGATCCCACCACATATCACAACTCATTCTCAAAAACTAGAGCTAATGAAAGATTTTCTGGGTATTTAGCATACCTGGATCTCTTGTCAATAGTTGTCTCCCAGATGCTCTTTCTATAAGAGTCCTGGATAATTATCTCTAATGAATTTTGAAGCCTTTGGAAATAGTAATTGATACTAATTATTCAACAGAGCCACTAGAAAAGCTATTTAATCATAGGGCTGCATATCCACATTATAGAAATCTTCCAAGCGCTTTCATCCACCCCCTCTGCTATTCCACCCCAGCTAAAGATATTGAAGTTTATATTTTCAAAGGAAAGGGTATTTGAGAAGTAATTTTTTTTCTAATAAAAATTTAACTTGAATGATTTCCGTAATCTGTTGACTGGGCCTTTAAAAATTGATGTCCCAGGAGCCTGTGGAACTAAATCAGAAGGAAGGAGGCCTCACTGGCTTTGAGAACCAAAGGTCTGGCCCACAGCTCTATGAGGTCAGGAGGTGGGATTAACCTCTCACATCCTAGTAATGGTTTTAGAAGGACTCTGAAAATTCACAGATGATTAAAACACCCAACTGACTGGCACCAAAGAAGAATGTGGAAAGTAAAATTCAGTTGTTTAACAGCTCTATCTAATGGTGCTGGGCCATGCTACATTGGCCACAACCAGCTACCTGATTGGAGATCCCATCTCTTTCTCTGTTTATATTTCTCACCTTCCATAGAGACTTTTTTCTTTTCTCAGACAAGAGGAGTCTTTGATATCATATTGTCCAGTTCCCTCATTTTGGGTGGAGCTGACACACAAAGAGACTGTGTGCCCCATACTTAAAAAATGTGTAGAAGACTGTATTTAATTGTCTCAACAACACTGAGACTTCTAAAGATTGCATTAGCTCTGAATTATCCAGGTCATAAAAGATGTAGAAGAATAATATTTTGCATTAGGTTTCATAAATTAATTTGTATGGATACCCTTTTAAATTATTTGTGCATGTAATTAAAAGGAAAAATATCTCAGATTCTAAGTCTCAACTTTCCTTTTTTATTGATTGTACAAATTATGGCTTCTATAAAATGTGATTACAGTACAGATTATTTTTAAGGTGATAGTGCCTTGTAAAGATTGGGTAGTAGGTTTATAGGATTAAAAAAAGGTTCTATTTGACCATCTCTACAATTGCCTTTGTTTCTGCATGGTAAGTCTTAAAAGGCAGCTGGAGGCAAAACAATTTATAATATTAAACATACATATTATTAGTGTATCACATTGCTAAGAAATGTTATCTCTTAAAAAATATGTACCTTAATACATTTCAAAATGTCTTATGAAATATCTTAATTAATCATTATTTTACATGAACAGAGCTTTTGTCTCAGAGGGTAGATCATGCAACATTTACTCATGGTGATGAGGCCATCCGTTATCTCTTTCCATCAATATTATGAAATGACTATGAATTATGATGGGTATAGAAAATAACAGCTATTCTCACTTTCTCATAATTTAATATTGTTTTGTTCCATCAAGAATTAACTTTTCTACCCTAGACTGCTATGGCTACTGCTCAAGGAGAACATTGGTTTTTAACCAATTAATTAATTGGTTTGGGGATCGGTGAAGGTATCAAAAATCATTATCTACATATTTCTACTCTTTACTGCTAGAAAATGTGACTTGGTAGACCTAGAAAGTGGTCTTGAATTGTGTATTTTGCTAAAAGGTGATTTTTATACATTCCCTTAGTTATGAATCACCAGGGTAAGAAAAATCTAACAACATTAGAATTCTAGAAACAATAATGATACATGAGTTCATCAACTTTTAAAAATCATTTTGATATATCCAATATTTATCTCATTTTCTCCTAGCATTCAAGATGCTACTGAAAATACTGTGTATGATGAATTAAATAGTTAATGGTTAATTAGCTACTGCTACACAGTATTTTCCCAGGTATTTATTTTCCCAAGATCATTGGGAAGGGATCAGAACCCAGGTGTCGTGATTTCCTATATAGTTTCTACAGCATTATAGTGTTGCATTTAGATTGATTCTACTTGAAATAGAAAAATGATCATTCAAACTGTTTTCGATAGAGGAGTTTTTTCTCAAATCTATATTAAAAACACAATAACCTGAATTAATTTGGGCAAATAATCCTTATTGCCACTCCACAGTGTTCCAAATATGCCCTAGTATAAGGATTATCTGGTCCCATCTCAGTTCTGTTGTATCAGACTTCTTGCAGAGGCAAGAAAAGCTTTATTTGCAGCTAACACCCCTGGCTGTTATAACCAGGCTGCTTAGGAAAAGAATGAACAAGACTATAACTTCCTCCATAATGAGAATGACCAAGTATCCAACACTATGTTACCATTTGTTTAATTGAAAAAAATGGGAAAGAATTAAAAAGTACCTGAAAGACTGGATAAGTGAAAGAAGAAATGAATGGTAAGCACACAATTCCATAAGTATTAAATAAATACCTGTCCATTGCTTTAGCTGGTGTATTTAGCCCTTAATTTCCTGAGCTATGTTTAACACATCAAGCAAAGCAAAGAGAAGAAAAGCAGGTCCATGTATGTAACTAAGGAGGGATTGTATTGGCAGTAAGCCTTTGAGCTGATCCGGGAACTGAGATGCAGAATCTTCTCACATTAAATAGCTTGGGCTCTTGAGTAGTAAGCTGTTTCGAACAGTAGAGGACGACTAAGCAAAGCTGAAAACTGTTAGGAGATTGTATTACTTTGATTAGCATTTAAAGGACCAATTTATTAATTACAGGCCTGTTAGAACTGTGTGTGTGTGTGCATGTATTTGGACATTGATTTGTGGAAAACATTTATTGCTTATCAATACAAATAATTTACAAAATGAGTTTCCTTTCTTTAGCTTTGTCTACATATACTCACTATAAATCTCTAAGAAATCTGAAAGTTCTTCTTTAATTTTTAAAATAATGATATGTTAACACTGTGGTGGGGATTTTCTGGATTTGCATAATAGAATACAATGAGAGAACATGGTGAGATTTAAAAAAATATTGTGTGCATTTGCATAGGGAGGCACTTCCCAGAGTATCCCCATATGGAAGAAGTCAGAAAATAGGTAATGAAATCAGTTGAGGAAGAAAGGTAGCAACTGTAGAATAGAGCTAAGTATGTCCCTAGATCATCAAAGTAGGGTCAAGGAGAAGAGAAATAAGCAGGGTGGAACATTCCACTGAAGCCAGCCCGCCTCTGCCCTGATCTGTCTTGTCCCTCTGCTTCGACTCCTACACTGCCTCAGCTCCTGCTTTCTCTCTGGTGTGATTCCATGTAAGAGATGCAGCACCTCCCATTCTGTGTCTCTTTTTTCTCACTCTCTGATGGCTCTTGAGCCTGCTATGCTGCCATGGGAACCTGTGGGAGACAGTAGGCGCCCATTACATTTATTCCCTTTCATCCCTTTTTGAAAATGAATTAAGTGTTTTCTGTTTAGGTTGGCATGAAAAATGTGTCCTGACTCCAAAGTCCTAAAATGTGTACATTCAAGATGCTTAATTTAGCATTGGAAAGCAGGAAACATGTGGATATTAACACTGTCAACCTTGGAAACCATACTGACAAATCTTGGTCATTAACAAATATGTTTATACAAGTGAGATCCCTATCAGTAGTCAATTTCTTGTGTTATCAAGACCCAGGTAAGATTAAACATTAGTAAGTAGTATCTGCAGCATGGTGAGTCAGAAGATAGGCTTTGAATTTGGTATATGTGGGTTCACATTTTAGCAGCGCCATAATATTATTTTACTTTTCTAAGCCTTGTTTTTCTAAATCTGTAAAATGGATTGTAAGAAGAGCACGGCCTCATGAGACAAAAGGAAACATTTAAATGATAAAGTTTATGTAAAAATTGTCTGCCCAGAGGCTTAATGGGGATTGTTCTTAAAAGGTAATTGTGGTAATTGGAGAATTAGTCCTTTTGTACCTGTCAAAAATTAGACTCACACACATTCTCTGATTAATCAGGAATTTAGTATCTTATCAGTTTATAATTATACATAGGTAATACATTTATATAATGGGTCAATTTCCAAAGAATTCTATAAGTGAAGTGAAGAAAGACATTTTTTTAAAGTGGGATGATAACTCTGAGAGGAAATGTTTCCTTTTTAAGGCTACATGTTAGGACGTAATGAAGCCAAATGGTATGGTATTTTTATAAAATAATGCATATGATTTGCAGAAGAAATCAGTTTGTATGCATGGGTAGTACCCGATTTATTTCAGATATCAGTACTCTTAAAGTATTCTTTCATCAGAGCCTTTCTGTTTGTCTTACAGAAAGCGAGTTTCCTGCTAAAACATGCACTGCATGCTTAAGGTTTTATTTTATATTTGATATACAGAGGAGTTATGCTATAAAACAGGCTTTTATATCATTCATAAAGAGAAGTGAACTGAGAAAAGTAGGGGTTTCTTTTTGCCTTTTTAATGCTATTACTATGATATTTCAGTGCTGATACTTACCATATCTAATTAGTAAATTGCACAAATACAACAGGAGTTTGAATAACATGTTATGAATTTTCATTTGTACACATGTGGCTTTTGGAGCTCTGCCATTTCCTGAAATAGGAAGATTGTTCTGAATAGTAAACAGTAAGATTTGCTGTTTTAGCTCCAACTTTAATTTGTATCTGGCTTGAGAAATGTGATCAAATTATCTAATCAAAATCTTTGACACTGTCAATGGGCTTTTTAAAAATAAAGACAATATTAAAATGAAGCCTGTGAATTAATTTCGTTATCTGCATCAAATTGGATTGAGGACTAAAATAGGGCTTGTGTCTGGCAAAGTTGAGTTTTCAAAGATGATGTTGACACACACATTTTTCTGTTCTATGGTGGTCTTGGATTAATTTCAAATCTGATATTTAAAATGAAATAAAATGAAGACAAAGTATCTGATCACACAGAGCAGTCATTTTCAGTTTTCTCCATTTCAACAGGACAGGATAATTGTGTGTGTGTTTGTATTATATAAATACAACATTTTACATATGTATCTTATTTACATCACATATATAATATATATATATGTAATATATGTGTGTTGTGTGTCACATATTATGCATATATTTATAGCAATTTCTATATAGCAGTATAATGATACTAACAAACATTTCTGTAAAGACCTGTGTGAAGTATCTTGAGAGTAAAATCTTCCTAATTACTGTCAACTTGATCTTCAGATTCTAAATGCTTTCCATTTTTACCAAAATGTCAAATTATTTTTGGTGTAACAAGAAGGCACTCCCTTTGAACTGCCAGATTGTATACCTGACTATTAAACACTCTGCCAAATTTTAAAAGCAGACAAAACTTGACTTCCCATATTCATGAGAAGTATTTATCCCACCAGAAAGATGTGCAGGGTAATATCTTGAATGTATAATAATCTGCAGTTATCAAAATACTTTATTACCTTACCCAATAGGAATATCTAGGCAATGTTTTGCTAGGACCATTTACAGCTGAGGAAAATGAGGATCTGTGCTATTAAAAGCTTAACAATGGTGACATGGCTAATAAAAGTGACAGAGATAGGAGCTAGGTTACCAAATTTCGGCCTCAGTATTCCTCACTATGCCATCTTGCCCTCTGACATTTATGCCTGCAAAGGAACCACTTACTTCTCATCATCTACCCCTCAAGAGAGCCTTGTGTTAACCCAAAATGAACTCATTTTATAAAATCAATACCACTATTAATGCATTGTAGGGTTTTTAGAGAAATGCATTTATAAGCCTAATAATTAAAGACTGTTTTCATCTTAACCCAATTCTCTTTTGATGGAAAAAAACCATTGAGGCAACTTATACAAATAAATTAAATAGTGCTTAAATGTGAACTCTTGTAATTTACAACAACACTTCCTAAAAAATTTACAATCATGCTGATAAAACCAAGTTTCTAAAACCATCTACTTTCTTCTGAATTTTTCTTCAAGTACATTATTTTACTTCAAAGCAATCTTAAAACAGTTATAAACACGTAGGCTGCAAATAAAATGACCACCGTTTATGATTGTGATTCTAACAGAATTATTTATAATAAAGAATTTGAGAAGTTCGCATGGTGTTAATAATCAGATGATTCAAGTGGTGGTTTGGGTAGTTTATTTTGGCTTCTCATTTAAAAACATATTTTAAAGATTAAAGGTTAAAAACATGTCGGTGTGATGAGCAAAATTAGTTTAGCCAAGTTTGACTGACATAAATACTGAAAATTATACTACATGTAAACTTTTTCAGACGAAGGGCTATGTCATGTAAAGGCACTATTTTCCCTTGGGGTGCTGATAAAAACAGCTCTATTCACAAGTTTTTATGCGATGTCTATCTCTTTCAAGCTTCAGAGAGAAATTTAAGGTGGATGCTCAAGAAATAAAGAGCTTATACTCATCTATGGGAGTAAATGTGTGAGTGAGAGAGAGAGAGAGAGAGAGAAAAGAGAGAATGAGAGAGGAAGCACACGTGTGAGGCAGCACAGGAGTTACTCATGTGAGAAATACACTGCGGACTGTACACAGTGTAGGAGCTTAATCCTACGCAGATTTTTAGGATATTCAGGGAAGAAAAACTGAAATGTCCTTCAAGCAGACCAGTGTTTTAATGTAGATCGAGTCATTTTTTTTCTACAAAGAATATACTTCCCTTTTTTACTATAAACAAAATATCTATTCATCAATAGATTATATTAAGAAATGTCGCTTTGGTTTTGGTATTAAATACTAAAAAACTTTACGCACAATTTAAATGAAGGAGTTCAGAACACTGGTAGAAAAACAACTAGGTTTCATTTTCAGCATCAAAACTCATTAGGCGACATTAAAGTTAAGAAAACATACGAAAAATAACATTGAAAAAGTCCCCTCTTTCATTCATAATTTCACTATTTAAATATGCTCTCTCAGGGAATATAAACTTGAATACAGACAAATTCTGAATCAGAAGCATTTTGCCTGGTGATTCTCAGATGCTTTAAAAGGGATTTGAGGTGAATGAAAGCTGAAAGGGATTTTTTCAAAATGTTAGCCTGAATAAAAATGTTTTGCTTTTAACAACTTAGTAAGCCTGTCTAACATAGGAACAGATTTATGAATAAATTAATGGCACTTTATTTTATAAGGTAAAAAGACATTCAAATTTGAGCTTAAAAATCTTGGTCCTATGCACTTTTTCAAGAAGGTTATCTAAATACTTGTAAATTTACATACCATATTCCTATAAATTTCAGTCGCATGATTATTGAGAATTGTAGAAGTACGATTTACCTTTTCTTTCAGGCAACTGATGATTGAAGACCTCGAACAGGCAGCCATTTTTTTCCAGCTAGTTCCCTCTTGCCTGTTGTGACAGCAATCTAACAGAAGTTTGAATCATTATTATAAATGCCTGCAGAATTTCTTCTGTGCTTGGTACATATTCATAACTAAATCGAATTTTCATGTGTCATCGTCATTTGTTTGTGCTTTAAAATGTCTTTAATGTTTACATACACTTTATTAATTAATAACTTACAGTCAATAATTAATTGGGTGGCTTCTATTGTTGCCCCCTGAGTTCTGTGGTTTCTGTATTCTCTAGATAGGAATTGAAAGTATGTGTTCAGAAGGCTTTTATTGGCGGGATGAAGAGAGTTAATTTTTCAGGTTCATGGGAAAGTACTGAGTTGAGGAGGTAAAGAGGCATCTGAGATTAGGAATCCCAGTCCAAGGATGTATACCACAACCGTCCTGTGCTCTGCCAAAACAACTGTGCCCTCCCTATTACTGTAACAAAACAAAAACATCATTCTGTGATGTGGGTAGGTATTTCCAGCGTCCCTTCTTGTAAATAGAAACCACCACCCACAAAGCATTGCACTTACTTCTTCTGAAATATGTAAATGTGATGTACTGTAATCATGTACAGAACGCCTGACTGCTATCACCCACGTGTGGGCTGGGTGCAATTTACAATGCATTTTGGGTTGTATTCATTTAAAAATAGTACGGTATTGCTTTTTGATAACACTCATAATGGAATGATTTTTCTTCCCCAGTGGGTTTCATTTAGTACAGGAAAAGTGCTAGATTATGATAACATAAGAAAACAAAGCTAAGGTCTATTCCAGGGAAGAAAATGGGTTGCTAGGCTTATTGAACTAGTCTTGTTGATCTTAAGGAAATAAATAAAGGAGTAAAGAAGAACCTCTTTCTATAGAAATGCCACTTAACTTGATTTATAATGTGCAGCATTAATGGAACTGAATCATAAAAATATCATGTGTTAGCATTGCCCTGCGTGCCTCGTGGCCTTCATTAGCTTACAGGAGGCCCAGTGGAAACTTGAAAATGCTAACAGGAAATGACAGAAATCAGTTAATCTGTCCTTTGGTTTTGCTTTAAAATAATAATAAAAACAATAATAATAATAATAATAATTAACGTTTTTGTTTAGCCCTCATTTATATGCGCGAAGTGAAGAACACCCAGCTAAGCAGAACATTGATGCCAAGACATAGCAAGCAACGTCTAAACGAAAGATCCCTGGCTGTAAATGTGCACAATATTCCACATTATATACATGTCATTTCTGAGTACTGTTGGAACGATGTGGTGTCAAATCTGTATGACAGATTGA
The DNA here is from genome assembly GCF_030020395.1 of Manis pentadactyla. NCBI lineage: Eukaryota > Metazoa > Chordata > Mammalia > Pholidota > Manidae > Manis > Manis pentadactyla. The sequence goes on from NC_080026.1 coordinate 16,707,299, forward strand.
GGTGAAAGCTGGGAAGAGAGAGCTTGTGAAAAAACAGCCCTGACGGAGTGGGGCATCCTATATAGAACTTACCCTGCAGGCTATAAGTAAGCAGTGTCATCACATAAAAGGGGGTAGAACAGGGATAATTGTCTACTAATTTAACTAGCTCGTTTGGTCATTGTGTTATTTAAATTGTATTCAAGGGTAACAATGCCATCTAGTGATAAGATTCTAAATTGATCTTCCCCCTGTTAAATCCTGGGCAAGGTTAGAAGGCAAGTGTTTTGGCTATTACATAGCACTTTAAGTTAATATTCTATGAAATAATAGAGCACTCCTGATATCCATTTTAGTGTTAGACGAATTATCCATACAAGGTTACCCACAGAACAACACAAACTCCCCCTTTTCCTGGCAGTTTTTAATAAAGCTTTATTTTTATGTAGGAAGTTCATCTTCAGTTGTAAAACATCCTGTGAGTCACCATGAGCTTGTGACCTGAGTTTATAGAATCTCCGATATTTGCTCATTCAATAGATCTTTATAATCATTTGTATTGAAAGCATATTTTTTATTTAATCTTTGCTTTTCAAAAATAGTCTTCAAAAAACTATAGCTAACCAAACTGTCATTACATACTTTGGCCCTTCTCAGCTTTTTGCTTTTGCAGTATAACACCAGATCTTCTAAAGAATAGAGGTCAGGATTCTTCAAGATGGTAATTCATGTTGCCCTACAGTAATGACCACTTACCATGTAATCCTGCAAAAACTGGAAACCATCTCATAACTTTATTCAGAGAAATAAGAATTTACAGTAATGCATTTCAGTTATAATTGCTCCTCTGGAATCTGGGCAAAAGTAATTTGAGAACAAGGGCTGAAATCAGTGGGAATATATTCTAGGATCATCTCTGCTACTAGTTCATTACAAAGGCTTGAATTTAAGACACAACTTCTTGGGCCTCAGTTTCCTTGGGAAATGTGTGGATTGGACAAAATTATCTCTAATGTCCTTTTCAATTACAAACTTCTGAGACCTTTTAGTAACCACTAAATAAAATTGTTAATAGAGTGGAAAGAAAGAAGAGGTGAACTTGCTTCACTGACTGGCCTTTGTGGGCGCACACAATGATTCTGTATTCTCCGTCACTTGATATTTAACAAAATATATTTTTGACATATCCAGAATACATTTAGCATATTTTATGTAAATGGGGGTAGAAGAAGAAAGGCATTCAGATATCCCAGTGCAGAATAAAAATCTATAACGTACAAAATATTTTACCATTTAAAATTTATATCACCTACATCATAAAGTGTTTTATGTAGACATATGACAAAAAAATGGCAGAAAGTTATGGTTTAAAGATTGAAGATGTAGCATGCCCCCCTTTTTTCCCACTGAATAATTACTAATTATATTGTACTCTTTTTTCTGTGTGATGAAGAAAATAATCTAAAATCCCAGTCCTTAAATTATAGAGGATATTCCAAAATTTTATCAATTATTTAATAATACATAAGATGTTTGAAACAGAAAAGGGTGGTGTCTGCTTTCATGGAAACCTACATATATTTGTTGTTTATATGTAGAAAAATGAAAATACTCTTATTTCAATAACAATAGTTGAATTGATTCTGTGTCCTCTTTCTGTCTGAAAACAAGAAGTCAAGTTATATTTTCTTAGAAAACCAAAGGACATCCTGTGTACATCGGGTCCCCTCTCAGTGGGGGATACATTTCAAGACACGCAGAGGATGCCTGAAACCACAGATAGTACCAAACCCTGCATATACTATGTTTTCTCCTGTACTTGCATAGCTGTGATTAAATTTAACTTATAAATTAGTCAGGGTAAGAGATCAATGACAATAATATTAAATTAGTACATTTAGAACAATATACTGTAATAAAAGTTAGGTGAATGTGGCCTCTCTCCCTGTCTTTTTCTCAAATAATCTTAGTACTGTACACGCCCTTCTTCTTGTGATGATGTGAGATAATAAGATGTCTATATGATGAAAAGTCAGGTTGATGAAGCGAGGTGGATGACGTAGCATTGTGACGTAGCCTAATTCTGGGAAAGAAGGAGGATCCTGAAACCAGGAAAGTGAATTTGCAGATAAGGAGAGATGAATGTACACAATACTTCTGTTCCTGGAAGTTTTACTATATATCATTGATCATCTCTACCAAAACAACTACATTGAAAATTAAAAGTAAACAGTAATGTATGCATTAAAAGTAAATAGTAAATTTTTAAAAATATTTCAAAAGAAAAGAAATGTTAGTATATTGTTATTATTTCGTTACTCATTTCCAGCAGTTGCATAATCAGCTTCAATATTATTAGAAGAAGAATAGGTGACAGCGAGTCAAAAGCATTTATTATTTATAGAAAGCCACAGTAGGTTGTATGAAAAAATTAAAAAAAAAAAAAAAGCAAAACAACACACACACAAAACAAACAAAGCACATATAATTTCTACCGAACACCACCAGCAAGGGCAGAACCTGGGAAATTGTCCTCAGTCCCAGTTAAAAGGCAAAGGCCAATTGTTATAAAAGGAGATAGGCGATGTGGTACAAAAGCAGTGCTATGGGCATACCAATTATATTTCCTGACAAATGTTTCTTTGAAAACATTTATAAATTGAATTGTGTGATGTTAAAGAAGATCTGTATTAAATCATTAATTAAAATCTAGACTCCTTTTATATTTTAAGTACTAACTCTAACTTCCTCCACTTCTCTTTGCCTTCCTTCTCTATAACGCTGTCCTCTTTTTTAAATTTTTTTCCCTATTCTGGTTGTTTTTGAATAAATCTAGGAAAAATATGTAATTTTACTGATAAATTACCTAGATGTATGAGCTTACTGGCAATCATTTTGTGTCCTAAACTACAATAATAGCTCTAAAATCATACAACTGTTACATAATAAAATAATACATGAGAAGACTTAATTTCTTTGGAAGACAACTTATTCATTCAAGGCATGATTCGATTTTATCATTCTAATAGACTGCTAACTCTTATAAATCTTTATTTTCTTTCTTTCTTTTTTTGGATTTCAGTGTTTCTTTTTGCTTTACTATATGTCAATTTATTTCCACAAACAGTTCACAAGAATGAATAAAATGGCTTATAACTAGTCCACTAACATAGTTTACAAATATTTACTACAATTATATTCACCTTCTAAAGTCTCATTATACATTATAACATATATTGAGATATTTTGATGAATCACAGCTTCTCTTTTACTTCTTTATTGAAGTGGTGCCTAATCTCTATTAATCGATTATTTATTTCACTTACACTTTTTGATGGTAATGACAATGGAACCTTGATTTAAACAATTACAGAGTAGAAAAATCAATAAAGCAACTAGATTTTTTTCAACACAAAACATGTTTACCTTTGTTTTTTTTTTTAAACCTGACCTCAACTTCCCTTTGACTGAACTGATAATATTGATTAGTTTAATTTTCGTGAGGCAGATAGCCTGTATGTTCCAGACCCCTCATTAAGTGACTAAAGTGATAGGCTGAGCTTATCTGTAAAGGATGTGCTTATACATTACTAAACTACTCAATTGATTTGATATAATCAGCAGAGAAACAAATTATACATCTAATATATTTGATTTCAAGGATGGCAAAGAAATGTGTTTATTGGATAAGATTTTTATTATTCAACCAGCTGTTATTTACATTATCTGAAAAGATTGGTAACATATAACCAGAGGAAAAAGATTTGTTAAAATAACTGACAAAATATATTTTATAAATATGAATTACTTGATCAAACAAATACGTCACCATCATCATCCTGAGATTCAATCATCCACCAAATATCTCAAGTACTACTTTCATTTTTGAGAAATAAAGAAATTTAATAAACAAAGAGTGTTATGAAGTTGCAAACGATTTCCATACCAATAACATGATTTCTGGAATCATAAATTTTGTTACTTAAATTGAATAGTTTGTCAATACATTCACTTTTTTGTGTGTGTGATTTACTGTTTAGGCTTGTATCTTTGGGAAAAAGTAGAACATAAAAAAAATTCAAGGTAAAGGAGGTCTTTTAATTTCATTTTTATTTGTATGTAAAATTTGTGACTTTCTATGATGTTGAAATAGATGATACCTTGCAAATTTATATTATAACATTATAACATATGTTATAGCATATACTAGCAAAATTACAATAGAAAACACTTGCTCAGTATTTTTGTTTTTGTTTTTTATGTTCTCTTAATTGACCGTTCAGATAGCCAAAAGTAGTCTGAAATGCAAAAGGAGACTATATTGTCAGCTAATCATGACAAGGACAATTAGGTGACACGACATAGAAAACAATTTTTTTTTAAGGAAAACATGTAAAGGAACAGTTAAAACTAATTATGTTAATGTTTCTCCTTCATCTTTAACTTTTTACACTGCTATAAACTACTCTTGATTTTATCACATACTTCAACATTTCTTTCCCTGATCATTTTTTTCTTCCCTCTTTTCTTTTTTAATCTACAAAAAAATGGAAGTAATATTTTAAAATACTGAGAGTAATCTGGACTTTATTGTATAATTTTTAAAAACATGACTATAGTAGCAATGATTTCAAAATATATTACAGGAAGGAAAATGACAATAATAAAGCCAATGGAAAATTCTAGGAAAAAAATTCTATGTACATAAGGTTTACATTGATAAATTTTTCAGAAAAATAATGTGAATGAACCGTGATTCAAATACTAATGACTCTGGTGAATAATGTTAAAAATAAACATTAAGTTTCTTCTAATTTTCCATTGCTTTATTATGCTTGTGAAACTGCTTTAGCTTAGGAATTCTTAGACCGTGCAGCCAACATGGACATATTCTTTACACTTTGGCTCCATCTAGTAGAGACTGAAGACATTACTCGAAAGTGTGACTTCATTATCATAGGGCTTAGAGTTGCCCGTATTTCCTGGTAACGGAAAATAAAAGAAAGGATATCAAATAAAATCTACTTGATACGTTACAGTGTATTATTATCAGATAATATGAACTAGTATGCTGTTTTGTGTATGCTCTTTTCCTAGAGTTAGCCATTTGTTCAAGACTTTAGCAAAATTCAGGATTTTGGCATCTCACATTTTAGGGAGGTGAAAATGTTTTTCTTTTTTGTTTCATTCCTTATTCCTCCTAGGTTTTAGTTTTATAACAGGGTGCAATCAAAATGACTCAAGACAGAAGGGAAAAAGTACTTTTACTACATTTGTAACTCATCGTGAGTTAGCTGAGATGTGTAGATGTGAGGCACGAAAGCTTGTAAAATTTCACTTTGAGTAAGATAGCAGGTATTGGCTAAATTTTAATGATTGGTAAGCATAGAAATATGGCAGTGTTTTTGACACTATTTTTATATTGCTAGTACTTTAAAAGTCCTTGGGGTTTCACATAAAATATATTTCTCTTCTTTTTTTCTGTCATTATTTCCTTTTTGAAGGTCATACTAGTTCCTTGCCTGGTATGACTCCAATATCTGCAACAGGATGTATGTTTTCTATAATTGCTTTAAACAGGTAAACATCCGTGCTCTAATCAAAATGACCATTCAATCTAAACAGAAAACTATTTTTTTCCAGGAGAACATGCAGCGTTTAACCAACAACATCCTTAAGGTTGTAAAGGAATTGATCATTTAAAGTAGCTAATAGGAATGACAGTGTCAGTTGTGCTGCTTTAAATCTAATTGCCAATAAGAAAACCTCTGTAGATTTATGACCTGAAATAAACTCCCCACACAGACAGCTGAACTAACCTGAAACACAGCCAGTTCAATCACTGCTGACACTTTGACCATCAACACTGATCATTACTGCTCAATCGGTTATGTCATGAGCAGCCATTGATTTCAAGATGGCTAAACTGATTGGATCACCATGAAGTGGTCCAACCAGTCAGTGCCTATACATATGGCCATACTTTGCCTGCTGGTGGGAAGCTTAGAGAACTTCAGTAATGTGTGAACCAGTTTGACTGTTTAAAATTGCAATTCAGTCTCTTGAATAGAGAGGTTATTTCTTTTTAAAGGAAAACTTTTTGAAAACAATAATGACTACGTAAAGTTATGACACTTTCCATTTGATTTTTTGACTTTTTTTTCTAAAGGCAAACTTTTTATTGTAGAACAGTTTTAGATTTACACCAACATTGTGAGGAAAGTACAGAGCCCCCACATATGCCACACCCAGTTTCCTTTACTGCACTAGTATGGTAATCTTGTCACAAATAATGAATCAATATTGACACATTATCATTAACAAAAATCTACCCTTTTTCAGACTTCCTGAGTGTTCCCTTAAAGTCATTTTTCTGTTCCAGAATTCTACTCACTTTCCATGTCTCCTTAAGCTCATCCTGGCAATGCCAGTCTCATTAATAATCTTTCCTAGATCTTTTGGATAACATGTGTTCACTGGAGTAGCACCCTTAATTTCCCTCAATAACTTTTCTTTTGCGTTCACAACTTGGTTAACTGGTGCAAAAGCCGTAGTTTTTGGCTTACATCAACTTTTAAAATACCTTCTTGAACAAATTCAATAATTCCTAACTTTTGGTTTAAAGTGAGAGATGTGTGATTCTTCCTTTCACTTGCACATTTAGAGGCCATTGCAGGGTAATTAACTGGCAGCATTTCAATGTTGTATCTCAGGGAATAGAGAGGCCCTGGAGAGTGGGAGAGATGGATCACTAACCAGTTGGTGGAACAGTCAGAACACACACATTTATCAATTAGGCTTACAGTCTTATATAGGCATGGTTTGTGGTACCCCAAACAATTACAATAGTAATATCAAAGATCACTGATCACAGATCATCATAACGAATACAGTCATAATGAAAAAGTTCAAAATATTGCAAGAATTACCAAAAAGTGACACAGAGACACGAAGTGAGCAAATGCTGTTGGAAAAATTGAACTGATAGACTTGCTCAATGCAGGGTTGCCACAAGCCTTCAATTTGTAAAAACATGTTTGTGAACTGTAACAAAGCAAAACACAATAAAATAAAACTAGCCTGTATTTGCCTCAAAGTATTGCTAACCTTCAAAATGTGTATTTATAGGTTAATTATACTAATTAAAAAATGAGTAAAGCACAAATAGTATAAAGATCACTTGACTATTATTTACAGCAATATCAAGCACTGTTTGACTTGTGAAAAAGCGAAATATAATTTTTGTCATTAAATGTGTCATCCAAAAGAGAAAGTGCTAAGTATGTTTAAATGAATTCTTAAGCTCCAATAATTAAATAAAACCACACTGTGTTTTTACTTGCTCTGGATTAGTTTATATACATTTTGATTTTAATTTGGCACTAAATATTTTTTCATATATCAATATGTCTAGCTTTCCATTCACTAAAAAAAAATAAAAGGAAAAGGTAAAAAATTTGACTATAAATTTATTGATCATAAATTACTATCAACCTCATTAACTAGCATTACTATTTTGTATACATATTTCCATATAGTCTGATTGTGTATGCTGAGAATAAGGACTATATATTCATATCAATACGTGTGTTTAAAATGTAAATACATATGAAAGCATTACAGTATATAATTGAGATGATTCTGGAAAAACCAAGGCAGTAGCAGCATAGCTCATAAATCTTTCTGAATTCACACACATAGACACACACACAAACATGCAAACACATGCAGATCACATCCACACAAAAGGGGGAGAAAAGAACATACAGAAAGAAAAACTAAAATATTGAACATTTTCAACAAATGGGTGTCAAGATTGTCTCAGAACTACCCCCTCCCCACCAAATAAACAGGTGGGAAAAAAAATTACAGTCACAAGACCATACGTCAGAAAAATGTATTTGCAGTTGACTAATAGATGGAGAGTAGATGAGCTAGAGAGAGAAAGCCCAGTTCAGAATCCTTTGAGAGAGAAGATCAAGACAAAGAGAGCCGGGTTAAGACAGCTGCAGGGGAAATGGGGAAGGAAAGGAACAAAATAAGGACTTAGTAAATGTTTAATAACTTTTTAAAAATGCAGCCTGTAAAACTTCCATTGAATGAGTAAAGGAGGTGAGAGACTGAAGCAAGAGTCCCAATCGGCCATTTCGGTTGGCCCTGTTACAGAAGAGAAATATTTGGCAGGAAATGCTTCCTCAGTAAAGCAAAGCCCATCAGATTCAGTGAAACATTTCTGTTAATAACTTGTCAAAGGGAAATGGTGTGGATGCTAGGTATCCATGCCAACATGTGCCAGCTTCTCACTTCCCAGAATATTTTGCCAAGGTATAGATGTAGAATGATTTCAGACTTTCACAGGCAATGGAAAATGGACTGAAACAAGGATTTTAAAAATTTGGGCCATCATACTCTTATCTTAGTATTAAATCCAGAATCACTCACTCTATTCCATCTATGACAATTTTCCAGTTGTTTTTAATTGACATGCAGTGTATTCTTTGATTTAATGAATTATTATCAGTTTTCAAAAACTGGTCCATACCGTGCTTGGCAGTAGGGATCTATCCTGTGTAACATGTTCTAATTAGAATACGGAGCTTTTTAAAATATTAAATTTTACTGCCATCTGCTGGAGTAAATTCATAATAACTCTAAAAATGTAAAGTGACTACGAAAGTGAAGGTTACATCCTGGAGCCAATCCAAGTGGAACTCACACAACTACAAACCTCAGGCCTGGTTAGGGGTGCATCGTAAACACGGCACTGGTTCCTAGTAAATGTATTCCTGCATTTCCCACAACCAGGGTCCTGTAATCTCATTTGCAGATTGAATCATAATCCAAGAAAGAATCGCTTGTTGACTCTATGTGTATTAGGTTTTACTCATGGTGCATTCAGTTATGGCCAAGGAACAGTCACTTGGAAAGAATAAAATTGTCAGGGCCCAACCCTGTTTGAAGGGGGAGCGTTCAATAACCACAAAAGAACAAAATTAAACAATGAAAACAAAAATGGGATCTTGGGGATAAAGTCCATACCGGATTAAGTGATGGGGAGTGGGGTCCCGCTGCTGAGGGGCAGTTCACACCTGCCGGCTGCCTGTGGCCAAGAGTAGAAGTGCTGGGCACCAGGCATGCAGCTGAGGTCCTAGAGGAAGGGCAACGCATTGTAACCTTAAGGCTTCTCAGGCTTGTTTAAACCTGCTAACTCAGTGTTTTCAAACTTACAAAGTGCTGGAAAACTTTCCTCAGAGGGAATTTTATGTAGGAGCCCAAACTGATTAGAGAGAGAAGTTGCTGGGAGAGGTAGCCAAGTATCGCCTAATCATTTTGCTTTCCATCTCCCATCCCACGCGGAAACCCCGATAGTCCAGAGGCACTCAGTTTGCTCCAAAACATGGTGTGTTATCTACAGCAATCCTCTAGTTTCTTTGGATTATCTTTACTCATCCAATGTATTCATCGATTACATTTTCTGTGGGAAAATTATGAACACATATTTGTAAGATATCTCGAAAATACACTCAAATGTTCATAAAAGAGTTGTTTTCTAGAACAAATCTATGAAACAATTATTTTAATTTGAATACATGGACATCAGAGATGAAAGTTGAAAGATTCCCATGTTTAGTTAAAACTGTATTTGAACATGTAAATAGAAAGAATCCCCCAAATTAATATATGACCATCACATTGGTAGCATAGCACATTAATACGTGCCACTTCATCGATGTATTATGATCATGCCTACATTGCCCTGGACTGTAACCAGCAGGGCAAAATCGCTACCTCTTCATTAAAGGAAGTAAGGAGCCCATCTATTGTACAATGAACTGAGGCTCCTTGTTCAGGTCTTAAAATGTCAAAGTTACAGCCCTGCAGAAACAGGACAGGGAAAGTCTGATGAGAGAAGGGAGATGGATTTTGGCTCATGGGGGAGAAATGATGTGGTTATGACTCAGGGTACGGAGAGAAGAGCAATCCTTTAGTATTGTGGGAGAGGTATAAAGAAGGTCATAGAATGGTAAAGCTAAAATAAGGAGCCAGCTCGTTTCAGTTTTCCCAGTTCCAAACCTGGAAGAGACTTGGTTCTCTTTGAGTATATTTACCCAGGTAAGCAGGTCAAACACCATTCACATTGCTTTTTCTCACATTCATCCCTGAAAAAGAATCACAGCTGGAGGCTCATTTTTCCTCTTCTATATATTCCATACGTCTATACTCTGCCAAGTCCAGTTTATTGGAGTTTACTTAATACAGCTGTGGGGTTGGTATTTTCCGTGGGTAAGAGAGCACAAGTTATATAGATAACAGATAACTGTTCACTGAAGATCGAGATGGGATATGAATCCAGATGTCTTGATTTCATAACTCAAAGTCCTTAAATAATAAAAACCTTATTATCTGTCTGCTCTGACTGTCTGAAACCTGTAAGACTTCTCTATTATTCTACATAGTATGTTTACATCTATCTGTGCAGGTACATATATGTGTGTGTATATGTGCATATATATGTATGTATATATCCATAGTGTGTGTACAAACACATAAACACACACTCACAAATTTCATCACTTAGAGAAAAATAATAATTATAACTTTTAGGTGAATTTTTGAGAAGAGTAGAAAGGGTTTCTTAGAGGCCTACTGGAGAGAAAGAAAAAAGAAAAGTGAATTTCTTAGGCCAGGAAGGATTCCAGTGTAAGAAAAGAAATGTTTAACACAGATGCTAATAAATTTAGACATGTGATGTGTAATGCAACTCCTCCTTCCTCATTTCTTCAGTAAAACGCATTTTTGTCCTCAATAATACATTAGAGAGTTTAATATAATTTGAGCATAAGACAGTGCATAGTTTTATTTTTAGCAGAGGAGCAAAGATTGATCAAGGGGACAGTATTATGCTTAAAAGGTTATCTACCTATCCATCTATTTTTAAATTATTTTGAAAGTAGGTAAAAGGTAAATAAATGCTAAATATGCACATATATGCACAGACAATAAGAGGTAAAACAACAGAGAATTATTTTTAAGGAGACTGGAACAGTGCTTTCTTCTTCCCAGTGGGGGAAGTTTTATAAAAACTCTGAATAAAAACTTGATGAAAAGTTACCAATGAATTCTACTCATGAATAATTTAATATTTAGATATATCCCAATCTGTCTGTGATATTTTGTCATTTCTTCACTGATTTATACCTTTATCACCATAAAATAAGCCTTTCTATCTAATTTCCAATAGGTCATAGAAATTGGAAATTTGTAACCTTAAGAAATATAACATTTTTATTTTTAGGTTATGCCAATAAATAATAAACACACTTATTACAGATAATGCAATATACATGAAAAGATTATACAAAATTTTCAGATGAAAGAAAACATGTAAAAAACTTCAATACATTTGAATTATTTTTGGTATTAATTCTACAAGCTATTTCCATTACACTATTAATATGCTGATATGTTAAAACTTTGTATTTCAAATGTGCATTAATTTAGATTTAATAAGTTTTGCTTATGAAAACCAAGTCAATTATTGAAAGCATTTCCCAAGGTTTAGCAATTATTTAAGAGCTGCATTTACTATAAAGTAATTAGATCAAATAGCACATTCATGAAAGCAGATTTAGAATAACTTTACATACTGGTATGAAAGGGAAATGTTTAATACCAATATTGCTGTAAATATTCAAATTTATTTGATCTGGCAGGCATTTTATTTTCAATAAAGGGACAAGTACATATTTTCCAATGGCTTTTTAACATTTTTCAAGATGCAAAATTGCCAGATTTATTGCTAGAATTTTATATAAAATAAGAATGTCAAAATTAATTGGTGATGTAAAATTTAAGGGAATTCTTTCTTTTTGTTACTAGCTTTCTTATTTGAATGGTATCATATATGTAAAAGAACATAGTTTATATGCATGATAACATGTTACATAATCAGATGAAACAATAAAAACACAATAGGATTCATCTTAAAAATTTGAGTACTATAAATGAAGTTAAATCCCCTTTGTGCATTGAATGATCATATCACCACCCTTCTTCCCAAAGGTAAACTCTCTTGAATTTAGGGTTATTCATTTCCTTGTTTTGCTCTATAGTTCTAAAACACATGAACACACACACATAACTAAAATATTACTTGGATTTACCTTGTTTTAAACTATACACAATGTCTAAATATATTTAGATATATATAATGCATATTCAGTTGCATACACATTCAAGTATCTATTTCTTCTCTGTTAGAAATTTTGGTTAAAATCTGTTTTTTTTCTGTTATGAACAAAGCTGTTTTAACATTCTTTTACATGTTCCATTTCATACATGTGTAAGAGCCTCTATGTGATGTATCTGAGTGAAAGATTCAGTCATATGATACATATGTGTTTATCTCACTGTGGTTTTGTTTTCATTTTAATGATTAATACTTAAGTAATAATTAGATACTTTATATAAGTAACATTCAGCAATTTTTATATTTTAGAAACTACCTGTGTTTCCTCTTGTTGAAATCCTTTTTTCTATCTTGTTCCCTTTTTAGTGTTGTTTTATTTTTATTTTTGCTAATTTAAGGACCTCTTTATGTATGTGCTTGACATTACTCTTATTTTTTGCATGTGTAGCACATATTTATTCCTTGAGTGTAACCTCTCTAAGAGAGTTGCTTTCTTTCATTTTTGTCATTATTATTATCAATATTATTCTTTCTATAAAAATAATATTTTACAAAATTGTTTGCTGTTTTTTAAACACCTATATGTTTATGCATCTAAATATTCCAAATGAATTTGAAAGGAATGCATATATACAGATGTTGGAAGTAATATTGTATACATGTCTCTTCAGGCACATATTCATTGCATATAGAAATACCTTCTATAACCTGTCTTGTGGTTTTCATTTTTGTTTTACATAATTTATCAATCACTGAGAGAGATTTTCAAGAAAACTCTTACTATCTAGGTGAGCTTGCCCACTTTTTTTGATGTTCTATATAAATACATGACATATTATTAATAACAGTAAATTAATTCTATGATCTTATTCTGGGACTAGTCAAACTGATGCAAAAGCTTGTGTTCCAAAGAAAACAAGAAAGGCAAGTATAACCAATAAAACTCTATAAAGAAAATGAAATGAGAGGAACCAATAATTGCAAAACTCCTTCCAATAACTGCAAACATAGTATAAGGACTCAATAATTAAATCAGTAAGCAGTCTTTCATGAATATATTGACCAGCAATGTATTTCAATTTTAAAAAATCTAGAAATAAAGCTCAATATGGATGGACATTCAGGACATGGTTAAAGGGTCACATGTACTATATAGGAGAAGGGAAACTTTGTAATAAATGATGCTTGAACTATGAGCTAACCATTAGAAAAAAGATGATGATAATTTAAAAATCTCATATCACATACTATGATTTATGAGCCAAAGTTCTAAATGTAAAAAAAAAGACAAGAAAAATAAATAAAAGGCATCCAAATTGGAAAAGAAGCAAAACTGTCACTATTTTCAGAAAACATAATACTATATAAAGAAAACCCTAAAGATTCCACCAAAAAAAATAAAGTTAAAACTAATAAATTCAGTAAAGCTTCAGGATACAAAATTATATGTACAAAAATCTGTGCCATTTCTACCCAATAATAATGAACTGTAAGAGAAATTAAGAAAATAATCCATGCATGATTATATCACAAAGAATAAAATATCCAGGAATAAATGTAACCAACATGGTGAAAACTATCAGACATTGATGAAAGAAATTGGAGACAACACAAATAAGTGGAAAGATATTTTGTTATGGATTAGGAGAATTAATATTGTTAAAATGTCCATACTACCCCAAGCAATCTATAGACTTAATGTAATCCCTGTCAAAATACCAGTAACATTTTTCACGAAAATAGAACAAATTTCTAAAATTTGTATGAAATCCCAAAAAACCTTGAATAACCACGGCAATCTTGAGAAAGAACTAAGCTGAAGGTATCATGCTCCCTGATTTCAAACTATATTATAATGTTATAATAATTAAAATAGTGTGATTCTGGCCCCAAAACAGGCACATAGATCAGTAGAACAGAATAGAGAATATGGCAACAACCCTAGGTAAAACAGTCAAAGGAGGCAAGAATGTACAATTTGACACCCTTTCAGTAAATGGTCATGGGAAAGCTGGACAACTACATGAAAAAAAGGCGAAATTGGCCCACATTTTTATACCATATATGAAAAAAAACTAAAAATGTGTTAAAGACAATTTTAAAACCAGAAACCATAAAACTCCTAGAGGAAAACATAGGCAGTAAGTGGTCTGACATAGGTCTGAGCAATATTATTTTTGGATCTGTCTCCTGAGGCAAGGGCAACAAAATAAAAAATAAACAAATTGGACTACATCAAACTAAAGAGCTTTGGCACAGCAAAGGAAACCATTGAGAAAACAAACATGAACTTCTGAATGGCAGAAGTTATTTGCAAATAATAAGGGATTAATATGCACAATATATAAAGAACTCACACAACTCAATATAAATAAAAATTTTTAAAAATTGGCAGAGAAAATGAATATACATTTCTCCAAAGAAGACATACAATAGCAAATAGACACATGAAAAGATGCTTAACGTTACAAATCATCAAGGAAACACAAATCAAAACCACAATAAGATATACCAATTGGTGAAGCCACTATCAAAAACAGTATGGAACTTTCTAAAAAAATTAAAGATAGAACTACATATGACCTGTCAATTCCATTTCTGGGTATTTATCTGAAGAAAACAAAAACATCAATTGAAAGATATATATATATATATATACCCCTATACTTATTGCAGCTTATTTACAAAAGCCAAGATACTGAAGCAGCCTAAGTATCAGTCCATGAATATACCATGAATATATGGATAAATCTTTATTCTTTGGATATTCTCAAACTGTTTGATGGTGATGTATTCTTATATAATTACTAATGATATAATTTATTCAAATCTATCTAGCAGCTTATCAGGTCTCTTCCATCTTGAACTAATCCTGCTCTACTCATATATTTTTCTTATTTTACGTTTTTGGTTTAATTTCCAGAAGTTCTATTTCTATATCAAAGATTCCTGTTTATTTTCATACCTTCTGTTATCTTTTTATAGTTTCGACCTTTTCCTTTTTTGTTACTTTTTTAACTCTTATGACATGTATTTTTTATGATACTGATTATATATAGTCAAAATTTTATATATATATATTCTCTAAGATATATGCTAAATCTTGCTTATGGTGTTTTATTTGGCAGTTTTTTACTCTGTGTTTATATTCCTTATGAACTTTGACAAAGAACTGAACAAAGATTTGCCCTCCTACTAGAAACAACTGTAAAACATGACAAAACACATGAAACAATAATTTCAGACTTTAGACAACAGGTAGCATAGTTGTGTGATCTCACTGAGAATGGAAATGAACTATGTGAGCCTTATGTTCACCTGAGTTTTCTGCCTAGAGACATTTAGGACCATGGACCTGAGGATCCATTGAGACAAATAATCTTGCTAAATTCGGGAGACAGAAGCCAGAGTTCAGAGTAACTCAGACAAATGGGCAAGAACAACAGAGGTAAGGTTGATGGTATCAGCTAGAGATGCATTTTTTAACATAAAACACAGGTTGATAGTAAGAGAATGGAAGAATGATATCCTACACAGCTAATAAATCTAAAAGGACTGGAATGTCTGTGTTAATATATGATGAAGACATCACAGCAAATAATATTACCAGAGATAAAGAGCAAACCTTTATAGTGATAAAGGGGACAATTCTCCAAGAAGATATAAAAATACTAAATGTGCACTTACATGAAGACAACTATTCATAAAATATGAACATAGAACTGAAGGAAGAAATACACAAATCTACATTTATATTTTGAGATTTCAAAACATTTTCAGTATTTGAATTCAAAATTACTGCTAGCAAACCAGTAAATATATAGACAATGTGAACATTCTCATCTACATTGGCCTAAAGGACATTTTATATATAGTACTTGCTTGATAAGTAATTGGTCTACTACCTTTACCTTGGGTTTATTTTCATTAGTGAAAACTATTTAGCCTTAGGAACATTTCCATCTATAGCAGTTCCTTTAACATATCCTGTAACGCTAGTTTAACAGTTACAAATTCCTTTGGCCTTCATTTATCTGGGAACTGTTTAATCTCTGCTTCAAATCTGAATGATAATCTTGCTGAGTAGAGGATTCTTGGTTGAAGGTCCTTCTGTTTCAAAACATTAAATATTTCATGCCACTCCCTTCTGGCCTGTAAAGTTTCTGCTGAGAAGTCTGCTGAGAGACTGATGGTGTTTCCTTTATAATAATCTTTTTTCTCTCCTGGTTGCTTTCAATACTTTCTCCTTATCCTTAGATTTTAGCTTTTTAATTATTATATGGCTTGGTGATTTCTTCCTGGGGTTCTTTTTGTTGGGGGCTCTCTGTGCTTCCATGACCTGAGTGTCTATTTCCATCCCCAGATTGGGAAGTTTTCAACAGTTATTTCCTCAAAGAGGCTTTATACGCCTTTGTCTCTCTCTTCTGCTTCTGATACCCTATTATATGAATATTATTTTGTTTGGATTGGTCACACAGCTCTCTTATCATTCTTTCAATTCCTAGAGATCCTTTTTTCTCTCTTCCCTCAGCTTGTTGTGTTTCTGTTCTTTAATTTCCATCGCATTGACTGGCTTCTCTACATGCAGCAATCTCTTATTCCTTCCCTCCACTGTATATGCCTTTTCAGTTACAGTATTCTTCAGCTCTGAGTGGCTCTTTTTCAGCTCTTCCATCTCTTTGTGGAAGTCCTCCCTGAGATATTCCCACAGATCTGTGAGCATATTTGTGACTTTTACTTTGAAATTTTCATCAAGAACATTTCATCTTCATTGTCTTTACCCAAGGTGACCTTTGTTTCATTTAGCCCTCTTTTTGGTGTCTTATCCTGTAGTGTTGTTTGACATGAATTCCTCTGCCTTATCTTGTCTGGATTTCTGTGTTTCTTCCTCTGTGTTAGGTGGATCTGCTGTGCTTTCTTATCTACCGAGTGATGGCTTTGTGAAGAAAACATCCTGTGGAGCCAAGAAGCTCAAGACTTTTTTCTCTCCAGTGCCTGGTTCTCCTTGGCAGTGGAGCTCCAGTTGCTGTTGGTGGGCAAAGGGCAGGGCTGCCTTTATGTCTGTTGCAGTGGTTTAGCTCAGTCCAATGGATTGGCAGTTTGCCTCAGCTGGGCCTTTGTGATCAGAGCAGTGGTTTCTGCTGGGATTATTGTGGCTGGGGCTGCCTTCTGCCTCCTGTGCAGTGATGGTGGGACTGCAGGGTTGATGATGTGGGTGGGGCAGTTGCACATGTCTGGGGCAGGATGGGGCATGGTGAGTCGTGAATGGCAGGTGTGCTGCCTGCAGTGAGTCACACAGGGGCCCTCTGGTGGCAGCAAGGCTCTCAGGCCAGGGGGGAAGTAGTTATTGGAACTGGATCCTACAGGCACCTCCCCAGTTGACGTGGACTGGGCTGAGAAAGCTGTAAGAGCCTCCCTCTATCTACCAAGTAGCAGAGTCTGACACTGCTGGGCCAAGTGGGCTAATGGGCCAGCAGTGCACAGGGAAGCACCTTGGGGCTGAGTCTCCAGTGAGGAGGGGTTTGGGTCATCTGGGGCTCCTTGCAGTACCCAAACTGTTGTGTCAAGGGCAGGGATGGGAAGGTATGTCCACCTGCACTTTTTCTTGTAGAGGGAACTCCATCCAATTCTCAACCCTCAGGCAACCCTCCCATTGCTGACAAGTCTTTCAATCTGTTACATCTGCTTTGGATCTCAGTGGGACTGGCAGAGCATGCCTTCCCTCCACAAGCACCTGGAGTCTCAGCCTCCCAAAGTGTTCCAACTGTCACTGGTGTCCAGCCCTGCTAATCACCAGAACCCAGTGCAATGTGGACTTGTGCTCCCAGAGCAGATCTCCAGGACCAGGTAGGCCAAGTTCCTGGGTGCCTATCCCCTCCCTGCTCCACTCCTCTTCCTTCCACCTGTGGGCTGGAATGGGGGAAGGGCTTGGGTCCCTGTCAATCATGTTTCTGCCACTTAACCCTTTTCTGTGTGGTCTTCTCCTCTTCGTGAGGTGTCAGTGGTCTGTTCTGCAGTCTGCATGTTCTTTTCAGGTTCAGTTGTTATTTTCTATAGTTGCTTCCTTGGTGTGTTTATGGGAGGAAGTTTCTGCCTTGCCTTCCTACTCCACCATCTTTTTTCCCCATCTTTCCATCTATAATATGGAGTTTGAAAAGGTCCCTCATTCTGTTATAGTCAGTTAGCTAAAATATCATTTATATGCACAGAATTTGGATTTTCACTTCCAAAAATGACTGCATGAACTTTGATGATGGCACTGAGGAAAGATACAAGTGAACATATACAAAATATACACCAATGTTTTTAACAGAAATCAGTCAGGGTACCTAGTTAGGAATCTATCATGGCATAGTTACTAAAGCATCAAGTGAAATATGACAAAAGTGAACTCTGACTTCATCTCTTGGAAAGTGATCATCTAATTTTTTGTTCTCCTTTAGCTTTCTTCTTTCCAGTGTTCCAGAAAAACACAGCCAAACTTCTAAATTGTTTCCATTAAAGTGCAGAATAAATTAATTATAGAGCCATGGGACAGCAGGAGAATATAGTCTATAAAGATAAACATATTGTTTTACTTTGTAAAGATTCTTAGAGTATACAACAATTACAGAGAACATAAATAATCACTCAAATTGTACATAAGATGCTGGAGGGAAATAAACTGTTCATTGTGTTTTTTTAAGCCTTCTTTTTAATGAAGTTTCAGGTTTACAGCAAAACTAAAGGCAAGGTAGAGAGTTCTCTCATATACTCCTTACCCCTGCACATGCATAGCCTTCTCCATTATACTCATCCCCCACTACAGGGGCACATTTGTTACTATTGTTGAACTTACACTGATACATCACAATCAACCAAAGTCCATAGCTTACATTAGGGTTCACTCTTGGTTTTGTACATTCTGTGGGTTTAGACAAACATATAGTGACATGTATCCATCATTAAGGCATCATAAACAGTATTTTCTCTACCCTACAAATCCTCTATGCTCCACCTATTCATCTCTTCTTCACCAACTTCAAATTCTAGCAACAATGGATCTTTTGACTAACACCATAGTTTTGCCTTTTGCACAATGTCATATAGTTGTAATCATACAGTATGTAGCCTTTGCATATTGGTTTCTTTCATTTAGCAAAATGCATTTAAGTTTATTACATATCTTTTCATGAGTTATAGAACATTAAACATTGTTTTTTAGCACTGAATAATATTTCATTGTCTGAATGTACCACAGTTTACTTATTCATTTATTGAAGGGCATCTTGGTTGTTTCCAAGTTTTAGTAATTATAAGCAAAGCACCTATAAACTTCTATATGTTTTCATGTGGACCTGTTTTCACCTCCTTTGGAGCTACCAAGGAACACAGTTGTGGATCACATGGCAAAAGAATATTTAGTTTTGTAAGAAATTGCCAAACTATATTCCAAAGTGTCTGTACTGTCTTGCATTTCTACCAGCAATGAATGAGAGTTCCTGTTGCCCCACAACTTTGATAGCATTTGGGTTTGTCAATGTTCCAGGTTTTGGCCAGTCTAATAGGTGTTTATAGTTCTGATTTTTAATATTCCTTTTCCTTTAATGACTTTAAATGGTTCTAAAACAATTGCAGAAGTGAATGTTACCCCTCTTTAAGGGAAATGGAATAAGAAGAGGAAAAAAGATGGAAAACAAAGGAAAAGTACTAAATATGAGAAGAATTGGCTATGATGGCTTAGATTTTGAAAGACAAAGGTCTTAGACAAAAACTTTATAAAATGGTTTTAGATACAGGGTTATTAAAAAATAATTTACATTTCCCAGAATAATAACCATGATGTTCATATTATCTATTAACTAATTCTGGAAGTGATTGTTCTAGTGTTTGTTTTATGTGCCTTTTTTTGTCCTACTCTGTAAGCCTAGATTTTCTATACTTTCTTTTTTTTTTTTTTTTTTTTTTAGATAATTATTTTTTATTGAAGGGTAGTTGACACACAGTATTACATTACATTAGTTTCAGGTGTACAACACAGTGATTCAACATTTATATACATGATAATTCTAAGTACCAGCTATCACCATACCAAGTTGTTACAATATTTTGACTATATTCCTTATGCTATACATTACATCCCGGTTGCTTATTTATTTTACAATTGGAAGTGTGTACTTTTTCTTGGTTGTTGTTGTTAGGGCATCTCTCATATTTATTGATCAAATGGTTGTTAACAACAATAAAATTCTGTATAGGGGAGTCAATGCTCAATGCACAATCATTAATCCACCCCAAGCCTAATTTTCGTCAGTCTCCAATCTTCTGAGGCATAACAAACAAGTTCTTACATGGAGAACAAATTCTTACATAGTGAATAAGTTACATGGTGAACAGTACAAGGGCAGTCATCACAGAAACTTTTGGTTTTGCTCATGCATTATGAACTATAAACAGTCAGTTCAAATATGAATACACATTTGATTTTTATACTTGATTTATATGTGGATACCACATTTCTCTCTTTATTATTTTTAATAAGATGCTGAAGTGGTAGGTAGATACAACATAAAGGTAGAAAACATAGTTTAGTGTTGTAAGAGAGCAAATGTAGATGATCAGGTGTGTGCCTGTAGACTATGTGTTAATCCAAGCTAGACAAGGGCAATAAAACATCCACATATGCAGAAGATTTCTCTCAGAACAGGGGGGGTGAGGTTCTAAGCCTCACCTCTGTTGATCCCCAATTTCTCACCTGATGACCCCCCTGCGACTGTGCCTGTCTTAGGTTGTTCCTCCCTTGAGGAATCTTACCCGTCTCTGGCTAACCAGTCATCTTCCGGGGCCATACAGGGAAATGTTAAGTTGGTAAGTGAGAGAGAAGCCTTATTGTTTGAAATGGTTAGCTTTTTATTTCTTTGCATATTTATGCCCTGTGGCTTCTATGCCCAGCATTTGTCTTGAGGTATCTTTACCACTTGGAGGAGTTATGATACTCGGTAAATTTGACATGAGGCACGAATTCTATTTAAGAATTCGTTGTAATTAGGAAGAAAGAAGAAAAGCTATAGAAGTAGCAGGCGGGAGAAAACATGGGAAGATTGATTATTTCTTTGACATATCTTCTTGTAGAGTAACTTCAGCATGTATAGATTTTAAGCTACTACTTAAATTGCGCACACACATTAACATAATAGGAGTATAGTTACATAACCAAAGCATACCTGTAATTACCAGCCATCTCCAGTGAAACCAAGAAAACCAGTTAGGCACCCTAGGCATTTGTGAAAACTTATCAATGATATGATGGTTATTATCTAACTGAATTTGAGTAGTTTGAGAAAAATCAGACAAATTAAAACAACCCATTCCTGGGCACTGTTCACATCCCATATGTTCTTTTAACAGTAAATAGTCTGTAGTTGTAAGATTTTGGAGCGCTACAATTTGCACTTCTCCTAATTCTTGGTTGAGTTCCAACAGTATAGATCCAGTCAAATTTGTTGTTTTACTGTATGCACAGGCCAGCTTAGATATCTCCTTCATTCCCATGGCAAGTCCAGGAGCTGGTGGGATGAGTGCATCTACAGCTGTAGCAGTGCGTGGATCTTTGTTGGGGTTTTTTGATGATCATCTTCTGGCATGAGTCTTCCCGAGAGTGCTGATGTTGGAAGTTCTCTTTCATATCGTATCTTAGTTCATTTTCGGGGTAGCCCAATTAGGCTTTGATCCTCTGTATAAACACAAACAGACCCTTTGCCTACACTTTTATATGTCCTTTATATCATTGTGTAGAACTCATTAGAGGTCACCACATAGGAACTGCATTTTTTTTTTTAATCATTAATCTACACTTACATGACGAATACTTTGTTTACTAGGCTCTCCCCTATACCAGGTCCCCCCTATATACTCCTTTACAGTCACTGTCCATCAGCGTAGCAACCTGTTGTAGAATCACTACTTGTCTTCTCTGTGTTGTACAGCCCTCCCCTTTCTCCCACCCCGCTATGGATGCTAATCTTAATACCCCCCTACTACTCCCCCCCTTATCCCTCCCTACCCACCCATCCTCCCCAGTCCCTTTCCCTTTGGTACCTGTTAGTCCATTCTTGAGTTCTGTGATTCTGCTGCTGTTTTGTTCCTTCAGTTTTTCCTTTGTTCTTATATTCCTCAGATGAGTGAAATCATTTGGTATTTCTCTTTCTCTGCTTGGCTTGTTTCACTGAGCAAAATACCCTCCAGCTCCATCCATGTTGCTGCAAATGGTTGGATTTGCCCTCTTCTTATGGCTGAGTAGTATTCCATTGTGTATATGTACCACATCTTCTTTATCCATTCATCTATCGATGGACATTTAGGTTGCTTCCAATTCTTGGCTATTGTAAATAGTGCTGCGATAAACATAGGGGTGCACTGATCTTTCTCATACTTGATTGCTGCATTCTTAGGGTAAATTCCTAGGAGTGCAATTCCTGGGTCAAATGGTAAGTCTGTTTTGAGCATTTTGATGTACCTCCATACTGCTTTCCACAATGGTTGAACAAGTTTACATTCCCACCAGCAGTGTAGGAGGGTTCCCCTTTCTCCACAGCCTCGCCAACATTTGTTGTTGTTTGTCTTTTGGATGGCAGCCATCCTTACTGGTGTGAGGTGATACCTCATTGTAGTTTTAATTTGCATTTCTCTGATAATTAGCGATGTGGAGCATCTTTTCATGTGTCTGTTGGCCATCTGTATTTCTTTTTTGGAGAACCGTCTGTTCAGTTCCTTTGCCCATTTTTTAATTGGGTTATTTGTTTTTTGTTTGTTGAGGCGTGTGAGCTCTTTATATATTCTGGACGTCAAGCCTTTATCGGATGTGTCATTTTCAAAGATATTCTCCCATACTGTAGGGTTTCTTTTTGTTCTATTGATGGTGTCTTTTGCTGTACAGAAGCTTTTCAGCTTAATATAGTCCCACTTGTTCATTTTTGCTGTTGTTTTCCTTGCCGGGGGAGATATGTTCAAGAAGAGGTCACTCATGTTTATGTCTAAGAGGTTTGTGCCTATGTTTTCTTCCAAGAGTTTAATGGTTTCATGACTTACATTCAGGTCTTTGATCCATTTTGAGTTTACTTTTGTATATGGGGTTAGACAATGGTCCAGTTTCATTCTCCTACATGTAGCTGTCCAGTTTTGCCAGCACCATCTGTTGAAGAGACTGTCATTTCGCCATTGTATGTCCATGGCTCCTTTATCAAATATTAATTGACCATATATGTCTGAGTTAATGTCTGGATTCTCTAGTCTGTTCCATTGGTCTGTGGCTCTGTTCTTGTGCCAGTACCAAATTGTCTTGATTACTATGGCTTTATAATAGAGCTTGAAGTTGGGGAGTGAGATCCCCCCTACTTTATTCTTCTTTCTCAGGATTGCTTTGGCTATTCGAGGTCTTTGGTGTTTCCATATGAATTTTTGAATTATTTGTTCCAGTTCATTGAAGAATGTTGCTGGTAGTTTCATAGGGATTGCATCAAATCTGTATATTGCTTTGGGCAGGATGGCCATTTTGACGATATTAATTCTTCCTAGCCATGAGCATGGGATGCGTTTCCATCTGTTAGTGTCCCCTTTAATTTCTTTTAAGAGTGACTTGTAGTTTTCAGAATATAAGTCTTTCACTTCTTTGGTTAGGTTTATTCCTAGGTATTTTATTTTTTTTGATGCAATTGTGAATGGAGTTGTTTTCCTGATTTCTCTTTCTGTTGGTTCATTGTTGGTATATAGGAAAGCCAAAGATTTCTGTGTGTTGATTTTGTATCCTGCAACTTTGCTGTATTCCGATATCAGTTCTAGTAGTTCTGGGGTGGAGTCTTTAGGGTTTTTTATGTACAGTATCATGTCATCTGCAAATAGTGACAGTTTGACTTCTTCTTTGCCAATCTGGATTCCTTGTATTTTTTTGTTTTGTCTGATTGCCGTGGCTAGGACCTCTAGTACAATGTTAAATAACAGTGGGGAGAGTGGGCATCCCTGTCTAGTTCCCGATCTCAGCGGAAATGCTTTCAGCTTCTCGCTATTCAATATAATGTTGGCTGTGGGTTTTTCATAGATGGCCTTTATTATGTTGAGGTACTTGCCCTCTATTCCCATTTTGCTGAGAGTTTTTATCATGAATGGATGTTGAACTTTGTCAAATGCTTTTTCAGCATCTATGGAAATGATCATGTGGTTTTTGTCTTTCTTTTTGTTGATGTGGTGGATGATATTGATGGACTTTCGAATGTTGTGCCATCCTTGCATCCCTGGGATGAATCCCACTTGGTCATGGTGTACGATGGTTTTGATGTATTTTTGAATTCGGTTTGCTAAAATTTTGTTGAGTATTTTTGCGTCTACGTTCATCAGGGATATTGGTCTATAGTTTTCTTTTTTGATGGTGTCTTTGCCTGGTTTTGGTATTAGGGTGATGTTAGCTTCATAGAATGAGTTTGGGAGTATCCCCTCCTCTTCTATTTCTTGGAAAACTTTAAGGAGAATGGGTATTATGTCTTCCCTGTATGTCTGATAAAATTCCGAGGTAAATCCATCTGGCCCGGGGGTTTTGTTCTTTGGTAGTTTTTTGATTACCGCTTCAATTTCGTTGCTGGTAATTGGTCTGTTTAGATTTTCTGTTTCTTTTTGGGTCAGTCTTGGAAGGTTGTATTTTCCTAGGAAGTTGTCCATTTCTCCTAGGTTTCCCAGCTTGTTAGCATATAGGTTTTCATAGTAGTCTCTAATAATTCTTTGTATTTCTGCGGGATCTGTTGTGATTTTTCCTTTCTCATTTCTGATACTGTTGATTTGTGTTGACTCTCTTTTCCTCTTAATAAGTCTGGCTAGAGGCTTATCTATTTTGTTAATTTTCTCGAAGAACCAGCTCTTGGTTTCATTGATTTTTGCTATTGTTTTATTCTTCTCAATTTTATTTATTTCTTCTCTGATCTTTATTATGTCCCTCCTTCTGCTGACGTTAGGCCTCATTTGTTCTTCTTTTTCCAATTTTGATAGTTGTGACATTAGACCGTTCATTTGGGATTGCTCTTCCTTTTTTAAATATGCTTGGAGTGCTATATACTTTCCTCTTAAGACTGCTTTTGCTGCGTCCCACAGCAGTTGGGGCTTAGTGTTGTTGTTGTCATTTGTTTCCATATATTGCTGGATCTCCATTTTGATTTGGTCATTGATCCATTGATTATTTAGGAGCGTGTTGTTTAGCCTCCATGTGTTTGTGAGCCTTTTTGCTTTCTTTGAACAGTTTATTTCTAGTTTAATGCCTTTGTGGTCTGAAAAGTTGGTTGGTAGGATTTCAATCTTTTGGAATTTACTGAGGCTCTTTTTGTGTCCTAGTATGTGGTCTATTCTGGAGAATGTTCCATGTGTACTTGAGAAGAACGTGTATCCTGTTGCTTTTGGATGTAGAGTTCTGTAGATGTCTATTAGGTCCATCTGTTCTAGTGTGTTGTTCAGTGCCTCTGTGTCCTTACTTATTTTCTGTCTGGTGGATCTGTCCTTTGGAGTGAGTGGTGTGTTGAAGTCTCCTAGAATGAATGCATTGCATTCTATTTCCTCCTTTAGTTCTGTTAATATTTGTTTCAGGTATGTTGGTGCTCCTGTATTGGGTGCATATATATTTATAATGGTTATATCCTCTTGATGGACTGAGCCCTTTATCATTATGTAATGTCCTTCTTTGTCTTTTGTTACTCTCTTTATTTTGAAGTCTGTTTTGTCTGATACCAGAATTGCAACACCTGCTTTCTTCTCTCTGTTGTTTGCTTGAAATATCTTTTTCCATCCCTTGACTTTAAGTCTGTGCGCGTCTTTGGGTTTGAGGTGAGTCTCTTGTAAGCAGCATATGGATGGATCTTGCTTTTTTATCCATTCTATTACTCTGTGTCTTTTGATTGGTGCATTCAGTCCATTTACATTTAGGGTGATTATTGAAAGGTATGAATTTATTGCCATTGCAGGCTTTAAGTTTGTGGTTACCAAAGGTTTAGGGTTAGCTTCTTTACTGTCTTACTGTCTAACTTAACTCGCTTGTTGAGCTATTATAAACACAATCTGATGATTCTTTATTTCTCTCCCTTCTTATTCCTCCTCCTCCCTTCTTCATATGTTGGGTGTTTTGTTGTGTGCTCTTTTTAGGAGTGCTCCCATCTAGAGCAGTCCCTGTAGGATGCCCTGTAGAGGTGGTTTGTGGGAGGCAAATTCCCTCAACTTTTGCTTGTCTGGGAATTGTTTAATCCCTCCTTCATATTTAAATGATATTCGTGCTGGATACAGTAGTCTTGGTTCGAGGCCCTTCTGTTTCATTGCATTAAGTATATCATGCCATTCTCTTCTGGCCTGTAGGGTTTCTGTTGAGAAGTCTGATGATAGCCTGATGGGTTTTCCTTTGTAGGTAACCTTTTTTTTCTCTCTGGCTGCTTGTAATACTTTGTCCTTGTCTTTGATCTTTGCCATTTTAATTATTATGTGTCTTGGTGTTGCCCTCCTTGGATCCCTTGTCATGGGAGTTCTGTGTACCTCTGTGGTCTGAGAGGCCATTTCTTCCCCTAGTTTGGGGAAATTTTCAGCAATTATTTCTTCAAAGACATTTTCTATCCCCTTTTCTCTCTCTACTTCTTCTGGAATGCCTATGATTCTTATATTATTTCTTTTATATTGATCACTCAGCTCTCTTAAAATTCTTTCATTCCTGGAGATCCTTTTATCTCTCTCTGCATCAGCTTCTCTGCGTTCCTGTTCTCTGTTTTCTAGTCCATTAATGGTCTCTTGCATCTCGTCCATTCTGTTTTGAAGTCCTTCCAGAGCTTGTTTTATTTCTGAATTCTCCTTCCTTAGTTCTTGCATATTTCTCTGCAAGTCCATCAGCATGGTTATGACTTTTGTTTTGAATTCTTTTTCAGGTAGACTGGCTAAATCTATCTCCCCAGATTCCTTCTCAGGGGAAGATGTAGCAGATGCCGAAGCTGTCTGGGTTAGTCTTGTCTGGATCATATTTTTTTGCCTTTTCATGTTGACAGGTGCTATTGACTGTCAGCTGGGAGGGCCAAAATTTTCACTTACTACTGGCCTTTCTTTACTGGGGCAAATGCGACCCCTAGTGGCTTGTGTTGGGTAATTGCGTGTAGACTGGGTCTTTGTGTCTTGCCTGGCCGGGAGGGAGAAATTTCCCTTTCTGTGGGCGGAATTTGTCTCAGGCTGCTTCTCTGCTTTCGCAGCGCCCGGTGGGGTGATGGATGGGGGGGCTGCTTGACGGTTTGCCTCCGTGAGGGGTCTCAGAGCTGTTGCCCAGGGGGTTAGTGCACCCGGTTTTCCCTGTAATTTCCAGCTGCTGTACTGTGACCTGGGTTTTTTCCGTCAAGCTGTTAAGTCCCTGTCCCTTTAGACTTTCAAAAAGCCCCCGCTTTTCTTTGTCACAGGGGCATCAGCTTCAGCACCCGCTCAGAGGTCTTACTCCCTGTTTTCCCAGTATCCAGGGCCCCCTGGGCATATACTGTGTCTGCGCTCTGGCCCAGATGGCTGGGGCTGGGTGTTCAGCAGTCCTGGGCTCCGTCTCCCTCCCGCTCTGCCTATTGTTCTCCCGCCGGGAGCTGGAGGGAGGGGCGCTCGGGTCCCGCAGGGCCGGGGCTTGTATCTCACCCCTTTCACCAGGCGCTGGGTTCTCGCTGGTGTAGCTGCAGTCTGGCCACTGTCCTGCGTCTTCTGGTCTCTCTTTTAGGGCTAGTTGTGTTTGTTGTATTTTCAAAAGTA
Organism: Manis pentadactyla; assembly: GCF_030020395.1. NCBI lineage: Eukaryota > Metazoa > Chordata > Mammalia > Pholidota > Manidae > Manis > Manis pentadactyla. The sequence continues at coordinate 16,735,230 of NC_080026.1, forward strand.
TATATGTTTTTGGGAGGAGATTCCCACTGTCCTACTCACGCCGCCATGTTGGCTCCGCCCCGATTTTCTATACTTTCTACATATTTTTTTTATCTTACTTGTTTTTGAACTCAAATTTGAATCATAACATTGTTTAGAGGGAGTATAAAGAAGAGAAATCCCTACAGGTGTTTCAGAGATATAGAAAAGTTTGCAATAACCTAAATTTGAGAAGTCACTCAGAATTTAGAGAAAACTGAATATTCCATGTTATATATTTTTCATTGAGAGTTATCTGTTCTACAAACTACTATTTTACAATAATTGGGGGATAGATTAAGGTTATATCACTAAAAGAAACATAAATTTGATGATAATATTGTTCATTTTCACTACATAAAAGCTGCGACAAGAATGACTGGAAGACAGGAAAAGTCTACAAAATCCATTTGGGAAAGGATTATTTCATGGGAGGAAATTATTTAATAGTTTATAGAAGTTCAATGCTTCAGGGACCTTAGAGGTCATAGAGCCTTTAACAGAGATCTAGGAAGTGGCAAATAAAAGCTGCTGAGTAGAAAGATTCTGCTTTAGGAAGGATTAGATTTACAGCAACTGGAAGAGACTAAGAATTTCAAGATTTCAGAGAAAGAAACCTGAGGAAGTTAAGGTTTTTTTGACAGATATAGCAATAGACAAGAGCTTTTGTTTACAGAGGTTTTGTACAACAGTAGAAACAGTTCAGCACTAGCGGAATCCACACAGCTCTCCTCTCTGATAAGGCAGAGGTCATCTAACACTAACTCCATCAACAACTTTTCTATCACTAAATCTGTCTGTGGTATCTTTCCTTGTTCTTATCTCTATGAAAGATACTATTTCTGTTCTAACATCACTGTTCTCTTAAGATTTTCTCCCTCATCTTTGTAAAGCTTTAGGAATCATTTCTCCCAAAGTCCCACTTTCCAACACTTTGCTGGACATCTTCCCCTATATGTTCTATTAATTGCTCAAACTGGGGCTTTTCAAACAAAGCTCATTATACTTCTCACAAACTCAAATCAATTCTCCACTAGACTTTCTTTTTATTTCTGATAATGACATCATGTGAACAGCACTTCCCCAAAGAAGGAATCCAAACAGCTAATAATCATATAAATAGTTCCCAGTTATATTATTAATGAACAGGGAAATTCAAATAAAACCACAATGACATTCTACTATTCACATGTCGAAATGGCTTAAATTAAGCAGAAGGACAATAGTAAATACCACCAAGATGCTGGAGCAATAAGAAATCTCATGTGATGCTCTGAGTTTGGAAAATACTTTTGTAATGTCAGGTAACTACACCATGTACAACTTTTGATCCAGGAATTACACTCCCATGTTTATACTGAACTGAAACTTATGCAGATATGCAAAAAAAATTTACAAGAATGTTATTGCATCATTAGTTATAGTTCCAAAGGACCAACAGAGTAGAATTGATAAATACCTTGTGGTATATTCATGCAAACGAGCACACCATTCAGCAATGGAGACAAATAAACAGGAGCTCTTTGCTGTAACACAGATAAGTCTCATAAACATAATAATAACTAAAGGAAGTCAGGCGCATAAGATTATGTTCCTATATGTTTCCATTTTTGTGTAAAGTTATGAGTGTCAAATATTAAAATTTAGTAAGAGTTCAATAAATGCCAAATTTAAGGTTGAATAAATGAATGCTCTCCCCTAGGTCTATAATACTCTTTCTATGCTTTGTCTACTTTTCAAAGCCTAAATCAAAGCTTACAGACAGAATTTTTCATCTTTAATCTCATTCTTTTATGATTCCCTATTTATAGAACTTAATCACCATGGCTTTAGTTACCTTTTGATACCTTTTATTGATTAATTTACCTTTATATTTTTTTTATTCAACCTTCCCTTTTCCCACCTCCATCCTGTTTCTTGGCATGTAGCTAGATAATGACCTGTGTAATAATACAATTGGTTTTTGAAAGAATAAATAAGTTATTTAGCCCTAGGATTTAAAGTCCCCCATAATGTGTCTTTCAAATACTATTTTCTATTATGTCTCTGTCTCCCTAATGTAAGCACTACATTAAATTTGCAAATATAGCACAATTTATTTTTATTTAAATCTTTTCTTCCATGTTTTCTCCAACATTCTCTCCATCAATGTCTTTTTATTATTCTCTTCAGTTAAAGTGGTTTTTTCCTGACCTTTGGAACAAAGTATATAGCAAATGCTAAGATGTATTTCATAGATCCTATTTGCATTTATGTAATGATCATTTTCATGATTTTGTATTTTCTACATTGGACTTTAAGCTACTTAAAGCCTAAGACAATTTGTTAATGATTCCTTTTGTCCTTCATTGCCTAGTTCAGTGTATTTCACATGGAGGAATTTAGTAAAACAGAACTGAATTCCATTGAATTAAATTAGGTAAGTATACTTGTTTTGAAGTCATAAGATAAGGAGATTTTGAGATTTTAGAAACAATACCAAGCCATAAGATCTGGTGAATTTCATTTAAAAATATATTCATTTCTAATTAAATAAAAGATGTTCTGCTTTGTGTGAAAGGTGGTACTTTTCAAACTATCTATGATGAAAGCCTAGACTTTTAATTTGAAATTCATTGAAGAACAATATTCTCCTAAAATACAATAAAAATGGATTACTCAAAAAAAGAAATTAAAAAATAAAGTGATATGAAATGCAAGTCTAACTTTGCTATTAAGTGTAGCAGATATAGAATTTCATTTCAATAAATATAATTAAAACACATTACATAAGCAAAAACAAAATTATACAACTATATCTATTGTTCCATGAAAGCTTGTTTGCTGGTGATTAATACAGTAAATACTACATTGTAACTTTTGTTCTTCCATGAACGTAGGTAAATAAAATATGAGTGATACAAAAATTGCTCAGATAAAATGCCTATATAAGACAATTTGAATAAATGCTGCTTATAGCAATATTTAAATCTCGTGTATCAAATGAGATTGCTTTTTTTGGTTAATTTATCTAATCTAAGAAAAATTAATGGCAATGCTACCTGAACTGCAAATATTCATAAACAGATTTTGCAGTTTATTTTAACCAAAGAGTAGAGAAACCAGTCTCACAGAAATATGTTGTTAGAACTGGAAGAAAAGACTTTAATTCCATCAACCACGAATGTTTGGCTTTTCATTTTTCTCCAAAATGAAGCAAGAAAAGCAATTTCAAAATTTATCTTCAATGCTTCTTTCTCAGACAGTTCAATAATTAATTTGTAATATGTTGGTTGAATTTTAAATTAAATTTTGATGGAAATGATGGATATTCTATGAATCTCTTATATATGGAATTTATTTCTTCTTTGCTGTATAATTATATTATAATAAAATGAATCCCAAACATAAAACAATGTACACCTTACAGAATTATTGGAAGACAAATAACTAAAATATCATGAAACATATCATTACCAACCATTTTGGAAACACCTCTAAATATCCTGTTACATAATGAATCATTCCTTTTTTCCATAAACTATTACCTTTCTGTAGTAATTATTTCTGTGGTTTTAGAAATTGTTTTATTACACAAATATGAACTCCTGGAAAATATTGTTTAATCACATCCATTTAAAAAATGTTTTAAAAATGTTTCCTTCATCTATTTTTCTTCATCTTACAATTTATTTTTAAAGGACTCTGCTATGTGACCTAGAGAGTTTTCTGCCATTTGGTTTTTCCTGACTACATTCTCATAGTATATTTCAACATGATTCTCTGTACTTTGTATTTACTAAAAATTAGCCAATGGATCCAGAAGTTCTTATCAGACTGTTTCTACCCTTTTTTTCATGACTCACAGTCATGTCAGGTAAGATTATAAGAGTTGTAAAATAGCCATTTCTCCATTTCTAATCTTGAAATGCCCAAAATTATTAATTCATTGTGGAAAGGATTATAAAATGATGATATTTTAATTTTTTCATTTATTTGCCAAGCATTAGAATTTTTTATAAAGAGACACTCTGACTTGGCTACCTGTTAATGCAATTAATCTTTTCTCAGTTTTCAAGGTAATAATAAATAGATTCCTTATTATCTTCTCAAACTGATCATTTTGTTTTTCATAAAAATAATATGGGCTCATAGATTTAAACATATTTGCAACATTGTTGAGGCTCAAACTATCCCATCATTAACAATGGGAGCCTCCTTAATTTAGTGCCTGACTTTATTTATAATGAGGCTAGTAATTGTTGATGGCTGAAAGCTTCCTCATGATTTGGTATGAGAAGATGTTCCAGAATCATCTTTTACATTTTCTTCCTTAGAGCTGGAATTAGCCATTTCTCCAAGAACCTTGTATATTTAAGTGAGAAATGTTAATTTAAGAATCTTAGATGCTAGCTCTTAATTAGTAAAGAGCTAGTCGCTGTAACTAGCTTTTAAAAGGACATAATTTCTTTTAAAAAAATCTATAAATTTAATTAATTCATATTGCTGATTTAGTCTGATTTTTTTAATGGACTCATACAGTATTTACTCTTTTTTTGTTTGGTGTATTTCACTTAGAAAACTGGTTTCAAGATTTTTCTGTGTTGTTTCATGCATCATCATTGAGGGTTAAGATATGATTTTATAGTTTTACTACCATGATTTGAGTTAAATTTTTGGCTTTTATAAACAAAGCTGATAAAATTATATATGAATAAGTCTTTATGTGGATATATGTTTCAGTTTTTCCAAGTGTAATGACTGGGTTTCATGGTAGATGTATGCTTAAATTTTAAAGAAACTGTCAAAGTATTTTTTTAATGGTTGTAATATTTACATTCAAGCCAGAAGGATATGGGAATCTGAGTTCTACATCCTCATCAACACTTGCTTTTAAATTTCAGTCTTTTTATTGACTGTCTTTCACTAATGTCTCAGCAATTGTATGTGGTATTTTAAGTCTTACAAACTAAAACTGCTACTCTGTAAGATGCCCTCAAATCACTGTTGCTTCTTTTGCAATGAATTATTTGATTTTTATCTTCTTTATGCTTTAAACATACATATAAATTAAGTTGTGATAGTTTCATGGCTTCATTAGATAGAATATTATAAATAACACATTAATAATACTATAAATAACACACTGTTATTTATCACTGTCACATTTATCAAATATTATTATAACCTTACTTCAGTACACAAGTGGAAATAGTTGTAAGTATTTTTCAGTCTTTGGTTCTTGTAAATCATTTCTATTCTCACCATTTGGTGTACTACCCCTACAGATGGTTTTAATAAAAGTGTGCTTTTTCTTTTCTAAAAAAAAAAAAATATTTTAAGCTTGTTTCACCATTATGGTTTGATATAAATAAGAGAAATCTTACTTTTTAAATTTAGATAGTGTTAAACTATAAATTAAAAAAATAAATGTATAAAATGATCATGAAAATAACAACTTACAAAATAAATTCTTATGTTTAGATTATTTTCTTTTTACTTTTGGGTTACATTTAACAAACTAAAATATTTTATGTTGTAGTATTGTCACACTATGTGTCACTGGCACACTATACAAGTTTAGCAACACTCAAACTGGTCTATACCCCGTTCAGGGGACAAGCCTACTGATAACATGCTTGGACATTTCAGCAAAGTCTCATTGCCCTAGAAGTTTTAAGGGCCAACATTAAGTTTCTAAGCTTATCTCACCACAGACCAGGAATAACTGATAAAAATAACAGTTTGCACAGCACATTTTGAGTAGCTGTTGCAGAGGACACAATGATTGTCCCTAATGTCAAGGAGCACAATAAATGTATGGAAAGCATACGGACATACAACTCATTATAACACACAACAAAAGCTCAAACTTGAAAGAAAATCCTCTACCCATTTTTTGTGGATACAGGGGGACTTCAGAGTCCAGATGGCACTTAATCTGAGGCTGGAAAAAAGGTAGGTTTTGACATGTGTGATTTCTGCAAGTGAAGATGGAAAGGAATTTCTACCCAGTGCCCAGAAATGGCTTTGTGAAGAAAACTTCATTTTGCTTAGTTTTTTTTTGCCAAATAACTAGTTAGGTTTGTTCAATAACTACATTAGTATGTTTACACATTGAAATACCCTTTTTAAGATATTTGTTTGTATGAATGGATAGAAAAGGTAAAATGAAAATAGGAAATGTGAGAAGAGTTAAATAATAGTCCCTTGTATTACTTCCCTTCATCTTTTAGGTTCTGTTTGGTATCTCAAGTTGATGTGAACGCTAATACAATGATCAGATAATATCCTAATCCTGTCACAAGCCCACTGTAGCAAACAAAATATCAAAAAGATTAGAACTATTCTTAGGCCAACTATGTCCACAGAGTAAAGTAGTGTTCAATATGGAGGTGGGATGTCATCTGAGCATGGAAAAAATTAGTAGGTTTTTAACGGGTGTGATTTCATCAGGCAGAGAAAATAAGAGTATTCCTCAGACTGGCACTATGGAGGTGGCACCCAGAAATGATATTGCTAAAATGAATCTTCTGTTTTTACCATGTGTCCATGTCATAGGGCTGCTCACAACATGGGAGCTGACTTTGTCTTTAGCAGGTGATGAGGAAGACAAAGCTAGACAGAGAAAAAGAGGAGAGAAGAGAAGAGAGGAGAGGGGTCAGAATGAGGGCCGTGATGGTGTTTATAACCTAACCTTGGGGAGGCATACGGTCCTGTCTATGTGTTCCCCTGGCATGCAGTGGTACAATGTGCTAGGTTCTGAAAATCAGAGGTGGGGATATTTGGGACAACTTGGAAGCTGTCTATCATATTGGATTAGGTGGTTACCATTAACTGCAACTAGGAAAGCAGGACAATGCCATCTCTCATTTGAAACACATGTGGGAGCTGGTGTTCAAATAATTCATTCCCAGTGGAAGAAAAGAGTACTTGGCCAACTCTCCCAGCCTCCCCTCCAACACACACATAATGTCTCATCAAACAAGAAAAATTTAAGCTCTATTTATGCTGTGTCATCATTTCATTTATTTTTCTGCTCCACTTTCTTCTGGCCTAACAGATCATAGAGTCAAAAATTCTCTGACTAGGACTTTCATCATTTTGTACATTCAAAATATAAACACAGAATCTTTCCATACATTTTTTATTGGCATTTTAGTGTGTGTTTTTGAGTGGCTAACACACAAGAAGTTCCATTTCACATTAATTACTGAAATAAAAGAAAACAAACATATGTTCTGATGAGTTTTACTTTCTACTTCAGTGGAAATGTAACATATTTGCTGTGTATTTGGGCAAGAAATAAATGTTACAATGGGCAAGTTGCAATGTACTAATATATTTGTCCATTAGCTTTGATAGTTCATCTTTCTCCATGATAGTTCCACCTTTAAAACAATAAAAAACCTGTTTTGTTATCTCTGATGTGAGAGGAGTGGGCTCATGATTTGTTAACTGGAAGAATTTGTGTACTTCCTACTACTCTAGTATGATTTAAGTATTTTTTGGATATGCAAAAGAAAACAAAGTGGTTGCAATTCAGTATCTTCTTCCTATGGTATTTGTATACTTAAAATTTTGTGGAGCCCTAAATTTAAGAGTACTTACATATATGTGTGTGTGTGTGTATGTGTGTGTGTGTATGTGTGTGTGTGCGTGTATATGTGTGTGTGTGTATGTGTGTGTGTGTGTATGTGTGTGTGTGCTGTATGAAATTCTAAATAAAGCCACTGAGAGGAGCTCTAATCAAGATGATATGATTTGTAGGCTCTGAGCCTTATACCCTTAAGTTTGGTGTTAACAAGAATGAATTTAAAACCTTAGTTTTGAGTTTCATCACTTGAAAAGCTAAGCAATATTATCTACCTTACATTTAAAAGAATGGTGATTATTATTTTGCTCATGCGTTATACATTTTCTATAGCTTTGAGCATTCTAAAGTGGAAATGGATCCATGTTCACTTACCACACAGAAATGCAAATTTAAAGATTTTGTCCTTGGGGAAAACTATTCACAAGGACCCTGAAATACACTTTAGTATGTGACTAAACAAATATCTATATTTATATAAAATTTATGTAATTTATTTGTGAATACAATAGTATTACTTTATTGTAGATTTATCATATTTTCAAACTTACCAAAAAATGAAAAAATAATGAAAATGACTCTGTATATAATTTGTTCAGTGCAGCAGTTGTTAATATTTGGACAATTTTTTCCATCATAACTTTTTTAATAGTTGAGAGTAAATTGCAGATATCATGATAATTTACTTCTATGTTCTTCTACGTGCATCCTTAAGAACAAGAATGTTCTTTTATACAACCATGCTTACGAAACTCAGGAAATCTGTCAGATAATATGACTGATGTTGATATAACACTATTGATATATTATTGTTATCTAATCCAAAATTCATAATAAAATTTTGCCAATAACATCTTCTTTGCTTTTTTTTTTTTTCCTCTGTTCAGGATCAAACCAGGATCATATATATTCAGTTGTCGTGTCCCTCAGTCTTCTTTGACATGGAGCACTTCTGTCTTCCATGACCTTGATACTCTTGGAGAGTCCAGACCAATTATTTTGTTGACTCTCCCTCATTTGTTTCATGTTTCTTATGATTAGATTCAGCATGTGCATTTTTGGCAAGATTTCCACAGAAGTGACATATATTTTTCAGTTTATTCCTAATATGATTACCAAATCATATTAGTTTGTCCCGATATTGGTGATCTTAAAATGATTGTTGGTTAAGGTGGTATTGTTTGAAATTAAATCATTTGTAGGGAGACTATAGTCTTCATACTTATGTTCACTAATTTATGATTCTTATACAATCACACTCTTAACTAATACTATTAGAAATAAAAACTTTTAAATCCTTTTTTTATATGAACAATTTCAGTAGCACACTAAAGAAAGAATCAGAGATTGTGTTCAAATCGTGCCAATAAATTGTTTTTGTCCTCAAACAAAACTCTTCCTTGTTTTTTACTCTACAATTGCAAAACTTTCTCTAAAGTAATTTTGCCCCCAAAGTACAATGCTTCTATTCTTTTCACAGTAATTTACTGTTACACTTAAAATTTTTCACCTGCTACATATTCAAAGTGTAGTAGTCATAGAGCTATAAACATCAGAAAATCAACCTCTTTGGTTTTAGAAAGTTACACCAAGAGCTAATTTAGCTTCAAATCTTTATTTATGTTAGTTTAAGTAAGCTGTAAAGCCCAGAATAACTTAAGTATTAATCAATACTTAAATGTAATATTAATTTAAAACGAAATTTTATTTTTGTTTTGAATTTTGCTATTAAAATAAAAAAAGCTGAATTGTAAATTAACTATTTTAAAATTAGATAAGTCAGATTTTTATTTTTCATTCCTAACAATGGCAATCTGGCAGGCTTTTTTCAGTTGCGCAGTCGAAGAAATATTAGATGAAAAATACATTAACTGGGGAAATTAAACTCTTGCTTTCTAAGTCAATTTTCTCAAGAAGCAGAGAATAAGTGTTTTTAATAAACCATGCTTCTGATGAATTAATGTTCATTACTATGGATAAATTTCTATTTATTCTTTTTCTTTTGGGTGAAATTACGGAGACCTCTCCCTTAGCATGCAAACATTAGCATGTAAACATTCTTGAGCCTAATGGCCCTAAGGCTTTGAGAATTTGGTTTCAGAATCTCAACTAATGTAGTCATATGGACAACATATTCTGTTGGAAAATTAAGATTCTTCATTGGAAATTAACATTTAAGAGTCTTCATAGCTATTGGTACTTTCACCATTTATGGACACACAGTGGTTGTTGAAGACTTCTCTTGAAGTGTGTGGAGGAGGTCCTACCTAAACCTGGCAAGACTAGTTAGTTGACCCTGTCTTCCTGAAGCTTCTATTCCAGATGTTCCATAGAACCTCTCTATGCTCATTATTAACTGCTACTCACTCCTGGCAATTCATTTTGAAACAAATAATCGGAAAACATCTATAATGTATTTTTAAAGGCTTTAAAAATGTTAAATGTAATAGTGAATGACTTGTTGGCACAGGCACTTGAAATTTATATTTTAATCTTTTGTATAAAAGGGAAGTAAGAAAACTCAGAGGTTAAAATGGGGGGACCTAAATGTGACTGTTTCAATAAAATCTTAAAAACCAACACTAGAAACTTTCAGAAAAAGGCCTCAGAAGAAAAAAACAAAATATTCATCCCTGTTCCTGAAAGAATGATCTCCTAGGGTGGGTACTGCCTTGTATAATTGATTTCCTTCTTCCTTCTGAAATGTTTGTTTTGAAAAACGCAGTCTTGCATCAGGGAACTAACTACAAGGTTTCTGTGAAATAAAGGGTTAGCTTTAAATCTCTGCATTCTGGAAAAGCCTGCTGGAAACCTGTTGGATTAATGATGACCAGGCGATCAATACTGTCATCCATGTAACTAGCAGTCCTTCTAGTGGGATGGGAGGTTACGTTTATTCGTCTAACGTGCTTGAGTGTCTCCTATACTACAGGTAGGCTTCAGATGCTGTGCATTGGTGAACAAAATTGAATTATGTGGCATATATTAATGGAAAATAGAATAAATTAATTACAAAATGGCTCTGATTTTTCACCCTGTTTTTCATCCAATTACTCAAAAGTAGTATGGTTTTTACAGCTTCTTCTCTTTAGAAGTGAGATCTACTTCCTCACCTCTTGAATCTTGGCTGGGCTTGTGAATTGTTTGGGCAAGTATAGTGGAAGTGGCTTGTCAGTTTCAAACGTAGGCCTCAAGAGCATGAATGTACTTGCTTCACCTACTCTCTCCCTTCAAACCCTGCCGCCTCCAGGAGGACACGTTTGAAATAGTCTGATGATGAGAGACCTCCGAGAGAAGACTCATGTCATTCCAGCTCTTCTGATGAGAACATTCTAGAGCAGATCTCAGTCAGCCGACTGTCAAACATACCAGAAAGTTGAGGAAAGATTAGTAAAACTGTACTATCCCAAGGACACATGTATGAGCCCAGACAAAGCAGGAAAAGCTGCTCAGCCAACTTGTGGAAATGTGTTTTGAAGTAGTTTCTGTATTTGGCAATAGCTAAGTGGTACAGATGCTGTACTTTCTTTCAGAAAATATATATAAATAAAATAAAGATATTAAAGGAATGTTTGCATATAGTGTTCATATATGTATATATGCTTGCAAATGTGTGTAAGTAAAAGAAGCATTAAGATATTGTATTTTACATATGTGTATATGCATATATATATATATGTATAGATACAGATAGATTGAGCATAGAGATGGATGTAAACATGTTAAAGAATACTTCATTGAAGTAAAAATTAAGGAGAAGGGTAAGATATGATGTAAAACTAAGAAGTTTACTATATATATTGATGAGATGATATAGAAAATTTTAGTTGAAACAAAGTTATTATTCAGTAAAAATGTAATAATGATCCATTTTTATGTTGGTAGAAATCTTCTTTAAACAAACATGAACTTTATGAATGTTTTGTATTGATCCATATGAAACTTCTTTTTCCAGAAATAAATAAGGATATCCTGAGACCAGTTATTTTGACTTTAGCTACTACCAATGGAAATATTTTTTGGGGGATGCTTAATTTATGGAAAAAGCTTGAAATAGAGTGAAAATATTTAAATGGAGTTAATATCATTGGTGGCACAGAATGTTTGGCCCGGTTTAACATTCTCTTTAGATTGTGTAATTATAGAAAATTTCTCAAAAGAAAGAAATTCCATGAACCATAGAATAAAACTCAAATGAAGGAAATGAATCAAGTTGAGGGTGATATTCTAACAAATAACGTTTTATTATAAGTAATCGCATTAATCACTTTTAACTCTCTGATCTATACATAAAGCATAGCAGAAAGGCTGAAATAATAATTATGGCAATTTCTAGAAAAAAATTGCTAAAATATTTTCCCCGTACTGAAAAGTACTTAAGTGACATATTTTCTCTATTTCTCAGGAGTATAAAGAGGGGAACTATCGACTAAATTCCTCCTAGAATATTGGGATTTAGCTAGTGCTGTTGTATTTGTCCCACTTACTCCCAGATTTCCCACTGTTTGGTATGTTATGATTCATGTATAGAAAATTGTCAGGTGAGGCAGCATCTTTGAGACACGTGAGTTTCTCTTCCAATATACTTCTCCACTGCAAAATAACTTTTTTATGTTAGAATTTTGCAATGATAAACCTGCAAAGGATCTGAAGGATCCTCTAATCCCAGAACTCCATGGAAAACAAAGGATTTAACTTTTTCTGTAATATATGTACAGCAAGATTTGTCATCTGGTCACTTAAAAATATGACTTACAGAGTTATTTGTGTGTTCTTACTGATAATTTTTAAGTGAAAAGTAAACTTCTATATAACCCATATTTCCTACTACTGATTTACCATTATTCTGTGTTCACAATAAATCTCTACTGGGCACTAGATTTGGCTGTTGAGGAAATGAGAGGTGGAGGACAGGCATGATTTGGCTAATTACTAAGGCTGGTCAGGTTTAGCAGGTAATACGAAGGAAAGCAATAGGTAGCTGTCACAGGAGCATGCCGATGTATACCTTACTCATCTGTCTGGGACATTAATAGAGAGAATGCGTACCATAGCTTTTACATGAAACACAGGAATGCATATCATAGCTTTTATATGAAACACTTAAGGATAGCACCTGGTCTTTAATATCAAGGCACTACTCCCCTCTAAGTGGCACTTTAGCATGACATAACATAGAAACTGGATAGATGATTTCTATCTTACTAACCTGTATTATTAACCTTCATATGTTATCAACTATTCCTTAGATTTGGCTCCTCTGTTAAGATAACTGAGCAATGGGTTAATCCTATTAGCTTAAACTGTTTGTGAAGTAAGGTTTTCAAAATTTTTCTTCCTCAGTATATTTCAAATTGAAAATTCTTTAAAAATATTCTGATACATTAATAGATTTAGTAAAGAAAATAAAGAAAATTTGATTCCTTATTTGATTATTCAGGAATTGTAACTTGTAATGTTTGTGATAAACTCTCACTTAGAAATCTGAGCTTTTAAAAATAAAAAGTATAACTTGTGTTGTCAATAATCTCTTCTAAAATGAAAGTATAGGAAAATATTTCATGTTCATAAGATCCTCAGCTTCTGGTTATATATAAAAGATATGGTTAGTATATTTTTATATAATTATATAGTATATATTTGTGTTTTGCTTGTTTAATTTTTCTTTACATTTTGATGGCATAGAATAAGGTCAAACATTAACTTACCTGAATAGTCTATTATTTTGAAGGTAAAGATAAATATTTCAGAGGTGAGAGACTGCTCTTTATTTACTAGTATTTTAATTTTCAAAATAAGACTGATGCTCCTCTTTTGGATATAAGAACAGAGATGCTTTCTAGAGCACACAGATACCTCCTTCTATATGCAGCAGAAAGAAATTTACCTACAATGGTAGTTCAGAAAAATTTGGGATAAAATGTTTTTCTGAAATTCAGCAACATTTATTATAAACAAATGAGTGGGCTATAAGGATGGTAGTAAATAAAAGCTCTTAAAAATGATCTCGCATAGAAAAAAAATCTCATTAATACAATCATCACATATCATGCGAAAATAAATGAAAGAATGCCCTAAATAGATAAATATTGTAACTTTACATTTATCTAGACACGTGGATTTTCCTAAAAATGCAGAAGAACCCTATCATAAACTGAAATAAATGCAAACACAAACAATAATCTAATCTATCAATTTCCATGCAGATAATCTACATTTACCGTGGACACCCATTTGTTAACACTTTTGGTTCCATAAAGTTTATGTGATTCCATGAAATGAGACAGACTCCGAAAGAGTGGTTTTTGACCTGTACCACCATGTTTGTGCCCTTGAGAAAGACCCAAGCATCCCCTGACCTCCAGGATCTCCTACTATCAGCTGTGCCCTGGTGTTGAGATGAGCTGGCCCTGTACTCAGGCCTTGGTGTTACAGTAACAACTTGACAAGCAGCAACATCAACATCGGACAAGGCCATTTTGTGACCTGTTGGATCAAGATAAAAAATGTTCCATAATCATATCTGAACACAGATAACACATGAACATTGTCTCAGCTACAAAATATCAAATGCCCCCCTATCCCAACTCCTGCCACTTCTTTACTTATTGCAGTTTTAGCCTGGGCTAATCTTCCACCTGGTGACATAGCTTTATTAGGATATTCACTCACAGAGTTACACTGTTACCCAATAGCTTTTCTTCTAGAACAAAGCCTGCCTCTTTAAGTCGTCCCCAAAATGACCAAATGCAAGGCCAAATCCTATCATAAATCCTTCCCAACAGCCTCTTACTGAGCTGGCCCACAGGTTTCCGCAGAGGGGCTTCTCCTTTGCGGCACTGAGGGATAAGCCCAACTTGTGCAAATACAGGTGTGTTGCTGGTGGTCTTTGAATGGAGAGCATTGACACCCTGACTAGATCACCAGATACAGGCAAGCAGGCAGTTAACGCCATAAGTATTCACAGCCCAAATCATAAAATTTTAATTTATTCCTATTTTTTGTAAGTAAAAATAAATGATAGAATGGATTTTAAAGTTATTTTATTGTTCATTCTGTATGTTTCTGTGGATCAGTGACAACTCAGATGTTACCTCCGCACAGTGGTTTCCTAAACCACTTCATTTAAATTTTCTAAGAGTTCCTGAACATACCAGCTCAGCCCACCTGGAGGTCATTAGCAGACATTTCCTAAACACACCAGTGAGCTTCCTGTACCACCCGGCCAAAGACTGTCTCTCTTTCATTAAAGAATGCTCAGCCAGAGTCAGGAGCTGGCTGGAGGGGCTGGGGTGGATTGTTAATGCCCAGAAGTAACAATAAAGGATAGGAATTGTTACATGTACCTCAATGCTTTGGGGACGACTTAGTAAGTACTCTGGTTGGGAATCCGGAATTAGATCAGTCTTCTCTCAGATGGCAACAGGAACCTATTGTTGGTCGAACACTAGTTTGGTGAAGCATCGTGATTGCTCAAACTTTCTTCACTTTCAGAGCATTGGAAAAAGGTATATACCTTCAGAAATTGTGCTAGCACTTGAAAGTCATGAAGGATTCTATTATATTAAATTATCATTACATTATAATTATTGTTATAATAATTATAACAATTAGGGAGTGGATTAGATTTTGTTAAGCACCAAAGACATCTTGAAGAAAGAGTTTTGTGTTAGTCAAATATCAACTCAGGGCATGCCATAGAAGACAGAAATCTTCTATGAGATTATATGTAAAGACTCTCATGTCTTCTCATTAGAATGGAGATTGTGCTGGTAATAAAGCCTAAGATCTAATCATTAAAGAATATAAAGAAATTTCTATCCACTACCTTGGAAGGGTCAGAAAATGATAGCCCCTTGGATCAAATCCAGTCCACAACCTGTTTCTTTAAATAAGATTTTATTGGAACACATCCATTTATTTGTTTGTTTCTTTGTTTTTGGCTACTTTCACTCTACAGTGGTAGAGTTGAATAGTTAAAATAGAGATCATACGGGCTGGAAGTGAAAATATTTACTATATGGTCTTTATATTTTAAAAGAGTTACCCAATTCCTCTCCTATGCTCTAATCTGGGCCTAACAAATATTTTTACTGTTTAAGAAGAAACTTTAGTTTTAGAAATCATACAAAAAGTAAGAATTTTGCCTCTCTTTTATTTCTTGGGAAATAGGAAATATGAGAGCCATCATAAAAAGGAGAATGCTCGAGCAAATTCATTTATTTGTGATTTTTATGTCACTACTTTCCACATCAGAAAAATACTACTACACTATTTTTTCGCTTACACAGATGCACTAATCTCAGTTTTCGTCTGGATTCATGACAGAATCTGAAAGGCAACAGCATATTAAACAGCAAACTGTATTATTTGTGGATTACCCATTAGATGGCAATATTACCACATATATCTGAAGTTTTACATCTTCTAAGTAATACTAAGAAAAATAATATTTCTTTTTTATTTTCACAGCTCAAAAAAAAAAAAGATTCATAATGAATGCTACTGTACAGTTTAAGAGTGATTGCCTGCAAGAGAACGGTCCTGTATGGTTGTGTATGTGTTGTGTGAAAGTCACCTTACGAAAGTTTGCACTTCTTGCACAAGGCCTCAAATCCTTCTGTATTTTCAAACTAAAATTAAAATGGTATATGCAACCTTGACAGTTTTTCATAAAATCTGGCCAGATCCTGGAGAGATGTATGCAAAAGAATTGGCATTTCTATTTTATAGCATAACACTCCACTCAGTGGAGAAAAATAATCTTCTTTTATTATAATTAGTTAAGATAAAAAAGTAAAACAATAGCAAAAGTCCAGAATACAGTGGTGATAGACAATGTAATTTGACTGCAAATAGTGCTTGGCTACTGGGAATCAGGTGAGCTTTAGGGAAACAATTTCTCTGGCCTAAGGAAAGTACTACTTAAAATGTAATCTACTGACCACCACTTGGACGATGTGGATCCACACCACCAGCAACAGCTGGAAACTGACTTGAAATGCAAATCCTCAGCCAAAACCCAGAACTTAGACTTCCCATGGGTGCGTGAGATCCAGGAAATTGTAAGTGAACAATTCTCCAGACCACTCTTATGCCCCAAAACGTGAGAAGCTCTGCGTTTGATTTACCACCGGAAATGAGGGGTTAAACCACATCACTAACTGAAGTCATTACTGCCATTAAGTTAAATGGCTTGTTAATTATAAGTCAGTGATTGATACATGATGAATGAATGAAATAGAATGAAATACTGTCTAATTCACCGATTGAGTTGCATTTTAGTATCTCAGCGTCACAAAGAAATAGAGCTATTTTTTCAGTGAGGAGATGTTCTAATATCATATATATATTTTTTTAATTGTTAAGTCAAACTTAATTACCTTCATTAGGCAACTTTTTATATTTTTTAATTAAACTTTTTTCTTTTTTAGATAATTGTAGGTCCACATGCAGTTGCAAGAAATAAAACAGATAGAATCCATGTGCCCTTTATCTCATTTCCCCCAATGGTAACTTCTCACACAACTATCACAATCAGGATAAAGACATTGGGCATTTCCATCATCACAAGGATCCCTCTTGTTGCCCTTTAATAGCCACAACCGCCTGCTCTACTTTCCTTAGCTCCTGGCAACCACTATTTTTTATTTCTATAATTTTGTCATTTGAAGACTGTTGTGTAAACAGAATCTTACAGTTGTAATCTTTTAGGATTTGCTTTTTTCACTCCACATAATTCTCTGGGAATTCATCCAGGCAGGTTGTTGTGTGTATCAAGAGAGTATTCCTTTTTATTGCTAAGTAGCATTACATGATAAGAAAGTACCACCATTTGTTTACCTACAGTTAAATGGCTTTTTAATCATTTTGGGGCTATTATGAGTAAGTTGCTAAATGCTCATGCACATGCTTTTATGTGAACATAAGTCTTCATTTCTCAGATGTATGTGGCCAGAAGTGAAATCACTGGGTCATAATAAGTGCACGTTCAGTTTTCCTTTTAGGAAACTAGCAAACTCTTTTGTGAAGCCGCCATACCACTTCACATCCCTTCCAACAGCATATGAGCAATCCAGTTTCTCTGCATTCTTGCCAGAGTTAGGTCTTGTCACTATTTTTTTTTTTAAGTTTTGCCATTCCCTTTGTTGTGAAGTGATTTCTCGTGGTTTTCACTTGCATTTTCCTAATGATTCATGATGATGTTCACATTTCAGGTGTTAATTTGTCCACTGTATGTATCTTCTTTAGTGAAATGTCTCTACACATCTTTGCCCATGTTCTAATTGAATTGTCTGCTTCTTTACCACTGAGTTTTGAGAAATTGCTGTACATCTATACATTTGTTCTATGTTGAATATGCTTTATATTTTTTCATTCTCTGAACAGGATTTCTCATAGAGCAGATGTTTTTCGTTTTGATGAAGCCCAATTTATCAGTTTTTCATTTCATGGATTGTGCTTTCAGCATCAAGTCTAAGAACTCTTCCTAGCTCCAATTCTTGAAGATATATTTTTTCTGCAACTTTTATACTTACTTTTGTGATTTACATTTATGTTCATTATCCATTTTGAGTTAATTTTGTTATAAAGTGTAAAAATAAGTCGAGTTTCTTTCTTCCTTCCTTCCTTCCTTCCTTCCTTCCTTCCTTCCTTCCTTCCTTTCTTTCTTTCTTTCTTTTCTTTCTTTCTTTCTTTCTTTCTTTTCTTTTTTTGCCTATGAACATCAGTTACCCTAGTACAATTTGTTGAAAAGGTTATCCTCTACTACATTGCTTTTCAACACATAATTTTTCTAAACAACATTTAAAGAGAGTGATAATTATACAAAGACTATATGAAACTAAGAAAAATATAATATTAGGGAATTATCAGAGAGAAGCAAAGGGAAATGGATCAGGGTCAAGAGAACATCTGTGTGTCATGTCAGCTTATACTTAGGAGAGCTTCAAAGAAGGAAATCAAGAAATACCTTTTAGGGGGGTTAATCAGGATGACTTAGTTATACAAAGAAGTAGGGAAAGAAAGGATATAGTGATGTTAAAGCCTGTAAGACATTTAAAGATATGTCTTCAGGGAGCCCTAAGAAATTCTGGTGAAGACAGCTACCCATCTTCCCCTTTATTCTGTAGTATGAGGCTTCCAAATGGGAGTACGACAGACAACCCATTGAAGTATGAGATGAAAAGTGTTAGAATTCTTATTTTAAAAAATATCTGTAAATATAAAAGACTTTCAAATATAATTAGTATAAAGAATAGTTATTTAATTAATATATCACCCAAATTAAGAAGTAAAATAGTATTGTATCTTTCAAGTCTCCTCTGTTCTTTGCCTGGCCCATCCCATATTTTCCAAGTCAGATCAAATACGTTATCCTGAATTTCATATTTATTTCCTTGTTTTTCATCATAATTTTACATATTTTTGTTCCTAATCTCCATGTAGTTCCATTTTGTATGTTTATGGGGAAATTAGCTGTCTGTATACACCTGTGACTTGTATTTCTCAATCAAATCTGTTTTTAAGGCCCATCCATGCTGTATGTAGCTTTAGTACCCTCATTTTCAATGTTGTATAATAGTCTAGCCTATGAATATAGGAGGGACTTGTCATCGCTTCTTTTAATGGATGATAATGTTCTTCCCAGGTATCTGTATAGCCATCAATACTCCCAGAGGTCTCCTCGAGCTTAAAAACTGCAAGAACTTCTTTAGGGTGTATTCCCAGGAGTAGAATTTATAAATGTTTTGCATATTTTCCAATTTATTAGATAATGTCAAAATTTTTTCTAGACTTACTGTACTATATTATCAAAAGCAGTTTATTAGCTTCTGTCTGTTCTATATCTTTTCTAATACTTTACATTTTCAGATGTTAAAATTCTTGTGTGAAATAACGTCTTCTTGTGATTTTATTTTGCATTCCTCTGATTTCTAATGAGGTTAGGCACAATTTCATATATTTATCAGTTGTTCCTCCTTCTGTAATGTGTTTGCAAACTTTTGTCTATTTTTCTTTTGGGTTGCTTATCTTTTTTCTTGTTGACATATAAGTTCTTTTTCTATTATATTATAGATGATATCTTATCTGATACATGATACATACACATATATGTACACATACACACATATATGTAAAATTAGTTTATAGATCTGGGACATATTCTGATTTTCCCAATCTGTGGTTCATTTTTGGTTTCTTTTTATTGTCTAGATAAGTAGAAGTTTTTAACTTTAAAATCATTAACAGAATGGTTTTTTGTTATATATATTTTTAAAGTAATCCTTCTTAGAATTTCTTATGGTCATAAGGATGTATTCCTTTATGGTCTTCTAACAGCTTTATAATTTAACTTTTAAAAGCTTTATAATTTAACTTTTCACATATAACTTTTTAAACAAGATGCTATTCATTTGTGTCCCTGATGGAAGAAATGGTCCAACTTCATTTTTTTTATATGGACCAACAATTGTTCTAACAGTAGTTATTAAAGAGCCTGCCCACAGCATAGTGAGGTGCAATAGTCTCTAGTCTAAACAAGTGTGTCTAAATGTGTGTCCAAATATCTATTGTTGATCTATGAGTCTGTGTTACTGCCATGGACTAATATACTACCATATTAGTCATTCATCCTTTTAATGATACTTAATATATGGTAAGGCAGTTTCACATATTGTTCCTTCCTTCAGGAGAGTTTCATCTATTCTTGGTTTTTTTTTTTATTGTAAGTGTAGAGATTCAGTTTGTGAATTTCTACAAAAACCTGTTGTTTTTTAAATTATATTGAATCTATGCATTAATTAGGAAAGAACTGTTATATTGAAATATTTGGCTTTCCAATCCATGAATATAATATACTGATTTGAGCTTTCTTTATTTGAGGCTTCTTGAATACACTTCACTAAAATTTTATAATATTTTCAAAAATGACTTTCATTTTTAATATTTTTTTCTCAATACTTTATATTTTTAATGATACTATTAAATACCTTAAATTTCTAAAAATTGTATTTTTGCTGGTGTTTAGGAATTCACTTTCTTAAACCACACTTTTTATTGAGGTAGTATACTCTTTCATGAAAGTGTACAAATGGAGAGACTGCTTGACCTTAAGGTTTGAAGGCTAAGACTACTTTCTTCTTGGGGAAGAGTGTATGAGGTCACATTCTGAAGCTGTATTACATCCCTTGAATAAAGAAATAACCTCCTCCTTTGCCTTAGTTCAAGAACCAATAGAGCAGTCTTAAATTGTGCTCTGTAAATATCAGCATATAGTGTAATACACTGTGCTGCTGCCTACAGCTGGGGTCGACGATATTCCGTGTTCAAGCCATCCCACTTTTCCTACAAATTCACTGTATCACAGCCATGTTATACTCCTCGCAGTTGGAGGGAGAAAGCCAGTTCCTCTTGCTCTTAGTACACTGTAGTGTTAGAGGTTTTCCCTTCAGGGCACAACCACTGATCACTTCAATTTCTGGAAGGATTGCCACTGACAACTCGTAGCTGAATTCCTCACCGGAAGGAAGCTGCAGGCCCAGGTTATGCCAGTTCTCAGGGCAGCGCCCAGCAAACGGGTGGTTGGCAGAGTTCAGTTACAAAGTTTAAAATCTTACGTGTCCCAGTCCTGCTTGCCTTACTCCCTTACATATAGTCCACCTCCTGCCAGTCCTCCCCCAGTCACACATCCTAATACAGCACACACGTGCAAATCTCTGTTTTACAGTCTGTTTCCTGAGAAATTCAACTGATGGCAGAACCAAAGTGTCATATTTGTGTTTTCTGGAGTTCTGCACGAAGCAGATAATTCAGCTTCATCCTGACGACCCTCTCAGGCTACTTTACATTATAGTACATCAGTGCTGGGCAAGGATATTTGCCAGACTCTTTTCTTTCTTTTTTTATTTTTTAGTGTTTTATGCTGGTTTTCTTTTTTTTTTTTATTAAGGTATCGTTGATATACACTCTTATGAAGGTTTCACAAGCAAAACAATATGGTTGTTGCATTCACCCTTATTATCGAGTCCCCCCACCGACACCCCACTGCAGTCACTGTCCATCAGTGCGGTAAGATGCCACAGCGGACTCTTGTTTTCTATTGCACTTCCAGCAATCCCTTTTGTCAATCTACATTCTCATCCTCTTCTTCATATATATTTGTACCCAAAGGCCCTGCCCATCATTTTACTGATTATGTTCAGACAGGTCTGAAACCTGATTAAGATTCAAATATGAATCCTGCTGCATTTTTCTTGTTTTTAAATTAGAGAATCATTGAAATATAATATTGTATTCGTTTCAGGTGTAAAACATAGCAATTCAATATTTAGATACCTTAAGGAGTGGTCACCACAATAAGTCTTGTCACCATCTGTCTGCTGTGTTTGTCAAGAACCATATAGCTTGATGTTTAAGAGAGCAGGCTCTGGAGATGGTCTGAGTCTATCTTTTCTATTACTTACTGTGTGTGGCTTTGATAAAATTACACTTTGTCCTTCAGTTCATTACTACATGGTGACTCTAGATGTTGTCACCAAAGTCCATAGAGATGAACACTGAAAAGTTTTCCCACAAATGCACTTAATATCCCCTCAAGATTCAGTGCGTTCTCAGCTCTAGGTTTTCCCACACCAGTGTCATCAGTTGAAAACTCTTCCTGGCCAACCACCAGTCTCTGAGGTCTTTGTTTCCCTATGTGATGAATATCAAGTTAAGGGTACATCAAACATATCTAGAGAATAGCATAGCTAGTTTTATGGCTTAAAAGTAGCAGAACTAACATAGGTCCTTCACTTAAAGTTATTTATGTGTAACTCAGGCATAACAAATATTTGTTGATTTCATTCTGGGGTGAATGCTGGTTTATTGTTTAATCTTCCTGTTTTTAATCCCAGAATAGTGATTAAATTAAAATTTCATCTTATAGATACTGATTATCTATATAATATTTTTGACATATGGATTTAAACACTACAGTAAGCATTGGAAGCAGAAACTCACTCAACTGAGCTACTGGCTTTAAGATATAATCATGTAGTAAAAATGTATTTGCTGATTTTACCAAAGAATTATTAATTTTCCAGTACAAAGAGTAAGCCTCTAACCTACACATAAAAAGAAAAAAATCCAGATGAATTCCTCCTTTATTAGAGAGCATTATAAGAAAATTCTCAGCTGATGTTCTTTCTCCATCTTATAACTCTGGGGATTGTCATCTTTTCTGGCTCTTGTAGCTTCTCAACCTATTTCCTATTCCATGGCTTCCAATAGTGTTCTTCCTTGCTCAAATTTACTCTGCAGCTCCATTTCTTAACCACAGCAGACAGCAAAATTTTTGTGTCTACTGTGATGATTGTCAGGTCTTGCATTAAAGACCATGTCTTAAATCATGCCCTTTTACCATTAACCCTATTTTTGTGTAACTTCACTGAAACAATTTAAAAATACATATGTATTATATAAAATATTACATAAAATGGTATTATATACATGTTCACATATATGTATATAATATTTTACCACAATTAGCCATTGCAGCTTCAAACATTCTGCCAGAGGACAGGACCACCCCAGAGATGAACCCCACACTTACCACCAACATACACAGCTTCACTCTTTGGGACACTCTTATTTTCTCTAATGTACTTTAAATTGATAAAATTTACTACAGGTATATGTAGTTCACCTCCTCTTAAGCTATTTTCATATTTTTATGCCTGGGGTAGAGTATAGGTAATTAATTTACTGGAAACTAATTTGAAAATCTGAATTGTTTTTTCATGTTGATATTATTAATGCATGGTCTGTAGGTCAGTTACATTAAGATTTATTTTCTCCTATTTATTTAATATAATCTGCTTTATTCCCAGAGAATTTGAATTTGTTTTAAGACTTAGACAGTTATTGCTCAGACAGCTTTGGAATCCTAATCTTTGGCAATACTATTACTTTTCTGAAAAAGTTCAATCTGTATTCCAAAGAACTGACTTAGAAGAGGTCTCATGTAATGCAATTTAATATGTGGATTATAGGCATCATTTTACATATGTTTGGATATCCACTTCTTTATTTACATGTTAATAATATGCCAAATAGAAGAGGAGCCAAGATGGCGGCGTGAGTAGAGCAGCGGAAATCTCCTCCCAAAACCACATATATCTATGAAAATATAACAAAGACAACCCTTCCTAGAATAAAGACCAGAGGACACAGGACAATATCCAGACCACATCCGCACCTGAGAGAACCCAGTGCCTCACCAAGGGGGTAAGATCCAAGCCCCGGCCCCGCGGGAGCCGAGCGCCCCTCCCCCCAGCTCCCGGCGGGAGAAGAGCAGGCAGAGCGGGAGGGAGACGGAGCCCAGGACTGCCGAACACCCAGCCCCAGCCATCCGGGCCAGACTGCAGACAGTAAGTGTGCGGGGCCCTGGATACTGGGGGAACAGGCAGCAAGAACGGTGAGCGGGTATCAGAGGCCTGGCGCCAGAGGACAAAAGAAAAGCGAGCGGCCATTTATTTTTTGTTGTTGTTGTTGTTGTTTTGTTGAGGTGAGAGCTTTCTGGAAGTCTTAAAGGGACAGGGACCCCAATACTAGGGAAACAGGGCAGCAAGACCGGCAAGCACGTATCAGAGGCTGGCGCCGGAGAACAAAAGAAAAGCAAGCAGCCGTTTTTTTTGTTGTTGTTGTTGTTGTTGTTGTTTTGTTTTAGTGAGCACATTCCATAAGTCTTAAAGGGATAGGGAACCCAATACTAGGGAAACAGGGCAGCAAGACTGGTGAGTGGGTGCTTGAGGCTGGCACCGGAGAATAAAGAAAAATGAGCGGCTATGTTTTATTTTTTAATTTTTAATTTTTATTTCTTTTACTTTTTTTTTTGTGGTCATTGTTTTGTTTTGGCGGGTGCTTTTTGGAAGTCTTAAAGGGGTAGAGCGGGACACTTAGTCCAGAAGTAGGGAATCCGGGGATCTCTGGGCACTCTAATCCCTTGGGCTGCAGGGAGCACGGAGGCCCCTTACGGAGATAAATAGCCTCCCGGCAGCTCCCCCTCTAACACGACGCCACCACATTGGAGCAGCAGCACCAGCCAGGCCTTGCCCACAGCAACAGCGGAGATAAACTCCATAGCAACCAGGCAGGGAGCAGAAGCCCTGTCTGCACGCAGCTGCCCAGCACAAGCCACTAGAGGTCGCTGTTCTCCCAGGAGAGGAGGGCCACAAACCAATAAGAAGGGAAGTTCTTCCAGCCGTCACTCGTCCAAGCTCTGCAAACTATTCCTATCACCATGAAAAGAAAAAATTACAGGCAAACTAAGATCACAGAGACACCAGAGAAGGAGACAGACCTAACCAGTCTTCTTGACAAAGAATTCAAAATAAAAATCATAAACATGCTGACGGAGATGCAGAGAAATATGCAAGAGAAATGGGAAGAAGTCCGGAGGGAGATTACAGGTGCCAGAAAGGAGATTACAGAAATGAAACAAACTCTGGAAGAATTTATAAGCTGAATGGATAAGATGCAAGAGGTCATTGATGGAATTGAAACCAGAGAACAGGAACGCATAGAAGCTGACATAGAGAGAGATAAAAGGATCTACAGGAATGAAACAATATTAAGAGAACTGTGTAACCAATCCCAAAGGAACAATATCCGTATTATAGGGGTACCAGAAGAAGAAGAGAGAGGAAAAGGGATTGAAAGTATCTTGGAAGAAATAATTGCTGAAAACTCCACCAAACTGGGGGAGGAAATAATCAAACAGACCACGGAAATACACAGAACCCCCAACAGAAAGGATCCAAGGAGGACAACACCAAGACACATAATAATTAAAATGGCAAAGATCAAGGACAAGGAAAGTTCTAAAGGCAGCTAGAGAGAAAAAGGTCACCTATAAAGGAAAACCCATCAGGCTAACATAAGACTTCTCGACAGAAACCCTACAGGAAAGGAGAGAATGGCATGATATATTTAATGCAATGAAAAAGAAGGGCCTTGAACCAAGGATACTGTATCCAGCATGACTATCATTTAAATATGATGGTGGGATTAAACAATTCCTAGACAAGCAAAAGCTGAGGGAATTTGCTTCCCACAGGACATCTTAGAGGGACTGCTCTAGATGGGAGCACTCCTAGAAAGAACAAAGAACAGAACACCCAACATATGAAGAATGGAGGGTGAGGAATAAGAAGGAAGAGAAGAAAAGAATCTCCAGACAGTGTATATAACAGCTCAATAAGCGAGTTAAGTTAGGCAGTAAGGTACTAAAGAGGCTAACCTTGAACCTTTGGTAACCACGAATTTAAAGCCTGCAATGGCAATAAGTACATATCTTTCAATAGTCGCCCTAAATGTAAATGGACTGAATGCACCAATCAAAAGACACAGAGTAATAGAATAGATAAAAAAGCAAGACCTGTCTATATGCTGCTTACAAGAAACTCAAATTAAACCCAAAGACATGTACAGACTAAAAGTCAAGGGATGGAAAAACATATTTCAGTCAAACAACAGTGAGAAGAAAGCAGGGGTTGCAGTACTAATATCAGACAAAATAGACTTTAAAACAAAGAAAGTAACAAGAGATAAAGAAGGACACTACAAAATGATAAAGGGCTCAGTCCAACAAGAGGATATAACCATTCTAAATATATATGCACCCAACACAGGAGCCCCAGCATATGTGAAACAAATACTAACAGAACTAAAGGGGGAAATAGACTGCAATGCATTGATTTTAGGAGACTTCAGCACACCACACACCCCAAAGGATAGATCCACCAGGCAGAAAATAAGTAAGGACACAGAAGCACTAAACAACACAGTAGAGCAGATGGACCTAATAGACATATATAGAACTCTATATCCAAAAGCAACAGGATATACATTCTTCTCAAGGGCACATGGAACACTTTCCAGAACAGACCACATACTAGCCCACAAAAAGAGCCTCAGCAAAATCCAAAATATTGAAATTCTACCAAGCAATTTTTCAGACCACAAAGGTACAAAACTAGAAATAAATTCTACAAAGAAAACAAAAAGGCTCACAAACACATGGAGGCTTAACAACATGCTCCTAAATAATCAATGAATCAACGAACAAATTAAAATAGAGATCAAGGAATATATAGAAACAAATGACAACAGTAAAACAAAGCCCCAACTACTGAGGGATGCAGCAAAAGCAGTTTTAAGAGGAAAGTGTATAGCAATCCAGGCACACTTGAAGAAGGAAGAACAATCCCAAATGAAAAGTCTAACATCACAATTATCGAAATTGGAAAAAGAAGAACAAATGAGGCCTAACGTCAGCAGAAGGAGGGACATAATAAAGATCAGAGAAGAAATAAACAAAATTGAGTAGAATAAAACAATAGCAAAAATCAATGAAACCAAGAGCTGGTTCTCTGAGAAAATAAACAAAACAGATAAGCCTCTAGCCAAACTTATTAAGAGAAAAAGAGAATCAACACAAATCAACAGAATCAGAAATGAGAACGGAAAAATCACGACAGACTCCACATAAATACAAAGAATTATTAAAGACTACTATGAAAACCTATATGCCAACAAGCTGGAAAACCTAGAAGAAATGGACAACTGTGTAGAAAAATGCAACATTCCAAGACTGACGAAGGAAGAAACACAAAAGTTAAAAAAAACAATTATGAGCAAAGAGATTGAAATGGTAATCAAAAAACTACCCAAGAACAAAACCCCCGGGCCGAAAGGATTTATCTCAGAATTTTATCAGACACACAGAGAAGACATAATACCCATTCTCCTTAAAGTTTTACAAAAAATAGAAGAGGAGGGAATACTCCCAAACTCATTCTATGAAGCCAAAATCACCCTAATACCAAAACCAGGCAAAGACTCCACCAAAAAAGAAAATTACAGACCAATATCCCTGATGAATGTAGATGCAAAAATACTAAATAATATATTAGCAAACAGAATTCAAAAGTATATCAAAAGGATCATACACCATGACCAAATGGGATTTATCCCAGGGATGAAAGGATGGTACAACATTCGAAAATCCATCAATATCATCCAACATATCAACAAAAAGAAAGATGAAAACCACATGATCATCTCCATAGATGCTGAAAAAGCATTTGACAAAATTCAACATCCATTCATGATAAAAACTCTCAGCAAAATTGGAATAGAGGGCAAGTACCTCAACATAATAAAGGCCATATATCATAAACCCACAGCCAACATTATACTGAACAGCGAGAAGCTAAAAGCTTTTGCTCTGAGATCAGGAACTAGACAGGGATGCCCACTCTCCCCACTGCTATTTAACATGTACTGGAGGTCCTAGCCATGGCAATCAGACAAAACAAAGAAATACAAGGAATCCAGATTGGTAAAGAAGAAGTTAAACTGTCACTATTTGCAGATGACATGATATCCTACATAAAAAACCCTAAAGACTCCACACCAAAACTACTAGAACTGATATCAGAATAGAGGAAAGTTGCAGGATACAAACTTAATACATAGAAATCTGTAGTTTTCCTATACACTAACAATGAACCCATAGAAAGAGAAATCAGGAAAACAATTCCATTCACAATTGCATCAAAAAGAATAAAATACATAGGAATAAACCTAACCAAAGAAGTGAAAGACTTATACTCTGAATACTACAAGTCACTCTTAAGAGAAATTAAAGGGGACACTAACAGATGGAAACTCATCCCATGCTTGTGGCTAGGAAGAATTAATATCATCAAAATGGCCATCCTGCCCAAAGCAATATACAGATTTGATGCAATCCCTATGAAACTACCCAGGAACATTCTTCAATGAACTGGAACAAATAATTCAAAAAGTCATATGAAAACACCAAAGACACCGAATAGCCAAAGCAATCCTGAGAAAGAAGAATAAAGTAGGGGGGATCTCACTCCCCAACTTCAAGCTCTACTATAAAGCCATAGTAATCAAGACAATTTGGTACTGGCACAAGAACAGAGCCACAGACCAGTGGAACAGACTAGAGAATCCAGACATTAACCCAAACATATACGGTCAATTAATACTTGTTAAAGGAGCCATGGACATACAATGGCAAAATGACAGTCTCTTCAACAGATGGTGCTGGCAAAACTGGACAGCTACGGAGAATGAAACTGGACCATTGTCTAACCACATATACAAAAGTAAACTCAAAATGGATCAAAGACCTGAATGTAAGTCATGAAACCATTAAACTCTTGGAATAAAACATAGGCAAAAACCTCTTAGACATAAACATGAGTGACCTCTTCTTGAACATATCTCCCCGGGCAAGGAAAACAACAGCAAAAATGAACAAGTGGTACTATATTAATCTGAAAAGCTTCTGTACAGCAAAAGACACCACCAATAGAACAAAAAGGAACCCTACAGTAAGGGAGAATATATTTGAAAATGACAGATCCGATAAAGGCTTGACGTCCAAAATATATAAAGAGCTCATATGCCTCAACAAACAAAAATCAAATAATCCAATTAAAAAATGGGCAGAGGAACTGAACAGACAGTTCTCCAAAAAAGAAATACAGTTGGCCAACAGACACATGAAAAGATGCTCCACATCGCTAATTATCAGAGAAATGCAAATTAAAACTACCATGAGGTATCACCTCACACCAGTAAGGATGGCTGCCATCCAAAAGACAAACAACAACAAATGTTGGCGAGGTTGTGGAGAAAGGGGAACCCTCCTACACTGCTGGTGGGGAATGTAAATGTGTTCAACCATTGTGGAAAGCAGTATGGAGGTTCATCAAAATGATCAAAACAGACTTACCATTTGACCCAGGAATTGCACTTCTAGGAATTTACCCTAAGAACGCAGCAATGAATTTTGAGAAAGACAGATGCACCCCTATGTTTGTTGCAGCACTATTTACAATAGCCAAGAATTGGAAACAACCTAAATGTCCATCGGTAGATGAATGGATAAAGAAGATGTGGCACATATACACAATGGAATACTACTCAGCCATAAGAAGTGGGAAAACCCTACCATTTGCAGCCACATGGATGGAGCTGGAGGGTATTATGCTCAGTGAAATAAGCCAAGTGGAGAAAAAGAAATACCAAATGATTTCACTCATCTGTGGAGTATAAGAACAAAGGAAAAACTGAAGGAACAAAACAGCAGTGGAATCACAGAACCCAAGAATGGACTAACAGGTACCAAAGGGAAAGGGACTGGGGAGAATGGGTTGGTAGGGAGGGATAAGGAGGGGGGAGAAGAAGGGGGGTATTAAGATCAGCATGCATGGGGGGGTGGGAGAAAGGGGAGGGCTGTACAACACAGAGAAGACAAGTAGTGATTCTACAACATTTAGCTATGGTGATGGACAGTGACTGTAAAGGGGTTTATAGTGGGGACCTGGTATAGGGGAGAGCCTAGTAAACATAATATTCTTCATGTAAGTGTAGATTAAAGATAAAAAGAAAAAAAAAAGAAAGAAAGAAAAGGGCGATTACTCCATGATAGGATAAAACTAACTGTAAATCAACGATTAATGCATGCTTTAAATATCCTTAATTTTGATCACTTAAAGGTTGTCAGATGATCGGCTAGGGAGGTACACTTTTCTGATAATATTCCTTTCTTTTAAAAAAAAAGCAGTTCCTGTGTGGTGACCTCCAATGAGTTCTACACAGTGGTATAAAGGGCATATCAAAGTGTGGGCAAAGGGACTGTTTGTGTTTATACAGAGGATCAAAGCCCAAATTGGCTACTCCAAAAATGAACTAAGATAAGATATGAAGAAGAACTTCCAACATCAGCACTCTCTGGAAGAGTCATACCAGAAGATGATCATCAAAAAACCTCAACAAAGATCCAGACGATACTGCAGTTGTAGCTGCATTCATCCCACTGGTTCATGTACTTGCCATTGGAATGAAAAAGGAGATATCTAAGCTGGCCTGTGCATACTAAAACAACAAATTTGACTGGATCTACACTGTTGGAACTCAACCAAGAATTAGGAGAAGTGCAAGTTGTAGCGCTCCAAAATCTTACAACTACAGACTATCTACTGTTTAAAGAACATATGGGATGTGAACAGTTCCCAGGAATGGGCTGTTTTAATTTGTCTGATTTCTCTCAGGCTGTTCAAGTTCAGGTGGACAATATCCATCATATCATATAATAGATAAGTTTTCACAATTGCCTAAGGTGCCTAACTGGTTTTCTTGGTTTCACTGGAGATGGCTGGTAATTACAGATATGCTTTGGTTATGTAACTACACTCCTATTATGTTAATGTGTGTGCGCAATTTAAGTAGTAGCTTAAAACCTATACATGCTGAAGTTACTCTACAAGAAGATATGTCAAAGAAATAATAATCTTCCCATGTTTTCTGCCGCCTGCTACTTCTATAGCTTTTCTTCTTCCTTCCTAATTACAACCCTTAAATAGAATTCGTGCCACATATCAATTTACCGAGTATCATAATTCTTCCAAGTGGTAAAGATACCTCAAGACAAATGCTGGGCATAGAAGCTACAGGGCATAAATATGCAAAGAAATAAAAAGCGAACCATTTCAAACAATAAGGCTTCTCTCTCACTTACCAACTTTACATTTCTCTGTATGGCCCCGGAAGATGACTGGTTAGCCAGAGACGGGTAAGATTCCTCAAGGGAGGAACAACCTAAGACAGGCACAGTCGCAGGGGGGCCATCAGGTGAGAAATTGGGGATCAACAGAGGTGAGGCTTAGAACCTCACCCCCCCGTTCTGAGAGAAATCTTCTGCATCCGTGGATGTTTTATTGCCCTTGTCTAGCTTGGATTAACACATAGTCTACAGGCACACACCTGATCATCTACATTTGCTCTCTTACAACACTAAACTATGTTTTCTACCTTTATCTTGTATCTACCTACCACTTCAGCATTTTATTAAAAATAATAATAACAATAATAATAAAGGGAGAAATGTGGGATCCACATATAAATCAAGTATAAAAATCAAATGAATATTCATATTTGACCTGATTGTTTATAGTTCATATTGCGTGATCAAAACCAAAAGTTTCTGTGATGACTGCCCTTGTACTGTTCACCATGTAAGAACGTATTCACTATGTAAGAATTTGTTCACCATGCAAGAAGTTGTTCGTTATGCTTCAGAAGATTGGAGACTGATGAGAATTAAGCTTGGGGTGGATTATATGATTGTGCATTGAGCATTGACTCCCCTATACAGAATTTTATTGTTGTTAACAATCATTTGATCAATAAATATGAGAGAAGCCCTCTCAAAAAAAAAGAAAAAAAAAGAATATGCCAAATAAAACTCATGGCAAAATGAAAGCAAACTGCTTTAAAATGTACTTTTGTATTTCCCACAGAGACCAATTAGCTTTATTATACCAAGACATTCCCCAAATTTATGTGGAAATATTGAAAGACGGGTTATCAGACAGAATTAAAATTCATTCCCGCTGGATTTAATTATAGGATATAACTCAAAACTTAAGGCAGAGAAGGGGCGGAAGATGGCGGCGTGAGTAGAGCAGCGGGAATCTCCTCCCAAAACCACATATATCTATGAAAATATAACAAAGACAACCCTTCCTAGAATAAAGACCAGAGGACACAGGACAACATCCAGACCACATCCGCACCTGAGAGAACCCAGCGCCTCGCGAAGGGGGTAAGATACAAGCCCCGGCCCCGTGGGAGCCGAGCGCCCCTCCCCCCAGCTCCCGGCGGGAGAAGAGCAGGCAGAGCGGGAGGGAGACGGAGCCCAGGACTGCCGAACACCCAGGTTCCCGCCATCCGGGCCAGAGTGCAGGGCGCTCGATACTAGAAAAACAGGGCAGCAAGAACAGTGAGCGGGCACTGGAGGCTGGGCGCCAGAGGACATAAGAAAAGCGCGCGACCATTTTTTTTTTGCTTTTTTGCTGTTTTGTTTTGGCGAGCGCTTTTTGGAAGTCTTAAAGGGATAGGGACCCCAATACTAGGGAAACAGGGCAGAAAGACCGGTGAGCAGAGGCCTGAGGCTGGCACCGGAGAATAAAGAAAAACGAACAACCACCTTTTTTTTTTTTTTAATTAAAAACTTTTTTTTTTTTTTTTAATTAAAAAATTTTTTTTTCTTTTTTTTTTGTTGGTGGTCGTTGTCTTGTTTTGGCGGGTGCTTTTTGGAAGTCTTAAAGGGGCAGGGCGGGTCACTTAATCCAGAGGTAGGGAATCCGGGATCTCTGGGCACCCTAACCCCAGGCTGCAGGGAGCAGGGAGGCCCCTTACGGAGATAAATGGCCTCCCAGCAGCTCCCCCTCCAACGCGACTCCACCATTTTGGAGTAGATGCCCGAGCTAGGCCACACCCACAGCAACAGCGGAGATTAACTCCATAGCAGCTGGGCAGGAAGCAGAAACCCTGTCTGCGCGCAGCTGCCCAGCACAAGCCACTAGAGGTCGCTGTTCTCCCAGGAGAGGAGGGCCACAAACCAACAAGAAAGGAAGTCGTTCCAGCCATCACTCGTCCCAGTTCTGCAGACTATTCCTATCACCATGAAAAGGCAAAGCTACAGGCAGACAAAGATCACAGAGACAACACCAGAGAAGGAGACAGACCTAACCAGTCTTCCTGAAAAAGAATTCAAAATAAGAATCATAAACATGCTGACAGAGATGCAGAGAAATACACAAGAGAAATGGGATGAAGTCCGGAAGGAGATCACAGATGCCAGAAAGGAGATCGCAGAAATGAAACAAACTCTGGAAGGGTTTATAAGCAGAATGGATAGAATGCAAGAGGCCATTGATGGAATTGAAATCAGAGAACAGGAACGCATAGAAGCTGACATAGAGAGAGACAAAAGGATCTCCAGGAATGAAACAATATTAAGAGAACTGTGTGACCAATCCAAAAGGAGCAATATCCGTATAATAGGGGTCCCAGAAGAAGAAGAGAGAGGAAAAGAGATGGAAAGTATCTTAGAAGAAATAATTGCTGAAAACTTCCCCACACTGGGGGAGGAAGTAATCGAACAGACCACGGAAATACACAGAACCCCCAACAGAAAAGATCCAAGAAGGGCAACACCAAGACACATAATAATTAAAATGGCAAAGATCAAGGACAAGGAAAGAGTGTTAAAGGCAGCTAGAGAGAAAAAGGTCATCTATAAAGGGAAACCCATCAGGCTAACATCAGATTTCTCAACATAAACCCTACAGGCCAGAAGAGAATGGCATGATATATTTAATACAATGAAACAGAAGGGCCTTGAACCAAGGATACTGTATCCAGCACGACTATCATTCAAATATGACGGTGGGATTAAACAATTCCCAGACAAACAAAAGCTGAGGGAATTTGCTTTCCACAAACTACCTCTACAGAACATCTTACAGGGACTGCTCTAGATGGGAGCACTCCTAGAAAGAGCACAGCACAAAACACCCAACATATGAAGAATCGAGGAGGAGGAACAAGAAGGGAGAGAAGAAAAGAATCTCCAGACAGTGTATATAACAGCTCAATAAGCGAGCTAAGTTAGGCAGTAAGATACTAAAGAGGGTAACCTTGAACCTTTGGTAACCACAAAGTTAAAACCTGCAATGGCAATAAGTACATATCTTTCAATAGTCACCCTAAATGTTAATGGGTTGAATGCACCAATCAAAAGACACAGAGTAACAGAATGGATAAAAAAGCAAGACACATCTATATGCTGCTTACAAGAAACTCACCTCAAACCCAAAGACATGTACAGACTAAAAGTCAAGGGATGGAAAAACATATTTCAAGCAAACAACAGTGAGAAGAAAGCAGGGGTTGCAGTACTAATATCAGACAAAATAGATTCCAAAACAAAGAAAGTAACAAGAGATAAAGAAGGACACTACATAATGATAAGGGCTCAGTCAAACAAGAGGATATAACCATTCTAAATATATATGCACCCAACACAGGAGCCCCAGCATATGTGAAACAAATACTAACAGAACTAAAGGGGGATATAGACTGCAATGCATTCATTCTAGGAGACTTCAACACACCACTCACCCCAAAGGATAGATCCACTGGGCAGAAAATAAATAAGGACATGGAAGCACTGAACAACACAGTAGAGCAGATGGACCTAATAGACATCTATAGAACTCTACATCCAAAAGCAGCGGGATATACATTCTTCTCAAGTGCACATGGAACATTCTCCAGAATAGACCACATACTAGGCCACAAAAAGAGCCTCAGAAAATTCCAAAAGATTGAAATCCTACCAACCAACTTTTCAGACCACAAAGGCATAAAACTAGAAATAAACTGTACAAAGAAAGCAAAGAGGCTCACAAACACATGGAGGCTTAACAACACGCTCCTAAATAATCAATGGATCAATGACCAAATCAAAATGGAGATCCAGCAATATATGTAAACAAATGACAACAACAACACTATGCCCCAACTTCTGTGGGACACAGCAAAAGCAGTCTTAAGAGGAAAGTATATAGCAATCCAAGTATATTTAAAAAAGGAAGAGCAATCCCAAATGAATGGTCTAATGTCACAATTATCGAAATTGGAAAAAGAAGAACAGATGAGGCCTAAGGTCAGCAGAAGGAGGGATATAATAAAGATCAGAGAAGAAATAAATAAAATTGAGAAGAATAAAACAATAGCAAAAATCAATGAAACCAAGAGCTGGTTCTTCGAGAAAATAAACAAAATAGATAAGCCTCTAGCAAGACTTATTAAGAAGAAAAGAGAGTCAACACAAATCAACAGTATCAGAAACGAGAAAGGAAAAATCACGACGGACCCCACGGAAATGCAAAGATTTATTGGAGAATACTATGAAAACCTATATGCTAACAAGCTGGGAAACCTAGGAGAAATGGACAACTTCCTAGAAAAATATAACCTTCCAAGATTGACCCAGGAAGAAACAGAAAATCTAAACAGACCAATTACCAGCAACGAAATTGAAGCGGTAATCAAAAAACTACCAAAGAACAAAACCCCCGGGCTAGATGGATTTACCTCGGAATTTTATCAGACATACAGGGAAGACATAATACCCATTCTCCTTAAAGTTTTCCAAAAAATAGAGGAGGAGGTGATACTCCCAAACTCATTCTATGAAGCAAACATCACCCTAATACCAAAACCAGGCAAAGACCCCACCAAAAAAGAAAACTACAGACCAATAGCCCTGATGAACGTAGATGCAAAAATACTCAACAAAATATTAGCAAACCGAATTCAAAAATACATCAAAAGGATCATACACCATGACCAAGTGGGATTCATCCCAGGGATGCAAGGATGGTACAACATTCAAAAGTCCATCAACATCATCCACCACATCAGCAAAAAGAAAGACAAAAACCACATGATCATCTCCATAGATGCTGAAAAAGCATTTGACAAAGTTCAACATCCATTCATGTTAAAAACTCTCAGCAAAATGGGAATAGAGGGCAAGTACCTCAACATAATAAAGGCCATCTATGATAAACCCACAGCCAACATTATATTGAACAGTGAGAAGCTGAAAGCATTTCCTCTGAGATCGGGAACTAGACAGGGATGCCCACTCTCTCCACTGTTATTTAACATAGTACTGGAGGTCCTAGCCACGGCAATCAGACAAAATAAAGAAATACAAGGAATCCAGATTGGTAAAGAAGAAGTTAAACTGTCACTATTTGCAGATGACATGATACTGTACATAAAAAACCCTAAAGACTCCACCCCAAAACTACTAGAACTGATATCGGAATACAGCAAAGTTGCAGGATACAAAATCAACACACAGAAATCTGTGGCTTTCCTATATACTAACAATGAACCAACAGAAAGAGAAATCAGGAAAACAACTCCATTCACAATTGCATCAAAAAAAATAAAATACCTAGGAATAAACCTAACCAAAGAAGTGAAAGACTTATACTCTGAAAACTACAAGTCACTCTTAAGAGAAATTAAAGGGGACACTAACAGATGGAAACTCATCCCATGCTTGTGGCTAGGAAGAATTAATATCGTCAAAATGGCCATCCTGCCCAAAGCAATATACAGATTTGATGCAATCCCTATTAAACTACCAGCAACATTCTTCAATGAAGTGGAACAAATAATTCAAAAATTCATATGGAAACACCAAAGACCCCGAATAGCCAAAGCAATCCTGAGAAAGAAGAATAAAGTAGGGGGGATCTCACTCCCCAACTTCAAACTCTATTATAAAGCCATAGTAATCAAGACAATTTGGTACTGGCACAAGAACAGAGCCACAGACGAATGGAACAGACTAGAGAATCCAGACATTAACCCAGACATATATGGTCAATTAATATTTGATAAAGGAGCCATGGACATACAATGGCGAAATGACAGTCTCTTCAACAGGTGGTGCTGGCAAAACTGGACAGCTACATGTAGGAGAATGAAACTGGACCATTGTCTAACCCCATATACAAAAGTAAACTCAAAATGGATCAAAGACCTGAATGTAAGTCATGAAATTATTAAACTCTTGGAAGATAACATAGGCAAAAACTTCTTAGACATAAACATGAGTGACCTCTTCTTGAACATATCTCCCCGGGCAAGGAAAACAACAGCAAAAATGAGTAAGTGGGACTATATTAAGCTGAAAAGCTTCTGTACAGCAAAAGACACCATCAATAGAACAAGAAGGATCCCTACAGTATGGGAGAATATATTTGAAAATGACACATCCGATAAAGGCTTGACGTCCAGAATATATAAAGAGCTCACACACCTCAACAAACAAAAAACAAATAACCCAATTAAAAAATGGGCAGAGGAACTGAACAGACAGTTCTCCAAAAAAGAAATACAGATGGCCAACAGACACATGAAAAGATGCTCCACATCGCTAATTATCAGAGAAATGCAAATTAAAACTACAATGAAGTATCACCTCACACCAGTAAGGATGGCTGCCATCCAAAAGACAAACAACAACAAATGTTGGCGAGGCTGTGGAGAAAGGGGAACCCTCCTACACTGCTGGTGGGAATGTAAGTTAGTTCAACCATTATGGAAAGCAGTATGGAGTTACATCAAAATGCTCAAAACAGACTTACCATTTGACCCAGGAATTCCACTTCTAGGAATTTACCCTAAGAACGCAGCAATCAAGTTTGAGAAAGACAGATGCACCCCTATGTTTATCGCAGCACTATTTACAATAGCCAAGATTTGGAAGCAACCTAAATGTCCATCAATAGATGAATGGATAAAGAAGATGTGGTACATATACACAATGGAATACTACTCAGCCATAAGAACAGGGCAAATCCAATCATTTGCAGCAACATGGATGGAGCTGGAGGGTATTATGCTCAGTGAAACAAGCCAAGCGGAGAAAGAGAAATACCAAATGATTTCACTTATCTGTGGAATATAAGAACAAAGGAAAAACTGAAGGAACAAAACAGCAGCAGAATCACAGAACTCAAGAATGGACTAACAGGTACCAAAGGGAAAGGCACTGGGGAGGATGGGTGGGTAGGGAGGGATAAGGGGGGGAGAAGTAGGGCGGTATTAAGATTGACATGCATGGGGGGGTAGGAGAAAAGGGAGGGCTGTACAACACAGAGAAGGCAAGTAGTGATTCTACAACATTTTGCTATGCTGATGGACAGTGACTGTAAAGGGGTTTATAGGGGAGACCTGGTATAGGGGAGAGCCTAGTAAACATAATATTCGTCATGTAATTATAGATTAGTGATACCAAAAACAAAGCAAAAAAAAAAAAAAAAAAAAGGGCCGTTCCTGTGTGGTAACCTCCAATGAGTTCTACACAAGGGTATAAAGGGCATATAAAAGTGTAGGCAAAGGGTCTGTTTGTGTTTATACAGAGGATCAAAGCCTAATTGGGCTACCCCGAAAATGAACTAAGATACGATATGAAAAAGAACTTCCAACATCAGCACTCTCTGGAAGACTCATGCCAGAAGATGATCATCAAAAAACCCCAACAAAGATCCACGCACTGCTACGGCTGTAGATGCAGTCATCCCACCAGTTCCTGGACTTGCCATGGGAATGAGGAAGGAGATATCTAAGCTGACCTGTGCATACAGTAAAACAACAAATTTGACTGGATCTATACTGTTGGAACTCAACCAAGAATTTGGAGAAGTGCAAATTGTAGCGCTCCAAAGTCTTACAACTACAGACTATTTACTGTTAAAAGAACATATGGCATGTGAACAGTCCCCAGGAATGGGTTGTTTTAATTTGTCTGATTTCTCTAAGACTGTTCAAGTTCAGTTGGACAATATCCACCATATCATAGATAAGTTTTCACAAATGCCTAAGGTGCCTAACTGGTTTTCTTGGTTTCACTGGAGATGGCTGGTAATTACAGATATGCTTTGGTTATGTAACTATACTCCTATTATGTTAATGTGTGTGTGCAATTTAAGTAGTAGCTTAAAACCTATACATGCTGAAGTACTCTACAAGAAGATATGTCAAAGAAATAATCAATCTTCCCATGTTTTCTTCCGCCTGCTACTTCTATAGCTTTTCTTCTTCCTTCCTAATTACAACCCTTAAATAGAATTCTTGCCTCATATCAAATTTACCGAGTATCATAATTCTTCCAAGTGGTAAAGATACCTCAAGACAAATGCTGGGCATAGAAGCCACAGGGCATAAATATGCAAAGAAGTAAAAAGCTAACCTTTTCAAACAATAAGGCTTCCCTCTCACTTACCAACTTCACATTTCCCTGTATGGCCCCGGAAGATGACTGGTTAGCCAGAGACGGGTAAGATTCCTCAAGGGAGGAACAACCTAAGACAGGCACAGTCGCAGGGGGGCCATCAGGTGAGAAATTGGGGATCAACAGAGGTGAGGCTTAGAACCTCACCCCCCCTGTTCTGAGAGAAATCTTCTGCATACGTGGATGTTTTATTGCCCTGGTCTAGCTTGGATTAACACATAGTCTACAGGCACACACCTGATCATCTACATTTGCTCTCTTACAACACTAAACTATGTTTTCTACCTTTTCTTGTATCTACCTACCACTTCAGCATTTTATTAAAAATAATAATAATAAAGAGAGAAATGTGGTATCCACATATAAATCAAGTATAAAAACCAAATGATTATTCATATTTGAACTGACTGTTTATAGTTCATAATGCATGAGCAAAACCGAAAGTTTCTGTGATGACTGCCCTTGTACTGCTCACCATGTAACTTATTCACTATGTAAGAATTTGTTCTCCATGTAAGAACTTGTTTGTTATGCCTCAGAAGATTGGAGACTGACGAAAATTAGGCTTGGGGTGGATTAATAATTGTGCATTGAGCATTGACTCCCCTATACAGAATTTTATTGTCATTAACAACCATTTGATCAATAAATATGAGAGATGCCCTCACAAAAAAAAAAAAAAAAAGGACAGACTTCCAATGGTAAAATAAATAAGTAACCGGGATGTAATGTATAGCATAAGGAATATAGTCAAGATATTGTAACAGCTTGGTAGGGTGATAGCTGGAACCTAGAATTATGTATATAAATGTTCTACCACTGTGTTGTACACTTGAAACTAATGTAATGTAATACTGTGCGTCAACTACCCTTCAATAAAAAATAATTATTAAAAAAAAAAAAAATCTTAAGGCAACATGTGTGGAAGAAAAGCATATCTCTTTGGATTTGATAAAAAGATAGCCATGCAACATTTCCATTCTTCATTTTTCACCTGGAAATCATTCATTAATTTAGGAAGAAGGTACATAGTTTCTTGACAAAGTTGATTTCATATTGTACCTCACTAACCATCACACTCAATAGTCTATAAGATACAACTATGCCTGAAAAAACAGAATTGCAATAAAACTACAAACCAATGGCAGATTTTTATAGTCAAAGGCACATGTCCAAATCTACTGCTATTTTCGTTTCTGATATGATGTTCTTCTTTTTGTCACTCATTTCTAAAAGGTTATATTTTATTAACTCAGTTATTCATAAATATTAGTACCAGGCCTGAAGATCTTTCAGATACCAGGATGGACTGCTCTTTGTGAATATAAAGCCCCTGAGTGCAGAAGAGTACATCATTATGTGTAATTCTTTGCATCTTATATCTATTCTCTTTATTTTCACATAAAATCAAGACTCCTTGAAAAAAACACTGTTGAACAACCATAGTTAGATATGATCTTCCACCTACCAAGTGCAGAACAGTCAACGTGAGAAAAATATAAATGTAATAATGTAATAAATTATACAAAAAATGATTTTGTGCATGAGAGCATGAGATCCCAATATTGTATTTGCTCTGTAACTTTGTTTCTTTCTAGCTCTTAAGAGACAAATTATTTTAAGTTGAAAGAACAATCATTTATTCTCATGCTTATGGGCATGAGGGTTGACTGTAAATCAGCTGGACTACATTAGACTCTAGGCTCCAATTTTTGTGCCCCAGGCTGCAGATATAGATTCAAATTAGTTC
Organism: Manis pentadactyla; assembly: GCF_030020395.1. Classification (NCBI taxonomy): domain Eukaryota; kingdom Metazoa; phylum Chordata; class Mammalia; order Pholidota; family Manidae; genus Manis; species Manis pentadactyla. The sequence goes on from NC_080026.1 coordinate 16,776,327, forward strand.
CATATTTATCTCCTCTTCCTTGAGCCAGCAGCTCTAGGGGTTTTGGTCTGTTTTACATGTCTCATCCTGAGGCCCAGGCTATTTGGGGCATATTCTTTTCAAGATAGGCTATCAAATCACAAAATCCAAGCCACATCTTTGCTTGCACAAAGCCATAGTAGCACAAGCCACATCATTGCCTTCTTTTATTCAAAGTAACTCACATCACCAAGTCCAGCATTAATGCAAGGAGGAAATATACTCCACTCACAGTGATAGGGAAATAATATAAAACATTTTCTGAAAAATAAGCCAAATGATCACTTGTATACTTTTATTTTGTATTGTCCACCTCTACCTTTACTGTCATATGGTAAATTATGGTCATATATTAGAACTTTTCTTTCATTAACTTCATCATTCAACCATACTAATTTTTGTTGTATGATTTTTGATAAACTAGCCATTTTTGATTGAAAATAATATGGTAACTATTCAATGCTATGATTCTAAAATGAATCTTCTTTGATAAACTTTTTCTTTAAACTTTCCTGCTCTCCTATTTCTTTTTAATCATGAATGAATCTGTTACCTTCAAGAATCACTTTTATGTAAGACAAGTTACAGTTTCATGAAAATATTCTTTGAACTGAGACATCTTTGAAGATTTGTAAGTGTGCTCACCAATATTTATTTTAGAACTCTCCTACTCTAAATTAATCTTGGATTATAACTTTGAGAATATGTACTGTATATTTATTTTCTCTTCTTCACACTCTGTCCATACTGTTCAAAGAGTAATAGCTGGCTATAAATTCTAAGGACCTAAGCTGGTGGTATAGTTTATATCTATAAAAAATGAACATATCATTTTATTTTTAACATCAAATGATACTCAAAAAATTTAAATAAAGAGGGCCTTGCAGAAATCCTGTCCAATTCTGCTATCAAAGATTTAAAACTATGCAGTTCTGCAGAAGGTTCAAGATGCCAGTGTAGGAATATCCCAAACTCACCTCCTCCTATGGACACAACAAATCTACAGTTGCATATAAAACAATTCTCTATGAAAAGACCTGAAAACTAGCTGAATGACTCCTTTACAACAAAGGATAAAAGGGTCACATCGAGATGGATAGGAGAGGCAGACATGTGGTCTTGACAAAAACCGACCCCTGGTGCAGCACCCACTCCTGGGAGGGATCTCACTAATATGGGGCTATCCCTGAGAAGGCTTTGTGCCCAATATCACATCCCCTTATCCTTGGAACCTTAACAGATGAGCCTCCAAAATGACTGCTTTGAAGACCAATGTGGCTAATGTTTCAGAGAATCATAGGACTCTAAGGAATAGATATTTTGCTTTTAAACAATTCCTCTGCAGACTCATTTGTTCTGGGACCCAGCACAAATGCAGCAGTGTGAAAAAACACCTAATCTATATGTGAAAGAGATTTATTTGCTAAGTTAAAGTGTCTACAGGAGAGACAGGAGCCTGTAGGGACCCCCTTCATGATCAGATGTGCTGGCAGGCACCATTTTTGTGTTCTCCCTCTATCTTGCTAGTGTCGGTGCTGGTGAGCACCATTTCTGCATGCTCCATCTAACCTGCTAGCTCCCTTGGGTATGCACCACTCCTGCACTGCTCCCATGACCTCGCCAAAGCTACTTGGCATGTGAAGCCAGCACAAGGGACACAATTTGAACACTTGATTCTAGTGACTAAGCATAATTGCATTTCTGGGCCCTATAGGTCTGAACAATTGGAGACACAGTTCTTGGCAGGCTACCACCCCCAAGGCACTGCACAGATAACAGACTGAAATGTACCCCCAGTCTTCCTGTGATGAAAGCCTTTTGCTTGTTCTGGAGTTTCAGCCTATAGAGGAGAATTCAGGTTTACTACACATCTGGGGACTATGGAAGTGCTGTCAGGGAATATCGACTGGGAATGCCATCTTTACATGCTCTTTAGCCTCACTATAGCTCACTGGTACCTAGTACTTTTCTGAACTAGGAAAAGAAAGGACCTCATACACTCATCTGTAACCCTGATCTTTTATAATCTTTTGTAGGGTCTGTAACCCCACCAAAGGGACAACTCCAGATTACCTTATCTGAAAGATAGCAGGGTTTATTATTTCAGTTTCAAAGAAGTATATTTGCATACCTTAAATTCTACTGCCTGTGGAAGGAGCTTCTAAACAGCCTAAAACTATGTTATGACTGAGATCCCTCCCTCTGGAGCTCTCATAGATCTTAGCACACACTCAACATCTGGGTCCTATCAAGAGTAAATCAGGTTGTTAGACAATCACAAAGTTTCACAAGACAATCAAAAGCTAGAGCATGTTTCAATGATAAAGTTCATCTCTCTCACAAGTCCTTTAAGATATGAGAGGTAGCTATTTCACTTAACATATAGAAAAAAACACAGAGAATTAAGTAAAATGAAGAAATAGAGTAATATGTTACAAATGAAAAACCAAGATAAATCCCAGAAGAAAACCTTAATAAAATGGAGATAAATAATTGACCCAAAAAGAGTTCAAAGTAATGATCATACACATGGTTATTGAACTTGAGAAAAGAATGGCTAGAAATGGTGAGAACCTCAATAATGAGACAAAAATATGAAAGAATGAAACAGAAGTAACAGAGCTAAAAAATTCAATAACTGAACTGAAATATGCCCTAGAGGGATTCAACAGCAGAGTAAATAAAGCAGAAGAAATAATCACTACTTGAAGACAGAGTAGTGGAATTCATCCAAACAGAGCAGCACAAATTAAAAAGAAGCTTAAAAAATGAACCTATTGGACAACATCAAATGGAACAATATGCACATTATAGAAGTATATAGAGGAGAAAAGAGAAAGGAACATAAAACATATTTGAAGTAATAATGGCTGAAAACTTTTCTGAACTAAGGAAAGCAACAGATGTCCAGATCCAGGAAGGCCAGATAGTTCCAAAGAGACCCATTATAATTAAAAGGTCAAACATTAAAGGTAAAGAGAGAATCTTAAAAGCAAGAAGAGAAATCTTACTTGTTATATACAAGGGAACCCCATAAGACTCTCAGTAGATTTCTTGGCAAAACTTTCCAGTCCAGAAGGGGGCAGCATGACATATTCAAGGTACTGAAAGGAAAAGAAAACTTCCAACCAAGAATACTATACCCAGGAAGGTTATCATTCAGAATTGAAAGGGAGACATTTACCTAGACAAGCAAAAGCTAAAGGAGTTCATCACTACTAAACAGGCCTTAGAAGAAATGTTAAAGGGGATCCTTTAAGTTGAAAAGAAAGGGCACCAATTAATAAGAAGAAAAGATATAAAAGTAAAAATTTCATTGGTGAAGGTAAATATATAGCAAAGATAGTGTAGTAATTACTTCTAAATCTAGTATAAAGGTTAAAAAACAAAAATAATAAAAATAGCTTTAACAATAATAATTAATTAAGGGATACATAAAATAATATATATGATTACTTCTATGAAAAGTGCCATTGGGATTTTGATATGGATTGACTGAATATGTAGATTGCTTTGGATAATACAGAAATTTTAACAATGTTAATTCTTCCAATCCATGAGCAATATATACATGCATATATACATACACACATACATACATACATACATAAAAAGGAATACTACTCAGCCATAAAAAGAATTAATCTTGTCATCTGCAACAACATAGCTATACCTTGGGGGCACTATGCTAAGTGAAATAAGTCACACAGAAAGACAAATATCATATGATTTCACTTACATGTGGAATTTTAAAAAATACAAAACAAATGTACAACTCTTAGATATAGAGAAGCAATGGTGCTTCCTGGTGGGGGTAGTGAGAGGTGGGCAAAATTAGTAAAGGGGATAAAGAGATGCAAATTTTTAGTTATAAAGTAAATAAGTCATGGGGATGTAATGTACATCATGGTGACTCTAGTCAATAATATTTTATTGCATATTTGAATGTTGATGAGAGAGTTAATCTTGAAAGTTATAACACCTAAAGCTAATATAATGTCACTATATTATATATGTTGTATCATGTATGTAATATAATGTCAGTTATACTTTAAGACAACAGAACAACAACACTAAGGGAAGATAAAAAAGATTTCTGGAGATAATGGTGATGATGGTTGCACAACAGTGTCAATGTACTTAATGCCACTGAAGTATACGTTTAAAAATGGTTAAGTTGCTATGTTTTATGTTATGTGTATGTTAACAATAACATGTTGAAAAATAAATAAATGAACATTATAAATTTTTGCAGTTGTTCATTCGGTAATTATTATTCTGCTTATTTTAATGTGAGAGAGAGAACATATTGTTGTAAAGGGAGTTTGCAAGTGGTCTTTTCCTCCTAGAAAATTCTATTTATCATTTGTTACTTTTACAGAGATTGTTTAACTCATTGTTTGCTATTTGAAAGAGGAATCATTAATCTTTTGGGTCTTTTTAGTGACTTTTTAGTACTGATACAGTATTGTAAACGAATCTTTTCCTGGTATATGGATTCTCATACGGAGGGCTAGAGGAATTATGTTATGTAGCATATATCCTGTGGGTCTTTAAATAGAAGCATACTTTCAAAGCTTCTGCCTTTAATTAGAAAAATGTTTAGAAAAATTGTTTCTATTGTGTAGTATCTTTTCTTAATTGATTAAATAGCTATCAAATATCTGGACAGCTAATAAAGAAGACATATTGAGGTCATTAGCAGTACTTATTTCAGCCACATTCTTTCATTTAAAGAAGCAAACAAGGTGTTCAAGGGCCTGGTCACTTGTTATCTCCAGTCGGAGGAGGTATTTTCCAAAGGAAGGACTTTTGATCTCTAGTTTGGGTTTTTTAAAACCTCTTACCTCATAGCTCTAATATCTTATGTAGGGCCTAGAATGATTCCATGTAGAACAGACAAGAGACAGGAGATGATTTCTGCTCCCAATATGGATAAAACTGCATGTTAGAATGTAGCCACATGGAAAGGTATACCATCTGAACTTGGGTGAAGGAGATGGTATTGATTATGGGAAATAGAATGATGGTATGTCCCAATGCGAAATAGGTTTGTCCGATTTACTCACTGGATGCTAAATGTGACAAAAACAGAGGAGTCACCTCATGCTGATATTGACACATTTTATTTCTAATCCTAGAATTCCTAATTTATGTAAATCTGGGAATTCCCACTGATCTTTCACAATTCTGTTTAGGAGTCTTTTCTTTTGTGATGCTTCTCTAAACATTAGTTTCCTGAGCCTGTTAGTTTCAGTTCTGTTACTTCTGTGACACATACTTACTTTTAGTGCTACAGAGATCCCAGGACATTGTCTTAATTTGTTCAGCTCGGATGGCTGGGCCTAATTCTCCTCCCCAAGCCCCTCCAGGTCCTAAGACTATGTTTGGTAAATGGTAATTACTAAATATGTATCTGTTGAATAGAAAGTATCTGATGCAAGAAACGGGAAGCTAGAAAAATTTCATTGTCAGTCTTGGGTTTACTAACTTTTTCCCATACTTGGAAATTTTTTTCCCTCTACCCTAAATATAAGTCAAGAAATATTAGAGTGGAAAGTTAGGAGGAAATGCCATACAGAGAAAAACAATTTTTAAAAGTTAGATGTATATATCTTGGCTGACTATAAAGGTTGCAGGAATTTCTTGTGGGTCATCAGAATGTTAATCATTAAGAGTCTAAGCTAAAGCAATGGAGGCATGAGACTGTTTACTGTAGCTGTGCTACAGGAAAGGCCAAGCCAAGTAAAGAGTTGCCCATTGAGTAGCATACAAATGAGGAAGCACGGTGCACAAGAGGTGTCCCCAAGAGGCCAATCTTACAAACTCTGGAGAGTTCACTAGAAATGGAATGTGGGGGTCCAGCAACGTGGCACAAAGCAGCTTATACTGACCCCACTTTATAAAGGATACTTTTGAAACACCTGAATTTTTTAGAGGGTGGAGGAGCAAAGGGATTTTCAAGAATGATGAAACTTACTTCCCAACTTCTGTTTTATTTCATAAATATAAATTTGTACAAAAATTTCTCAGCACTCAAAAATTTTAACTGAAGCATATATTCCATACTCTGTTATGCAAGAAATACCCAACTCTTCTTTGCTTTTTTTTCCTGAAATCACAGCATTGTTTAATCCCTCATCTGCCTTTTTCTAACAGTGGTGACTCAAAGGAAAAAATAATAATGAAGTGCATTGTTGTCAATTATTTCAGGTAAGTATGGATATATAGTTTTCTGGTGCTAGGCTTCTTTTTCCTTCTTATTCTTAATTAGACTGACTTGAAAATTTTGCATTTACATGTAAATGAGAAAAATGAAAAGTTAATCCAAATTTGCTTGGTTTCTAATCACTCATTTTTAGAAGATATTTGGCTAGAACTCAGGATTCCTGACCCTGGCCACTTATTACAACAAAACTCTTCTCTGGTATCATGAGATTGTTCTCTGAAGTAATGTGGTGGCATACTTGGGCCCACAATTGACTTTTGCAAAGGCTGCCAGAAGCCTAAGGTATGGTAATAGCAAAGGGAGGAATTACTTTGGGAGTTTGTCCTGATTGCTTTACTGCTCGATTGGCATAGGAAAGTGAACCCAGTGAGGAAGGCTGATAGCTCTACAACAGAAGATTTAAACTATTCACTCTGTACCTTCTTTCTGCTAAGGCTTGCTCTGTCTTTGGCTTGATTTTTTAGGGGGAACGTGAGTGAGGTTGGAGAGCAGATTTCCAAATTTCTCTCACTACCTGCTTTGAATAAGACTTACATTCCAAGGAGGCTTGTCACCAGAAACTGATTCCAAAGAAAAGGAAGTAAAACAGTCCATAAACCAAAGTCACCAACCTGCAGAGTGAACCACATTGAAATCTGCCATTTTCTTTGAATGTAAAGCTCCGTCTAAAGCAATGTGGTTGTAGAGTGAAATACCTGAATTTGGCTGAATCACTTCCTTCCTCCTCAGGAAGTGAAGAAAATAAAAAGAGGTGTGGAATTCTGTAGGAAAGTCAATTGTCTTCATGCAACACATTCTGTATAAATTAATGACTGTTCTAGCTATTCCAGTACTTTCTCTTTCACTTCATGGTCTGTAGGCATCCAGTGCCATTTCTAGAATCACAGAATGCTTGATTTGATAATCTGCATTTAGTTCGTAATGGGAAAGTTATATTTATATGACAGATTCATCACAGAAGAATGCCATAGAAAAGAACCACATTTGTCTGAATTATATGGACTAGGTATCCTGCCATTAAAAAAAGAATAAAAGAAAGGAAGAAAACAAAGTTTTGCTTAAAGTTTCACCATTGTTTTTGCCTACATTTGTGTAATTTACTAGCTAAATAAGTAATGATTGTGTAAAATTAATAATAACGCTTTCTTATAATATCAGTGTGCCCGTTACTTCCTTCTAATTTTTCTGGAAGCCACTGGCATGTATTTAATAATTTGTTAATTCATCAAAAGACACTGGAGTGAGTATTTGATCACACTAGGTGCTATGATATGATCTGAGAACAAATATGAAAATACATGTCATAGTCTCAGCTCCCCTGGAGCTGAATCTCCAAGGAAGTTGAGACATTCATAGCTAAGCATTAAAGGTCTGTGGAGGTGTTCCACTGATGTGTCCTTTGTAATTTTAGAGGATCACTTTTATTTTAATTTTAAAGATCACTTCAGGTTGAGGTCACCTGTCAGGGTGGTAAAAAGGGTGTTTACTTAGTACTTGAAGGATCATAGATCTTTGATAAATCAATACTGGGTTTGAAAGTTAAAACAAACTTTCAAGGGGAAGGTATGACACTAGAATGAGAAACCTGAATTGGAAAGGGTGGAGTTTAGATGAAGACACAGCAAGCAGAGGTTTTTGCAGTAGATCCAGGAATTAAGTAATATACATCTGAATGAATGCCATAGTAGTAGGAATGGAAAGAAAAAAAATATACAGAGAGACTGGCAGGAAAATTAAAAGTTTCTGACAACTATTTTGATGAGAGTGTGAAGAAAAGAAAGACTAAATGATCACTCCAAGGAGCTGAGTCTGAATGACTAGAAGACTGAGATAAGGGCTCAGGAGTTCTGCTATTTGAAAGCAGAAATGACAATTTGATTTTAACCATTTATATTTTACAATAAACGCAGGATTCTATGTGGAAATGTTGTGAGGAAAACATATCAAGGGAAAATAACCCACAGACAGAACTGATTGCGTGACAAATTCCTTACCAGCAAATTCTACCACTAATTAGTAAGCATAGATAAGGCGGTGAGCATTTACTATCACAAGAAATGGAAAATTCAGGGCTGTCAAGACTTTTCAATTATTTCAGTGTAATTCCGCGGAGCCTTAATATAGCTGTTCACATCAGCAGCGTGGCCACTGATGTTTGGTTCAACTATTTGGGGGAAGTGTGCCCTCATTTGGTGGCTCTTTGCCTTTTGGCTTCATAGCTAGTTTGCAAGATCCCATCAGATACCAGCTCCCTAGATTCAATCTCCTGTCAGTATTTTCAATGGAAAATGTCCACCTATGTGCCTTTAACCAGTCATCCTTACCTGCTACTTTAAAAAGTGTCTCTGTATTTAACTTAAATATAAAAGGTTTAAAAACCATAGCAATGTTTATGCATATTGTAAAGGCAGTAAGAAACATGTAAGTGAAACATCAGAGAAAGACACATTTAACATTAAGTCTACAAAAAGATAGCAATCATAACAACTAAAACAAAAGAACTAAGGTGAGGATAATAATAACAAAATATTTTTACGATCAACTTCATTCGGTAATTTAGGAAGCTGAAGTTTAGGAAGACCCAGGTTAAGAAACTCACAAGTTTTTATATGATATCTAACTCTCCAACCTACTTTTTTTACTATTTTTATATTTTATTGTAAGTATACATTGTAAAGCAATGTAACTATCTCTGTATGTAACATCAGATGATACAGGTAGGAGAGTTTAGACTTGCCCCTGAATATGTTTAGCATAGTTTCAGCTGCAAGACAAAAACACTTGACAAAAGGTGCTGTGAGTAACAGGGGCCTATTTCTCTTATTTTACAGAAAGTCTAAAGATAGTTGATCCCATAGGAAGACACAAGTCCCTTTCACTTCAACATTGTTAAATAATCCACATTATTTGTTTGGGTATTGACAGGAAATATGATCAGGAAATATAAAGATGATTTGCAGGAAGTCAAAGGTTTTTCTCCATGATGAGTGTGTGGTGTGAGACAGAGAGAGAGAAAGAAAGAGAGAGAGAGACAGAGAAAAGAGGAAGGAGAAGAAGAAGAAGGGGGAGAGGAGGGGAGGAAAGGGCCCTTCCTCTTCCTTTCTGATTTTGCAGACCAGTGCAGACAATTAGAACCATCACAGCCAGTTTTGTGTGACTATAAGGGATAGTTATAGACTGAGAATGGCAGAGTAGAAATTTAGGAAGGACTTGTATCCTCCTATGGAACCAACTATCTTTAGACTTTCTGTAAAATGAGAGAAAGAGGCCCCTGTTGTTCCCAGCACCTCTTGTCAATTGTTCTTGTCTTGCAGCTGGAACTATGCTAACATATTCTGGGGGAAGTCTAAACTGTCCTACCTTGTGCTGTCTGGTGTTGTTACAGAGATAGTTAAATCGCTTACAATGTATACTTATAATAAATCACTTTACACTTAAAAAAATAGTTTGGAGAGTTAGATGTCATTTAAAACTTGTGTTTCTAATCCTAGATCTTTCCAAGCTCCAGCTTCCTCAATTACCAAATGAATACGATCATAAAAATATTTTGTTATTATTATCATCACATAACATATCAACTGGTTGTTAGGTAGCAAACATTGATCCCCCTTTCCTCTTCCTATTACAGAAGGAAAAGTATCTACCTGTTGAAAATATGATCAAGATTGTAGAGCCAGAATGCCAGATTTTGCCCTCACCAAAATCTAAAAGAAGATAACCTTGGACATTTTACCTAACTTCTCTGTGCCTCACTGTCTTATTCTGTAGAATGAAGCCAAATAGTAGCATGTCTAGTTAAAAGGTCTATACAGGCAGCTAATGCTATATGCATGTTAATCATTTTCATCATTATTATTAAAACAATAGCCATTTGGAAGATTCTAACTGCGTATTTTACATGCATTTCTTGCTTTCTTACTTAGAGTTAATTTTAATTTACTCTAACTGACTGATACTACAACCAATGTTATCTCCACTTAGTCTTCTCTTTATTGCCACCCTAATATTTTAATTATGTTATATATATATGGACTTAAAATTCTAGTACTCGAAGAGATTCCCAATGCACAGGGGGTAGATCAGGGAATAGAAATGAGATTAGAATTTCCACATCTGAAAGCTGGGAGAAAATAGAGAACAGTTGGACGAGAAACCTTCCAAAGGTAGACCTAATGCCTCAGAAGCCAAAGGAGGTAAAAATTTGGAAATCAGATGAGCTGGAGAGCTTGGAGAAGTGGAAGGTTGAGAACAGATAATGGAATTGGTCATTGTAAGTTGCCTGTGACTCTCTACAGTATATTTCTTCATTAAGGTTAAAAACAAGATTGAAGTTGGTTAATAGATTAGGTGAGGAGGAGGTGTATCCAGAATGCAAAGCGAAATTCAGTAAAAAGTTAGGAAGTGAAGGAGTAAAATAGAACAGCACTTAAAAGGGGTGACAGGTTTAGTGAAAAGTGTTTTGTCTTCTAAATGAAGGACATTGTTATACATGTTTGCGAAGTAATATAAATGTGTATTGTGAAAGAAATCTGAAGCCATTATCTGTATGTTCACACAGTTTATTATTTAATAATTACGGGAATCCACACACTGAATTTCCTATATTTTAGCTGTGAAGACGTCTCCTATAACTATACAATACGGTATTAACCCCACTTCAAATTTTAATACCACTTAGATTTCAGAATTTTTTATCTTATTTTTAATGTCAGATTTATTAAAAGAAAATGAAAAGGCAATTTATGAAATATTTGTCTCAAATAAAAATTTACATATATTTTTTTCAAAAATTCTGTATGTGGATACGAAAGAACCATATTCAATATGGCTAGCCAAAAAGTGCTTTTCAATTTGGCCATATGAGATTTCATGGAGAAATGATAAATATAAACCATTCCAGTTTATATCTCTGGGTATTTGGGCCCATATAGTTGAATTTAAAGTTGTCCCACAGTGTTTTCTCAGGGCACTTTAAAATTATTTTCATCACTCTTTCAACACTTGCTCCAATCACTTGACATTTTAGAGGACCTTAATGTATGAGGCCCTGGTTTAATTGAAGTGATCCAAAACAGTTCAGAGAGCCACTCACCAGGACAGAATGACAGATGAGAAAACCTGAGTTTTAGTCAGTATTTTAAGGGCAGGAGCTGCACAGCTTGAACCAATGTCTGAAATATTCGGTAGGTATAGGCATGAATCTAGCAGTCATCGGTTGTGATGGATCAGGATGGCAGGACAGGCAGCCAATGATTTTTAGAAGCTAGGAAAGGAAGCCATTCCTAAGAAACTAGTCATAAACAGCAGGACTTACAGAAGTGGATGGCGTAGAGACGTTATGATTCAGTCTCCTTAAATGAGGGCAGTGGTGGCAGAGGCTCAGGAGACCCTATGGTCCTAGTCAGGGGACATGTGTCGGAGCGAACAGTTCCTGAGTGGGAGCAGGCAGGTGACTTACCACATGTAAAGAAGGTTTAAGACTGATGGGAATATGAACGGTTGAAAATTGAATGGCCCATTCTCAACAAGTGCTAAAATTTGTGGTTCATCCCTGAAGTTAGAGAAAAACAGTCACGATTGCTACTAAGATATGTATCTGGGGACTTAAGCCAGGTCTACTGATATAAGGCTGCCGGTACTCTTCCTGCCAGCGGCATAGTTGGCTCAAAACCACCTTGGATCTAGAACTGTAGATGGTTACCATCTGTAGTCTTAACTTAAAAAAAAATAAAGGCGGTGCAAAAAAGACAGAGACTGACATCTTTTCTTGCATACATGAGACAGATTATTTTATCTTTAAAATGAAATGTCTGAATCTGCTGGTTGATGAAATAGATAGGGTGAGTGGATTTGTGATTGACATGAACTTTAATCATCCACCAAATAAGTTGTATTACATTACAACAGAAAAACACGAAAGGTCATGTTTGATGAGAATCAGCATTGGAAGAAACCACAGTTCATGAATAATAACCTTCAATAAAAGGAAATGTAAATCACAGAAAGGTTATTAAGAAAGGAAAGTGAGCATCAGTGTCTGATACGGTAGTCTGTTAACTGATACAATGGAAATCAAGATCTTTCCAGTGAAAAATCTATGAGAAGGAAAATGGGCTAGCTATGCATGGCCATCTGTCTTTAAGATTCAGCTCAGAGAGACTGAAATGACAGTGATTTCTTATGTTAAAAATGAGAATTTATTTAACAACTTTTGAGAAAAAGTCAGGGTACTTCATTTAATTTAATTTTTCTTATTTGTGTTGAATAACACCTTTAATTTCACATTTGAGCTGTATTTGTCTCTCAACTATATTTTTGAGGGAAACCATCCACATTCTACAGTGATTAAATTTCATTAAGTTAATAGACCCATGAAATGGATGTGTCCAACTTAATTTCTTAATATAAAGTGGATGGCCATATAATTACCACCGAGGGCAAGAAATCTATTGCTGGCACTTCAGAATCCCTGCCCTTATTCTGCAGGCTTTCCTTATCATGCCTTCATTCCTACCCCGCAAAAGTTACCATTCTTCTGGATTTAATGATACAGAAAAGATCTTGCTTTGTTGTTTTTTTGTTATCTCAGGGGAACACCTGTCATTAATTTTGCCCATTTTAAAGCTTTAGTTAAAAAGAATCTTAATGTATTAGACCCTCATTTAATTGAAGTGACCATTTTAAAGCTTTAGTTAAAAAGAATCTCATAAAATATATATTATTGTATCTATTTTCTTTTACTCAAATACTGAAATGAAAAATTAACTATAGGGATTCAATAGCATATTTTAGCAGGCAGAGGACAAAAATCAATGAAATTCAAGATAGAGCATTTGAAAGTATCCAGTCTGAGGATTGAATAGAAAAAAGCATGAAAACAAAAATGAGCTGAACTTAAGGAACTTAGCGACACCATCAACAATACCAAAATATACATAGTGTAAGTCCAAGAAGGAGACCAGATTAAGAAATGGGCAGAAAAAAAAAAACCATGGAGAATTAATGGCCAGAAACTTTCTCAATTTGATGAAGACATATATCTATCTATCTATCTGAGAATCACAACCGATTTCAAGCAGGATAAACCCCAAGAGATTCATACCAATAAACATTATACTTAAACTGTTGAACAAAAACAAAAACAAGAAAAACCAAGGGATCCTGGACCAGATGGCCTTACTGGCAAATTCTGCCAAACCTTTAAAGAAGAATTAACAATGAACAATCCTACTCAAACTCTTCCCCCCACCCAAAAAAAGAACACAATTTCTGATACTTTCTATGAAACCAAATTACCCTAATATCAAAGTTCAATATACCAAAGACATTTATAGACTAACATACCTTATGCATACAGATGAAAAAATACTTGACAAAACACTAGCAAGCTGAATCAAACAGCACGTTGAAATAATATATCATGACCAAGTGGGATTTATTTCAGGCATGCAAGGTTAATTCAACATAAGAAATCAGTTACTGTTATACATCACGTTAATAGAATGAAAAGAAGAACCCACAGGATCATTGCAATAGATGTAGAGAAGCAGTTGACAATATTCAGCACCACTTTGTGATAAAAACACTCAGCAAATTAGAAATAGAAAGTGGTGCACTTAATGTCATGAAGGGCATTTACCAAAAAGAAATCCACAGCTAACATCATCCTAAATGTGGAAAGACTGAAAGATTTCCCCTTAAAATCAAAAACAAGACAAGGATGTCTGCTTTACCACTGCCATCCAACCTTGTACTTGAAGTTCTAGCTGGAACAATTAGGCAATTGTGTAAACACCATTTCAATCAAGATATAGAATATTTCTATCACTTCAAAGATTTTCTAGTGCCTTTGTAGTCAGTTCAGTACAATCACAACCATCTCCTGATAACCAGTGATTCATTTTCTGTCCTTCAATTTTGCGTTTTCCAGACGTCATACAAGTTGAATTATATAGGTTGTAGACTTTGAATTTGGCTTTATCATTTGGCATAATGCATTTGAAATTCATTCACATTGTCACCTATATTAGTGTTTTTTTTCCATTATCAAGTAGTATTCCAGTGTATAAATATACCACAGTTAATTAATCCATTAGTCAATTGAAGAAAAATGTTTTTTCTAGGTTTTTGTGATTACTAATAGAGCCACTGTAAATACTTGCATGCATGTATTTTACCAGGACATATGCCTGATTTCATCTATGTCCTCTTGAGTGAACATTAATAGTTTGTATGAAAGAATTGAGTTGCTTCAAAGCATCTCACAGAGCTATCTTAACCAAAAGTTCAACCTCTGCTTTTTTCAAAAGTTCCTAGTCACAAATTTTATAAAATGGAGATGTTTTGGGGAATGTTGTGCTTATAAATACAGCAGAATAAACTGAGATGATTTAGATGTCATTTAGACTGTGCACACAGATTAAAAATGTAAATAAAGTTTAAAAAGATGCAAAAAAGAGGAAATATAATTAAACAGATGATTTTCAAAAATAAATATTCATGACTTCACTTATCCAGATTAGAATTTCTTAATATAATTGCATTGATCATTTTAATTAGACCATTTAGTAAATACTCAAAAAGAGAATTGTTGAAGAATCAGATAACTGAGACCAAAAGGAGGCATGAGACCAGATACGAATCATGTTTTTATTTTCAAAGAAAACTTCAATGACAGAACTGTAAATTAGACATAAAATTTATGTACCATTAAATTAGTATGTTTACTCATATTGCTTCATGAGAATACCTTGTTCTTCTCTAGAGTGTAATAGACCTTGATATTAGTGAAAATATTTTTCATTAATGTAGCAGTAGTGTACATTCCATCTTTTACTCAGAAAGATTTTAAAGAAAAAAAAGCACTTCTTTTTTACTTAGTTTCTGAGTTTGACTCAATAGAAATTAAAAGAATTTTTAAAAATGCAACATGATTATTAGTAGATTAGCAACAGTCCGAATGCTGAATCTTTACCAACTATCCCTTAGTCTTACCATTTTTCTTTGCTTCTTTATGCTTCTATAGATATTGTCACTTTAAAAAGCTATGGCAAAGCTACTAAGTATAATGGTTTGTAAGTTGAAACATAACTTATTTTAAAATATAGCCTGACATTATATTCAATAAAAAAATGTTTAAGCGTCATTATTGTAAATTCATGCCCTGCAATTTTACTCCCCCATGGCTAGGTGTTTTAGTCTGTTCGGGCTGCTGTAGCAAGGAACCATAGACTAGGTAGCTTATAAACAACATAAATTTATTTTTTACCATTTTTAGAGGCTGAGAAGTCCAAGATCATGGTGCCTACAGGTCTGTTGTCTGGTGAGAGCCTGATTTCTGCTTCATACATGGAGCCTTCTCGTATCCTTACATGATGGAAGGGGTGATGGGGCTCTCTGGGGTGTCTTTTACATGGGTACTAATCTCATTCATGAGGACTCTGCTCTCTGAATTAATCATCTGCCAAAGGCTCCCACCTTATAATTTCATAAACTTGGTGATAAGAATTTCAGCATATGAATTCTGTGCAGATGCATATCTTCAGGCTTTGGACCCAGGAACCAGGGTCTGTACTCTTCCTCTTTCTTGCTGTTTCTCTTCCTCAAGATATTTAAACTTCTGGTCCACAGTTACCTCAGACACATAGGGCTAATAATATTTATCTCAAATAATATAAAAAGATGTTTTAAAATAAGGTAAAACACATGAAAAGTTTTAGTAAACTGAAATGAACTCTAACAACACATGGTTTATGAGGAAGTATAACGTCAAGCTAAGTGGACAGAATTTAAATTAAGAATACTGGGTTTAAATCCTCACTTAAATATTTATTAGCTGTGTCATTAGGCAGGTTACTTCACTTTTTCATGCCTAAATTATCTCTTCTGGAAAATAAGAATAACAAAGTGCTTCCTCATATGGCAATTGTGGGGATTAAGAAAGCTAATAAATGTATGGTTCTAGGACAGTAACTGATAGGTAGTAAGCACTCTACACATGTTTATTTTATTATTATTACTATTTTACCTCACTGAAATCACTGGACTTAAAACAAGAATTTCTTAAGCTTCCTTTCTGTTCTAAGACCTACATAATATTCCTTAAACATTAGGTTGCTCCCTTAGACTACTCTAAATTACCATGCACTTATGAAAATTGTATATAGACTATGACATAAAAAGAAAAGCATTACCAAACTATAAAAAGTTCAATGTATGACAGCATATTTTTCACTCTAGATGGCAGTGATACATGGAAAACAACATATCTTGAGTAATGGATTGACACCAAAGGGCAATCAGCTAATAAAACTGGGGCTCAGGTGTGCTATTATTTGTTGAGACAGACCCTGAATCCTGAAAAAGCTGAATGAAAAAGTTAATATTTACTCTTTGCATAAATGTTATTAATTCAGGTTTAACAGGTAAATATGGTATGTAAATTTTTGGATGTTCTAAAAATGTTTTATGTTATTAATTATTATTATTTGTTTATAAATTAACAATTACACAAATTTGTCAAAGAGATGAGGCAAATAACATTAACAGCTTCTGTGAAAAGTTGTTCAGGTTAATAAAATTGAGAATACATTTTGATATAAAATTTCTCTTTGCATATGAATTCTAAATAATAATTATGGATATTTAAAAAAGACATGTTTGTTATAATCCAGAGGTTATTAATAATTTTACTTCTTTATAAATTAAAATTGTAAAAATCAATGAAATTAAAAAGTTGGTTTTATTTTTCCAGCTTTACGAAGTTACATTAGAATTTATGTTGGCCATATCCAAAGTTAATAGGTTTTAGAATAGCAACAAGCTAATTCAAAATTAAATTTAAAACTTAAAGATTTCTAAGATGTAAGATATACATCAATTCATGATAAGAAAAATATTTCTTGCTTTCCAAAAACATAAGGAAATAAATGGTGCATGAAGGCAACTGAGTTTGTGTGCGCACAGTTCTGACACTAAATAATTTTGAAGGCTCTATCATAGACAAAGTTGTGCTTTTATGAAAGGAGAATCAAATGTTTACTCCAAAACCGGATTCTAGTTGATATTTCTAATATTTTTCTTATCCACCTGGTTAAACAAAGTGTAGGTCACATTCTTAGAAAAGTATAAATTCCTCTAATAGCTTCAGAATTCTTACCATATAAGGTACATTAGAAAATGGAAAACAAGTATTTTTTGAAAAGAATGACAAGATGTGAAAACTAAAGGGAAAAATGCCATTAACTAAATAACTCTGGCATCACACTTAATGACATGTACAAAGTATGTTAAATGGCCTTCTTCTATGTTTCTTCTATGTTATTCTAGAATAATGATGATAATAAAACAGCAGGAACAACAGAAGCCACCATTAATTGCACACATCTTGTATGTTAAATTTTTTTTTTGCTTTGAAAAAAAAAATTTTTTTAAATATCAGAAACAGTCAATGAACAAGCACATAGTTATATGGAAAAACAGTACAGATTGTGAAATTACTACACATTCTACAGGAAATACTGTGATGGTGAAGTTTTAACTTTTTCTCCATCTTTATTGAGATGTAATTGACATATAATATTGTGTAAGTTTAAGTCTTTATGTTAGGCGTTTTATATGCATTATCTGATTTAATAGCTACAGTAACTTTACAAACATAGTAACAAAAGATTTCAGGAGCAAAGGAGTTAAGTAGCTTTATGATGTCACAAAGCAGAGCTGATTTAAACCTAGGGAATGTGATTTCAGAGTTTCCATCTTATATACAACCTTTACAAAAAGACTTATTATATTTTGAGTAAAAATGAGTTTGAAATAGAATAATATGGTCTCCTGATTTGTCCTAGTTTAAATTGTAGAGAAGTACAGCCTTTCAAGTTACCCACTTTCCTTTAAGCCACGTTAGATAGATTAAAGACGGACAATGCAAAGTGGAAAAGTAGTTGGTAGGCAATAATATGGATTAACAGTTTTACAGACCCATCTTCATATCCTACTATTATTGCCTTCTATGAGCTGTATAACTTCAGAAAAATTCCTAACCATCTATGAACATTAATTTTCTCATAGGTAAAATGGAGCAACTCAGACCTATTTCATGTAACTATAGTTGCTGTTAATGAGCTAAAAGCAATATTTGTAAAGTTCTGAGCACTGTGCTACAGCAGATAGTAAATAGCGGCTTCTATTTTGTTTTTATTTTAGTAAAAATATTAACATGAGATCTACCCCCTTAATAACTTTTCAGTGTATAATACAGCATTGTTAACTATACACATGATGCTATAAAGTAGATGTCTAAAACTTAGTTATCAAGCATAATTGAAGCTTTATACCCTACAAATAGCAACTCCCCTTTCCCCTTCTGCAGAGACCCTGGAAACCATTGCTCTCCGCTCTGATTCTGTATGTTTAATTATTTTATATGCATAATATAAGTGATATCATGCAATAATAGTGCTTCTGTTACTAACTTATGTGGTTTAGCATAATGTCCTCAGTGTTCATCCATGTTTGCACAGGATTTTCTCTTTTCAAGCTTAATAATTCCATGTTAAATATTCACATACAAAAAATGGAATTGGAACTTTGTAACTCCAAATAAATTAAAAAAAGATGAAAGACTTAATTGTCAGATCTGAAACTATATAATTACTGGAAGAAATTTAGGGGACTCCATTCCTGATATTGGTCTTGGCAATGATTTCTTGGATAGAGCACCAAAAGCAAGGGAAACAAAAGCAAAAACAGACAATCAGGGCCACATCCAATTAAGATATATCTGCACAGCAAAGGAAATAACAAGTGAAAAGGCAACCTATGGACTGAAAGAAAATATTTGCAAACCACATATCTGATAAGGGGCTAATATGAAGAAGTAGAAGAAACTCCAAAAACTGATTGGCAAAACAAAACAAAATAATAATTCAATTCAAAACAAGCAAATACTTAAATACACATTTCTTCAAAGAAGACTACAAATTGTCAACAGATAAATGAAAAGATGCTCCAACATGATCAATCATCAGGGAAATGCAAATCAAAACCCCAGTGAGATATCACTAACACCTGCTGGGATGGCTATTACCAATAACAAAATATACTAAGTGTTGGTGAGGATGCAGAGAAATTAGAAGTTTTGGGGGGAATGTAAGATGGTATAGCTGCCTTGGAAAATAGTATGGAAGTTCCTCAAAAAACTAAAAATAGAACTTTCATATGATCTAGTAATATTACTTTTGGGTATACATTCAAAAGAATTGAAATCATGGTTTCGAAGACATACTTGCCCTCTCATGTTCATTGCATCACTATTCACAAAAACAGAAACAACTTAATTATCCATTGATGGAGGAATGGATAAAGCAAATGTAGTATCTACATAAAATGGAATACTGTTTAGCCTTAAAAAATAAGGAAATCTATTGCTGTTCTTCTGATTGTTACCCTCATGCTAAAATGAACATTCCTTTCAATGCTTCTTTTTAATTCTACTCAGAATTTAAATGTTGTAAGGTAGAATCTTATTTTACGTATGTTAATATTGAGACAAAGTTTAAGAAATTGCATTATGCAAAAAAATTCTTTGGATATTGAGTTTTGGGAAACCACTTGTCTTATTTCACAAGAATATGTTAATAAAACACCCATTGGGTCCAACTCGCATGCATTGTTTACTTGAATGTTTCTCCAACTATTCAACTTGTGACTAAGCTAAAAAATATCATTTAAAAGAGAGACAATATATAAATATGATAGATGGCATTTAATGACAAACTATATCTGAACTATTAAGTGTAAAGGATTCAGCGATTCACTTCATACGTAAGTTGACTAACATGAATGATCAAGTGGTACAGGAAAAGTAAATATTTCTGCTAGGAAAATAATTGAGCATTCTAGATCTAAGGAGGGATTTTAAAAGTGGTGGTATGATGAACTTTCTGAATTTAACAACATCCTCAAAATTCTAGAAATTTTACTTGCGAAGTATACTTAATAGTATAATATGTGAAAATATGGATTTAAAAAACTTCAAAATTGTTTTCCTTGAAATGATTTTTGTGTGCTATTTCTGGCACATTTCTTGGTCTTTATTTTACACAAAGTTGATAATCTAGACCTTGAAATGTTGCAGCCATAGGGAAAGAAGAGATTGAAACATGTATTTGAGTTCACAACTTGGTTTTAATGAAATCATCTGGCTGAGTGTAAAAGCAACATCTGGATCCTTGTCTTCTGCAGGAAGCTGTGGCTAATTTTTGTGCAGAACAAAGAATAGAGTAATTAGGGTGTTTGATGAGTTTTTTAAAAGATATTTTCACTTCCAAAATGAGAACATATAGTTCTCTGATCAGATGTTGGGCAAACCTGACTTAATATCTGTGATTTTCTCCACAACACTGCAGCAGCAGAAAGGGGACTGTTTTTCCACTTTAGTCAAGATCACTGCAATTATCATTGCTCTGTAGATTTTATATAAATATTTCTTGTGATAACACTCGCATCTGTTTCTATTAATTCATGGAAGGTCTTGAACACTGATTTTGTTTCATTTAGATTTTGGAAAGGTACAGATTCTCATTAACCTGTTATCATTTATTACAACTGTTTTTGTCCATGCCAGTTGCTCAATCTCGGCAGTTTTGACATTTTGAGACAGAATTGTTGACAGAAAATTCTGTGCATTGTCTGACACTTAGAGGTAGTCGTGACCCCTACCCACTAGATGGCAGTAGCAACTTCTCTACAGTTGTGACAAGGCCATCTTTTCAGATAATGCCAAATGCCCCCGAAGGCAGAATTCTCATCTAGCTTAGTCACAAGTTGAATAGTTGGAGAAACATTCAACTAAACAATGCATGCGAGTTGGACCCAATGGGTATTTTATTAACATATTCTTGTGAAATAAGACAAGTGGTTTTCCAAAACTCAATATCCAATAAAGGACTCAAATTTTTTTAAATCCGTATTTTTACATATTATACTATTAAGTATACTTCGCAAGTAAAATTTCTAGAATTTTGAGGATGTTGTTAAATTCAGAAAGTTCATCATACCACCACTTTTAAAATCTCTCCTTAGATCTAGAATGCTCAATTATTTTCCTAGCAGAAATATTTACTTTTCCTGTACCATTTGATCATGTTAGTCAACTTACATATGAAGTGAATTGCTGAATCCTTTACACTTAATAGTTCAGATATAGTTTGTCATTAAATGCCATCTATCATATTTATATATTGTCTCTCTTTTAAATGATATACAAGTATTTTATTGTTACAACTCATTTTAAACAAAAATTATTTGTGAATTTTCCAGTCCCCTTTCTGCTGCTGCAGTGTTGTGGAGAAAATCACAGATATTAAGTCAGGTTTGCCCAACATCTGATCAGAGAACTATATGTTCTCGTTTTGGAAGTGAAAATATCTTTTAAAAAACTCATCAAACACCCTAATTACTCTATTCTTTGTTCTGCACAAGATTTCCTTATTTTTTAAGGCCAAACAATCACACCCAGTTGAAAACCACTGCTAAACTGAACATTGAAAAGCCATTTGCACTTCATCATTCATTCATTTGTGGAGCGTATAGACTGTAACAGACACTGTCCAATGCTTCTTTGAACACTAAGAAATAATCATTGCTCTTGTTGAAGTTAGGTGTCTGATAAGCCTAACCTGATTCACCTATAAGTCCTCTGGGGTCAAAGATTTAACTAAACTTTTTAACCAAAACCATTCCTTTCCTCCTTTACTGGATTGTATTTTTTCATTTGTATTAGCTTCATTTTTTAACTGTACATATTCCATGTTGGTTGGTTTTCATTATTTACTCATTAAGGGTATGCAAACACGAATATATGAATATGGTTCAAAGTGTAGAAGCTATGCAAATTATACTCATAGCAGTGGCTCCTCCTCCTCATCTCCATTGCTCAATTCCCAATTTTTCTTTCTCTGCCCGGCTTTTTCCATATAGCCTCTGTAAACATGTGGTCTCTAATTAACCTTCTGGATTAACCCTCCTAATTTCCTCTTACATAAATGTGTGTGTAGGGTGTGTTGTATGTCTGTATGTATGCGCACGAATGTGAGTGCAAATGGTCTGAATGTTTGTGCTCCCCCAGATTTATATGTTCATATGTTGAAATCCTAATGCTCAATATGATGGGGAGGTAGAGCCTTTGAGAGTTAATTAAGTCATGAGGGTGCAGCCCTCGTGAATGGGATTAGGGCTCTTATAAAAGAGACCCTACAGATTTCCCTAGCCCCTTCCACTTATATGAGGACACAGTGTGGCATTTACAGCTTTGAAGCGCACCCTCACCCAACCAGGACTTGGCACCCAGATCTTTGACTTCCAATCTCCAAAACTGTGAGAAGTAAATTTCTGTTATTTATAAGCCATTCAGTCTGTGTGCTTTGTTATAGCATCCCTAGCATGCTAAGATAGAGATGATGCAGATAAATAGAAATAGAGATAGAAATAGAGAAATGGAGATAGAGACAGAGGTATATTTTCCTCTTACATACCTTTTCTTATGTGAAGGGTAGTATGTCTACACTTGCATTTTCCTTTTTGAATATGCTGGAAATGACTCCAAATCAGTTTACAGAGATTTTCTCAGGCTTTTTTGCAGTCAGATAGGGCTCTTCTGTTTGAATGTACCATTGTTTATTTAACCGTTCTTCTAGGTATGGGCACTTTGATTGTTTCCAGTATTTTTCAACTACAAACAATGCTGCAATGAATAATCCAGTATATATACATATGGTTGCAAGTACTTTTTTAGTGGTGGGGTTACTAGGCCAAAACCTAAATGCATTGTAATTTTGTTAGATATTGCCAAATTCCTCTCTTGATGTTTGCATTTCAACTAACAAAATAGGACGATGGCTGTTTCCCTGCAACTCTGCCAACAGAATGTGAGGTCATCCTTTTTAATTTCTGCCAGTCTGATAGATGTGAAATGGTATTTAAATATTGTTTTAATTTACATTTCTCTAATTATGAGGGAGTTAGAGCATTCATATTTTTAGTTCCATATATAGTAGATGATATAAATATATATATACATGTGCATACATATATAAACCATTGTCTATTAATGCCTTTTTTTAGTTTTGCTGCTGGGTTTTTTGGACCATGTTTCAAAAGATGTTTTAAAGTCTCCTATTATTACTGTGTTTAAATCTATGTGTCCTGTGTCTCTTGTAGATTATTGCTTCCTAAAACACAGTTGTTATGTATGAGCAGGCTGGCTCCAGACCAAACTCCTATGTGTGACCTTGCACCAACCAAAGGCTTTACACGGCAGGCTTCCTGCAAGAAAGAAGCCCTCCCCACACAATACCTGGTGCACTGCCATGGTCTCTGGGAGGCGTTGCTGTCCGGCACCCAGCTCTTCTGCCCCCACCCCTCCAGTTTTCTCCCCCTTCCTCACATCTGTACTGATCCACCAGCTCCTCCCCTGGTGCTCAATCTGGCTCATGCTCCTAGTTTCCCACCTTGGCAGCAGTTGGCAGCATACATATTAAGGCGTTCTATCTTCACATTAAAAACTATAACTGATATGTTTGGTGTCAACTCTGTCATAAAATATAATTATGTGTATTTTTTAGTATTGGCTCTATTTGCTGTCTAGGAAATGTGACGTGTATGTACGTGCAGGTTTGTGTGTGTTGTATTGGTTTCCTTTGTGCTTATACCTTTCCGATGCTAGTAATCTTCTGTTGGCTTATTAATCTTTTACTCACTTTTTAAAATCTAGTACCTCTTAATGCCTTCCTATTGAAACCATTAGTTTGTTATCTTTTCCTCTCCCATCTCCTCTCATTTTTAAAATTTGCAGTATTTCTATTTTGTCACAGCATGTAACATTTGCTCATTAGTCTTCATTTGCTCATTTTTTATGATATTGGAGGGTTTTGCAAGATTCCTAGTTTAATGGTGCCCTTTTCTGCCAGTAGAGCAAAACAAGGTAATTTGACTGGGAAGCCTGATGGGGGAGAGAGGACAAAGTTGTCTTCTTGCTTTTGTAATAGGTGGTGAGTGTATTCTTCCTCCACTGTTTATGATTGCCTAAATCATCCCTATCCTGGTCAGTTTAGGCTGCGATAACAAAGCACCATGCATGGGTGTCTTAAACAAATCCTGATTTCCCACAGTTGTGGAGGCTGGACTTCCAGATCAGTGTGGCAGCAGGGGCAGGTTCTGGTGAAGGTTTTCTTCCCGATTGCAAAGACAGGAAGACCTCTCGGGGGCCTCTTTCATGAGGCCACTGGTCCCATTAATGGGAGCTCCACAAGTACTACCGAATTTCCTCCCAAAGGCCCACCTCCTAACACCATCTCACTGGGATTTAGGGTGTGCACATGTGCGTTTTGGTGGGACACAAACATTTAATCCATTCCATACCAGTGCCCCTTTCTCTCTTTTTCTTTTGTCACTGAATTGGCACAGAGAACTTTTTTTTTTTCTCTTTCTTTTTCTTTTTTTTGGCCTTTTACTTTCCCAGATCTCTGCATTTGTTTCCAGGGCTGCCCTTTCCATCCTGCCTGCCTCTTTAAATCACACGCATTCCGGAGCCCTTTTTCCCGGGGTCCGTGCTGTTTTCCGACCGACGTGTTTTGTTATTGTTGTGGTGGCGGTAGTAGCTGTTCATCGTTGGTGATTTTGGACTTGGGCTGAGCGCTTCTGACAGGCGTTCCGGATGAGCTGAGACACCATTGTTAACTTCCTTCCTGGTCTTCCTGGCAGGTTTTCTCACTCTGTCTTTGCTTCCCACAAGGTCTTAAGATGGGTTGGGACTGGGATGGGAGCATGCAAGCCTGTGTGCACCTGCAGCGGTTGGTACCTCATTACTTACAGCCTCGTTACAGTTTCTGCAGTGTTTGCCTTCATTTCACGGTGAGGATGTGGTTTGGGGTAGAATTTATTTTTCACTTCTTGTTCTTTTATTGTATGAGGACATAAGGGGAGGTAGGTGGCTATGCTGTCATTTCTTTTTTTTTTTTTTGAGAGGGAATCTCTCATGTTTATTGATCAAATGGTTGTTAACAACAATATAATTCTGTATAGGGGACTCAATGCACAGTCATTAATCAACCCCAAGCCTAATTCTCAACAGTCTCCAATCTTCTGAAGCACAACAAACAAGTTCTTACATGGTGAACAAGGTCTTACATAGTGAATAAGTTCTTACATGGTGAACAGTGTGCAAGGGCAGTCATATCACAGAAACTTTCAGTTTTGATCATGCATCATGAACTATAAACAATCAAGTCAGATATGATTATTCGTTTGATTTTTATACATGATTTATATGTGAATCCCACATTTCTCCCTTATTGTTATTATTATTATTTTTTAATAAAATGCTGAAGTGGTAGGTAGATGCAAGATAAAGGTAGGAAACATAATTTAGTGTTGTAAGAGGGCAAATGTAGATGATCAGGTCAGACCATTTCTTTATAAAAGAAATCCTCAAAAATATGTTCTAGGATAGAGATTAGATGTCAATTCAGCAAATCAGTTGAACCTGAACAATAAATTGTATAAACTACAAACAAAAAATGTAATCAGTAATTACATGACTAGTCTTATTCATACAACCCCATTACTTATATTTAACCATCACCTTCGTTTTAGGATCCATAATGCATATGGCAAATATATACACAGAAAGGTGAGAATAATTATACAGAAAATCTCAAATTATTCTGAGGCTTTGAAGCACTCAAAAGTACACAAGCCATATCTACAGACCCTGAGTATATGACATCCAACCAATACATGACCACCTCTGGTGACAGAGATGACTGAATACCTATCAAAGCTGCTTTGAAATATCTTTTAGTTTTTAAACGGACTTATTTTTTATATATAAATGTTGCCTTTCTGTAGCTTCAACTGATGAGATGTTTTCCCATTAATCAAAATTATAGCTAATAATTATAAATCTCTCTCTTTAGTGTCTTTCTCCTCCAAAAGAAATGGAGAAATGATAATGAAAGAGGCCCTGTCTTTGTGGTTTACTGGAGTATTTTTCTACCTCTAGCAGAGTGACTAACAAAATGTGCAGTGAAATATGTTCAAAGGGTGACCATCTCCAATGAGTATACAGAACAAATCTGGACCTTCTAAAATATCCCAGGCTTTAAAATACTGGAAGACATGGGTAATGCATTTGGAATATTATGAAGATAATTAACTGGTCTTTATGTGATGAAAATTGGGATCTTATTTTCATCATGATCCCCACTCTGCAAATGTTACATTCTTTTATATTACTCAAAAAGCTGGATACAATAAAATAACATCTGTAGCCTGACCAGTCAGGTTAAATTTCTTGAGCTTCAGTGTATGAATCTACACAAAGGAGAAACCATTACTTTGAAAGGTTATTGCCAACATCAGCATTTATTGCAATAAGGTGTATGTAGAAACTGCTCCCAAATGATAACCATCTTGTTATTTTTGAGCATACAGTTGTTATAAAATACCTTTATAACATATTCCCTCAATTAATTATTAACCGACCTCCTGGCAAGAACTATTTTATAGTGGGTTGATCACACTTAAATTCTTTAAATACAGACAAGAGATTTATAAATAAATACTACCTATGGAAAATTTATGTGTTAACTGTGCTTTCTTTTAGCGACACAGCAAATTATACAATTTATTTAGTCTTGATAATGCTCTCAGTTGCAATATAAGAACTTCTGCTGAAAAATAATACATTTTCCGTCAAAAAAAAGTATGAAATGAATTAATAAGTAACTCCAGTATTTTTAAACATGTGCTTGTTGGTAGTTATTCTAAACACTTTCTAAAATAAAAATATAATGAATAAGAAACTTTAAAAAATTGCCTGGAAGTGTTTCCCCAATGGAGGCATGGCAGTTTTCTTGGTTGTCCTGTTGAAGATGTTAGCATAATAATCAACATGCTCATCTATATCAGGAACATAAGAACTAAAAACTCAACAACTGTGGAGAATGTGAGCACACTGAGTATGTTTTTGATCTTCTTCTGTTTTATGCAGAAAAGAGCATGTTATCTTGATTCAATAAATCTAATTGAGAAAATGTGCCAAACATTCAATTGTAATGTTACTAATGCAATGTAGAGCAGAGCTTCTAAATCCTCTGTAATATTTTATTATATTTTCCCCACCACCTTTCATTTTCAACACCAGATGTCATGAAGTCCTTCTGAGATTATTTGTGTCAAATTCATGACATTTTTAAACTTATTTCTTATTATTTCAGGTGAAATGATAATAATTCTATTCAAAAGAAATTATAGTATACTTTCATTTCTTATCTTCTAAAAAAGGACCTACGAAGAACTTTACACTTCACATTGTGTCAGTTTATAATGACATGTCTCTTAAAAAATAGAAAGGAGTAGTAAGAATTTATTGCTCTAAATAATTATGGAAAAATGATGCAAAAGGAAAAAGATCTGGAGTCACTTAAAATTAGTGCTATGCCAAAAGACCCAAATGACCTCTGTTTACAAAACATGTTGAGCAACCATACCATTAGGACATAGAATATCAGAATCGAATTGCATTCATAGTTATGGAATAATTTACCATTATCACATTCAAGGAATCTTTTGACAACTGGTGTTGAAAATGAAAGGTGGTGGGGAAAATATAATAAAATAATACAGAGGATTTAGATAACATTCTGATCAATAGTAAATTGATATTTGTTGAGAGCAATATGATTAGATAGATTCATTTTAAAGACTGTTTTATAAGTAACAGAAAGACATGTTAAAGGTGAGAATATCCCAAATATAACAAAGAATAAACTCTCAGAAACTGAGAAATAGGAAGCTGGGGTTTATGAACTTCTGAATAAAATAAGACATTCCATGTACATGCAGATTTATTTCTAATTTGAGTGCCCAATAAATGTTATTTCAAGATTCTATGTAGCTAGGAATATACTTTAAAATACAATTGAGGACTCCTATTCCTAAGTAACAACTTCTTCATTTTTTTTCATTGATGTCTTATTGCTCTTGTATAGACAAGAAGATTATGAAAGTCAGAAACAAAAATAAGATATACTCTATTTTTGACTGGAGTTCTAGTGTTGTCTGTTGTGTTCACATGGTATTTACATCAATTCTTTCATATTCAAATAATACATTAATATACTGAAAAGTGAATATCCTTTGGATCTATTTTTTTACGCTGTCACATCAATATGGGATACACAATCATATAGCTCACTGGTTTTAGATGAAAATACAGGCGGGAAGAACATGTGACAAAAAGGAGAATTTTTAGAATCAAAACCAAATAGACAATTCTATGACCTTTCTTTTGTCTAGCAGTGAAAAATAAAAATAAAAACCTTATGAAGGCAGACAGAGAAGTAATATATGCCTATATTACTTTTGAGGGAGTAAAACATATCTCCATGGTGATTCAATTCCTAATATACAAAGCATATGCAGTTCCTGGTACTATTTTGGGAGTTAGAGTAGGTAGGAAGCTTCAGAAGGATGGAGGCTGTAAACTATCTAGGAAAGCAATAAAGTAGGGGAATTGCTTTTAGAGTCATAAAATTCTTGGTTTCTTCTGACTTCTAGTACCGAACAAGCTGGGTAAGCTTGGAAAGATATTTATCTCTCCGACTCAAGAGTGGTAGAATAATAGCCTTTTAAAGATGCCTACTTCTTAATCCCTTGATCCCATATAGCAAAACATCTTTGAAGATGTGGTTCAGTTAAGGATTTTGAGGTGGGAACTTATCGTGGATTACCTGGGGGGCCCAGCGGAATCACCAGGCCACTATAGGAGGAGTAAGAAGGTCAAAGGCAAAAGGAGTTGGGACAATGAAAACAGGTGGAATGATGCAGTTTGAAGAAGGAGGAAGGGGCAGGGAATGTGGCTGGCCTTTAGACGCTAGAAAAGGCAAAGAAGCAGACTCTCCTATGAAGCCTCCAGAATGAACACAGCTCTGCCAACTTTTTTTTAGACTTCTGACTTCTAGAACTGTAAGAAAATTAGTTTGCATTTTTTTCAAAGGCACTAAATTTGTTGTGACTTGTTACAGAAGTAATAGGAAACCAATATATCAGGCTTCCTTATCTGTTTAACTATTACACCCTTTATACGAAATTGAATGCATTACAAGTGCTGAATAAATGCTGTCTGTGGTAATGGGGGGTATTATTCTAAAGGATGATATGCAACTAGAGGATCCCATGGGATGTAGCCCACTGGCATTAGGTGGAAGTGCAGGTAGAGAAGTTATCAAAAAGAGCAAAATTTTTTTCAATTAGGAACTCTTCAGAGGGTTATAGCACCAGGAAATGTAAAAAAGAAAACAAAATTCTGCAGAGTATTTAAGTACTAAGTGATAAACGTCAGTTTTGCAAAACCAGTTAACATAGCAGAATTTATATTGCATATTTTCAGGAAGGAGTGAGTGATTTCTGAAAAGTACCAGGAAGAATTAACGATGAAAATTTGAATGTGATGTTATAGATTTTGAAGTAAATTTTCACACAGATTCTAAAATTATGACGATGTCTTAACAAAAATATATCTGTTACATTTCCTTAAAATAACAGTATGTGATAAAATTAGAGACACATTATACACACAAAATTCATTCTATCTCGAAAGGAAATGGAAATTTGGAAGAGTATAAACTGACAGCTTATTGCTGTTTAAGTACGGAAATAGATTAAGTTAAAATAGATTTCTCTTCTTAACATATTAAATTTCCCTTGTTTCCATAACATCAAATAATTCTAGGTCCAATGTTAATGTAGGATATCAGAATCAGCAGGCATCTTCCCATAGCTAAGTCTAACAACTGAGCTTCTTTTTGTGTCTTGTCTCCTGAGATCTGGTCCTAAATTTGTAATGTCTCATGGGTTATTTCTGCATGTTTATCTTACTATTTGATCAGAATTATTATGCCAGCTATTGAATTAATCGTTTTTACATGCCACTTTTCCTGCCAAAGTTTCCATTGTTTGCTTAGTCATTCCAATTAAACTAACAAAAAAAATCAAATGAAAATATACTGTTCCTCTTAGTTTCATCTTTCTCTTTATCTTGCAGTATCTTCCTTGTTGTCAAGTCTTACTGGTTCCTTTTTCACAATAACTTTTTGTCTCTTCTTCTCCAGACCACCTGCTAATATTCCAGTTTTAATCCCTAACATCTCAAAAGTAGAATATTAGAAAAGCCACTATACCATCTCGTAAATTCCTGTAGCTGCCAAATTCTGAAATCCAACTAAATTTTCTTCCAATCCAGCATGCACATCTGCTTTCATTATTGCTTGTATCATGTTACCCCACAACTAAAATGTCTTCTGCAATCCTCTATAGCTCAAAAGAAGTTTTAATTACCACTGACTTTAAAGTTCTGTGCATTACCATCCCAATGTACTCTAATTCAGGCTCATTTTAGGGATCAACATTGAACATTTGCCTCCAGTACCTCCTCACCTGCGTTTCAATTATTATTATTATTATTTATTTTTAGTTGACAGAACATGAAGACCATTTCTAGGTAATTCTGTTAAGGTAAATACTGATAATAAAGAGTTTAGCTGGTAAGATCTTTTGTGAGATCTTCTGGAGGTCTACTTTAATGTTTTATTTGGAAATAATTTCAAACATACAGAAAACTAACAAGAATCTTGTGAAAAACCCCTACATCCCTTTAACAGATGAGCCACTTGTTGATATTTTGTCACATCTGCTTTGTCATGTTCTCTTTATTATTATTACCATTCTTAATCCATTTGAGAATGTTGCAGCAATATGCTCCTTTTCTCCTAAATATTCAATGGGTTTTTCCTCAGAATTAGGACATTCACTTATACAATCACAGTTCAATTATTCAAATCTATCAGTAATCTCAATAATATTTTATTGAACTTTTTTTCTGGTCCAGAATCCAAACCAAGATCAGGCATTGCATTTGTTTCCTTTCATTGGAATGATTCATCAGATTTCTTTTGTCTCGTGATATTGGCATTTGTTTAGGATACAGCCACATATTTGTAAAAGATTTCTCTGGCAGACAGAGTAATGCCTCCCAAAGATATTCCTTTACTAAATCCCTAAAA
This sequence comes from Manis pentadactyla, assembly GCF_030020395.1. Taxonomy (NCBI): domain Eukaryota; kingdom Metazoa; phylum Chordata; class Mammalia; order Pholidota; family Manidae; genus Manis; species Manis pentadactyla. The sequence continues at coordinate 16,807,698 of NC_080026.1, forward strand.
CCTGTGACTGTGTTATCGTTTATGGCAAAAAGAACTTTGTAGATGTGACTAAGTATCACAAGATGAAAGAGTATCCTGTATTATCCAGGTAGATGGTACTGTATTTTTAAGGGTACTTAAAAGATGGGCAGAATCTGAGAAGAATATTTGTCAATGGAAATAGACATGAGAGAGAGAAAGAGAAGGAGAGAGGAAAGAGAGAAGGAGAGTAGGATGAAGGGGAAAGAGGGAAAGGTAGAGATTTGAAGATACTACATTACTGGCTTTGAAGATGGAAGTTCCTCAAACAATTAAAAATAGTACTCTAATATGATCCATCATTTCCACTTATGGGTATTTTAATTGATATCAGAATCTTGAAGAGATATCTTCAATCCCATGTTCACTGCAGTATTACTCAGAATAATCAAGATATGGAAGCAGCCTAAGTTTCCACTGAGCAAAGAATGGATAAAATGTAATATTTACATACAATAGAATATTATTCAGCCACAAAAAAGGAATTCCTGTCATATGTGACAATGTGGATAAACCTGGAGGACATTATGCTAAGGGAAATAAGCCACTCACAAGATGACACATACTGCATTATTCTCTATATGAGATATCAAAAGATTGTCAAAGTAATAGAAACAAGAAGTAGAATGATGGTTGCTGGGGTCTGGAGATAGAAGGAAATGAGAAGTTGTTCAAAAGGTATAAAGTTTCAGTTATCCAAGTTGTACAATACTATGCCTAAGTTAGCAATTCAGTATTGTACACACTTAAACATTTGTTAAGAGGGTAGATCTTATTTTTAGCATTCTTATCACACAAAAACAACAAAAAATAAACAAATAGAAAATCCAAAGAGTCATGAAAATACTGTGGAGGTGATGAATATGAGGTAGTGATGATTTCATGGGTGTTTGCATACCTCCAAACTCATCATATTGTATACATTAAACATGATTTTTTTTATGAATGATACTTTAATAAAGCTGTTTTAAAGCTGAATTAAATTAAGTTAAATTAACATAAGTGGCAAGTTTGGAATCTGAATTAACAAGAGCAGTAGGGGGGTAATTCAAGTGAGAAACCCATTCGTTAACTATCTAATTTAGAAATCGAGAATAAGTATAGGCATGGGGATTTTTAGGTACCCAACTGAAATGTTAAAACCAAAACCAAACTAGCCTCTCTTCTTCTCAAGCGAAGGCTTAGTACCAATTATTATAAATTGTAAATACACTTAAGCAAAGTCAGTGTTTTTTCTTCTTAATTTCAGTCTTGTCAGGTAATAACAGGCACACTTTTCTTTCTTAATTTTTAAGTCACAAATGCATCCCCTTGATGCATTTCCTTTTATTTTTCTTACTAGTCCCACAAAGTTTAACTGCACAACTGTTCCCTGTTCTTTAAAGTCTCTCTCAAGTGATGAGTGAAACATTTCTCAGTACCTTGTAGTTCTAATTCTTATACCCTTCTCCTAAAACTAACACGTTTAACTTGTCTGATTAACTCAGGGCCCTTAACAACCTTTGCCTGACCTAGAGCTCTTCCACTGGCGTTTTATAAAAGGCTCTGAACTCCAAATCTAGACCTTGTAACATTGCCTCAGGGGATTTTTCCAGCTCTCACTTTCTTTAGAACTTATTTTTAGTTGCTAGTTGCTGAACATCCCTTTAGTGCTTTGGATTTAATTATTTTTTGCATGCTCCTTTATTTCCTAGCCGACCTCTGCCTGTACAGTACAGCAGACAGCCTCAGTGAACCCTATTCCTCATCCCCACTCATTCCAAGACCAGATGTATTGCACACCCAGCAGAAAGAAAATCCAAAGTACTGGCCCAGGCATCATCTAAAAATGTGTAGACATAAATCTTTCTAGAAAGAGGACTATCTTTTCATGTAAACAGTTTCTGGAGAAAGACTTGATGACAAGCTAGTCTTTCAGGTTTTAATCATTTTGTAGTAAATTCTACTATACCTGGATTCAGATTATATTGTCTTTCTATTTTTTTTTCCATGGATACAACATGAAGCAGCAGTAAACCTGTATATCACAATGCTTCCTTAGAAGTTTAAAGTATGTGTATTTTAGCATTGTCAAAAATGCCATCAAAGCCTAACCTTAATAATTTCACATGTATTTCATTTTTAGTATCAACTATAGTCTATGCAACTTTTTGCTATTTTTGAAAAATAATTACGTATAATTTTTACAAAAATCCTAAAGAGTTCATACTATTATCTTTATTTTCATATGATATTTAGAATGGTTAAGGAGCCTTTCTAAGATGAATATTCACATTTCTTTAGAGGTAATTATCAGAGAAGGATTTCAGATTAATCTTTATGACTCTAAAGATGGTATTTTAACTACTTACTGTGTTTGCCATTTTCACTCGAAGAAAAAAATCTGACCTTGGATTTATAGAAGAAAAAAAAGATCATTTTGTTGAACAGGCAAATATTTATTATATTAAGTGATGAGAAACTCCAATTTTTTAAGATCACTTTACATTTCAATGGAGGATAAGAAGTTTATGATACTGGGTAGGTACAATATTATCTTAATTCTAAGAATATATTGACTTTACAATGTATTGTAATGTTAATGTGTTTTTCAGGAAATTAAAGACTATAACATTATATATACTCTTCAGTGTTTAGTTGTAACCCTATTTCAAAAATGTTAAAATGTAAAATAGATCAATAGTAACACGGTAATACTGTACATAATAAAGTGAAAGTAGTAGAGTAATAATCAAGCTTGTAATATGTTTCTAAAGTCTAAACCCTGATAAAGTTTCTCTCCTAGCAAAACATTAGTCAGGCTCTTCTAAGCTTTCTTCAGTTAGACCTTGACCTTGACCCCTGTCCTTGCTGAGCTTGCGTAGCCCAGTTGTTACAAGAATTCTGCTAAGTCACTTTAGAGAGAATCCCCCACCTTGATGTCTGATCCCCCTTGATATCTGATCAAGATCACCCTTCACATCACATCACCTTGGCCTAACTTCAGCAAAAATCCACCTACTCTTGAAGTCTCCTCTTAGTAATTTTCCACCCACTAAACCTATCCCCCTGCCTTTTGACTATAAATCTCTACTTTTCTTTGTATTCAGAATTAAGTGCAGTTCTATATTGAGGTCTCTTTTCCTCTATTGCAATAGTTTCTGAATAAAATCTGATTTTTCAGCCCTAAAATGATACCTTCTTAGGATCTGCCCTAACAAAATGGAAAACCAAGCTCTAATAAGATTTCCAGAGGGGAAAGTGTGAAGTTTGAGTCCTACCCACCTTTGATCTTTCACAGATCTGCACTAATAGAGCAGACACTAATCCTTAACAAATTCATGGTGTTAACCCAGTAACTGAGCTCCCTGACAAAAAAAGTCAAAACTTCTCAGGGGAAGATAACATAATCCAGAGAATCTGCAGCATATTATTCACAATGCCTAGATCCTATCAACAACTATTAGAAAAATGCACACAGAGAGAAAAGGAAATTGTGATCTATGAAAAAGAAAAAAAAATGAACCCTTCTCTTCATCCCCACTCCTCCCAAGACCATATATACTGCACACTTAGCAGTAAGAAAATTCAAAGTACTGGCCCTTCAAAGTATTTTTATTTCACAATAAAAATATTGTGAAAACAAGATAGTCCAGATGTTGACTGTAAAAGCCAAAGACATTATAACAGTAATTGTAAATAGGTACAAGATACTAAAGGAGAGATGTTCACTGAATTAAAAAGGGCAATATAGCTTATGGAGTTGGAAGACAGTGAACTTCAGTAAGGAAATGGAAAGTATAAATGTAAAATAAATATTCTATTTATGGAAAATAAATAATTTAAATAAAAGTTTCACTAGAGGAGCATAAAATAAAAGTGAAAAAAGCCAAAGAAAGAATACAAGTAAATATAAATGGTCCAATCTGAAGAACAGAGAGAAAAAAATGATGGGAGAAAAATAAGCAGAATCCTATGAAGAAAAGCTCTGATTGGAGAAGAAAAACATAGAAGACAAAATAATGGCTATAAAAGTCACATATATAATGAAAAATACCAACTTATAGATCCAATAAGCTGAGTAAACTACAAAGAAGATATATGTAAAAAAAAAAAATACCACCTAGGAGTGTCATAGTCGAATTGATGAAATAAAAGATAAAAGGAAAATCTTAAAAGTGACCAAAACAAAAAAGAAAAAAAGACACCTTGCACATAGGAGTATGTTGATAAAGAAGACTACTAATTTCTTTACAGAAATAATAAAGATTAGAAGGCAATAAAGCAATATTTTGAACATACTTAAAGAAAAATAATCAATCAATCAAATATGCAAAACCAAGTAGCCAATAAAAAAAGTTCTTTAAAAATGAAGGTAAAATAAGTATATGTTCAGATCAACAACAGGTGAAAGAATTTGTCCCCAGAAGACCTATAGTACAAGAAATATGGAATAGCCTTGCTTAAGGGAAATGATGCCAAAAGGAAGTTTGGATCTATAGGAAGGTGTAAAGAGTACTAGGAAAGGTAGTAAAGTATATAAATATAAGAGACTGTATTGTCTTTCTTCTCTACTTTTACTTAAGGGGCAACTGACTAATTAAAGTAAATAACACTGTGATACGTGAATTTATAATGTATATAGAAATAAGACAGATAACATTCAGGTAATGGAATTATAAATCTTATATGTATAATGGAATGGTAGTGTAATCTGTGGTTGAATAGAATTATATGGTTTTAAGGTTATCCCTTTGTAAAGCAGAAAATGAAAAGCGGGCAGAGAGAAATCCAAAGTATGAATTATCAAGAGGAGGAGTGAAATCAACTATATAAAGTGTCAGGTGTGAAATAAGAAGTAGAAAGAGTTTAGGCAAATATTGGCTGTTAATATATTTTGGTCAGGTAAAGGCACATAGTTAGCCTTAGAGAAACCACTAAAAGAAGTAATAACAAAAGAAGTGATAGCTGAGAAGCCAGTAAATGAACTAAAAATGAAGTAATGAAATACTCAGTTAACCCAAAGGAGATGGAAGAAGCAATAATAAGTGATCAAAAGGGACATTTGGAAAACAAATAGCAGGATGGTAATAAACTCAAAACCATTAAAAATCAGAGATTAACAGACTATTGAAAAGCAAGAAACACTCTTTGCTATTTACATGTTATACATTTAAAGCATATTATGGAAAAAGATATTTCATGCAAACACCAAGCAAGAAAGCTAACATGACTGTATTAATATCAGAAAAAGTGGACATAATGACAAAATGTACTATAAGAGAAATACAGGCCATAGATAACAATAACAAGAATGACTATCCAAGTGAACCTGACAACTCTAGATATGTATGTACCTTATAACAAGGGACTAATAAAATACAGCTAAAGGAAGAAATAGATAAATGTATAATCGCTGTTAAAGATTTTAATGCTCTTCTTCCAAAAACTCATAGAACAAGTGGAAAAACCATAACTAAGGTTATAAAAATTCTAAACAATGCAGTCAATCAACTTGACCTCCACTGATGGAAGATTATACCTAACACAGCAAAATGATGGTCTCCAGGAGAAGCAATATACCCGGATACAAATAAACCCTCAGTCAACTTCAAAAGACTGAAATCTGACAGGGAAATTTCACTGACAGTAAAATAAACTGGAAATCAATAGCAACAAAGTATCTGAATATTCAGAAATTTTAAAAATGCTCTTCTAAATAACTCATGTCTCTAAGAATTCACAATATACATAAGAAAACATTTCAAAACAAATGATAATAAAAACAAATGTATCAAACTTCGTGTAAATTAAAGCACTTTTAGAAAACCTATATAGCATGAAATAACTGTAATGAAAATGAAGGCTTAAAAAGAGTGACCTATGTATGTCTCCTCCTCAAAAAATTAGAAAAAGAATAGGAAAAATAAATCTACAGTAAATAGAATAGAGATAATAAAAATCAGAGCAGAAATCAATGAACTAGGGGGAAAAAGAGCCCTTAGAGAAAATTAGCAATGCTATTTATTGATTCTTTAAAAATATTAATAAAATTGGTAACTCTCATAAAATGAATCAAGAATATAAGAGACAACACAAATACCAATATCAGGGGACAAAAAGAGTTATCCTTACAGATTATACACATACTAAGTGGATATAAGGGAATAAATATGGTGAATAATTTTATGCTAATAAATTTGACCTCTTAAATGTAATGTAGGCATTCCTTGAAAAACCTAGTTCATCAAGACTAATTCAAGAAGAAAAAAACCTGAATAACCCCATATCTATTAAAGCAATTTTTACATTCAAATCAAAGTAATATCCTGATCTGATGGCTCCATTGGCAATTTCTACCAAATAGTTAAGAGGAAACAATATAGATTTTACAGAAGTAAAAAAGAAGGAAACACTTCCCAATTCGTTTTAGTAGGCCAGCAAAGAAATTTAAGTAAAGGAACAGACAATACCCCTCATGAGCGTCCAAAAATATCCTCAACAAAATGGTAGCAATAAAGTCCCACAAAACAAAAGAATACATGTCCCATTTTGGTATATTTCAAGAACATAAGGTTGTTTCAATATTTGAAAATAGAACAATGTAGTTTCTGACCACATTAACAGAACAGAAGAGAAAAGTCTGTTATCCTAAAAGGTATCTATTTTGGTTATGTTTTGCAACATTATCAAGAACTCTGGTTTTTGCTTTGAGCAATACTTTATTTTGCCCCTGTTCTTTGGGTCAGGAACTCAGGAAAGACTTAGCCAGGTGGTTTTTCAAATCATTTGACTTCAGCGAAGGTGGCGGAGGCTGGAAAATCAGCTACCGTGATGCCATCACCCCTCACAGGTCTGATGCCTGGGTGCCCTTTGTCCTCTCTGTGTAGTTCATCTCGATCTCCAGGGCCTCCCCATGGGGCTGGACCTAACAGCCTCGTAGCTATAAGATTTCTGTGCTTACTATCATGGTGGCTGCCTTCTAAATGTTAAGTAGGAGAAATGGTCTGGCTAGTAAGAGCTCTACACACGATCAGTAGGCATTACTACCATCATATTTGATGAAAAGCGGTCCCGAAGTCACTTAAATTCTAGAGACAGGGAAATAGAGTCCATCTGGCAAGGTCACAGTGTAGAAAGCATGTTGGCTGGGAAATACTTTTGCAGTCATTTTTAGAAAATGCAAAACACATTTTACAAAACCACAATAAAGAAAAATCATCTGGCAATAATCAATATCTATTTATGATCAAAATTCTCAGCTAAATAGGACTAGAAAGACCTGTGCAAGTGATGTTAAGACATTCGTTTATATGATCATTGTGCAATGGGGAGAACTCTTAGAAGTGTCTTCTACATGTACACATGTTTAGATGCTAATGCTTCCATACAAAGATTTTAAAACAATTTGTTGACTGCCCATCTGGAACATCAGCAATTATTTCTATAATTCTTGTGATTAACTAAAGACCAAATTATATGAACATAAATTGTTCCACTGAAACAAATCTTAAATAAAAAGCAGGGTTTACTTAAAAATTATAGCCTCTTCTACATAGAAGCCTATAAGTTAGATTACCGTATTTTATTTGTTTTATTACTACAGTGCTCAAATATAATTGTGTGATACATATTATTTGGATTCATGAATATATTTACCACTAATTAATATGTCTGCAAATTCAGGTAATATGTCTGCATACACATATCTCTATATTTTATACTGCCTTACATGCACATGAAATGAAGTTGTTTTAAAAGAAATTATTTTATACTTTGATTACTTTGTTCTAGCTCCAGGGATTCCATTATGATCAGTCTTTAAATGCATGGCCTTAAAGAAGTGCTATCCCATTAGATAAAATTCTAATCACTGAATATATCAATAATTATATAATTATTGTCATATTCCAACATTTCCCATCATTGTTATTAGGTGTTGAGGAGGAAATTCTCACCAGGATGTTATACAATCTTAATAACAATGTCTCAATGATATTTGGTAATGAGGACCCTTCAGTCCATGATTAATTCAAAGGCCCATTTTAATGCATTTCATATTCTCATGTTTTAAAAGGGTCATATAGTAGCATCATTTGTTGATTTAAATTTCCCACATGGTCCATTCCTTACAAACCCTCAGGTGCTAACAAGCAGTGAAATGACTGAAAAGTGGGCAGTGGAAAGATGAGAGATAAAGAAAGAAAATGAATAATCCCCAAACCAGAAAATTGAGAGTTGACAGATACTCTCCAAACCATAACAATACTCTCTTCTGTAAAAGCATTTGAGATGCATTTTATTTCATTGTAAATAGATAGGGAAATTTAGAAAATTACATGTTTGAAGTTCAAAGGGAAGATTCAGATCATTTGTACCAATATACTCATTACAGAGATGAGAAAATTAAGACAGGGTGGGTATGTGGCCTTATTAGTAGTCACTACTCAGTGGGTTATGTTTTCCATGGATTTTTGAACATGTGTCATTATTTTTCTTTTACAGATATCCTTTCCATATTTCTTCTCTTACCACCTGTGGTTTTTTTCTTTCTTTAAGGCCTTCTATTCACTCTATAGTTTCATAATTTTTTTTTTTTTAAATAATACTTTTGACATCATATAAAGGTTGTAACTATTGTGGCTAGAAGCAGAAAACTCATCAAATATATAAATTTGAGTACACGAATAATGTATTACTTAATAATGTTAAATATGCCTGATCTCCACAAATAAATGTAGTTATATTAAGAAAGAAAATTGCATGTGAAACCAAAGTGGACTTTCAATGATGATTACACAATTTATGAACACTGTGTAGGCACTCAGTAGATATTTGATGACTTTTTAATTTCTATATACTAGAAAACAATTGTTTTTACCTTTTAAAGTCTGTGCTTTGGAAATGTTTATACTTTTTAAGCCATGATTTAGCACAAACACTTAATACTTAATATATTCACTTAAATACCTTCCTTTCTAACTGATGATAACAATCAAATCCTAAAATAAAGAGACAATGGAAAATGGAATATGGCTACATGTGTGAAGTATCCTAGTCTTATAGCTGCAAAGTAGCCTTAGAAATAATTTAATACAATGCCCTTCTTCTACTAGAGCATTTCAAATAAGGAATTCCATTTCAGCATTTCTTAAGACTTAGAATGAACATCCCCAAGGGACTCTCTCCCTTAATAGGTAGCTTCTACTATATGCTTACATCAAAATCTGACTGTACCTCTCAATTACATATTTTATATGAATTCTATTTTTGCTATCTGAATGGATATGTAAAATTTAATGATGAGAATGCTCTTCTTCCCTTCTCCCCACCATGCTTCTTTTCCCACAGATAAACAATTTCCATTTCTCTAACTTTCCAGCTCTTCTCCCATAAACTAAGATCCCAAAATTTCATCATTCTGTTTATGTGCATCTATGTAAGCCCTTCACTTTTTTTCGATATGACTCCTAACTTGCAAAATCCAAAACCAAACATAACACATTAGATGCACTCTCATTAACAGAGTAGCATGAACATCACTATTTCTGAATATGTTCTTAATATAGAACTTCCATAGGATTAGCTCTTATAAAAGATGTATGTCTAAAATCTTCTTATAAGCAGAAAATTTGCTTCCCAGTGTTGTACTTAAATGATGTGTTTGTTTCTTTAATCAGAAAACAGTATTACATTTATTTCTCACAAAATACCATTTAGAAACTGATGAAATAAGACATAAAAATTTTTCTGAAAGAGTTTATAAGCCAGGAAGGGGCACTTGGGAAATAGCTGGTACCCACTAGAAATATTCACTGAATAAATGAATGAATTAAATAATTCAAAAAAGAATTAAATAAGCATCCTACCAGAGAAATAAATAAAGTATTAAAATGGTAAACGGGAAAAATAATTTCATTTTAACCCAAGACTTACAGAAAGGTTTCACTACATACAAAATTTCACTGTTTGCAAAGAGGAAAAAATATGGAAACACTTACTGTATTGTATTTTATTTTTTGTTTTACTTGTCTATCTCTCTCCTGTGACTCTGTTCCTTTTATGGCAATGACCCATCCTATTATTTAGTATTCTTAATACCAAATAGAGTACCTGGAGTGGTTTAAAGTCTAACCACCCTCTAGTTAAATGGATGGGTAATTATGGAGAATGTTGGAAAGTAATATAAGGTTGGGATTATTTGTAAATAAAGCCACACAGTAGGTTCTCTTTCCACTGTAATTCAATGGAGGTTTTGTGGAAAGGATAGTTTAAAAAAAGAGTAGAAGATTCAGTTCTTGTCATTTAATAGGAGCTTCAGTTACTGTGATAAAAGATGTTAATATGTGGAGTCGTGACATTATATACATGAAACTATAATCACAATTTGTATGCTTTTTCTGGGAAAATACTAATAACTAATGAAAAGGATGCACTGAAAAAGTTCTATGTTAGAATGGGAAGATATAATCAGAGTAAATCTAAGAGAGAGAAGCGACAAAATTAAGGCAACGTCAGAAGAAATTGTTTAAAAGCTGTGTTACAAACTATTCACATCGTGGAGATACACATTACAGACTTCCTGAATGACATTTAGTTCAAGTATTAGAAGTTCAGAAACGTATCCTGTGCATCTGAGAAGACCAAGATGACTTGAAGGGAAATGAAATGAAGTTCCCTTCACTCCTTAGCTCCCTGGATCTTCCCTGCCCTCAGCCTCCCCTGCAGTTCCTCAGTCTTTCTCCTCATCTCTTATTTAGTTTCCTGCAACAGACTTGAAAATGATCTTTGGTTTCTGTTCCTACTTTCTTCCCGATGCCCATGTGCTGCCAGAGTTCTTTTGAAAATGGAGGTGGTAATTTAAATTGTACAATGTACCTTTAATCCACCTCTAGTTTGAAGTTCTGCCACTTGTTGCCATACACTCTCCATGTCAGTTGGGCTGGATTGCAGATTATTATATGAATGCCCCCAATCATTTCACCATATCAGCTTCTTTAACGCTATTTCTTCTGCCTGGAATTATCTTTTTCTTCCTTCTTAGTTTGGCAAAATCCTATAGATCCATAAAATTTAGTTCAGACAGCACTTGCTCTGATATTCCTGTGTAAAGTATATGCAGTGTTACAGATAAAGCCATTGCATTAACCTTCATCTGTTCAATGGCACATTTCTCTTTGAGATCAGAGTCCATCTTTTCAGTTTCAAATTCCAAGTACTTAGTACAAAATGTAGTTTAACATACAAATTTTTTAATTATGTGAATTGCACAGCCCTAGAAATCAAAGGTTTCATTTAATTAATTGTACTAATAAACATATTCTGGTTGGCTGTGGATTTCATAATGTTTCCTGTATATTATGCTTGAAGTTCATCTGGTTGCATTTGCTGTAGATCTGCACTAATATGCTTAGCATTATTGCAAAATCAGGGAAAAACTATAACCATATACACATTTAACACTAGCATTCTTCATGTCTCACCTTTGTTCTTTTTCTTAGATGGTGATTTGGTTCTAAAGCAAAGTGTGAATAATAGCATTTGGGAAGTAACATTCTGATGCTTTATTAAGAAAAAGTGATAAGCTGGTGAAAATAGGAAGGCTTTTATTTGTAGCTGCTATATTCCACAATGCAATTTTCTAACATCAATCACTTGGCTAATACGATGGCAATTTTTAATCACTAACTTTCTTTGAAAGGTTATGACTTCATAAGAACTGCACAGACAATTAGAAACAAGAAGCCTAATTAGAGTTGTAGAGAAAAGATAGACAAACCTTTACTATAGAAATAACAGATATATATTCAGATATATAAATATATTCAGAATATGTTAATTTCTACCTCAGATTCACATAGCCTATCTCTTTTTATTGCTAGGAATTATTTTGAAGGATAGCAAGATATTGCTGTAAAATTATATAACAACATCTGAGGTTATTATGATATGCTCCTTTGTTTCAATTTTTACTGCCAAAGTGGTGAAATAGAGGTTCCAAAACAAGGATTTTTTTTTTCTATGGCAGAAGGAAATGATGGTAAATAAAACAGACATGTTTTCATAACTTTGTGAATGGCAAGCAGCAGAATTTCACTGCCAGTCTTGGGTTATCTTGAATCAAGTCTGCTAGATTTTGGCATGAAACCCTGTACATGTGAAGATGCACGCAGTACGCGTATGCCTCTTCGCCATGTTGTCAGAAGACAAACTAAGTTCACGTAGCTATCTGTTTTGTGCTGGTCCGGGCCTACAGATAACCAGTTTTGAGGCGAAATCCACCCTCTCAGGTCTTACTGTGACTGCAAGACATCCTTGGCAATAGCCATCAGGAAACTTGGGGTAAAATGATTTGTTATTTTCAAATCCTGGAATTATGTGGCACACCTCAGACCACACAGCAAGGTCATGTGGAGAAAGAGAGAGCAAGAGAGCAAGTGTGAGGGCCTGGGGTTTTGGGGTCTCTCTTTATTGGTGAATTTGAAACAGAAGAGGGGGTTTAACATGCAAGAAGAGAAAAAAACAAGCAGCCCAAATGGTCAGTTATCAAACCAACTGTGATCTCTAAAACAAAGGAGCCTCAGAAGCAGGCTGGCTCTTTATCTAGTCTTGTAGTCTACGTGTTTACTTGCCGTCTTTGAGGTGGATGCCTGGACAATCCAAGTTTAAGTCAGGCTCTTGCATTCTAAAAAGAAATGCCAACTACCAGAGCTTACGGCTACACAACCACAGAGGCTGAAGTTGGAAAAGTGTTAAGATAGTAGGCATTGACAATGCTCTAAGGAACTTCCTAATATCCTTATACTTTTAATAGTATGAAAGAACAGTCTTTAGGAAGATAATTCTGAAGTCCCAACCTAAATAAAATAGTAGATAAATAATAAGATACAGTATTTCAAAACTTGTACTCAGAGGTTCTAGAAAACTCTTTTCCAGTCTAAGCTGTATCATGGACTGGTCATATTCATTGGGTAAGTTACTTAGTTTCTCTGGGCGATAGTTTCCTACTGTGTAAAGGGATGCTAGGCTCTGGATCAAGTGTATTGGGTTGTGATGAGGATTAAATAAGGGAATTCATGTAAAATACAGAGCACCATGTCTTCCATATTATAAATGCTCAATAAATCATAGCCATTTGAAAGAAATGTATAATGGCACTTTTACAACATACCTAGAATTGTATTTGGCTGATTCATTTCCATTGCAACTTAAGAAGGCATACTATATTAGTTCCATCAGTAATATGTAAGATATGACACATATAAGGAAACAGGTGCATGTGCATGCATGTGCATTAAGACTATTCATTCACTTATCAGAAAAATTGTACTTGAGAAGAAATAGTATATTAAAGACATAAAAGATTTATAAGTACTGTTGACCCTTGAACAACATGGGCTTGAACTGTGTGGTTATACTTATATGCAGACTTTTTTCAATGAATACATTGGAATATTTTTGGAGATTTGCAATAATTTGAAAAAACATTTTCTTTAGCTTACTCTATTGTAAGAATCTAGTATGTAATAATATATAATATTCAAAATATGTGTTAATCGACTGTTTGTTATTGACAAGGCTTCTGGTCAACAGTAGGCTATTATTAAGAGTTTTTTTAATTTGACTACCTAACTTTATCAGTATGTTGTGTATTTTCATATGTTTTCAATTTACTAATTATTGTCCTTTCATTTTAGCTTGAAGAACTCCTTTCAGCATTTCTCATAAGACAGCTTTTGACTTTTAGGGAAAGTCTTTACCTATATTCTTTTTTGAAAGACTAATTTTCCAGATAGAATAATACTTGGTTGGCAATTTTTTTTCCTAACACTTTGAATATATCATCTCATTCTATCCTGGCCTTACATAAGGTTGCTGCTGAGAAATTTGGTGATAACCCTTATTTTTCCCTTTCTGCTTTTTGATTTTTACCTTTGATTTTTGCCAGTTTTACTGTGATGTGTTTGGGGAAGATATAAAGTTGAGTTTTTTGGAGATTATGAGCTTTATGAACTTGAATGTCCAAATTTCTCAGCCATTATTTATTAAATAAATATTCTGCACCTGCTCCCTCCCTTCTCCCTCTAAGACTGCAATAATTTGCAAATTGCCTTCTTTTGATGGTAACCTCATAGGTCACCTAGTTTTTGTCACTAGTTTTAATTCTTTCCTCTGCTCTCTGTATGGATAATTTCAAAATTCCTATCTTTTAATGCACAGATTCTTTCTTTTATTTATTTATTTATTTATTTTTAATTTTTAATTTTTTTAATTTTATTTTGTTATCATTACTTTACAATTACATGAAGAACATTATGTTTACTAGGCTCTCCCCTACCCTAAGTCCCCCCAACAAACCCCATTACAGTCACTGTCCATCAGCATAGTAAGATGTTGTAGAATCATTACTTGTCTTCTCTGTGTTGCAAAGCCCTCCCCTTTCCCCACCCCCCACATTATACATGCTAATCATAATACCCCTTTTCTTCTTCCCCACCCTTATCCCTCCCTACCCTCCCATTCTCCCCAGTCTCTTTCCCTTTGGTAACTGTTAGTCCATTCTTGCGTTCTGTGATTCTGCTGCTGTTTTGTTCCTTCAGTTTTTCTTTTGTTCTTATACTCCACAGATGAGACAGATTCTTTCTTTTGCTTGATCTGTTCTACTGTTGATGCTCTCTATTGCACTTTTAATTTTATTCAGCTCCAGAATGTATTTTTCAGCTCCAGAGTTTGTTATTGTTTCTATCTCTGTTAAAATTCTCATTTTGTTTATTGTTTTCCTGACTTTGTTGAATTATCTTTCTGTGTTTTCTTGTAGTTTATTGAGTTTCCTGAATACAATTACCTTGAATTCATCAAGTAAATTACAGATCTCCACATCTTTGGGGTCAGTTACTGGGAGATTCTTGTGATTCTTTGGTGAAGTCATAGTTCCTTGACTTTCCATGTTCCTTGAAGTTTTGTTCTGCTTTCTTTTCACTGGAATCAACAGTCACCTCATCCAGTCTTTACTGACTGAGAAAAATACTTCTTTGGGAGAAATATCTCTTTGAGAGAGAAATAACATCCTTCAGCCCTATTACGTTTCCGAGGCTTGCTTTATGGATATGCCTGCTCCACACTTCTTGCTTCCCCTTGTGGTAGATTCTGAAGCTTGTATGCTTTTGCTTAATCCTAAAGATCCAGGCCATGTGCTGACAACCTCTCTTTTACTTTCCAGTGACATTCTCCCCCAGGCCCACAAACACTGACCAGCTTTCTGTGCATACTTTTTAGCTGCCAGCAAAAGCTCACCCTTGCTGGAGTTGCACGGGGAGTCAGTCATGGGGTTGGTGGGGGAGAAGTGGATGAAGTGTATGGGGCACTGGGCATACCTGTGGGCCAGCTGAGGGATTCCGAGCGGCATGCGGCTGACCACCCAGTGGAGTTCTTGATGCGGTTAGCAGTATCTGCTTCCCTTTGATACATTCTGTTCCTAGCCTCGGCTGCTGCTCTCCTCTCTTCTCACTGTCCCTTAGTCATGCAGCTCATTAATCAGTACTCTGGATGGGGTGAGAGAGAAATGTGCCTCAGGGAATGTCAAGCCCAGGTGACAGCTGTGGAAGTTGGGCTCTCACTCACATGCTCTCATCCCTGCAGAATATTTCACAGTCTGAGAGGGGCTCTCTTGGCACAAAGCTGTGCCACCTTGAAGGACGGTAATGCAGGTGAAGTCAAACTGCTCCTTTTACCTTCTCCAAAGTGACCAATCTTAATTGTGTTCCAACAGTACACTGGACCTTCTTCGTGGGCATCCTGGGCTTCCACAGGGCTCTCTCATCTGTGGGTGATTATCTAATTTAACCTTCTCCGGGGGTACCCAGACCGTGGCCAAGAAGGGGCTGGAGCCAGTTCCTGGGCACTTCGGGAAGCAGAGCTGTGGCCGAGGTCTCTCTGCCCATCACCTGGCACACTGGTGGTTGGGACTTCTCCTGGGCCCCTTTGCTTATGGTGCCGGTTACAGAACCAAAACCAAATGGGGCTTTAGTGGGGTTCTCAGGGTTATGAACTTGTTTCTTGAGCTATTGTTAGACCTCAGTGAGTGAGTGAGTTACCTGGGGGCAGACCTGTTTCCTCAAAATGGCTTTACATATTAATAATGGCCCTACAGTTCCATAATCTCCTACCTAGATCCCGCAGCTCCCACAAAGGCACTTCTGTGTGTGAAAATGGATGTTCAATTGTTGTTGAGGGGCGATACAAACAAGGACACGTTATGTGGCCATTTTATTGGTGTCACTCCAGCTCTTCTCTTTTAAAGGTTGCTAAAATTCATACAGATTTCTATGCCAAAAATGCCTCAGAGTGAGCTTTTCATCTTTCACATGACTCATCCTTGATGGAGTCAGGTATTCTCTGCGATGCAGAGCGGGCTGCATCTGCGCTGGGCCCACCCAAGCGGTGGTTTCTGCCGTTTTCTGTAACAGTGCGGGTTCTTGTTCCTTCCACAGCCTCAGTGACAGTGCAGCATCTTTGAGGGAAGTTTGACCAAGGTGTCTCCTAGAATGCGATGATCCAGATCTTCAGGCCTTTGATCGCTTCTGTTCTACATGGTATTTTCCCATCAGGCAGAGCGAACTGCCAGGGTTGCAATGAGTTCATCCTTTAATAAATAGTCAGTGAAGCTTAATTTCAAATAAAAATGGATGATGTTAATAAGCTTAACTTCCCAGCGACCCAGTTTCATTTAAAGCAATCCCTCTGGGAATGTTCATTAGACTGCTTTTAGCATACTGCAAATTTGAAAAGTCATAACTTTATAAAAATTTATGAATATTGTGTTTAGTATTATGAGTATATTAATTATGACTACAATAGTTTAAATATTTATCAAATAAAGCAATATAATTTATGAATAAAACTGAGTTACCAAATGGACAATTTAAGGATCAACATTAATATTCTTTCCACATTTTGATTAAAACTGAACAGTTATTGAATCTAATTGTCTCTAAAAATTACAATGTAGTTTATATAAGCAGAAAATAAAATTTTCCATTTATACTTAAATTTTTGTCAAATATTTGTTGTGAGCTTCTGATATATAGCCAAACAGTTATGAATATGTGTTGAAGACTTAGGAATTGCATGCCATTAATGTGGGGATTAAACTAATCAAGTGTTTTAATAGTCTGGTTAAATGTATAAACTGTCTCTAAAAAATTCCCAAGCCCACATTTTGCATACAGTTTTACAACTGTCTACAGTCTCTACATGACCCTTTAAAGTATTATGATCTTACTGTTAAGATGCTGCATATATGCACAAACTACCTCATATTATCATATGAAAATCTATAGAATTTCAGTGATACCTTCAATCAGCTTGCATATACTCTCAGCGCAAATAAGGAAGTTATTATTGCAATCCTTAAGTTCTCTATTTATTAACTAACCTATTTGGATGAAAATATTATTCATTCTTGAGAAAAATTTATACATAGTCATAAGAAATTGAAGCTGAGATGTAGATATTGTCATTTACATATGCATTACAACAGCTATTTTAGAGTATCAAATACCTACTTCTACTGTGAGGAACCAAATACATATGATTTTGCACTGTAAACTCATTGATAGAAATGCAACACAGTGATATTTGGTTTTAATAGGGTATTTAGAAAGACTATCCTGAACTCCAAACCACTTCCATTTATTAGTAAGAAGTATCTCTATTAAAATAATGAAAAAAAGATATTTTATATCTTCTAATTCACTCCTTTTTATTGTGAGAATCAAATTCAAAAAAAATGGCTTATTTCCCCTTGACTATTAAGTATCATACAATTATGTTTAGAACTAATCCTGATAAGTGGTTAAAATAAAATATTGTAATTTCTAATCCAGCCAGGAAAGAATCAGTCAAGAACATTTATTAAAATATTGAAATAATAAAACTAAAACATTAATAATATAATAAAAAGAACTAAACTTTTAACTTCCTTTATATTACAACTTATGTTAAGCTCATTAAATGTATTGTTAAGTTTATCTTCTCTGTATTAATAGAGGTAATTTTGAGCTTACATTCTATTTTGATTTCTTATTCAAATTTGAAAATAAATTTTACTGTTGTAAATGAATTTTTAAAATTTGATCACAGGAGGGGGGAGGAGCGGAAGATGGCGGCGTCAGTAGAGCAGTGGAAATCTCCTCCCAAAACCACATATATCTATGAAAATATAACAAAGACAACCCTTCCTAGAATAAAGACCAGAGGACACAGGACAATATCCAGACCACATCCACACCTGAGAGAACCCAGCGCCTCGCGAAGGGGGTAAGATACAAGCCCCGGCCCCGCGGGAGCCGAGCGCCCCTCCCCCCAGCTCCGGGCGGGAGAAGAGCAGGCAGAGCGGGAGGGAGACGGAGCCCAGGACTGCCGAACACCCAGCCCCAGCCATCCGGGCCAGAGTGCAGGGCCCTCGATACTAGGAAAACAGGGCAGCAAGAACAGTGAGCGGGCACTGGAGGCTGGGCGACAGAGGACATAAGAAAAGCGCGCGACCATTTTTTTTTTTTTTGCTTTTTTGCTGTTTTGTTTTGGTTAGCGCTTTTTGGAAGTCTTAAAGGGATAGGGACCCCAATACTAGGGAAACAGGGCAACAAGACCGGTGAGCAGAGGCCTGAGGCTGACACCGGAGAATAAAGAAAAACGAGCGAACACCTTTTTTTTTAATTAAAAAAATTTTTTTTTTTTAATTTAAAAAAATTTTTTTTTTTTTTTTTTGGTGGTCGTTGTTTTGTTTTGGCGGGTGCTTTTTGGAAGTCTTAAAGGGGCAGGGCGGGTCACTTAATCCAGAGGTAGGGAATGCGGGGATCTCTGGGCACCCTAACCCCTGGGCTGCAGGGAGCAGGGAGGCCCCTTACGGAGATAAATAGCCTCCCAGCAGCTCCTGCTCCAACGTGACTCCACCACTTTCGAGCAGCTGCCCGAGCCAGGCCACGCCCACAGCAACAGCGGAGATTAACTCCATAGCAGCCGGGCAGGAAGCAGAAACCCTGTCTGCGCGCAGCTGCGCAGCACAAGCCACTAGAGGTCGCTGTTCTCCCAGGAGAGGAGGGCCACAAACCAACAAGAAGGGAAGTCCTTCCAGCCGTCACTCGTCCCAGCTCTGCAAACTATTCCTATCACCATGAAAAGGCAAAGCTACAGGCAGACAAAGATCACAGAGACAACACCAGAGAAGGAGACAGACCTAACCAGTCTTCCTGACAAAGAATTCAAAATAAGAATCATAAACATGCTGACAGAGATGCAGAGAAATACGCAAGAAAAATGGGATGAAGTCCGGAAGGAGATCACAGATGCCAGAAAGGAGATCGCAGAAATGAAACAAACTCTGGAAGGGTTTATAAGCAGAATGGATAGGATGCAAGAGGCCATTGATGGAATTGAAACCAGAGAACAGGAATGCATAGAAGCTGACATAGAGAGAGAGAACAGGATCTCCAGGAATGAAACAATATTAAGAGAACTGTGTGACCAATCCAAAAGGAAAAATATCCGTATTATAGGGGTCCCAGAAGAAGAAGAGAGAGGAAAAGAGATGGAAAGTATCTTAGAAGAAATAATTGCTGAAAACTTCCCCAAACTTGGGGAGGAAATAATCGAACAGACCACGGAAATACACAGAACCCCCAACAGAAAGGATCCAAGAAGGACAACACCAAGACACATAATAATTAAAATGGCAAAGATCAAGGACTAGGAAAGAGTTTTAAAGGCAGCTAGAGAGAAAAAGGTCACCTATAAAGGGAAACCCATCAGGCTAACATCAGATTTCTCAACAGAAACCCTACAGGCCAGAAGAGAATGGCATGATATATTTAATACAATGAAACAGAAGGGCCTTGAACCAAGGATACTGTATCCAGCACGACTATCATTCAAATATGACAGTGGGGTTAAACAATTCCCAGACAAACAAAAGCTGAGGGAATTTGCTTTCCACAAACCACCTCTACAGAACATCTTACAGGGACTGCTCTAGATGGGAGCACTCCTAGAAAGAGCACAGCACAAAACACCCAACATATGAAGAATCGAGGAGGAGGAACAAGAAGGGAGAGAAGAAAATAATCTCCAGACAGTGTATATAACAGCTCAGTAAGCGAGCTAAGTTAGGCAGTAAGAAACTAAAGAGGCTAACTTTGAAACTTTGATAACCACGAATTTAAAGCCTGCAATGGCATTAAGTACACATCTTTCAATAGTCACCCTAACTGTTAATGGGTTGAATGGACGAATCAAAAGACACAGAGTAATAGAATGGATAAAAAAGCAAGACCCATCTATATGCTGCTTACAAGAAACTCACCTCAAACCCAAAGACATGTACAGACTAAAAGTCAAGGGATGGAAAAACATATTTCAAGCAAACAACAGTGAGAAGAAAGCAGGGGTTGCAGTACTAATATCAGACAAAATAGATTTCAAAACAAAGAAAATAACAAGAGATAAAGAAGGACACTACATAATGATAAAGGGCTCAGTCAAACAAGAGGATATAAGCATTCTAAATATATATGCACCCAACACAGGAGCACCAGCATATGTGAAACAAATACTAACAGAACTAAAGGGGGATATCGACTGCAATGCATTCATTCTAGGAGACTTCAACACACCACTCACCCCAAAGGATAGATCCACCGGGCAGAAAATAAGTAAGGACACGGAAGCACTGAACAACACAGTAGAGCAGATGGACCTAATAGACATCTATAGAACTCTACATCCAAAAGCAACAGGATATACACTCTTCTCAAGTGCACATGGAACATTCTCCAGAACAGACCACAAACTAGGCCCCAAAAAGAGCCTCAGAAAATTCAAAAAGATTGAAATCCTACCAACCAACTTTTCAGACCACAAAGGCATAAAACTAGAAATAAACTGTACAAAGAAAGCAAAGAGGCTCACAAACACATGGAGGCTTAACAACACTCGCCTAAATAATCAATGGATCAATGACCAAATCAAAATGGAGATCCAGCAATATATAGAAACAAATGACAACAACAACACTAAGCCCCAACTTCTGTGGGACACAGCAAAAGCAGTCTTAAGAGGAAAGTATATAGCAATCCAAGCATATTTAAAAAAGGAAGAGCAATCCCAAATGAATGGTCTAATGTCACAATTATCGAAATTGGAAAAAGAAGAATAGATGAGGTCTAAGGTCAGCAGAAGGAGGGATATAATAAAGATCAGAGAAGAAATAAATAAAATTGAGAAGAATAAAACAATAGCAAAAATCAATGAAACCAAGAGCTGGTTCTTCGAGAAAATAAACAAAATAGATAAACCTCTAGCCAGACTTATTAAGAAGAAAAGAGAGTCAACACAAATCAACAGTATCATAAATGAGAAAGGAAAAATCACGACGGACCCCACAGAAATACAAAGAATTATTAGAGAATACTATGAAAACCTATATGCTAACAAGCTGGGAAACCTAGGAGAAATGGACAACTTCCTAGAAAAATACAACCTTCCAAGACTGACCAAGGAAGAAACAGAAAATCTAAACAGACCAATTACCAGCAATGAAATTGAAGCGGTAATCAAAAAACTACCAAAGAACAAAACCCACGGGCCAGATGGATTTACCTCAGAATTTTATCAAACATACAGGGAGGACATATTGCCCATTCTCCTTAAAGTTTTCCAAAAAATAGAGGAGGAGGGGATACTCCCAAACTCATTCTATGATGCTAACATCACCCTAATACCAAAACCAGGCAAAGACCCCACCAAAAAAGAAAACTACAGACCAATAGCCCTGATGAACATAGATGCAAAAATACTCAACAAAATATTAGCAAACCGAATTCAAAACTACATCAAAAGGATCATACACCATGACCAAGTGGGATTCATCCCAGGGATGCAAGGATGGTACAACAATCGAAAGTCCATCAACATCATCCACCACATCAACAAAAAGAAAGAGAAAAACCACATAATCATCTCCATAGCTGCTGAAAAAGCATTTGGCAAAGTTCAACATCCATTCATGATAAAAACACTCAGCAAAATGGGAATAGAGGGCAAGTACCTCAACATAATAAAGGCCATCTATGATAAACCCACAGCCAACATTATATTGAACAGCGAGAAGCTGAAAGCATTTCCTCTGAGATCGGGAACTAGACAGGGATGCCCACTCTCTACACCGTTATTTAACATAGTACTGGAGGTCCTAGCTACGGCAATCAGACAAAACAAAGAAATACAAGGAATCCAGATTGGTAAAGAAGAAGTTAAAGTGTCACTATTTGCAGATGACATGATACTGTACATAAAAATCCCTAAAGACTCCACCCCAAACTACTAGAACTGATATCGGAATACAGCAAAGTTGCAGGATACAAAATCAACACACAGAAATCTGTGGCTTTCCTATATACTAACAATGAACCAACAGAAAGAGAAATCAGGAAAACAACTCCATTCACAATTGCATCAAAAAAAATAAAATACCTAGGAATAAACCTAACCAAAGAAGTGAAAGACTTATACTCTGAAAACTACAAGTCACTCTTGAGAGAAATTAAAGGGGACACTAACAGATGGAAACTCATCCCATGCTCATGGCTAGGAAGAATTAATATCGTCAAAATGACCATCCTGCCCAAAGCAATATACAGATTTGATGCAATCCCTATGAAACTACCAGCAACATTCTTCAATGAACTGGAACAAATAATTCAAAAATTCATATGGAAACACCAAAGACCCCGAATAGCCAAAGCAATCCTGAGAAAGAAGAATATAGTAGAGGGGATCTCACTCCCCAACTTCAAGCTCTATTATAAAGCCATAGTAATCAAGACAATTTGGTACTGGCACAAGATCAGAGCCACAGACCAATGGAACAGACTAGAGAATCCAAACATTAACCCAGACATATATGGTCAATTAATATTTGATAAAGGAGCAAAGGACATACAATGGCGAAATGACAGTCTCTTCAACAGATGGTGCTAGCAAAACTGGACAGCTACATGTATGAGAATGAAACTGGACCATTGTCTAACCCCATACACAAAAGTAAACTCAAAATGGATCAAAGACCTGACTGTAAGTCATGAAACCATTAAACTCTTGGAAAAAAACATAGGCAAAAACCTCTTAGACATAAACATGAGGGACCTCTTCTTGAACATATCTCCCCAGGCAAGGAAAACAACAGCAAAAATGAGTAAGTGGGACTATATTAAGCTGAAAAGCTTCTGTACAGCAAAAGACACCATCAATAGAACAAAAAGGATCCCTACAGTATGGGAGAATATATTTGAAAATGACACATCCGATAAAGGCTTGATGTCCAGAATATATAAAAAGCTCACACGCCTCAACAAACAAAAAACAAATAACCCAATTAAAAAATGGGCAGAGGAACTGAACAGACAGTTCTCCAAAAAAGAAATACAGATGGCCAACAGACACATGAAAAGATGCTCCATATCACTAATTATCAGAGAAATGCAAATTAAAACTACAATGAGGTATCACCTCACACCAGTAAGGATGGCGGCCATCCAAAAGACAAACAACAACAAATGTTGGCGAGGCTGTGGAGAAAGCGGAACCCTCCTACACTGCTGGTGGGAATGTAAACTAGTTCAACCATTGTGAAAAGCAGTATGGAGGTACATCAAAATGCTCAAAACAGACTTACCATTTGACCCAGGAATTGCACTCCTAGGAATTTACCCTAAGAATGCAGCAATCAAGTATGAGAAAGATCAGTGCACCCCTATGTTTATCGCAGCACTATTTACAATAGCCAAGAATTGGAAGCAACCTAAATGTCCATCGATAGATGAATGGATAAAGAAGAAGTGGTACATATACACAATGGAATACTACTCAGCCATAAGAAAAGGGCAAATCCAACCATTTGCAGCAACATGGATGGAACTGGAGGGTGTTATGCTCAGTGAAACAAGCCAAGCGGAGAAAGAGAAATACCAAATGATTTCACTTATCTGTGGAATATAAGAACAAAGGAAAAACTGAAGGAACAAAACAGCAGCAGAATCACAAAACTCAAGAATGGACTAACAGGTACCAAAGGGAAAGGGACTGGGGAGGATGGGTGGGTAGGGAGGGATAAGCGGGGGGAGAAGTAGGGGGTTATTAAGATTAGCATCCATGGGGGGGTAGGAGAAAAGGGAGGGCTGTACAACACAGAGAAGGCAAGTAGTGATGCCACAACATTTTGCTATGCTGATGGACAGTGACTGTAAAGGGGTTTATAGGGGAGACCTGGTATAGGGGAGAGCCTAGTAAACATAATATTTGTCATGTAAGTGTAGATTAGTGATACCAAAAACAAAACAAAAAAAAACAAACAAAAAAAGGGCATTTCCTGTGTGGTAACCTCCAATGAGTTCTACACAAGGGTATAAAGGGCATATAAAAGTGTAGGCAAAGGGTCTGTTTGCGTTTATACAGAAGATCAAAGCCTAATTGGGCTACCCCGAAAATGAACTAAGATACGATATGGAAGAGAACTTCCAACATCAGCACCCTCTGGAAGACTCATGCCAGAAGATGCTCATCAAAAAACCCCAGTAAAGATCCACGCACTGCTACAGCTGTAGATGCACTCATCCCACCAGTTCCTGGACTTGCCATGGGAATGAGGAAGGAGATATCTAAGCAGGCCTGTGCATACAGTAAAACAACAAATTTGACTGTATCTATACTGTTGGAACTCATTCAAGAATTAGGAGAAGTGCAAATTGTAGCGCTCCAAAATCTTACAACTACAGACTATTTACTGTTAAAAGAACATAAGGGATGTGAACAGTCCCCAGGAATGGGTTGTTTTAATTTGTCTGATTTCTCTCAGACTGTTCAAGTTCAGTTGGACAATATCCACCATATCATAGATAAGTTTTCACAAATGGCTAAGGTGCCTAACTGGTTTTCTTGATTTCACTGGAAATGGCTGGTAATTACAGGTATGCTTTGGTTATGTAACTATACTCCTATTATGTTAATGTGTGTGCGCAATTTAAGTAGTAGCTTAAAACCTATCCATGCTGAAGTTACTCTACAAGAAGATATGTCAAAGAAATAATCAATCTTCCCATGTTTTCTTCCGCCTGCTACTTCTATAGCTTTTCTTCTTCCTTCCTAATTACAACCCTTAAATAGAATTCGTGCCTCATATCAAATTTACTGAGTATCATAATTCTTCCACGTAGTAAAGATACCTCAAGACAAATGCTGGGCATAAAAGACACAGGGCATAAATATGCAAAGAAGTGAAAAGCTAACCTTTTCAAACAATAAGGCTTCTCTCTCTCTTACCAACTTTACATTTCCCTGTATGGCCCCGGAAGATGACTGGTTAGCCAGAGACGGGTAAGATTCCTCAAGGGAGGAACAACCTAAGACAGGCACAGTCGCAGGGGGGTCATCAGGTGAGAAATTGGGGATCAACAGAGGTGAGGCTTAGAACCTCACCCCCCCCCCCCCCCCGTTCAGAGAGAAATCTTCTGCATCCGTGGATGTTTTATTGCCCTTGTCTAGCTTGGATTAACACATAGTCTACAGGCACACACCTGATCATCTACATTTGCTCTCTTACAACACTAAACTATGTTTTCTACCTTTATCTTGTATCTACCTACCACTTCAGCATTTTATTAAAAATAATAATAATAAAGAGAGAAATGTGGTATCCACTTATAAATTAAGTATAAAAACCAAATGAGTATTCATATTTGAACCGACTGTTTAGAGTTCATAATGCATGAGCAAAACCGAAAGTTTCTGTGATGACTGCCCTTGTACTGTTCACTATGTAACTTATTCATTATGTAAGAATTTGTTCTCCATGTAAGAACTTGTTTGTTATGCCTCAGAAGATTGGAGACTGACGAAAATTAGGCTTGGGGTGGATTAATGATTGTGCATTGAGCATTGACTCCCCTATACAGAATTTTATTGTCATTAAGATCCATTTGATCAATAAATATGAGAGATGCCCTCACCAAAAAAAAAAAAAAAGGACAGTCTTCCAATGGTAAAATAAATAAGTAACCGGGATGTAATGTATAGCATAAGGAATATAGTCAAGATATTGTAACAGCTTGGTAGGGGAATAGCTGGTACCTAGAATTATGTATATAAATGTTTTATCACTGTGTTGTACACTTGAAACTAATGTAATGTAATACTGTGCATCAACTACCCTTCAATAAAAAATTATTAAAAAAAAATTGATCACAGGAAGCAATTTCTCAGTTTATTTTACATTTAGGTAGAATTCACATATATAAAATGTAAACTTGAAAATGTAAAATTCAGTGGTTTTTAGTATATTCTCAAAGTTGTGCAAGTATCATCATATGTAATTACCCAATATCTTTGTAAACCAAATAGAAATCCTGTGCCCATCAGACTTTCAGTAGAAATTAAACCTTCCCCCATCCCTTAACAGTCAACTAAAATATTTCTGTCTGTATGGACTTGCTCATTCTGGACATTTCATACATAGAATCATATAAAGAATGGGCTTTTTGGTCTGGTTGCTTTCAATAAATATAAAGTCTCCAGTATTCATCCTTGGACTAACATGTATTTGAAGGTCGTTCTTCTTGTGGCTAAATAATATTCCACTGCATGAAAAAAATTTTTTTTTCCTTTCATCAGCTGATAGACATTGGGTTGTTCCCACTTCGCTATTGTGAATAGTGATGTTATGAACATTAAAATACATATTTTTTTCCACATTAACCAATGTGGAGTTCTCAATACTCTTAGGTATATACCTAGGAATAGATTTGACTGAATCACATGGCAATTCTATATTTAATTTTCTAAGTAACAGCGAAATTGTATTTTTTTTCTTTTTTTTGTTTTTTGTTTCAGTGTCTTATTTAAGAAACTATTACAACAAATCCAAGATAATGAAGATTTGTGCATATATTTCCTCCTATGAATTCCATAGTTTTAGCTTTTACATTTCTGAGATCCATTTTGAGATAATTTTTGTGTCTGATCTGTTCCCTGTGTATATCCAGTTATCTCGGTATAATTAATTAAAGAGATTGCTGTATTATCATTCAGTGGTCTTGACACTCTTTGCAAAAATCAGATGTTCGGGTTATTCCAGGATTCTTAATTTTATTCTGATATTTTTTGTTTCTTTTTCCACCTTTCCTGCTGACATCACTCTTTATCAGATTATTAAGCTCTAAAATGGAATAGCTATCAACCTCCATGTTTAAATGAACAAATTATGTTAAATGCCTTTAAATGTGCTTTTTAAAAGGTAAATGTTTAATGAGTTTATTTATAAACAACTAGTGCTAGCTGAAAAATCAAATAGGAAAATACAAAATCAAAATAACTCAATATCTTAAGCATAAAATTAAATTAAATTTGGAAAGGAATTTACTACATGGGAATTTAAATCTAATATTTAGCTCTAAAGAGACAAATAGAGCTCAATATAAAAATAGTTACTATAATTGAAAGTAATTTAGGTGTTATGTGATAGTGTCTGAGTTAGATAGTTCTCAATTTTAAAGTAACCTTGAATAAAGTTGGAAATACCCTAAATCACGTCAAATGTTCAATGAGGCACAAGACCCAACTTTTATATTTCCTTGAGTTCTTATTAACTACTATGACTCAAGTTTCTTGGCAATATTGTCGCTCTAAATTGTAGTTTGATACACCTTGGGTTAACATAAGTGTTCTGAGATTTTTTTTTGCACCAGCTTTGCTTAAAAAGTTATAGCAAATATACAAATGGGTTTTGATTGCTCATGAGTGTTCCGCTATAAAATAAAGTACACGTAACAGCTTTATATTGACCAGGAAATTTAAAGAAAATGATTGCTCCTTGATTTCTCCCTTCTGCTTGTTGA
This sequence comes from Manis pentadactyla, assembly GCF_030020395.1. Classification (NCBI taxonomy): domain Eukaryota; kingdom Metazoa; phylum Chordata; class Mammalia; order Pholidota; family Manidae; genus Manis; species Manis pentadactyla. Next base: position 16,835,636 of record NC_080026.1, read on the forward strand.
ATAAACAGTCCTTTCTTTCAAACATAAACATGGCAGATTGCGGCTCCCTGATCTCTCTCTTTGGAATCCTATCTATTCTAAAAATGGACACGGCTGAACGGCTTCTATGCAAATTTTCAACACTTGCTATCTATTTTAATAGCTGAATACATTGGAGGACAAGAAAATCGCATCATCAGCGTAGGTAAGGAATTTATTTGGCAGAAGCAGCAGCTGAAGATTATCCTCTTCACGTAACAAGCGCACACACAGAGGCGCAGTTTGTACCGAGGGAGACAAAACCACTTACTGATATAAGCATCTGAATTACATTCGATTATGGCCTTTTTATTTTAATTTCAAACATATTGTGCTTCACAATCTCACTCTTAATTCCAAAGTAGAACTGTTAGAAGGCTTCTGGCTTGAATGAAATACCCACGGTTGCCAGGATACGGCGGTAGGTGGCTGCCAGGGCAGTCTACAGCACTTGGTTGAGCTCCTGGCTGGCTCCAGGGGTTAATTCCGCGCACCCAAAGGGCTGAAAAACCAGCCTTCAAATTCAGTAATAGTGAGATAATATGTTTTCTTGCTCAGCACTGAATTATGTTTATTCACTGTGTCTCCCTAAAAGCCAAACCCTTGTTATCACTGAGCAACCTAATGCTTAAAATCTAGCTGAGTTGTAAAAGGGCTTTTATTTTTCTCTTTCCTGTTTCAGCAAAGACTATACACTCTTAATTGTAGTGGTCGCCTTACTTTCATTTGGCCTGCATTGCAACAGAAGAAACCAGATGTTGATACAGAAGTTCATTTCCTTGATTAACATGACTCATTCAGTGCACTAGGGTATGGTTACTATACTTCCCTTAATGTTTCCTACTTTACCTGCATTCTTTGTACATTTGTGAGAATTAAAAGAGCTTTAGTCAATTGTTTTTAGAAGTATGTATAGGCATCTATTTAATTAACTTAGAGTAGCATAGTAGTTTTTAGCAATATGACTGTGTATTGGTGGTGTACCTGTATGCATGCACATTTTTTTTGTGTGTGTTTATGAATTTTAATTCCTAGAATAACTTATGTATTTTGGACATGGTTAGTAATTACTGACCTTGAGCACACAGTGTTCTATTTCCTTGCCTTTTTTAGCTTCCAGACTTGCTTAGATTCTTCAGTGTATGTCATTTTCTTTGAGTAATTCCAGCCTCTTGCTTCCATTATCATTTCTTCTATTCTTCTGAGACTCCTGCCTTCATTTTCTAAGGGCCCTGATATAAATCATAACTACATTAGGCACATCTGAATAATCCAGGATAATACCACCATTTCAACATACTTAATTTAATCATATCTGCAAAGCCCCTTTTATGATGTAATGCAACAGGTTCTGGAGACTAAGACATGGACATCTTGCAGGGTGGGGAGGGTTGCAATATTCAGCTTATCATAGTAAGCAAGTGAAATGTTTGAAATAGAAATAATATCCGGAACTGGTTAATGTGGATAAAAAGTAAGCCAGATAAGGAGATACTGAGTACTAGTAGCCAGTAAAGATGGTATGTTCAGAGACAAAAGAGGGGGAATTGAGCAGAGACTTAAATAAAGCAAACAAAAGAAGCAATGCAGGATCTGACAGAAGCCCTTTCAGCAGCAGGAGCAGCTGATGCAGTGGTCCTAAATCAGGTCAGACTTGGCTTGTCCCAGAATTGTCATACAGAGCAGACTGAGCAAGGGTAGTGCTCACTGAGATAGGAAGGAATCAGAAAAGTGGAGCATTGTAGGCCATGTTAAGGACGATTATTCATTGGTAACCTCTATACCTACGACGTGGTAATCTGTCATTTTTCAGGGCAATTCTAAGCTGTGTTCACTGCTGTGAGGTTTATCTGCAGGAATGAGCCACTGGTTTGTGAAAGAGATTATCAACTGGCCATGGTATCTACTGTTGTCTACTTGTGTGTAGGAAAAGTTTCTCCTGAAGTGATAAATACTATTTTTTAAATTAGGTTAGCGCATAAAGAAAGTCATGGTCTTTTTAAGTGGACAGAAATGGAAAAGACTGAAATTATGTAACTTGAGATATTTCTTAGTCAGAAAACAAAATTTTGAGTTAAGTTAATGTTCAGAAGACTGAATTCAATAGTGACTCAAATTTATGATTTGTACATGTCTAAAATCTCCATATTTTCTGAAACTGTTTCAGCTAGTTCTCCAGACAATGCAAAATTGCTCAGCAGGTAAGAACTAAAAGGTTAGAGAAAAGTTGAACATTGGTTGACTTCTTGTTTCAGAATATGGGAGGTACAAATGATTTCAGATTTCTAGGCTTGCCATCGTACATCAGTCAACAACTTCTAGCTACTCTTTATTTTCCACAAATATCTTTGAATTCATGATTATTTTAAATCCATTTAATCCATTTTCACCATTTAATTCTAAGACACTGTCATCCCTCACCTATTACCTACATCCCCTTACTCAGGCTTCCTCCATTCCTTCTACTATACTTCCAACAGCACAATTTATTTTCTACAGTGTGAAGAGAATGATTTTTTATTTTAAAAAATCATATAATTCCTCTTCATGAAACTCCAGTGATTTCTTAATGAAGTTGACTTCCGTAAGGAGCTGAAGGATCAAGCTGTTGTCTCCTCAACACCCTTTCATTACAATTTCAAACAAACAAACATTGTTTTGTTTTTTTTCTGCCCTGTGCCTTCACGCAAGTTATTTTTTCTTCTTCAAGGCTGACTACCTTCCAATTCCAATTAACAATTGCTAGTCATCCTTCAGATCTCAATTTACATGTCATCTTCTCAAAGAAGCCCATTCTAGAAGAGATATCACTGTAATGGGTTTATGTTTCTATACTTCTTCAATGCTATTTCACAACCGCTAATTACAAGACTTCTAATGACTTGTCCGTATCTATATCAACCACAAGACTGTATGACCCCTGAGTATAAAGACTAAGTCTTTCATATTCACCAATGTGCCCAAGACTTCAAAGGCCTTGTGAGCCAAGAGCGATTCTATGTTTTTGCATAATAACATAGTGTGTGTCCAGCTCTTAGCACGGTGCGTTCCCATGGCAGGCACTCAGAAAATATTTGTTGAACTGAAGAATAATAAATGAAAAGTGAAAGAAGGCAACATGCCTAACCTGTGACAGTTGGGTCACTAAATCCATTATCTGCACATTGAAAATGAGGTAGGGGGCTGTTGGCTGTCTTTTAAATTATCTTTCTACTCCCTGGTTTTTATATGAGGGCTCTGTTTTCAGTTCTCCCAGTTGTCTGCAAATATTTGCCGGAGATAGCCATTTGTATAGAAAAGAGCCTTGTTCTTTGAGATGGATCCTTCATAAAATAAATGTTACAATAGTCCTGGAAATTGAGTATATGTATTCAAAATTCACTGTAGATATTCACTCACAAATATACCAAAAATTTTAAGTTGAAGCCTGTTAAGAATTTAAAGATCTAAAAAAAGAAAGAGGTAATAACACAAGAGAAATTATGGCTTCTTAACTTTAATTTAACCCTTCAGTTAAAAAAATAAAAGAATCCCTCACAGGTAGAATGATAGAAACAGAAATATCTGTATCTAATATCAAATCAATCAGTAAAAAGAAAATGACATATTCAAAATAAATTTCAGACTTTATTTAAATTGCAGTATGAATTTCTTTTTTTCTATATAATTTTTCTTGAAGCATTGGAAATATTTTTATGCACTAAACATATTCAGTAAACATTGTACAATTGCCATTTTTCCTTTATTATTTAGGAAATCACCCTGTGGATTTAAATGTATACTTTGGGGCAGAATAATATTAATATTTCTTTAAGGTTTCCTGTGGATTTAACCAAGTGAGAATGTATTTTTCTCCTTGGGTAGAGCTGACAACTCCCAGGCATCATACTCTAATTTTTGAAATCACTTAGATGTAAATGGGAGAAAGGGAGAAGGTATTCTTCAAATGGGATTGTTTAGCTACACTGTCCACTTATTAGAAATAAATGAGAAAAAATATATCTTTAGGGAATCAGTAAATCTATATTAAAAAGTGAAGATAACTTCTCCTTTAAAAGCAATAGCCTCTTTTTATTCTGGTTGGTAACAGCTGTCTTCTAAGCAGTTTCTACCACATGCCAGGCACTTTGTGGGCACTGCATATATTGTCTGCCTTGTTTCTGAAAACAGATAATTGGATGAAGATCATTATTCCTTTTGTGAAGATAAAGAAACTGAGGCTTAGAAATCTATTTAGGAGGTTTCCTCTACATAGAAAAGGAAGCAAAGCAAGATGCTCAAGCCAGAATGAATTTATGCTCCAAAGCTCTGCTCTTATGACCTGCTTAAAAATTTCCTATCAGGATAGAGGCGGAGCCAACATGGCGGCGTGAGTAGGACAGTGGGAATCTCCTCCCAAAAACATATATACTTTTGAAAATACAACAAACACAACTAGCCCTAAAAGAGAGACCAGAAGACGCAGGACAGTGGCCAGACTGCAGCTACACCAGCGAGAACCCAGCGACTGGTGAAAGGGGTAAGATCCAAGCCCCGGCCCGGCGGGACCCGAGCGCCCCTCCCCCCAGCTCCCGGCGGGAGAACAATAGGCAGAGCGGGAGGGAGACAGAGCCCAGGACTGCCGAGCACCCAGCCCAGCCATCCGGGCCAGAGCGCAGACACAGTATATGCCCAGGGGGCCCTGGATACTGGGAGAACAGGGAGTAAGACCTCTGAGCGGGTGCTGAAGCTGATGCCCCTGTGACAAAGAAAAGCGGGGGCTTTTTGAAAGTCTTAAAGGGACAGGGACTTAACAGCTTGACGGAAAAAACCCAGGTCACAGTACAGCAGCTGGAAATTACAGGGAAAACCGGGTGCACTAACCCCCTGGGCAACAGCTCTGAGACCCCTCACGGAGGCAAACAGTCAAGCAGCACCCCCATCCATCACCCCACCGGGCGCTGCGAAAGCAGAGAAGCAGCCTGAGACAAATTCCGCCCACAGAAAGGGAAATTTCTCCCTCCCGGCCAGGCAAGACACAAAGACCCAGTCTACACGCAATTACCCAACACAAGCCACTAGGGGTCGCAGTTGCCCCAGTAAAGAAAGGCCAGTAGTAAGTGAAAATTTTGGCCCTCCCAGCTGACAGTCGATAGCACCTGTCAACATGAAAAGGCAAAAAAATATGATCCAGACAAGACTAACCCAGACAGCTTCGGCATCTGCTACATCTTCCCCTGAGAAGGAATCTGGGGAGATAGATTTAGCCAGTCTACCTGAAAAAGAATTCAAAACAAAAGTCATAACCATGCTGATGGACTTGCAGAGAAATATGCAAGAACTAAGGAAGGAGAATTCAGAAATAAAACAAGCTCTGGAAGGACTTCAAAACAGAATGGACGAGATGCAAGAGACCATTAATGGACTAGAAAACAGAGAACAAGAACGCAGAGAAGCTGATGCAGAGAGAGATAAAAGGATCTCCAGGAATGAAAGAATTTTAAGAGAGCTGAGTGATCAATATAAAAGAAATAATATAAGAATCATAGGCATTCCAGAAGAAGTAGAGAGAGAAAAGGGGATAGAAAATGTCTTTGAAGAAATAATTGCTGAAAATTTCCCCAAACTAGGGGAAGAAATGGCCTCTCAGACCACAGAGGTACACAGAACTCCCATGACAAGGGATCCAAGGAGGGCAACACCAAGACACATAATAATTAAAATGGCAAAGATCAAAGACAAGGACAAAGTATTACAAGCAGCCAGAGAGAAAAAAAAGGTTACCTACAAAGGAAAACCCATCAGGCTATCATCAGACTTCTCAACAGAAACCCTACAGGCCAGAAGAGAATGGCATGATATACTTAATGCAATGAAACAGAAGGGCCTCGAACCAAGATTACTGTATCCAGCACGAATATCATTTAAATATGAAGGAGGGATTAAACAATTCCCAGACAAGCAAAAGTTGAGGGAATTTGCCTCCCACAAACCACCTCTACAGGGCATCCTACAGGGACTGCTCTAGATGGGAGCACTCCTAAAAAGAGCACACAACAAAACACCCAACATATGAAGAAGGGAGGAGGAGGAATAAGAAGGGAGAGAAATAAAGAATCATCAGATTGTGTTTATAATAGCTCAACAAGCGAGTTAAGTTAGACAGTAAGACAGTAAAGAAGCTAACCCTAAACCTTTGGTAACCACAAACTTAAAGCCTGCAATGGCGATAAATTCATACCTTTCAATAATCACCCTAAATGTAAATGGACTGAATGCACCAATCAAAAGACACAGAGTAATAGAATGGATAAAAAAGCAAGATCCATCCATATGCTGCTTACAAGAGACTCACCTCAAACCCAAAGACGCGCACAGACTTAAAGTCAAGGGATGGAAAAAGATATTTCAAGCAAACAACAGAGAGAAGAAAGCAGGTGTTGCAATTCTGGTATCAGACAAAACAGACTTCAAAATAAAGAGAGTAACAAAAGACAAAGAAGGACATTACATAATGATAAAGGGCTCAGTCCATCAAGAGGATATAACCATTATAAATATATATGCACCCAATACAGGAGCACCAACATACCTGAAACAAATATTAACAGAACTAAAGGAGGAAATAGAATGCAATGCATTCATTCTAGGAGACTTCAACACACCACTCACTCCAAAGGACAGATCCACCAGACAGAAAATAAGTAAGGACAGAGAGGCACTGAACAACACACTAGAACAGATGGACCTAATAGACATCTACAGAACTCTACATCCAAAAGCAACAGGATACACGTTCTTCTCAAGTGCACATGGAACATTCTCCAGAATAGACCACATACTAGGACACAAAAAGAGCCTCAGTAAATTCCAAAAGATTGAAATCCTACCAACCAACTTTTCAGACCACAAAGGCATTAAACTAGAAATAAACTGTTCAAAGAAAGCAAAAAGGCTCACAAACACATGGAGGCTAAACAACACGCTCCTAAATAATCAATGGATCAATGACCAAATCAAAATGGAGATCCAGCAATATATGGAAACAAATGACAACAACAACACTAAGCCCCAACTTCTGTGGGACGCAGTAAAAGCAGTCTTAGGAGGAAAGTATATAGCACTCCAAGCATATTTAAAAAAGGAAGAGCAATCCCAAATGAACGGTCTAATGTCACAACTATCAAAATTGGAAAAAGAAGAACAAATGAGGCCTAAGGTCAGCAGAAGGAGGGACATAATAAAGATCAGAGAAGAAATAAATAAAATTGAGAAGAATAAAACAATAGCAAAAATCAATGAAACCAAGAGCTGGTTTTTCGAGAAAATAAACAAAATAGATAAGCCTCTAGCCAGACTTATTAAGAGGAAAAGAGAGTCAACACAAATCAACAGTATCAGAAATGAGAAAGGAAAAATCACAACAGATCCCGCAGAAATACAAAGAATTATTAGAGACTACTATGAAAACCTATATGCTAACAAGCTGGGAAACCTAGGAGAAATGGACAACTTCCTAGAAAAATACAACCTTCCAAGACTGACCCAAAAAGAAACAGAAAATCTAAAGAGACCAATTACCAGCAACGAAATTGAAGCGGTAATCAAAAAACTACCAAAGAACAAAACCCCCGGGCTAGATGGATTTACCTCGGAATTTTATCAGACATACAGGGAAGACATAATACTCATTCTCCTTAAAGTTTTCCAAGAAATAGAAGAGGAGGGGATACTCCCAAACTCATTCTATGAAGCTAACATCACCCTAATACCAAAACCAAGCAAAGACACCACCAAAAAAGAAAACTATAGACCAATATCCCTGATGAACGTAGACGCAAAAATACTCAACAAAATTTTAGCAAACCGAATTCAAAAATACATCAAAACCATCGTACACCATGACCAAGTGGGATTCATTCCAGGGATGCAAGGATGGCACAACATTCGAAAGTCCATCAATATCATCCACCACATCAACAAAAAGAAGACAAAAACCACATGATCATCTCCATAGATGCTGAAAAATCATTTGACAAAGTTCAACATCCATTCATGATAAAAACTCTCAGCAAAATGGGAATAGAGGGCAAGTACCTCAACATAATAAAGGCCATCTATGAAAAACCCACAGCCAACATTATATTGAATAGCGAGAAGCTGAAAGCATTTCCGCTGAGATCGGGAACTAGACAGGGATGCCCACTCTCCCCACTGTTATTTAACATTGTACTAGAGGTCCTAGCCACGGCAATCAGACAAAACAAAAAAATACAAGGAATCCAGATTGGCAAAGAAGAAGTCAAACTGTCACTATTTGCAGATGACATGATACTGTACATAAAAAACCCTAAAGACTCCACCCCAGAACTACTAGAACTGATATCGGAATACAGCAAAGTTGCAGGATACAAAATCAACACACAGAAATCTGTGGCTTTCCTATATACCAACAATGAACCAACAGAAAGAGAAATCAGGAAAACAACTCCATTCACAATTGCATCAAAAAAAATAAAATACCTAGGAATAAACCTAACCAAAGAAGTGAAAGACTTATATTCTGAAAACTACAAGTCACTCTTAAAAGAAATTAAAGGGGACACTAACAGATGGAAACGCATCCCATGCTCATGGCTAGGAAGAATTAATATCGTCAAAATGGCCATCCTGCCCAAAGCAATATACAGATTTGATGCAATCCCTATGAAACTACCAGCAACATTCTTCAATGAACTGGATCAAATAATTCAAAAATTCATATGGAACCACCAAAGACCCCGAATAGCCAAAGCAATCCTGAGAAAGAAGAATAAAGTAGGGGGGATCTCACTCCCCAACTTCAAGCTCTATTATAAAGCCATAGTAATCAAGACAATTTGGTACTGGCACAAGAACAGAGCCACAGACCAATGGAACAGACTAGAGAATCCAGACATTAACTCAGACATATATAGTCAATTAATATTTGATAAAGGAGCCATGGACATACAATGGCGAAATGACAGTCTCTTCAACAGATGGTGCTGGCAAAACTGGACAGCTACATGTAGGAGAATGAAACTGGACCATCGTCTAACCCCATATACAAAAGTAAACTCAAAATGGATCAAAGACCTGAATGTAAGTCATGAAACCATTAAACTCTTGGAAGAAAACATAGGCACAAACCTCTTAGACATAAACATGAGTGACCTCTTCTTGAACATATCTCCCCGGGCAAGGAAAACAACAGCAAAAATGAACAAGTGGGACTATATTAAGCTGAAAAGCTTCTGTACAGCAAAAGACACCATCAATAGAACAAAAAGAAACCCTACAGTATGGGAGAATATCTTTGAAAATGACACATCCAATAAAGGCTTGACGTCCAGAATATATAAAGAGCTCACACGCCTCAACAAACAAAAAACAAGTAACCCAATTAAAAAATGGGCAAAGGAACTGAACAGACGGTTCTCCAAAAAAGAAATACAGATGGCCAACAGACACATGAAAAGATGCTCCACATCGCTAATTATCAGAGAAATGCAAATTAAAACTACAATGAGGTATCACCTCACACCAGTAAGGATGGCTGCCATCCAAAAGACAAACAACAACAAATGTTGGCGAGGCTGTGGAGAAAGGGGAACCCTCCTACACTGCTGGTGGGAATGTAAGTTAGTTCAACCATTGTGGAAAGCAGTATGGAGGTACATCAAAATGCTCAAAACAGACTTACCATTTGACCCAGGAATTGCACTCCTAGGAATTTACCCTAAGAATGCAGCAATCAAGTATGAGAAAGATCAGTGCACCCCTATGTTTATCGCAGCACTATTTACAATAGCCAAGAATTTTAAGCAACCTAAATGTCCATCGATAGATGAATGGATAAAGAAGATGGGGTACATATACACAATGGAATACTACTCAGCCATAAGAAAAGGGCAAATCCAACCATTTGCAGCAACATGGATGGAGCTGGAGGGTATTTTGCTCAGTGAAACAAGCCAAGCAGAGAAAGAGAAATACCAAATGATTTCACTCATCTGTGGAATATAAGAACAAAGGAAAAACTGAAGGAACAAAACAGCAGCAGAATCACAGAACTCAAGAATGGACTGACAGGTACCAAAGGGAAAGGGACTGGGGAGTATGGGTGGGTAGGGAGGGATAAGGGGGGGAGAAGTAGGGGGGTATTAAGATTAGCATCCATAGCGGGGTGGGAGAAAGGGGAGGGCTGTACAACACAGAGAAGACAAGTAGTGATTCTACAACAGGTTGCTACGCTGATGGACAGTGACTGTAAAGGAGTATATAGGGGGTCCTGGTATAGGGGAGAGCCTAGTAAACAAAGTATTCGTCATGTAAGTGTAGATTAATGATTAAAAAAAAAAAAATGCAGTTCCTATGTGGTGACCTCTAATGAGTTCTACACAATGATATAAAGGACATATAAAAGTGTAGGCAAAGGGTCTGTTTGTGTTTATACAGAGGATCAAAGCCTAATTTGGCTACCCCGAAAATGAACTAAGAAACGATATGAAAGAGAACTTCCAACATCAGCACTCTCGGGAAGACTCATGCCAGAAGATGATCATCAAAAAACCCCAACAAAGATCCACGCACTGCTACAGCTGTAGATGCACTCATCCCACCAGCTCCTGGACTTGCCATGGGAATGAAGGAGATATCTAAGCTGGCCTGTGCATACAGTAAAACAACAAATTTGACTGGATCTATACTGTTGGAACTCAACCAAGAATTAGGAGAAGTGCAAATTGTAGCGCTCCAAAATCTTACAACTACAGACTATTTACTGTTAAAAGAACATATGGGATGTGAACAGTGCCCAGGAATGGGTTGTTTTAATTTGTCTGATTTTTCTCAAACTACTCAAATTCAGTTAGATAATAACCATCATATCATTGATAAGTTTTCACAAATGCCTAGGGTGCCTAACTGGTTTTCTTGGTTTCACTGGAGATGGCTGGTAATTACAGGTATGCTTTGGTTATGTAACTATACTCCTATTATGTTAATGTGTGTGCGCAATTTAAGTAGTAGCTTAAAATCTATACATGCTGAAGTTACTCTACAAGAAGATATGTCAAAGAAATAATCAATCTTCCCATGTTTTCTCCCACCTGCTACTTCTATAGCTTTTCTTCTTTCTTCCTAATTACAACGAATTCTTAAATAGAATTCGTGCCTCATATCAAATTTACCGAGTATCATAACTCCTCCAAGTGGTAAAGATACCTCAAGACAAATGCTGGGCATAGAAGCCACAGGGCATAAATATGCAAAGAAATAAAAAGCTAACCATTTCAAACAATAAGGCTTCTCTCTCACTTACCAACTTAACATTTCCCTGTATGGCCCCGGAAGATGACTGGTTAGCCAGAGACGGGTAAGATTCCTCAAGGGAGGAACAACCTAAGACAGGCACAGTCGCAGGGGGGTCATCAGGTGAGAAATCGGGGATCAACAGAGGTGAGGCTTAGAACCTCACCCCCCCTGTTCTGAGAGAAATCTTCTGCATATGTGGATGTTTTATTGCCCTTGTCTAGCTTGGATTAACACATAGTCTACAGGCACACACCTGATCATCTACATTTGCTCTCTTACAACACTAAACTATGTTTTCTACCTTTATGTTGTATCTACCTACCACTTCAGCATCTTATTAAAAATAATAAAGAGAGAAATGTGGTATCCACATATAAATCAAGTATAAAAATCAAATGTGTATTCATATTTGAACTGACTGTTTATAGTTCATAATGCATGAGCAAAACCAAAAGTTTCTGTGATGACTGCCCTTGTACTGTTCACCAAGTAATTTATTCACTATGTAAGAATTTGTTCTCCATGTAAGAACTTGTTCGTTATGCTTCAGAAGATTGGAGACTGACGAAAATTAGGCTTGGGGTGGATTAATGATTGTGCATTGAGCATTGACTCCCCTATACAGAATTTTATTGTGGTTAACAACCATTTGATCAATAAATATGAGAGATGCCCTAACAACAACAACCAAGAAAAAGTACACACTTCCAATTGTAAAATAAATAAGCAACCAGGATGTAATGTATAGCATAAGGAATATAGTCAAAATATTGTAACAACTTGGTATGGTGATAGCTGGTACTTAGAATTATCATGTATATAAATGTTGAATCACTGTGTTGTACACCTGAAACTAATGTAATGTAATACTGTGTGTCAACTACCCTTCAATAAAAAATAATTATCTAAAAAAAAAAAAAAAAAAAAAAAAATTTCCTATCAATCCATGTATGTGAGAACTGCTACTGTTTAACATTTTTAACTTGGTTATTAAGTTTGTCTCTTTCCTTTAGTACTATCCTCTGCACACCTGTTCTTTGCAGGTCTTTCCCTGTCCTTCTGTACTTACTGCTCTGCTTCATCTTCCGTCTGCTTTCACCACACCCTAGGTTAAGAGGCTGAATTCCATAACAGGCAGGTGATAGCACTTGTTTCCTTTTTCAACTCTCTCTCTGTTTCTGTTCTGCATTGTGGGAGTGGGGCTTTGGAAACACTCTCACTCCCACGGTTTCCCTGGGCCCCTAAATCCTGTCATTCTAAGGAGTGTAGCAAAAAAGTGACTGTACTTTCCTGGGCTGGTTCTGGAGACTGGGGAGCTGTGAACGGTCTCTGGTTTGCTTCCCTCCTGGGAGTACAGATTTTACAGTGTATCGCAAATAGCCTTCATTGTTTGTGCTTTGAAGTTATAGTTTATTTTCTGATTTCCATGGGTGTAGACATTTCTTTATTTGTATTACATACGGTGGGGTTTAAGAGAGTAACAATTCTTTTATGTAGACTCTAACCAAATTATTTTGACTCATTTAAATGTTTGCCTGCTCCCAAACATTTATACAAATTCTCTTTGTGAAATGAAAGGAAATCCTGATGTGCTATTAACACCTGGGTCGTAGTCGTAATCCCTGTTCTGACTGCACTTGTGACCTTTAATAAGTAATTTAATCTCTTTGAGTTGTCAATTCTGCAGCTATGAAATGAAAATTTAAAAACTAAGCAAAAATGTGTGCCCTATCTTTCTCATAATATGAGCTGTCTTTAAAACATGAAAAATGCTATATACATATAAAATTTTGTTTGCTAATAGATGTTTTATATGTTTGTATTTTCATGCACTGGATTTCTTTAAATTAGGACAATATTCTTTAAATAAGAGTCTGATTTCCTCTTATTTATATTAAAAAAATTATTTTCATATAGTACTTAGACATTGACAAAGAAGCTTCACACAAATGGCTTTAAACTTTGCAATAATTTTTATACATATATATTATTAGCTCTGAAAATTTGGGCTTAAAAGATGTAAGTAATTTATATTAAGGCTTATCTAGATGCATTTTTAATGTATATTAAGTAAAATGTGCTTTCTCTCTTATGGACAAATTAGAATATATGGATGTTTAATAATGTCCATTCTTAATTAGGTAACGTGCTACCCAGATAATCATATAGGCAGCATTTAAGACTCATTGAATATCCCAAATTCAGAGGCAGAAAAGTACTAAAAGGTGCAGCATTCTAAAGTCTCCAAAACATAAGGAATCAATGAAAAGAAGAAACAGACTGTCTGAGGTAGAATATTTTAACTACAAAAAAAAAGATACATTGGTGGCCTGAAAAATGGAATACTTGGTCAGAGAAATGGTTTTTGTCGAGGCTCTGGAGTAACATGGCTTACCTAAATGTAGATTATGGAATTTCTGGGTATCTCATTTGATTTTCTCTAATTAATTTGCATTAATGCTTAACTGACATTGATTTGTATGAATCACCTTCATGTCTAAGTTTTAAAGGTAATAACTGCTCTCATACCATTGAAAAAAATTTTGTTAGAAATAATATGGAAATGCTTTCTTATACAGATAAGAGAAATAATAGCATAGGGTAAAAATTAATTATAATTGAAGAGTAGTAAAGTTAATTTGTAGTACTTGATCACTAATTTCCTTAAAGATTTTTGAAATGTTTCTATCATAAAATTTGGAAATATAGCTATGTGTATTTAAATTATATTTAAACATATATTTGTATATGTGCCATATATAAATATAAATATAAATGTATATCAAACTTCTAGTGAATATAGTATAGCCATCTTATAGTATCTTAAAATAAAAACAGTAATATTGCTAGCACAAAAAATGAGTCCCTATATTTTATTTACCAACTCAAGTTTCTCTACCAACTTTCAACTAAGCAAAAAAGATAAGAGGCAAATTTAATCAATTTGGATATCCAGATTATGTCAGATGTTGCCATCTAGTTTCACTTTGTATTTATAAAGAAATCATATCAAGAGTCTTTCAGAAACTAAAAATGTTTTAAATAGGGAAGCTCTTCTATATCAAAAACAGATTGAATTATAGTTGATTTCTGTTCCTGCTTCTTTCTTTACATGTAATTTCCTAATTTTACTTACAAATCACTGCTTAGATAATTAAAACATACCTAGAATTTTACATATACAGGTTAAAGTTTGAAATAAATTTCTAAACTCATTCACTTGTCTATATACCTTTATAAATATCCATCTTTTATTTGCTTGTTATTAAGTTTATTCTATCAATTATGGAATTAATTCATTTCCAATCTGCATATTTAATTACTGTAACACACTCATTTAATACTTTTATAACAAAAAATGTTTATTATAAAATAAGCCTTAGGAATTAGACAGTAAACACAGTTGTAATCTGTAGGTTGGCTAGTTTCTTTCATGTCTTTTATTTGTACCTAATATCAGTGATAAGCATGTATTAAATTACTCTTTAGGCTTATGTCAGCAATCGAGTCTAAATCAATAAGCAAAATAAAACCAAAAATAAATAAAAATAAAATTCATTGTGATATTACTGCTTCTCCACTCTCCCTGTAATAGCAAAATTCGTTTCTTTATACATGTTGAAATTGTGACTCTTTGTTTCCCTAACTGGGGTCCATGAACACGGAGCAGTTCAAATAAGTGAAAAGCAATAAGAAACTTGCATTTTTCACACAACACATCTTGGTGTGAGGACAAACTCCAAAGCATTTCTGCCAGAGCAATGAGGATTATAGTTGTTAGGAATGGCAATTTAATTTTATCAAAACAATACTCTTCACATGAAAACATTATTTTTAATTGTGATTGCTTTTACATTAAATTTGATATTTTTTGTCATTACATAAAACCTATTTACAGGAAGATATTATACTTAATTATATTTATAGATACTCATTGGAGCATGAATTTGATTTACAGAACTCAATTTATTTGGCAATACAATAACATCTTTTTGTTTAAAATATAATATATTCTATTCACTAATACAATTTAATCATGTGTTAGGAAACACTGAGTTTTGTGCTTTTATAATTATTCAATACATTCTACATCATTTATAAATAAATAATCATTATCATTCCTCTGGTAGTATTGAATTAAGTGTTCTCACTATACACACACATACACAAATGATAGCCATATGGCAGTCAAATGAAGGTGATGGATGTTAATTAATTGATTGTACTAATCATTTCACAATATATACATACGTTACATCATCATGTCGTACACCTTAAAAAATAATATTGTACAGCCTAAACATAAAAAATTTCTATTTGTCAATCATGCTTCAATAAAGCTGAAAAAAAGCAAAATAAAAAATAAAATAAAATTTAATTAATAAAATTAATGTAAAAATAATGCTGTACATATATCTAATTTTAATATTAATGGATTACCTCATTTAAATCATTTCCATAAACAGAAAGCAGACATGATACCAAGGATAATTAAAATATTTTTATATTTTTATATTGAAAAAGTAAAAAAATTACTTCTAAATCTAACTTTCACGGAGATATAAAAAATTAAGAAATCAGTAAGAACAGCAACAATTTGTCCTTGAAATTAAAATGGTAAAAGAGGGGAAATGGCAATACAAAAGTAAATCTTTAAAATTTAGAAAGTTACCTCTACATTAAAAAATTTAATTCTGACAGATATAATAGTACAGAAAGACATGAATTTTCAATATTGCCTCGAGAAGCTGGTTAAAATGAGCAGACATATAAAAAATTACATTAGTCATGTTTTAGTCCTGATGTAGGCACAAAATTGAATTATTTTACATTTTCCAGTGATAGATAATTACTATGTTTTTTAAACCATTCAACTGAATGTCAGTTCAATAAACTACCAACAGGTAAAATCTAGGCTTTATAAAAATAATCATTCACAATAAAATATAAGGTTTATTATGGTATATTAAGCCATCTATGTTAAAAAACCAGTTAACATAAGGAAAATTGGTTGATTCAGAAAATAAAAAAATACCAAAAAAGGCAAGAAAAAATTCTTTGTATAGTAATTTATTAATAAAACACAGAGATTAGTTAAATGCCACTTAAAATTCTGACAATACTTATTTTAGGGTACAAAATATTGCTTGTATATTCTTGTCTATGAGTGATGACATGGTAAGGTCACAAACTTTGAAGAACAAAATACACCAATTTTTAAGAATATGCTTTCTTTTCAGTTCTGCAGTGTCACATGTACTTATTCTGAAGAAATAATTAAGGATTTATGCACAATTTTTTTCAAGATGTTAATTTTAGTGATATGTAACAGAAAAACATATATTCAGTAAGGGACAGTGAGATAAATATTGTATCTAAAATATTTTGACATTGCTTGACATGGAAAACCACTTATATATTTAGTGGAAAAGTCAAGCTATAATGAGATGCTTAAGAATATAATCTTTCTTTGTAAGAATAAGAAAGGTATATATGCAATTTTGAAATCAATCAGGAAGGCTATAAACCAACCACAGTGTTTGTCATCTAGGCTATCTGCTATTTTTGTTATGCCTGGTATTTATAATTAATATAAATAAACCGTTACTGATATCACTTGAAAGTTTTGACAAAGTTTACGAAGAAAGGATTCTTGGGTTATTTTTCTAAATCTAAAATGTATACACTGTTTTTATGTACACAAATATTTTTGTTTCATAATCCTCCCTATAGGATTCTTGAAATAATAGCAATGTTAAGAACATGCATCTCACAACATGGATGCAACTAGACAGTGTTAGGCTCAGTGAAATAAGCCAGGTGGAGAAATATAAGTACCAAATGATTTCACTCATTTGTGGAATATAACAACAAAGAAAAACTGAAGGAACAAAACAGCAGCAGACTCAGACTCCAAAAAGAGACTAGCGGTTACCAAAGGAAAGAGTTTGGATGGGTGAGTGGGGAGGAGGGAGAAGGGGTGACTGGGAAGGCAGTAGAGCACGTAGAAGACAAGTAGTGACTCTATAACATCTTACTAGCTGATGGACAGTGACTGCAGGACTTGATAGTGACAGGTGGACGGGCTGAGGACTTGATAATATGGGTCAATGTTGTAACCACAATGTTGCTCATGTGAAACCTCCATAAGATTGTATATCAATGATACCTTAATAAAAAAAAAAAACATGCATCTCCCACAGACAAATATTTAACACCACTGAGATTGTCAGGTAAATGCTCAACATGGAGATACAAATGATATTTGCATATATCCGGGAACAATATGTCTTATAACAAATATAATGCATCATCCAACTTCATTTAATTTTCTCTGTCATTAGATGTCCATTTGTATGATGCAATTATGAAAGAAGATCCTTTTTAGAGGAAGAGAGAATTTCAAGCTGGAATATATGATGAGGCAAAAAGGCGGAATTTAAAGTAATGGATTTTCTTTTTTCAAATATTGATGCCAATAGCATGAAAATCTCTGAAAATATTGTTTAGCTTTTGGTGACCCTCAAAAAATATTCATCATTTGGCTTCATATGCCATGTGGTGTATCAATCAAAAGTTTACACTTGTGGGTCACTTTTTTTTCTAATTATGTTATTAAAATGTGTCCTGTTATGTTATATATTTAGGGAACTCTTGTTGTTGCTGTGTGTCATGAAATCCAATTAATTACATTTATATATTATGACATAATAAAAGTATGAATGTTCTCTTACTTGGAACAGTAAAAGTAAAATCTGCCTAATATTAAGAAATGAAAATATAAGTACAGGGAAGAAGTCAGACGTTAAAACTATTGGTGTGATATAGAAAGCAACTAATGGTCTGTTAAAATAATGTTGGAAATTATTAATTTGGAATACTAAGTGATCACCTTCAAAACAGAGTTGCCTTCCACAGAGCATAGAGGTTCTGAGCTTTGCATATTATTAAGTATTTGAGGCTCTCTACCACTTAAAGCCACTCAAACTAAAGAAGTTCTACTTTTATGTCCTCTTTATTGATCTTATTAAAATTTTGTTGCTAGAGAGGTTTCCTAGGTCAAAAATGTTTGAAAACAGTCTACTGCTATAGACTATTAAAAATAGTTTCTTTCCACAAATGTGTTTAATGGGAAGATGTGCATTGCCCATGATTATTGAGCATGATTGTTTGTTAAATAATCTCATTTATAGGAGATCAATAGTTTAAAAAGTTTTTACTGTTGTTGATATGACAGTAAAGGATTTATGTGTTTTACTATATGTGTCATGATCACATATTTCTTCAAACTCTTAAAAGTAACATGATTGCCACAGAAACCCACGCTATCAAAATAAAGCAGATTTATGACTTTGTTAAAGCAAGTGTCAAATAAATGAGTCCTTTTAATATTCTCAAAATTATAAATATGTTTTGTATGGTCTACAGTACCTTTCTATTTGTGCCAGATCTTCAAAATTATCAGTGTAAAACAATTAATCGAGAAGAATTAGTGTTGATAATGAGGCTTTAAAAACTAAACTTCCTTTATTCACTCTCCATAAAAGAAACCTGACCTTAGCTTTATCTATTTTCATATGACTCACTCATAACTTAAAATATTTAATGTTCAGTTTATATGGGACTTATTGTTATGCATGTCCTGAGATGTAATTCTGTATTTTGTTTTAATAAATTGCTAATTATCCTATATATTTAACAATCTATTTTCCACACATTTGAATTTTATCAGCTACAGACTCTCATTACTTTAAAAATGCTACCAATTATTAGGAAGAATTGTATTCTATAAACTTATATGTTGACATTGATGGCAAATTTCCACTCTGAAATCAATGCCAGATGGACTCATACATTTAAATGATCAGCAAACCTGGTCTGAGTGAAATTAACCGTGGCAAGTATGTAAAGAGAGAAGTGCTATCATAGAATAGCAATGAGGATATTACAAGGTAAGAGAGCAGGTGAAATAACATAGAAAATCTAGGGTAGCTACTCCCAATAAACTAAACACTGTGCACTCTGTAAAGTAGAAGTAGGCACCAGGTAATGTTTTAAAAAGGTCATGTATGGGAAAACATATAATGTGTCTTTTGTCTTTAGTAACAAAAGCATTTTAAGTAACTTTGCCTAATCAATTGGCTAGTTGAATTTCAAAGAAGTAATCCCAAAACTTGAGACTAGAAATGCTGCTTCTGAAATATTGAAAAACATTCAGATCTAGAAACTGGGCACTTGATATTTTTTCACAAATTTCATACACAGAATAAATGTTAAATAGCATTGAAGTTAATGGTGCACAAATAAATGAAATAGAATGGAGTAAAACCACAAAAACAAGGGAACAACAAGAAAGAGATTTTTGTTTTATTTTAGAGAATGTTAAGTGAAAGGGAAAATTGTGCATATTTCATATTCAGCACAATACCTAGGATTGTGTATTAGTATAAAAATATTCTTAGTGTATTTACTTCAAATGATAACATTTTAATTGTTTCTCTAATGATAAAATGATTTTATTCTTGTATGGGAGCAAAACTTCTATCCTTAAAATTTGTTTAAATAGGGGAGTCTAATTCTATTTAAGGAAAAGGTCCTAAAGAAATTAGATTGCAAATATGTATAACTGTATTTTTACCCTGTGGAGATTCTCAAAGGGGCCTATAATCCCAGAAAGATTGATATTGGTTGCTACAGAAGATGCATTAATATACCTGTAATAATAAAACTCCATTTTATAGCATATTTACATTTTTAATCACATATAATTAGCCAACAAATGGTATACAGCACATGATCAATAAGTGCTATTTATTTTTACTAAGATTAACATTAAAAATGAATAAAATTTTCATATTGTAGACAGTGATGGAGGGAAGATGTAATGGTAGAAGTGATAAAGTAATCCCAGATCAGAACAAAAATTCAAGCAAACAAATGAAGCTTGAAAATGCAAAGCGTGCCTAGAAAATATCCTTATGGTCTTCTAAATATCCTTATGTCTACATCGATATATCATCCATTCAGTAAGCACATCAAGTTATCTATTTAAAATGCAATTTATATTATTTAAAATATAACTACATTAACTAGACCCCCTAAACATTAAGTTGCCATATCTCATGTTCTCAAGGAATTTGTAGGGCAATGGGATTGAGAGAAATAGCAATAGAATGAAATTGAAAGTATATTTTTGAGGGCTTTTGTAGGAAATGAGAAGAGTGTTGAGGCGAGTGACAGGTCCGAGCAGTACAGAGACAGCTCATTAGATCAGCCAATGGGCACACTAACTCTGTAGGAGGGAGGAGGGCTGGAATTCCAGTGTTTCTCCCCAGATTGTTGATACCTGGCAGTCCCAAAGGAGCAACCCAAATCTTTGTAAAAGAAAGCATTGCTCAGTCTTTAAACGTAATTTTTTTCGTTTTTGGTTGTTTTTGTTTTTATACCAACAAAACCAAACAAAAAAACACTATGAACTAGAGAAGAAAAGTCTGTTTATCTTTTCTCTATTTTAACAGTTCCTTGCTCTTTGCCTCTTTTTTTGAGTCTTGTTTTTGTTTTCTAATGCTTGTTTTGCTCAAACACTTTAATGAAACCCACTTCTAAGGGAAGTGTAGAACTTCTAAACCACATTCAGAACTCAGGCCCTTTTGTACAGATGAGTTAGAAATACTTGACCGAAGAATAACATAGGGACAGTTCTCACCAACTTCCGGGAGTGTTTTCTATTTATTTATGTGTATGAGTGTGTCTCACTCCTTCTTTCTATAGTAACACCTTGAGGGAGTAAAAGCTCAAACTTTTCAGTATTCCTAGTCCCTCCATGGGATCTGTTGCAGACAAGATTTCTTCTTAGGCTGTGTGCGGAGTTGAAAAGGGAAGTCCCAGCCGTATGTGACTTTTCCAGGCACCAGAACTTCTGATTTCATTTTCCCTCTTTTTTTGGTGTCTCTCAGCTTAGTCATCAAATAAAGTGATGTGCCTATACCAGTAATGCAAAGTTCCCTTGGGCTTTTTTGTTTTAGTATTTTGTTTTTGATCTTTGGTTTAAGATATTCCTTATCACATCTCATGCCTATACTCAGTTCATTAATACCATTCGGATTTCTCTTTTTTCAGATGTCAACTTGTTCAACACGCAGGGCTCTGCCTCATCTCATTCAGCTGGCTCTGCTTTCGATAACAAAAGTCATTTCTTCTATGATCAGTGTCTCCTTCGTTTCTAAGGAAGTACTTGCTATTTGAAATAGGGAAAAATGATTTGGGGATAATATTATTTCAATATTCAGTGACTGTTTTTAATCATCTATTTAATAATCGATGTGTTTTTCCAAGTTTTTCAACAATGCAAAACATACTGGTTTACTTAAATATCCTACTTGTTCCAATTTTTCTATCATTACACATGCAAAATAATTTTGAACTTATTAAAAAAGAAATGAAAACACAGTGATTTTGGAGAAAATGAGAGTGTTTTAAAATTTTCTATTAAAGTCTTCCTTTCCTTGATCATTGTTTTGAAAATATACATATTATCTATTTTCAACTATTTCAAACTATGCCCTTGATGAATTTTTTGTTTGGCTTTTACTTTCCCAGCTAAATTCCAAGCTGGGTGTTAATTTCTCAGCCACACTAAAAAGTTTGTCTTTATTTCTCTGTAACTAGTTTATAAATGAATGAATACCAAATCACGAAAATTTTCTTTTATTTAATTCTGGAAATCATGTTTTTATTTTTTTTTATGATAGTTGATAA
Source organism: Manis pentadactyla (assembly GCF_030020395.1). Lineage (NCBI taxonomy): Eukaryota > Metazoa > Chordata > Mammalia > Pholidota > Manidae > Manis > Manis pentadactyla. The sequence continues at coordinate 16,857,728 of NC_080026.1, forward strand.
AATTATGCCAAAACACATTCAAGTAAAATTTCAACTATAGAAGGGTCTACTGCTTTCTTTATAAGGGGTAAAAGAGTAAGTTTAAAGGTATTGATTCTATTTGATATTATTTCTTCTCTAGTACTTGTAAATTATTCCAGTTTTATTTTAAACCTTATATTTGGAATTCATTTTCTTAAATATAGATTTCCTGGTATTACACTACAATTCATTTGAAGGTTCATTAAATAAGTAAAAGAGTTAGGCATATCATCTGATTCCTAAAGGAGCAAATATTCTCAAAGTATCACCAAGGTGTTACATCACATTTCTGTCATGTTTCTTTACTTTGTGTTTTCAAAAGTATATTAGCATTTCTAACAATATTATTTCTAATGTGAGATCATTGACTGTAAGTAAGCTGCCTGGCCTTCTTAATTCTTATCAAAGTGGTAATGATGGTGGCATGTCTGAAGTAATCTAGGTAATCCCCCCTTTTCTTTTTGGAAAAAAAGCTATACAAATATCATAGCTCTAGGGAGATCCTTGGAGCATCGTGTAATCCTCACATTCTCCTCTTCTCTAGGCATCTGGCTATATGGCTGGTATCTATACTGAATGTTGCTCTGAATTTCCAGATGCTCAAGAAACCCATTATATGATCCACCTTTTACTTCTGGAACTCTAGGATTTTTTTCCCTTCAATTTATTGTTAGAAATTTCAATCCCCTCATAAAACTGACACTGGGTCAGTAAAGAACAAATACCATCTAAGAAGTATAAATTAATAAATCAGATCTATAGGGGTTGACTAGGCATCTACTTTCAGTAGGAATAGGGATGTAAAAATGAAATCTTCCTTACTTAGAATTCCAAGGGGCTAATAACTCGCATGAAGTATAGGAGATTTTATATGCCTAGGAAGGAGTTAAAGAAGATCATAGGCGTGATAATATTTTTCATATTACCATGTGAGAGATTGATATTCAAGTAACATATATCACATAAATAGAAGAAAAAAATGTATGGATAAAAGAGGAAGTATTAAGCATATTTCAAATATAACACAGAGGGACCTTGATAAGAGCTACAGACAATTGTATCTGGCAAGCAGCAGTTGGAAAAAAAGGTGTTTTGTTTTTAGTAAAGATTTCTGGCTGGTTCTTATACCAAAAACTCAGAAATACTTATGTCTACAAATTGTTATAGCAGCCATAAATTAGAGGATCATTTTTAGTTATTCATGGCATAGTGATCAGAGTGGGAGGTAAGCCTGTATGGCCAGTGATAACCTGAACTCTACAGAAGCTTTTAGAAGGATGCTCTTTGTTATAGTTTTGGAATTTCAAATATACCAATTATAATTACAGTGGAGACACTACCATTTTAAGGCATGGTGATCTTTACATGACAGGGGAAAAGCCAAAATTAAAATTAAATTATACCTGCTTAAAGAAAAAGGATGGAACCGTGTTCTTTTTACATTCTACATCTATAATTTAGGATGCCAGTTCAGTAACGGCTGGCAATGGATTTCTTATTCTCAGTTACCTTGTGGGTGTAATAGCATGGTTAAGACCTACTCAAAATTTGTAACTGTAATGTCTGTCTTACAATACTTTTCCTTTAATTCTATTAAAATAATAAGTAATCATTATAGTTAGAATTCTCAATTGAGAAATGTGGGCAGATTCCCTGGGACCAGAAGAAACAGGAGAAAATTTCTGGACTTTTCCAGAAGAAACTTTAATTCCAGTGACCAGTGGACAATCTCAGTATTTTTATTAGTGTAATGGAGTACAGAGAAAAAAGCAAATCATCTTTGAAACTGGCGGGTATAGCGCCATATAATTACCCAAACCTGCATTGTAGAAATACCCCAACAGAATTTTCAGAGTTTCCAAAGCTAAGTGGACTTAATACAATGAATATGTCCTGGGTTGATTGGTTTTAGATTAGTGTTTGTAAAGTCATGTATTATAAAGCCTGACCATATGAATGAACAAAATCAAAGTCCATTTCTACTGTCATTGGGAATCATTTTTATATCCATGTTATTAGATTATGAGCTTCCAAAGCCTACATCCAGATAGAAATCCCTACAAAAGAGTGATTGCTCAGGTTACTTCTGGGGCTTTCTCAAGGTGCAGTGCCCTGAATGTACTCCTGTATTCTGACCCTCTTTGCCCCACATCCACGTGATGTTTCTTGCAGCCTACTCTTTCTTCTACCACCACCAGTCCAGATACACAGCAGGTCCTCAAGTCTCAGAGCTTAGGTTAATACTTTAAAACCCAGAAATAGATAGAGATCCTGCTTCTGTCATGTTTGCCTCTTTGCTGTGCTCAGAATTAACTAGTTGACAGAAGGTTGGACTATGGTTCAATCACTGATCCCGTTTTTGGAGAGGAAGAAATGTCCTCTACCTCTCAAGGTTCTTCCAACTGGTCTAAGAATCAAAGTGGCTGAGACAGATTGTGGGGTAAATGGAAGTTTTCACCCCAAATTTCCAGAATTTCCTGGCCTGGCCTTAGTCTATTTACATATCAATGGATACTTACCACAGCAGAGACTCTGGTGGCTCCTGGGCAAGGGGTGGAGAGAAAATGGCCATTCTTTCCTCTCCTCCTTTCCTGGTACCTAATTGCTCTGGTGCCAGGCAGTCACGGTGGACCTGCCCATGGACTTCCTGCTGGAAGGGGCAGCAGGGTTGGGGAGCGCTCACCACAGGGGAGCGGGATACAGACTGAACCAGGGCTGGCTAGCGAACCCCTGCAAGCAGTGAGAAATGAAATACCTTAACCCAACCTGTCCTTCCCCTTGTCTTACTTTGGTTTTGCCAGATTCATAGGGAACTTATCCCTGGAGGGGACCCCCTTACACCTAGAGCCACACAGATTAGCAAGAGAAACAACAGTCTAATTATGCATGTTCTGGGAAGCCATAGATAGGATTTGAAAAACAGTCAGGGAGAATAATGTGTATATGTCATCTTGAACCAAGGAGAAGGGGCAGGGCTCTGAGACTTCAAAGGGAAAGGCAAGTAGTTCACAGTAATATGAAAAGAGTAAATGTTGAATAAACAAAATACTTGATGGACTGCAACAATGAGGGGGCACAAACTCTTTTCAGTGTTTTTGTAAAGATAATCTAGTTTTGACTGGTGTTAATTTTAACAGACTAGCCACATCTCTCCCTGACTGTCACACCTAGTTTACATTATAATATACTTATCTGTGGTGATAGCTCTTCCTGGAGTACTTCCTCCATCTAAATTCTTCTTATGCAGTTTCTGACAGGGGAGTTCAAAGTTTCTTTCTGAGTCCTCTGGGCCTTGGTTGTTCTCAATCTGGAATAATATGCATGTCACAATGGCACATTGGGGGCTACCTGCCCTTGGTGCCTATACCCTTAATAAGGGAGGAGAATATCTGCCTCACCATTAATATTTAATTCACCCTCTAGCCCAAAGGAGATTGTTAAAATATAAATTAAAAAAATAGCTGCTATAGAGATCCTTTTTTTGTTGACATATGTTTTGATTTCTCATGAGTAAATACTAGGTAGGCAACCCAGTAGTTTTATTCCTAGTTATTTACCCAAGAGAAATGAAAATATGTGTTTGCAGATAGACTTTTATATGAATGTTCATGAAAGTTTTATTTATAATACTAAAAATAAACCAAACACAACTAGAAGTAACATAATATTTCTCAAAAAGGGAATGGGTTTTTAAAATATGGCAATTTATAATATAGAAATTAACTCAGAAATACATTTGAACAACTTTTGATATTATAATAATATGTGTGATTCTCTCCAGCACTATTTTGAAAAAGAAGCTAGGTATTAAAGAGTGCATCCTGTATGGTTTCATTTATGTGAAAGTCTTGAACAGGCAAAATGAAGTTATGGTGACATAAGTCAAATCAATGATATTCAGGGAGATGGCAGCGAGTATTAAAGGAAAGTGCACCAACTGCAAAGATAAGAATGTTCTGTACTTTGGGGTGAGAATCACTTAAATCTGTGAATTCTTTTCAGTGAATTAGTCCTCAATAATTTAGCTTTTTCAAAGATCTAGGGAACATATCTTTCCAAGGTCTGAGTCACTTAGTTCTTATCTTGCTATCCCACCTTTTTATAGCACTTTAAATACATACTATTGATTGATTTTATAACTTTTTCTGTATATTCAAAGCTTGTAAATTAAATAGGGCAGATAGTTGTACTCCATTTTGCATGCATTTGCACATTTTGAAACACGATTGACTTGCCTGGACTTGGCTTCCTTTCTTAGCTCAAAGGCATCCTACCTACCAATGTAATATACAACTCACCTACATTTGCTAATGAGGAAGAGTTAAAAAATGTTTCTTTGTGATAGCCAATAGAAAAAGAAAATAGAGAAAAACATTTCCCCTTTTTTACTCTTCAGTGATCTTATAATGATAATCTACATGTTAATTTGTAATTTTGAAGTTTGGCTTGAGTGAGAAGGTGAAGCATCCTTGATTTCGGCAAAGAGCAGATAACCTCTATATGACATAATAATTCATGACATTTGTTAATTATATCCCTTCATCTTCTTACCAACTGGTCATTTCCCCACAGAGTAAACTTTTATAAAGCTATTCCCAGAAATACATTTTTCATCTTTTGAAATGCTCAACAAAGTCATCTTTACTCTTTTCACTTGGTATTTTTAGCCTTATGTCAATGTTGCCACTGTTGCCTTGCAAAGGTTTTCCATTAGGAATGGTGCTAACTTTAAAATAATGTTCTAAAATAACACTACAGAAGCGTTATTTATACTCTCTTTTGGCAAAGAAAATATACTGTAACAACTTTATAAACTTGTTCAGCAAAGTCAGCCAAGAGCCATTTACAACATATGCTGTATACACAAGGGCAGTGCATTGGTTTGAATTCTAACTGAGTGTTACAGCAAGAAAAAGAAAAACCTTAAAAGCGTTTTCAAAAGCAAGTACTCTGTAAAACTTTCATTGAACTCATAAAATCCATCATAACCAAGTTTCACAATGCCATTGAAATAATCATCGTTCCCATTGTCACTAGGTTTAGTCTCTTTAACAAATACACTGTTTCATAACCACCATGCAAAATAAGATTGATATTTCAGGTAATTCTTAGTAAATATAAGCATATGTACACAATCACACAAATTTCTGCTATTTTAATTTAAGCAGTTTTTTAAATTTGTTGATGTAGCTTATGTATCTAAAATATTGCACCATATTAACTGTGGGTAAAATTGCAATATTTCCAGAATCTTTTGCCTGGCCTTAGTGAATCTCCATATCAATAGATGTTTCCAAGGGGTGGAGTGAAGTAGCCACCTCCATATCAAAAGGTGATTACAGAGTGGGTGGGGAGTGAGCACATATCTGGGCCAGAAAGCCTTGGTGGGGTCCCTTCTTGCAGCCGGGTTGTGAAAGACGCTAGTGAGCAGCAGCAGACGACTGCTTGTAAGCAATAAATGGGTTTCTCCCTTTGACTGATTTTGGCTTCAAAGGTTTATATGCCCCAGGCTGGGAACATATCTTCCTCCAAGAGTTACATTAACATTTAATGTTTAGGCACATGTATCTTTTCCAATATCTGGGAGGATTTCCCAATAACTTGTGTTTTTGTTTCTATTCTATTTCCTAGCTGTCAATGAACCTACAGTCAAATTATGCTAAGGTTATCACTTATTTCTTTTAGGTTCTAGGTATTTTGTACCTTCTTTATTGAATTAATGCACTATCTGATACCTACTTGTATGGCCCTAAGTAATCCAGAATGCTCAGATTTGTTTCTATGTTGATGAAATTACAAAAAACTGAGTTTGAGGAATATAGTCCAATATTAATTATGCCTTATCATTTATAACAGCTTGAATTTGAATAAATTACTTCTGCTTCAGTTTCTTTATCTTAAAAATGTATGGAGGAGAGGCAGGCACTTCAGTTTAAAAAGGGAAAAGTAGAAATTTATAAGCATTTTTCTTCCTAACTCCAAGTTTGTTGATAGCTTAGTACACTTGAAATTGATTTCCTAATTAGTATAAAACCGTTAGGAAAGTTTGACATGATTGTTGATGCAGTTTTAACTTTTAACTTAAAAAATTGTGAGAAGTCTGGCCCTTTGTTTACTGATTTATAGACAGTATATCAAATTTGGTTTTTATTTAATTAATGAAAGATGAACAAAATACCATGTTAAAATGTAGCACTTCATGTGTACTCTGTCACTAGCAAAGCATGCTGTTAATTACATTTTGTGTTGTGTTGCTCTGAGCATTATCTGTAAATCACCTTGGAGTAGGTGTATTCTGTTCCTACTACATATTTTTTTTATCTCTGTGCATCCACTTATATTTGTTGTAACATAGCTTCCTTCCTTCAGATGCTGGCTTCTCTACGACAAGCAGGCCTTACCAGGCTTCACCATTATAATCTGTGTGTGTTAGGCAGAAAGAATAAAACCAGAAAAGCCAAGTAAAAGGGACTCAAAGAGTTAACCATATAAAACCAGAGAACCAGAAAAGACTCACAGTTAATGAGTTAATTAGTTGAAGTTCCCAAGGCCAGGAGCAACTTAAATGTCCAGATATTCCTCAGATAAAGAAAAGTATGGGAATGCAGCCCCATGTCTTCATTGCACCAATTAGATCACACTATTGCAAAATCTACTTAGTCTGCAAAAAAAGCCCAGCTTATCTTTAACTTAATTTATATACTGTTTTTCCTCTTCTTCCAGCCCCTTAGTCAAGTAACTTTGTAACCAGGGCAGGGGACAGATTCTGAAGTGTAAATAAACCTATGTGGACCAAGAAAGCTGGGATCCAAACCAACACAGTCACCTAAATAACCTTATTCTTAAGACAAAACTTCTACAGATCACCTGTATACCTCATGCCTTATGCCGACTCCTACCCAAAATGCCCTATACAACCCCAGACCCTAAAACCTTAAGCGCACTCCTTTCTGGGGTTGCCTGCACTCCCCTTCCTTTCATTGTGTCACTCTCTCTGTTCTACTCCAGATAAGTAGGAAGGGGCTGCTCAGAGCTCTGATTTGGGCTTGCAAGTCTGGGTGACCCGGACAGGACTGCAGCTGTACAATCTTTAGTAGCCTGCCGGAAAATCTCCTTCTTTGCCTTTGGGAAGTTCTCAGAGCATAACCTCACTCCAGCCAGTACTCTGTGGCTCCCCCAAATCCTGGGGTGATAGGGACTTAGTGCTCACACAGAGCAGATTCAAGCGCACGCTGGACACCAGGTAACCCTGGCTTTAAGAGTTGCCAAGAGATCTGCCCAATGCTGAGTAGGAATTCAATGAGCTTCCCCTTCCTCCCTCTGCTTTTCCTCCCTCCCTGCGTCACTCAAGTACACCTGCCTTCCTCTACCTTGACTCTGGCATACTCCTCCCTTAGAGTGTATTCAAACATAACTTTTGCTCTGCTTCACTACTGTGTCTTTGCCCTTCAATTTTTTGTTGCAGTGGGAACAAGAATCAAGGAGAATAAACTCACCCTCTAACACATGTACATGTGTTTTTTAAAATGATTTGCAGTAGTTCCTTATACATTTTGCATTTAAGTGTTTGTTGGATAGCTAAATGCAAATAACTTTCATTCTGTGAGATTGTTTTAACAGATATTTTAAATTTTAGTATAATTTATTTTTCCCTAAATGATTGATTTTTAATTTTATTAATTTTTAGTTATTAATTTTTCCCTAGATGATTAACACTTTTTGACTTAGTCTACTCCAAATTAATATAGGCATTTTTCTGTGTTTTTTTCTATTAAGTGTATTGTTTTGTTTTCCCATTTAGATCAGCAGTCCTCTGAAATTAAAATTTGTGTATAGTGTGAAGTATGGTTCAGGAAACATTTTATTTCCTGATGATCAGCATCATTTTATCCAAATGATCTAGCGTATTTTGTTGAAAAGATTTCATTCACCTTATCACATTGCACTGTCATTTTATCATAAATCAGGTGATCATATATACATGGGTCTTTTTCTAGACTCACTCTTCTATTCTTTTGGTCATTTTGTGTACAATAGTGCAAACACCATTCTGTTTTAAGAATCCAGTAGACTTCGTTTTGTTTTTTCCTTTTCAAGATCACCTTGGCTATTTTGGGCTCTGTGCATTTCCATTTGAATTTTAAAATCACCCTGTCAATTTCAGAGAAAAAAAACAGATTTTCATTTTGATGACATCATAATACACAAATATAAATACAACATGTCTTGTTTATTAAGGAAAAATGAAAGCCATATATGGAATTTCATTGCTATCTTAAGTTCAATTCTTATAAAAGTGAATAACTCCTGTGTAATACAAGCAAAAGAAAAGAAAAGAAAGCACAAAACATTAAATAAAATTAGATTTGATAAAGATGGCTGATGAGTGTCACTTAAAAACCAGTAAAAATATAGCAAGACTTGAAGTGTGGGGAGCAGTAGTGGAAGAAAATTGTAGCTTATGATGCAAATCTTACATTTGATTTTCATTCAAATAAAATTTGTAAATTATACAACATCAGAGAACAATATAAATAGAAGTCAAAATATTTAAGAGAATTCTAAATGTTGGAGAGATTTATGAAGTATTGTTAATAATCTTTTTCAATTTGAGATAAAAAAATGTGTATGATATCTTAATGCATAACAAAGTCCTCAGCTGACCAAGAAATAGACCTAAAATGTCTAGAAGTTGACAAGTTGAAATAAAATGAGAATCCAATTTTAAAAAGATATTATGATTTGTTACAATATTTTTTAATATACCCCAATTACATATACATTTAAACAGTACATTTAAGCAATTTAAATAATTGGTGTCATAGATTATCTGTAATATTTTCTGAAGATAAGTTAATACATAGAAGCCCAAAAAGCCTAAAAGAGGAATTTTCATAATATTCTAAAGATCATAAGGTATAACCCTTAGTTATTTTTAAATTAAATCATCTTAAGATTGCCTTACATTATATTATATCACTGGCTATGATTTGAATAGGTATTATGATTTACCAATTGCCTATGATCAGTCTGTTTTAATGTAAAGATAAATACTGTTTTTCTTTTAAATTGCTAAAAAAAAGCATTTAATAAGCAAAATATTCATCTATAAATAACAATCAGATGTGAAATTAGCTGGTTTAGCTTTGTTTCCCAGGGATATTTAATGAATGATATTTCTTTAATCTCTGTCCATGCACAATAATACTTCTTACAAAATTTCCCCAAACTATTATCCTATACAGAAAACACCTTAAATATTTTTGGTTTTCAGATATGTATCATGACATGGCCATGTCTTAAAACTCAAAAATATTTGTGTTGAAAGAAACGATGCTTAATGAGACTACTTAAATTGAAAAGCTGTACTTCTGAAAGTAATAGGTGGTATTTGTTCATAAGAACTTCACATTTTTTTTTCAGAGACTGTCTATTTCTATTAGGTAACATATTTTGCATTGATTTTAGTTGGAAGTGATTAGAATAATGGGGAATATCTAAAATATTAGCTTTCAAAATTTATGATTATCATTGGGAAGTGCTAGGACATGATTGCAATGAAATTTTCTTCCATGTAAAGGTGATGATGAGCTGAGAAAATATTAAATAATTTGGACAGTTTTCAGGAATTAGTAGAAAATAACAGAGTCGACGTGCATGCAACAAGAGTTTATATAGTTTTGAATCACGTGAGTTCCTCTCTTCCTCTTGATTCTTCCTTTTAGACATCTTCCCCCCACCCCCACAAACTTCAAGATATTCTCCCAGTACAGAGAGAATGGTTGCAATCATTTGTTTTTATGCCCCAGTCTCACTCAGATTCATGTGCTTCATATTCTCCATTTGGATAGCATTTTAGAAGGACTGATTCTGGACAGAAAGAAATTAGAAAAACTACCACTCAGAAAATCACTGTGTGGGTATTAACTCATTGAATGGGCATCCAGGGCCCTATGGCAGACCTCAAAGAGTTTGTACTTGGCCTGCATTCTTTCCTTGTTTTGTATTCATTTTCAACTAGATTTTTTTCTCTGACTACCGCTAAGTTGGTGCGTTTTTTCTTACACAGCAGTATAGTTCCTTTTGGGTCCCCGACCCCGATTCCAATGCTTGTGTGTATGTGGGAGGCAGTCTTCCCACTCACAACACTAAGCAATTTTCAACCAGCAGGGTCCCTGATAATTCAACTCAATTCTGACGCTATCTGCCTAGAGAGAGTCCCAGATTCCCCAGGTGAAGGGTTCCATCCTACAGGGCTGCCCTCCACCTACCGCACAAGGTACACTGGTCTCAAGCCACAGGCTGTTACCTGTGCTTCTGACCAACTGGCTGGTACTATGCTTCAAGGACTTTGAAAGCTTATCTTATTCATATATTGCTTAGTAGTCAATTTCCAACTGACTGAATGCCAACTTTTTTGCACTCCGTGGCATGGTGATAGAAGAAAAAGCCTGTGTGTAGGACCTGAATAAACAGAGATCTATTTCTTGATTCCTCTTCTTACAATCTTTATAGCTTTGGGCAAGTTCATTAAACTCTCTGAGTCTCAGATTTCTCATCTGGAAAACAGCCTCAATAGAGTTACCTTCTTGTCCTGTAGAGAATTAAATGAGATAAGACACATTAGCTACACAGCACAGTTCCTGAGCTATAGCATTCAATAAATGCTAATAGTCACTGAAAGTTGTTTTTGACTATTTTCTGAAAGTCATAGCTCTGCATAGTATTCATTTTAAACTCTTTTTGAGTACATCATAGAATTCAAAATAATAGATCCAGATTTATTCCAAATAAAAATAAGTGAGTACATGCTTTTACAGAGTTCTTTTGTGGTATGGTAATAGATTTTTCTTAAATGCTTACTCAAAATTTCAATTAACAGTTAAAGAAGAAAAATGCCTACTTTAGATAATGTTATTGGACATAATCTTGTTGATAAAGGTAACTCAATGTTCCTTTTTATCTAGATACAAGTCAAAAGATCAAGAAACACTTGGGAGAATGCTTGCTTAAATTTTTTCAGTTTATTTTTATAATTTTGTTATTTCAAAAGGATTAGTACATTTTGACATTGGAATTATTTTATCTCAATTTAGAATATTTGGTCTTGCATTTTATATAGTGCATTGTTTTCCTGTACATTTGTCTGGTTTCCTATTTGATTTATATATATATATATATATATATATATATATATATATATATATACACGTGTATGTGTATACATGAAATAAGAGAACGCTTTTCATGTGTTTTAAGAATAAATAATGAATATTGAAACTTAGAGAAAGCTGAGAGAAGTTTTAGTTTTAAAAAATGGGAAGCCCCATTGAGAGCATAAGATATATAAATAGAAATGTGTAGGTTATATTGATTTCAAACATGCCCTTTAACGACTGACTGCGGTACATACTGTGGTGTGCTGTTCAGCTCCTCCTTCAGAAGTGAAGCTTCAGAATCTGACAGCACACAGCCCAGGACTCTTCTGCAGTCACAGGATGATGCCTCATCCCTGGCAACATACACTCTTCTCAGGCAGCCAGCGTCCCAAGACTGTCCATATGGGGGTTTTAAAGAGTCCAGGCTGCCTGGTGTCAAAAATGACAATTCTGAAGAGTACTGCAGGCCAGGAGCTCCCTGAATGAGGCCTTTGTTGCTACTGGCCAGTCTAGTTTCCCTTTCATCACATCCATACTTTCCCCTAAATACTCCCTTCTAAACCTCCTGGTTGCAAACCTGATATTCAGTATGTTTCCATCAGGAAATGAACCACAGAAATCCTGAAAGAGGTTGTGACAAATTATTTAGTTGCAACTCAAACCACTTTTATCTTCCTCTAACCCCATATCTCAAAAATTCTATTTAAAAAAAAAGTAAGGGAGAAAACCTATGATAATGGAAAATAGAGCATCTCTAATGGAAATAATTAAGAAAGTCATGTAAAGTAATTGATTTCTTATAGGAAAAATGTATGTGAAAGCTCTACTGCCTCCAACACACTTATAGCCATGTAAGTCAATTAAATCCTTTCATATTTATTCAGATGACACTATATATGAAGGTCACCCATTCCCTGTTCCCCTATCATACATAGTTCCTGGAAATCACATGCAGAATTACTCTTTGTAATATGCTCTTTGTAATATGGTATCTAGCACAGCAAACGTAATAGTCCAAATGTTTTCATTAGTTTATTGATAGATGGTGATTTGGATGAAAAGCTGTTTAAATACCAATACTAATGACTTGTAAGTATTGATTAAAATGAAGGAGTTTGTTAGGTATTGATTAGATTGAAAGCAATACACTTGATAATACAAAGTATGGCTATACTTTAATTGTGGAGAAAGAATTGCATGGGCAATTCCTGGGCAGCCAACTGGAAAAATAAGGGAGAAATTGACAAGGAAAATAAGGAATATTCCACAGCATAGAAGTTAGATTTATTCTGTTCCTAAAAGAGGCCTAAACCTGCATATTTGCCTGAATGTCCATAATTTAGACAAGAGTAAGGAATAACCCATAGGGAGTATATATAATCTAGTGCCATGGCTTTAACACAGAAACAAAACTTTGGTGATCAAGATTCAGATTCAGCACTTAACTCAGGTAATCTCATAAAACTAACACAATTTTTTCCCGAGGACTTGATCTAATAATTTATAGCCTCTTAGTCTCAGACTCTCCTAGGATTTGAAAGCAATTTCAGAATCTATATTTGGAAACCTGTATTACTACTGTCTATAAATTGGTAAGAATACTAAAAAGAGCCCGATGAAAATTACAGCAAAATATGTACTTATGCTCTAGGAAGAATAATCAGTACCCTTGTTAAGAAAACCTTACCTGAGTTGGCAGATGCTATGGTCCCAGAACAGATCAAACTGAATTAAATTATTAACTTTCCCATCTATTCACTCTGTGATTTTGGAAGAACCTCTTAGCAGATCAGACACTCAGCTTTCTCAATTGGAAATGATAAAGTGCCCATCTTATAGATTACCTATAAGAATTAAATAATATTTCATATACAAAGTGCTTAGTAGTTTGCATAATATTTAAGTTTACCAAACGTTAATTATTTGAGCACCTCCAATAATTGATATTTATTTTTAATCTTAATGCCTAAGTCTAACACTTTCAAATAATAATTTATTTTAATCAAGCATTGGAAATTAGGATTATGTTTTAGATATATTCATATAATGCATGAATAATGTTTTCAGTAAGTCATTATACAGATTAAATATTATAAATCAATGGTATTTTAAAAATCGTTGTTTTTCTCCATAGGGTAACATAAATCTTATTAAGATGATAAATTATATAATTGTGTAAGTTTTTCACATCTAATCTGAGAATATGTAGCACTAGAGAGAATTTGACTCCTCTGGTATTCAATAGAACTGATTTTCAACTGCCATGTTATTATTTTATCCTCGGAAAATTATTTAAGAGTCTCCTATAAAGAACACAGGTATTGTGTACAAAGTCTCATCTACAAAAAATACTATTCTTTTTCATTTCAAAGCATAAGGTAAAGAGATAACTATCTCAGTTTAGAAGAGGAAAAATTATATAATGAATGTAAAAGAAGGCTAAAAGAATCATTAACTTTTTTTTTTGGTATCATTAATCTACAATTTAATGAAGGACGTTATGTTTACTAGGCTCCCCCCTTCACCAAGTCCACCCCACATCACCATTCACAGTCACTGTCCATCAACATAGTAAGATGCTGTAAAATCACTACTTGTCTTCTCTGTGTTGCACAGCCCTCCCAGTGCCCCCCCAACACTATACATGCTAATCGTAACGCCCCCTTTCTTTTCTTCCCGCCCTTATCCCTCCCTTCCCACCCGTCCTCCCCAGTCCCTTTCCCTTTGGTAACTATTAGTCCATTCGTGGGTTCTGTGCTTCTGCTGCTGTTTTGTTCCTTCAGTTTTCTTTTGTTCTTATACTCCACATATGAGTGAAATCATTTGGTACTTGTCTTTCTCCGCCTGGCTTATTTCAGTGAGCATAATACCCTCTAGCTCCATCCATGTTGTTGCAAATGGTAGGATTTGTTTTTTTCTTATGGCTGCGTAATATTCCATTGTGTATATGTACCACATCTTCTTTATCCATTCATCTACTGATGGACATTTAGGTTGCTTCCATATCTTGGCTATTGTAAATAGTGCAGTGATAAACATAGGGGTGCATCTGTCTTTTTCCAACTGGAGTGCTGCATTCTTAGGGTAAATTCCTAGAAGTGGAATTCCTGGGTCAAATGGTATTTCTATTTTGAGCAAGGAATCATTAACTTTTAAAAGTATTTATCTCAAGAAGTTACAACAAATGGAAAGAAATCAGATATAATGAATGTGAAAGTTAGCAACATTTAAAAATCGAGTAAAAATTCAAGGAAGTAAAAAACAAATGTAAGATATTAAAAATAAAAGCAAAAAATGAAAGAGTAGAAAACAAATACAAAATAGAGAAATCCACAAACTAAAAAATTGAATCTTTGTAAAGTTTAGTAAAATCAATTAATATCTTACTAGCATGATCTAGGAGAAAATGCAAATTGAAGCCATCAGAAACACCAGCAACAAATTGAAAATAAAAATTTTAAAAATGATAACAATTACAAAAGTATGAAGATAGCAAATACTGGGATTTAAAACTAAAGTTGTGTAAGATCTCTAAAAATTAAAAAAAAAAAAAGAAAATCCTACCAAACATGTTTGGAAGATACTAACTAAATTGCCTTTATTAAATGATGAATAAATTTTACTTTTTACTAGATACTAAAATAATTAACAATTAGATTCTAAAACAAATATTGACCCCAAGCTATCCTGTTTTAAAGATTTATTACATCCCATGAATCTGAATCAAAGTGTATGTGCTCAGAATAATGCAAGTCAGATTCACTTAAATTTTCCTTGTTTTATTCCCCTTTATTAGCCAAATATCAATACCTTGGGAAGGTGTTTGCTAGTTAGCGTCCAAATGAAATGATAACCTACCTCTGCTTTGTCATGTTATGGAACCATTTATAATCTTCCCCCATTTTCAATCAGCATAATAAGGAAAGATATTTTTAATGATCTTATCAATCCATTTGTCACCTGAATAATGTTGAAACAAACAGTGATTCCTTTTTCTAAATCTGACCCGGGAACCACAGACAAAATTGTCAAGTTCCCAGCTGTGCTCATTTGCCGCCACAATCTAAATTGTACACTCGTGCATGCTACCTTCACCCCCTTCTTGTATTATGTGTTTCACAGTGTGTAATTTTACTAAAACAAGCCCTTTAATTATACATTCCCAAATGTGTCACCTACTGTTAAATGATTTCAGCATTGCAGACAGAGACACTGTGGGTCCTGCAAGGTTCTGAAGTTTCCATTACGTGCACAGACCCCAAGAGCAGCTGTTAACAAATCTGTTCGTGGTTTTGTGTAAAAAGGAGCCAGGCTGTGCTCCTGCTGTACCTTTGGTCAGAGAGAGCATTTTGCTTCTTGACAGGCTGAGTAGGCAGGAGAAAAGAGAGCACAGATATAATAATAGCTCAACATGAAACATTTGGACCAAAATATTGCTAATATTGAAAATTTGTTTAAATAATGAACAACGATCAGAGAAATTTATCTTGAATGAATGGTAATATTAAAGCTGTGAAAGCTCTTGATCAATTCAATAATAATGAATTAGTGTTAAGTATTTTTAAAAGATGTGCGTGATTTTATATTTATTAGACTGTTTAATGGGAATCTAATTTGACCAAAATCAAGTAGAATAAGACAAATTTAGGGAGTAATGTGGACCTGTTTTGTCTTCAAGAAAACTAAAAATATTTTAATTCTCTGTTCTCTTATTAATATTCTAAAACTTCTATCTATATTGGAACTGGTTATTTATGCCACATAAATTTAAATTATAATAAATTATATATTAAAAAAATTATGTGACCCAAATATCTACACTTTCATTGTAGTCTCTATTCTATTTTTCTCTTTCTTTTTTTTTTTTAATCTGACCTTAAACACAGTGGTTTAGAATAGAGTACAGGCCTCGCTGAATTTAAATGTTGTCCAAACTAACTAGCAATATTTTGTGACCAAATTATTTTACTCAAGTTCTTTACTGAGTAGTAGACATAAGAATAACTCAAACCTTTTTACATTAACGCTGTATCTCAAAATAAAATATTTTCATTTAAAAATGTTAATAAGAAAGAAATACTTAATAAATGTGGAAGCAGTTGTTTATATTTACCAATATCTGATTCTTTGCTGGTGGGAAATACATGAATACATTCTCCAGCTTCTTTTCTTCTGAGTGGGGCCATGACACCAAATTCTGGCTCATAGAATGTTATGTAGCAGAATTGTGTACCACTCCTAGAACTTACAGAAATCAGTCTTTAATACATTTTCTCTCTCTCTTCTCCTAGCCCTAGAAAATGGCAAATACAATAGAAGGTGGGGTATACCTGAGTCAGTTTGGGAAAGAGCTCTCCCCAAGAGCTGCCCAACAAGGACCAATGCACTCGAATTCACACTGTGAGCAGTAAAATTTTGTTGTGTTAAGCTTAGAGAGTTTGGGGACCATTTGTTTCCAGTTAGCCTACTTTGACTACTATTATGTAGATATTTAGACAGGATATGCATATACTTATTAAAAAAATAATTGATCTATGTATTAATTTCCTTAGCTCAGCAAAGTTTCCTTTTTGGGTGATTGTTATTTGTTAGTTTTTTTGGTAATTAAACTAGACAATTTACAGGGTAATGTAGTAGAGACTCTAGATGAGAAACTTCAAACAAAAAGATTAAAATATACTACTTTAACAACCAAGAAGTACATAATGCTCTTAAGACTTTTACATCTCATCCTAATAATATATTACATAACATGAAATAAGTAGATAATTTTAAGGAGATAATTTTATTCTGTTTGCAAGTTTGTAAAGCACCCATTCTATGTTTTAATTGTCAGCTACACAGAAACACATAAATCCTTTCTCCGAAAAAAATGAATGACTTATAATCAAGTATACTAAGGAAATGCATTCACTTATCAGTAAATAGTATTGTAAATCTGTTATTCTTGGTACATGATAGTTCTCAGATTAAAAACTCAATGTCATTGCTTGTAGTTATATTATATTCTAATCGATTTTTATACATTGTAATGGATTAATATAACTATGCATATTTATTTAATAAACGGGGTTGAGAAGAAAGTAGCATTTTATGTTTAGATATAATTATCATATAATATGATAAATCCTTGAAAAATGAACCACAAATAAATATGAGAAATTAGAAAAAATAGCTTTCTGAGATAAAACTTTTCATATAATACTTCTTAGACAAATACACCATAATGTTTTTCTTTAACAAAGATCTACAGTGAATAGAGAATACATTCTGAAGACGAAAAGATGATGATTCATTTTGGTGCCTCTGCATGACTAATGTAGTTCTCCTTTATACATTTCCCTCCAAGCTCCCTGAACAGCACCAACACGTCAAAGGTCTTGAAATGGCCAAGGCATACATCTGCCTTGTCATAAATTCCGTTTCCCTACACTGTCCACCTAACTGCTTTGTTCTCCTTCCCTCACTTCCCCCTGCCTGTCCCGGTCCCACTAACTTGAATATCCCACTGCTCAACACATTCTTTGCGCTTCCCATTCAATCCTTTTACCTATCAATCACCATTCCATTCAAGGTGGTAGAATGACTTAGCCCCACAGCGCCTGTAGTTTCATGGAAATGATACTCCCAGATTGCTGGTGGTCCCTCCAGGCTTCACCTGCTTTATCAGTGCTGAACTTTGAGCAGCTTACAGGTGCTCCCCAAATGAACAATGTTTGACTTACGATTTTTTTTACTTTACAGTGCTGTGAAAATGATAGGCATTCGGTAGAAACTATACTTTGAATTTTGAATTTTGGTCTTTTCCCAGGCTAGCAGTAAATGATGCAATACTGTCTTGTGATGCTGGGCAGTGACAGTCAGCTGTAGCCCCAGTTCAGCCACACGATCATGAGGGTAAACATCCAGGACACTTACCACCATTCTGTACACATATAACCATTCTGTTTTCCATCTTCAGTACATTTTTCAACAAATCATATGAGGTATTCAGCACGTTATTATAAAATAAGCTCTGCGTAGATGGCTTTGCCCAATTGTAGGCTAATGTAAATGTTCTGAGCACCTTTAAGATAGGCTAAGTGAAGCTATGACATTTGGTAGTTTAGATGTATTGAATGCATTTTGATTTGCACTATTTTCAAATTACAATAGGCTTATCAGGACATAATCCCATTGTAAATTGAGGAAGACCTATGCAAAGGATCTTAATAAACTTTGCTTCTGGATAAGGTTGAGTTACAGTGTTGACTGGGAAGTTCCCAATCATTTCAGAGATACCTGAACAGATTGAAAATACAACCAGTTAAGCCAATGGTAGAAGGCAGGACAACTATCAAGACAAAGAACAAATGGGTCTAGAGAGGGTTTGGTCCAGACAGTTGAAGATGAGGATGGAATAAGCACATGTGAAGTGAACAAATGCTTGATGAGAAGTTTATCCTTATCGGCCAAGCAAATTTTGGATCATGAGGTAGAATCAACAAAGAGGAAAAGTACCAAGTAAAGCCATTGAGGGTATCCTAATACAGAAATACAGAAATAGTTCTAACTTCGTTCAGTATGAAGAATCAGAATGTTTACCTTTTCTTCCCTTTACTGCCAGACATCTTATGAACTGGCCTAAATGGCCTGCCTTTATAGTTTTATTCCCTACATCCTCAGCGCCTTACATCTGATTCCTTTCTACACTACTCTCTAAAGATTTATGCCCTAAGGGTAGACTTCTCATTGCTACATCCATAAACTGTTACTAAGCCATCATCCTTTGCATTATTCAGTCGTACTTTTACTAATGAAATGCTGTTCCTTCTCAGAATCAGTGACATCACTTTTTTTTCTGGTTTTGCTTCTATTTCATACATTTGTGTCTCCTTTACTATTTAAATTAGCTTTACTTGGCAGAACCCAATTATATTTCAATGTATTTGTAAGATTCTTTATGTTCTAACTGCTATGGATTTACCCCTCAAAATACTTGCTCTTCTATGCTTCAGACTTACTGAGCTTCTTTTATTTGCTTGTGCATGACATTTGTATGACCATCCCCTCTAGAGTCCTTTGTATGTTCCTTCTAAATTATACTCAGCAAGATTGCCTTAAAGTTTCCCTTAGCTTGACTAAACTTTAAATAGGTTTCTTAGTACTCCTAAGGCCTGGATGTCCCTCTAGCCTAGGTTTGTACAGAATCCAGATGGCCTAACCACAGAGGTCCATTACCTCCCATTTCTTAGAGGATTTGCTTTAGAGAATGTGTAACTTCAGATTATTTCTCTGCCTTTTTGAGGTGTGAATCTTTTAAAGAGCTTCTTGCCAATCTTATATCCCAGGGCTATCTTTCTCAAGGACCTGAGAGCCATCCTTTTGAAATGTAATCATCACAGAAGATTGCACACCTGTCTCCCAGTCTCTGGGGAAGGGTGGGAGCCTGACCCAAGTGGGAGCCTCACTCCAACTTGTAACATTACTTCTTGTTAAAAGATATGCGAAAGTTTACTTTTCCTTTAGGTAAGACCAGTTAGCAAATATAGATGGCCTATGATCTCTCACTCCGGGTATACAGCCTGTTTTGAGACTTGGTCCTCAGTAAGGACGTTCAGACCATAGCAATGCTGATAGAAGGAAACTATGATGGGTATAGGCTGGTGGAATAAACATTTTGATCACACTTGCCTCTCTCCCACTATTCAATACCTGTCAATACCATCTGAAAGCTACAGGTTCAGAGAGTGACTGATGAGGTCATAATTGCCACAGAATAAGGTAAGCTATTCGAGTCATCCATCTATTCACTTATCCCTTCAACTAACATTATAGGACAGGCATTATATTATGTCATAGAGATAAAAAGATGCAATATGGTATCACATTAATAACTACATTGTAATGCTTATTAGAGAAACATTTCCAAATGTTGTGTAGTTATAAGCAGTGCAATGTGCAATCTTTACTACCATTTAAGTTGGGGCTTTCAGAGAAGTAAATTGCCAGAAAAGAAGTAGGAACAAGCCCTGCTAAACATCTGTGTCTTCATATCTCTGGACTACAGTGCAGTGAAAGAGATAAAAAATGTTCAAAGATGTCGGTTAAATGATAGATAGATAGATATTATGTCACCATGGAGACCAAGAAGGCAGAGTGTCTCCAGTAGTGCCACTCAATGGTGTACTAAGCACTGAACACTCAAAAGAATGAAACTTAAAACTGACCTTTGAGTTTTGATTGCAAGAAGAGTATCATCGATCTTCCCAAGAATTGCTGGTGGAGAATTATAAAAGGTTGAGCTCTGATTCAAAGCTGAAGAAATCTAAACAGTATTGACACAAAAATTTTTCAAAATGATTTTTGATTGAAAGGAAATATTGGCTTGAGTAAAAGTTCACTGTTTTTCCTTTGAATTTTGTTGGAGGAGATTTTAATGGTGGATTCTATCCTTATTGACTACCAAAGTGCCTTTCTCACTAGAGAAAGATAAGAAAAAATGAAACTAATTATGCTACAAACTGCAGTTGAGATGTTCTAACTTGGTATTATCATGTCTACATAAATGTTGAGCCATGTCAGCATAAATCCTAAATATGTTTGTATTTCTCAAGACCTCAGAAGTAAATCTGGTATTTTCAATTCAGTAGATCACTCAACAAAATATTTTTCACTTTTATTTCTGATGTTGGGTTTCAAGGCATCAATGAAATTGTTAGCTACAATCAATTAATGATGTACATCTGCTGTTTTTTATTGAAAATCATTTGTTAGTGGCATTTCTAAATAGAACTTATAAGTTATTAATTATAGGTTTAATTACAAGTACCATGAGAATATATTTTGTACCTTAATATATTTTAATTTTATTCTGAAAAATAAGACCTGACCCTATTCATGAGAGTTGCTAAAGAGAACAAAGCAAGATTAAATAAGAAGGAAGAAAATGTCAGTCAAAAAGAGAAAGATGAGGCAATGCCATAAATTCAGGTAGAAAGACAATTCCAATACAAGGAGCAATCAGTGAATCAAGGTCTAGTTAGGTCATACTGAGAATACAATTTTTAGTGACAAAGGTAATAAAAAGACATATCAATCTAACAAATTATGTTAATACACTCTTATTCCCCATATTTGGGAATTCCATTGTCCACTAAGACTTTCTATAGTAGTGGTAACCATAGATAGTAATTGAGTTCTTATCATATGTCAGTATGTTTTGTGTACATTAGATGTTTAAAGTCATTTATCTAGCAAGAGGACAATTTAGCATTTTTTCTTAGGTAGACCACAGGTATTACCATATGGCATTTCACATTTATTATTGCATATATCTTTTCTCCACTCTAGACTCTAAGCTCCTTAGGGAACAAATTATTTTTTTCATCTATGCATTATTTTTTTTACTACCACAGTGACTAACAATAAATGAATAAATTGGAATATACATCCAGATACACACATTGTAACACCATAAATAAGTCACCTTGATATACATGGTAGCGGTCTAGACTAAGTTATATTGGAAATGCCTAGAAGTCAGCCAGGGCTTCATGAAAAGTCTAACAGGTTGAGCAACTACTAAGGGACTGGCCAAGGATTATGCAGGAGCCAGAGAATGTTTTACCTTGAAACTAGCAGATTTGTTTTTAGGCTGCTTTAGGGAAATACTAATCAGTCTGAAGGCCAAGATTTAGGAAAAATGCCTAGATTAGCTAGTTAGTTAGACAGATGGTACACAGATAAGCAGAGATAGTTGGAGATAGGATCAAGAGCTATCAGTGGTCACAAGCAAACTCTGGGGACCCCAGAGTCAGTTGACATAAGATAAAAACAGGCAAGGGGAGTCATGAATTCATAAGGTTATATAGCTTCATATGCAGAGCCAGTAAGTACAGACTCTAGGAGAACCAGACAGAAATTTCTGTTCCTGTGATCTCCCATGTGGTTAGGGCTGCATGTGCTCCTACCTGTGAGAAGAAGGCAAATTTAACCAGAGGCAGAATCAAAACCCAGAGTTTTTCTCTTTCAGAGGAGCAGATAGATCTAAGATGATAGGAAGATATCTCTTACATGGAAAACAATAACAAAAATGTTTCATTGCTAACCTATCATGACAAACAGTTGATGCTGTTATGAAATTTGATTTGTAAAATGTATCTGCCATGAAGAGTAAGAATCAAGGGTGCAATAACTGAATATCCTTTTTAAATGAATATCTTCCCATGTGTGGTCTTGGTGGATCACGCATTAATTAGGTATAAATACATATCATTCCATGAGTGAGTGAAACTTACCTGCCCTATTTCCCCCACATTAATAGAATTTGTCATCCTTAGGGATAATAAGGACTAATCACAAGTTTTCAATATGTAGTTTTGAACTAAAGGTCTAAGGTTATGAATCTTGCAAAACATTTGAAATCATTAAGACTTTTTTGGGTGGCCTTTCATTGGTAAATAAAACATATCCAGAGTTTCAGAGGTTCTTTTTTTGTTGTTGTTCTAGTTTTTAAAAAGACTTTTCCTTAAAGTTGAACCAATAAACATTTTGATAACAAGTTTTGGAGTAGAACATGTTACCACACGAAGAAATTAGCAGCCACACTGAAATTCCCAAGCAATTACAACGTATTTCCCTCCTGAATTCACTGCACATGTAGGCCTATGGAAAAGTTTCGTGTTAGATGACAATGTTTTACAAGTATAATCATGTATGGATTTGAACATTCAGTTGTATCAGAAATGCTCCATGGAGGAGGTGATGTTTGGTATGGGAGGGGAGTGTCTTTGAGGAAGGCAACACTTTTCTCAAGGGGAAAAAGAGTACAATGTGTGATCAGAGGAAGAAATTAAAAAAAAACAGAAATGGCCATTTCTGAATAATTAAGCATGTAGAGGCTTGTGTGACAAAGCAAAGCGACTTGTGAATCAAATGCATGTTTAGTTTTATATTTTCTTCCTAGAACTTTTTTCTTCCCTATATAAACTGCAATTATCATTATTGTAACTACTAAATAAAAATGCTTGAAGGAATGGCAGAACAACTGTTTTAAACAGTAGACATTAATTTTGAAAAGTCATGCCTGGAATCCCAGTTGGATACCACAGATCCATGCAATTAAGCAGAAAATATGTCACAATTCTGTTTCTAAAAAAACACACCTGACCATATTTCCCAAACAAAAAATTATTAATTAACCAAGATAATTCTAAGTATAATCCCTAAATATACTGTGTTATGATTTTCTATAGAAGTTTATAAACTATTCTATTGGCTTTTTGAAGACAATACAGAGCATACGTTAATAACCTTTTTGATAAAATGAGTCTTTGCTAACTTTAGGATTCAAGGCACTATGAACTTATTTCATTTTTACTGCCTTCATCATTATTCTGTTAGGTCCAGTGCACTCTTATTATGAAAGTTAATTTTGTAATACATAATAATGTGGTATTTTGTTCCAGATAAGAAAATAACTCGTAAAATAGGAAACCGAGCTTCGGAAGTCATATTTTTATTTTCAGGGCAATGTGGTCCTACTCAAATGTATAACCTAAAATAACATAATATATATTAGGGGGAAAACTTGTAGCTATTATATATATATGTATGTGTGTGTGTCTATGTATATATATGTATATATATATATATAGATGGATGGATGTGTATGTGTATACACATACATATATACACATGTATGTACAAACATGCACAAGCACATGCTTGTATACACACATATGTATTCCCCAAGATTACATAAGATTCAGATTTGCTTGAGTCCATCTTGTGAACTAGAGACCACTAGAAGTTTATTTGCAGTTGGACAAATTTTACCCTGAAGAAGGAATGGGTGCTAAAAGACAGTCTGTTTGAGTTACTTAGATAGGCAAACAAGAGTCTGTTTGCATGTAGGCAGTGGTGTTGAGGTCTCTTCTGAAAGGAAATTTATCCTAGGGTGAGAAAAGCCTGGACTCTACAGACTCTGGCCCTGTAACAGGAGCAATCATTCTGAAAAAAACATCTGCATATATCATTCATATTTTTCTTCTTTCCCAGCCCATTGGTGTGAGAAACTATAAGAAAAAACTTAAATCTATAAAATATCAGACCCAAAAGTAACATTTTAAGTCATTATAGACACTGCTAAAAGAGAAAAGTAAAAGGTTTGCAGAAGTATCCCTCCGAATTACCACAGACACCACCCTGCTTTTGTAGCAGCCATCAGTGTATCAGGTGGAGTATTAGAAATAAAACATAGCAGGACCTTCAGGGGCCTGGAGGAGCAACAGTGATACCTGGAGGGGCCAGTGAACAAAAAGGCATGAAATACCACGAGCGCTGGTGCTGGCAATGCTGCTGGTCTTCGTAGCAGAAAACTTTCCTCCCAACATCCCTTTGACGATACCCTTTCCTCTTTCTCTGACTCAGTCTGTGTTCTGTATATCTGCAATGCCCAGTAGACCTGTTTCTCATGTCATTTATATTTTATTTCCTACTTTATGTCCTTTCCCACCTTTTTTTTGTTGCTGTTCCTCATTCTAAAACAGTTGGTTCAGGACGCTTTCTAAATAATGACCATGCTTTCCTGAAGTACTCACCAGGGCATCTGCTGCCTCCAAATACTGGCAACTCTGCTTCCTCTTGTATTTTCATCATGTTTTAATAATTTCCCTTGTATCATGAAAGCCTGCTTTTATTCTAAAATAATCCTTAAACTGTTCCCTACAGAGATTCTCTTTCGGTGAAGTCCATTTGCTCTAAGTGTTCAGAATGGTACTACATTTTAAGCCACCCTGTTCCTCTACTCCCCATACTTATTGGAAAGACTTAGTCAGTATTGGTAATTGATTTGAGTTTTCACAGTGATTCTGTAAGTCAATGTTCACTTCTTTCAAACACAGGCTAAAGAAATAGAGAAAGTTTAGATTTATATTTTCCCTGTGGTAGGACCAAATTGTCCCAACATAGGCAGAAGTGTCAACGCCATGGCCGTGCAGATAAAGGTAGGGACTTGGGGCATGTTTATCTGGAAAGTCTGAACTCAGTTAAGGAAATGAGATTTCGGTTGTTTTTACCCTTCAGCAGCTGACCTGGATAATTCAATTCACCATTGTGACTTCCCCTCCATACCTGTTTCCTTTCTGGGTGACTGCTTTCTGCAGGTGTTTAATTGATTTGGAGACTTGGGGACGAACTCCATTCCTTTCCTTTGCCTGGTCACCTTCCCGAGTTCTTTCCTAGCAGACTCTTGTCTGTTGCTCTTGGGCTCCACTCCCATCAGATAATTTTCATACAGCTAGAATGTGGACCAGTGTGGACTCTTCTTATTTGCTGGCCAGGGAAAGCCTCCTAGACTGCTGTGGCCCCTCAGAGGGCAGCATTCCATTTCATACTTTCTGTCTTTGTAGAATCGTCTATACACTTATTCCTTCTCCTGCATGGAGCTCAATACTGAAGTTTCAGGTCAGTTATTGTGTTCTCCAGTGCTGGGATTTCTGTTTTTGTTTTTAATGGTTTCTATTTCTTCAAGGTCTCATTTTCTTCATGAATTATTTTCCTCATTTCATTTAGTTTTGTATCTGGGTTTTCTTACGGTTCACTGAATATCTATTTGAATTCTCTATGAGGTTGTTCATAGATCTCAATTTCTTTAGGGTCAGTCGTTGGAGTTTTACCAGTTTCCTTTGGTGATATTATGCCTCCATATTATTCACGATCCTTGTGGTCCTCTGCTGGTGTCTGCACCTTTACAGAAGTAGATGGGCTTCGGCCTGCAAATCCTTTCACAGGTCACCCCGTCCAGAGGTTCTCCGTGGGTCGCCTGGTGTTTTCTGCAGGTGGGCTTGCTGCTGTAGTCCTTGGGTGGTCAGCAGGTGGGCGGGCTCAGGACCTGGATACACAGGGACCAACCTTGTGTGTAGGTATAGAAATGTGGGCCCAGAGCCTGGACTCTCTGGGGCGGGCCTCGTGCTGGCATCTGTGGTGACAGCCCTGACCGCTGGGTATGTATGTGTATGTGCAGACTTGCATCCTGGGTTCATGGGAACCAACCTGGCAGCCATACCATGGCAGTTGTACCAGTGTGTGGGGGTTGCTCTGCTACTGGGATGGGCTGGGAGCCTGGTTTCATGGGAGCTGGCTCAGAGTTGAGGCCATAGGGGCCAACGTTGCACTGTGTGTGAGCCTGGAGCCTGGGGCCATGGGGGAATCGGCTTGTATCCTGAAGCGTCGGTGGCTGGTGTGGTGGCTGGGTCTGCAGGAGTCAGAATGGTGTTGGGGGTAGTTCAGAAGGCTGGGTCCACAGGAATCATTCTGGATTCTAGGTTTATAGGAGCTGGCCTAGTACTGAGGTGGGCCAGTGGGGTGGGGCCTTGGAAGCCAGTCTGATGCTGGGTGAATCAAAAGCCTGGGTCCATGGTAGTTGGCCTGGCAGTGGTCTAGATTTGTAGGTACCCGTTTGCAGCCTGGATTTACTAGAGCTGATTGGGGTTCATAGGAGCCACCTGGGGCCACTGGAGCTGATCCTGGGCTGGGATATGCCAGGTGCTACACGGGCCTGTCGGCTCCTGGGTGGGGCAGGGTCTTGGGTTTGGGGAGCCTACTGGGAGCTTGATGCTGCAGGAGCTGCCCAGGCCCATAGGATCTGGTTGGCCCTGGGGTGAGATGAGGGACAGTTCATGGGGACCTGCCTGAACCTGTGCCGCTGATGCCACCTGGGGCCACAGGAACTGGCAAATGCTGACAAGCCGAGGGCCTGTGTTCACCAAAGCCTGCTGAGAACCTGGTGACAGGAAGCCCCCTCAGGAGCTCAGAAGCACCATATTTTTTGTGCATCACTTTATTTACTGCACTTAGAATTTCTATTCCATAGTTGTATAGACAATAAACACAGTTCCTCTGATATTGCTCATCTCAATAAGTTGAGCTGACTCTTCTGTTATTTTAACAAATATATGTTAAGAAAAACTTTAAACAGTCACATAAAACCTGTTATTATTATTTCTGCTTCATGAAACAATATTTTTTAGAATTTTAATACCGACAGGTTAATGTTTACTTCTTGCTCAATTTGACAAAGAAAAGATTTTAGAATTTTATTCTGAGGGCTATCCTCCCTGCTTTTAACTTCTATCCTCTCCTATTACCATGGAAACAGTATATATTTTCAAATAGTCACCAAATTAATTTTTTAATGTGTGAGGATTCCCAAATGGCAACATGAATAGCTCTGTGAAGTTCCTCCAATGAAACTGGTGATAAAAATACATATACATCAACATTTACATCTCTGAAAATGGTCCTAAGAACATACAGCAAGTGGAGAAACATTTATTCAAGAAAATCTAGTAAAACTCAGTAAGAACAGTGAGAGTCTGGCATTTGAATCATGATTTACTATGTCCTTCCCCACTGCCAGCCCTGTGTGACCTCCACCCTAGATAGGTATAGCCAAGAACATATTATACAGGTCTCTCTCTCCTTAACTGCCAGTTGTGACCTATGGCATCTTCCTGATAGGGGTAGGATATTGATATTTGTTATGCCCCCTTCCCCCGGTTTCCTGTTGCAGAGTCTAGTTCTGGTTGAATTCACCTAAGAGGTTGGGACACCCTTCTGTTCTCCTCAGCCCCTACCCATGGGGTAGAGGGCCTACATGGCACACATTTGCTGAGAATGCTGAAGCCATGACTGCCATCAGATTGTCCCATTGTGAAATGGAGTTCCATGCCAGGAGAGGCAAGCCAGGACCAGAAATGTCAGTCAGAGAGAAGCATGCCACTCTCCATCTTCCAGTTCTGCAGATGTGATTCTTAATATCTCTAGTGGAAGAGACAGGCTATGAAAAGAGAGTTCAAAGTCTTTTCTAGAGGAATTGACTTTATTTGAATGAGGGTGTGGAGAAGTTCAAACCTAAGGACGTTCTCAACATCAATGGAGGTTTTGTTGGGAAGAAGTTAAGAGGAGATTGGTAACTTCATCAGAGATATGTTGAATCAGGAGCCAATTTGTTTATTACAGAGAACCAAGGAAAAAGACAATTCAGAGACTTTTTGAGGTCAGAGCAAATCTAAAATATTGAACTCAAATGAGCTTGTCTCTTAGAGGAACAGAAAGAAAGTCAGTCTGGATGTGGCACAGTGGTTGAGGAGAAAAACATGATATTTTTTTTAGTATTTAAGTCATCATACCTCTTAACCAGATATGCATTATATAATCAGCTAAGAATTATAGCTAAGTATTAAGTAAAAATGTAATTCTCATTCTGTTCCCAAGGTTGTATTCTATGAAACATGATTATTATTACTAACATGATTTCCTGTGCCTGTCATATCTCATCATTGTTAAAATACAGGTATTCTGTGAAGAGAACTATTCTCAAGTTAGATATGATTCTCTTGTAATCTATCTGTATTTGATGTTGCTCCAAAATGCTTGGGGTATTATTTATAACAGAATAATTCATTTACTTCTGTTTGTTGCATTTCTAGTTTATCTAGTTTGCTCCTGTAAGTGTCCTTTAAATCAATCCAGGCAGATTGCTTAACTTGGAATTGCTCCATTCTAGAAGCAGGTTCAGTATTGTTAGCATACAAAGTAAAGGTAGACCCATCATGCAGGAACTCCTGAAATGATTATGTCTGTGTAAAGAGCAGAGAAAAATACAATTCGTAAGAGAATAAACAGAAGTTTTGTTACTATCCATGATGCCTTCCTTTCTCTCTCCATTACTTTTTTCTCTTGCATGAGAAAAACCTGAAGTCTTGGAGCTTTGTATATTTTTGTGCATCCTAATGGCAGGGACAACAGTGTTTGAGAAGGAATTGTAGAGCAATGGGAAAATCACATGGTTTGATTCCAAAAGACCTGAGTTTGTATTCTAATGACAATTTTTTATTAGCCAGGTGGCCTTCAAAAATTTAAGTCCCTTGAGTATTAGTTTATCTTTCTACATATTATAACTAGTAATAAAATCCACAGAGACAATATGAATAATAAACAAAATGAATATACAAAATATATACAACTTTGTAGACTGCAAATGCCATATTATTTACCATTATTTTACTTGGTTTTATCAAATAAGTTAAAACATGCAGGTATAGGAATCTTCAAGTTACACAATTAGAGGTTCATACAATTAACAATCATATTTCTGGCACTTTTTAAGTTTATGGGGATACAGTGTTCTATTACATACAACATATACTATTGGAGACTTTGTAACTTCTCGCGTCAGTTGAATGAAATTGGTAAATACTATAAAAATAACTGAAAGCGGTAACTTTTCTGAAATCCAGAGCAAGATTTTTGGAATTTCCTCATCCAAAACCAATTGAAGTTAATTTGAGATATTGCTTTAGAGTGTTTTCCATTAGTTTTTGTTTAAAACATTTGCAAGAAAGAGCTCATGAAGGCTGATCACTTGAACTTAATGCCACATGGGGCATTTGTCAGGGGCAGGGGAATGGTGCAGAGAGTCAGGATGCTGGGGCTGTGGGCAGGGCAGGCATCAGGTGCTGTGTTCTGTTTTAACAGTTCCTAATTACATTGAATTTCGCTCACACTTCTGTTGTATTCTGATTACTTATAGTCAGGTCCCTAGCTTTGTCACACCACTGCTGCCCGGGTCTCTGGAGGGATCTGAAAACAGCTGCTGGGCGGCAGTGACTTCAGGTCATGGACAGGCTCGGAGTCATCATGTTCACGTAAATATATTACGTTGGTTTCTACTTCCTGTCGTGGAAACAAAATTTCTTTTGCTTTATTGACTATTCCCAAACTATTTCTAAGAATGATGGTCAATAATTTGAAATTAAAAAAAAAAAAACAATGGCAGAGGAGAGGGTATTATATTTATCCAAGAAGGCTTCTGCTTATGTTGATTGACTGATATATTCAAATGCAGCTACAAGTGTTGCTTAAAGGAAACGTATTCCAGAAAAAGTTAAGGGATTTAAAAGATAGAAATTTGATTATAGCACAGAATCATGCTCAGGGAATTTACTGTCAACTTTGTTTTAAAAGCTCACGCATGAAATAAACTGATCATGGCCAAATTTTGCATATGCAGAGGATTAAAACATTGAAAAAATCTTAAAAAATACTAAAATCAAGTAAGAGGAGTTGAAAAAAATAATGGCAAGCATAAAAGAAAATAGCTGCCTTATAGCATATTGAGTTGCTTCTCAAAGAATGGCAAAACTATACTTTGTACCAGATTGATTGACTCTGGCCTCCTATGGAGAGTCTTCTTTATATACCTATGTAGAAAATGAAGAAAAATGCTGGTCACATTAAGTATTATGTATAGATTCTAGCTACGTTTCTTAAAAACTAGACATTAACCCTTTAAATGGAATTTTAAAATTTTACTTCAGAAACTGTAATATTGTATTTCAGTGTTTTTCCAGCTATGAATTTTATGGCCTGAAATATTTGTCAACATTAATCCCTGAATGAAACAGTGGTTCCAGTTTTGTCCCACCTTATAGATTCTTTAAACATAAAGATCAATAGTTTGGTTCACAGTGAATTAATAAAAATCAGAATTCTGGCAAAACTATATATATAAATGCTGTGTAAATATATTCATGTATGATGTTAATATATAAATTAAATTAATATAATTTCTAGCCATTTGTATATTTCCTTTTATACATCCCCATATTTCAAAGAGAGAGAATGCAGACTTCTTGATACTACAGCAGAGCATCCCATATAGTGAAATTATGTTAGAGGTCAATTAAAAAAAATGGACAACCCACAGGGCACCATATAGAAATAGCACTATGTAATTCTCAATCTTCTATACATTTTTATACAATTGCTTTCAGTGGAAAATCAGTACAAAAAATTAAACAGAATAAATTTTAGTTAATTATAAAACTAATGCAATTGAAATGCTTCAAGAATATGTCACATAAAAGATATATGTAGAAATAAATGGGGAGAATCAGCTATACAATGAAAAGAAATTCTTCAATCAGATAGCAAATTGTTCATAGAGCAGTTCTAAATTTAAGATAAAATTAAGAGAGATATAAAAACATAAATAAATGGAATTGGCAGATCTTTTCCAATATTAATTTTTTATAGTTGCACAGCACCATGCTAATTTACAATAGTACCTAATAAATGTTTTGAAATTTTGAATAACCAATATAGTTATTTTAAAGTGTGTGTGTATGTGTATATGTGTGTGTGTGTGTGTGTGTGTGTGTATGAAAGAGAAAAAAAACAGTGAGGATGCTCAGTCTCTTGATCTGGGCAATGGTTACATGAGTGTATACACATGTCAAAATTCATGAAGCTGCACACTAAGATTTGTAGATTTTATTATGTGTGCCTCAATATTAGAACACTTTACGTGTGCTTTTTAAGTACTGAAATGGGTGGTCATTCAAAAGGATTACTTTCAGTATATGTAGATTAACCCAACTTTGTGAGCTTATCATTCATGTGTGAATAAAACTCATCTATATATTTTTAGCTGAGGAAGTTACTCAGCATCATTTCTTGTCAAAATTATTATAATGCCATAATGATGTGTTTAAAGGGCTATAATTAAGAGGAAGTTAGCAGTGTCATTTGAAACTCAAAACTGAAAGATGATTATAGTTAAACCCAATTACTCTATCGTAAATGATCTCAGCCTTTCAAGAACTACTAAATACACTTTCATTATATCTTTATAAAATATGTACCACCTAAAATAAATCTGATGCTAAAGCTCCTGATTAAAATCATGTGTTTATTTGCTAGAAAAACAATTTGATGATATCATTTATTAATAGAAATATCTAAAAATTTCAAATTCAATAATGTTCAAAAATGAGGGAAGCAAAACCAAACGTACTGAGATAATATCCACTTTTCTATGAATTGGCAACTCATTCTATTTTTATTTTATGAATTCACAGGAATTGAGACTGGAAAAATTACATCCATATTTTTCAGGTGAAATTATCCTCTATTTGAAAATATTTGTGAACCATACTAGAAGAAACTAAATCTTTGTATACTGATGGTAAAATGCCAAGCAAAAAAGCAAAAAAAACGAAAAGAATTTTCTATCAATGTCTGCACCATTATAGTTTTTTCCAAGTTGTTTCTAATGACCATCTTCTCTGCTGAGAAGCAGGAAACCCACTTCTCAGATCGAATCAAATAGAAGGTCAATAAGCCACTTGGTCTGAATGGCAGAGGATTTAAATATATTCATTCTGTTCTGCATCTGAAGCAGAAGTTACTAGGCAGTTCCCACATTTCCAATAATCTCCCATGTTAAATTTTAATAAAGAATACATGCCCTACTCCCTTTATTTTTAGATGCCTGCAATTACTCAATTCCTTTTAGATGGGCTCTATTCAAGCTACCTATGGTGAGATTTTCTTTTTCTCTTACTAGCTTCCAATGTATTGGTTTGGTGCATCAAGACTTTTTGTAAAATAAAGTAAGTAACTAGAAAACAAAAAAATGCATACAACACAAACAAAATTTTTCAATTAAAGTACTCAACAGACATAATATTATTATTATGGCATAAAATTTCCAAACACCATTATAGTATTAATCTCTTCCCTGCTGATAACCCACCTGTGGGCACTGGCTTGCAGACTTTGCTTTGGTTAACACTGCTTTAGTGATGGGGTCATGGGAGGGAGAATTAAATTCTTCCTGGTTTATCCTTGCCAATTCTACTTCCTGAAAATGGAATCCTTCTCATTGTCTATTATTTTTTGTGAAATAAAATTGGCTTGGGTTCAGTCTGACTTATTTATGTTTTTCATGTATTTAACCAAGTCCTTTAATTCTTTCCCTGAACCCTGCTTTTTTTTAGACCTCCATGTCTTCCCTAGAACTGAGGAAAATGTTACCCATGTTCAAACAGGCGTAATTGCCCTGTCAGCCAAATACTTCCCCGCCTAAATGTATACCAGCTTCCCTTCCAGCCTGAAAGGTAGCGTAACGGTGTGTTGCTTGTTCTAACTCAGAGGTTCTTAACTGAATTTTCTAGACTTCTAGAGTATCCACAGATTTACTTTAGGAGGCTCACATATCTACTAAGTTATTTGCAACGGTTTGCACATTGGAGCGCATGTGCCCATTCAAATCTTTTTTGTTTTAAAAGATGTACTGTCACGTGTTTATGGTAATATTGTAAGCCAACAAACTGCAATAAATGTAAATTTCCAGTGTTTTGATGGGTAATTTCCACTCAAGGCAGCAATAGCGTAATCATCTGTATCATTACCACTCATTATCACAAAGCACTATTTTTCAGGAGTTATTTAAAAAATTACACAATGCTTGCTTTCTGAATTATACTTATGCCTTAATTATAGGTCAAATACAACATTAATGAAAATATCAAGCATTTTTTTATCAACACACAAACCTACATCATGTGATCATGAGCCACATCCAATAAAGATGTGAAGGACATTACCGTTAACTCAACATGACATTATGTGAGGAAGAAGCCACCAGCCATTGCTGGTTTGAAAATGTAAGGAGACCACAGACAAAGAAACGGGAGCAGCCTCTAGAAGTTAGAAAAGCGAGAAAACATTCTCACCTAGAGAGCTTTAGAAAGGAATACAGCCTTGCCAACGCCTTCATTTTAGTCAAGTGAAACCCATTTCAGACTTTTAACCTTCAGAACTTTAAAATAATAAATTTTTTTGTTGCTTTAAGCCACAAACATGCATTTTGATAAGCTACGTACCATATTTTAAAACACAGATGTCTGTCTTCAATGAAAAAAATACAAATCTTTAACTAATATACCAGAAACATTTTCTTGCCAATATTTCTCCTGACATCTTTAGCTTCCATTTTTATGTTCTTTTTCCTCCGAAAATCACAGTAAGTGGTCATAAAACTACAAAGTGGAGAAAGACGTTTATGAAGACTATATTTGATTAACATTTTTAATTTGTCAAAAGCTTTTATAAAAGTCAGCTTGTCTATGGTATTTTGAAGAAGCCACTTAATAATAAGGTTTTAGATGGATACACACTTCCATAGAAAAATGAATTATTAGACAAATCGAAAAATGAAGGAATCTAGATTTAGGTTTAATTTATTCATTTTTGATTCAGGCCTATGCAGCCGCAAAGACAAATTACAATTTCTAATAAATGGTTGTGATGTGTAACATTTTCAAGAAACCATGACTAAATAATTCTGTGCACTAAGAATACATATTGGATGGCAGGTGTTGTGTGGGCAGTAGTTAAAGAGCTATCCTAAGTGTGTTTGTACGTGCGTGTGTGTGTGTGTGCGTGAGGGAGAAAGAGATAAGAAGTAATGTCTATGTCTAGCCCAATTGTGTTGAAAATGTGTTATTTTATTTAAAAACACATTTGTATCTAAAAAATGTTTTTTTATCTATACCAGAATCAACTTGATTACTAAAATAATAACTTTCTTAAAAAATAGAAATGTTCAATAATCTTATCTAATTCATTTTGGTTATCATATCAATGTTTATGAGATGAAAATATCTTAGGAAATAAATTGGAAAGATCATGCCAAGTGAAAATAAATTACTTCCTGCTAATTATAAAAATGGTAATCTAATGCTTAAAGAGTGGAAATCATGAATTTGACATGAAAAATACAATGATGAATTTGACATGAAAAATACAATGATGTGGATTATGCCTCCCAAGGTTTTCATACTCATGACCTAGTGGAAAACATTTTCACTTTAAAAATGTTTTCATATCAAAGACAAAGTAACAAAAAAAAAAGCTTGTTACAAACTAGTCCAAGTTTATTTGCTAATGAATTGCTATGACATAATAGTTATTGAAGTAGGCATTTTATTCCTAGAATTAATCTATTTAAAATGGCTAACAAAATCTCAATTGAATATAATTAATTCCTCAGTTGCTTTAAGAAAATTGTTGTACTTGTCTAATGGCACAAAATCTGTATAACCAGATATGACTCCCTAATAAGCAAAATGATCCCAATTTATCTAAACATATTTCTATGTATTTTAAGGTGTGGGTTGATTATATCCTATATTTTGAACACTGTATTTTATTCACATGCATAAAAGAAAGACATATAAATATTCCCAGCTTCAATATCTGAATGGTAACATTAGTATTTATTTTTATATTTAGCTAGTATGTATTTTTCAATATTTTAATATTTTGCATATATTGTTTTCAGAGAAAAGGTAATTATCACAAAACAATAAGTAAGCCTGTAACTGTAAAACTTCAAAGCAAATGATTCAGCTTCAAAAGATATTCATGTATATGCCACAGGTAGTGTCTTTATTTTCCTAAGCACAGCATATTCTCTATTTCTCTCCTTCTCTCTCTTACTTTTACATCTGGGAAGAGTGAAATTTAAACTTCAAATAATTATTAGAACTTTATTTGGAGAATGGATTAAATAGAGACACAGAAACCATTATAAAGCATTAGAACAAGAATCCAAGAAAGAAATGGTAGCCGCCTGATTTAGAAAATTGTCATTAGAGATGGAGAGAAGTACCATAGATGGTTTCAAGAGTTACTTAGTGAAAAACATAGACAGAAAAATATTATTGCTCAATTGCAGAGTATGAGGAAGAAAATAAGTTGCTTAGTTTCCAACACAGAAATAAAGAGATGATGATGCAATTCACTGAGACAGGAAAAAAGTGTGTAAGTTGGAAAATAGAGTCATATTTGGAAAACTGAATTGTGAAATGTCTCTGTGAGAAATAAAACAACTGTCTAGAAAGTAATTAGACATGCAGATTTGATTTGAAAGTCACCAATAGATGACATAATGGAATTGTCCCAGGTAGTGGGTAGGAGGGACCTGAGGGAATGTGCAGAGTGATAAGGAAAGAGAGTCAGGAGCAGACTATGTAACATCAAAACATTTAATAAGTAAAAAGAAGAAAAGGATCCCACAGTGGTTGATGTCATAAAATCCAGGAGTAGTGGACTTCAATTTTTCCATACCAACTTTTTATTACATTTTTATTTCAAATATTACATCAAGTTGGCATAATAAAAGGAATGAGATATGGTAAATTGCTCAATATTAACAAGTAGGTTGATATTGGAGTTGTTAAAACTAGGATGTGAATTTCTTTCCTTTTGCGGTAAAATTTTCCTATTTTCTACCTGATGTCATTCAGCATTTTCCTACTCCCAGCACAGCTATGACCAACGTCACTTGTAGCTATATACTTCCACCTTCTCACTCCTGTTTCAGTGACTCCTGAAATGTGGAACACAAAAATTTATGTGGTTTAACCCAATTGTTCACCATGCAATTCTCTGCAATTATTTTTTAACCAACTTGATTGAGGTATAAATTACATGCAATGTAATAAGCCCATTTAAAGTGTACCATTCAATGAATTTTATAAATATTTTTACTTGTAAAGCCACCACCACAATCAGGATGTATTAAGCATTTCTACCACTCTTTTGAGTTCCCTTATATTTCCTTTGAAGTCTAACCCATAGCAGACTTGAATCCAGGTAACCACTGATCTGCTTTCAGTTACTATAGATATTTAACTGGCCAGTTTTCTTGAATCATGAACATGGAATGATGCATTCCTTACTCTTTTGTGTCTAGAATCTTTCATCCAGCATAATTTATTTTAGTATTCATCTATTGGTTATTATTTTATATTTCAGCAAAATATTTTATTGTGTGGATATACCACAATGTGCTTGATGTACATTTGTGTTCTTAATAGTTTTTGGCTACCATGCATACAGCAGTGGTGAAGTTCATGTACAAGTCTTTATGAGGATATAATATTTTCAATTCTCTCCAAGACAGTCTTTGTCTGTTCATACTGCTTTAAAAAAACAATACCATACTATGTAGCTTAGACAACAAGCATTTATCTCCCACACTTCTGCAGGCTGGGAAGGCCAACATCAAGGTCTGGTGGATTTGGTGGCTAGTGAGCGCCCACTTCCTGGTCAAGGCTGCCTTCTTTTTGTGGTGTCCTCACATGGCAGAAGGGGAGGACAGGCTCCTGGGATCTCTTTTATAAGGGCACTAATCTCATTTATAAGGAACCTAAACACCTTCCAATGCCTCTACCTCCAAATACCAAAATAATTCAACACATGAATTTTGAGGGGACACAAACAGCCAGTCTATGGCAAGGATGAACACAAAACAACAACAAAAAAAACAGCAATAAAAATACTTTGGGGAAAGACACTATCCTAAGTCTATAAGCTCTAACTCCTGGAGCTCATACAAGCTTGGGAGAAGTTCAAGTTCTAAAGAACCAGAATAGAGACTGGTTGAACTCAGAAAGATCAGACATGAGAAGTAGGGCTAAAATAGCCCCAAAGTAATGGTGCTCTAGATAGGCCATATCATCATTCCAAAACAAGGCTCAAAAGGAGCAGATTCATTCATAAGTAACATAACCTCCTTCCAAACATCTGACATTCTTTAAAATTCTAATACAATGTAAAATCATCATGACCAGTATGCAATGAAAAATTCCTAGCTGTGTGAAAAAAAAAAACAGGAAAATGTGACTCATCACTCATAACCAACCAAATACACAGACCGTTAAAAACGACAGAGATGATGAGATTACCAGACATGGATTAGAAAACAAACAGCAATTATAAATCTATAAGAAATTAATGAAAACATAAACATATAAAGAAAGCAGAAGAAACTATAAAAAAATGAATGGAATTTCCAAATTTGAGAAATATATCTGAAGTCGAAGTTCATGAAATGTATCAAAAGAAAATAAAGCACAAGAAGAAAAGATCAGTGAAACTGGAGAAAAGAAAACAGAATCAATTGAAACTGAAGTACAAAAGAGAAGCAAAAAATTGAAATGAAAACAAAAGAAGAAAAATAATGTGGTGACCTCAATGACACTCTCAATGCATCTGAACTAAATGCACCTGGTTTGAGAAAGGAAAGGGGAAGTAGAAATATAAGAAATAAGGGTTGCTGTAAGTTTCCCAAAGTTAAAATGGAAGGTTGAACCCACAGACCTAATATGCTTAACAAGCACAAAGAAATCAATTTTAGCATATCATCATCAAATTCCTAAAAATCAGTGATTCAGAGAAAACCTAAAAAAGAACTACAGGAAAAATGTATGAAAGAGAAACAGTGATATGCATGTCCATGAGCAACTCATCATAAACAGTGCAAGTCAAAATGAAATGACATCTTTGGAGTGGTGAAAAGATAAATAAAAACTGTTAATGTAGAATGGATCATCAGCAAAAATGTATTTCAAAAATTAACAGAAAATTAAGATATAAAAAAGCAATTCAATGATACTTACAGATGTGATGTTATTTTTGTCAGAATGTTTAATAAAATTGAATACATCGAGCTTATTAACCAAAGGAAAGCAACCTTTTTTTAATGGAACAAAAATACACTCTTGTGAATTTAAAGTGAATTTAGACACATTTAAGTCACTAGCAAGCTTTCATGATCATATTCAGCAGTGAACTGAGTCTAAATAAACTTTTCCCTAATATCTATCAAAAGATGTATGGGTAAAGAAGATGTGGTACATATACACAACGGGATATTATTCAACCATAAAAAGAAAGAATTCCTGCCTTTTGCAGGATAAAATGGATGGAACTAGAGGATATTATGCTAAGTGAAATAAACCAGGTAGAGAAAGACAAATATGACATAATTTCATTAATTTTTGAAATGTAAAAACAAAACAATACAAAACGAAGAAAATAGCAGTTGACTCAGACACTAAGAAGCGACTGGTGGTTACCATGGGGGAGGCCTTGAGGTGGTTGGGTGGGGAGGGTGAAGGGGGGTAAAAGGACATAAAAATTCAGTCATGAGATAGGTTGCTTGCAGGGATGGTAGTACAGCATGAAGAAAATGGCCAATGACTCTATAACATTTTCTGTTGACAAATAGTAATTGCACTAGTGGGGGTGAGGATTTAATAACGTGGGTAACTGGTGAACCACTGTGTTGTATACTTGAAACAATATAAAATTATGTATCAACAATAAGTCAACAAAAAAGAAAAAAAAAGTACGTATGTGGGATGTGAGAAAAAAAGAAACAGAAATTGGGTGACTCCAATGATTTGGCTTAAGAAACTACAGTTAACAGCAACTGAATTCTAAAGGCTGCACTTGGAACAGGTTTGTAAGAGTTGAGTTCAGGATTAGTTAGCTCCAGATATCTACTAGAAATGTAAGTGATAATGTTGTGTAGGAAGTTGCATATTAGATTTCATTTTCACACTCAGATTATTATGCTGCTTATAATATCTGTCTTGAGATAGATAACTCCTGCAGTGAATTTGTATATTTATATCTTCTTTTAGAACAAGAGTTACATAATCAATTAACTGACATTAGTAATAAAATGAGCACTGAAAAAACAATAAAGTTGTCCCAAGAGTGTTTAAATAACTAACACAACTCTCTAAAAGTCCTTTCAAATTTCATATTTCAAGGTAGATGAAAAGTATGATTAAGCTTGTCTGGCAGACAGCAACTAAAACTGCTCTGGAGAGTGGGGAGTGTCTGAGGAAAGAGAAGGATGATGGGAATGGAAAAAAAAATATCAGCAAGAGATGTATCCATTTCTTTCTTTTCTATAATATAAATGAAACTGACAAAAAAATAATTCAGAGTATATGTGCTTGAAAGATGAATGCAAAGCTAGGCAGAGTTCTAGGCCAATGGTGGAGTACACAAAAAAATTGATCAAGAAAATGAGTATATGTCATGCAATCTGAAAAACCTAGATTTGAGCTGTTGAAGTGAAATAATTTTTGCTCTAAGAAAATTCAGTCACATGTGGGTTAAATAAAGTTCCAAGAATATTTACTTAACAACTGGCCATTGAGACTGTATATGTATTTTTACAACTCCGTGTGTGTGTATGTGTATATGTGAGAGAGACAGAGAGATGAAATGAAAAAAGGGGAAAGGGAGAAAATGAACTATAAAAATCCCAACTGAGAATCCAAAGACACATTTTTTTTTCTGTTTAAGTAAAGTAATTCTAATTCTATAGAGGAATTTTGTATCTGATACTTTGCTATTTCACAACTTAAAAAATTTCATTGTAGGGATGCATGTTGAAAAAGGACTCATTGAAATGAAATGACATACACAGAAGCAGTGTACACAGAGGAAAAGTGATCAGAATTTTACCACCTGTTTGGACTTTTCAGTGACTTCCTAAAATCTGAGTTGCGTTGCTCAGTTTAATGCTAGATCAGACCAAAATGTTAAGTCTGCTTTTACTTTTGAATGCAAATTCATTTTTTCTTGCTTGTTCACCTATTTCTACCCAATTGTGTCCAAAATTATGTATTTATTATTATAGACGATATTTTAATTCATAAGATAAAATGTAATTTAAAGCACAGACTTGACTATTCTCAGGAAATTTCTCTTCTGGAGGCTGGGTAGCTGCACCACAGGTTTCTGATGCCTCATTGCCTGAATTTTCCATGATGAAATCTGTGGTTCCCATAGCATTTATCTCATGACTACTCAGGTCAGGCTGACAGCTGCAGATCCATTAAAAAATGAAAGATAGGAAGAGCTGAATTCCTTGCTCACAAACATGTAAAGAATTATGATCCAAATTTATTGTGGATATTTTCCTAAAACCATCTTACATAAACTGTCAGTGATTATAATGCAGAGACAAATTCTCAGTTCATTGTAGCATCGTGTTCCTGAGTGGTAAAGATAAATGAGATTTGGGGAAAGTGTGGTTGAGACAAGAGTGCAGTATAGTGGTTTTCTTAACAGATGCTCTTCTTTCTTCTTGCAGGTTAATTGTTTTATAATTAAAGCTTAGCGCATTGTCTTAATCTTGTCATGAAAATGTTGTATATAAATTATACTGTAATGAATTAACACTGGACAATATGGCTGTATAATGAAGGCATAAAGTTTTAACTCAAACAATATTCCCAAACTGCATTGTACAGCATTCATTTGTGGACTTTATTAAAGATGCGTGCTTGTGCCTTGATGTCTCAGAATCTGTTAATGGAGTTAATTGGGGAAGAAAACAAAACAAACTTGTTCCTAGTGTGAGTCGAAACACACAAGGACATATCAAATTTGAAGAGCAACTGAACTGAAATATGCTTGCTAGATAAGGAGTTTAAAAAAGTGTTGTAAATTGTTAAAAAGCAAAATCTGATTTTTTAAAATTGCCACATTGTCACTGAGGAGCATTTTTCTTATTGAAGTAGAGTTGACATACAATTTTATATTGGTTTCAGGTGTACAACAAGGTGACGTGGCAATTATACACAGTATGAAATGCTCACTGTGGTAAGGGTGTTACTATCTGTCACCACACAGAGTGATTACAGTATTATTGACTATTTCCCTCTGCAGTACTTTTCATCGCGGTGACTCATTTATTTCATAGTTGAAAGTCTGTGCCTCTCTATTCTCTTCACCTATTACACCTGTCCCCCCACTCCCTCCCCTATGACAACCACCAGTTTGTTCTGTGTGTTAATGAGTCTATTTCTGTTGTTTGTTTGCTTGTTTTATATTTTTAGATCCCAAGATAAGCGATGATGAGCTTTGTTCACGTGATTTTGTGCCATCTATGTATCATCTTTGGTCAAGTGTTTGAATCTTTTGCTTATTTTTAAAATTTGGTTGGTTGCTCCCTAACTGTTGAGTTTTGAGTTATAATTCTAGCTTTATTTTTTCTAGCTTTTTTTTTCTAGCTTAATTGAAATATAACAAACAAATGGAAATTTTACATATTTAAGGTGTATAGAATGATGTTTTGATGTATGTACACTTTGTAAAATGGTTGTCACAATCAAGCGAATTAACACATCCTTCACCTCACATAACTACCACTTTTTTGTGAAAAAAACTTAAGACTCTCTTAGCAAATTTCAAGTGTATAATACAGTATTAATAGCTATAGTCACCATGCTGAACATTAGATCTCCAGAATTTATTCATCTTGCTTAACTGAAACTTTGTATCCTTTGACCAACATCTCCCCATTTCCTCTACCCCCAGGCCTGGTAACCACCATTCTACTCTCTGCTTTCATGAGTTCAATTTTTTTTTTTTTGATTCCACATGTAAGTGACTTCATGCAGTATTTCTTGTTCTGTATCTGGCTTATTTCACTTGCATCATGTCATCCAGGTCCCTCTTGTTGCCACAAGTGGCAGGATTTCCTTCTTTTTAAGACTAAGAAATATTCCTGCATATCTAGCTATGTATTTTATATATAGACATATATACATATATATAGAAAATATATACCATATCTTCTTTACCTATTTGGCTAGTAATGAAGGCATTATAAAAGACATACATACATAATATAAAAGATGTATACATAAGCATTTCATTCTGGGGGAGCCACTATAGATGATGTCATTTTCTTTTTAAATTCAGTCTCCTAAGATTTATTATCAGTATATAGAAATAAGATGGATATTTTTTTTATACTTGGAATATATCTTGTGACATCTATAAAACCCTAATTAGTTCTAGGTGGAGTTTTTTTTGTGTGTGTGCAAAGTTTGGGATTGTCCATGTAGAAAACTATGTCATCTGAAAACAGAAACATTTGTCTTTCTTTCCTTTATACTTATATGCCTTTTCTTAATTTACTGCACTTGTGAGAATGGGCATTCTTGCCTTTTTCCATATCTTATGAGGAAAGAGTTCAGTTTTCATGATTAAATATAATATTACCTGTTTTTTTAATCGATGAATGTTATCAGTTTAAGGAAGTTCCTTTCTTTTCCTAGATTGCTGAGAAGTTTAATCATGAAAAGACAAAATCTCTTTGTCAATTGCTATGATAGTGTGCTTTCTGTTCATTGTTAATACAGTAGATTATATCAATTAATTTTTGAACATTAAATCATTTTTGCTTTCCTAGGATAAATCCCACTTGGTTGTGAAGTTTTACCCTTTTTATATGCTGCTGGGTTTGATTTGTTAATATTTTGTTGAGAATTTATAAATCTATCTTCATGAAGGGCACTTTTTTGTAGTCTTTTGTTCTTTTCTCTTATATACTGTGTATGTGTCTTTTAAAAAAATTGAATCAGGGCACCCAGAGAAAACAAAACTGAATGGACTTTAGGTTCTCAGATGACCTACTAGTTTTATAAGATGAGGGACATGTTCCCATATTGTCAATTTCCTGGAAAAGAGTATAAAACTGTTGCTGTATTTTCCTAACAGTTTGGCATATAAAAATTAAAAGCAACACTTCTTGGGCTGCATGCGAATGCAGACTGGGCACTGCTCATTTCCGGAATCACAGCCTCCTCCATGGAGTGCAGTGGCCTTACTGTTCACATGCAAGCTAAGGCCAATCTGATCTCCCTAAACTGTTTGCAATTCATCTGCCCGCTTCTCTCCCTGGCTCTGCCATGCTAAATAGCCCTCTTCCCCAGCTGAATGGCACCAGGACTCCCTATACAGTCAGGTACTCTGTGGGACGGCATCTACCTTGGGACAAAATGGCAAAAGAAAAGAAAGAAAAAAGTTACAGAGGTTCTTCTCACACTTGTAAGACAACAGAGGTCCCTTGTCCCATTCCTTCCCCTGACTGATGTTCACACAGCCACCATATTCAGAAAGATAGAGTTTCTTCAGTAGCGCCTTACTGAGGATTGTGACCTGGGGTGACAGTTGATCAGAGAGCTGTGATCAGACTGTTCAGTCCCTCTTTGTGTGGATAC
Source organism: Manis pentadactyla (assembly GCF_030020395.1). Taxonomy (NCBI): domain Eukaryota; kingdom Metazoa; phylum Chordata; class Mammalia; order Pholidota; family Manidae; genus Manis; species Manis pentadactyla. Next base: position 16,901,625 of record NC_080026.1, read on the forward strand.
AGTTTATATGCGGTTTACAGCAGGAGATATGTGCAAGGAAGAAGTTACGCTCATTAGTACCTCCGAGCAGTGTGTCCAGGATACCTTCGGTTTAGTGTCCTAAAAGTACAGACTCTGCACATTCTGGTGCTATCTGTGCATGAGAGTGGGCAAGGGTTAGGACTGATTATTCTCTTCCTAAAGAATTCTGTCAAGGACCTGAGAACTTCAAGTCCATTCAGTTTGTTTTCTCTGGGTGTTCCAGGACTTTCTCTCTTGGTGGTGGATAGAGCCGTGGCAGTCCTGCTAACCCAGGGGTGAACGGCTGCAGGGCACCTTGCCCACACAGTGAGAGCTGTGCTGCCTGACTCAGGGCCTCTGCGGCTTGCAAAGCTCCCCTTTCCAGTGGGACCACTGTGGGGCCATGTTTCATTTTTATTTCACACTTCTGAGCCGAGAGGCATATCTTCTCTGTGTTTTGGTGCCTGTGCGGCTGCCACTGCCAGTATTGCCACCGCCATGGGTCCAGGAGTGCAGCTTTTGACAGAAGTTGCTTGCAGCAGGACCAGGAAAGAACAAAGAAAAAAGAACAAATCAAGGATTTATCCACACAGTCTCTTTCCCCATATGACTTCCCTTCTGAATTTTTATCCAGAAAGGGAAGTTTTTTCTTGATGCTTTCTGTGTTCACACAGTTTCGGAATTTAGGCTTCCATGAAATTTAAGCCGGGTTATGGGAGGGGGAAAAGAAATCCAGAAAACACAGCTGCGTGGTCATTCCTTGAGTTCTGATTTCCTTCCCTAATCCTCCTGCTCTTATCCGGGCCCTCAGGCATGTGTGTGCCCAGGGTATCAAGTTACGGTCTGTGGAGAGGAAGGATGGAGTCTGCTAGTTCTGTCTTAGCCATGTCCCAGACATCCCCCAATACACTGTCACCACAGCCACTTAGCCATTTGCAAAGGTACCTCATCAAGCCAGAAATTGCATTTCTTATCAATGTATCATAAACTTAAAGTAAGAGATATATAGGTGGATGATTTGCCATGTCAGTGTGATAAATAAGTTGCCTTTATGTGTTTACAAATATTAATGCCTTTAAGTGTTTCTACTTGGAAAATATGTTATATTTAAAAGTGAAAAGAAAGATGACTATTCTACATGTTCAGGAGGACATCATGGTGGCAAAGCATGTTCAGAGATACAAATATTTTAGCATTCAATCTCTATCAAGTCCAGTAATTAAACACATAGACTGAAGTTTTAAGAAAACTTTGAAAATGAAGTTAAAGCTCTTGTTCTTTTGGATGTAACAACAAAGGCAGGTGCTTTTACATGTTACCTTTTGTCTTCAAAACTTTCAAATGAAAATATGATTTTTTTCCCAGTGGATTTACTGAGCTTGCAAGGGGCCTCCTTTCAGTTTCTGGACCAGAGTTGTAGCACTGGAAAGGGAACGGGACAATGTGAGTGATTTTCATTCAGCTTGAGCCTCACTGAACAAACATATATTATTGATGAGAAGGGGTGAGTGGCATCTGACATAGGACAGGGTATATTACCATTTATCTGGCTAAGGAAGCTTTGACCCATGATCTTCTCAGAGCAGTAGACACTTCTCTGAGCAATGTATCCATGTTTGACAAATAGTTAATGTCTTCTCTCCCAAGATCAATTCTTCTTCAGATACCTGTTTTTCCCTCAGGAAATATTTTCTTCTCCAGTCCAATCCTATTTTACTTTTATGGAGCAGATATTTCAAGGACGAATAGATGATACCAGGCCTGACCAGCAGAGCATTGCCTTCCACTCGGCCCAGAGAGGTCGGTTCAGGTACAGGAGTGCGAATCAGTCAAAGGTAATTGGAGCTGATACAGGGATTTTGCAGAGCAACCAGTAGAGATGTTTATTTATTCCAGTTCACTTAAAGCAGTATGAGAGCAAGCCTGGAGATGTGGAAGACTGCAGGTGGGGCTCTCATGTGCACTGTATGCATAGGAGTTAATAAAACATAAAGGAAAGTTTAGGGGAGAGCCTAGTAAACAAAGTATTCGTCATGTAAGTGTAGATTAATGATTAAAAAAAAAAAATGCAGTTCCTATGTGGTGACCTCTAATGAGTTCTACACAAGGGTATAAAGGGCATATAAAAGTGTAGGCAAAGGGTCTGTTTGTGTTTATACAGAGGATCAAAGCCTAATTGGGCTACCCCGAAAATGAACTAAGATATGATATGAAAAAGAACTTCCAACATCAGCACTCTCAGGAAGACTCATGCCAGAAGATGATCATCAAAAAACCCCAACAAAGATCCACGCACTGCTACAGCTGTAGATGCACTCATCCCACCAGCTCCTGGACTTGCCATGGGAATGAAGGAGATATCTAAGCTGGCCTGTGCATACAGTAAAACAACAAATTTGACTGGATCTATACTGTTGGAACTCAACCAAGAATTAGGAGAAGTGCAAATTGTAGCGCTCCAAAATCTTACAACTACAGACTATTTACTGTTAAAAGAACATATGGGATGTGAACAGTGCCCAGGAATGGGTTGTTTTAATTTGTCTGATTTTTCTCAAACTATTCAAATTCAGTTAGATAATAACCATCATATCATTGATAAGTTTTCACAAATGCCTAGGGTGCCTAACTGGTTTTCTTGGTTTCACTGGAGATGGCTGGTAATTACAGGTATGCTTTGGTTATGTAACTATACTCCTATTATGTTAATGTGTGTGCGCAATTTAAGTAGTAGCTTAAAATCTATACATGCTAAAGTTACTCTACAAGAAGATATGTCAAAGAAATAATCAATCTTCCCATGTTTTCTCCCGCCTGCTACTTCTATAGCTTTTCTTCTTCCTTCCTAATTACAACGAATTCTTAAATAGAATTCGTGCCTCATATCAAATTTACCGAGTATCATAACTCTTCCAAGTGGTAAAGATACCTCAAGACAAAAACTGGGCATAGAAGCCACAGGGCATAAATATGCAAAGAAATAAAAAGCTAACCATTTCAAACAATAAGGCTTCTCTCTCACTTACCAACTTCACATTTCCCTGTATGGCCCCGGAAGATGACTGGTTAGCCAGAGACGGGTAAGATTCCTCAAGGGAGGAACAACCTAAGACAGGCACAGTCGCAGGGGGGTCATCAGGTGAGAAATTGGGGATCAACAGAGGTGAGGCTTAGAACCTCACCCCCCCTGTTCTGAGAGAAATCTTCTGCATATGTGGATGTTTTATTGCCCTTGTCTAGCTTGGATTAACACATAGTCTACAGGCACACACCTGATCATCTACATTTGCTCTCTTACAACACTAAACTATGTTTTCTACCTTTATGTTGTATCTACCTACCACTTCAGCATCTTTTTAAAAATAATAAAGAGAGAAATGTGGTATCCACATATAAATCAAGTATAAAAATCAAATGTGTATTCATATTTGAACTGACTGTTTATAGTTCATAATGCATGAGCAAAACCAAAAGTTTCTGTGATGACTGCCCTTGTACTGTTCACCATGTAACTTATTCACTATGTAAGAATTTGTTCTCCATGTAAGAACTTGTTCGTTATGCTTCAGAAGATTGGAGACTGATGAAAATTAGGCTTGGGGTGGATTAATGATTGTGCATTGAGCATTGACTCCCCTATACAGAATTTTATTGTGGTTAACAACCATTTGATCAATAAATATGAGAGATGCCCTAACAACAACAACCAAGAAAAAGTACACACTTCCAATTGTAAAATAAATAAGCAACCGGGATGTAATGTATAGCATAAGGAATATAGTCAAAATATTGTAACAACTTGGTATGGTGATAGCTGGTACTTAGAATTATCATGTATATAAATGTTGAATCACTGTGTTGTACACCTGAAACTAATGTAATGTAATACTGTGTGTCAACTACCCTTCAATAAAAAATAATTATCTAAAAAAAAAAAAAAAAAAAAGGAAAGTAGAATTATAAACTGTAAACACAGATAGAAAGATAAATCAGAGCCTGATGATATCATCTGATCCCTGGATTTTTAACAGACTAAAGAATATTTAATTCCTGGGCTTTTGGTTAAATGATCCAATAATGTCTCCCTCTTTTTTTTTTTAAGGTGCTTAAACAAATTTAAATTGGATTTCTCTCATTTGTAGCCAAAAATTTCCTCTTATATAATTTCTTTCTGGTGCCTAATATCATAATTCAGTGTTTCTCAAACTTGCGTGATTGTAAGAATCAGTTGGTATTTCTCGAAAATGCAGATTTCCAGGTCACTTACGGGGGGTTCTGTTTAAGTAAGTATTCAGGTTTTAAGAATGATCTGGAAATAAATAAATGATTAGGAAGTATGAAAATCATCATAACACAACATCTGCAAAATGAGAAAAAAATATTAATGTGCTATCTTTCTTTAAAAGATATCTTGCTTTGCTGAATGTTATAGAATGCTCTGATTTGCCTAGCAAACCAGCAGACAGCCACAGAATCATAAAATCTTAGAGATGAAAGGAATGGTAGATATCACCCAGTCTAACCGCCCATTTTTTTGCAATAAAAAAATTATAGCTGAGAGAAGTCAAGTAACATATATAAATGCCACAGGGAGTTAGCAACAGAAAAGATACTACAACATGAAAATTCTGCTAGCTTCCATTTATTTTACCAAAATAACATTTCTAAGTTAGAAAATTTTTAAAAAATACATAAATAGCAGGATGCTGAAAAATCCACCTTCATTTTTCACAGGCATAGAAGTTAACTGAAAGAACTTACAGTACTTTCTAAATTCCTATGAATGAGCAGTCATTATTTGAGCATGTTAACAATAATGAATCATTTAAAATTGAAACCGACTCAATCAGACTTCTCTGAATTCATGCTGCAATTTTTTTAACCATGTCCTCTAATACTTATATGCCTAGTATTTTATTTATAATAAAATAGTGATAGTAATAACTGATGAAAGGGTTTTGAGACCAGACAGGTCACATTTTCTTTTTTTATTTAACCTAGGAATTAACACAATAAATTGCTTGAAGAATCAGGTGGCCCACAAAAGAAATTAATAGTTTTATATACTAAATAAGGATTTTTCAAATTTATTTCTGCATGTTTTATAAGGAGTTGTAAGTAATAAAGGCTTGAATCAGAAATGGCTGCTTAATGGAGTTACATAAGGTCATTCGATGAATTTATAGGAACAAAGCTTTTTCAACTTGTAAAATAAAGCATATTAAACTGAGCATCTTTACAAATTTTTTCTTCTCCTCGAGGAACAAATATCAAACCAAATACCAGCTACAGCTGGAATAATTAAGAAAAGCCTTCCATTAATGTCACAAAAAATAGTATTCTAAACTATTGCCATCTTAAAAGTCCAATGCCCTTAAAAATATCTAAGTCATTGTATAGATAAGATACTGGCATTGTTTGTATGAGGAGTTTTCTCAAAGCATCATATTATTAACTGCTGAAAATATACATATGCAGTTACATAAATATTATAATCACATAAATTCATTGCACGTATACTTTGTTCTTTATAATACGTGTTTCCCCTATAGGAAGTGTTTCTGAGTATATTTAAATTTAAGAGGGCAAACTTGTTATCTATTTTTAATGAAAATAAACCAATACTCATAGCTTGGGAATGGATTTGGAAGAAAATGTCAAAGTGTTTGTGCCATTGTACAATATTTGTTAACATTATATTCAAATGAAAATAGAAAAACATTTAGTCCCAAAATAACCTAAAGCATTATTTTCCAAATGTGGCTGTATGTAAATAAGAATCAACATAAATGCATTTCAAAAAAACAAACTCCTCATTCTAAGTCTACTGAATTGGAATCCTAGAAGTGGTGCAATAGATTTTGTGTTTTTTTAAAGAAAGTTTTAACCTTGATGTCTAGGGATCATCCACGCGATGATCACTAGACTCCCTCTCTGTGGGTCCCTGCATCTTGTCTAAAGAGGGATGTGGTGAGCAGCATCTTTTCCTACATCTTGGGCAACTATACGCATCTACCAAGCCCCTTCATGGCAATCAGTGGTTTGAATGTTCAAAAGATAACCAAACTTTAGATGCGTTTATTTTTATTTTTTTCAGTCAAACAACAGTATACAATAAGTTTGATTAGATGGTCTCACGAAATTATTAGAAGTTATGGTTGGTGTTGATTGTTTAGAAACACTTTAAAGATTCCTGACTTTCAATTTAGTGGAAAGGGTGAAAATCAAAATATTTTTTATAATCTCTAATGTCTATGCACATGCCATCTAGTTACAGTAAGTAGTTCTACACATTTGTAACTAAGAGAATCAAAGAGAGTGACAGGCTCTGTATGAGATTCTTAATAGGGTTTATTGCAGTGACTTTTAATAATGTGGTATTTTTAGCCTATGCATTTTCCCCAAAACAGTGTCAGTTTGGATCTATGGAAACAGTAGATACATTTTTTTGCTGTACTTCCAGTTCTTTGGGATTTATCTACCCACCCTCTCCACTGTCTGAATTTCAAACCATCTTAAAGTTGATAGCCTCATTTGCAACATTATGCGTTTGGTTTGTTTTGATATGTAAATGACTCTGAGACATCCGTGTAAGCTGCTTTATTGTATGAATGACAGCAACTGGATTTCCATTTTTCAGTGGTGTTTCAGATCACTTGTTCGGATGAGAAAAGTGCCACAGCTCACTGAAGCATATGCACTTACAATTGTGTTTATTTTGAAGGATATCCATTTTTGGTTATGTGAGAAATTCAAAACCATAGTTGGTTATTAGGAGAAATTCAAAGAAAATACTGGTAGGATATTTTAACATGTGAATTACCATACAACTCATTTATTTTCTCCTACCAAGAAGTACTTCCCGCACTGTCAAAAATAATCAGAAATGCTTTTTTTGTCCCGTTACTAGCTTCCCTCATTTATATTTATTTTTTCTTTCTTTGCATGACTTGGCTGCATTCAGTTGGATGGGTTTTTTTTTTTTTCCCTGGTGTTGCTGTTTATCTATTGAGAAACTTTAAAATACCGTTTTGTGAAATCATTTGACCTAACCAACAGGCAGCCTAAAGCTAACAGTGTGGATAAGACCAAATAATCATTTTTATAACTTTTCTGTTGAATGAGAACACATTAACACTCTGAGAAAATGATTTGATAACAGCTATAAAAATAGTAGGTAGGGGGAAATGGTTCAGATTACTTTGGGATTCAGAGTGCCACTATTTTTATTTCCAATGTTAACAAATAGTGAGTGTACCAGGGCAGGAACACTCTTATTTTTTCTTCCAACTATGAATGTTTGCTTATATTTTTTCATTATAAGTAGCCATTTAAATCCATAATACTCATATAAATGCCCACATAGGAACTTTATAAAATTTCCTACATACTTTGCTTCAGCTTTAATTTCTTTAGTTAGAATGACAATAAAATATTTTGCACAAAGATCACTTATGAACATATTCCAGGGAAACTGCTGTCTCCCAAGCTTTCATCATTCCACTGCTTATGGTTTGCATGATCCATGTCCAAAGTTCTAACACATGATCCAAGAGAAGGAACAGCGCACATCTATAGGATTATGATAAGAAGCCCCTTGGCCAGTAAAGCAGCCTTGTCAAAAGGAGACTGCAGCTCATGGACTAGTATGGTCTCTTCCTTTATTGTGTTAACTGAGACCTTCTGAGTATGGTCTCTTCCTTTATTGTGTTAACTGAGACCTTCTGAGCTAGCTCTCCACTTAGCTGTCCAAACTGTCAAGGAAAAGAGCATACAGGGCCATCCAGATTTGTCTTTTGAATGCTAAGAAAACAAAATTATCAGTCATCTTCTGTGCTACTAAAATCATATGCCTTTGGAAGACTTTTTTTCTTGCCATAGATTTCTAAGTAACAGAAATCAAGTTTCTCTATCCTACTTTCAATTGTTTGAGATGCCCTAACCAAGCGCTTTTAGTGAGTTGATCAAAATGGGATTGTGACAAAAAGTATGTTCTAATTATTAAATCAAATCTCAAAATGTCAAGAACATCACAGAAATATTGTAGTTTTCTCAAGTAGCATATATATTTAATTTGACATTTTGCTGGAAATATCTACCTTATTTCTAAACAAATAAGTACAAAAGAAGATACATCTCAGAAACAGGACTGATAATGAAAGAAAAGAGTCAATAGAAAATAGGTCTTACACAAAGCTCACTGAATTAATTCTTACTAATTAATTCTTACCAGATGTATATGGAAAAGCAAAAGAACATCTCAGGTGGTTTTGCAATTTATCATCCTCTTTCCACTTTGTTGAATGTCTTTGTGTAGTTTTAGATTAGTATTGGCAAATACCTACTAAGGGTAAACAGAAATATTTTGAACTGCTTGTTCAGATGCTGAATTTTATATTTCAGCTGAACAATTTCCTTATGCTCTGAAAATTGAAAAGTCATATAATGAAAATCTGCATTTCTCAAGACTAAGTTTTAAAACACACCTAAATTCTATTTCTAGTTTTCACAGTCTCAGGTCTATCTTGGAATCTATTATAGAAAAGTAATCAATAATCTAACATTATGAAAATTATACTATAAGCACTCAGTATTCTTAGTACTAGATGAATTACTAAAAAGGGGAACCATTCCATTCATAGCAGTAAAGCAAGAGGAATGGACTCCTCTTGGTTCATCAATATGTAAATGAATGGGCAGAAAAAGATCAGCATTTCTGCAGTGAAGAATCCTAGTTCTACAAATGGCTAATCATCAATATTATTTACTGGAGAAAACAACACTAGCAAACCTGGAACCAAATCAATGTTAATTTGATTAAGGCAAGAACAGAAAATGCATTTTCTAGGAATGAACACTCTAGATCAGAATCCTGAAATTGGAACCCTACCACCCCCTCATGTTATATATTCAGCAAGTTATCAAGTACTATTCTGTTTTTCCTTTCAAACATTTCTTACTCTCATACTCTATTTCTCTTTCAAACTTTTCCTACTCTATTTTTTTTTCCTTTTCTAATTCTTATCAGTAAGCTTTTGTATCAAAATAGAGATATAAGTCCTAGGAATTGCACTGCACTGATGAGTTTTCACTACGTGGACCATTGGTTTCTTAATCTATCCCCTGTGCTTCCTAAAGCACCGTATTGATCATGTCACTATTGTGCTTAAAATGAACTATTCAGATTCCTTAGTCTGGCATCCAGTACCCTCCATCATCTGGTGCTAAAGCCCAGTTAGTTTATCTCTGCTGAGATACCTTATCTGAATGCTTTAGTTAGTAAAGAACTTGTACTCTTGTTGAACTGTGCTTCTGTGTCCTTTATATAGTATTTATGCTGTTCTACTCTCTACTACTGTTATCTGTATTTTCACTTTGATTTCTACATTATGTAGACTTGGTATAGATGAATTATTCATTCTAACTGGATTTGTCCAGAATTTTTAGTCACTAGAATTAAATTCTTAACATATACAAAATAATCATTATTATATGCCACAAATATTATTTGCACACCTATGTCCACAGATAGAATGATATTAAGGTGTTAAGAAAACATCCTTGCATTAAAATCTTTTGGGAATAGATTTTGTCCCAAAGCTCAAATAAGAAGATGCAAAATATTAAAATCTTTTTCAGATATTCAATTCCATCTGACCTATAGCAATTTAATTAATAGATTTGCTTGGCTCTCAAATCATTTTTAATTAGAGATTCACATTCTCTCTGGACTCCTAGAATTTCTACTGCATTTCTTCTGGCGCAAAAGTGATGAGAAAGGGATTTAGGCAAGATAAAAAAAATAAAGCTTTCAGATTCAGGCTGAGCCTATTTGTATGTAGTCGAATCAAAGTGATCTATAGGTTTCAGTGGGGCCAATTTGCTACAAAGAGTCTGCATGATTTTCCCGGTGACAAGGAAGCTAAAAGTGACAGTCAGAGCTGCTGAAGACACAATGTGCGTCAGTCACAGTAAATTGGATCTACAAAACCATTCAATTGCATAGTGACAGAGGATCCAATATCAAAGAAAAATTCACTCTCCATGTTGTATATAGGAGTCCTTGACTTGAGAACAAAAATATATGTTGTTTTAGATTTATTAATGAGAGATATAAATGAATAAGGGATTAGGGAACAGAGAATAAATGTTAAAGGCTAATGAAGAAAAATAAAAAAATTGTAGTCATCAAGTTGCAGGGAAGATAAGACAGAAACATTTTAATGTTAATTACGGTCAACAAATTAATGGAACAGGTTATTCTCTTCTTAGTAATTACAAGTAGGGAGAAATGAGCCTAGAATAGAATGGGCCAGTATTATACAAAACTATACTAAATTAGACTCTTTATTCAACTCTATCACTATTAGCTTTGGAATCTTTTTCAAACTATTTAATTTTTGTGGGACTTAGTTTCACCTAATTCGGGGGGCCTTAGTTTCCTCATTTGAATGAGAGTCTTATTTGAAAGAGTTGCTGGTCTTGATAACATCTTTCTATTTTAGAAATTCAAAGCTTCTTTATAGTTTATATTAACACAAAGTTTTCTGCTCAGGTTCTTTTTAGAATGAATTCTTTACATGAAAAATGTATTTTTATATCACATACTTTGATTTGCCACTTAAACATATGTAGATGGGACATACCATTTTAAAGAATGATATATTTCATTTTGATTGTACATACTTTAGCTGAATTAATTGCTCAACATTCCCAGGTGGTCTTATCAACCCATTTCAGATTTTATTGGAGTCGATAGAACTGGTCATCCTTGGTTCACATGGGAATCAAAGCATAACCCTAAGGCTAGATTTGAAATCACTCTAGTGCTTCTCTCAAGTCACATAAAATGATGAGAATCAGGAATACTTGGCAGTCAGCCAATGCTACCACTATAAAAAGAGCATACATGTGACTATATTACATAAATTTGTATTATCAAATATTTCACCTGCACAAAGGAGATAATCTCTCCAGTAAAGCAGCATAAATGATGTTTACCTATATTAATTGTAGCAAACCAACATTTTTTTCTGTTGATCATAAGCAAACTCAAATTATATATATAATATATGCTTGTGTGTGTTCACACATATATAAAGGTTTTTGGAATGAACCATATATTAAGATATCTTCGTGGTGAAAATAAAACTATCAGAAAGAAAGCTTGAAGAATTTTAACTTCTGCAATAATATTGAACTGGAATAAACCTTCCATCATAAACGACAATAAGATTGGATAAAATATATGAGAAAGTCTTTTCAGGCCTTCACCTAAGTCCTGGGAAGAAAAATGCTTGATTCTCCCACTAATTTCCCCACTGTTTGCCTGGTGGTAATTTCCCGCCTATGAGTCACTGAGTTGGAATCCACTAGACTATGGCATCACCTCCAAGATGTGAGCCAGAGAACAGAAAGCTGAAGTGGCAATGAAGGGAATGGAGTCACAGAACGGAGTTCTACAGCGAAGCCTGGTGTGGGCCATCCGGGAGCCCATGGCTGAAGGGCTGGGCTGAGTATTTTTGCCATGTGACTACAGGAGATTTACCAGAGAACCTACTGTAAGGTTAAGAACAAAACACAGGTACCAGACTGAGTAGTAATGATCCACTTTGGGGATCTGATATAAAAGAAGTGGAGAAATGTTGCTCATGCCTCTAACAATTAATTGCCCAACCAGCCCGACCCCCATGAAGGCAAAGTCATGGAGGCAGAAACCCATTTAGACTAAGCCTTACTCAGGTCCTACCAAAATAAAGCTTAAACCCAAGCCCTAGCATATCGGAATTACAGCAGGGAAGTTGAGTTCCAGTGAAAAACCAGAGGAGACGTGACTATGAAATGTAATGTTGTATCATGACTGAGATCCTAGAATAAGTATATGAGGTACAAATAAGGAAATCTAAATAAACTACGGACATCAGTTAATAACAATGTATCAATATTGGTTCATTAATTGTGCCAACTGTGTCATATTAATGGAAGAGAATAATAACAGAAGAAACTGGGTGTACAATATATGGGAGCTTTGTACTACCTTAGCAATATTTTTGTAAATCTAAAAAGGTTCTAAAATGAAAAAAATAATTTAAAAAAGGACTGTGTAATAAATACAACTGCACAACCTACACAGTGGTTAAAATTGGTGCAACTACTATTTGACAGGAAAGGGGACTGAGACTCAAAATGAATCAGAGGAACTTGCTAAAAGGTCACAGAGCTAGTATATGTTTGTAACCTTAATTCGAGATACCTCTCTGAGGCCTGCTTGTTTTCTACTGGGCATCCCTGAATGAAAATTTGTAGAAACTGAGTCCAGGCAATGACAGTCAATGACTGACTGCTATAGATGCAAATATAAAATGCTAGGATTCCTCTGCTCATGGACATGATTAATTATCTTTCCTTAGTACTGATTTTCAGGGTCAAGTAAAATGACTGTACTTTCTTCACTACTTTTGCTTTCTTGATCAGAGAAGAAACCTTTTCTATTTTAAGTAGTAGCTCTACAGTTAATTTGTTTTATAAAAAAACAAGAGCAATGAAAACTATAGAAGATCTTTTTGAGAAAAATATTGAAAAATAAGAAGACCACCCTAAATTTAATGACTGTTTCTTAGATTCTAACCTGAATATGTCTGATCTCCTTACATGAAAAGAAAGTTACTCATCAGGGTTCACTTATGTAGACTCTCTCTTGGGAAAAGATTGTAAACACTTTCATCTGCTTTCTTGTTTCAAGTTCTGTGATGTGTTTGCCTGAGTCCATCTGCACATATCCACCTATTTTCCAATGAAACCAAACTACATCTAACAGAGTTAAAACCAATTATCGCCCCCCCAGAGAATGTTGAACCTATGCAGAATCGCTATGCTTAATTTTATTATAGTTGTGGGTCTCAAAATCTTTTAATTATGTCTCTTGGATTGCTGAAGATATGCAGTCCTGTGATAGTAACTAATGTATTATAGGAAAAGCATATGGACAGGGGACAATTTAGGTTTCTTCTCAGGGAGTTAGACTTCCTCTAGTTTTTTTCTTGTTCTAATTTCTTACTTTGCTAAATTAGTAGTCCCTCTTATTTTACATATATGCCTTCTCTTTTATGCCCATTAACCCAAGTCTAGAACAAACCCATGTTCCCTATAATTTTCTCAAATACAATTTATACAATTCAGCTATTTGTAATAGAAATGTATTAAACAAAGTAAATTTTTGCACTATTTTTATTTGCCTGGCATTTCATTCCCTTTTTGGGAGGCAATATCTAGATGGTGTATTTGCATCAGTCAATATGCTTCAGTGAAACTAACTCCAGCCTAGATGCAAGGGATACTTATAGGACCTCAGCTAAGCCAGTCTTAACACTCCATCTCTGAGTGACTGATAGACATCAGACCAATCAAACCAAAGGTAACAGAGCAGAAGATTGATGTTGGAGGCAATATTTGAGGTCTGAATCAGTCCATGTCTGAGGTGGGCTCTAGTTCTTGATTTTTCCCTTCTATCATCCAGTGAACACTCTTTTTTCTGAAGCCCAATTGGATGAAAGTCATGGCATCTCTCAATATCTGATACAATGTAATCAGTGGGGGAGGGGAATACTGAGAACAAATTAACATAGAATAAATAGATAACTTTGTTTATGAAACATCAACTCATCCCCACTTTGTTGACGGGCAGCTGCATCTGGGAGGTCTCTCGCTGCCCACCAGGTGAAACATCAACCTGGAGAGGGGAGGATTCTTGACTCTAAACAAGAAAGAATTCTCAAGCAGGTCTAAAGAGTGTAGGTAAGGAAGAAATTCATGAGAGTGAGAGTAGAAATGAATGGCAGTGGCCTTGCAGGCAGCTGAGAGCAGGAAAATGCAGAGGTGCAGAGGGAAAGTTTGCTAAACATTTTCTTGGTATAGAGCAGATTTCCTTGCCATCTCTTAAAGCCAGGGTCACTTGGCATCCTGTGTCCACTTAGATCTGCACTGCGTGGCGACTAGCCCCTACCACCCTGGGACTTGGGGAGCTGTGGAGCATGGGCTGGAGTGAGATTATGTTCTGAGAACTTCCCAAAGAAGGGAGATTTTCAGGCAAGCTACTGCTTGTTCCCAGGTGATGGAAACTCGCAGGCCCAAATCTGAGCTCTCAGTAACCCCTCCCTACTTGTCAGGGGTAAGATGGAGACTTGGAAATAGAATGAAATAGCAAAAAGACAAAATGCAGTAAGTTGAGCATTGAGAAAGCTTTATTTAAAGGTACACACTTAAAGAGAAAAGAAGTGTGGTCACCCTTAGAGAGGAGGCACCCTAAAAGACTGGGGTTTCTGTCTTTTAACCATTTTTCAAAAGCCAGGGGATATAGACTTGTAAAGTGGTCTCAAAGTGTTTATCTCCAGTGAGAGACATTAAGTCTCTTCTATTATCAGTCCTCCAGGTAATTCTGAAAAATTAACTTAGCACAAGAAATTGGTCACTTCCTCTCCAGGGTAGCAGCTTCCCTCTGGGAGCATATCAATCGAGACCACCCACCCTGCCCCAAAAGTGGACTGAGTTATTGTCTGTTTGCTAAAGAATATGTTAGGAAGCTTACTTCCTAAAGTCTTGGTTCTTAAAATGGAATCTTAGCTTTAAGATGGAACCCTTCTTGCTCTGTCTATGTGGTTTTATCCCGGCATTTTTCATCATAAGCAGGAAAAGTTAATGATGATGCTTGTCCCAGGCCCCTGCCTTGCATCACTGTGAAGACCTCAGAGATCATCTGTTAACCTCCATTCCAGCTCTCGCCATCTCCCTGGTGTCATCCTCTCCTATAACTATGTTGTATTTTCTCTCCAGGGATCTCTCTGACTAGTAAAACTAAGTGTTCTGCTTAGTTTATTATGCAGATAAGAGAAGTTTTGCAGGATTGGTGAGCCAAATTATTTTATTATTTTAATTTTAAAAGGCAGTATATGCACATAGGACAAAATTAGAAAGGCACCAAAGGATCAACAATGGAAAGAAAGTTTTGCAACTTCTACTACCTCCCACACATCCAATTTCCTTCCCTAGAGATGTGTATTTTTTCCAGTTTAAAGGACCGCACTTGAGAAAAATATTTGAAATTTTCTATGGATTTTTAAAGAGAATCAGTAGATTACACTTTCATAGAGCATTTAAAGAAATGAATAATACTGCAGTTAAATTATAGTAGATCACTTTGCAAGGAATATAAAATAATTAGAAATATAGTTTGATGATTCTTAGAAAGGGACTTTTCTGTTTGCCCCTAAATTTATTCCATAATAGTGATTATGAGTTAGATTACGTATGTTGGATAAAATAGAAAAAAGTATTCTATATCCTTTAGTTATTATATATCTTCTCTTAAAGCTTACATCAAAGAAGTAAAAGGAGAATATTTTTATAAATTTTGAAATATACAGATACAATGAAATATTTACTTTAGACTAATAGTCAATTAATCAATATATTAGTTTCCTTCTTACACTTACTCATCCTCAAAGTTAAAAAATACTTAGCCTTCATAGCTCAGTAAATTTTTTAACCATGATTTGAAAAACAGATCAACAGTAAAAGAGCATTTGCTAAAATATACAAATTGGAATGTCAATGAAATGTAATAGTATATTTATTGTAACTAAATGCCTATTTTTGAAGCTTGGCCCCAGCTTGGTCCAATCCTCTCCATCCAGGCTCTATGCATATGTAAGAGACTTGGGCCTGAGCACAGGTACACATACTTACTCATGTTACAATATAGTTGTATCATGCCAAGTTTCATGTGCTGTTGGTCACTTTTTCTTTTGATAATCTGTAGATTACATAAATGTAGAATCAAAATCCTCTTTCTGTGATTACCAACATGGTTGAGCGGGTTCTGTCAGTTTCTATTTTTTCATTATTTTGCATTATCTACATTATTTTGGAATAAGTATTTGCACTTCTGCTCAAGAAAATGGATTATTTTTTTTAAGCCCTCTATAACGCTCACTATAAGCTTATCTTTTCCACCTATATATCTTATATTTTGAAAGATCTAAACCACTAATAAATCTTTTAGGTTATACTTAGGTAGCAATTTTCCTTACTTTATACTTGGTATACTTACTTTATACTTAAAGTATATATATATATAAAGTATATATATATATAAAGTAAAGTATACTAACTTTATACTTACTTTATACTTTATATAATCTCACCATGACAAGCTATTTTTTGTCCCTTGTCACTGATGTAATGCTTTAATATAATATAACTGAAATATCAGGTCTCTGATGATCTTGAAATTAGAGTGATAGAATGCCCATTTCTAATTCTAAGTAGTGCTGGTAAAAACAGAGAAGGGAATCAAAGGCTATGTAATCCATAATGCAATGGAAGTAAAGTTGCATTATTTCTGTTGCAGAAAAGTGTACCTTCTTTCTTCAGCATTATAGATACAGATATTATAGATTATAGTTCTAATAATGGTACACTGTTTTCTTTAAAAAGGTTTTGAAAAATTGAAAAAGTGGAAAGGATTTACTTAAAAATTGTCAGAAGGGAAAAAGAAAGGAAACAAAGCAAGGCAGTGTGCCAAGTTTAAAATTCCCTAAGTTGAAAAGAAAGATATGCTTTCACAGATCCCAAAATCTGTCTTCCTTGGGCCCAGCCACAGAGTGAGTATTTTTCTATTATTTACAATGGAACATATTCAGTCTATTTCTAACAGCTCAGAATGTCTTTAGTAAACTGCCTCTGAGAAGATACTGAAAGATGAGTTAGCACTGATAAGCTTTTGGAGACAGGGATGGGTAATTCTGGTTAATGACTGCAGTGGAGCTCCGAAACAGGAAAACCGTGGGGGAAGGAGTAGACAGTTCATGTTGTGAGTCTCAGTTCATATGGTAAAAGCAAGTCAACTAATTCAGCAAGAATAAAATTGTATTTTATTTACCTCATTGTTTTCATCAAGGAACTAAGTTTTTTGGCAAAAATTTATATATGGATTCAAATAATATCTTCCATTTGTACAATGTTTATACTTCACAGAACACTGTCACGTATATAACTCAATGTGCTTGCCAATATTTCCCCTAAAAATTCACCCAAATGGTTTGGTCTTGTCTTTCAAAATAGATCTAAAAGCATTGATACACTATTAAGGACTGTCAAATAGCTGAAAAAGTTATCTTTACAGACCTTCCACTAATTTAAACTAAATTTCATTTTATCTTTTCTTATTTATGTCATCATGAACATGTCAATTCCCAAATTCATTGTTTAGCTCTGCTAAATAATACACATGTAACTCTACAGCAAACTAAATATAGTTCCTAAGGAATACCTGCACATCACAGCTTTGGAAGAAGGTGTTAATGAATTAAAGGCATGCTTCAGGAAACACATGGGATTGTGTACAGTGTGGAAAAAAAGGATGTCAGACTTTTTAGTTAGCTTTTCCAATGAGCTTTTATGATTATTTCCTATAGTTGATTGAGGGAGGTTTGAACTTCACAGAAAAAGATCCAAAGTTACTTAACCTAACACACATTTCTCCACTTATGTGATATGCAATAAAATTTCCTTTATTGAATTAGGTTCATAATTTAAATATCAGTAATTTATACTGAAGCATGAATATGTTTACATGGAAACAGAAAAATAATTCTAATCTTCAAGGGACTGATCTCAAATTCTAAAATTTCTTAATATGTTACTTGATTGCACAAGTACATTCTGAATTTTCTACATCTGGCAAGTATTCAAATAAATGGTATTACTCAGAAAAGTTACCCTGATTACATTTGTGTAAAATGCCAGTAGTCTGCATGAAAGTACATAACAGATATGTTAATGTTGCAGATATTTAAAGTAATTTCTAAATTCTGGAACATAACCAAATACCCAAGAATAAGAGAAATTAACAATTAGAGTCTTAGTAGATAAAAGAATCATTAGCATACAGTGTTGCATTTATTTTTAGTTGGCTTTCCAGACTACAGTACATTAGAAACAAAAAAAATAAATAAAGGAAGAAGCTGTCAGAGGTGGAACATAATGAGAGACAAAAAAATTACCAGCAAAAGAGGAAAGGATGAAAAACTCTAAACACATAGCTCTGTTTTTCAATTAATAAATAAAGTTCCAATTGTCACTGCTTTATCAAAGCCTTTAAGAAATATTCAATGTTAAGAGGTGGCCAGGGCAGTGAGGCAGGCTTCTGCTGTGGAGTCCTGGGGCTGCAATCTAACATCTGCCAACATCCAAGACCACAGCTACCTAATGGGTTGTTCCATTTTGAAATCAGGAAGTAAGTTGTGCCAAGCCAGGGAAGGACCTGAATAGGAGCCCTGCTGGTGATGCCTGGTGCTGTCAATTCTGGCTGCCTTCTTCCTGCTTTTTGCAGCCATATTCCTCTTTCTCGTCTGCCTGCAGACCTGAGTGTGGTGCCCCCCTAGACCACTTGCCTCTACTGTGCAAACCACTGTGTCACTTCCACCACATCTCTGCAGTTGCCTGGGCACATACAGACCTAGGACCGATGGGATGGGCGGAACTCCACCCCAGAGCCCTAGAGAAAGGCTCGCTGAATCTCCACCTCTACCATCTGCAGGGCAAATTGGGTTTGGGAGAAAAAAGTCTTTCCAGAAACTCAAGATATACCCACCTACAGGTACATAGACCATAGCTGGTTCTAAGCCACTGTCAAAAAATCCAGAAATAGCAAAATTAAAACCACCAAATTCATAAATAGTATTTCATAAGACTTTAGTGTGCATAAAAGAAAATTTGGGAACCGGGAGCTTTCAAATTCAAAGACTGATGTGAAATACAGAGGTATGACATTACAGGACAGTTTACAAAGTGAAAATTAGGAACTTGAGTAACCTTTACAGTGGCTGTTTTTTAAAATGGGTTCTCTAGATGGTGGAGGATTGGTTAAAAGTGCCTATCTTATATTATTTTAGGAAGATGACTTAAGTCTCTTTATGGGTATCAGAGGTATTTACATGAAGAAGGCAAAGTTAATTTTTGTTTGTTTTGCATAATGAGTTAAACTAAGTTTGACTTATGGGACTTAAGTGGTTCTATCTGAACAGGGAATTTCAGGGCTGGTGTCCAGTTTGCATTTAATAGTAGCAATTCCCCACTTTTGGTCATTCTTTCAATTTGCTGAGAATCTGAGCATCCAGTATCATATTACTCTTGGTTATCACTGTTGATGTTGCCAGGCTAAACGATCATATATTTGCTGCTTTTAGTTGAGTTGTCAAACAGATGGTCTTGTAGTCATTGTCATCAACATTTGCAGAGGAGTCGGTCATTGAATTCTTCCAGCTGTCTAATCCTGATGGGTATCATTTGATGGTTATTTCAAACCCCTAAGAGGATATAGCACCCTAGAGAGGTTCATATGATGACTTTAAGAAGAATAATAGCCAAGGATTGAAAAAGTACCCAGAGCAGATTCCTAGGAGTCAAGATTTAATCTATTAAATAAAACAAAGGTGTTATAATCAGATTCAGGTTTTACCTTTCAAAGTCCATCAACATTTTTTAGATCAATGTGGAATTGAGTTTTAACTTTTTCTGATTTATTTATACAGACATATCGTGATGTTTTAGTAATTCTCGTGATTACTTAGGACAGGATGGACATGTGGGTATTTTATTTCAGAAGGTGGTAGTGCAAGTGAACTCTTACTGAAAATAAGCCTCTCTATGATGTGAACAATCAGGGGATTTAAAAAAGAGGCATTTCTATAGAAATAAGAGAAAAGCAAAGCTTCTGAGTTCTAGCAAATTATAAACTCAGTTTCTGAGTTTAGAAAGCAGTCAGTTGAGAATATGTCTAGATTGGAGTTTGAAGAATTTTTAGATGGGGGGATGAGGGTGGCAGTTTAATCTGATGGGTTTTCCTTGTCTGTAATTTTACTGTCTTTGATAATGTCATCAATTTCTAGTAAACTCTCTAGTGGACTATGTAACAACAGATGTGAAGGTTTTTTCTATGGTCTGTTCTGGTGGTTTCTCTAAAGTTTAAAGTAGACAACAAAACTTCAAAGACAATGAACAGGACCATAATCTGATAATGGGTAAACTACAGTTTTCTAATGAAACAGTTTTTTTCTATAGTCATCCCATTTTTATCAAAAATAATTATAATAAAACTCATTTAAAATAAGTCTAGTCATATTAAGCTTAGCCTGTCATTTATATAAATGTAGTAATAATAATGATTCTATGAGTGTCAAATATGACATTCCAGTCAAAGCTTTGGTAGTATCCAAGGGCTTCATTGGCTCTGTAAAATCGACTTTAGTTCTTTAAAACTGTTTGGTAATAAAGAATCTCATTTTAAAACTTTAAAAGTCTCTTTAGGCTAAGGAGCCAGTTTAAAACTTTAACAGTCTCTTTAAGCTAAAGACTTGGCTAATCATGTCCTATTATGAACAAATTATTATTGAACATATGTAAACACATATTTTCATGAGAAAAAGAATATTTAATAAGAGTTTCTGAATTCTGGAAGGATCAGGTAAGGACAAAAAAGATAAATTTTTCAGAAGTATACTTTACCATATGCTACAAGTTATAGACAGATTAAAGAAAGAAGAAAAGGGAGTCCTTTAAATCCAGTGAAAAAGTATTAAAGAGCCATCAATATTTTAAATGAAGTCATAGAAACTGTAATCATCTTCATTAGTTCATTCAATCTCATGTAAATTCTTGTTTTGCTTCATCTTGGGGTAGCAGTTTTAAGGATCAATCAATTTTCCATTAGCATTTTAGAAATTATTACACAGTTTGATATCCTGGTCTTAAAGTTATTAGAAACCTATGTTTTAAAATACTTATCAGAGATTTTCCATGCATCTCTTTGAAGATGTACCAGTTTTGCCAATAGTTGATGGCAAACGTTTTCAGAGAAGAATCGAGAATGAAAACAATAACTGACTCTGAATGACAATGAAAATAGTCATGATAAAGATAGGGTGAGAGTTCACACACACATAAAATGATGCAAATATTAAGTTCAAAAAAAGAGAGGTGGTCATGAATGCACATTAATATTTTCATAATAAATGCTGTTTAAAATATCTCTAGTTATTGAAATGAGAGGTTCAACATAGCTAGAAAATGTATTTATGTTGAGAAACCAAAAGTCATATTCTTAAATTCATGAACCTGAGTCTATCTCTAGTTTCCAAATAACCATATGGGCCCAGCACTGAAGATGAGGAATATCAATAAGCTGAGGCTACACTAAATTAAAAAAATAAAATAAGATCCTTAAATGCCGATTGTTTAAACAACAAAGGTTAATCTCTCTCTATGATGACAATTCCATCATGCATCAGCTGCATGTCTTCTCTGCCCTGGGACCCAGGAAGCTGGCAGTGGGAAATGAAAAACGTAGCAGATCATGAGAAGGCTCTTCATGTTTTTAAGTGGCACATGTTACATATTTTCTTCTCACATTCCACTTGGCCAAGGAATTCAGATGACCAAGTCTGAATTTTATGATTTACAATGTACAATTTTTCTGTAGAAAGGGAATTTATAAAGGGGGACAGTGAACACTTTGAGAAATAAATCAACCTACCAAAAAACTTTAGATTTTATTTTTTCCTCTGTCTTTTCCAGAGTTCCCCTGTAGGTAACGTGTCGTTTAGTTATGAATGCTTTGAAGCTATCTTTCCTAATGAAAGCAGTAGATTACTGCTCATGGCCATGGTAGAAAAGTTCGCCTCAGGCCACTCTCTCACTGAGAATGACTATGGAAAATGGTAAACAAAAAAGTTCAAGGCTTTGGAGAAGTGCAAAAGCATGAAAGAAATATCAAAGAAGCCGCATTCCAAAAGACAAGACTACCCACAGAGGTGAGCTCTACGTTGGTATTGCTGTCCAAGACATTCAAAATATGACCGATTCAAAAATATGCCTAAGAGGCTATGAAGCCAGAGGGAAAAGCCACAGCTGAGCCTGAACTGTTAGTCAGGGGAACTGAGGGGCCACCTTGGAACTCAGACCCTTCAGAGGAAGAGGGCCCCTGGTAAGCGCCATGGGTTCCCAGGCAGCTCATTCGGTAATGGATTAAAGCAATCAGCCCCTACCCTAACATCTGACAAAATAAAGATAAGCAGGCTCTGGAGAAAAAGAAACATCATCAGAGCTTCAAATTGTCTCTGTGTGTGCTTAAATGCAAAACGTCTGTGATTAAAAAACAACCAAGTGTGCAAAAATACAAGAATTGATCAATCTCTTGGAGAATAAACAGACAATAGAAAGTGACTTACTGGAGACTCAGTTATGAGAGATAACAGATAGGAGCTTTGAAAGAGTTGCGATTTATATTCAAGAAATTAATTATGAGGATGAAGAATGTCAGCAGAAAAATGAAAATCATAAAAAAAGAATCAAGTGGAAATTCTAAAACAAAGAATATAGAAATTAAAATTAAGAACACAATAGATTTAATTGGAGATTAGGCGGGACTAAGAGTATGTTAGTATAATAAAAGATGGCTCACAGAAAATTATACACAGTGAATCATAAGGCAACAAAATGAAACAAAATATAGCAAGGACTATAAAAGATACACAGGGAAAGACATAAATATCTAAAATACAGAAATGTATACTCCAACAAAGTAAGGCATAACAAATATATTTAGCAATAATAGTTGAGCATTTTCTACAGCTAATAAAATACATGAAGCCACAGTTTCAGGACTTGCTCTGAACTTTAAGCAGGGTGAGCACAAAGCACATCAAACTTGCAGCCCAGACGAAAGGAAACAAACAGATAAAAAGAAGACAGAGGAATGACATCTTCAAAGCTGTGAATAAAATGACTGACAAATTATATTCATCAAAAATACCCTTCAAAACTGAAGATACGTAAAGACTGGGAGAAATTATCACCAGAAGACTGACGTGAATGTAAATATTGAAGGAAGTTATTAAGTCAGAAAGGAAACAACCACAGATGGAAGCACAATTAGCATCATGGTTAATGGCGAACAATTAAAAACATGCTCCAGTCCCCTGAAATTAAGAACAAGACAAGGCTGCCTGCCATCATCAGTTCTGTGTAACGTTGTACCAGAGGTCCTATTCAGCACAAAAGACAAGAAGAATAAAACGTCTAACAATTGGCCCATGAGAAATAAAACAGTCATTACTCACAGACAATGTATTTATATAAAATTGAAAACAGGAAATACAAGTCTATTGTATTAGAAGTCACATTAGAGTAATCTTCTCGGAAGAGCTAGAAGGTAGTGATGCAGGGATTGGGAAGCAGGATAAGGAGGGATTCCTGGGACTTGGACTGTATTATGTTTTGATCTAAATGGTGATGCCATTGGTGTGCTCACTTGGTGAAAATTCTTTTAACTCTGTAGGTTATACCTTGGTGGAAATTTGTGTGCATACATACACACACACACATACACACACACACACACACACACATGAAAGCAATCAGTACAGTCTATAAGCTTATGAAAAGGAATTTTTTCTAGAGAATTCCCTGTCAAAACAAGTTGAAAACTTACGTACTTGGGGCACCACCAAAGTTTGAGTCATGATACACACCAAAATATTTGCAATTCTCTGAATGGTGAAATTAGAGATTGTTTTTATAATTTGTTTATTTTTTCTAGATATTTAACAATCAGAATGTGTTGTTTATAAAGTGGGGAGATGGAAAATACTTTTTTTAAAGAAAAAAATCATTAAAATTAGGAATACAGTAGATTTAAGAATACAGAACAAAAAACACCACATCATAGAAATTAAAATGATAACGTTGCTGTTTCTGGTAACTTCTCTATTTGGCAGCAACTAAAATGGCAACTTGTGGAGGCAAGTGACACGACCATTCTTAGTTTATTCTCACATCATGGTATTAAGAAAATGAAGGCTTTTCTTAATGAGCAAGACATAATTAGTATCTGATATCTGGAACTGATCTGATGTTCACAGCTAAATGTCAGTGTTATTGCAAGCAGGCCATTTTGTTCTCCATTTGCACATTAACAACTTTGCAATGTGCCAAATGATGACAGGATATTCTGAAACTATTACAAAATCAGACAAAACAAAATTTCACAATTTTGTCTTCACACAGATAAAATCAAGTTACCACTCTTGAAATGCCAATCTCCTTTCTATACCAGTGACAAATCTATTTTCATTCTAGTCTCCATTCTGTATTGATAAGATTTGTTGAGATCCCGAATCATAGAGTTGCCCCTGATTTATGATAGCATTCAGTCTCGAACAAACCTGTTTCCTTAGACACTGCCCAATCACCTAACAATTCATACATCCTATGAAAATTTTTGCCTAACAGCCTTTACTGAGCATTTCCCAGTGGTGTGCATTGTCCCTCACTGCTACAAGTCTCAACATGTACAGTTTTGGAAGTGTTGCTGGTAAACTTTCGCTGAAGCACAGTGACATACATAGAAGGTTCTATTTTCTGGATAGTTTATTGACTAACTTTACTGAGCAATACTCAGTTGTAGTGCGATTTGTAGTCCAATTCCTTTCTATGCCAAGCGTTCCTGGTTAAATAAATGACCTATAACATTAAAATTTTTCCTTCCAAATAGTAGAAATAGGAAGAGAGGTATGTTGTTAAAACTACTTATTTATATGACTCAATTAGTTTTTTAACATGGAGAGAGTTTCTTAAAATTAATACTATTTAAATCTAACAATATTATAAAATTCATTTAGAGTTCTTATTCAAAACTACCAGTGGTTCTCAAGTTACTCTTAATCCAATGGTTAAAAAATAATAATAATAACTTCCAGGTACATAGATAAACTCTGAGTATAAATGCCTTACTCTGTATGTAGATGCACACATGAATATGCAGTGTCAATGTTTAGGATATGTAGTAACAATGTTTACTGGTTGGTAACTTTTAACTATTTCTGTCAGTTTATTATAGTATATTTCCACATAGTCATTTCTTTTTTCCCAAGTTTGCTTGACATTCGATTTATAGCATTTGTGTATAATGTGATAATTTAATACAGCTATGTGACTACAATATTATCACCATAGGTCAGTTAACACTTCCATCACCTCACATAATTACCATTTTTTGTTTTTGATTTTGGTTGGTGAAAAATAGAAAGTGTACTCTCTTAGCAGCTTTGAAGCATATGATACAGGTTCTTGTAGTCACCATACTGTATATTAGATCTCCAGAACTTAACGATTGGCAGGATTTCTTTTTTTCTCAATGGCTGGTTTTGGGAGAGAAATGCCTTCCATTTGCCCTCTTATTGCGTGGAGGCTTATTCAGACATTTCCCTTGGATACTACTACTCCACACTTTTTGATCCCACTTATGGGGGAATTCTTAAGATTGCATGCTTCCTGTCAACCCTAAGAAGCAATTCCTGGGTGCTGAAGTCCCCACCCTAGCTTCTCCAGGGTAGTGCCAATGTTCATTTGTGTGGTTTCTCTTACTCCACAGAGTCAGGCCAGCTTTCTGTGTTGTGTGCTCACAGGTCATCTGTAAAGGCTCGTGTTCACTGTCATTAGGAGTGCACACAAGGAGCTGGCCACGGGGTGGCAGGGTGCGTGGGTGAGGCACATGGTGTGCTGAGGGTGCCTATAGGCCAATTGGAATCTGTGAGTGATGGGTCCCTGGTGGCTTGTGGACAGGCTTCTTTATGGAGTCCTTTGCTCAGTTAGTAGGATCCACATCTCTTTGATGGCATTCAAGAGTCCTGTCCGGTCTTCCCTTAGCTGACCCCCAACCCCAGGCATGCAGCATATCCAGATGTATTCTGGATGCCATGAGAAAGAAGTGGGCCTCTTTGACAACGTCTCACACAGCTGGAGAAGCTGGGCTCTCAATACGCTCTCTCACTTTCCCCTGCAAGAGAAATTGCAGGCCCAGCAGATCTCTTTTGACCCTGAGCTGTGCTCCTAAGGGTGAGGGGAAACACATGTAATGTGAAACTGTTCCTCTTACCCTCTTCAATGAAGCCATCTAGGGTTCTTTCCATCCAAGGGTGTGATAGAACTTCTCTGCTAAACTCTTGGATTTCTACAGAGTCCCTCTGATCTGTGGGTGACTGTCTAAATGGGTGTTCTTAGGGGAGAAAATGATAGAAATCTCTTATTCTGCTGTAATGACGTCACTCTTCCCTTACAGTCAATTCTTTAAAGTCAATTTCTTATAGAATATATAGTTCATACCTCTTAATTGTCACCATTTTCATAAAGAAAATAATAGACTGTGGTTTTTTTTTTATGGCAAAGGTACTTTTTTCCCCCTCTTTTTGATTTCTAAGATTTATGAAAATAAAAAAATACATACAGCAATTACAGTAAACAGCAAATAATATATAGGAAATAACCTAAGGAATAATATGTTAATAACATCATAGTAATTATAGTGTTTAATAATTATATTATTTTTCAACATTTATTCAGTTAACCAGAAATACTAAGGTGGATGTTGGATTTTATACATTAAAATAATTATGCATATTGAATTTGTGAATTCCGTTTGATTATTAGAATAGCAGAGGTTATAAATCATTGTTACAAATTCTATTTATTTATTTAATACATCTTTGCATACTATCAATAGTAAATTATACAGAAATTACATAGTATATCACAAAGTTGTAGTTGAACTTTTTTTAGGATTTTTTTAAAGTTTTACAAATTAGAATAAAAATGGTTTATTATGCAAATTCAAAATAATTTTTATTTGCATTTATGGAAAGTGTACAAGCTAATAAAACTACAAATTTTCTGTTTTTTAATTATTTCATACATCATGTATAGCTCCATTCATTGTATATCTGATATGGTCATTTTTTCCCATTCAATTATGTTTGTTTTTCCTAATTCATTTGTGTATTTTTACTTACAGAATATTATTTTCTCTGCAGGAAGAAATGATATTGCTCTCCCTATATCATTATTTTAATTCTCTGCAAGTACATATGTACTTTTAAAAATAAATCACATGTTTTCCCATTAAATCAATGTTTTTGAATAACAAGTGGCATATTAAAAATAAATTTGCATTGCATCAAATACATATTATAAATTTATTAAAACAAAAAGCTAGAAAAATAGTTCAACAGTGTGTATTTATAATTTAAACAATTGAAATTCTTGTTTCTAGATCATAATGAAATGAATTGTCACTTAAGTAGCTTTAAAATAGCAAAATATCGTATGTCATTTTGAAAGTCATACTGGATAGATCAGTAACACAGTTTGAAACATTTCCCCCTTTAGAAGAATCTACTAACCCAATAGATTTTAACAATGACAACTACATCAAGTTGCATTTTACTGTTGCAAAGCAAGATGAGCTACTGAAAAATTTTAAAAAGTAAATTACCAGTTGTCTACACTATCATATCGTGTAAGATTTTGGACAATATTTCTTAGACTCAAGTTTTAAAGTAATGGTTCTCAATTCTGGCTGATATACTGAATCATCTAAAAAAATTTTAAAACCCTGATGCCTGGGCTCTTTTTTTTTTTTAGTAATTCTCATATAAATGCTCTGGGATGGGGCCTAGATAAATGTACGTTTTTATAGTTACCACAGTAATAGCCAGGGTTGAGCAACATTGCTTCAAAAGTCAGCTATGTATTTATATTTAACATATTTCTAGTTAAATGAATATGTATTATACCTGCCATTCTTACTTACAGAATCTTAATCACCTGTGCAGAGCTATGATAACATTTCAGCATTTCAGGTTCAAGAGAAAGACAGTTCATCTCTGTGTCATAGATGTCAGATTGACAAATACTTTCAAAATAAGTTGTAAAATCATAGCATTTAAAAAATGTGTTTATTTTTAGGTACATAAATGCCTATTTCTATTAATGAGATATTCTATGAATAACAAGTAAAAAAATCTTTAAGTCAAACCAGTATGAAAACACAGCTCTATTGCTTAATACTGGGTCAATTACTTATTGTTCCTAAACCTTTGTAAGCTAAAAAATCCCCTACAGTCATTTTGAAAATAAACTTCAATTAACACATGGACATACAATGGGGAAATGACAGTCTCTTCAACAGATGGTGCTGGCAAAACTGGACAGCTACATGTAAGAGAATGAAACTGGATCACTGTCTAACCCCACACACAAAAGTAAATTTGAAATGGATCAAAGACTTGAATGTAAGTTAGGAAACCATAAAACTCTTAGAAAAAAACATAGGCAAAAATCTCTTAGACATAAACATGAGTGACCTCTTCTTGAACATATCTCCCCGGGCAAGGGAAACAAAAGCAAAAATGAACAAATGGGACTATATCAAGCTGAAAAGCTTCTGTACAGCAAAGGACACCATCAATAGAACAAAAAGGTACCCTACAGTATGGGAGAATATATTCATAAATGACAGATCCGACAAAGGGTTGACATCCAAAATATAGAAAGAGCTCACACACCTCAACAAACAAAAAGCAAATAATCCAATTAAAAAATGGGCAGAGGAGCTGAATAGACAGTTCTTTAAAGAATAAATTCAAATGGCCAACAGACACATGAAAAGATGCTCCACATCTCTTGTCATCAGAAAAATGCAAATTAAAACCACAATGAGATATCATCTCACACCAGTAAGGATGGCTACCATCCAAAAGACAAACAACAAATGTTGGCGAGGTTGCGGAGAAAGGGGAACCCTCCTACACTGCTGGTGGGAATGTAAATTAGTTCAACCATTGTGGAAAGCAGTATGGAGGTTCCTCAACATGCTCAAAATAGAAATACCATTTGACCCAGGAATTCCACTTCTAGGAATTTACCCTAAGAATGCAGCACTCCAGTTTGTAAAAGACAGATGCACCCCTATGTTTACCGCTGCACTATTTACAATAGCCAAGATATGGAAACAACCTAAATGTCCATCAGTAGATGAATGGATAAAGAAGATGTAGTACATATACACAATGGAATATTACTCAGCTATAAGAAAAAAACAGATCCTACCATTTGCAACAACATGGATGGAACTAGAGGGTATTATGCTCAGTGAAATAAACCAGACGGAGAAAGACAAGTACCAAATGATTTCACTCATATGTGGAGTATAAGAACAAAAGAAAACTGAAGGAACAAAACAGCAGCAGAAGCACAGAACCCAAGAATGGACTAACAGTTACCAAAGGGAAAGGGACTGGGGAGGATGGGTGGGAAGGGAGGGATAAGGGTGCGAAAAAAGAAAGGGGGCATTACGATGAACATGTATAGTGTGTGGGGGCACGGGGAGGGCTGTGCAACACAGAGAAGACAAGTAGTGATTTTACAGCATCTTACTATGTTGATGGACAGTGACTGTGAACGGGTATGTGGGGGGGACTTGGTGAGGGGGGAAGCCTAGTGAACATAATGTCCTTCATGTAATTGTAGATTAATAATACCAAAATAAAATTTTTAAAAAAACAGAAAAAAAAATTTCAAGTAACAAAGAAATAATTTATTAGGTACATTGCCAAGACCAGTTCTCTCCCAGAATGTTCTTACTTTTTCTTTCACTAGAAAAATAATTACAGGACTAATAGTCAGATAGCTCAGCTCTTGAATGAAATATGTATGGTTCTTCTTTCAAGTCCACTCAGTAATTATAAACTAATTAACTAATTAATCCAAACTAAGTAAGCCAATAAAGTAAGAATTGACTATTGAACTTTCAAATGCAGTTTTTTTTTAATAAATGGACCCTTTCATAAATACTGTAGTACCAACCCAAGTCTTTCATATTATGGTTTAATCAAATTTTAATTAGCTGCCAAGTCTTCCTAAATGTAGCCATTATGTAAAGTAAAATACATCTTTAGTTTTTCAGGACTATAAAATGGTGGGAAATATTCCTCTGGCTTATTACATACAATGCATTCTTTTTTTTTTTTTTACCTTGATCACATGATACCTTCTCCATTATATGTACATTCTTCTTGCTTTTTATTTTCAGTCTCACAGAGCTCCTGTCTATGGCCAATATGTTCAGAATTCTGCTGCAAATCTATACGGTCGTAATTTCTAACTAAATGTTTTGATAAAAGGAGACAAGGTACATTAATTTACCAGAGATCCAGAAGGGTTATATTAAACACCAAAATGTCATCAATTCTATAAATTGATACCCTTTGTTCAGATGCCCAGGCTGGCAGACTCAGGGTCAGGACTGTGGGAAACAGAACCTCGAAATGGGGCATTGGGCAACCCCCTCACCACCGGGCTATGCTGAGGCACAGTTTTTGTAGTAGAAGCCACAGGATGCCTTTGTTCGTTTTACTCTCTTCCTGTTGCTGATGGAAAAATTTGACAGGCCGGGAGCCATTTTAAAATGGAGTCAGAGTGGCCTTTGGAGAGAAACCGCCTTACCTCCTCTCTTTGAACTGGGCCAAAACTTTGGACTGAGAAAAATGTCAATTTTTTAAAAATTACTTAAGAAGTCTCCAGAAGAATGTACATCCTGATCATAAGTCTGATGGTTGTGGACTCCCTGAAGTTAGAATCCTAGTCAATCAATGTATAACCAGAGTAGCTTGGCTTGTTAAAACACCCATGGACAACTCTTTTTTCTTTTCTTCAACTCAGTAATTGCCCCC
The DNA here is from genome assembly GCF_030020395.1 of Manis pentadactyla. Lineage (NCBI taxonomy): Eukaryota > Metazoa > Chordata > Mammalia > Pholidota > Manidae > Manis > Manis pentadactyla. The sequence goes on from NC_080026.1 coordinate 16,932,245, forward strand.
CTTGTTTCCTTTCCTCATAAAACCCCTTGCTTTCACCCTACAAGGAGGACACTGCTCCCAAATTGCAATTCTTCGATTCCAAAGAAACCCCTGTTTTTCCCTCACTGAGGCTCTTATTTTCAGGTTGACACTGACTACACTCTTTATGTTTTAAGTCTACAAATGTTAGCAGTTTTTGCATATTATAATCTCTCTTCTGTGGTTTTACAGTCGCAGTTTTCTTTTTCTTTTCCCCTAGTTAGCTGCTCTTCATACCATAAATTCAACCCAGTGTTGCCTCTTTTGGGAAGCCCCCTCCACCCTCTGCCTAGGAACTGGATAGACAGCCCACCTGTGCTGGGATAGTAGAGCATTCTTAGTCCATAAGGAGTCCTCCTTGCAGACTACAGGTGCTCATTTGTCTTGCATACGTCTTCACATGACTTGAACCTAATTAACAACCAGGGCATTGCACGAAAATGCCCAAGTATTTAGCATCTCAGGAAAACCAGATGTATCCAGTAACACTGGGATTGCATGACAACAGTTGCCAGAGCTGAGTAGGTGCTGTCTCCCAGAGGGGGAGTGAGTAGGTGCTCTTCAGTTTTCAAAAGTTCCACACAGCCCCATTTTGCTCTGATGTGTAAGTTTCTTTCAGTTTCCAAAACAATGTAGTACTAAGACCTCTTATCCTAGCATTGTTAAAACTTGGACTTTCTCTGACTTGATCATTTATTAGGTATTCCTAAGCAAGTCACTTTGTCTTCTATTTATTTATTTATTGCTTATTTTCAACACAGCAATAATAGTATTATTGCTCTGCATTTCATAATAAGGTCATTTCTGAAGATCAAACATGCTAAGGTGTGTGAAAATATTATATAACTTTAATTTCACCGTATAGATACACATGTAGATATAGAGACAGATATAGTTCTTTTAAATATCGTATGAAGACTAAACTTGATACTTTCTAGCTAAATGTTAAAATATGCCCCTGTAATTATCAAGACAGCAATCTAGGGTCAATACTATCAAGGCAAAATTTGTTTTTTGAAAATCCAATTTTAATGAAGAAAAAGAGTAACTACAAAATAATAAAAGCAAAAAGTCAGCAGAGTATATATACATTTAAGGCATATCATTATCTACAAGAAGTATTAGTGGGAGGATTGAACAAAAGGAATTGTCCACTTAAGAATAGTCCAAATGAATGTAGTTTATATACAATGATGAGAAAGTTTCATAAGGATGTGGCTTTGGTGGCCATAAACTTCATGACCTGGAAAGTAATGATTTAATGGAAACAAAAGTAAATTATGTTCATGGTTTATTTAATAAAGACTGGGAATCAAAACTCAATCAAAATAAAGATTTACTAGTCAAGTCAAATTATTAGGAGGAAAATTCATCAAAATAGTAATACCTATGCTAATTTAAAATCATTAGCAAAAATTCACTAATCACAAGGCAAATCTGTATTTATATTTTATACAAAAGAAATGAGTGTGATTTCATGAAAAGCAAAGCCTAAAGGAAAGCTGAGTATTGAAAAATCTTGCTCACTTTATGAAATCATCACCCTGTAACATAGTGTCTGTTACATGCAGAATATTCTTTAGATGCTTAGTAAGTAAAATATTTTATCAGTAATATTAAACATTTTGTAGAGTGAGACAAACATCAAAAAATTTAAAGACACTTATTTATCTTTTTTAATCTAAAGACACATTGAACTGCAAGAAAGTGCAACATGTACAACTAGAAACAACTTCTTGAGATATATTGTTTCAATTTTAACACTTTAAACTTTGTCAATGTACTTAGATTCAAGTGTCCTCAAGATATATTCAGAAAAATCAGATTTTCCTTACAGAATCATTATTTCTAACAAACATTTACTGTACTCCACCCTAAAAGTGCAAAGATGAAAATTCATGACTCTATCACACAAGACATGGTGAATTAGTCAATTTTCCTCTCAGCATGGATTACCAGAAATAAGGCAGATTCTCTTCTTTCTGATCTATCTAATGACAAAAGTTATGCAGTTCTTTATAACAAACTTTTATGTTGAAAAATCAGTGTTGGAATCACACACTGGCACACGGTGGTAATTTCCAACATAAACAGAACTGCAATATTCTCTTTTGGTTCAGGATTTATGTTTTGAACATACCTGAAAATTGTCCGAAATCTGCTGTTAACTCAGATAAGTTTATATGTCCCTTCTAAGTGTTCCTGATTTCCTCTGGGCTCTCTGTCTCTTGTTAGTTTTTGCTTGTTTGCTTTTTTTGGAGAAATTTGCTCATGGGGTCAAGGAAGAAAAAACACTCAGATTACTTTGAAACAGAGATTTGTGGCAGCTATCTCAGGGTTCTTTGAAAGGATGTAACCAGTTTCTCTTCTCTAAAATTAAAACTCATTACCTAGACTATATTTTCTCATTGTTCAGGGAAGAGCACCTGTCTGATCAAATGTATTATCCCCACAATCTCCCTACTATTTCTTTCTCACAAATATTCCGACTCTGCTTTATGTCTGTGGGTTAAATTGCAATATTTCTAGAATCTCTCACCTGGATTTAGTCTATCTCCATATCAATAGGTGTTTAACAAGGGGTGGAGAGAAGTAGTCTATCTCCAATCAATAGTTGTTTACAAGGGAAGGGTGGAGAGGCAAGCACATGCTGGGACAGGAGAGTTTTTTGACCTCCCCAGCTGAAATGGGAGAGAAATGGGTGAGTAAGCGCAGTGGCCAGAGAGAGAGACAAATGGAGCTAGGCCTCTAAATAAAGGTTTTTTTCCTCTTGATTGATTTTGGCTTCATAGGTTCATTTGCCCTGGGTTGGGGCATACTTTCCCAAGGAGTTACAGTGTCCAAACCACATTCAGAAGTATATTTTTGTAAGTTTGAACACTAAAAAATAACAAAACATAATGAGGTTCTAATACATACATAGTCACATGAGTGTTTGGAATTAGAGCCAGTCTGTGATAATTTGCCATTGCAGTCATGTTGGATGGCTTCTGGTTTGGAAGAGCTTGGGATAGGAAGAGGATTGGCTGGGGGGATGAGTTTCAGCTGCAACACATTGTCTTTGAAACAATGATGGAGTACACATGAAAAATGCTGAGAAAGCAGTTGGAAATATGTATCTGAAAATGAAGACAGAGTCCAGACCTAGAGGTAATATTGGAGTTATTTTTATGAAACTATAGAAGGATTTTAAAATTATATATAGCATGTGATCTGGCTCCTGCCTGTTTCTTTCTCTGCTCCTTTCCTACAACTTGACCTTTTGTGCACATTGAGCAACTTGTAATACCCAAATGTGTCATATTTCTTAAAGATACTATGTGAAAACCCTCTCTATGTTCTTCTCCCACCATAAATCTCAGAAAACTTCTATACCTGATGTAAGTACCTGTTGGAAAGTTTATGTTTGTAAGATTTTCGATGGCCTCTGAGATGAGAAGATTCACTGTATTATTCATTATTCTTCACTTAGTTGTCATCACATTAACCTCAGTCATGCATTCAATCATTTGTCTGCTCCTAGGCTCTTTTTGGTGAGGTTATGTCTTATTTATCTAGAACATAATTAATTTTCAACACATTTGCAGAATAAATTGATTAATAAATTAATTAGAAGTTTCACAGACATCCCCACTAACTCACTATAACCTACTTGTTTTCACAAGAATTCTCCAAGTATTTTTGCAAGAATTGTCCAACTGAACAGTAATTTTGATCATCCTTATCTGGAAATAGACTTGATTTTATCAAAGTCAATTTTTAAATTAGTGGTAGAGAACTTTCAGAGTAATTCATACAAACACTCATCTGTAGCTCAACCTCAAATTCTCCTCTCAGCATCCATCCAGACTGATGTGACATGGCAATAGGAAGCAGAGAATGCTTCCATATATGTAAATGACCTGTTACTTCTAAATGTATATTTGTTAAGACCAATGTGATCCCCCATTTAATTGACCCAGATTCATGTTTGTTTAACATTTACTAAGTGCCCACCATATTCCAGGTGCTGTGGTACTTGCCCCAGATCCCCACCTGGTGATTCCTAGGAGACATGTTAAGAAATTAAAATCTCATTATGTAATAGCAATAGCAAACTTTGAAAAAGCTTTATAATAAACTGTTAATGAATATTATCCTATAGCTAGAAACATGAGCATCCCTTGATGGATTATATTTAGCCTTAATGTAACACTATTCATTTTGAAATTTCTACTCATATTCTCAAATATGCTCACACTGACATTGGACTTCTGACCAGGTTTTCCATTTTGAATATGATAAACAAGAAAAGGTACAAAAAGGAGCCCATTGTTTTTAAGGAAATCTCTCTTTGCTCTTAAACATGATCTAATTAGAATTGAATGATTAATAATTGGAAAACTATAAAATGTAAATGTGATCAAAAGTCCATCTCATATGTAATCTATACTTGGAAAACATCAGGCATGTTTAAAGTTACATTTGTTCGAATAAACTGCAATCTAATAATACAGTTTGTATAGCCCTAAGGAAGTTAATTGAATGAACATAGTGTAGTGTGATTTAACAGACACTTTTTCTTGTAAATAATTTTGTGAAATGGGTGATTTTTCCAATGCTTTCATTGCTTCACCTTGGATTTGACTTTGTAGACTGAGACACTAAGGGCTGACATGACCTTCAAACCTAGAAGTAAATACCAGGGTGGAGACAGAGATAACTCTGGGAGAACTCCTATGGATCTGGCTAAAAAAGGAGACAGCAGAACATAACATTTAGAGTCAAGCACCTTCATGCAGGGCCTTTATGGCTCCAATAAGCCGTTTGGATATTCTTCATTCTCTCTCAAAAACTGAATTTTTTGGAGGCAACTTGCAACAGATTAAAGAATCAATAGTGACAGGATGCTATTCTAGAATCTTTTGTGGACTCAAAAGTACCAAAAGAGGAAATGGGATATATACTGAACTGGGGTTCTTTAGATTCGAATTTTAAACATAGTCCAACCTCTTCACAGTAAAGCGAGGTGGATATCATCTACTTCCCACAATTCAAATTCATCTGTTTGGATCATGAAGCTCAAGATCCACTTGGCTCTTAAGAAAACATGACATACAAAGTAATGCTTTTCTCTGGTAACAATTAGAAATAAATATTTTTTAAGTAAAGAAGATACTTTAGCTATTTGGCATTAGATAATACATGTATAGATAATAATTTAACCAAAGAAGAAATCAAAGTAAAATAAGACATGGAAGATAATAAAAAGGAGATTATATACACTAAAATATCTTTATTTAAAGGAAACTATGCTTTTGTTTCATTAAATAATGAAAACAAAGAAGTTTATATTTACTTTTGTAAAAAAAGGAATTAAATTAATCAAAATAAGTAAAAAATATTAAAGAAAGGAACTAAGTAAAGGTATAAGCTGAAACTAATGGAAACCAATACAATAGATAAGGCTGTCATAAAATTTGCAAAAAATGCAATATAGATAAGAACATATATTAAGATTGAAAAAAGGTACATAGACACAAGAGCACTGTGGGTAACACTGCAGTGTTTCCAGAATCTCTCACCTTGCCTTAGTGCATCTCCGTATCAATAGATGTTCCCAAGGGGTGGATAGAAGTAGGCCATTTGCATACCAATAGGTAATTACAAGGGGAAGAAGGGCATATCTGGACTGAAGAGGTCGTGTGGGGCCCTTTTTACAGCCAGTCTTAAGAGACATGGGTGAGTAGAAATGGGTGACTGCTTGTAAGCCATAACCACTTTATATTTCTCCCTTTGAGTGATTTCGGTTTCAAAGGTAATTTGCCCCAGGCTGGGAACTTATTTTCCCCTCAGAGTTACAAGCACTTTCTGTTAGGTCTCTCTCATTGAATGTAGCTGTTAAACCTGGATAGAATGCATGGAGTAGCATTTTGAGGACTCTGAAAAAGAAATAGTAACAGGTAGATCAGGGAAGAAAAACAGAATTTGGAGTATTACTGAACTGGTGATAAGTTTATGATTTATTTTCCTGCAGTATCCCCTGAGCCCCATACTCCTTAGCCCCACATGATCTCAATAAAGCCTAAAATCTGGAAGTGGCCACCAGTATAGAGACATAAATGGCTCCAAGAGCACTGCTCAAGTTCTGAGTCAAGAAGAGGACAATGAAACTCCTAGAACTTAAACAGTGAAAATTCCTCATGTCTTTTTTCTCAGCTCTCTTCCATCCAGGCTTTCAAGCAATCCTGTGGAATATAAACTTGTTAGTAAAAATATAATCACTTTTATCTTCAGCAAAAACACTTTTTATGGCAATTCACATAATGACCTCCTAGTTCCAGGAAGGTGTTTTGGTGAAAAGTGGTATTTCCTATACAGAAATTACTTTAGCAGAAGTGTTTCCCCCTCACTTAATTTGAATCAAAATACTGCTGTAAATATTTCACAATTATTAGAGAGAGAAAGGTGTACTGACAAAAATCAAAACAAAAATAGCATTTCTATCTAAAAAAATTGCATTATTTGCTAGTGGATTCCAGTTGGCACTAATACTGGGACAGAAGGAACCACCCAGAATAGCAACAACAGGCTCTTCAGTCTCTTGTGCATCAATTTTCTCCCAAATACCAAACGACTCTGTGTGTGTGTGTGTGTGTGTGTGTGTGTGTGTGTGTGTGTGTGTGTGTGTTTGTGTGTATGAGTGTGTGTAATTGCCAAAGGGACACAAGATAAAATATTTTTGTGGGAATTGAAAATGCTTCTATGAACACATTTAAAATTATGTATTAGCCCTATATAATGGTTCAAAAGAATAAAATTCTAATGTTGGCAAACTAAGAAATATGCTTATTTAAGGAAGTTTTCACAATGTATTTGTAAGATAAATTCCAATAAATTCCAACCAAAGTAAGCAGGCAAAGAGAGGCAACAAAGGACCAGGCAGTTTATTTGAACGCAATCCCCGGGTGATGTTCCTCGGTCTGAAACACAGGCCAGGGAAGTCACACCCAGCAGGGCAGGCAGCAAGTTTTTAAAGAAGGCAGGGGGAGGGAGAGCAAAGGTGTACAGTGACACGAGGATTGGCTTGTCTAGGGTACGTGGGGGTCTCTCATTGGCCTTTAGCCGGGTACTGGAAAGTTACCACTAATCCTTTCGCTTGGGGGAAAGGCTCTAGTTGGGAGGGTTACCTGATCAGGCTCTGGAATGTTGTCAGACCGGAACCTGTTGGTCTCCTCACCTCGTTTGGTGAGACTTGAGCTTGTCCATCAGGCTCACCCCTTCCCCTGATGTCTCCAGCCTTACATTCCAGCCTCTTGGTCATAATGGGTGATGACTTGATCTGGCTACTTCCGGCTGACAAGGCGTGTCATGGGGTGGGGTTTAAGGCTGGTTGATGGCCGAAGGACGCTCAGTCAGGAGGGGCGAGTACTTGTGCAGCAACAGTTGATTAACTTTTATGTGTGAAATTCTGCCATACACTGTTGAAGGAACTTGAAAACACATGGGGCAAATAAGAGTAAACTGCAAACTGTTATTAAGGGGCCTAGCAGAGGCATTAGCCAGGCCATTATGGGAGACTGAAGCCACCCATAAGGGCTGCCTTCAGGTACTTGTGTTTTGTGGAGGTCTTTTTGTAGTTCTTGTAGTTTTTTTACGCTTTGTTCTACAACCCCAGACTCATTGATATAGTAGCAGCATTATTCCTGCAAGAAAATACAGGTTCCGCCCTTTTCTGCGGTAAGCAGACCTAAGGCCTGCCAATTTTGAAGGGTGACCTGGGCAAGGGAAGTAAGTTGTCACTGGAGGGAAATAAGGGAGGTCGAGGTTTCTCCCAAGGTTAGGCTCACTCTATCATCTAATGCCGCCAATTGACTTGCTAGACCCTGAGAGCTGACTAAGCTATGGCCTAACGCTCCTGCCCCTGTGGCTGCTGCAGCCACTGTAGTAACTAGGCTCACTCCCACTAGCACCGGTAGAAAAACCGCCCTCTTTTGTCCAGTGTTTTGATATATAGGCTATTTGTCTAGTGCCTGTCTTACCTCAGGTTTGCTGTACAATGTTAGTTGGGGCACCAGCATCACTGAAAAGCAGGGTCCTACCATGGTGCTGTTGATGCATTGGGTAAGCGTATTATTACACCAGAAGAACCCACCCCCTTGAAGGTAGATTGGAGTGTCTACGGTTACCCATCATTGGCATTGGCTTCCCATTGACAATTCTGAGATGGTGGAATGCTGGGTCAGGTAACAGGTCAGTGGGGATGATGGTTCTTCATGCCGTTTTCTGGTGGCCCCGGACCTATGTCGATCTTCGGGCTCAAGGCTTGTTTTCCACATTGGTACCTCGCTTAAAGGGAGGCCGCAGTCTTTTTCAGAGTTTACTGGTTGAGCCTAGAAAAAACTAATGGGAACTGCCACCACTGGATGGGCATTGGAGGGAGGTGCAGAGGAAACAATCGAACACATTGCTGAGGATATATGAAGCATTAAGAAACTGCACTGTTTCTCTAATGACTCCGGCCCAGGAAAGTTGTGCTCCTGCTGGTCGTAGAGAGTGGGGGTAGGGATCCGACTGAATCTTCTGTTTTAGTGCCTGTTCTGTTTTTAGAATATTACTTGATACCTGTGCCTGGGTGTTTAGAACTTCTGTGAGAGTGGGATTTACAGTGGTCCATTTCCTCTTGATGTATACTGTGCCCTGTGGGGAGGCTTGGTAACTATCGTATAGCTTGCCCTGTACTCTTTTTTTCCCAGCATGGATCCCATGGGTCACTAATAGTAATGTATAGCTTATCTTGTATTCTAAAGAACATGATGTCAGAGATTCCTTTTGCTGTTTTTTTCTACTGCATGAACTCTACATGTGTCTAATTTAGGATGACATCTCCCATACATGTCAGACTGGAAAATACATGTATGAGAGATTTGGTCATACGGAAAGCACAGTGTAGGGTTTGAGAAAGTGTTTAAGATGTTTGTGTGTACTGGTATTTGAATCGGTGCCTGACAACCTACATGTGGGTAACTTTGGGTGCCTACTTCCTGGTTGATTCCATAAAGAGTTAGTTGAAACTTAAACTTCCATGCAGAATAACTCAGCCTGGAGACTACTGGGCTATTCATCTGGCTGGTTGTACTTGACACAACTAACCCACAGCTTAAGAGGACCCACCTCACAAGACACCCACTCATCATGTCTGGGTACCTGTTTGAGCCTAGAAAGGTGATACCAGGAGGAATGCCTGTGTAGTTTGACTGCTGAGGGCGTAGTGAGGACTACTGTATAAGGCTCTGTCCAGCAGGGTTGGAGAGATTTTGGCTGGAGTTCTCTTAGGAGTATCTCGTCTCTTGGCTGAAGGATCGCTACATCTCCTGGGTTGTTGGATGATGTAGGTTAGGGTAGGAACCCTAAGAAGATGTCTCAACAGTGTAAAGTAAGGAAGGTAGGAGGCCAAAGGAGGAGAGGTAGCCGGCAGGCCTGTGTTTAGTAAGAAGGGCCTGCCATACATCAGCTCAAATGCGTTTAGTCCAGCTGGTCCCCAGGGGGCAGCATGCAGCCGAGCGAGAGCAATGGGGAGAAGATCGGGCCACGAGAGCTTTACCTCCAGAGACAGCTTAGTTAGTTGGTCTTTTAAGAGACCATTAGCCCTTTCGACCTTACCCGACGATTGGGGGTGGTAGGGTATATAAAGGTTCCAGGTGATATTGAGAGCCTCTTGTAGGGCCTGTAGCAGGCGGCTTATAGCCCTACCATTGATGATCTGGGTTCCCTTAGTGGTAAGGAAGCCCCTTTCTTTCCAAATCGCAGCATGAGTGTGTGTAATTAGGAAGGCATATTTAGAGTCAGTATAAAATGTGGCCCTCTTCCCAGCTGCCAGCTGTAATGCCTGGGTAAGAGCTACTAATTCGGCTTTCTGGGAGGTGGTTCCAGATGAGAGTAGGTTTGCTTCTATCACTTGTGACAGAGTCACCACTGCATAGGCTGCCCTTTGCACCCCATCACTCCCCTTCATCGAGCTTCCATCCACAAAAAAAGTCAAGTCAGGATTTTCAAGGGGCACATCCTATAGGCCTTCTCTAGGTTTCCTAAGAGCCTCTACAACTTCTACACAGGAATGAGTGGGCTGATCTGCCTGATCGCTGACAGGAAGCAAGGAGGCTAGATTAAGGGGTGGAAAGACTTGTAGCATTACCTGTGGATGTTCAATGAACAGAAGTTGGAATTCTAGTACCCTTGAAGGACTCAGGGAGGCCAGAGATTTATGACTCAGAAGATCCTGTAACTGGTGTGAAGAATATACAGTAATAGGCTGTTGGAGGGTTAGACTTCCTGCAACTGCCAGGGTTTGGAGGAAAGGTTACCACCCCCTGGCAGTGGTATCTAACCATTTGAAGAGAAAGGCAACGGAATGGTACCCTGGCCCCACTGGCTGTACCAGCACTCCAGTTGCCACCCCTGTCCTCTATGCTGCATATAGAGGAAAGGGCTTAGTTAACTTAGGGAGCATCAGTGGGAGGGATGAAAGCAATGCATCCTGCAACTGATTGAAAGCAGAAACCACTTTGGTGAGTGAAGTCAGTGGCCCACTAGGAGTCTCTGTGGCAGCCGCATAGAGCGGTCTGGCCAGAAGGGCAAAGTTAGGCACCCAGTGTCTGAAAAACCCCACCAATCCTAGAAAGGATAATATCTTGGCTCCGGAAGTAGGTGGTAGGAGAGCTTTAATCACAGCCGCTCGGTCCGCCGTCAGGGCTTTAGTGGTGGGAGTTAGAGTTAGCCCGAGGTATGTAACCTGGGGTAGAGACAGCTGTGCTTTGGCAGGGGATACCCTGTATCCCATGTCTGCCAGGAAATTAAGAAGGGATTTGGTGTTCAGAAACCAAGGCTTCCTTTGAGGGGCTGCAAAGTAAAATATCATCTACATATTGGAGGAGAGGACTCTCGCCCGTTGAATGTTGTGAGAGGTCCTCTGCCAGGGTCTGTCCAAAAAGATGGGGGCTATCTCTAAAACCTTGAGGTAGAATTGTCTGGGTCAATTGTCTAGATCTACAGGTGTCAGGGTTTTCCCATGTAAAGGCAAAATAGCGGCTGTGAGTCTGAGTGGAGAGGTATAGTGAAAAAAGCATTTTTAAACTCCAGTACAGTAAAATGAGAGATACCGGAAGGGACCTGAGACAGAAGAGTATGTGGGTTAGGCACTACTGGGTGTAAGGGAATAACAGCCTCGTTAATTATTCAGAGGTCTTGAATGAGGCAATATGCTCCAGAAGAATATGCATACAGGCAAGATGGGAGTATTGCATGGAGAGTTAGTTGGTACTAAAAGCCCCTGCAAGAGTAGATGATTAACAATAGGCTGTAGTCCCCTTCGGTGAGCCTGTGAAATAGGAAATTGAGGCCGAGAAGGGAAGCGGGATGGGTCTTCAAAGCGTATTAAAACCAGGGTGTGGTGGGTTGCCACCACAGGGGTGGAGATGTCCCACATGACCAGATTGACAGCAGTCCAGGAAGTCGGGAGACTCAGGTTACCATCGTCTAACTCTCCTTCGCCAACCAAAGCAATGAGGGAGTTTCTGGCATCCTGTAAGCATTTAAAAGGTGGGAAGGAAATAGAGGCTCCTAACTTATAGAGCAAATCCTGTCCTAACAGAGGGGTAGGACAGGAAGGCAAGACTAGAAAGGAATGGGTAAACGGGATGTCTAGGAAGGTGCAGGCCACCAGGCCCATCTCTAAAGGCTTGGAGAGGGTTCCCATAACCCCAACTACAGAGACTTTCGCAGGGTTCAGAGGCCCTTCAAAGGAGGGGAGAACAGAGTAGGTAGCCTCCATATCCACCAAGAAGGAGATGGGCTTACCCGCTACCCACAGCTTGATGCTGGGCTCGGTGAGGGTGATTGGGGTGTCCAAGTCCAGGAGTCTTCAGTCTTCGAGGATGCCCAGCAGGTCTGAAGGATAGTCCTTTGAGGGCGTCCACCCCCTGCGGGGCTCTGCCACCAGAGGAGGATCACCCCTGAGTGGACAGTCTACTTTCCAATGACCTCGCTTACCGCAGCTGTGGCATGGTTTGGTCGGTCTACATGGTTGGTTGGGGCACTTCCGTGCCCAGTGCCCTTCTTCACTGCACTGAAAGCAAGGGCCCGGAGGTTCAAGTTGATCTTCAGGGACACCCCGACGATCTCCACGAGCTGGCTGCAGAGCAGCTGTTATGGCGTGAGTCGGTTCTGCCATTCAGGCAGCTGACCTCCTCTCGCTTTCGTCCTCTCGGGCATGAAAAACTTTAAATGCCATATCTACCAGGTCTCCTAGAGGGGTCTGAGGACCATCCTCAGCCTTTTTAAGCTTGCGCCTGATGTCAGGAGCTGACTGAGTTATAAAATGCATGGCTAGGAGAGAGAAACCTAACAGTGAGGCCGGGTCAATTTTAGTAAAAGCTCCTAAAGTTTCTTTTAGGTGCTTGAGGAATTCTGACAGGTTTTCATCAGGCTTCTGGGTAATCTCTCTAAGCTTATCATAACTGATAGCCTTTTGGGAGGTTGAGTTCATACCTGCCAATAAGTAGCAAACCACACGATCCCGGCACGCCTCACCCTCGGGAGTATTATAATCCCACATGGGTTCTCGTAGAGGAACAGCTTCCCTGCCCATAGGTTTCCATTCATCTGTGGCATGGGCTTCATTGGCACAGTGCTGTGCTGCTGCCGTGACACAGTCATATTCCTCTGGAGTTAGAGTGGATTGGAGGACTATATGCACATCGTGCCAGGTGAGCTTGTAAGCTCGAGTGAGATATTTAAACTGCTTAGCGAACATTACGGGGTTGGAGGAAAAAGACTCCAATCGCTGTTCTACTTGGGATAAGTCTGCCAGAGAAAAAGAAACATGAACTTGCACTACCCTTTCAGCCCCCGCTACCTCCCTCAGAGGAGCCATCACGTGAGCTTGAGAACGCTGTGACTTGGAGTGGGTTACAGGACGGCTAGACTATTTGGGCACCAGCCGTGGTGAGTAAGACAGTGGCGGGTTCGAAGGAGGGGACGGAGGGGGGTGACCTTGGCAGTGGGGGATACAACTTGGGAATCAATGCAGAGTTTGAAGGCAGGGGACTGGGGTATGGGGGAGTTTTATCTGTTTTATCCGAAGTGGAGTTGGCACCTGTGGAGCAAGATGGCGGTGCAACTGGAAGAGAAGGGGAACAAGATGGTGGAGAAACCAGAAGAGAAGGAGAACGAGACGGCAGAGAAACCAGAAGAGAAGGAGAACAAAATGGCGGAGAAACCGGAAGAGTAGGAGAACAAGATGGTGGAGAAACTAGAAGAGAAGGAGAATGAGATTGTGAAGAAACCAGAAGAGAAGGAGAACGAGATGGTGAAGAAACTGGAAGAGAAGGGGAACAAAATGGTGGAGAAACCGGAAGAGAAGGAGAACAAAATGGTGGAGAAACCAGAAAAGAAGGAGAACGAGATGGTGAAGAAACCAGAAGAGTAGGAGAACAAAATGGCGGAGAAACCAGAAAAGAAGGAGAACGAGATGGTGAAGAAACCAGAAGAGAAGGAGAACAAAATGGCGGAGAAACCGGAAGAGTAGGAGAACAAGATGGTGGAGAAACTAGAAGAGAAGGAGAATGAGATTGTGAAGAAACCAGAAGAGAAGGAGAACGAGATGGTGAAGAAACTGGAAGAGAAGGGGAACAAAATGGTGGAGAAACCGGAAGAGAAGGAGAACAAAATGGTGGAGAAACCAGAAAAGAAGGAGAACGAGATGGTGAAGAAACCAGAAGAGAAGGAGAACAAGGTGGTGGAGAAACCGGAAGAGAAGGAGAACAAGATGGAGGAAAGATACATTGAGGAAGGGAGCTGGCCCCCATGGTGGGACTGGAGGAGTGGGAAGGGGGGTAGCCGAGATCTTTCGCAGAGTCCATCAGAGAAGAGTCTCCCAGTAATAGGAGGGGTAGAGATCGGCGGTCTTTGGTGGAGGCCTGGGCTAATAAAACTTGGGAAGGAGTACATTTAACACACAAATCTGGGTGGGTGCACAGAGTCCAAAAAGCCTGCACATACGGGACTTCACTCCACTTTCTGCTCCGATGGCAATAATTAGTTAAGTCGGTGAGGAGGACAAAATTGAAAGTTCGCTCAGAGGGCCAGTGAGATTGGTTGTCCAAGGGATACTGAGGCCAGGCCTGAGAGCAAAGGAAGACCAGCTTCCGTTTGTGAACTTCCCGGGACAAATGTAGAGTAGCCAAATTAGAAATGAGACACTGCAATGGGGTCTGGGCCTCCACTTTTGAGGGCTGGTTCCCCATGTCTGTGTCACCCCCTCAACTAATCCTGCTGAGAGGAGCCCCCAGTGTCCCAAGAGCACCAAGTCAGGGGAGACGGCCTGGGAGCCTGGGTGAGGGACGTCTCCCCCACCGCAGGGCAAGGGGCAGGCCAAATGTCCGCAGATGGTGGGCTGAATGCCCAGGGACCGGATGCCCCCCTGGACGTAGCTACGATTTCTAATGGACCAGGTGAAACGGAGTTAGGAAGGGAAACAGACCAGGGAAAACTGAGGGACTCACCAGAAAAAACTCCAGCGGAGAGCAGGCTGAAGTTCCGGGTCAGGGAAGGATGGGGTGGAGCCGCCGGTGGCCAGTCAGGGCCCCGCGCTCATGCTCCTTCCCGGGATTTCGGCACCAAATAAAAGATAAATGCCAATAAATTCCAACGGAAGTAAGCAGGTGAAGAGCGGCAACAAAGGGCCAGGCAGTTTATTTGAACGCAATTCCCGGGTGATGTTCCTCCGTCTGAAACACAGGTCAGGGAAGTCACACCCAGCAGGGCAGGCAGCAAGTTTTTAAAGAAGGCGGGGGGAGGAGAGCAAAGGTGTACAGTGGCATGAGGATTGGCTCATCTAGGGTACGTGGGGGTCTCTCATTGGCCTTTAGCCGGGTACTGGAAAGTTACCACTAATCCTTTCGCTTGGGGGAAGGGCCCTAGTTGGGAGGGTTACCTGATCAGGCTCTGGAATGTTGTCAGACTGGAACCTGTTGGTCTCTTCACCTCGTTTGGTGAGGCCTGAGCTTGTCCATCAGCTCACCTCTTGTCCTGATGCCTCCAGCCTTACAGAATTTATGAAATTTATTCTTTTTTTTTTTTTACTATGTGTTTATAGAGCAACAAGTCTAACAACAATAGCGGAATACTGAAAGTTAGACATCAGAGTGAGGTCATGGGTCCCTCTATTTAGTTTAGGATTCTGGAAAGATCAATATGTTGCAGGTTGTGTTTGTTCTCCTCCATCCTTGTCCCCACTGAAACAAAGAATTAAAAGACAGAGATACAATAGCAAAGCAGAATGAAAGTTTTACACTCCAAGGGAGGAGCCGCCCACGGTCAAGGTAGACAAAGGCCCGGAACTTTTAGGGGAGGGTCTACTTATCATGTCTTAGCCAGGGAGGCACTTCCTTTGATTGATAGGCTGAGGTCATTTGACTGACAGCTAGTTACACACCTATTCCTCTTGGCATGCATGTCTTTTCCCAGAATGCACATAGAAAACCCCATGGGGGTGGGGAGAGAGGGGAGCAGAACTCCAGGTTTATTTTAATGAGATTATAATGAAGGGTGGTTTGGGTGGTTCTCAGTCTTGCTTTCTTGCACCTGTGTTGGGACCTGGCTGGGAAAGGTTTGGCCTGGTCCTGATAGGCAAGGAAGTTATCTCCCTGCAAAGCCTTTGCCAACTTCAAGTGTGACCCCCTAGCTGGGAGGTTTTTTTCTCTGAACCTTATTTTCCCCTTCCCTGGCTGCTTATGTCTATCTTTCTACCTAACAAAGCAGAGGTTTGAATCTTTTCAAATGTACCTACCACAGATTTATTTCTCATCCTCTTTCCCTGCTCTACCTTTGCCCCTCAGCTTCCCACATCATGCGTGAGTATCCACAAAGGCACTGTGGTTTGTTATTTCTGAATTGTGGGGAATGTAAACATGATGGTAAATTATTTTAATGGTTGTTAATAATCAAAATGGGATCACCTTGATTCCCAGTTATCCCTGAATATGCCAGGAGTTGGGTCATTTGTAAAGAGTAAATGAGATATAAGTGAAAGTGGGCCTTTTTGGAGAAGTTTTTTAAATAAAGAAACAGAAAAAATAGTATTGTGGATAAAATTGAAACATTTCCAGAATATCTCACCTGGCTTTAGTATATCTGCATATCAGTAGGCGTTCAGAGGTGGAAAGAGGTATGGCTTTAGTGCATTTGCATCTTTCCTCAGGGGTGGAGAAGTTCATCTCCATATCAATGGGTAATTACCTGGGCAACAGAGGGCTTATCTGTACCTGAGATGTAAGGGGGAGGGCCTGTGTGGTTGCTGCTTGAGCAGAGAAGAAAGACGGCCTGGGACTGCAGTTGTGAGCAATAAACAGGTTTTAAACTTTATTTCTCCCTCTGACTGATTTTGGTTTTTAGAGGTATTTTGCCTCCTGATTTCCTTTCCCCGGACTTACAAGTATCAACCAGTGCTTTAGAATTTGTGGTTACTATATACAAATGTATAGATTAAAGAAAGGAATTGTTCTATTTTTGCTTTTCTATGCTACTTTAACTCTTTCCAGGAGTACAGAATTCCTTTCTGGTAAAAGAGGGTTGTAGGGCTGGTCTCATCTAGACTAGATGTGTATATAGAAAAAAAAGATTTAAAACATTTTCTATGCCATTAATAGGACTGAAAGTCTCTCTCAAGGTTAGCTCAATTTTCGTAAGGTCAAATTCTGGGTGAGTTTAACATCCAAAAATAAATGGGGTCCCCAAAGAAGATCTTCCTGGATGATTAAACCATTATATAAAATGCACAACTTCATAAGAGAAATGGGTTCTGAGGCAGCCCTGCTCTCAGACCCTGGAGTAATGCTGAATTCTTTTTCCCTTAAGCAGCTTGTGATTGCTGTGTTCACCAAAAAAAAAAAAAAAAAATCACCGAATCCTAGGCAATTCTACTTTCTTTATGGAATCCTAGACAATAAGAAGCAAACTCAAGAGTCTAATAGAAAATAATGGGGGAAATAGTAGTTCAGACTCAGTGACATCATGTGAAATGCATTTCACTTTTACCATGTGGAAATAAATAAAAGGCTATCAAGCGCTAGGAAAAGTACCAACAAAGTAATAGAATTCTAAGTGTGCTCTCTATGAATGAAGGCCAAATTGATACTGTTTCCTGGATTTTTTTTTTTTTCTTTTCATGTCCATGTAGTTCCTGGGTTCCTAGTTCAGTTCTTATTTTAATTGTATCTTACTGGAATTCTTATTTCTCCCCACTTCTATTTACAGTAATATATGTATATATCCCTTAGTAACAAAATTTTCTTAAGTTCTGTTATGACGACTATTAAAAACTACTTTTAAAATGATGCATATGAAAAAAAGCACAAAACTAAACATTTAGGTGCCAAACCCATATTTGAAGTCAATTTTATAGTTCTTGAGTTCAGGTGTTCTTTTGTCCTTCATTTCAAGTCTATTCAAACATTGCATTGGCAATCTGTTGGAAATAATGCTAAAGTTGGAACAAAGGCATTAAGTATCTGCTCTCTATGGCAGGTGCTGAGGTAAATGTTCTATTGTTATTGAGGTAAATGCAAATTTAGTATAATTCAAATTCCCTTTTAGCACTTATGTTAGTTCTCTAGCTTGAGGAAATTTGCGATCTCCAGACCAATTGCTGAAAATGAATGTGATTAGATACCCTGTAGGGAAGAGGTGTATCCTGATAAAGAAGTTAAGATTTTTGACAGACCTCCTGGTAATTCAGAAACTACAATCAGGCAGAGGTGGGATTTTTACTTTTTAGCCTCTGTGGTAAGATCTCTTCTTGCATTTTAAGAAGAAACATTGGCGAAAGAGAGCTATGGAAAGTCAGGAGAAAGGAATGTGACACTGGGTGGTTCATACAAACTTGAGACTGATGAATCTTGAAAATTCTTTGAGCAGTATTGTACTGATGTTAGAAGACCCAAGAGGAACATAACTGCAAAATACCAAATGGTGCTGTAAAGGAATGCAGGAAACACCCTAGAGCGAGAGCCACCCAGTTTCCATACCCTAAGGGGGATGAAACTCATGGGGATGAAACTCGTGGGGACGAAACTCTGACAAGACGTTAAGGGATGCTTGTGCGAAGGTCAGACAAGCGGCAGGTCCCCATTTCAACTTTATTGGTTAAAGCATGGGGTGTGTTTTAACTTCATTGGTTGTGGTGATGTATGGGCGTTGGTGTAATGGCTGTGGAAATCCTATATAATCTATACCTAAAGTTGCTTGGGGGTCGACAGCTCGGACTCGACCTGCGTGTCAGGGGAGGTGCTGTCGGCCCCAGCTAGCTGGCTGAATAAAGACTTTGCTTGGATTTACATCTCCGTGCCTGCGTGGCTTGTTCTCTGGAGAAGCCCCGGAGTCCCGAACCCTAACAGTGCTTCCCTCGAAAGAATAATGTTGTACTCGCTCTTGACCTAAGCTTCTGAGGACTCTTAATATGTCAGCATTGGTAGTTCTAAAAAAAATGCCTGCTAATGAAGAAACTTCTTTGGCTGCTACCTCAGGAACTCACACCACCGAAACAGCCAATAAGCACATTTGCAGAGTTGGATTGAAGAACAATAGCTAGTGATGGCATGTAATATATATATATATATAATATTCAAATAATCAACCTTAGTTATTATATAATTAATACAAATTATATATAGTATATAACAATTCTATAGTATATAATATATAATATATATTAGCAGATGGCAAATGTTAAGTACCATAGATGCTGAAATTAAATGTTGGTTTGCACACTCACTGACTGACTAGAGAAGTCTAAAAGATGAATTTCATATTATTTTTAGCCCTCAGACTGAAGGATGAGACTTTGTGTTCTATGAAAGAGCCCCCAAAATAGTATTCCATTTCCCAATCTGAATTATATGCCCACTGAATAAAACAAAGAAGTATGACAAGAGATCAAAATTGTCCTTGTTACAATTAAAAATTACATATTACAGATTAAGTATTTCTGAGACAATTCCATTTACCCACCCATCCAGTCCTAAGTAGTACCCAATTCCATTTGCCTCTCAGGATGGGGCCCTGTCCTAAGAGCTGTAGGGAAGGATATCTGTGTCCTGCAAGTAACTTGAGCCACAAAGAGTAGGAAATCTGGCCTATGCATAATGAGTTTCCAACTGGTAAGAAAAGCTATTCCTTTCCTCCAAGAAGAAATAAGTAAAGCATCAGAAAGTGAATAGTGGTGTTGTATTATAGGAGTTTGCTCCAATTTTAAGGAAACATCTAAGGCATGAAATGAGCATTATTTCTTAGAAGAAGAAACAGGGTCCATGTCTATATAAACATACATACACAATATATAAATGTGCACATAAACACAGGCAGTTACAATACACTATAACAAAGACTCTCACATTGAGCTATGTGTCTATCATTTCACCAATACCACACTGTCTTAACTTAAACTAGTTTAATGTAAGTCCAGCACCAACTTTTTCTTCCATTCAAAAATATTTTTACTATACTAGTTATTTTGTCTTCCAATAAATAGATAGATGATAGTTGTGCAATAGAGATCTAGAAAACAGAATGATCTTTTTTTTGCAAAAAAATTGCTGATTTAGTTTTTATAGCTTCATTGAAGTATAACTGATAGAAAATACCATTCACCAGTTGACGGACTTGGTTTTTGTTTCCAACTTGGGCATTTCTGTATAAATCTACTATGAAATTTATACATATGCCTTTGTATGAACATATGCTGTCAATTCTCTTCCTGGTAGAAGAATGGATAGGTCATACGGTTTGTGCATGGTTAACCTTTTAAGAAATTGCCAAACTATTTTCAAAAGTTCATGTATTATTTTACTACCCTACCAACATTACATGAGAGTTCTGGTTCTTCTGTCTCCTTTTCAATACTTATGTGGTCAATGTTTTAAATATTAGACATTAAAACAGGATAGAAATTTTATCTCATTCTGTTCTAAATTGTCATTCCCTGAGCACTAATGATGTTGAGCAGCATTACTTTTGCTTATCTGCAATCCATATTTCTTCTTTGGAGGTGCTGTTCAAATTATTTAGCCACTTTTTCAGTTGGATTGTTTGCTTTTTGCATTATTGAGACTTGAGAGTTGTTTATATATTCTGGGTACATGTATTTTATTACATTTGTGATTTGCAAATATTTTTTACCATCTCTGCCTTGTCCTTTCATTCTCTTAACAGTTTTTTTAGATGAGCAGATGTTCTAAATGGTATAAAATCCAGTATAAGTTTTTGTTTGTTTGCTTTATGAATCATAATTGTGTTATTGTATCTAAGAAGTCTTTGCCTGACTGAAGATCTTAAAGACTTTCTCCTGTGTTTACTTGTAAAGTTTTAGAATTTTAAGATAAAATTTAAATTTATGATCATTTTGTGTTAATTTTTATATGTAGTCAGAGACAGGAATAGAAACTGGTTATTTTGTATATTTTGGATTCCCAGTTGTTGCAGTACCAACACTAGAAAAGACTATCATTGTACATTTAATTGCTTTTGCCCTTTTTTAAAAATTAAGTTGACATCAACTGCACGTAGTCTTGATTGCCACAGCTTTACGATAACTCTTCACATAACGTAGTTAATGTTCTCCAACTTTGCTTATATTGGTCAAAGTTGCTTTGGTTATGCTAAAGTCTTTGTAGTTCTATATGAATTTTGTATTTGGTTTGTTAAATTAGCCACACACAAAAAAATGCCTATAGGTCTTTTCATTCACAAAATGTTAATCTATCAATTTATTTGGGAAAAAATTGGCATTTTAACATGTCTTCTAATTTATGATGGTTTATCTCTTCATTACCTCTTCAAGATGGCCTCTTAAATTTCTTTCAGAAATGTTTTATAATATGGAGTGTATAGATATTATATATAATTTATCAACTCTTGTTAATTTTTCTTATTTTTATGCTATTATAAATAATATGATGTTAACTTCAAGTTCTCATGTTTACTGGTAAAAGGGCATATAAAATAAATAGAAAGCATTTAGATTAGAAGGAAACATTTAAACTGTCCATATTCATAGAAAATGTGATAACTGAGGGTTTTACTGTTTACATTTAATGTGATTACTGAGATGATTGGTTTAAGGCTTGCTACTTGTTTTCTATGGGTTCCTGTATATTTTTTATCCCATTTTACCCTCTTTTCTGCCTTATTTTGTATTAATTATTTTTATGATCCAATTTTATCTCCCTTAGTTATTGGCTACAACTCCTTATTAGGTTTAGTGATTTCTTTTGTAAGATAAATGTTTAATGCATCACATTTTGCCCTAAAGTGATATTATACAACTACAGAAATACTATATGAAACTTACAACAACATACTTCCATTGTCCAATCCCAGGCTTTTGTGCTACTGTTTACATATATATTACTTCTGTATATATTGTCCTTATTTTTGATTTAAAGGCTTATCTTTTAAATAATTCAAATTATAAAAGTTTTTATGTTATCTATCTACATTAGGGTGCTTTGGAGAAATATAACCATTATAGGATATGTAGAGAAGACATATAAATATATATGAAGATATATATTATGAGATTGTTCACACAATTATAGACACTAAAAAGCCCATGATCTGCTGTCTGTAACTGGAGGCCCAAGGAATCCAGTGGCATAGTTGCAGACCAAACCTGAAGACCTGAGAAACAGAGGAGCAGCAGTGTAAGTCCTGGTCTGAGTCCAAAATCCCAACAACCAGGAGTGAGAATGTGCAAAGTAATAACATGGATTTCCCAGCACAAGCAAGAGAACAATTTACCCTTCTTCTGTCTTTTTGTACTGTTCAATCCATTAACAGATTGAATGATGCTTACCCACAGTGGTGAAGACCATTGATCTTCCCTCAGTCTATCCTTTTTTCACTTAAGTCTGTCAACTCAAGTGCTAAATCTCTTCTGGAAACACCCTCACAGACACTCCTGAAAAGAATGCTTTACCAGCCACCTGGACATCTCTTAACTCAGTCAAGTTGACAAATGAAATTAACCATCATAGCATGTATTTACTGTATCTGGTACTCTATATTGTTTGCATAGATCCAGATTTCCATATGGTATACTTTTCTGTCTGTAAGAATCATTACTGTTAAGATGTCAGTTCTCTCTAAAATTATCTATAGATTCAGTACAATCCTTCTTCTTCCACAAAAAAAAAAAAAAATCCAAAAACTTCATCACATTTTATCAACAAATCGTTGTCATAAAGAAAATGAAAACTAAAACTCCAATGAGATTCTGTTACATACTTATTACTATGGACCAAATATCAATAAGCAGAGAGTGACAAAGGGTCCAAGACCTCTCATGTATATTGATGTTAGAAATAGAAAATGTTGTAGTCACTTGTGAAAAACAAATTGGCAATTTCTTATAAAATAAACCATATACTTACTATATGACTCAGTAATCCTATTCCTATGTATTTGTCCAAAATAAATAAAAACTCATGTTCATATAAACCCTGTATGCACATATTCATTATAATTTTTTCATAATTGCCAAAACCGAGAAACACCCCAAATGTCCCTCCATCAGGTGAATGGATATACAAACTAGGTGCACCTTTGCAATAGAATACTTCTCAGCAAGAAGAGGAAATGAACTCCTGGTTCTCAGAAGAACATGTAAAAGCATTATGGTAATGAAGAAAGGAAGACTTAAATGGATACCTACTGTCTGATTCTGGAGAGGCATTTCTACAAACAACACAAGAATATATTTTTGGTTGATGTAACTGAGTTATACATTGATTGTGGTGGTAGTTACATAACTACTGATTTGTCAAAACTCAAGATTATAGAACAGGATGAGTGAGTTTTACTGTATATAAATGACATCACAACAAAAAACGCAGAAATTGGGGGGAATTTTTATTTTGATAGTGAAATTTTAAAAATTATCCCCAAATCCTTGCTAAATGACAATAATTTGCTATATTAAGCTTTCTTGTTTAAGAATCAAATTTCAATTCAATTGCATACTAGTCACTGAAATGTTCATTTAAAAAACAGCATCCTTGCAAAGAATTTGATAAGAATATTAAGTATGATTATGTGAAAATTGAATCATACCAAAAAAACAAAAAGCTTATTTGTTTTTATTATTTTTGTTATTAAAGAGAGTAAGTATACCAAGGAAATGGTAATTGTGAAAGGAATTGTGTTGGATTTCTGGTAATGTTGTCCTTATAAAAATGGGAAAAATAAAATTGATTAGTTTCATTTAATCCACCTACTGGTCAGTTGTAAAAATTTATTCATCATCTTTTATGGGTTAGACAGTATTGTAGCATTTCTGGTTCTCTTTTCAAATTCAATTTGAATTGTAATCATATATAGCAGTGTCATTCTAGAAAGGAAAGGTGGAATTGTTCAATCATTTGCATGTCGTTGTGTCATTCCTTTTCATTAAATGTAGAAAGAACAAGTAAAGTTGCATGGTGGGCAGGTCTATGTTTAACCTTGGTCATTCTAATCTTATACCATTTATTATGAATTGTCAATTTGAGGACCTTTAAGAAATCAATTTAAATATATGGAAAAGTCCTTGAGCTATGGAAACCCAGGATTCATTTCACCTGTATAAATGACATTCCTAAGGGGTTGCAGGCAAAGATACAGAGTTACTTATACAAGTTGGAAAGACTGAGAAAAGTAAGCAAAAGAGCAGTACTAACAGCCTGGGTGGTATCATCAATGTGCACACCAAAGGGTAGCTATAGAACACCTGTGAAATAACTCAAAAAAGATTGAATAAAGATGTCTAGTTCCACAGGACTGAGGTGGGGGCATTTATGTACTCATTATTGTAGGAATCATGCTATATTAATTTTTTAGTCAGAAGGGCTAACTCATTGTATCTGCCAAAATTCAGTTCTCAAGAGGGAACAAATGACTACTAACTACTGAATATATGTCAATCATCATAAAAACCATTTTATGACTAAAATCACATCTGGCTTATAAATATAATTATAATACTCCCTGAAAGTATTATAATAATGAACTTGCTTTTTCTCCAGATTTTAGTTATGATTAGAATAAGGCAAAAAAATCAATCATAAAATGATGGAAATTAATTGTTTACATAATTCAAAGTCTCTTATAAATCAAGTTTCTACCTATAGCTCCAAGGAGCATTTGAGTGAAACATTGAGTAACTTAGATCCAAAGCAATATAATGCAGTAAGCACTAGCTAAATCAGTTTTTAATAAAAGAAACACATATAAATAATGGTTAAATTTACAAGGCAAACATACAAATAAATGTAGACCAGGGAAACAAATGAGCCAACTCTTTACATTAATATGATTGCTACGAGTCAAAGTGAAAAAGTGAACAACAGGATACATAACTTTCATTCTATTATAAAGAGAATTATCTGAATTTTGATAGCAGATATTTTCCTGATATTACATGCTTGAGAAATTTAGTTGCAAAATATTCACACAAAAGCCTTGAGCAAAATCATGAATATGGCTTTGAGCAGTAATTTATTGCTGCTAAAGCATTAAGCCCCTCATCATTGCAGGACAAGCAATTTTACTGACCCTGAGGCCTGGGAAGAATTGCATATTAGTAGTTTGAGTGTTTAAACTTAAAGACCTACCTATCTTTTCATGTATCTTTTTCCAACAATGTATTAATTCAATAATTATTTATTCCATTCCTGTTCTAAGACTGACATCATGTTAAATACTTTAAATTACCTTAGTTTTATAGTACAGCATAAAAAGCCTTCCTGATTTTGGCAAGGAGAGATGAATTCTCACCTAAGATTTTTATCTGATACTTTTTTTTTTAGCTATTTTTCATCCGTTTTTAAGCTCTATCTATTAAAAGAATATTTACCTCCTAATTTATCCAAAATAGCATTCAGAAACAGTTGGAAAACCCCAGAATCTTGGATGGATTTTCATTTTTCCTCACACCATTTCAAATAATTGGCATTAGTACAAATGTTTACTGCAGTGTGTTCCTGGGCAAATTGGTGAGCATATTAACAACTCCTTGGAAATGAAATCAGATAATTATTTCTTAATAAATCAATAGTGTTTATGATGATTATGCTTTTGTCACATGACATAAATATACGCTAATGGCTATACACGTATACACAAAATACGTAATACTTGTATAGAAGTTGAAGTTTTCAGCATGTCAGTGGCATCCGGTAGCAGACAAAACAAGGCTAGCTTGTAGTACGATATATACTTATTGGAAACTGTAGGGAAACGGAAATTCCTTGGCCAGGATTCTCACCTGTTGTATACATGCGATGAGGTAATACTTAGCCTATTGCACAAGCACATATTTGCACATCCATTGTTAGTAAGTCCTTACTGCTGGTGCTGATCTAGGAAGAGCGCCGTCTGGTGTAGGGGCAGAGGGAAGCAGATGGAAGAGTAGCAGGAGAGCAGAGCCTAGAGAACAGAGCAGAGACTGGGAAGCCTGGAGCAGAGGCAGCACATGAGCAGAGGCTGGAGCTGGTGGCAGAGATGGAGACGGGCTTGCTGCTCGCAGATGGTCGGGTGACCACCGTGAGTATGAACCCCTTTTTACCCACAATGTTCCGTTGTCGTTATTTGGTCTTACCAAATCCACGCTGAACTTGCCGAGAGCTGGGAACCCCCTCTGCCCGGAGCTACAGAAATAAATAAGTGTCTTGTGTGTTAGTAATGCTTTCTCCATGCTGATCTCAGGGCACAAGAGCAAAGTTAAAGCTCTTAAATTGTTGCAACTGGAGAGCAACAATAACAAAAAGCATGTCTTCCCTACAAAAAACTTAGTTTCTTAAACATAGATTTTATTTTTATCTTGCCGTAAAATAAAGAATTCAGAGGCAATGACCTCTGAGAAGCAGTAATGGAGTCACAGAAGGCAACGCTATTAAAAATGCCAATTGGGCTAATAGCTTGCTCTGTGTCATGGGAAGTAGTGCTTTGTGAATTGAATTTCCCTGCTGATACTTTTAGCTGAGTCCATCACTTAAATAGCATCATCCATCTCTTAACCGAGTGCAGTTTCCATTTTCTATCTGAGCCTAGAAATCAATTGAAAGTGATGGAAGGAAGAGGAAATTCTATTTGTGTCTATAGAAGACTCTCAGCAGTTTTGCCAAATAATATAGAAAACCTTCAAAAGTCTGATCTTATCCTGCCCAGCCAATATTTCCCAACAAGTCCAAACCAGTCATTTATTACAGTAAGAGTGATCTCTTTGCTGTCCTCCGAATGTGGCAGGTAAATTCCCATCCCTGTGCCTTTGCTTAGAGTGCCCCATTACCCACATCTTATATTCAGTCTCATGAGGAAGTACATAAGAATATTCACCTGGATTTGAAACCTAAATCACTTCCTACTTGGGCCATCACCCATTTTGAGACTCTTTTTCCATGTTTGTGAAGTGGTGATAATAATATTACCTTCTCATAAGTTTGGTATGAAAATTAAATCACATAATATGTGTAAAATTTTTAAAATAAAACAATACACAGCACCTTGTATGTGAATGTTTGTTCATTTATTTTTCATATTCTTTTCCATCTTTCAAGTGCCAATTTGACCCAATAGATTTAAAGAGCAAAACAGATTTTAAAAATAAAAAATAGCAGGAAATACAGATGATTTTAATCAAATTACAACAATAGTCACAGTAAAAAAGTAAATGGTCTAAACATTTCAATTATAAGATAAAGATAATAACATTAAAAAAAAGTGTAACTCAACTAAATCATGGAAAAGGAGAACCATTTTAACATAAAAGCATGTAGGGAAAAAGATATACTATGCAAAAACTAATCGTAAGAAAGCTGGAATAACTATATTAGTAACAAAAATGTAGATTTCAAAACTAGAAATACTACTAGGAATAAAGAAGGGTTTTATATAATGATAAAGAGATCAGTCCTTCAAGAAAACAAAATAATCCTGAATGTATATAAATCTTATAAAAGAACATACATGTCTATAAAATAAAAACTAATAGAACTGGTAAGAGAATCAGAAAAATCCACAAATAAATATGGAGACTCCAACACTTTTCTCTCTGTAAGGGATAGAGCAAGTGGTCAAATAAAAAAGTCAGTAATTATATTTAAACAACTCTATCAATCATTGTGACCTAAATTAAATTTAAAGAGCACTGCATTGCAAAACATCAGATTCATATTCTTTTCATGTGAAAATATTAAACATTTTCTAAGGGAGAACATATTCTGCACCATAAAATAAACCTTAACACATATAAAGGACAGAAAGTCATTCAACGAACGGTGTGTTGTGTTTTCTGACCACAGTGCAATGAAACTAGAAATCCCTAACGGAAGCATAACAGAAAATCTATTATTATCATGGTGTATCACATTTATTGAGTTGCATATATTGAACCATCCTAAAATCCCAAAGATCAATCCCACTTGATATGGTTTATGATCCTTTTAATGTGCTATTGAATTTGGTTTCCTAATATTTTGTTTAAAATTTTCATCTGCACTCATAAAGGTTATTGATCTATAGTTTTATTTTCTTATAGTGTCCTGACTTTGCTATCAGGGTAATATTGGCCTTGCAGAAAGAGTTTGGCATTGTTCCCTCCTTTTCAATTCTATAGAAAAGTTTGAGAAGTTTGGTGTTAATGCTTCTTTAATCATTTGGTAGAATTCACCACTGAAACTATCTGGTATTGTGGCTCCTTTAAAATTTAAGACTCCAAGTTTCCTTGGGCTCCAGCAACTGTATAATCTTTCCTTATTCTCATTATCTAAGGGAGGTAACAACCTTCCCACCCCAAGCTCTTGTGCCTCAAGAAATCTGTGCCTGGTGTTCTCTCTGCCCAAATTACTTATCTCCAGATAATCAGTTGACTGAATCTTTTTAAGTCACACCCAAAAATCATCTCCTTATAAAGCCTTTATTTAATGAACTATTACAGAATACCTCCCATTATTATTTTCTATAGAAATGTGTGACTTTCTTTAACACTTATTTTTATCAGAATTTATCTTATTTTCTTGATTATGTGTGTTATGTCTCCTCTGCCTTTACTCTTAACCAGAGTGTACCTTTTGTTAAAACAGGAATCTTATCTCTCCTGTACTTCTGAAACTGGATTTTTAGAACTTTGAACAGTGAGTGATAACAAATAGTCACTCAGTAATATTGAATGAATGAATGATTGGTGAATAAACAATTTGCTAAATGCATTCTTTATGGGGATATGCTTCAGCATCCAACTGTTTTTTTAATTATTCTTGTTTCACTTTCTTGGACAATTCTTAATTGGGGCAACTATTTCTGTCATTTTTAACATATTCATGATTATTTAAAAGTTTAGAAACTTTTTAAGTCAAAACCCATGCTGAGCAGGGAAAAATTTTGGGAAAATCAACTTTTTGGAGATACCTATAACATGGGTCTTTTTATAGGATTGTATGAATTTTTCTTTAACAAAAGAGTTCATCAGATTTCAATAGTTCTTATTCTACATAAATTTTCCTTAGTTTAAAATAAATGCATCTATTATAACTGTGATATCCTTGTTTTTGGCTAGACCAACATTCTAATAAATTTTTTGGCCTATTTATAGCTTTTAAATTATTTTTCTTAATTTTCATATTTAAATAATTTTAAATTTAAGGAAGACTTGCAAAGAGGGTGAAGAGTTCCTGATTACCATTTCTGTGGATTCTTTAAATGTTAGCATCTTACATAACTATGATACCTTTATTAAAACTAGCATTGGTATGTTGTAACTAATTAAATAATCAGCCTTTATGCAGATACCACAAGATTTTTTTAAGAAAATTCTTTTTACTGCAGTTTTTGATTCGTAGTAAAACTGAGAGGAAGTTACAGAGATTTCTTGTTTACTCCCTGTCCCATCCCACCACACGCATAGCTTCCCCATTATTAACCTCCCTCAGCAGAGTGGTACATTTGTTACAATCCAACAAACATAAACCCATCATAATCACACAGTGTCCACAATGTACATTAAGGTTTACTACTGCTGTGCATATACTCACCATTGTGAACGCATACAGAGCATTTCACTGCTTTAAAAATCCTCTGTGCTCTGCTTATTTTTCCCACCCTCCCTGCTAACCTTAACAACCACTGATATTTGCACTATATCCATACTTTTGCCTTTTCCAGAATGTCATATAATTGAAATCATACAATATGTAGCCTTTTCAGGTTGGCTTCTTGCACCTAATAATACACATATAAGGTTTGTGTCTTTTCATAGCTTGATAGCTCATTTTCTTTTTGGCTCTGAATAATATTGCATTATCTGTATGTACCAGTCTGTTTATCCATTTACTTTCTGAAAGACATCTTGATTACCTCTAAGTTTTGGCAATTATGGTTAAAGCTTCTATAAAGCTCCATGGGCAGGTTTTTATGTAGACATTATTTTTTTGTATTATTATTTTTTATTAAGGTATCATTGATATACAATCTTATGAAGGTTTCATGTGAGCAGCATTGTGGTTACTACATTTGCCCATATTATCAAGTTCCCTCCTCACACGCCATTGCAGTCACTGTTCATCAGTGTAGTAAGATGCTATAGGGTCACTACTTGTCTTCTCTGTGCTATACTGCCTTTCCCATGACCCACCTACATTATGTGTGTTAATCATAATACCTCTTAATCCCCTTCTCCCTCCCTTCCCTAGTACCCTCCTTACCCCCTCTGCCTTTGGTAACCTCTAGACCCTTCTTGGAGTCTGTGAGTCTGCTGCTGTTGTGTTAGTTCAGTTTTACTTTGTTGTTATACTCCTAAAATGAGTGATATCATTTGGTATTTGTCTTTCTCTGCCTGGCTTATTTCACTGAGCATAATACCCTCTAGCTCCATCCGTGTTGTTGGCAAATGGTAGGATTTGTTTTCATCTTATGGCTGAATAATATTCCATTGTGTATATGTACCACATCTTTATCCATTCATCTACTGATGGACACATAGGTTGCTTCCATATCTTCTTGGCTATTATAAATTGTGTTGTGATAAACATAAGGGTGCATATATCTTTTTCAATCAGGGATCTTGTTTCCTTTGGGTAAGTTCCTAGGAGTAGAATTCCCGGGTCAAATGGTATATCTATTTTTAGTTTTTTGAGGAACCTCCATACTGCTTTCCACAATGGTTGAACTAATTTACATTCCCACCAACAATGTAGGAGGGTTCCCTTTTCTCCACATCCTCACCAGCATTTGCTCTTCCTTACCTTTGGATGTTGGCCATCCTAACTGGTGTGAGGTGGTATCTCATTGTGGTTTTAATTTGCATTTCTCTGATGACTAGTGATGTGAAGCATCTTTTCATGTGCCTGTTGGCCATCTGAATTTCTTCTTTGGAGAAGTGTCTGTTCAGATCCTCCACCCATCTTTTAATCAAGTTATTTATATGTAGACATTATTTTTTAACAACTTTAGGTAAATGCCAAGGAGCGTGACTGTTAGATTGTATGGGTAAGAGTATGTTTACCACCAAACTGTCTACAAAGTGGCTGTATCATTTTGCATTTCTACCAGCAATGAATATAAATAATATCGTCAGTTTTTACACTATTTGTTTTTTCCTGTTATAGGATCCAATACAAGATAGTACCTTTCTTTTTGTCATCATATCTCTTTATGATATTCTTGGATGTTTCTTGCCTTTCATGACTCTAACACTTTTGAAGAATACTGGTCAGGTATTTCATAGAATAACTCTCAATAACAGTGTGTCTGATTGTGTCTTATGATTGGACTGAAGATAATACAATAGAGATGAAGAGCCCTTTTGTCCTATCGTTCAGAGATTACATGCTATTGACATGACATAAGAGTGGTGATTTTAACCTTAATCACTTTGCCAAGGTATATTTCCTAGATTTCTCCATTATGGTTAGTGTAAATAACACTTTAAGTCATTGTGGGCACTCATTTCCTGATCAACAATGTGAAATGTGTAACAAATAAAATGAATTTTCATTCTTGAACCAACATTGTTGATATTGTTGTATTTTTTTAGTATAATCATGAATTACTTACTATTTACAACAAAATTCCTCATATACATCTCTCTTGAGTAATTTATGGGCTAATACACTAAAATTCAAGAAACCAAATTAAGGGCAGACTTAAAGTCTTACCATATTTAGTCTATTATTACAGTGGGGATATTGAGAAAAGTGAAGGGTGAGAATACTCAATATTCTACTTAGTTTTTAATAAAGTAAAAGTCAACCTTGTTAGGTTAATTTCAGCATAATGTTTAGTCAACATTATTAGCATGAATGTATTTTGTTTCCTTTGTATTAAGAAAAATGTGAATCAAAAAAATGTTTTCTTTGATGTTTTTCGAGTTCATCTATTCTCTCTTTCAAAATACCTCATGCTAGTGAGCTGCCCCTGGCCTGGCCAAAATGCACTCTTTATGGCAGGCATTTCCTGACACAATTACCCTCCTTCGATTTTCCCAAAAAATATTAATCTTCCTATGAATCGCAGCCAAGTTTAGCTTTCAGATGAACTTGAAAATTGTATAATGTGCAATCAGTGTTTCCTAAGAACTCACGATCTAACTGGGCTGCAATGGTTATTCAAGGAAGGAGTCAGTGAAACCATAATGAAAGAGATGGAAATTTAGATGTGACCCTTATTCTAGTGGAGAAAATAATACTTAGGAAGTGTAATTCAAACAAATAGGATATTGCGTCAGAAAGGGAGTGAGCATTAGAAAGCCAGAAGAAATAATGGGAACTTTTACATTAAGTAACAGGACACAAAACAAGAGACTTTTCTGAATCATTAATCCATCAGTGTTAAGGAAGCAAAAATAAGGCACTTAGTGATTTTATTTCCAAAAGATCCTCATTTCTGTACCTAGTTAATATGATTAATAAGTTTTGCTAATAAATGCTAATGGCTAATCTATGATGTGTTTGTATTTTTATATAGTAATCTAAATAAGTGGATGTGATGAATGGAACTGGATATTGGAGGAAATATGTGGGATTTTGTTATATCCATCAATACAGACTTTAATGGATATCTATTTCAGCCAGTAAATTGACTAGCCTCATCTTTAACTATAAATCAATGCTCACTAATTAGGTACTCCAAATGTCTAAAAATATAAAAATTATCATATATATGTATAATTTTATCTCACTTCATATTAAAAACTTGTATTACAATACAGAATCCAGAATTGTTCATGTTGGAAACTTCAAACATTCATTAAAAATGACAAATGGACATTTCAGAGTGAGGTATATGATTGTAATTTATGATTAAAATTGGAGATTCTAATCCTTCTCCCAACATTCAGTTAATTAAATCATTTTAATGACTCCCTTTTTGCAGTCAGGAGCTGAATCACCATGTTGCCATATAATAAATGTACTAGACATAAAAGTTTTATGTTCAAAGTACAAAGTGAACATGTTAGAAAGCTACTAACATGCAATCTTCTGATTGACAAGATTCTCTCCCATGATGTCCTCTAATCTTCCCACATTAGTTTCTTAAACTCTAGTTAAAACTTTTAAATGAGAAACTTAAATTATCTCTATCAAACTAACAGTCTGTGAAATCCAAGATCTATCAATTTTTGATGTAACAATCTTCTACATCTGCTATGGTCCATAGCAGAAGTTATTTATAAAGCATTTTCATAGTGTTATCAAAATGCTTTTAAGAATAATGATTTTGCCATTGAATCATTGCACATAGTCTTTCACATAGGCATTTAGATAGTTATTTTCAATTTCTTTATAATTATTGTAAACGTCTGGGCTTAGAGGAGTTTTGTTTTTCTATTAATTCATTTGTTCACTCATTCATTCATTAATTCCTTCTGTGTCTGGGTTTGACGCTGAATTCTCACATGATAGAATTGGTCTTGGAGCTACTGAGTAACAGGGAAGACATTTCCATAACATGATTACATAAATAAATGAAATGTTACAAGAGAAATAATATATAGGGTCTGATGAGAACATATCAAGGCCACTGGTTTAATATGGGGAAGAGCTAACATTGGAAGTGATCCTTAAGCTGAGGAAGGAAATTATTTTTTAATGAGAATAACCTTTTATTCTCAGGATGCAAAACAAGATGGTCTTAATACATACTCCCTAAAGCTTTGTTTTTATTTCTAAATGTTCAAATCTTAAGACTTGGCTTTAAGTGACTTCTCAATCTATAGAATAGAAACTTTCTGCATGAGATTTCTTCATTTTAAATATAATGATTCTTTTGTATACAGCACGCAATGCAATACCTTTTCTGATGGATTGTATAGTTTAAATGTTTAAAAATTATTTTGATTTCAAATCAAAATTAAGCCTCAATATTCTCTATTTTAGGAAATGTCCCATTTAATAAGATAACAAACTAAGGCTCAAAGACCACAAGCCTGTAAGAGTCAGACACAGAAATCAAAACCAGCTCAGCTAAATGAAAATATGACGCTGTTGCATCTTTTATTTTGCGTAGCACAAGTATTTGGAAGCTGAATATAAGACTGTCAAAGAAACCAGATATTTCATATCTGGTCCTTTATTTAATGCCAAGTGTAGAAGCAGCAGCAAATGGGGTTTGTTTTGGAGCTCGAATTTTACTGGATATGCTGGAATAGCAGTTTGTCCCAATCTAGGAATCTGTTAAATGGTTTATCAGCAAGAACTGACATTGACTTCTGGTGATGTGCTGAGTCGGCTAGGGAAGGAAAGACACCAAAAACATTGCAAGAGTTAGCCAGTATGCTCCAGCATCAGCCAGAGGATTTCTCCTGGACAGGTTTTTGAAGATTATGTCATTAAGGAGGCTGGATCTATTGCTGAATAAACAGGAATTTGTTGATCTGGGATTATTTTATTAAGATAAGGGTTTTACCATCCTAGCAAGGGTCCTTGTTTGGATGGAGCAGATTTGCTGTTGGAGGCACTTAAAAGCTTGAAAAATGTGATGACCAACACTTAGCAAAATGGAAATGCCTGAGTTGCCTCTGCAGACAGTAGGAAAAGGAATAGAAGCTGAAGAAAGTGGTCATGCTGACGTGGCTATATTATGTAAGTCCAGAACACCCACCAGACAGTTGTGTTCCATGGGAGGGCTCAAGTGGCATTCCATTTACTAATGCAATCAAGAATATGATAGCGTGAGAGACAGTGACAACACTAAAAATTAAGTGTTTGATCTGTTCTGTCAGCTGGAGCTGTGATTGACAGGCAATTACAGATCTGTGTTTATTAATACACATGGGGATAATGGAACCACAAAATAATAGAGGGCAAGTGCCACTTAGCCAGATGCCATAAACTGTAATTACCTACATGACTGGCAAATTCAGAGGGTTAGCCAAGGGGATTTGATCTGCAAATGGTTATGGGAGATAGTTAATAGAACATGGTGTCCCTAGGAGCAAAGTATATGGGCAGCTAAATAGATGTTAAATAAATAAGGTGGGCAACTTAACATATAACATCAAATGGAAGAAAGAATGTGGAAGCTGGAGACTGAGTGTAGTCAATTAAAAGTGATTCTTTGTTCAATGTCTGGGTGTGAGTTAATCTTCACAATCAGAACTATGGTCTGAAGAGGTGGTCATGATAGGGAAATAACCTAAGTGTTTATCAATGGATGACTAGATAAAGAAATAGTGATATATGTGTGTGTGTATATATATATACACATATAGTGATATAGTGGAATATTATTTGACTATAAAAAAGAATGCAATTTTGCCATTTTGCAACCATATGGAGATACCTCAAGGGCATTATTCTCAGTGAAATAAGTTAGACAAAGAAAAATAGATACCATATGATCACTCTTATATGTGAAATCTTAAAAAAAAAGTCATAGATACAGAAAACAGACTGGTGGCTTCCAGAAGCAGGTGGAGAGGGGAAAAAACAGGTGAACTGATTTTTTTAGCTTAAATAAATTGAATAACTTATAATAAAAATTTTTATGCTTTAGTCTGTGATAAATTTAAGTGATTTCACAAAACAAAATTCCTAACTAATGAACATGCCCTGCCTTTCGTGGAGTACGCATTTGCTATGAAATGTCACAGATCAAAAGAGAGGGCCAAGGAGAGAAGAAGGAAGATGGTGGGCATAAAAACCAATACACTATTTTTGCCTTTCTTTATTTTCCCAAGGCTATGTTATTTCCCTGAGAAACCCAGGATGAAATCACTCCTCACATACATTCTTATTTACTGGTTGGCTTTTAGTGAGTTAATTTGTTTCTAAGCAATTGGCTGAAATGTTGTAGGAATATGAGGTATGTCCCACCTGTCAGAGTAGCATGTGAACGGTCTTAAAAAGACCACTAAGATGTGGTGGAGACTTTTATTCTTTTCATATGAAAGGATTTTTTGATCCTCTTTGAAAATCAGTCAGTCACACTGCAGTCTGACCATGACTTCTGGTTCCTGTCTGGAACAGCCTTGCAGAGGGATTTCGCCCTGTGAAACATCTTTAGTTTAACAAGGTCTTACCCTGAGACAGACACATTGGTCAAACATTGGGTTTGAGACACACACACATACACATGTGTGCACGCCCACTTAGAAATGTACCTTTATCTAATCATTTTGTACCCTTATGTTTTAAAATTTGCGGTATTTTTCTGAGCTACGCAAGAAGTAGAAACTGCATGACTGTTGCCTCTCCAGGGAATGACTTTCTGTGAATTATTTTCATCTAATGATCTAGAAGAGGTATTTCAGCTATGGATTTTTATCCTCAATCAATCTTACCAGTTATATTTTCAACATTCAGTAGCAAACCTAGGAGTCCCTGATTATTACCAGGATCTCAAGTGGCAGAACAATTCTTTGCAGAGTATTTGCAGAGTAGTTTCATTTGCCAGAGTTTTTTGATCAAATAATATATGTGTGCTTCGGATTCCTTTCCTTTTGGGCAGCCTTAAAACAGGGGGAAAAAATGAGAAGAAATGACCTAATAAGAATCTCATATTCTTTTTTGTCATAAACTCCAATTCAGTGTATGAAAATATGAAAAATAACATTTGTTCTAAAAACCTAAGATTGAAGAATAGCAGAGACAGAAAAAGGGTTTGTTGGTGAAGAAGTGGTTTTGAGAAATGGAAGACGGTGTCGGGGGAATCTTGGCAAACTGATTGGGGTAAGAGAGGGCGGCGAGAACCTGGTTTTATTTCAGGCCAAGCAAGATGTTAAATGAAGAGATGTGAACTGGGGAGAAGTGAGTCAGGGCATCAGTGGGAAGACTGTTCATTTAGTAATTTATTTAAAATGTTACTTCAATCATAGCATTTTTCAGTTCTATTTTTTTTTTTTTTTGGTTCTTTTAGATTCTTTCTGTTTTTCTACTAAGGCTCCACTTCTTTCCTGAGAATCTAAATTCATTTATCCAATGTCTCAACTGAGGGTTATATTAATTAAAAGCATGCTTTTACTTCATTAAGTGTGTGTGTGTGTGTGTGTGTGTGTGTGTGTGTGTGTCTGTGTGTGTGTGTGTGTGTGTGAGTGTGTATTAGATACTTTAAAATCCTTGACCCTGAAAAACCATCTGGCCCTGGTGACATTTTTTTTGGGGGGGAAGCTCTTTACATTTTTTAAATTTATTCAGTTTTCATTAGTCGAACTCTATTATGATCAGTTTTGTCTAGTGTTATTTTTCTAAATAGTAGTTATATTACATCAATGTTTTCAAATGTATTTGCTTATATTTGTTCAAAATAGTCTTTACTTTTCTCTATTTTGAGGATTATTTCCTTGATGCCATTTAACTCATGTTTGTCAATTTGATATGTCTTGCATTACAAGAGATATATTAATGTCTGCTCTTCTTAATGTGCTACAGTTTCACCTCTTGCAGTTTTTCCTATGAAAATTGTCAGACTTATTGGATGCATGAATTTATCTACATTGTAAATTGTAGACCTTAGCATTAAAGGAATTTTTGTTTTGTTTTGAAATCTTTTTCCTGATTTCTTTCTTGTCTAACATCAAGATTCTAATTCCTCTTTGTTTGGCTTTGCATATAGTCCGCAGTTTTTTAAATGTTTTAAAACTTTCTATAACGTTTGGTTTTGGCATTTTGGCTTGTCTTTTATAAACAGCATGGTGTTAGATTCGCCTGATAGCCTAAAAACTTTTTATTTAATCAGTGAATTAAGCACACCAAATGAATCTGCATGAGCAGTATGTTTGCGCACTCACACACACACATTTTGTTTTATGTTGATACCATTGACATTAGTATTTAAAAATTTCAAGTAAATGGCAATAAATGTAAGAAAAAATTCAAAAGGGCATAAGGCATTACCCTGAAAATTATGAAATATTTTTTTGAAAATCAAAGATCTAAATTGAAATTTATCTATTGAATAGTGGAAAGATATTTTTCTCCAAACTGTTCAATAGATTGATCTGTTGTTTTAGTGCAAACCCACTCAATAGAGCATCAGGTTTTTGTGCAAATTAACAAGAATTTTCTCAAACATAGTAGAAAGTAGAGAAAACCAAGAACGGTCATGACAATATTGCAGACTACTAAGGTTAAATAACTTATACTATCAGTCAGCAATAACTATTTTCAAGTTTTAATATTGTCTCAATTTACTGTTTTTTTTTTCAGTTTCCTCCTTCCCACCCTCTGTTTCTCCTATAATAATCCTGTTTATTACTCCTGTCTTCCTTCTAGTTTAGTCTTGCTTTCTGAAATGTTTAATACTTTTTATTTTTTCTTAAGCAATCACCACTCCTTTGAAATTTCCTTCTCTCCAGAACTTCATTCTGAGATTCTCAAAAACGCCAATGAAGGTTATTCTCTTACAGCTTCTGTCATTTTTTTTTTAGTTTCTTTTACCTCCTTTTGCATTGGGACAACTTGATAATTGCTGTGCCCTCCAAGGATCTTCATGGTGCCGTCCTCCATACTCCAGCTTCATTTTGCACGACTCCATCCCTCTGTCCTTGCCCTGCTGTCCTTTCTGTTCAGACATGCAGTCCCTCCTTGGAGGCCTTCACATACACTGTTTGCTCAACAAACTGTAATCTCTTTTCTTCCCAGTTGCCCTGTTCCAAATCTTTCCTGCAAATGCACATGCATATATCCTTGTATAAGTGTGACTTCTTTTCATTCTTATCTAACAAACCTATGTAAGTAATCTGCCACCCCATTATTTTTATCATTGTACCATTTCCTATTCATGTTTGTCTTCATCATATTTATCAAATTTTTCAGTCATGCAATTGTATGTTTTTTTTTTAATCTGCTTATCTATCCCATATTCCAAAATGAAGCCTTGTAAGAATAGAGACCATTTAATTTTCCTGAATAAATACTTTTTCTTGGTACATGTGAGTTGCTCAATGAATATTTCTTAACTAAAAATGTTTTTTTCTTTCATGGTGTAATGCCTTCTACACAGCTGGCTTAACTCTTTTCCTACAGACCACAAGTGCACTGAGAACAATCAAAACTTCCTGCAAATCATAGCAATCTATGGTTCAAGAACCCTTCTACCTTAAATTGTATTCCTAGGACTCCCATCATTCAAGTGTGTGTAACGTGAGCATATTTTCATTTATATAGTACAGTCAGGAGAGAGAAACACTCCAGCATATGATACTGCTATTTCCTACTAACCAGAGCTTCTGAAAACATGGCCTCTATAAGATACCCAAAGCTACAAACATAGCAGCAGGCTCTGCTCTGGAGATACTCTGACTCTCTGTTGGGGGACTTGCACCCGCTGCTGTTTCTGCCCTTACTCCGCCCCTATTCAATTCATGCAATTTTTGCCTGGTTCAGAAACTTTGTAGATAGATGCATCCACATTGTACTTTTCTTTTCAACCAAACTTGTAAAATGATAGATCTTTATTGTTTGGAGAGTTTAAAGAATGCCACTCAGCTGGTCTAAAAAGTCTGTTTAAGTAGTACCATTGTGTTTTGTCCTCTTACTAATCTTCAATGCCCTTAAAACTTGTGCTCTGATTACAAGCTAGGCACTTTGTCTACTATCCTCGTGCGAGTTCTCAGGAATTGGAATAGTTTTTAATCTATATTTTTGTAATTGTTTGTTAAATGTTTTGTTTTTCCTTTTCTTTTCTGTCATAACATTGATATGCCAGAACCCTTCATTTTCCTCAGAGGAATGTAGTATCTTTAAATAAGTCTATATTTTTAAGTTCATTTTGGCCTTTCTTCATGTGCCATAATATGGAGGGGCAGATCTATACTGTCATCACACATACACTTAGAAACAGGATCTCATCACATGCTTGTTAAATAGATATTTTCACTTGGACTTTGATCCAGATCTGTCTTGTCTCTGTAGATGTACACATATGCTTTCTAATGAACAGTGTTTTCTCTTATTATTAAGAATAAATTTCAGTGACATGCTGTAGCTCTCAATTTATTTCAAGTGTTTAAAAACATTACTCCTTTTGTTTTCCATAGATGTAGTACACTTTGGTTAACTGTATAATTTGTTTGACTTCCCACCACACCCCCAAAATGTATTTCAAGTATGGGTTACTCAAAGTTTCCTTGGAAATGGATCAATTGTAAACTACACACATGCACAGACAAACACACACGCATGTGCACTTGTATGCACATGAATACTCAAGAAACTAAAACACTGGCTATCAGATAATAAGATAATAAAAATAACAATTGGAATTGATAGCTAGCTTTCTTTTTTTTTTTATGCCAGAACATTAAAAATATGGAACGCTTCACAAATTTGTGTATCATCCTTGCTCAGGGGCCATGCCCCTTCTCTGTATCGTTCCAATTTTAGTATATGTGCTGCCGAAGCAAGCACGATAGCTAGCTTTCTTGAATTAGAAAAAGGGAAGCTATATCCCTTTTACACATGAAAGATTAGCATGAACTAAAAATTAAATTTCAGATAGGTATTTAAAAACACAGAAAAGATATGACCAAGTTAATGGTTGGATAATACAAAAATTAATTTCAGTGTGCTAGTCAGGACAATTTCATTAGGGAAACCAAATAAAAGTAAGAAAAATATGGATCAATTTATAAGAGCAAAAGTGATGATTATGAAGCTTTAAACTATAAAAATTTTATTAGGAGAAAATAACTTAAAAGATGTTTAAAACCACAATATTTTTCACTAAAATTTTGGGTTTTTGTTTGAAGTAAAGGACCAATGCAGCTGCATTATGAATTCGAAAAATTATTATTGTTTAAATCAGGAATTGCTCAAGAACATTTTTTTTGAACCCAGACACAAAAGTCATCAAAGAAAACTCTTGTGGATAAGTACAAGATCTCAGTCTCTCAAGGCTCTGTGAGACCCAAAGAAAGTTCATAGGTTTTATGGCATGTAAGGATCAAAGTAGAATTGTTTTAATTTTAAAAGAAGAAATCTTGGATCTTCTGATATTCATCCTAACATGACTTACTTAAATCAATATGTTGGTAGACATAACCAAATCAACACAAGTATGTATGAGCTAAATTTTCAGAGGCATCCATTTGTATATGTAAGCTCACATTTTAGTAAGGAAGTAGGGGGAAAGAAGCAATTCATACTTATTTGTCATTTGACTGAAGATGAGTGGAATATGACTATTGAGGGGCACAGAAACATGGTGGTTTTCCTGTTACTAATTCCCTGCCAAGAATTTAGAGTTTAATCGTCTCCATGCACCCATAATAACTGACTTTTTCTATTCCTCTGCTGCTCCCTTTTCCCTTCCCACCAGAGTGATGCCTTCATTGATGAATACTGCTCTTAGTCCCCAAGAGATTCACATGGCAAACATTTTGTGCTTACATCATGGATCAAAGTGTCAGGAACCAGAAATTGATCAGTCAACTTACTATTGTTAGTTTCTCTGGAGCAAAATCGTGCCAGCTTTATTGTAATAGTCCCATGTGAAACATCACTAAAAGAATCTCTGTTATCATTATTAAATACACCTCAAACACAGTTTACTAATATTTGGGGTACATATGCAGATTACAAGAGTACACAATTTAGAATATTCACAGTTGCAAATTAGAATCAAAAGTGTGCATAATTCTATCGTCCATATGGCACAGCAGCAGTATGATTTCCTAAGATTAAATCTTGTATGGGGATGAAAAATGATAAGCCAGTGAGATTATTATGAACTATACACAAAAACATATGGGCTGTAGGCCAATAGCATCGCTCTAAGTCTGCCTTAGAATTTCATAAGCCACTGAATGTCACAGATGGAAGCTGTTATTCATTCTACCTGCTTGACATGATGAGAGGTAATGATAAAAGTTCAGAAATAAAATTAAAATGAACACAGCTAAGCTAGCCTCTACTCTCTTGGCTACAATTATTAGTGATTTGGTGGTTGGAAAGGCCAGAGATTCACCTTGATTATCAGGCTGTGGAAGGATGGCAGTATGTTAATTATTGTAAACATTTCATAGGAACCTACTTTCATAATTTAAATGAGTAATCCTAATGCTCATATAATCCTCCCTGTAAGGAAGATCTTAAAAAGAACAATATCAAGTTATATATATATATATGTATATATTAAATATAAGTTTATATTTATTAATGTATAAATATTTAAATTGAATACTAATTTATTGCAATATTTTATTTTATAAAATAAATACATATTAATATGTTAATATTTATGTTATATAAATAAATGGATATATATGTAATGTATATATTTATTTCAGATTAGACCAACTGGAGGAAAGGACTGACAGTTTCTTGATAGTTAGGATATTGCCTTTCATTTTTCTTAAGTTTCCATGCTTTGCAACCATGTCGATCATAAAATGTTATAACAAAACAGAAATTTACAGAGAGAAAACATAAATGTCCATCTTCTTTCCCTTTTACATGCACATAAGCCCAAGCCCCACCCCTGTCCTTGGGTAACCTATATACACATTTAAATACACACTTATTTATATACTTGTGCTTTTGAACATGTGTATTATTTTTTCCCCAAATAAATGGAATTGCATTGATAGACAAAATGTAATTTTGTGTTTATGTGAATGATTTTGTATTATATATACTTGACTGAATTTCTCTTTTTATTCATCAATGTAAGCACATAAAGATTTATCTGTGTAAGGTTCTGTATAGTGTGTTTTGAAAGAAGTTGGAGCATTTACTTTGTTAGTAAAGTATCTATTACTTTACTGAACTTTTTTTACCTTAATTTTGCACTATCATAAACAAGTCTGGGAAGAAAAGTATTTAGGTAAAGACATAGATACAATATAGATAAAGATAAATCTATAGTGAATACACATATGAGCATGTATACACAGCACACATGCACACACACACACACACACAGAGTCAAAAAATGTTTCCTTACTTGCTTCAATAATGCAGAAAACTCATTGATACATAAGCCATTTTTTCCTCATTTTCTCTTCAGATCAGTGGTCTCTGTGTGTATCAATTCACTAGTAATACACTCTTTTCATTTTTGTATCTTTATGTTTTATTATTTAGATCAGAAACCTTTCTATTATTATTATTCCACTGTTTTTCAAAATTTTAGTGGCTATTTTTGAATTTTTATTCCTCAAGATCAACTTTGGCATTTTGCTCAGGATTATATCTTAGGTTACATCAGAGAATTGACTCCTCTACTATATTGTCTGTCAACTAGTTATATCTTTTGATATTTTAATTTTTCCATGAAATATTTCTATATATATTTTCACATTTTTCTTATAGATACTTGTGAGTTTATAAAAGTAATTATTTTTCCTATTGCAATTTTCTATATTGGAATTTTGCTGGGGAACAAGATGTCTTTTAATTTTTATCGATATTGAAACTAACAATTCCCCAAATTCTCTCATTTGCTTTATAAAAGAGCAAAGAAAAAAAAAAGCAACCGGAGTAAATACATGAGTTAAGTGAGGTTGCAGGATACAAGGTCAACACAGTCATATTTCTTTATGCTGACAATGAAAAATTGGAGGCAGAGCAGATGACTCAGCATGTTAAAACCATCAATTCTTCCCAGATTGATCTATGAATCTGTCACAAGTATAATCAACCCCCTCTCAGCAGAATTTTGGTAGATGTAGACAAGCTCACTTGAAAATAAAGAAAGAAAGACAAATGAACTGGAATAAGTAGATTATATAAAACAATTTTAATGAAGGAAAACCAAGTTGAAGGTATCATGCTGCCTAAATTTCAGACTTACTGTAAAGTTGCAGTAAATATGAAAATATGGAATTGGTAAAGCAATATACACATGGAAGAAAGGTGCACAAAAGAGTTCAAAGACAGATCTCAACAAATATGGTCAATGTATTTTTTAAAACACAAAGGTGAAGAAATAGAGATTGTCTTTTCAACAACTAATGTTGGAACAGTTGGATACATGCAGAAAAAAATGAACCTCAACCTAAACCTCATACCTTATGTAAAAATGAACTCAAAATTAATCATAAATGTTAATTTGAAGTGTAAAACTAAAGAAAAGCACATTGAAGAAATCTCTGTGCACTGGGATTAGACAAGGGTTTCTTAGATAAAAATCTGAGTTAAAAAAATACTCTGTTAAAGAGGCTGTTAATAGAATAAAAAGAATAAATCAGACTGGGAGAAAATATTGGCAAGTCACATTCTGACAAAGAATCTGTAACTAGTATATATAAAAATTACTGAAATTTCAATAGAAAAAATATCAGTTAAAAAATTGGCAAAATCCTTGAAGAGAAACTTGACCAAAGAGCAGCATAAATGAACGTAAAATAACACATAAAATTATATTCATCATTAGACATTCAAGAAATGCAAATTCAAGCCATGATGTGGTACTATTTATTTAATAGAATCATTAAAATTAAAATAAAAAAAATTACTACTGTCAATAGAAAGTGCTGCTGAGGATTCATAGTAATGAGAACTTTCATTTATTGCCAGTGGGAATGAAAAATAATGCAGCCACTCTGGCAAGCAGATTGGCAATGCTTTACAGTCATAAATGCACAGTTACCCTCTGACCCGACAATCTCACTCCTAGGAATTTACTTGAAAGGAATGAAAAATTATGTTTACACAAAAACCTGTATATTGATGTTCATACAAGTGAGTGAATAAGTTGTGGTACATTTGTGTAATAGACTATGGATAAATAAAAAATAATGAACTATGGATACACACCACAACTTGCATAGATCTTAAGGGAATTATGCTGAGTGAAGAAAAGCCAACCTCATATGGCTGTGTACTGTATACTTCCATTTATTTGACATCCTGGAAAAGACAAAACTGTAGTGATCAAGATGAAATTAGAGGTTGCCAAGGTTGACAGGATGAGGGAAGCTGTGGTTACAGGAGAGCATAAGAGAGTTTTTTGGGGAAGCAGAGGATTTGTTTTGAACTCTGTGGCATGCACAAGCACATGAACCTATACATGTGTTAGAATTCATAAAACTCTTCACCAAAACATGTATGTTAACTTTAAAAAAGTAAACAAATTCAAATATACTCTAAGGAGAAAGGAAAATA
The DNA here is from genome assembly GCF_030020395.1 of Manis pentadactyla. NCBI lineage: Eukaryota > Metazoa > Chordata > Mammalia > Pholidota > Manidae > Manis > Manis pentadactyla. The sequence goes on from NC_080026.1 coordinate 16,976,869, forward strand.
AAATTCTCTTTTCTTCCATTCCAAAAGATTTCCTCTTACATAAGTTTCCACAGGATGCTTGCTTCAAATATTGTGAACAATTTGACTTCCAACATTTGGTACACTCATAAGGTTGGTAACCAAGGGGATAACCAACTCATTTTAGCACTGTCAAAGGAATAAGGTTACATGTGGGTATTGAGGAAGCACAGATAACTAATATCCTCTGGGTGTACACATATCAGGAACAGAAATGAACTGAAATGAAAATGTTTTGTTTTAAGTAGTACTCCAAAATATAGGCAGCAAGTACTCTGTGGCAGATTGTATTTTCCAAAAATGGCTACAATACTATCTCCCATGTCATTTGCTCCTTATCAAGGTCATCTTGACACTTCTGTGTCAAATGATGGTGCCCGTCTCTCCACTGGTCCATCAAGTCCGGACAGGCCCTGTACTGCTGTAACCAGTAAGTATCACTCATTGGTCTGTGCCAGTTCCCCTCCTAGACCCTAACAGCCCTGGCAGCTTCTGCTCCCTGTCCAGTGGAGACTTTTGATAACTGAACTGCTACTTCATAGAAACCCGTGAGAGACCCAAGTTATAATCCTCCAACTGAGTCAAAAAAGCCACAGAACCCTAATAAATAATAATAAATAGTTGCTGCCACTAAGTTTCATTAGACTATAACAAGTGATTAGAACATACTCCCTTTCTCCAAAGGCAGATTAGATTATCTATTCAAATGTATACTACTAATGGCATGATGCACAGCTAACCACCCAGCTCTAGCCTATAGAAGAATCTGGAAAGATCAAGAGAGAAGCGAGACAAAAGAGGGGGAATTTCAGCAGAGTTGTCAGGGTGGTTCCTCCCAAGCTCAAGCCTAGTGAAGGGGGCTCCAAAGAGGCCATGTAGAGGGCTGAGGACTTTGTAAGCATTCTCAGGAGTTTATAGAGGCAATAGGAAGGGGTCAGAGTAGATACACGTCTGTCTCAATCCTGAGCAAAACATTCTAAAGGGAGAGAAAGAAGTAGCCACAGAGTGAAGGACTGTGAAAGGGAGGTAATTGCTCTCCCACCAGTAGGAAGTGAAATACTTGTTTCCTATAGATTGAGTATCTGGAAGGAGGGAGACAGGGAGAGAGTGACAGATACTTTCCAAACACGTTCAATGGCACATGTCCAATAATATCTGCCAAGTCCAGAGTTTGTCTTAGCTCACCACAGCAAATAAGACCTTGTATGTGTTTTTATCGTGGCCCTTTCTTTCACATGGAAGTCGAGGTCTGGGGGTTGCCATTGAGATCTTGGGGCAACATGAAGAGCAAAGAAGGAGGTAGAAGTCATCTTGGAGGTTCCTCAAAAGAAGTCATTTTATTCTACATAAAGTTGTACTTTTTATACTGCTATAAGTACTGAAGATGCTCATGCATGTGGCCTTCATGCCCAGGTGTGTGGCCTTCAAGGCCCTTATCTAGCTCCTTACTCACGGGTACAACAAGCTGTGTTCTCAAGATTTCATGGACAAGGCCAGACATATCCGGAGTGAAGCAGCGGTCAGCTGTCCTCATAGAACAGTAGGGAAAAGGGGGGGGTGGGGAGAGGCTTCCCTACAATGGACCATGAATAGTGAGGAATAATAGTAACTGGGAGGTAAGGGAGGAACTGGCAGATGAAAGAAGAAGCCTATTGACCTCTCCCTCCACCCCTGACCCCTATTTCCCTCTTTCCATTTCAAGCTCCTGCCTTAAGCAAATATGAGCTAGGAGAGGAGGGAAAGTCTAACTTTAAATAAACTTTGAAAGTTTGACTATTAGGTGGAATATACATTGGAATTACGGAAATGATTGTAATTTTTCATCTTGAAATTTTAAAGGGGATTTTATTTCCATTATCTGAGAAGGACCAGAAAAGATACAATCCTTTCCTGGGTGTCACCCAAGACAGTTTGTGTTGGAATGAACAGAGAATAGAGTTCTCTGTTCATCTTATGAGTCTCATTTTTTATGGTTTCTTTACAGCAAGTATGTTCTAGATATAACGCTTAAGTTGTATATTTGGTTCCCAGAAATACCCAGTAATGTTGTCCTTGAAATCTTCATGAGAAAAACTGAAGACTGGGGAATTTAATGGCCAGTTTGATGGGGAGACAACAGCAACGGCGTGGTCCAAGAACGCCCTTCCGAGTCATGAGGAGGATCGACTGCTCATTCTCTGAGGCTTGGGCGCATCCTCTCGGAGCACTACCGGGGAAGATGGCAGATGGTGGTGGTGCCGGGGTTCTTGTTTGCGGAGCCAAAGAATGAATTTCACAAACAGTCAAGGTAGGAGAGCAAGGTACAGGCTTTTATTTAGAGATACAGTGAAAGGACAGAGCTTCCGGCTCACATCAGGAGGGGACAAGAGAGTCTGTAGTGGTGCGTTGTCTAGGAGGTTTTATAGGCAGTTGAGGATTTTTCAAGAACATGAAGAAAACTTAGGGGTGTGGACTTGTTAAGTGGTTCCTGAATATTAAAAATTAGCTCAACGTAGGGAATTTCCTGCCTTGATTTCTCTCTGGGACACTGGCGCTTTGGTCCGGGAGCACATCAGAAGGCTGCCTGCCCATCCCCCAAGGTGGGCTGAGGTATTGTCTATTTGCTAAAAAATCCTGCCTCTTGGACTTCTTGGGTGTTAAAATGCAATCTTATCTTTAAGATGGAATTCTTCCTGCCTTTTACCATGCCTTCTACAGTTGGGTCTGCATGCTAAGTTAGTTGCTCAGTTTGCAAAATCACCTTGTCAGATCTGAAGGAGGAAAGACAGCACATAGGCCTGGGCCTTGTAGCATGCTAAAGTGAATCTTACACATGGTTACAAATGATTAGCATAATAAAACATGCTACTCTTCTTTATGGGGGAACATTAACTGATCTCACTGAAGAATGATTCTAGAGCTCAATGTTTAACATAGAGTTTTAGTAGGGGGGTTTCCTTGCATGTAGTTACATTGCTCTGACTGCAAATATCCCACTCTGCCCCCTTCAGAGGCCCTCACCCTACTCTCACTACATCCATGGTCCCTGTCTCAGTGCGGACAGTGTCTTGTTTAAATTAAGCCTATTCGTAGTGAAGATCTGTAGTAAAATAAATTTCATTGCTCTTGACTGGAATATCATTTTCTTTCAGCTTTGCATTTATAAGATTGGTGACCCTTTCTTGAAATCAAGTCATTGTAAACTTAAAAAATAATAAATTGAAAAATAAACACTAATAAAAAGATTTTTTTGTATTTCTTTCTTGTTATTAGGTTTGGACTATTATACTTTCTTACCTGTTTGGACCTATTTAATGTTGCCTTTTTGATTGCTCTATCGTTCTATTTTTAGAAATATCTTTCCATTTTGCTTAGTATACATAACAACTATATTTTTAAAAGGTGTTTCCTCATTTATAACTTGTCATGAAATATTTTTTATTGAAGACCATGTAACATCTAAGAGATACATGATTCCCATATGATACTTAACCTAAAAATTCTCACATACTTTGTAGCCAGAGTGGCTTTAATATCTTGTCACCAGGTAAAGACCCTCAAGCTTCTTCAAGTCTCCTTTCCAGATTGGAAAGATTATTTTAGTATAATACTTGTGGTTAAAATTGCAGTATTTCCAGAATCTCTCACCTGGCTTTAGTGCATCTCCATATCAACTGGCATTACTAAGGGGTGGAGAGTTGTTCATCTCCATATCAGTGGGTAGTTACCTGGGGGACTGAGGGCTTATCTGAACATGAGAGGTTGTTGGGGTCCTTGCTTCTGCTGAGGCTGGAGAGAGAGAGATGCTGGATGACTTTTTTGTAAGCAATAAACAGGTTTTAAACTTTATTTTCCCCTTTGACTGATTTCGGTTTTAGCTCAGTATTTTGCCCCAGGATTTCCTCTCCCCAGAGTTACATGTGGCAGTAGTCAGCAGAACCTCTGAACCCAAAATCTGTCAAAATGGGGGCAATCTTTGGGTGGACTGCACCTAGAGATGGTGGGGAGATGCCCAGAACCCTGACTGTGGATAGTAGGGAGGCCTCAGTGGCTGCAGTGGCGGAGGGCGCAGCTTCACCGGGGAGCCCCCTAACTGTAGGGCTTCCAATTTGGGAGTCCCTAGTGGGGAACTGGTCTAGGGTAAAGCACCTCCTAGACGGATGGGGCCCTCCACAGAACTGGGGAAGGGTGGAGACACCGGAAGATGCAGAATTAGCCCTCCGTGAGATAGAAGACTGCTTAGGGGCCCTGAGTGGCTGTGTAGCAGCTGGCATTATAGGGTCTCTTTTCCTCGAGATAGTGGAAAATGTTATCGAGGAGAAAGAGAGGGTTATGGAGAGGGTTATCAGGAGATAGAGGGACTTTGGCAGGAGAGAGACACACTTTGGCATCACCTGGAGGAGCTGGGCAATGACCTATGGGATGCCCTTAAGGAAAAGAGAGTTTTTGAGAAACCAACTGTGCTCCTGGAGATTACTTAGCAGCAGTGAGAGGGGAGGCAGCAGGAGAAGCCGCTTTGCAGGAATCCATGGGGGAGGGGGAGGAAAGAGTGGGGCCTTCAGCCCCAGAGATAGGGGAGGATCTGGGGTGGGGGAGAAGGTGAGGAGGCGGGGCCATGGGTGGACGGGCTGCCAAGGCCGTGGCCCATGGTACCCAAGTCTCCTGTATTAAAGGCCCGCCTGGCTGTAATTAAAATGAGCTGGTGGACATGAGCATCCCGTGTAGGCAGAAGCCTTCGGAATCTCTGCCTATGTGGCTTTTATATCTCTGGGATATGCGGGTGGGAAACTTCGTTATGTAGGGTCCTGAAATGAGCAGACTGGCTTCCCTGACGACTCAACCTTCCCTCCAGCATCGGTTGCAAAGTGCCTGTCATGCCTCAGGGAATGAGACACCTCTGGATTGGCTGACAGCTGCCATCAGGGCAGTTTGGCCTAATCAGGGTGATTTACCATATGTACCCACATACTTTTATTAAAAAATTAGTGACAAAAGACAAGCAAGATATAGATACTCCTGGAGCCTTAACATTTGCTCTTATTTATACAAGGTACACTTGACTTCTACAAAATGTTTTCTTTAGAACAGAGATTTGGAAATGAGCACATAGGCGAAAGGCAAATCTCTGGGTACTGAAGAATTAGGTGCTTCCTAGGAAACAACAGGGGCTTTATTTGTGAAAATTATCTTCAATCCAAAACACCACTGAAATTTTTTTAAACTTTTCGTGGCTAACATTAAATTTATTTTAAAAACTTCTCCCTTGTCTTCTTATTCTTTTAGTTTTACTCCTTTTGTGTTTTCTCTTTCCTTAACATTATTTCTGTTTCTTATCTATGCCTCAGGCATGTCATTAATATTGAGTAGCCCCCACAGTTACTGAATTCCAATAACTCTGCATTAAACATGTGACTATATCTACCTTACAAGTTTTAATTCAATGTTTGTATTTTCACAAAATATTAGCACTTGAAACTGGTTTCAAAATGTTGCCGAAGGAGCAATACAAAGTAACCATCTTAGCTTTTTAATTACAAAATTTAGTTAATTTTACTAGGATGCTTAATTTACTCAGTAGGTGTAGATGATTTATTTGTGATAATAGAATAAAAATAAATCACCTTTGTGACATCTTTTGTTCTGTCAGCTTATCCCGACATTTGCTTATAAGGCTTGATATGAAACTGTGGGATAAGCTTTGAAGAATCATCTTCTTCATCAACTTAATTCGATTTTCTCTTGAAATGTCACATAGATTTTCTTCTAACACAGCATAAATACAGTTTGTCTTCTACATGGATAAATCTAAAAAATTCCTAAGTTTGTTTTACATAAACTAATATGTATGACTACTGTAATTTTGTTAAACATGAAAGATAAAAAGAGTAATCTTACAACTAAAAGTTTTTAAGAACAAATATCAAAAAAACTCTTAATTTCCAGTATAAACAAATAGAATAAGCACATCCCTAAACTACAACTGGTTGAATATTTAGCATAAAGACTTGAGGCAGAAAAAATAAAAAACTCTGAAAAGGTACTACATGTCATTCTTCAAACAATTATCTAAAAATATCATAAGAACATATGCTCTATTTAACATTCATTGGTTAAATACTAGGAAAAAATACGTGGAAAAAAATTCATCTTGTACATGGAAATTTGTCAAAAAGCTATGCTCAAGTTGTAGGACTAAACATGAATAAATAAAAGTCATGACTTTGGCTCAGCTGTCAGTTACTGACTGGGCAACAAGGAAACTGATTGAGCCAACAGGAAAGCTGAAAATTCTTTTTACTGCATTGCAAGACATTTGGAAAACAACAGCTTAGATAAATCAAAGGCTTACAAAGGCCCTACTGAGTGTGAAATTCTAGCAAAGGTTGAAAGAACGGTCGTCATGTCCGAGTATGTTGGCTTCTTCTTAACAAAGCATTCAGAAAGCAATGAGGTAAGGAACTGGAGGAGCTGGCCTGCAAAAAAAAGTGAGGATAATATAAAGACTACAGAGTTTACACTCTTCCCAGGGTTGGAAAAGCCAATTGTTCCTGCAACTCAAACAGCAGAAAGTAAGACTAAAGAAGACTTTTAACAACAAAGGCTCTTGTAGGACAGTCAGATGAGACGGAAAAAAGGGTTTTGAGCAATAAAAATCCATGAAAGATCAAAGAAAGACCCTCAGCTTTGTAGCAAAATACATACATATATACATAAATAAAAAACCTGGCACTTCTAGTCAATCCTGTGGATTCATATGGCTTCAAGGTAGCTGCCATTAAATAGACACACAGAGAAATGAGTCAATGGTGCAAAATAAAACAGGCTTAAGAACTATTTCTAGAAAATAACTTGGGGCATGGTTATGATCACATAAAAATATGTGGAAGCAGAGAAGTAGAACACTGTTAAGATTTCTAAAAATAAAGTGCAGATAGAAAAATGCACAAATTTTAATTTTAAGCTTGATGGGTTTTAACCAAGTCAAAAAATCCCTGTATAACTAGGACCCAGAGGAAGAAAATAAATGTTACCTACATCACAGAAGTATTCATGCCCATATTTATGTAAGTAAGATAAATAAATATAATATATCTTGGGATCTATTTTAAATACAATAGTTTAATATGGAGTTACATCTTCCTTCTCATAATAATGTTCTAAAAGGTAAGCTTTGAAAGGAAAACATCAGAGGTTTTCTCATTTGTCTTTTTGTATATGAAGACAATGGTGTTTTGTTTAAAGAATATATATATATATATTTTTGACTATGATGATGAGGCTAGTTAAAATTATAAGTGTATATCCATTCCAATACAGCATGAGCCAATTTTACTTAATATGATATGAAACAAATATGTCTTCATTGATTCTTCCTTGTTTCTTAAACAAAATTGAACAAGAAATAAAAAGTGAGCCCATTCATTTTTGCAAACTGTAATGAATGACTGGAACTGAATTGACATCCTCCTGAGCTTCTAGGTAATAGTTCCTCATATCCCTCCTGTATAGGGGAGGATTAAATAAATAAGACTGCTATAGATTGCTCCTGGAATAAACTCCAAACTTGAATTAGGAATTGAATAAAATACCTATTAAGATTCCATGAACACAATTGGATTCCGTATCTGTGTATTCAAAGTACTTTTCCTAAATTTTGCTTTAAAGGTTTGTATTTATCTCATATTACATATTAGGCAACAACAACAACCAAAAAAAAATGAAAAAAAGCTATTTTATATCCTACAGTCTATTCAGTTTATTCCTAACTTTTTCAATCTTTCCTCCTATAGGTTGTGTTAGTTTTTATGTACAAATGTTGAAAAAACCATCTCCATATTTTTCAGCTTAAATTAATAAAACTAGGACCCACCAAGAAATTTAATTTTAAATTCAAAATTAAATCCAATTTCTTTTTTCTCAGATTTTCTTTAGATGACTCAATGAATATTATAATAAATTAGAGAATGGGTCATCCTCTCAAAAATAACAAACATTGGAACAGGCTAACATGAAAGACCTTAAAGGTTTTTAGGCTACAAAGTACTGATCTTCCTTGCATAGCTTAGGTAAACTTTGTTGAAATTGGAGTTATTGAACCAGATGATAACTCATTATAAATCATTTAATATCTACTACAAGCAGAGAATGCTTTCAGTATGATATAAAAATTAGGGGGTAAAAGCATTTACTCTTACATTCTGCTGGTATTTATATCCTCTCCACTTTTCCAATCTTCTGAATATAAAAGTCTAGATTTGAAAGAAAAGTGATAAACCCTTTATAAATGCAAGCCTGAATATTTTAAAACAGCTGCCACATCCTGAAAAGATAACAATTAACAGTTGCAACTTTCAAAGTGTTGGAGAACTATTAAGAAGTTAGTGTATCCCTTAGGTGTACTTTGATAAAACTCAGATCAAATACTATCAATAGGATTTTTCACTCCTTCAAACTACAAAAGAAAATTTGTCGCCAATTTTCACAGCTCTAATTATAGCATTGCACTTACAACTCTATAATTAAGAGTGAACTACAATTTTGCTTCCTACTCTTAGCTGAAAGAAAATAAAATAAAAATAAAATAGTTAAAAAATAAAACTTGTTCTGAATTTAACATTGGTATTTATTTCCTTAGCTCTTCAGCTTATTTGCTTCTAAAATTTGTTGAAATCAAATTTAATTCATCCATATATCCTTCTAATTTGCAATATATGTCAATCTTTAAAAATGTATGTCTATCTCAAATGTTAGCTTCTGGTAAGGCTTGTGGTTTTTTTCCAGAATTCTGTGTAATCATTTTCAGTAGATCATCTGCATAAATCAACATGCCTGTAAATAAACTGCTTGTTTTGCAGCTTTCTTTCTCTTTCCAAGGTTTGTAAATGTTTGTCTTTATTTTACAATGTTATATATTTACATTTCAGATTCCATCATTTAGAAGTTGTATGATGCTTCAGATATTTTTCCAGCAGCATCTTGATTCATTTTGCAAGTAGGTCTTAGAACTGTCACTCGGGTATTAAACCATAATACAATCGATGACGTACTTTTTCTCTACATACTACATGATTCTGCAAATATTGACATATTTTTCCAAACAGACAAACATGGCAATTTGGAAAAGATTTAACTGTGCAGTTAGATCCACCAGTACTGCTTACACATGCTTCACGGTCCAGGCGACATTTATGTAAGACCTCAGGAAGTACTTATAAGCTCAGTTTCAGTCCTAGGAAGTGACAATTAAATGTCACTTCCTCCAGGGATGGAAAGCTGGAGGACTTTGCAGCCAGTTCGTTAAAGATACCAGTGTGAGCCCAAATGGGTCATACGAATGCTTAAACAGAGAACCCGCTCTGAGTTTCCATTAACTGGGACTCCAAAGAGTCAAGCCCTTCTCTTCAGTCAGACAGAGCCCCTCACCAAGTGCCTGTCCTAGTTCTCCCCGTCCTTCCTCCTCCATGCCACGCCGGCATCTCTCTGCCTCCAGACTCTCCCCTGAATGCTTCTTCCCACTGTTTTGCCTTCTCTCTTTCTCTCCTCCTCTTCCTTCCCTTTAAAGCCCTACCTATTGACTTCTCTCTCTTTTCTGGCTTCTTTTCTTTGATGTAAGAGAGAATCCAGGTTTAAAGTAAACCAGTGACAAAACTTGAGTAAAAGTCTCTTATTCCCAGTGCTGGGAATCTCTAAAAGAAAAACTCCAACAATAATGAGCAGTAGGGGAGTCATAGAAGTAACAGTAGTAACTGTACACACTGTGCACCGGGCATCAGTAAGTGGTTTACATATATGAAATCAGTGAATCCTCACAGCAGTCCTCTGAGGTAGATGTCACCACTGGCCCCATTTAACCTATGGCAAAACTGATTTAAGAAGAGGTTGACTAACTCATCTGAGGTAAAACAGCTGCCACATGACAAAACAGAGATTTGGTTCTAGTCCATAATTTTAATTGAGAGATGATTAGCCCCTAAGGATCATCTAACCACAAATGTTCTGTTAGAATCAGTGTAAATATTCAATGTGAATCTTTCGAGAAGACAGTTATCTGCCCCACTGTTAAAAAAATGGGTTGAAAAGTAGACTTTACATTCTTGTTTGTTAACCTGGTTTCCAATTAAATCAGAGGCATTTCCATAAATGTGAATTCTATCAGAAGTCTTTATGTCATGGACAATTTCACCCTTAATATAAAAATAAATAGGACTGTGATGGCCAGGATAGCTTTGGGAAACTTGTAAAGCATACAAGTTAAAACAAAAACAAGAACAGAAACACAAAAAAACATCAAGTTTGCTGTAAGCTTTTGCATCAACAGGCCTTTACAAATGTGGAGACAGCTTTTGGGCTGTACTGAAACAGTAAAAATGGGTGGCTCTTGTCAAATGACTGGGATCAACAAATACTTGTAACAGAACACTTTTGCCCTTCTCAATTTGTGAATTTATCAACATTCTTTCTTAGCAGCTCTTATTACTCCGTTTACTGTGATTTATTGTGTTTGTTTACTGCTAGATACAAACCATATTGCCCTTTCTTAAATAATTTATCACTTGTAAAATTTATTTTGATCGATATGTAATTTTATCCTGCATTATAATGAGAAAAAGAGCTGGAATGATCTTAGGAGCAGACAGTAAGCCAGGTGTGGCTCTGCCACATTGGCCATCGGTCCTCATCCGAGTCACTTAATCTGCTGCTAATGGGCTTGTAGGTAGTATCTTTTACTGATCTAATGGTCCAACATTTTTTTCTTTCTATTTTGGAGATAAAAAGTAAATGAATGTGTGTACTTGCTGGAAATAGCCTGCTTTTCCTATTGCATCACTATTGTTTGCCTCTCCTTGTTACAGAGATAAATGATATTTAAATAAATATCTCCATCCTGTCCAAATAAGTGTTACATTCTTTCTCTAGGCTGGTATCTTATGTTTATCCTGTATGATTTGAAATATTATATGTCATGTCCACTTTTTAATCTAACTTGAATAAACTGTATTTTATTTTCATGTGTAAAAAGGCAGAATATGAATGTCTCTCTAGAAAATATAGAGTAAATTTCCAAAACGCAACACCATCAGACTGAATTACCCAAGAAGACCTCAAGTAATATCCTCTTTATCTCACTCTTCACTTCTGTGCTATGAGTAGTGATTACATCACTGCTACGCAATGGGAAAATATTGGAACAACTATTAACATAGTCTATTGTTACATCGAGAATCTACCTATATAAAGAGGGATCAACTCTGATAGCAAAGGCTAATCAATATTTCTCCTTACAGCACATTGTTGTAATACTTTCACTCATCTAACCATTCAATAAATACTTATTGAGCATCCACTTTTCCCTAGAATAGGATTACAGCACAAAACAGAAAAAGACCCCACCTTTACTGGTTTATGCTTTAGTAGAAGAAATAATAATAATAACAACAATAAAAATTATTTGCCAGATGGTGATAAATATCATGAAGAATAATAAAGAAGAAAGCAGAATCAGAGAATATGGAAGAATGGGAGTATGTGTGTTCAATTGTTTAAGTGTGGTGAAGAAAGAAACCTCTGGTGAAATGACATTTGACCAGAGTGCTAAAGAGAATGAAAGAGCAGGTCAGGCGGATGGTGCAACAAGTGCTGTGACTGACAGATTGGAGCACTTTTGTTGTGTTCCCTGAAGGGCACGATGCCCGTGTGGCCATAGTAGAGTGTGCCAGAGGGAAGGGGTAGGAGAGGAAGGAGAGGAAATGAGAATAGACCAGGGAGCAATTGTTGTTTTGGGGGCTCCTGAAACACTTTAGCTTCTTCTCAGAGTGACATGGGCTGCCAGTGCAATATTTTTAAGCTTTGTAATTATACATTATACTGACAATTCAAATAACCAATCATACTTAGCATTTCTCCTCTTTGGGATGGAGGTATTCTTTAAACCCATTTCATCCATGTGTTCAGTAGATTTTAAAAGAACCACTCTGGTTGCTGAGTGGAGAAAATACCATAAAAGCTCAATGGGCACAGCAAAGGAGATTATTAAGATGATATAAGAGAAAGATGTTCAACATAAGAGATGTAGTTCCATGCATACTTCTACATTTGAACATAAAGTATACAGCATGTTCACAAAAATATTTTGAACATCTGACTACATGAATTAGTAACTTCAGGAAGATGTAATGAACAGCTTGATGGCTTTGGAATTTAGTAATGTATTCTTCAAAGACTATATTTTGGAGCTGTTTTTGATTTACAACATTGAGAGGAAAGAACAGAGATTTCTCAGATACTACTTGTACCCACACAATTAGAGCCTCACACTCATCATCAACATTACTCACCAGGTTGATACGTATTTTTTGCAAGGGTGAACCTCTATTACATCATAACCACCCAATGTTCAGCGTTTGCATTAGGGTTCTTCTGGTGGTGTATATCTTACTGCTTTTGACAAGTGGGTGATGATATATACCTATCATCATAATATCATAGAGTATTTTCACTGCCCTAAAACTTCTCTGTGTTCTGCTTACTCATCTCCCCACCACCATCCCTGGCAAATATTGATATTTTTATTGTCTCTATGGATTTTCCTTCTCCAGAATGTTGTATTGTATCTAAATACTTCAATGTTGTACCTAAAGAAACATCACCATACTCAAGGTCTCTAGGTTTTTCCCCTATGCTTGAGTCTAAGCATTTTATAATTTTGAATTTCACATTTAGGTCTATGACCAAATTTAATTTAATTTTTGTGAAAGGTATAGAGTCTGCATCTAGATTCCTTATTTGTACATGGTTGTCCAGTTGTTCCAGTGTAATGAAGCATTTTTAATGCTGTTCCCTTTAGACATAGATTCTACTAAGATCTGTTAATCTAATTAATGTCATTCTAGGTAAGATAATATGTATTGTCACTTTTAGTAGATGGAGAAAGTTTGATACATTCTATATGAACTGAAACATATTTATTGTCAGTTGATTATACACATTTAAAAATGACTGTAAACAATACCATATATTTCTATATATTTACACATATACAGTATATAATGCTCAGAATAGTTTTTAAAATGTATATATACACACTGGTATACACATACATATCCATGACTTAGAAATATTTAAATATGCATGTGTTTATACCAACTACACATTGAAAGATTTTAGAATGTTTTAAAACTTATTTCTCCATACAATAATTTTTCTTCTTAAAACATCTCACACAAAGCTTTAAATACATTGTAGACTCAGTGAAGGTAAATGATTAGCATCTAATCACATGCTTCCGAATATTTTGATGAGGCTTTCATTCTCAACACTGTTCAAATGAGAAATAATTTTACTGAATATTTTATCTACAAACAATTTGTATGCCACTCAGAATGTCTTTAACCTAATTTCAGATTTTTTTCTTTCACAATTAATAATAGAATCTAAGTTAAAAGGGTGGCAAATTTTCTATCAATCATTTCCCACCTCATAGTGTGATTATTAAATGAGATTATGCACATGAAAGCACTTTGAAAAGAGCTGCACAAATATTATCATCTTCAGAATTTTTTTCTAAATTGCAGCCCTACTACCTAACTAGGCATATGACTTTGAAACTTCCCTGAAATGATTTTCTAAGTCTGGAAATCTTTTCCCCAAAACATTTCATATTTGACTGCACCCTTCTTGTCTGTCATGTCCCTTCTTTACTGTCACCTCCTAGACTAAGAGTTAGGAAATGTTTTTTCACAAATCATTAAGCTTCCATGGACTTCAATGCCTGACCTGTATAATTACAAATATGAATATATTATCCCATGTGGACCCTTCAAGTTTTCTTAAGTTCTATAATCTATGACTCAAGAAATGGGAATTTCAAACTAGATACCCTATACTATTTCTTCTGCTATAGAATTATATTATTCTATAAAGCTCCATTTTCCATTTTTGCTTGTTTTGAAAATTCTTTAATCTCCAGTTTTCTTAACTACAGTGTAATTTACCAATAATTGGATTAATTTTAATTGACACTTCATTGGTACTTTGAGGTAATTGTTTCCACTAAGTTCAATAACCTTCCTCTTTAAGCAGTTCCGTTGCATTATAGTTGGTATGCAATGAACTGCACAGATTTTAAACTGCATAGTTTGATAGGTTTTTACTGTCTATACACTGTGAAGCAATTATCACAACCAAGATAACAAAATATCCTTCACCTTACAAAGTTTCTGTGGGACCTTTTAAATGGCTTCCCCCATCTACCCTCCACTCTATCCTCAGGCAACCACTAAAGGACTTCTGTTATTATAGATATGTTTCTTCTTTCTAAAAATTATACAAGTGAAAAAAAGTATATATTTGATTTTGGTCTAGTTTCTTAACTCAGCATAATTATTTTGAGATCCAACCACATTGTAGAGTGTATCAATAGCCCATTTATTTTCACTCCTGAGTAGTATTACATTGCATAGATATACCACAGTTTGGTATATTCACTCTCTTGTGGACATCTGAGTTGTTTCCAGTTTGGGGATATAACAAATAAAACTTCTATAATTATTTGTGTATAAGCCTTTGTACAAATATATACTTGTGGTTGCTTTGTTTTCAACAAGAAATTTGTCATCCTTATCTTTGCTCTTCTGTACATATATATCTACGACTACTTCTAAGACTTTCTTTTTATTACTGGATATGTGCAATTTTATCATGATTTATCTTGATATAATTTCCATCATATTTTTTGTGCTTGGGGTTCCTTGAGAATTTTGGATCTGTGGGTTTGTAGCTGTCATTAAATTTGGGAAAATTTTGGTCACTACTTCTTTACATATTTTGTTTCCTGTTCCTCAGCCTAGTAACTCAATCCCTTGAGCTAGTATGGTCACAGGGCTCAATTAATTTGTTTCCATCACTTAGAGATATCTCATTTTCATTGCCTGATATCCAGTTTCTGGAAACCATTGTGTCATATAGCTTGTCCATTTTTGTGTTGTTTTGGAATAGGAGGGGTAGTAAATTGTTTACATTTCATTACAAATTGGCCAAAAGCTTAATTCACTTCTCTAGTTTAGGAGTTTAAATATCTCAATATTTTTAAGAATTTGCAAGGATATTCTATTTTTAAAAACTCTTATTTATATAACTAAACATTGACATGAGTCTTCCATTTGCCCAATAGTTACGAACTTCTTACAGAAGAATATTCATATAAAGCCTTTCAACCATGCTCCCTCTATTTACTGTGCCCAGGTGTCCTTGTCACCATGGAAATGGGTATGAAAAGATTATTGAGAGCTAAGATACCTCTCTGAGATGGCATTTAGCTTGAACTCAATAAACTGCCTAAAAGTTCAATCCCTTTACTTTGGCAACTCAGAAAATCAGTCATGTCAATTTACCTCGACATAGGGTACTTGAGATTCCTTGCTTAAGCTAAGGAATTATAGCATTCCACACGTAAAGAGGTAAACAAGTCAAGCAGAAACCGAAAAAAAAAAAGAAAAAGAAAATGAATGAACAAATATATATTGAACACTTGCTATATGCCAGATACTGTTTTAGACATTGACACTGCCATGTATAAATAAAATACCCATTTGTGAATTTATAAGAAATATAGTTGTTATGGAGACCAGTCATTTTTTTTCTGATATGTTTGTTCTCTTTCTATATGCAATCAATATGAGAAGTTAGCATGCTTTCTGACTAAACATTATGTAGAATATCATAAAATCAGTTCACTGCAGACGCATTTACCATGATAATGTCCACGGTGAAGAACAGATTTCCAAATAGAGTAAGTACAGAATAGAAATTTGAGTTTATAAAGACAGATTCAAGTGCTGCCTTAATTTGTTAAGCCTTCTATTGTATTTTAAAAAAGATTTGATTTGATTTGAAAACCATTTTTCTCTATATTAGATTCTGAGTGGAATTTGCTTTTGTACAATGAAGATCATTGCATCTATTCTGGGTTTTGAAATAATATCACATTCCAGCTACTAAACTGACTTCTGCACATTTTAAAATATTTTACAAACCATTTTAAGGAATCTCAAACATTCTGGTTTGGTTGGGTCTTGCATTTATGACTTTCATGACACAAGAAAACATTAAGGTCAAATGACAGATATTACTGTTGTATTTTAAATCAATCCTATAATTTGCAAACCCTTTCAGGCTTTTCTGTATTTGATTCTACAACATAAGAAACTCCATAATTTTCATGGAGAGATTGCATATATCTACATTCCAGTCTTTCCATAGTCCCAAATTATTCTTCTTGTATTTAAAGATAATGTTACTGGATACTAATAAGTCTCAAAAAATCTTTCTTGGGATATCTGCCTCTATGCTTCTTAGAGAAGACTGCTCTTATCCATGTTTTTTAAAAACTAACTTCCATTCAAATTATTATATAAAAAGAATATCTGTGTACTTTGAAACTGGTTTTAAATTTTAAACACTTACTTGATGAGGGAAAAAAAGAAAATGCCCAATATTTGGGAGAATTGAGTTAGCATAGAAGACTATGTTAAAATTAACAAAATGGATATTCCTGGAGTGATTCAAGAAGGAATTACTTTCTGAAATTAAAGCTGGATCCCGAAACCCAAAAAGAACAAAACAAAACAAAACCTTCAACACATGAACTGAAATTTTTTTTGAAAATGTTAGATCAGCATCTCATACCTTGTGTGACAACTACAACAGATAGTATATTGATCAAAGTGTTAGAAAAAAATATTAAACTATATAAGTAATAAAGAACTTTCAATTAAAGCACAACTTGTTTCACTGTTGTATTCCTAGCATCTAGAAAAGTATCTGACAGAGTTGGTGCTTAAACAATATTTGTTAAATGAATTGGTTGCAAGCCTGCATGTCATTTGGTTATAAAACCCTCCCCACTCTGACTCCTTTTCTTCACTATGAAACTGAAAGACTTGAACCAGAGGATCTCCGTACTTGGGGACATTTGCAGTGATTAGGGTCATCACTGGATTAAAAACAAAAAGCTGTGGAAATCTACACACTGAAATTAAGAACACAGCGTCTTTCCCTCATTCTCTTCCAGGAATGCCACTAGCCAAACACCAATCCTTCCAGCATGACTACCTGATATCAGGTAAGGGATTGAGCTATTCGTCTCCATAGAAACGGAATGTACCCAGAGTAAAGACCTCTAAGCATTTGATATTTGCATGTTCTGCAAGCAAGAAATTGGCCTACATCCTCCACCACCTAGTGAGCACTGAAGGTCACTACTCACCCCAGGGACTCCCATCATACTGTTGGTGTCCCCTAATTAAAATGAGCACAGTCAAGGTTCACCTGACTTTTGGTGACTCACATGGGAGAGATTTCAAAATTTATGGAAAAAAACGAAAGAAAAGATGCAAAACCATGTAGACAACAAAACTTCCAAAATCTACACTATCGAACCACCTGCAGGTCCATCTATAAAAAAAAGCAAGGATGCTATGAAAAATGAAATGTAAAATATGGATACATAAAAAATTGAAAGCTAATAAAACAGCAGTGTGAAAATCTTTATGAGCATTTTTTAATTGGATAGAGTGGCAGATGGTTGAAAAGAAAACATGAGCAAATTAGATGATCTATTCATTAGAATAATGTCAGAGTAGCTGAACGACCAAACAAGCCACATTACCTTGTCTTGCAACCTAGATCCTTAAGTGATCAACAGACTTACCTCCCTAGTTAGATGACACTGGGTGTTGGTTACTTTACCTATGAATTAGGGATAATAATAGGATCTTCCTCATATGATTAAATGTTAATATTAGCAAAATCCCAAGTGCATAACCTGATATAAGTAGTATGTAATGCTTATTACCAATTGGTGTCTCTGTCCATCATCACTGACCTTAATTTTCCTTGAACAAGTTGAGGTTTGTTGCATTTACTGTTCCTTCTGCATAAAAGATTTTCACCCTCATTTTGACCTAGGTACATTCTGACATCACACGGTTCTGTTCAAACATCATCTCTAACAGTCAGGATGCCCTAATCATTCTGCCTGAAATATAGCTCCATGTCTTCTCTAACTCTTTATCCAACTTTATTTTCATTTATAGCATTTATTTCAACCTAAAATTTTATGAAAAACTTATCGACTTATTTGGTTATTGTTCTCCACATCTGGAATATAAGTGAGGCAGGTGCTTTGTCTATTGTGTTTATCCTTGCCTCTTCAATACCTATAAACATCACTGGCACATAGTAGATGCTCAGTTAATATTGATTGATCACAGTGCAGCATAATGGTTAAGATCTAAGGCTTTAGAATCAACTTGCCTGTGTTCAAATTCCATTTAGCAGATGTATGACCTTGAGTAATTTATTTAACTTTCATGCACCTATTTTAGCAAAACTGGGATAATAGCACCTATTTTTACTACTGTGACGACTCAATACATATAAAACACTTCAAAGTCTGTTTAGCACATTTCATTTGTAGATGTTTGCTATTATTATTTCTAATGTATCAAGAAAATGAAAGCATGGATGAGTTTGTGAATGAATAAGTGAATGAAAAGTGTAGGTAAAAGATTTCGTTCATGCATTGCCTTGCTTAATCCTACATGACAATCATGTTGCCCTTTGTTACCTTCGTAATGCTGATAAAATTAATTTTAACAATGGAAATACAGAGTATTTGTGTTCCATCAGAAAGAAAGCACGTGGTTGAAGATGCCTTTCCCATTTCTCATTTTTCTTGCCACCACACATACTGCCCTCAAACTCAAATTTCATTTCAGGTTACTCAAAATGAGAGTAATGGTAGTGCGAATATTCCAGTTAGCCTCTCTTATTTTCTTTTCCCCCACAATTCATAATCCAACGTTTGTCCCCCAGCACCCTGCTTAAACATGCCATATATTTCTTGATCAGCAGCCAGAAAATTATGTTTCAAAAGATGCCCAGAGCATATGACAAACCCCCAAATCATGCTGCATTCCCCATCAGCCTCACTGCACAATGGGTGTGACTCCCTAACAGAAAAGGGTATTCAGTTTCTGATGCGTAATCTCTGGCCATCTTCATTATTTCTCTTGGGCTTCTCGCTCCTCCATTTCTGAGGTTTCTCATAATCCGTTATAACAAGCGGAGTAAGGGTGGGTGGAAGACGGCCATCCACTGAGCCATTTTATAAATAAGGGCTTTCCTTAATTAAGTCTACAAAATGATCTGCTAATCATCTCTAGAAAGAAAATAAGTTTTGCTAAATTTTCAGGAGTCCTTTCTGTGGATGACAATTTGGACTTTTCATTTGGACTGAACTATTCACCAGGTGCATTGCCTTCCCTGAATACCTGATTTTTTGAGGAAAAAAATGGCTCTGAAGAGTAATAACTAAGGAAAAGTAAAACTTTTGTCACTGGTAGTTGATGTAATCTAATTAAATATTTCTGTATTTTGAAAACATCCATGCGAAGTGAATTTGTATTGAAAAATCTTTAGGAACTAAAGAGTGAATAAAAATATTCATCTATTTAATGGTGTGTATAGGATTTTTGGCTGACTAATATGTATTTACCCACATTTGTCTTCCCCTGATGATGTCTCCATAGAGATTTTAGACTTTTCTGAGTTCAAATACTTATTTAATCCATCAGTAAAACTAGACTGATATACTTATTAAGAGAAGGTATAAAAGAAAATAAATGTGCTAATCTTGTATACAGAGGTTTTAGTAATTTCCTCCTTTAAAAATTTACCATCCAGAATGTTTCTATTTTACTTTTCTCCAATTTTCTAATTCTCGATTTAAAAATAATAATCATTTTGTATTGTCTACACACAGCTTTCAGTATATCTGAGCTCTTTTTCACTGAACCTGGGAAAATGAAAGTTCTATGATTTTGGAAGGGGGTATAAGGAACATTGGGAGAGCCCTTATGAGGCTTAGAAGAAGTTGTTCTTCGTAACTTACCTTTATTGGTTATTACTTCTATCATTTGCATGATGACCCAAAAGAATGAGCATTAAAGTATATTAAAAACATTTCTTTTTTTAAATAACAGGAGCCTGGAGTATATGAGGGGAAGACGAAACATTTAGAAGAAAAAAAGAATCCCAAGTGATAAAATGTGGCAGAACCTATAAAGAAGAAAGGAGAACATATTTAGTCATTCAGCTTGCTGCACAAAGAAACACAAAACAAAACAATAAACAAATAAACAAATAAATAATACAAGCAAGGGAGAGAAATTATCTAAGAGTAGGAACTCTCCTGTAGTATCCCCATAGGTCACTGGTAAGGAGCAAGGAGTGAGAGAGACAGTTTGGAAAACAGAATATTTTACAAAGAAAGTATCTGTCTTGCAATGAGGCCAGTGGGTAGGAGCACAGAGAGGGTTGGTAGACCCAGGAGAGATGATGAGAGGGAGCCTCCTGTCACCCACCTTGTTTGCAGGCACCTTGCACTCCCACTCTTGTGAATGTTTCATTCCATGGCTAATGGAAAACTGATTTAAAAAAGAAGTGTTAACACCTAAGCCTCATCAGAAATATAAACCCTAGAGTAACACAGTTTATACTGTGCCTTCTCGAAAGAAGTTTTTGACAGACTGATGATAGAGAAAGTAGAAAGCAGTACAAACTGCATGTCTGGAGGGGCTGGGATGGGAGGGCAGCCAGTGTGGCTGGAGAGAAAGGCAGACCGAAGTGAAAATTTGGATGCCAAACATAAACTTGCTTATTTCTAATTTTGCCTAAAGTGACATAATAAACACTTGTACCCAAGCCCATGCAACATCTGACCACCTTGAAATAAGAAATGACCTTAAAAAAGCAAATGGATTCATGCAGTAAGCCGAGTGTTAGCAAAGCATTTCTATCATTCTACAATTGTTAGTGTCTCTATCCTAGGGAACCATGGGATTCTTCATTCACCAGTCTCTAGGTATTGTTAAAAAATACATATTACATAGTATCCACTCCAGATCACAATTTCATCACAAAAATTCTCTGCCTCTGACTGCTTGTAAAGATTTGGACATTATAATACTATCACAAATTCATAAAATTTACTCAGGGACATAAGACAATGACATTAATTTATTCCCCATTCCAGGAGGAAGGAAGAGCTATAAAACATATCATCCAAATCAACTGGCTCAACAACTAAGCAACCTGCTGTTTCAATGGCCTTCTCCATCCCTGATTGAGTCGTCTAAGTCAGCACCTTAATCTCCAGTTAGTACTTTGTCTCTTACACTGTAATAGATTCTGGGAGTCCATGGGGATCTCTAGAATGAATTACTTCTACATGCATTGTTCCACCAACCTTCCCATAATTCTGTTAAATCCCTTGCTGAATTCCAATTTTCTATTTCTTCGGTGAGATATCCGACTTCAGTTCAACTGTTTTGCAATTCCAAGAAAAAGAGCTTGAACCTGTATAAGTCACTGGAGATTCACAGTGGCAGGAAGAAACTGCAGCCTTGTACTGAGGCTCCTTTAGAAATATGCTCAGCAATGCTGAAGAATAACACAGGATGATCTAATTATATATATATATATATATATATATATATATGTATATACATAAAAAGACAGGAACATAAACCGTAAGTTTTAGCTTTAGGATCCCTTATGAATTCTTACGAGTGTGTATCTCAATCTTCCCCTGCTATAAAACTTACACACAAAATAGAACATAACTACAGCAACCACACTACCTGTTAAGTTTGCCTCTCTTCCTGTATGCTCGGTGGTTGGCTTGGGGAATGAACATCCATTCAGTTGCCCAGCCTTCAGATACGGAAATTATCTTTAATTTCTTGCGTTCTTGTTAACTCCCATATCCATTCACACATCAGGTTTCATCAATTGTGACTCCTACATATTATAATCCATTCCCTTTTCTATTTTCACTTGAATTTCTTTAGTTTATGCCTCATCTGTTACCTAAATTATTATAATAATGTTGGGGCCAGACACCCTTCAAGTCTCATTCTATGCCAAATAACCTAAACACAACATACCAGGGTGTATTTTTTGTAAAGGAAGAAGTAAACCATAATAACCTATTTTAAATAAGCCAAAATAAAAAATTCTAAAATATAGCAAGCAAATCTAGTCCTTTTCAGGGTTTGGTGTGCAGCTATTTCCTGTATGACATCCTTATATATTCCCGTATGTGCCTTAACATCCCACATTGTGCTGGTGCATGACTCATGTTGCCTTTTGCTCCGTCTTCTGCCTGGAATACTTTTCTTCCTCTCATTCACTTAGCAAACATCTACTCATTCTTCAAGATTCATCTCAGGTCACACCTCTCCAGTCAAGCCTTCTCCCGAGTCCTTTAACTCCGGGCAGGGAAAAATGACCCTACTACCTTTGGCTTCCCAAGAATCAAGGACCTGATTCTATTAAAGAGTTTTTATGGATCGCAGAAATTAATCACGTGTAATGTCTCTCCCCCAGACCCAAGCTATAGAAATTTAGGGACTACTCTTCTTGGGTTTAAACAGAGGGCTTCATGGATAGTAAGAGGCTAACCACTTGTTGGGGGTAGTATCTGAGCTGTATACAAACTTAAGGTAGTTTTGCAGATAATGTGACTTCTTAACAAAGGCTGGTATTCTCTTAATCATGCATGTTGTTCCAATTACTTTTTAGATATCCCTTACAATTTCCCAAGTTTCAATTTCCTACTGTCATCAGCCTCTTAGGGGCGGTAGTTGGTTAAGGTCAACTGCTTTGTTTACATGATCCCTGAAATAGCATTAGATCCCTGTGGACCCTGGGAGACGCCGGCTGAGGTATCTGAATGGGCAGCATTAATGATTACCACTTCCGATCACCCGGCATTAGAACTAGCTTAACAGAAAGAAAGTGAACTTTAAGATGTTTTCCCGAGAGTCATCTGGTAAAAAGTCATTTCTGGAAAATAACCTGAATGAGAAAAAGAAGTGAAGAAAAAGTGGGATGTGGGCTTTGTTATTCTCAGCTCTCTTTTTTGCTTTCATTAGGGTGTCTCTAATCCTTGCTGTGAATACTGAGCCTGCTGTGTGGGCCTCATAATCTGAGAAATGCAAAGGAAAGCAAGCCCAGCCATGGCACGGGACATGGAGGAAGCATAATAGCCTAAATCATTAGTTTAAGGGCAGTCACCTCTGCAGATAGTTTTGCTGAAAACAAAAGACACATCGATTTGCTTTCTAATTTTGGACACACCAAGCTCTAAAAGGAACATTTCAGACTTAATAATCCAGCAGCAGCATGGTAAACCAGGGACATGTACTTTCAATTATTAGACATTCCATGTTTTGGGATCCGAGAAAGGGTTTGGAGAATACGAACTCCTGGGCTGTCTGAGAAACATCAGAAATTTATAGGCTTCATTAAATAATAAAATAATGGGGGGCTTTTTTTCAGCCCAAATCCCACAAATTTGAGTAGATCGAGCATGAGAAAAATGGCCATTTATAGCTTCAGCCTTAACTCTTGTCTCCTCATCAAAGTCAGAAAACCCAAGCCTCTCAGTCTCTCCCTGTTCATCTGTCCCTTTACAGTTCACAAATAGATAAATAGTTCTTAAACCTGCTTTAAAATTTCCTTTTGTACTTTTGCTTCACAGCACATATTCCCCATAAATAAATAAAATACATTAGAATCCATTATTTTGTTCTTACATGATATATCTAAATAAAAGGTTAGTATCCCTGTCATCTCTTTGCCATTTCATTTTGTGACATAAACTGTAGTATGGACGGCACAAACCCAGAACACACAGAAGCATAGTTCATACCTTTGTATTCGTCTGTTAAAGCAAAGAAATGGAATTTTCTGATATGTCATCTGCAATACCAGCATTCTCCATACTTGTTACAGTAACTTGGTAAGTAACTTAGGATGCTTCTTTAGTGTTATGTGGCCAAAATATAAGTCATGCTGGTAATGCTTTTTTCCAAGTAAGGTGACCACTTAAGATACCGTGCAATGTATACATCTGAGACATTGTGGCTAAGTTGCCTAACAAGTCACTAAGATCAGGTTGTTCTTAATTACCCCTGTCTTCTCTTGTGAACAAAAGGTTGATAGCATGTTGGTGGACAGCAGATATTGTCCTCAGGCTATAGGAGAATAAAGGGCCTTCATGCAACACACACACATGTATATATACACACATTAATTGTTACTAAGCTCATAACTGTTATCTCTGTAACTAGCAAAGAGCACTTCTGTGTTCTTAGCTACCTGGACAATTTTAACAACTTCACCTTTTTATTAAACTTGAAAGTGACAGAAATTTCCTTTTGATCACTCCTAATAAGCACACCAGCATATACATGTTTACATATAACTGGTACCTGGCAGGCACTTGCAGGGTAACTGACACAGAAGTCTTATAAGGTATATGTTATATATTATTCCTGATTTACATTTTTTAGATGAGAAAACTTCCAAGGTTATGTAACTTGACAGACATCAGCAGGCACAGAAGTGGTAAGCACAAGATTTGTACAAAATTCTCCTCTTTCTCTTAGATTTGCACAGCCCAATATGATAGCCACCAGCCACATGTCACTGTTGAATGTTTGCTATGCAGCTAGTTCAAATTGAGATGTGTTGGAAGTGCAAAGTACTCCATGTACATCATATTTTGAAAACATACATGGAATAAAAGATGCAAACTTTCTTATTCATAATTTGTATATTGATTGCATGTTGAAATGATAGTGTTTTTTATATATTAGGTTAAATAAAATACTTTGTTAACATTTATATCACGTTTATTTTTCCATTTGTGTAATGTGGTACTAGAAAATTTGAAATTCCATATGACACACTTTGACTCATGTTATATTTGCATTAGACAGCATTTCATTAGGTCATACTGTCTATATCACTACAGGAGAATTCTCAGTTGAGTACCTTTTGGCTTTTTAAGAGAAATAAAGCACTCTTTAAAAAGTGGATTGTGATTTCCAGCTCAAACTCACTAGTATGCTTCTTTTTTACATATATTAGTAAAGCTGATCACACATGAAAGAAATCTCTTTTCCTAAGAATATGCTTCCCAACTTTAACTCGGAGAGGCATCCCGTTCTGTGCTTGGTGTGAACTGCTTTTTCCTCTAAGAGGACTGTACCGTGTTCTGCTCTCAAGCAGCATCTGTTCTTGTGAAGATCATTTGTGCTGCAAAACTCTCAACACCTGGGTGCTGTGCATGACTGGACAGCTTCTCCAGATAATCTCAAGTGTCTGACATTACATTGTCATATTGGAGGGATGGAGCTATCATTTAGCAGCTGTTCCCCCAGTTTGGTGTACATAACAATGATGAGGAAACCTTGTTAAAATTGTAAATTTCCAGGTTCCTACTTCCACTGAATTTGATTCAGGAAGTTTGGGTAGTAGTCAAATGTTCATTTTGTCAGACTTCCCAGACTTCCCAGATATACAATCTAGAGACCATGTTTTGGCTGGCACTTCTGTGGACAAAGGGTTGTGTCCATATTTGGAGGCAGGAACATAGGTGTCTCAGTAAATGGCATAGATGTCAGTCATCAAAATCCAGGTCTTATCTTTATATATTTACTTACGAACTATGTACATTTTTATATAACCCCAGCATGAATCAGTGTCATGTTGAGAAATAAAACCTAATCAGAGATGGAACAAATGTGGATCTATAGATAGATTTCGAGGCCCTGTTTTTTTTAATTCCTTTTTAAATTTTAATTCTTTTTTCATTCCTTAAATTTCAATTTCACCATCTATAAAATCAAAATGATGAATTGCTTGCATCACTAGGAAGTGCTATAAAATACTGTTATTAACTCTTTAACTTTATATAACAATAATACTTTAATTAGATGAATATCTGGTAAAATCAGAATATAGTCTTCATTGTAGTTTAAAAAAAATACAGCCTAAGTTAGAAATTTATAATTCTAATAATCACTACCTGATTCAGACCATACATAGCACACCTTTCAAAAAAACTGATACTTTGAAAAATATCTCTTAACAGTTGAAAGAGAGAAAGACTCATTATGTTATATTATGTTAGCTCTATGATAGTCAATCATCTTGTCCTTTGGCATTTACTGATATCATTTGCAAAATCATATAAGGGTATTTCTGGAGCCCAAAACAATCTGACCTTGCATTCTAGAATTAATTATTGAACTTTGCTATTTATTAAAGAATGTCATTGGAATATTGAATTGGCAAAATATGGCATAAGTATGATGCAATATACATTTTTAATAATAAAATATCAGTACGTATACAGAAAATGGAAAGTTATTGCCTTTATGTTAATAAAATCCATCAACCATTGACTTTCCCCTGTTTTATCTATCCCATCATATGGAGCCAGAAAATGCTAAGGTAAATGTATTAAAACAATTTTTTCCCAAGAATCATTTTCAATAAAAATGAGTGATCGTAATGTGTAAGGTTTCTTCCTAAGTACATTATTATGGAGCAGGAAAGTAATGGTCTATGCCTTGCAGCATAAAGCCTGACATTTACAAGGTCATTTGCAACATAATCAACATTCATTAAACAATTGATGAATAAATAAGTAATAAATGAACTAGTAAATAAACAAATGTACAAATGTAAATGTAGGTAAAAACCTCTGTCAAAATTAAGGAGAGGACACATCCCTACTACCAATGCTCTCTCCTCAGTGTATACCAACAATATACATGGTTTGAAACAATCTTCTTCTTGGGTATCAACAGCCCTCCCTATGTTGGAAAAATTCTGAATGCTACATTTAATTGTCAGAGATACAACTATGGGTAAGTGCCAAGGCACAAGCTGAAGATTATCACAAAATCCTAAACAAAAGCAAACAAAGCAGCCCTCCACTGCCAACCTTAGACACGGGGAGCACGTGTTCATACTGTCAGGTCCATTAAACCACACAGTTTGGAATGATGGGATGCAAATCTCTCAGCAGTAGTTTTTCACTAGCACCGAAGTGTGACAACACTCAATATTTAAATTCACAAATTAACATTGATTAGTAGATATGTCCAAACCATCAAAGTCCAGTCAATGTATGAGACTGATTGCATCTGGACAAAAAAGTAAACTTGGAAACTAAACAGAGGGGTCCAACATTGGTTGAGGGCTTGCTCTGTATTAGAAACTTTAATTCTGCTTACCTCTTAATCATGAGATCAGCGCTGAGAGGTAGGCATTACTCTAGTTTTTCAGCAACAGAAACTGAGCTCCTACATCCTCCACTACCTAACGAAGCCATATGTTGAGTAAATGATGGAGCCAAGACGTCAAACTTTAATTCCTCAATTTCCCGTCCTTACTCTTCTTGTTCTGCTCCCCCTCAAGGAAGAATATTGCTTCACAGTCGTTTAACTAATTTCTGGTGTCACTGGTCTGTTGTAACTTCCATCCTACACAAGCAGCCATACAGAAAAGAAGAAACAATTATGCCTAGTGAAATGTCCTAAGGTTCAATCCAAATGAAGTCTGTGTTCCAAAACAATGTGGAAGGTGGAAGTATAAACAGAAAGAGTCTATGACATGCATAGAGATTTTACTTATTTAGGCAGAGTGTGAAACAATCTGTCAGAGGAGCCACCTACCTGCATGCATCCCCACGTTGATCGCATTCATCTCACCGCGACAAATTAGAGAGGTGAGAGGGAAATAAATAATTAGCACTTTGGCCGGTTCCAGAAAGTTTTGCTGTCTGGTTGTAGGTATGTTTTCATTTTACAGCAAGTTTGCAACTGTGAAAATAATCACAGAACCATAAAAGAACACTTAGTGAGGTGCCTCTAAACTGTTCGCATTCTGCCTTACTTTTGTGCAGTTGCTGTGCTGTAGAGCTTTAAAGGAAGAACCTATTTCAATGAAATGAAAGAGAACTTTGGCAAAGAAGACAGGCATTGATGTAAGACAGAGAGAAAGGCAACTGCTCTGAGAGGGCAAGTCCAAAACTAGTTCTGATTTGGACAGGTGAGGAAAGGTACGCAGCTGAGAGCAGCTGAAGAACTGTAGGAACTGTAGGAAGGTATCTTGAGTCTTTGGAAAGGAGAAACTGACATGCAGTGCATGCTGAATTTCTGTGAAAAGATATGTGAAAATCCCTCAGCTACCAACTGAATTGAACTGTTCTGGACCTGATAGAAAATGCTGTCTGTTTAGGCAAAGCATGCTTTGACTGTGTCTCCCTGCTGCAGAATTATTCCTGCCCACTGCCTTTTATCCTGCAGTATACCTGGAAGCATCTCTGTGCTTTTGATTGCCAAACTTTATAGGAATAATTTATTTATGTACTCCTCTTTCTCCATTTAATTATGAACTCTTGAGAGCAGTGACCATGTTTTATTTGTTTATTCATTTGATTCTCAAAGCCCTGGACACAATGCCAGGCATAACTGGAGCATAATACTTTCAGCCACCAACTTCCCCCTATATCCACATAGACAGTCCCCACTAAGAATCAGCAAGCCATTTCTAAACTTGGTCCAAAGTCCTCAACTACATACTTCATTCCACCTTCACTCTTGCCATGTCTCATGGACACGGTGACTCCTGTTCTGTTGTTTCTCTCTTTTGTCTGTGTTCTCACATGCAAATGATACTTCATGCTTCATCTATAATCTCTTTCGATTATGTTCTACTCAGGTTGGTACTTATGACTTGAGTTAGGTTTAGTTTGCCCAGTTGGGAGGGCATAACAACCCTACCCACCCTGAATTTACACTTAAATTGGTCCATGGATTTGGCATCAATGACCAGGCTTGACTTATCTCTGAGACTTAACCAGACAATATAACTGGCACTCAAATACACTGCTAGCTAAGTAAACATTTAAAATGCAGGAGTCCTTGCAAGGACCAATGCTGACATCAAACAATGAAACAGAAATGAAGATTGATTTAATTTTGTGCACCTGTCATCCATAAAGAAATAAAAATCTTAATTTGTAATCTCACAATAATAATTTTAAGATATGCTAATCATTAATATACTGATTTTCAGACAGAAACTGAAAACACACAAACAAGGTAAGACAACAAAATCTGTCATCATTTTTTGAAGATCCTTATGCTCAAACACAGGGAATTATGATGTGAATTAAAATTTAAGTTAGTTGTAATTTGCATTTGTTCAGAAATCCTCCTGTGTAATTCCCAGAGCTGTAACAACCGCATTCCCAAGATGGGCACATCATGACTTGGTTTCTAGGGTGCCCCAGTCCCAGTGCTTGCTTTGGATTTATTCACACACAGATTCAGATGCATTTTAATCTTCAGTTCAGCCCATATGGTCACCCTATGAGCCTTCAGAATCATTCTCAGGTATGTAGTCACTCAGCTCTGAAACAAAAGTATGAACATGTCAGGCGTGTAACTTATCTTCCACCTTCAACATGTAATTCATGAACCTCAAAGAAAACGGGGACAAACTTTACTGAAGCCTATTAATTTCCAATTCCATTTAATAGCAGGATCAAAAGCCGCCTCTGCTCCCAGTATGAGGGGCACGCACGGTGAGAACGGATACTCAGCAATGCTTTCACCACCAAGCTGCTGTGCGAAGCTTCCATCTGAGTAGGAGTTCAGGATCTGTTCTGTGATTTCTGTTGCCAGGCAACCGCTTCCTTTGTCTGCTTTGTTCAGAACAGTTGCTTTATTTATACTTGGTTTAAATGATGCAAATCATTATGTGAATTCAAAAGAAAATAAGAAAAAAATTTATATTAAAACTATTCCAGGGAATCTGTAATTTTTCATGGAAACTAATGAATGTTGATGCAAATAGAGGTCCCACCAAAAAAGCATAAAAACTATAACCCAGCAGGTCTCACCTACCTGATATTTTGGAATAAGCTATATAATAACGTAGAGCCAACTTTTGATATCATCTGTCACTGACCAAAATAAAACAAAGTAGCTAGGCAATAATTAAATAATATAAAATAAATCTTGAAGGTAATTTGCAGGAAAAAAAAATCCCTTCTTTTAATGTGAGGTATTGAGATAATTTGGAGATTAATATGTGTTTAAAAAATAAAACCAAGAAGCAAAGAACATAAAATAAGTAAGAAGGTTAAGGGATACAGGAGAGGAACTGTATATTCATATACTTTCCAAAATTTTGAAATATGAAATATGTTATATAATATGAAATGTGTTATATAATAAGTATATCATATAGACTATATAAGCATTATATAATAAATATAATACATAAATATAAGTTTTCCTCTAACTGATCTGCACATACCATAAGAATTGAACTAAATGATATTGACTGAAAATAAATCTCACCTTAAATCTATTACCTGTGACTTTTTAATGGTTTGGAATTTGTTATTTTAAAGGTCATTATTAAATGAAGCAAAAACAAGGCTGTGTCTGATTGCGTTAGCTGTCAGTTAAGTTTTGAATATGCCTTACATATTCATTCTTTTTCTCATTAGCTCGTTCATTTTGTTCATCACTCATTAAAAACAACAAGTCATTGAGCGCCTATAAGGACCAGATAGTTTAACACTACAGATCTTATTCGTTTGATCTTCAAGGGGTCCTATGAAGAAAGTACTCTTATTATTATTACTCCCATTGTAAAAATGAGAAAAATGAAGCACAGAAGTGAGATAATTTTCCCAGAGGCATCCAACTAGGTGACAGAACAAGGATTCAAACTCACATATTCTGATGTAAATACCACCTGCTGAGCCACTCATTTAAAATTGTGATTTTTTTACCTCATGACACAATTTTGTGACTGACGAATTTCTTTCTAATACCTGCCTGATTTGGGATAAACAGCTTAATCTTTACATTTTATCTCTATTTTATTCTTAAGCCTATGCACGATGGTTTATAAAACATCAGAACCATCCCGTTCTCGTTATAATGTGCCCTATCTAAAATGTGTCCCACTCATGTCATTTATTTTCATGTCCTTCCCACTGTTGCTGGCACTATTCAGCATACCGTTGCTATAAACTAGTCCAATTTGTGTGCATACTTATAAATGTCTTCAGGCCTTTGGTTTCTCCATTATGTAGAAAATCATAAATAAATACTGTTAAGGACCAAACACATAGGTGCAGGTTATATGTGAAGTTTAAATATTAATATTTCAAAGCATTAATAAGTCTGATGTTAGAGGTGTTTGTTACATTTATGTCTAAATGAACCTTCGATTTGAGAGGAGTAAGGCTTACTCTTCCCTAAGCAGAGACATGACTGAAAGGGGAAATAAGAACGGGAGAAGCAGAGAGATTTGGATGTCATTGGGATTTACTGTTTTAAGACTAAACTTCAATAGCGGTCCAATTGGCTTTATTCCCACATACAATTGACTCCTGGTAAAATTTTCATCTCTAAGTCAACAATTCTCAAACCTTGAGTCTGAGACAAATAGAGAATGGTCTCAAGAGTATATTGTGACCATTTGCTTCTTCATGAAACAGAAACAGAAGAACAAGTCAAAACAAACCAATATATACTGGTCGGGATGAAGGGCCATTTAATTTCCTGTCTTGTGATTTCCATGTGATTCTGTTCAATGTTGTTTTGAACCAAATAAAGATCATCTCATCTCACTTAAAAAATTATAATTTTTAGAATAGAAATTATTTTTTATCAAGAATATACCTACAATGAAATGATGAATGGTTAAAATTATCATTATTATTGTTATGATCATTGAAATTTTAAGAAAATTTATTATTGTTCCTTAAGACAGTTCTTTGAAGTAATGCACTTAGACAAAAGGCTGTGTGTTTTATATAAGGCAATCTTTTTAATAGTTTTCATTATTCCTAAATAACAGTATTTAGAAATATGCGTAACTTCTCATAAACTGAAATGCCTCCTTTTGAAATAAAATTTATAATACTGTAGGCAAAATTGCAATATTTCCAGAATCTCTTGTCTGTCCTTGGTGCATCTCCATATTAATAGGTGTTTCCAAGGGGTGGAGAGAAGTAGTCCATCTCCATAGCAATAGATAATTACAAGTGGTGAGCCAGGGCATATCTGGACCTGGGAGGTTGGGTGGGGCCCCTTTTTGTAGCTGGGTCACAAAAGACATGTGGGAACAGACTTGGGTGACTCCTTGTAGGCAATAAATGGGTTTCTGCCACTTTATTTCTCTGTTTGACTGATTTTAGTTTCAAAGGTATTTTGCCCTGGGCTGGGAAAATATTTTCCCCCCTGAAGTTACAAATATATGTTGTAAAATATACAAATAAAATTGATTTAAAGTAACTATATAGTGTGGGGTCTATAACAAGTAGACTCATGTGAACTGAATGTAGGACTGGAAAATAAGCTAACTCTGACAATGAATTTTTTTTTTTTTTTAGTTGACTAAGATACAAAGAACACATAGGGTTCAATCAAAGGACAGAGATGTGTAGTGCAAAAGTCTACCATCAGGTGCATTCGCTGACTAGGAGAGGCATAGGTAAATGAGAAGGTAGACAGGCAGGAAAGGAGGAATGAGATTTGAAATTTCTCATTTTTGTAAAGACATGGGAGTTCAGCTTCCTGATACATTAGAAGTTTGATTTGTGTAAAAGTTTCTCTCCATAGCATCAGATCGTAAAATTAAATTATTTCAAGGGCCACACAGGCCCAAATGTCACAACATTTGGATCAAGCTAGGTAGTAAATAATAGGGATTGCTAATTCTGTTAATAAAGACTTTTCACATTTGTTATCTGCAATTACATTCATGGTCATCTCATTAAACACAGATTTGGACATCATCTTAAACAGCAATATGGAAAAATAATTCATTTAAATAAATAGGAATATTTATTTAAAATAAACAAGAGGGAACATTCATATAATACACCGAATGCTAAGTTTAAGATACTTATACATTGATTAATTTAATTTATACAATAATATACAAAGTATTTTATTCCTGTTTTAGAGATGAGGCATAGAGCAGGTAAGTAGTTGATCCAAGATCACATACATAGCTATTAAGTAGTGGAAGTTAGGATTTGAAATCTATGCTGTCTGGCTTAAGAATTCCAGTGTTTATATTAACCTATGCTTAATTTTAACTTTATACTGTTTTTCCTTTCAAAGAACTAATGGAAGTTGTCTCTTTACAAATTTTAATTTGAATGTAATTGTCTTTATGTCTGAGACTTGTCAAATTTTTCTTGGAGATTCAGTAATAGAACAAGAACATGATAACTGATACCCTTGTTCCATAAGTATAACTTGATATTATAAATGAAATAAACGAAAATGTGGACTTCTACTTTTGTTCAAGAGAGAGACCCACTTAAATGTAATAGAACATGTTTCTTTATTATATATTTTCTTGTTAAGTATCAAGTTATTTTTAATTTTGTAAAACCAATTGCTGGCAAATAGTAGCTTAACTTTTAATTATAATGTTAACAAGAGAAAAAAAAGGAAGACATAAGATTATGACACTGATCTTTTAGTGAAACAAATTGTTTATATAATACAGTCTCTTCTACTCTGCTATATGCCCCTCTTATGATGTGTGTGATTAGATGTTTGAACAATGGAAACTGACTATGGAAACGCAATGGTTCCTCATACCTGTCAGGCTATAATCGTACAAGATTTGGGGACAATATCTGACTTTGTAATTTTATTTTATATTTAAATTTTTTGTATTTTTGTCTTCATTTATCCATACTTGTCTTTTCCCCCTTAATGCAGAGATACAGTGAAAGTTAAAACCACCTTGAGTAGCTGGTAATAGAATAAACAGCTCAAGCTGTTTTTTTAATCTTTGATTTAGTATAAGATCCCAGGGAGTTGAATTTAATTAAATTAGCTTTAGACTAAAAAAACTGTATACTAGGTTAAAACTATACCACAGTATTGCAACCTGTATCTACTTCAGAAAACAGAATAAATAGAAACAATTTAAAATGGCCAATTAATTGTGACTCTACAATTTGTTATTTAAAAATGACCTAAGAACTGTACTTTGTACTCAACAGCATTAACTGTAAATACCAAATCAAGATGCATTGCTTATTTATATTTGGAGCTATCAACAGGCACAGAATTATACATCATTGATTATCACTTAAAACCATTTTAAATGTTAGATAATGAATAGTATTTTTCTCATATTCAAATGCAACATCTATCTAATTCTAGAAAAGGAAGGGCATTCAAATACATGTCTGCTTTTAAACTGATAGTGTTTCTTGGTCCATAATAAGTCCTTGCAAATAGGAAAAGTGTCACTTCTGATGAATAATAAATTCATATTAGTTGAAATACAAAGAAAATCCTATGCTGGTAGGAATTATTAGATTTGGTGACTGAAATGATTAAATCGGAATGACTATGAAATGTGAACTCTCTGTGCACTTTGATCAACTCATACTATCCCTAGTTTTGAGTTTTTATTTAACTGGGAATATTAGAGTTTCTACTGCTTTGTTTATCAATTTCTGTAGGACAAACATGAGAATTTCATGCTAATTTAAGTACACACCACAAATGTTTTCCTAAAAAAACCCTCAATTCAGAAAAACCCTCTTTTTTGAATACTCGAACAAGGCTTTTGTGTTTGTCCACAAGCTGACCAAGTAGATATATTTACATGGCGACCTTAGAGGTAACTTGAATACCACTACTCGTCTACTGTATTCCTTAGTTATAAACTTTGTGCTCCAGGATTTAAAAAACTCAGTATTTGAATGATTGTAGATTAAAACCACAGCCATTTGGCCACAGAGAAGGTTTAACGCATTGTAGGAGGGACCATCAGCAAGAACAGCAGGGGTGAGCTTTATTGAAATAGTTTGGCCACCCTTTGCCTCTAAAACTCAAGCTGTTTTTAACCATTAGTCCTGATGTAGTTTGCCTCCTGGAAATGGAGTCCGCAGAATTTCCCAATTCAAGTTCCTGCCCTGGGCATGTCAATGGGTTTAAAATGGCAACAACATAGGAACAAAGAAACTCTCTCATTGGTTATAAACATTCTGACATCCTTTCTGTCTATATTTTCCATGTTTGCTCATGAGACATATGCTGCTACATTTAAATGGAAACAATCAAATTCTATTTTTTGAAAATGTGTTATTGCATTATGTGCATTTGTCCTCTAACATGTGTTCTACCCAAGCTCCTTGCAATTTTTCAATTTGAGTTTACATCTGGTACTTTACATTTGATAATCCATTTTGACAAAATTAAATCTAATTTTAGGAGTGCTTAAGAGGTGGATGATAGCACCAGATAATATATCGAGGCACATTGTGGCTTGGACCCAAGTGATTCTTGAAAAACTAGGTAGATCTGGTTTCTGAAGACTGAGTCCTGCATGTTCATCAGACTGAAATTGCTTGGATTTCTAGCTGTCGCTTTATATTTCTTATAGATTCCCACAGTATTAAATAAACAAGTTTTTCTTTAGTGTTGTAAATATTCTGGTTATGCTTTTTTTTTGTTTTGTTTTTGGATATTGCCTAATGTGGTAGGTGAAAAAAAAAGTGAGAAAATAGATGATCAGAGAGAGATGACTGTGCTAACTTTACCTTTATATATAGCTTCACACGGTGTTCAGGGAGCATAAAGGGAGGGGGTGGTTGATGTGTCCTTGTGGATTCTTGATGAAAAACGTTGCTTGGTCAAGGATTGATTTTTTGAATTTGCAATAGAGGTGAAAAAGGGAGAATTGGAATAAAAGTAGTAGCATGAAGCATTTAGATCAAATTTAAAGAAGAATTTTATAATCACATTTAAGTAAGTTTTGTAACAACTGAAAGACAAATTGTCAATCCACATCTCTCCCAGCCTAACCCTCAAAACCGAAAAAAGAGGGGACTGCAGAGTATTAGAAAATTGCCATGAACGAGTGTGATTTGGAAGTCTGTTGCCCCATGCACTCAGGTGAAGCACCTCCAGCTTAACACGACCTAGAAAGCACAGGCAACACTGGCCTCAGGTTATTAGATTCTGCTCAGTTTCCTCACTTCCTTGATTCAAATGTATTTGCTCTCTATGCTGGTTAAAGAGCCAGAGCTCTTCCATTTTTTTTCTTTTGTCCTCCACATTGTCTAGTGCTGAACCGTGCTCTGATTTTCTTCATCTTGATTGGGACATCCCTGTAATCAACACAAACTTCAGTTTGGTTCTAAGTAATGCTGCCCAAAAGCTCAAAGACACTTCTGTTCCCCCTTGCCCAGCCCTGAACTCTCACCCATCAGCCTATCAAGGTGGATTCCTCTAAATGCCTGAGGCCAGCCTGTTTGGAATGTTTGTTTTGTTTTTGGTTTCTCTATCCTTTTTGATCTTAGTTTCTTTCCAAAACAGATGTCACCCATCCTCCTTTGGTGTTTCTCCTCCTCCTTTTCTTACTTGTCCCTCAAACCACCACTGCCCCATGGGCCTCAGTACCCTGTGGATGATGCCGTGCCTACCTACTACGAGAAACAGTAAATATGGAATCTGATTGTTTTTTTTTTTCTGGGAGGTTAGTGAAGGATAGTATCTATATTCCTGCCTTGATATGAATTAAAAAATAACAAGCCTCTATGGGTCAGTTATAAGTAGTATGTGACTGTTATTCTTAGTCTCCCTGTGCAAGATAAAGCAGTAAATTAGCAGTAGCTGGAAATCCAACACTACTCTTAGGCATAAGGATGATAATGAGAATTAAGTCCCCTGTCTTGGGTGAGCAGGTAAGGAGTAGGGGAAAAGAATACTGTGTAATTATTGATTCACCCACCATCACCCGAAAACTTAAGGTAGGGCGTACATTACCTGTTTACCTGATACTTTGAAGCCTGACCCAACCTCTTTGACCTTTCCTGAAAGAGTCACCTTGGAAAGATCCAGGGTCATCTAGCTGTGATTGAAAAAGAGTCGAGATATTGCATCCACTGCTTCCACATTCATTTAGAGAAAAGAAGCCTGAACCCTGGAGAGAGCTGAGCAGTGTTTTGATTTTCATTTTAAAGGCACTGTCCTCCTTTCAGCTACAAAATCCTCCCCCAAAGAAAGTGCAGTTACACAAAAGAAACAATCTTGTAACAGCAAAGAAGATGGAAATGAGTGGTTTCTATAGGAGGAGATGTAAAACTTCTAGAAGTTACAAACAATAGGCTGCTGCATGGGTGCTAAGGAAGTGGGGGCGGGTAACTGTGAGAACCCAGGGGAGGATCAGCAGGTCCAGGGAGTTCTCAAGTGAGGGATAGGAAGACAGTGAATTGAAGGACTGTCTGTGGATTAACTGCACCGCTCAGGGACAGTGCCATTAGACAGAATGAAACTGAGCTCTAACATGCTGACGATAAACAATATTTGCCTAACCAAAATGATAATAAAAATATTCACAAATTATTCTCAATTTTCATTGCCAAGATATAGACAAGCATTTAGTTGTGGTGTTAGTTACCTTGACAATGTAAAATTAAAATGAATAGAGAGAATATATACAAAGGGGAAAGAGAAGAGAAAGAATTTTAAAGCCTCTCTTATCCTCATATTAAAAAATGGAGAGTTAATAAAGACTGTGAAAAGTGGCTGAAACAAGAAATAAAAATTCAATAATAATATTTAAAGCTATATAAGCAGTCAGGGCCAATGACATGGTAATATAACTATCAAACATTGAGAAAATGAGAGGACAAGAAAGAAGGAGGTAAATGGGTGAAATTGTTTAAGATGCATCAGTAAGTATTTCCTGAAGCTGATGTATTAATAAATTGAGGTAAAATAGTGTTGTTTATAATTGTGGAGGAAACCACGAGGAGAAACTGAAACAGCAAGACTGTTAGAATATTGCCTCAGGACAGAAACACTGGAGTTGGGAAGGGTGGTTTTGAAGGTTTTAATTATAAACTATCCTATACTATTTCATTATATCTTTTTATGACAGGTGAACAAAATTAATTCCTAAATCTAGATATAGATCAAACATTTTTTCTTCCTGAGCTATAGTTTTCTCAGGTCAAACTGAGATAATGAAGGGAAACTGCTTAGCATGTTGCCTCTTACATAATAAGAGGTCAGTAAAACATTTGTTATCAACATTGTTCTTCCATTTATTAACATCATGTGGGCAAAATCATAGTATTTCCAGAATATCTAACTTGACTTTAGTACAACTTTATATCAATAGGCATTCCTCAGGGGTGGAGATAAGTTCATCTCCGTATCAACGGGTAACTACCTGGGCAACAGAGGGTTTATATGAACCTGAGAGGTTACCGAAAGGGCTTGCTTGTTTCTCCCCAAGCAGGAAAGAAATGGCCCCAAACTGCAGTTTGCAAGCAATAAATGGGTTTTGAACTTTGTTTCTCCCTTTGACTGATTTTGGTTTTAGAGGTATTTTGCCCCAGGATTTCCTTTCCCCAGACTTACACATCATTTTTACTTTCTTGGATGATGGGGTGGTTGGTAGAGAGGAAGAAAGTAAATAATAAATCATTTGGTTCTATATCCATATTGCCATAATTAATAAACTGGAACTCACTACTAGAAAGTAAATCCCACAAATTAGAAACCTAAGAGCAGGAAAGTCATATTCCCTCTATCTTGTGTAAGACTTCAGAAGAATCTACAGACTGTTCTGGGATTCTTTCCCTACTGTTAACACCATCACAGAAATTCTGAGTTGCCCCAGGCAGAGATAAGAGCTGGAAAGCAGCATTCGCACTGTGATTGTGAGGAGCACTGCATCCTCACTAGTGTCTAACCTGTTAAGCATGGAGAGGATTCAAACCATTCTGATTCATTGCATATAATTTGTATGCAGCCTACTAACAGGAAATGATATTTTGCATACTGTTTCATATTTTAACTTGAAGAATTTTCCATTTATTAAAAACAGACCTTCTGTTTTTTATACATTGTTCTATTTAAGTGTAGGAGGTTTTGATTGAAATGACATTCATTATAAGTAAGTATAATTTAACAGATGGATGATAATGAGATACATTGAGTCACCAGTTGAGAGAAAAATCCACTTATTTTTCTGTGTCAGAAATGACTATTTACTGGTCATTTGTAGGCTGTGCATCTAATGTTTTAAATAATCAAATTTAGAATGCTATTATCTTTATTAGGTAGTATATACATATCATGAATGTGAGTTACATGTATACCAAAATACATACTATCAGTGATGCTGAAGTAATACACCTATATAGGGATATTGTTTACAAATGGACCCAAAGTTGAGGTTATAATTATGTTTCCACAGAATCCTCCTTTAAATACTATTCCCATTTAAACTTAGTATGATATATTCATGTTTTTTTAAACATAGTGAAGTGGTTGCATGAATTTCTTTGTAAATTGTATAAATGCATAGCATAACATATAACAAATTATGCCCTAAGATGCTTCTTTTTAATTCTGACTTAATAATATTTAATAATGTTTCAGGAATTTAAAGGCATTATGGAAAGAAAGGTAAGAGTCATTTAAGAGGAATGTGATTTTGCTCTATGTTGGCTGAGACATTAGTGTATTGGCGAATATGCTAAGTCACTATTACTGCTCCGTAGCGTATTTGAAAGGTAGGGAGCCTGTTGACAGCACTACTTTCATTCTCTGAACACAGAAAAATCTCCTCTGGAGAAGACCATAGTGAGCATATTCAAAGCCTGTTTGCCAAATATGCTTATAATAACTCCACTGATGTTCAGGTATGTCAACAAACTTTGTTTTAAAGAATTTCTTTTCATATAATTGATCCACTGAACATGACAATGAGCATGAATAAACACATTCCTGGGAGTGGTCAATTCTCTATTAATATTTTTTTAAGTTATGTCTGTATGTTTTAATAATACTTTAAACACACATACACACACACACACACACACACACACTCACACACACTCACATCATGCTGAGCTCTGCTGACAATCACTCCCTACGAGGCACACTGATTTTAATGTCATGACTCAGGATAGGTTTAAGAGCAGGGAACACTGTTTTATTTGTCCCGGACTATTGATAAAAGGACTCAGAGAGACTTAACTCCTAAATTTTACATTCATGCCAAGTGAAATTCAAATGTTTTCCACAGTGCTCTATAGGAATGTATAATTCCTGCATTCTGGAAATAATAATTCTCCCCAAATTAACTGACAGATTTTAACATAGCTCCAAAAAAATATCAACAGGGCTTTTCATGAAACGTATCAAGCTGTCTAAAAGGCATGTAAAGGAAAACAAGAGTAGCCACGATAATTTGAAACAGAAGTAACAGGAACTTGTCTGTCAGATTTCCAAATTTATGGACTAATTAAAACCATGTGACCTCAGAGAAATGTTAACTCAATATATTTATTTATGCTACAAAATAGAGACCCAAAAATCATAAAAGTAAAAGACACAAAAAATCATAGGAATAGACCTGTGAATATATTGGAAGGTGCTTTCAGCAGAAGACCTGTGCATCAGCAAGGAAAGAATGTGCACTTCCTAAGCATGATGGTAGGACAACTGGCTCTCCACATGGAGAATGATAAATAAGATGCATACCTCATACCACACTCAAAAATAAATTCCATATGGGATAAACCCTATATGTAAAAAGTGAAACATTGCAACATTTATAAGAAGATACATGAAAGCATCTTTATGACACCAAGAAAGAGACAAATTACTTTTATAAAAAAGAAGACAAACAGTATTATCGCTATAAAGCTAAAAGAAACTCCAGTCTGAGAAACATCTGCAGTACCTGTAACTAATGCAATTTTGGTAGACATTCTCCTTCTGGAAACACATTATGGACACAAGGAGAGCTGTAAAGGGCGTTACGTGAAACATGGTTTGAAATAGTAAAAAGTGGTGAAATTTGGAAATAATATACACACACACATGCATACATGTACGTGTGTATGTATATATTTTATATAGTGCCAATTTTAAATACAGTTTTAAAGCATTATATTTTCCACTTACAATACAGTGCTTATGAGTTTCAATGTTATTTCCCTTCCCTGGGCACATATTCTTTATTTGAGAATCAAGAATGCCCAGTTATTCACTACAGCAACTCCACTTTAAAACTGCCATCGAATTTGGTACAAATTTGGGTCCTTCAAGGTCGTACTGTGTAGAACCACGCTAAATGCTGAGGCTGGTTTAATCAGCCCCGTTGAAGGTGGGCCCAGAGGCGGCCCCGCCTCCAGGGCAGCCCAGGCCGTCCTGCGGGCATGCCTACTGCACTCCTGAAGAAGCCATGTTGGGATTGCAGACTTGCCAGTTCTTGGTGCTGATGTTCAGATTCTTCCTCCTCTGCAGTCTGAGCCTTGTGAATGCAGTTGATGACTTTGTTAGACTTGTCAAGAACCTTGTTTGTCCTGATCATTGACCTTCCCTCGAAAATTTTCATCTTCAACAGTTGCTTCCATGTTGAATGTGTAGAATTCAAGTGAATTCTTGGGTAATAACCTGTCTCGCTGCTTCTGTTCTCCAGCTTTGCACTTCTCAGCCTTGTGCACCATGCACTTGGTGTCTTCCTTGCTCTGATACGTATACACATATGTATATATGTGCATCTATTTTCTTTCTTGAAGTACATATAGGATAAATACACACCTATACATATAAATACACACATATATGCACATATATGTTCTTTTATATGTATTTGTGGCAAAACCATACAGTGGAATACTATGTAAATTAACCAATCTGATTTTTATAACACTCATGATCTAAAAGGATACTCAGTAAATATATATAACAAAGTAGCAACTGAACTGTGCAGAGAAAAAGAATAGATTTCAAATGCATGTATAATAGTCTACTTCATGAAAAATTTGAAGCAAATTTATATATTAACTAACAATTCTTGGTGGGGAATACATGGATTCACTTGTATTTTATTGTGTACTTTAATATTATTGTTATTAATTTTCAAAGTATCAAAATACTTTGAGAGACATGCTGCATCTCAGAATTAATATCCCTTTACCTATTAAATTTTAGTTTGCAGTTTTATCAACAACTACATATAAAGGATCTATTTTGTGCAACTTTATTTGCAAGGAATAAAAATCACATATAAAATATTATCTCCATTCTCAAGCAGTACTACATCCTTAAAGTATTCAATGTCATGGCATTAAATATAAATGCAATAGGACAGAAGTAATAGATGTAAGTGGAGATAATATAAACATAAAATAATTCATAACTCAAATGGGCCTTAGAATTTGGTAAGAATAAGCAAATGTACAAGAAAAGTAAACAAGGTAAGTCAGGAAAGTGGCTATTTCTAGGGTCTGTTGAAGGGTGAACAAGGAGCTTGATCTAAATGAGGTAGATACGATTATTCTGTGGTAAAGTGAGAGAAAGTCAGAGATTAAGAAGATGATGTTGGAATATGATGGGCCTTGAAACTAGGCAAAGCCATTCGTGATTGATGTGTATATATTTCCTACATGAAACAAATTTAATCTTTATGATTAGAGTTTGTTTGATCTCACAGGAAGTGTGTTCAGTTATTTCATAGGGAGGGTAAGTGCTGGTATCAATTTATTGATCTCCAGCACCTTCATCACCAGATGCAGACTGGTCTAGAATGTCGAGGATGCTTCATGAAATAAATCCTGCCTAACTTGTCACTTCCCAAACCTCTTATCATAACATATTTAGTCTGTAACACCATGGCATTTTAATAATTTCCTGAGTGAGAGAGCCAGAGATTATTCCAAAACAGTAACATGTGGCTGTGTCAGTAAAGTGGGGTCACCAAGTGGTCTTGATGTCCTAAACTTTCTTTTTCCTGCATTTCCCTGAATTTCTATCTGATATGGACTCTCCCCATCCTTCAGAAGTTCTCCCACATAGTCTTTC
This sequence comes from Manis pentadactyla, assembly GCF_030020395.1. NCBI lineage: Eukaryota > Metazoa > Chordata > Mammalia > Pholidota > Manidae > Manis > Manis pentadactyla. The sequence goes on from NC_080026.1 coordinate 17,019,687, forward strand.
CTACTTCTCTCACTCTCCACCCTCTGACTGATTTACATTAACAATTGATAATTTCTTTTCATATAACTGACTCTATATCTTTCAGAAGAAGTTCTAGACACTTTTTCTTTAAAACCAGCCTGCCTAGGCTGGGCATACGAATTCTGTTGCCATCTGTAAAACCTCTAACAATTCTTAGATTCTGTTTCCTCAGTAAAGTACAAAGTCTACTTCCCAGGGTTTTTTTTTTTAATGTATTAAATAAATTAATAAATACCTATTAAACACTCTAATAGAGCCTGGCACATGGTAAGTGCCCAGAACAATAAACTATCTTGCTGTTTATCATCTGATACTTTACAGCTCTTCTAGTCTCCTCCCACTGACATCCTCTAGGGATTCCCACCAGTCTGTGCACCTCCAGAGGGGGCGCTTCTCCTCTCTCCAGACGTGGGCATTGGATAGAGGCCTGGCCAATTAGAATAACACATTCCTCTAGCCCTGTGATTGGCTTGAGGATAGGAACAGGCTCCATTAAGAGACAACTAGAGGAAAGGGAACTCTTTGGGGGGAACAGCAGGGTGAGGTGCTAGAAATGAAGCAGCTACTCTTTATTTTTAACTTATATAAGTTGTAAAAAGTAAAATAAAAGTTACAGGTAGTTACTTCACTGTAACAAAGACCAAACTAAGGTCATATCTGATTACATCTCATATTTTCCTAGTTTGAGTTGTGTTTCTTGTCCCTTGCAACAAATATTCTAAACGATATACGTGGCCTAGTAGGCTAAGAAGTGAGAGTTGCGTTCCTATACTTAGTTAAATCTCAAAATCCCTTAACATTTGGAAGAAGTGTTTGAGAAAGAAATTGAGTAGATAGCTCAGTCTTCTTAATCCTTCGTGTATCTCATTCACCTAAAGAAACATAATGAAGTAAATGTTCTTAGAAATGTATACATTCTCTCTCAATCCTTGCCAGTGATAACACCAAGCAGGGGTTTTTAATACGGAGCAGTTACCTCAAAGAATAAACGCAATACTGAACAAGAAGAAGCTCATCTCTCACCATTCACTGTTGTTGGTACACTGAGCATTATTCTTGTTTGAAACTGTAAGTACTTCAAGATTTATAGCTCCCTGTAGTTAATGAGACAAAAAGTGATCATCTCATAAGAGGTATTTTTGTTACCATAGCCATGAAAACAAAGGAGAGACTTTACTTAATCATTAAATTTCATATCAGAAAATAAGAGATGGCAAGTTTTAGTATAAAAAATGAGAAGAGGGAAAATATCTATAGTAAATCTATCTGCACTACAGTGACTCAATAGATTTTTGCAATGTCTTATTCAGTAGATTGATACATGCAGAAAAGATACTTAACAAAACGGTTATCTTAAATGTGTATCTGGCAACTCCTGTTGAACAGATTGCCTTCCTTAATGTTTAAAGCTTAGAAACATTTTTAACTCATAAAATTCCTTAAGAGGTTAATTTTGATAAAAAACATTTTAGATTAAAAACAATGAATTAAAAGTCTTTTGATTGTACCATGATACTTGGCATTAACATCACCCCAGCAGTTTTCAGATATATTATAGAGAGAAAAAAATTTCACGTTGTTTTAAATTTTGGCATGTATAGTGATGTTGATACTGTAAGTTTGAAAAAGAGTCCCATTTTCTTTCTTTTAATAGAAGCAGTTCATTCTTACTTATTTAATCAAGCTGATCTGAGTTTTAATGTATAGTAAGCCTGAATCTTGCAAATTAATGCAAAATGGAAAAATAATTTTAAATTAAGTTTGGTTTCAGAATAAATGCTTATCCATTTCTTAAATAAGCATTTCAGTCTTTATTTAAATATCAGAATAAGAAATGTTAGAAAGCTCAATTTAGAATTGTCAGTATTTCTGATTGTAAATTGAAAAAGTACTCTAAAATTATAAAATATTACACAACTAATTTTAAGAATCCTAATAATAAAATGCAAATACTCATTTAGAATTTTAAATAACAGAAATATGTATAGCATTACCACCCCCAAAAGAATATATTATACTTCTGATTGTTCATGACATTACATTAAGCCATGAAATAAAATAATTGTCTTCAGTTACAATATCATCTGTTATATTGTGAGTTTTTAGGGGATAGAAAATTTGCTATCTAGGTTTAGAATTCTTCTGTAGTCTAAAGTACTATTGGTGATTGGCCATAATCAAAAACAACAAGAAAAGCCACATCAAATTCAGTGTTCCCAAATACCTTTCCAATTTTATAAGAACTATGATTATTTTAATTATTTTAATTAATATTTATTGGAATATAACTTACATATGTTTAAAAGAAAATCACCTTTTTCAAAGCATACAGTTCATTAAGTTTTGCCAAGCGAACACAGAAGTGAAACCACATTTCAGTCAAGACATATTTCAATTGCCTCAAAAGGTCCATCCTGCACTTTGTAATCAATTTCTTCCATCCATCCCAAGCCCTGGAAACCACTGAGCTAATCTCTGTTTTTATAGCTTAGTCTTCTCTATAATGTCATATAAATGTCATTGTAAAATATGTAGACTTAAAAATATGGTTTCTTTTACTTCATGTAATACTTTAGTGATTCCATCTATATTGCTGCATAGATCAGTAGTTCATTCCTTTTGATTACTGGGAAGTATTCCATTGTATAGAAACAGCCACTGCAAATATCTATTCGCAGTCAATGGTCTTTGGATTGTTGCCAGTTTGGGGCAGTTATGAATAAAACTGCCATAGTATTTGTGTACAGGTCTTTATGTACATAATATGTACTCATTTCTCTTGGGTAAACACCTAGAAGTGAAGTTTTGGGGCCATATTTCAATGTGTAGTTAACTTTACAAGAAATTGACAGACTGTTTTTCAAAGTACTGTACCATACAGCATTCCCAAAACAATGTAGGTGGCTTCCAGTTGTTCTACATCCTCACCAGTATTTGGAATTGTCAGTATTTCCAACTGTAAGCATTATAGCATGTACATAGAGGTATCTCATTATGAGTGCAGTTTGCACTTCCTTCATTACTAATGATGCTGAGCATTTTTCATGAGTTTATTTAAAAGCTGTGTGAGTTCTTTTGTCCACATATTTAGATTATTGGGATGTTTTTATTCTTAATGTTGATTTGTAAGAACTCGTCATATAATTGGACATGAGTTTTTTATCAGATATGTATTTTGTAAGTATTTTCTCCCAATCCAAGGCTTATATTTTTATTCTTTTTACAGTGTCTTATGATGCTGTTTCATGTATTGATATTTTCTTTATGGTTCATGTTCTTTTTGTTTTAAGAAATCTTTGCCTAACTCAAGGTACACATATCTTATGGTTTAACACAAATTGTTACAGCTTTGTTTTACGTCTAGGTCTCCTTCTTCAAGTTATTTTGTATATAGTGTGAAGTAAGGATAAAGGTTCATTTCATTTTTATATATGGAAGTCCAATTATTGGAGTGTCCTTTGTTCAAAAGATTATTCTTTTCCTTGTTTAATTACTCTGGCCTTGTTGCTAAAGATCAATATATTTATATATGTGAGTTTATTTCTGTATTCTGCATTGTTTTATTAATGTTTCTGTCTTTCTTTTTCCTAAACAATATTGCCTTGAGTTCTCACAGCTTTTTTTTTTTCCTGAAACTGTCTTCATTTATAGAAGATATTAAAATCTTCTGGACTCTGTCATCTATTCTAAATTTTCCTTTTAAAAATTGTTTTGGCTGCTCTGGTACTTTTCCACATACACTGTGTAACTGAGTGCTCAATTTCTACAAAAAAATAGAAGGATTTTGATTGAGATTCCATTGACCCTATAGGTCATTTTGGAGAGAGTTTGAACAGATTTTTTCTTCCAATTCCCAAATATTGCATGTATTTTCATTTACCTAGGTCTTCTTTAACTTATCTCCACAATGTTTTGTAGTTTGTAGTGTAGAAATTCTTAAAGCTTTCTTCTTGTTGACATTATTATAAAAGGTATTGTGTAACTTCAATTTCCAATGTCTCATTGTAGTCTTCAAATAAAAAGTCTTACTTCTTCTTGTTCAAGTGTGATGTTCCTGAGTAGGAAGCAGATGAAAGTTAATGCACAACAGGAGGGCATTAGCTAAGCTCATAGAGTATTTATTTATAAAAGGAGAATAAAAAAGGAATAATGTCTAGCCCATAATAACAGCTATGATATTTTATAAATCAACTTCAGCAATGAACTCAAGATGGAAAATATTATAGCTTACTTACTAGTCTTGGACTTCTATAATGAAAGGTGAAAAATGGTCAGCAGGTAGATTGTTATAAAAAAAAAAGGCCTGCATTATCCTCCTTTCACGTATCAGGATAGCACTAATTCAGTTAGTTTTAATATGTAAATAATATCACACTTGTATTCTGGAACATTAATACGTAATAATATATTTTTAAAGAACCAGCTTCTAGATTTAGAAATTGATAATGAACACCTTGGAAAATAAAGTTGATGTAGAAATTATACAATAGTGTAAGTACTTTGGGATAAAATTATCATCAGTCTAGGTATGAAACAAAGTTAAGTTGAATAAACATCATTTAACAGTTGCAAATATCATGCAATAAAAATAAGGATTGAGTTCAGCAGATATATCTTACCATGAATTAGTATCAATAATTACAGAACTGATTCTTCACCTTGTAAATTTTGGTCTATCTAAATATGAATATTCAGTTAACCTGTATTTCCTAGGCCTGGGAAGTATTATAATTTTCTTTTCTAGCTCTTATTATCCTTTTGTTATCTTTATGATTCCATGATTTTTTCAACTAAATAGGAAAAAAACCTAAACTACTCTGAAAATTAATTTATGAATATGTTTACATGCATATTTTTGTTTTGATTGTGGAAATGAGATGCTAAGAGTTATAAATCTAAATGTTATAAAAGACATAGAAGGACAAAATCATAAAAAGAAATCTCGGCAAAATTCTCCAAAAATTGAACACATAAAGGAAATTTTATGGTTTTTAGCATTAATAATTCATGTTAATAGTCACTCAAAACAATAATAAATTATTTTTATTATAAAAAAAAGACTGATTCCATATAATGAACATCCTTAGGTTCCAGCTTATACTTTTCATATGTTTTCTGTTAAAATAAATCAAAGTACCATGGAAAAAAATCATTGATTCCATGTTGGGGGGAAAAACAAAGAAAGTGAGCCTGAAAGTACTTGGTATATACCAGGAAGTAAAGATCCTTTCAAAGACTGCTAAAGACATATATGTAGCCTGCCTCCAAAAAGGTTACCAGGGACCCTCATTTCTTGTTACACTTGAGTCGTTTGTGTCGTAGTAACTTTTGTTGTTCCCTCTGCAGTGAGAGAGCAGACCAAAGTAATCAATAAGACATATGGAAAAAATTGTGTATGTATTCCTAGGCTGGGTCATAAAAGAAAATGCTACTTGCGCCATGTTCTTTCTGAGATGACTCGCTCTGGATGAAGCTACTGTGTCATAAGAACACTGCAACAACCCTCTGAGGTCTCCTGCCAACCGGCAGCATGAAATTATCAGTCACGTGAATGAGCTAACTCAAAAGTGGATCCTCCTTTTTCAAGTCTCAATATAACTGCATTCCAGACAAACATGTTGACTGAAAAATCTCAATCCAGAGACACTCCACTGAGCTGCACCTGAATTCTTCACCCAACAAGCTATGCAAGTTTGATGAAAATGTTTTGTTGTTTAAAGTGACTAAGTTCTGACATAGTTATCAGTATAGTAATGGGTAATAGAATAGGTCAAAAGAACTAAGGAATCAATTTGAACTTGGCTTCTATTACCCAAAGATTAGATAATTTACCTGCAACAAGAAAAATAAATGCTATGGGTTTGAATCACTTCAAATATACTTAAATACATTGATAATGATTTTAAAAAATTAACTCTTTATTTCCTTCTGGAGGATGCTGGATGACCAGTTCAGCACACTGAAAAGTTATAAATATAAGAGAAAACTCAAGTAGCCATCCTAACTTTCCTATATTAGCTAAATATCATGGTAAACAAATGGTTGATGATGGGAAGTAGAATTATAAATTTTCTCTACTTTTGCAAATGTCAGGAAATCTCCATAATAAAATTTAAAGAACAATAGTCAGTTATGAAGGTGGTTGATAATATTTTAACTCACCAATTCTGCCTGAAACATATTAATAAAATAATGATAGGACTTCAGCTCCAAAGAAGATGGACTGGACATACTTTTGCCTATTTTCCCCACTTAGTGTAACTAACAAACACGTACATTTTATATGAAATAGACATAAGAAGACTCTCAAAGGTAGAGAGAAGATGATAGTTGAGAAAGGGACCCTGGGATCTGAAGAATGGTATGGTGCTAAGTTTACTGGGTTTTATTTTTACCTCTTATGTATCAGACATGGAAATGAAAAAGGTGGCAATAGAGAAGTGCAAATGAGTATAGGGAAATCAAAGACCCACAAAAATCCCCCTTCTCTTGCCAAAGGACCAGTAAAGGAGCAGCTTTGCAAGACAGAAGACTTCTAGACAATAACTGAGTAACCACTCTAGTCCAGCCAGTAACAAAGATAAAGCTGTGGGACATCCTCGCATGCATAACAGAGGAGCCTGAGTGGGAAACCTAGACGTCCACCCTTAGAAGGCTAGTGTAAAGCAACCCGCTCCTCCTGCTGGTGGTGGGAGTGGGGGTGGATGTTTGGGGGAAAGAATGTCAGAGAGGACTGTGTGGAGAGGTGGGACCTTCACCCACACTGCGTGGAAATGAGGAGCTTCAAGGTCAGTGGGAGAGACTACTTGAGGAGACTGGACTTCCAGCCCCAGCTAGCAGTAATGTGGCACAGCATTTTAACAGGGATGTCATAGGACTCTCAGAGGCAAGTCAAAACTTTCACTTCAACATGCTGGTAATAAGGTCACCACCCACTTGGCTGGTAGCGAGGGAACATAAGGAGTAGTAATGAGACACTCTCATCCCTCTAAGCCAGACAGGGAGCAGTGGAGACCTAGTGGCGAGCAAGAATTATCACTTCCACCTGGTGTTAATTGAGATCAACTTGAGGCCTGGACTTGTAACAAAGCAGTCCCCATTTTCTTACCAGAGCAATATCAGAGAAAGCCATCTAAAATACAAATTTTAAATAAGATACAGCATATCATGCATAATACCCAAAGTGTCCAACATTCATTCAAAAATCAGTCATCATACCAAGATCCAAGAAGATTCCAAACAGAATAATAAGAGACATTCATAAATGCTAACACCAAAATGAGAGATGTTAGAATTATCAGACAAATATTTTATGGCCTCCATCATAAAAATGGTCAGTAGGAAATTATGAATTTGTGTAAACAAAATAACAAGTAAGATCTCAGCAAATAAATAGAAAGCCTCAGCAAAGAAATGGATGATATAAATTTTAAAAAATGGATTTTACAACTGAAAAATACAGTGACTGAAAAAATAACAATACAATAGAATACAACAACAGAGAAAGTACTTGAAGAAATAATGGCTGATAATGTTCCAAATTTGGCAAGAGATAATTCTACAGATTCAGAAAACAGTAAATTCCAGAGGTAAAACCATATCTACCTAATCTCAAGACTTATACAGCTACAGTAATCAAAGCTATAGCATTTTCAATAAACAGTGGTAAAGCAATTGAACATTCACATGCAAAAAAAATAAAAAAATTAACCTCAACCTACACCTTGCACCTTATACAAACCTTAAATGAAACTGACTCAAAATAGACTATAGACATATATAAAATAGAAAACTGTAAAACTTAAAGATAAAGACATACCACAAAATAGTCTGGATTTAATGCAAGACAAAGTGCTTTTAGATCTAACGCCAAAAACAGGATCCATGAAAAAAATATAGGCAAAGTAGGTTTCATCAAAATTAAGAACATTTGTTCTGCAAAGGTCCATCTACAGAGGATTAACCAGACAACATTTAAACCAATCGAAAATATTTGCAAACTTTATATTTGATAAAGGACTATTATCTAGAATATATAAAGAACTCTGCCATTCACCTGTCAAGATGAAAAATGATTCAATATGAAAATGGACAAAGCCATGAACAGACCTTTCACTGAAGGTGATACATAGGTGGCAAAAAAGCACATGAAAAGATGTTTAAAATTATTAGCTATTAGAAAAATGCAAATTAAACTCTAAGTGGGGTATCATCACACACCTGTCAGGATGATGAAAATAAAAAATATTGACAAAAACAAATACTGATGGGAAATTCTAGATAACTCATAGATTGCTGGTGGGAATGTAAAATAAATAATACAGCAACTCTGGAATATAGTTTAAGAGTTCCTGAAAAATTAAACATGCATCTACTATTTGATCTAAAAATTGTATTTCTGGGAAATTATCCCCAAGTAATAAAAATCTATTTTTACACGAAAATCTGCATGCAAATGTTCACAACTATTTTATTATTTATTATTCATACTACCTCAAAATGGGAAACAACTCAGAAGTATTTGAAGGAGTGAAGAGTTGAACTGCTACATTCATGCATGGAATATCAACCACTTAGCATTAAAAGGAACGAACTTTTGATAGATGCACCAACTTGAAGGAATATCAGAAAATTCTAGATGAAACAAGGCAGTCCTCAACGGTTACACACTCTGTATTTCCACTTATATAACACTTCTGTGATGACAAAACTTTAGAAATGGAGAACATGAGCAATTACTAGGGGTCAGGAATACAGTAGGCAAAGAGGGACATGGGTGTGGCTCTAAAAGGACAACATGAGGGATCCTTGTGGTGATAGAAAAATTCTGCATCTTGAATGTATGAATGAAATTTAACTTAAGCATTTGGAAATATACTGGCAACATCTGTTTATCAAAGATATATATACACATCTTGAAGAAATATATATATATATATATATATCAGCTATAAATTGAACTAGTATAACTTCTTTTGGACTGCAAAAATATTTGCCTTATTATTGTTTGCCATGTTATTATAAGGTTTAGATGATATATCATGTTAAGTGCTAGTTTGTATATGCCATTATTATTATTAATAGTATTATTTATATTAATGATAACCATTCAGTTTTCAATAAACTTTTCCCAACTACTTTTGCTAATATCAGTATTTATTTGATGAATATCCCCCTCTGTATTTATTCATGCTTTCTTCCATATTGTTCACTAGATGTATTCCCACAAATAAAATTGTTCAGGGGATATATTTTAACTTTTGAAAAACATTACAAAATTCCCCTCCAGAAAGGCTGTGTTATAAACACTTCCCATTAAAAATATGTGAATGTTGCAATGTATCCAATATTAGTTGACCTCTAACAGCCATTAGCCAGGAAACTCACTTTGACAATCCCAGAGCAAAATTGCTAGTTATTACTGTGATAGAGGCTAGATGGTACTCAAGTAGTGAAAACGTTTAGTCAAGTTTGAATGACACAGAATGAACACAAAGATGAAAAGAGGAAATTTACACTGTTTAAACACCCAAGAAATAATTCAAGCCAACATGGGATAAAAGTCAATACCATTTATGACAGGGTTACCTTCTGCAAACAGCAAATGATTGTGTTGTTTCAGACATATTGTTATAACAAAAAAACCATCTCTTTGTTATTGTCTCAAATTAGCAATGTATGATACCTTTTCAACCCATAGTTTTGGAAATACAATTCTGATGAATTTAATTTTACTGCCAAATGATTTAACTGCCAACTTACATTGGTCGATGTCCTTCTTCATTCCTCCTAGGGCTGTTTACACAGAGCTGCAGAGTTTATGTCCTGTTTTGCTCCACACTATAGAGGACATGTTTGCTGAAAGCCAAGAGATTTTGAAAAGGACACACATACGATAGCTTATGAAACCCCAGTGGAGACAGAAAGAGACCAAATGAAGCTCCTCAGCTGCAAAAATTGTCATCAAGACAAAGCCTTTGAATCCTCAAATGTAGTAGACAATTTATTGACAAACTATCTAGAGCTTGCTATTCTTTATTTTAGATGGATATAGCTGTTTTAATGAATCAGTTATATAGAAATTTAGATAATTTTAGAAAATACATCCAAAAATATAAGTTGCCTTTATAGATTTATGGTTGGAAAAACAGATTCATGGACTAGAGAGTTCCATGTAGCTCATGAAGTTGTAAGCACAGTCAGATAGCCCGGGAATATAATTCTGACTATCTACCCATCAATTCCCAGTATGTAATATTAATAAACTGTTACCTCTTTCATCTTCTTTTTCTTTATCTGTAAAGAGCAAAAGAAAACCTGATCGACAAGTTTTTGTGATAGAGTAATGTCATATAGAGAGCCTGACACAAAAGAGCTAATCAATAACTATTATTATGGTGTCTATCATGAAATTGGTGCCTTACAGATCATTTCACCTAACCCACTGATTTATAATTATGTTCTGCATATCTGTATTGGCCAGTTAGCCTGCGAGGTCCCTGAGTGCAGTGTCTATGTCTGATCTCTGTGCCCTATTATCTAACACACAGTTGCTGCTCCATAAATGTCTGCTGGGATGAACTGAAAAATACCTCAAGTTCCTGAAACCACCTAATGACAGATACAGGAATTGTCATAACCAATTTTAAGAATATGAATAAAATGCTTATCTAAGTAATTAAAGTAGCTCACATGGATTTTATGCAGTTGCAACTCACTACTGAGTATAATACATATTTTTATAAAGCTAATCAATGTATCCGAAAAAAACTATAGTTCGTTCTTTATCACCCATTCTTATTATGTAGTTATTAATATCCTGGAGTCCTACAAACCAGGGTTTAATAAATGTTTCTGGATTTAATTGATACATATAGCCAAATCTATTTAAAATTTTCAATCATTTCCTAAAATACTTTGTCATATATCACGAGGAAGCTTTACTGCATATTAAGGCATAAATGGAGAATATTTAAAACTCCAGCATGGAAACACAAAGTATGCACATTTTTAGGTCTTTTTGATCCTTTTATGAGATTTAATTTACTCATCACTTCAGCCATCATTTTATTCCTAACTTTTCATGGTGTGCTGTGTCTATTTGTCTAGTCACCTGTCTATCTGACCCCCTGTATCACTCCAGTAGCGCCTGCTGCTTTTCATAAAGCAGGGTTCTCACACTCTTCCAAACCCAAATATGAGCATATGGTTTACACTGCCAAGGGCCTGCTCTCAAGATTTATTTCAATGTGATGATTAATGTAATAAGCTCCATCAATGTGTTCTCACAGAAACGGCAGGTAACAATCCTTCTTGTGTGGGACATTCCTATGCATTTGTGAAGTGACCTTTTAGAGCAAAGGCCATCCACAATGGTGAGTGTTTCAGGCTAGAGGGAAAGGGAAATTAATACTTAATGTTAATGCCACCACCTATTCAATATATACTAGCTAAAAACACAGAAGTGGTTCTTTCCTCATGTGTCCTCATTCACAGCACCCCGGCGATCACAAGACTGAGACAAGCTCCCAATTACGTATTTCTTAAAGCCCTCCCCTTCCATCCCACTGGCTAAGGAGCTCATCATTCCTTGCCTGAACACCCAAAGCTTCCTCACCGCACCCCACCCCGAACCTGTGTTCTTGTCCTCATTTCTGTCAGGCAGACTTTTCGTGTAAACCACATTGTCATTGTCATGTCCTTGTTTGAAATTCTCCATTGGTTCTCATCACCTGAAAGGCAGGTTTTCATGTTTTACCACATACATTCAGGCCTGTCATGTGGCCCACTTTCCCTCCACCACCATCCCTGAACTTTATGCCACAGGAATTATTTGCAGTCTCCAGAGCGCAGCCCACATTTATTTGCACCGCCTTTGCATCTGGTGTGCCTTTCACCTGACTTATCAGAAAAATCTACTCATCTTTCACATCTTAATATTGTGTGTTCTGTGACTCTCTATGTGGCTTTTAAAAATCAACCTAATATGTTTAACTGTTTTTCTACCTGATTATATATTATGGTCATTATTAGTGTCTGTACAATTTTTAATTTGCATGCCTATCTTCCTAATAAACTACAGGTTTCTTGAGGATGGGAACCAATTTTGTAATCACTGTGGTCCCAGGCACTAGCATGATCATTGAACATGTCAGGAACTCAAAATAAGTGTTTGTTCAATCTATGAGCACAAGAAGATTCTGGGCTACCACCTGCATCCTAATTTGATATATATGAATGGCTAGCTTACTGCAAAATCACCCATGTGATTGTTTTCAATATTGAGGGATCTAGGGGGAAAGCTAGCACATTTCACTTAGTTTTCCTACAAGCAGGTGCCACCCAACTGCTACTACATTACTAAGAAGGACCCTCAGAGTGTTAAAGTAGAAAAGGGAAACATAGTCACTCTCAGTTACTAAATCATATTACTGTGCAAAAGAAACATTAGTATTATCTGATATTTATCATTTAGTATGTCTAATACATAATATTTCTATTGCTTAATATTATCTCATGTTCTGTGTCTTTGGAAGTTTCTAAAAAGAACTTTACATGTGTTAATTCAATAAATTCTATAGTTACTGTAATTATTTTCATTTTATTATGAGGCATTTGAGACAGGGGTGCTTCAGAGCTTGCCCCAGCTCTTACGGAAAGTAAGTGGAAGATCAGGGATTGAAACCGAGGCAGTGCAGCCTTAGAAGTTGATGTTCCCAACCACTATACTATGTCACTTTATAACCGATTGTAGTTTCACAAGATTTTGACTCAGCCTATTTATAGGCTTGGCTGACAAACAGTTGCTGAGTCCACCAGGAGTTATTTGCAAGAGACACCTTTTTTTAACATGAGGAAAAGAAAATAGGGAAAAAAAAATCTGTGCTGGTGCCTGGGAGAATTAGAAAGGACTGTGGAAGATAGCACAGTGCCTGTCTTGGGTAATAGATCCCCAGCAGGGGCAATGAACTTGTGCCTGAGGCTTAAGGGGAGAAGAACTTGGCTGACAATAAAAGCTATTTTTACAAGAGACACAAAGCTCTCAGAACTCCAGATGACAAATCATGGGGAGATTAGCATTTTTCTCACTCCTGCATAGAGCACACATGTACTTGGCCTATCGGTACTTTAGGGTGGTGCTTCCAAGACTTTAAGGTACATAGGAAACACCTGCAGAGTTGTGAACATGCAGACTGACTGAGTAGGTCTAGGGTAGGCCTGAGACTCGGCATTTCTAGAAAGCTATGCTGATGCAACAGAACAATAGTAGATGGCATTTGCGGAGTAGGAAGGCTCCCGGGAAAACTGAGGGCTTTGCTTGTTTTGTCCTTCAAGGACCTTGAACAACAGCACCGACATATGGGCCTCTGAGCCATGGTGGTGAGGAAGGTTCCTTGGGTAGTTTTGTTGGCTGCAGCCATCACAAAGGAGCTAGAACAACAACAAAACATAGGAAGGCTATTTGCAAAATAACTTGCAAAGCAACCTGCAAACACACAATCATCTGGTGGCTTGGAGGTGATCGAGACTTCCTGTGTTATTCAGAAGCAGTGGGAAGTCGTCTTTAAAACATAAGCACATTTCTGATGGTTTGTATTTTCACAGAATTTTGGAATTACCAGTTCTGGCCTCTACTGAACTGGTTCTTACTCTCCTTCCATGAGCGCTTGTATTCTGCTTCACAACTCTGACCAAGATGGGCAACTTGAATCATTTTTCTTCAAAGTTTTCCCCTCAAAACCAACGCTTTTAAAGCACAGCAAATTTCAGTGAAGTGTTTGGGTGGTGAATGATTTTATATATATAAGAAAAGCTTAGATCTACCATTATTCTTAAAAGTTCCTTGATCTCCTCAATGCTGGGCATTTTCTCTGCTCATCTTTCTCCCATAAAACATAGCCTCTTGCATCCTGTTGTGTGACTGTGTCCCTTCTCACACTCCATTTCTCCCTGGTTGCATCAAATTCCAAATTCCTTATTAGTTTTTTATAAATAACAGTGTGGCTTTTACGTTTTTTTGTACAGAACAGGGCACAAAAGGTCCAGACTTACCCTTCTGGGTAATCTATTAAAGTAGCCCTCCCAAATTAAAAATAACAGGATTTTTTCTTTTACTCTTTTTATAGAGTGTTAGTAGTTAAAATAACGTCTTCACCCATGATAACTCAACCACCCATGAGAATGCATTCTTTATTGATTGCATGGTAGAACCCCATAGGTGTCATTAAGGTTTGCAGAGAAGAATTCCATTGGCTCTCACTAATTATTTACATAGAAATTGTCTCTCACTGAGTCTTTAAAAATTACAGTTTAATTAATTTGTATATTTTAATCTGTTTATCCTGGTGTACATTTTAAATAAAAAAATACAACTACATATAAATATATATTTAAATTTACATGCATGAAAAAATGTAACCATGTACCAAATTGGTTTTATTTTAGGACAGCAGGACAGTATTTTTCTTTCTTTTCTCTTGTTTCTTTCCTCCTTACCTCTCTTGTCCTTCTCCAGAGTATATTTGAGCTCTTATTCCCACCCTACTTGTTAAACAAGTGAATGTCTTCCTGCATTGTTCATTGTACTCGTGGAGACATAAACAGAGCCATGTATCTATAACACACACAACACACACATCCACACACATACGTGTGCACATACACATGGCAGAAGAAGGGAGGCTGGTCATTTTCTCACTCAAAAATAGATTGTTTAAATAATGACCACCTCATAGGCAGTAAATAAATACTCCCCCTGTCATAGCAGTAATTCATTATTTAGGAGAGCAAGACAGATACTCCCTCAGTCAATGAAAGACTACCTGATTTTATGTCTCAGTGCCTATTTCTGGAAACTCTTGATTTCAGAATGCTGGATTTTTTGCACAGAATACATCAGAATGTGTTTTGCCGGGGTCCTGGAGAGTAAAACACACAGCTGCAGAGGCCTTTATCTGGAATCCCTTGTTCCAGGTCCCAGCGTGGCCCTTCGTCTTTCTTTTCACAGAAGGAAAAAATGCAAATAGTGGTAGGTATCTTTGCCTCACAGGACAAATAGGACACATTATTCTATTATTTATCTCCTGGGTTTCTTGTCAATAGATGTGCTGTAGGGCTGAACCCCCTAATCTATGGTAACATCTTTCCTTTCAAAAACAACCAGACTCTGACATTAATAGTCTGGACACAGTCAGAGAATTGAAGGAAGGAGAAATGTAAGAGAATAGGTAGGAAAGCAGTGAGGTATAAGGAAGAGTAAAAGTTAAAAATTGGAGTGACACAAAGTGCAAGAAGGATAAAATTAAAAATTAATGAAATCATGACAAATGTAAGGGCTCCTGTTGAGAAAAGATTCTCCAGGACCTTGCAGCTGTCAGTTTGTCTTCCTGACTCAATACATTTGAGCTATCACCTGAAATCTGTATTGTTGTCTCCAAATTCACAAATGCTGAGGTCTGTAAGTCTGTCACATAAAAAGGTTAGAAAGTATTCTGCTTGTTTCCATCAGTCACACATTAGTGTTGTTTGTGACACACACACACACACACACACACACAGAGAAAAGGAGACTTTTTCATAGTTAAGTTGCACTTTTAAAACATATATTGGTGTGTGATAATTATGACCTTAGACCTTTTTACAAAAAAAATGCATTCAATAAAAACTGAACAAATTTACAAAGACAAATATGAGGCTAACACAATCACACTAAACTTATATCTCATCTTTGTCACTTAGCCAAAGCAATAGGGTAAAATGCTCTAATCACCATTTCTGTTTTATTTTTTGTTCTGTTTATGCAATCTAATATATTTCTTGCAATGTTTTTCCATTTCTGACAGGGTACACATTCTTCTCCTTTTATTGGCATTGTGGTATTCCATGTGGTTTATGTACGTTTGCTGGTTGCTTTGGTTGCTTGGAAGAGTCTTCTTTTTCTTCCTTTTTTTTTTTTTTTACTGCTACACACTGTATTGTGTTCCTTGCTTTAAAAAAAGAAAAAGCTTATAATTTTTTCAAATTATTCCAGGGTGTAGACTGAAACATAAAATTGCAATGTATGAGTTTATATTTGATTTTATAACTCATGAATTCATTGTTCTAGTTATATAAGAATTTATTTAAAATCTTGACATTATTTTAATTTGCATTTCTTCCAATGGTAGAGGAGTTACCTGTGGTCATGTGATGATTTACGGTCTTGTATGCTTTGTGTTAAGTTATTCATTCACTTTGAGAACTTGCTAACTTTAAAGCTACAATAATCTAGATAGTCTGGTCATGTCCTAAGGATCAATAAGTAGATCAGTAAACAGATTTAATAATGCCCCCCAAAAAAACCCTTATATTTGTGATATAGTGTTTTTTTTCATAATCACCACAGTGATTTGATAGAGAAAAGACGGACCTTTCAACATAAAGCCCTGGGACAATAAGATATACAAATGCAGATCTTTATCCTTCTTGCACATTGTACACAAACATTAGCTTAAAATGAAAGATTTAAATGCAGGAGTTAAAATTATACAACTTTTGTAAGAATACCTAGAAGAAAATTTTCATGACTTCAAATTAGTCAAAGATTTCTAAGATGTGAAACTAAAAGCATGATCCATGAAAGAAACAAAGTACAAATTGGACTTCACCAAAATTAAAAATTTTTTCTAAGGACCCCATTAGAAAAATTTAAAACAAGCCATATATAGGGGAAAATACTTAACAATTCAGATATGTAAAACTATTTGCATCTTAAATATACAAAAAGCATTCTTAGTTCAATAAAAAATGATTTCAAAAAATCTTGGACTTAATATTTTATCCAAGGTATATATTCTTGATCACTGAAAACATGAAAAGATGCTTAATGTCATTAGTTATTATGGAAATGTTAAATAAACCACAGTAAGATATTACTTCAGACACCCTAGGATATTAATCTGACAGGCATTTGTAAGTGTGATAAAGATATGGAGAAATAGGAACCCTCATACTTTGATGATGAGACTGTCAAATGGAAGAAACAGTCTGAAAAACTGGTAATTCTCAAAATGTTAAACATAAATTTACGTCTAAGCCAACAAATTCACTTTAGGATTCTAAGCAAATAAACAAAAACACAGAACCACAAAAAAGACTAGTATGAGAATGATTATAGCAGTATTATTCATAATAGCCAAAATGTGGGAACCCAAATGTTTTGTCAACAGAAAAGTGGGGGAACACAATGTGATATATTCATACAGTAGAATTCTTATCAATGATAGAAAGGAAAGAGCTATTGATATAGCATGTGACAACATGGATGACTCTCAAAAATATTACGCTAAGTGAATGAATTCAGACACAAAAGATGACATTTTATGATTCTACATATATGAGACATCCAGAAAAGAAGCAAATCTATAGAGAAAAGGAGATTAGTGATGGCCTGCAGCTGAAAAAGTAGTGACTGTGAAGGGAGGATCTTTTAAGGGTAACAGAAATATTCTGAGTGAATTTTACATTGTAAAACATGCATCAACAAAGGGTTAAAAACCAAGTCCCTCAAAGCATTATCATCGAATTCAGCACAGAAATACCGTGTTTTGTGTGAGGTCATTAGCTTGTGATTCTTACATCATCATGATTGTGCATGATGTAAATGAATTATGCATGGATTCTCTGTACTTTTTAGAGGTTTATACCTGTATATGACTGCCCTCTCCAAAAAATCCATACCTTTGTTTGCTATCTGTTTACTGTTACTACCTAGAGACTTACTTCCTTTCAAGAAATATATTTTGGTTGCTCGCTAAGTTGGGTGAGGAGGTGGGAGGACAAGTTGAAAATTTTGATAAGCCAAAATCAATTCACTGAGAACTGTGTTGCCACTGCAAGGCATGTAAATGAACATATTAATTTGTCTATAAAGCTGTAGAATTGCCAGAACTGTTTTTTCAGTGGACACTAGTTTTATGTACCCTTTCCTATAATATATGATTAAAGTAATAATTTGTAAGGGCATAGAAAAGACAATGATAATTCCTGGAAGGTGTCCAGAATGATGTGCTTATGTATCTGGCAAGAACTATGCTGAACACATTTGTATACCTACAGGCTATTTGATACAGTGTCTTATAATACCCTTCAGTACATTTAGAGTAATGCATATTCTCAATAGATTTATTATTATATATTTGGTGATTTAAACTTCGGCCTAGGAATTCACAGGGAAAAAAAAGATGCATATTAAATTATCAAAATATATAGAGAATTGTCCATTGTGGGAAGTATTATTTATAACCCCTTTTCTTTTATTTTCTGGGTTTTTTTGGCTGGTGGGGGTGGGAAGGAATTGCAGATGTCTTATCTTCCAGGAATTGTTGTTCCAGTGTAGTATATTACATATGTATGGTAGTTATCTGTAAACCTCTTAGAGACAAGAATCATATTTTATTAATTTGAATTAACCAAGCCCTAAAATAGTTGAGTCCTGGGGGAGTTGTTTGTTGAGATGGAAGGTTGTAGCCACCAAGACATTCTCTGGCTATGGTGTAAAGACACTCCTTACCTCATTTGGCCACTAGAAAGCTTTAACCTTTGTTTAGGAGGCTGAGAAAGAAATGAATCCTTTACACAAGGTGCTCTTATGCACAGATATTTGTATGTTCTCTCAGAGTCTAAAATAAATTATTTTAAGCTTATTATATATACATATATGTTGTGCTTTTAGGAACACCAAGAGGCCTACCCGTGTATAATAATTTTCTTTATTATTGTCATTGCTTTGTGTTGAAGATACAAAGACATTAAACTTAAAGGACAACATCAGCTCACAGTGACCAGTTTGATGGGCCCCACTTTATATTGTGGTATCCATAATTGAAATACATTGTAAACTGTCTTGCCAATGGGTTTCAGCCCCCAGCAAATTAGCTATGGATTCAATGTGACCAAAGAAATTGACAGCAAAACTTTCTCTGGGGTGAGAGGTTTTATTACCCGGCTTGTTCTCCCGGCAGTAGGTCAAGCACTAGTGTCTCTGCCTCTGCCCAGAGCACTGGGCTGAGCTCTCTATATAGCGCAGTAACAGCTTGTTGCCTAAAGATGTGGAAACGGTAGCCTAGCAACAGGCCAGTTACATCATCAGGTGGTTTAAGTTCAGTGAGAATCCTGGCCATAGGAACCCCAACTTCCCCACAGAACACAATCTGTTTCTAAGTTGCAACAAAGACTCTTAAAGTTGTAGCCTG
Organism: Manis pentadactyla; assembly: GCF_030020395.1. Classification (NCBI taxonomy): domain Eukaryota; kingdom Metazoa; phylum Chordata; class Mammalia; order Pholidota; family Manidae; genus Manis; species Manis pentadactyla. The sequence goes on from NC_080026.1 coordinate 17,038,940, forward strand.
GATCAATAGAAGGAACAATTAAAACCAACACAAGATTTTGGCCTGCCTCCTTAATCATAAACACAACACTTCTGAAGGAAGACTGGTAAAATAGTCACACAGTAGAAATGTTGTTTTAGATGTGGTATTAAGATTGTGCTAACATCATAAAATAATTTGGAGAGTGTGCCTCATTCTCTATTCTCTGAAATTGTTTAACATTTGAATAATTTATTTCATGACTATGAGAATTTACTAAACCATCTATCTGTGGAGTTTTCTTTGTCATAAGAATTTTATTTACTGACTCATTTTCTAAAATGATTGTAGAACTATTTATAATTTCTATATATTCCCAAGTCTGTTTTGGTAATTGAATTACATTCTAGGAAAAATTCTCATTTCATATACATTTTCAAAGGCATCAAAATAGAATGATTCATAATGTCCATTCTTACTCTTTTATCTGTAGTGATACTCACTATTTTATTCCAGTTGTTATTTTGGAACCCTCTTTTTCTTGATCAATCTTGCCAGAAGTTTGTCAAACTTGTAAATCTGTTAATCATTACTATTTTTAATTTGTTCTACAATTCATGAATTCTTATTGTCTCTATTATTTTATTCACCTTATTTTTTGAGGTTTATTTTAATTAATTTCTTCAGAGATATTCTTAGCTCATTAATTTTAATTATTTTTCTTTTCAACATTTGCATGCATTTAAGGCACAAAATTCTCTTTGCTTTTACTACATTCTACAAATTTTGATAAGTAGTATTTCCGTTATAATTTCACTCAAGTATTATCTAATCTCATTATAATTTCTTCTATGATCCATGAACATTTTAAAGTACTCTCTTAAATTTTAAATATAAGGATTTTTCAACTTATCTTTGTCTTAATGATTAACAGCTAAATTGTACTATGATGAGAGAGCAGATTCTTTGATTGTAGCAATTTGAAATTTGCTGACACTTGCTTCATGACTCAGTATATGATCATTTTTTGTGAATGGTCTAGCATGAATATTGTGCTTTTTTTTTGCAGTGCAATGTTTTGTATAAAGTCATTAAATTTATTATGAATCTCATTTTTCTTAGATACACAATAATTGTTTCTAATTTTTCAATCAACTAGTGAAGAGGTATGTTAAAATATCCTATATAATTGTAAATTTGTCAATATCTTAGTTTATTAATTTTCTGGTATATATATTCTGCTTATATTTTTAGATCATTGTGACTGAAAAGTGTTATATATTCTCATGATTTAAATCTTTCATCATCTTTGGTAATGTGGTTTCCCTTAAAGGCTGTTCCTAGCACAAGTTTATATAAGGTGCATTTTCATTGTATGTCTATTCCCATTCTTGACTCATACTTGTTAGAGAAAATTAGAGAGTTAGATTTTCTTTACTATCTAATCACACAATATATTGATTGGTAAATTCTGTTACTTTTAGATTTAGCAAGCCTAACTGCATGAAATTAGGTGACTACATAGCAATTCCTGAGGTATGGAAATATTAATTATGTCAAAATGTCTTTAAATTACCTTTGTAACAAAATGTAATGCATTGTAATTACAAAATGTAATACATATTAAGGTCTATTTCCAGAATTTAATTTGCCCCTTTTATAATCTTGTTCCCCCTTAGCCGTGACATTATATTGCATCTTTATTTACACTGTATGAAATATTGATGGACAAGAATAATAGATTCCGATTTAATCAACTGAAGGGGGCCAGTGGGAAATGACAGTCCAAAACTGAAGTGTGTGGAAATAGTTTTGAAACTTTTCATTTTTCCCACTTTGTAACCAATTATATATCTTTTTCAATGTTATTCTTGTTTATGTTCGTGTCCTGACCACTTATCCTTTTTACTCACTACTGACTGTGCTAATTCTAGAAATTGCTAGGTCTTTCCTTTCACTTAGTTGATTTAGACTCCTATCCAATTTTCAGGACATTTTTTCTAAACCTCATTCCAAAATATTTTGTTTAAGTGGATTATACATTCTTTTTCTAAATCTAATAGCAATATTGTTAAGTTACTGAAAGCCTCAGTAACCTCACAAGGTAAGCAAGTTGTCAAGTTTAGCTGGTGTATAACACCGGTATAAGTGGTTTCTGAATTCAGATTCTGATGGCCTCCAACATCATCAGTCAGTCTGGGATATTTTGCTGGTGAAAGTCACCATTTAAATAATTAAAATTACATTATTTTTAAATACTCATCTTTTACAAAATAAACGAGCTATTTTGGCAAACTTTAAAAAAGGTGAGCTATTTAAAACTAAAATACTTAAACAAAACTCCATATTCCTATAAACATGAAAAAAAAGCAGTTTGATTAGTTTATAATTTAAAATACTGTAAACAGAATAATTATTCTTTGTATATAATCACACATTGTAATCAGTTCCTTAGTCCTGTCTGTTTCTAATATATTGCCATTGGTTTTCTTCTCAAGTGTTTCTTATATGGCCTTGTTGTTTTTTCTTTAAGTTGTAAGTACCTATTCAAAGTTATAGAATAACTAATATTTTGACACGCTTAAGTGAGAAAAGAAAAAAAACGTCTGAAAAGGTCTCAGATAACTAGTAAATGCTCTTCAAAATTTGCTAAATGAAGCCTCTCCTCAATGTAAGTTGTATCTGCATTATGCCCTAACTAAACAGAACAATGTCTGATCTTGTGATAACTATAAAGAATTCCAGCTTCTTAACAATACTGCTAATATATTTAGAAGAAGGAATTAAGAACTCCCTTAAATAATTAAACTCAGCCCCATGAAATGCCTTAGAACAATGTGTGTATATGGCTCAAATGTTCTTCCATGCCAAGTACCAAATATATGCACTTCAATAGAGAAGTAGGGACAGAAACAATCCCATCTTCAGGTTTTCATTAGGGCTGGTTCTCATATGTTGTGGATGCCATGATGTGCACCTGCCTAATGCTCTTCAGTGAAAGACTTGTTACCCACATGGTGAGGAGGCAGTTGGCTGCCTATACAAGGGGCGCCTCAGTTCTGAAGCATCAGGTCACTTCCTCTCACAGGTATCTACATCCAAACTTTGTGCCTGCAGGCCTGGTACATCAGGGGCATTTTAGTCCCAGAGCTCCCTGGGCTGAAAGTGGAACTGTCGTGGGACCTGCATCCCAGCTTGACCTTTTCCTTCTTCTGCTTCCATATATTGGGATACCCAAGACACTCATTAGTAAACACCTCATACAAAACCCTTTCCAAGGAATCTAATCTGTGACAGGACACAAAACGGTGTGTTTATGCAAAATAGGGTTAGCTCCAATTGAACTTCCACAGAAGACCTCAAAGAAAAGTAGAATTTAACATCTACACAACCAGACCTGATTCCACATGGAGCTATAAGATTGAGAGATAAAAACAAGTCAACTTAAGAGAAAAATGGGCAAAGGTTAAAATGGACTTTCACAGAGAAAGATAAATGAACCTTAAAATGTGAAAATATGCCCGATCCTTTCAAAATGAGAGAGATGCAACCTATATTTCATCTGCCAATTTGAAGGAATGTGAAATAAAATTGATAACCCAATGTAAAGGTGAGGGTGGGCAGGCAATGGCACCGAAGGGGAAAGTGTAAATGGTGCCAACTCTATGTGGTTCAACAGGACAATGTCTATCAAAGTGTAAAATGTACATGCTGTTCTTGACCCCAGAGAGCCAGTGCCAGGGCTTTTTCTTTCAGGGATATTCCAAGGCCTAGTAAGTGAAAAAAGAAAGATTTGGATGACTGAATGTATGTTTGTAGTATGCTACCATGTGTGGAAGGAAGCACATTTAAAAAATATAGCTATATACACATATATATTATAAATAATTACCTAAAAGCTAATATATTTGTGAGTGTGTATACACACATGTTTTTCTATGAATTCTATTTAGAAGTATATAAAGTGTCTCTGGAATATTTTGTGAACAATATATGTGTACATATATAGAATATTTCTGGATACATAAAAACAGAACTGTCAATAGTCTTTGCCACTGGGGATGGGAATAAAGCAGTTCAGTAAGGAAAGCATAGGAGATATACTTTTTCACTGTATAGCCTGTTGTAAGTTCTGAAATTTATCCTGTGAAACTCTGAAAAATAACAGTATCCACTATGTCATAATAATTACTTTTAGGTTGTCAGCTCTGATGAACAACTAATTTCCCTTTAAATTTGATCTGAATTGAGTGCATAGATTTTCTGGAACTTATTTGAACAATTGAAAATATCTTGGCAATAATTATAAATAAGTAGCAATGGTCTGTACTATAGGCTAGGACATCCTTGTTGTTTTGAGACTAAAATGCCCCTGATATGCCAGGCCTGTAGACACAAAGTTTGGATGTAGATACCTGCAAGAGGAAATGGCCGGATACTTTCATTTTCTTTATCCTGTCCATTACTTTCTCTCTTATGCACATCAGCTCAAGTAATAAAAATGGGCATTTATTTTATTGAAAAAATCACATTTTTCTGTACTTCAGAAGAAAATTTTAGCCTTCATTTCCTAAATTTTTTCTCCAGCCACACATCTCTACCTACCTGTGATTAATGAATAGGGCTATTTCCAATAGGAGATATGAGAAGTTTATTGATGCTAGTGGTTGAGTTCCCATCAAGGAGTCCTTTGATTTTCCACTACTCACTCACCTCTTTTTGGTTCCTATATATAATTCTGCTAATATGAATTATGTATTAGGAAAGCTAGTATCTCTGCTTATCTTAATTATTTTATAAAATATCATAGATACAGCATTTGTTTTTCTTTCATCAAGTGTTGATGTGTGCATGAAGACAAGAATGCTATTATCCAGGCTCGGTCATACTGGAGTGTATGATAGTACTTTCAACAGCTAGGCAATATAGCACTTTGTGAAATTAGAAAATGATGCTCTCTCTGTAAAAACACAATAGAGAAAAATTTCCTCTCTGGCCTAAGCCATTAGATGAAAAGGATCACCATCTGGTGAGGAGCATGGAGTGCAGCTTGGTGAGTGTGCAGCCCCTCAGTCTAAAGCAAAATCCACACAAAACCATGAGGCAGGCCAGCCTAAGGATAGAGATAAATTACAGATACAGCTTGTAGTGGTCGGTCCATTTAATACCAGCCAGTGCAGATTATTGTCAAGGAAAACCAACATCTGCCCTGCCTCCACTTAGAGTGAGCAGAGTATCAGAATCCCACATCAGAGAAAAAAAAGAACTTTATTCCCTCAGATAAATCAATATAAACAAACAAATAAATAAGAAACCTTTTCTCCCCAAACAAAGCCACCCCATCTCCAATTTGTTCCAGTTCCCTAAATAAATGACACCTGGAGCTTTTCCAGAATCTTCTCCCAAGAAACAATTTTTTTTCAATTTGGAGGGCTGATCTCTGAAAATCTATGACAAGCCTTGAAAATATGATTTTTACATGGGGACACAGCAGTTTTCCATCAATCACGACCTTGTTATTCTTGCAGATTTCTTTTCTCTTAAGTGCCTGAAATGTTTTTATCTGGTGATCAAATACCTCCTTGCATACTTCTTTGCAAGTAAACTTTTTCCTTTACTTTTTCTTTTCTATTTGAGTCTTATTTGACAGTTATTTAGGTGATGCTTATATGGGAAAGCTAGGGTTACAAAATATGTATGGATAGTTTGATTTGTCATATGTTGTGTAAAAATTATAAGGGCCATTGTACTCTACAACGCCAGCAAGTCCTGTCAGCTATATTCAAAAATATTCAGAACACAATCACTTTTTACTAAATCCACAGATGCTGGCTCTTCTCTTTGCATCTCCTGTTTGGATTGTTGCAAATGCCTACTAAGTGATCTCCTGGAGCTGTCCATGCTCCTTATCAACCTATTTTCTACACAGCAAGTCAATGCGATCGTGTTAAAATGTGAATGAGATCAATATCACTCCTTAGTTCAATTCTCTCAATAACTTCTTATTCAATGTCAGTAAAATCCAAAATCATTAAAATATTCCACACATCTTCACACAACTTCCACTACCACCATTTCCCATTACCTCACCCTAGATACATTGCCCTTGCATTTCTTGAAATCAGATTACTAAACATGTTCATGCCTTTAGAATATACCCATTTTTTGGAATGCTCTCCTCTTGGAGAGCTTATGGGACCTCCTTCAGGTCTTTTTTTATTGAAGTATAGCTGTTATGCAATCTTATATTGGTCTCAAGTATACAACATAGGGTTTCAACAGTTACCCATATTATTAAATTCTCACCCCCTCCAGGGCGGTTACTATCTGTCAACATAGGAAGATGTTACAAAACCATTGACTATATTCTCCATGCTGTACTACCATCCCTTTGACCAACTTATTTATGATTGAGGATTTTTGTGCCCCTTTATCCCCCTCCCTCTCCCACCTACCTACCCCAACCCCTCCGCTATGGTAACCACCAGTCACTTTTTCAGGTCTTTATTGAAATGTCACCATCTCAGAAGGCCTCCTTTGTGTCCTGCCTTTAACAATTCTTATCATCCTCCCTATGTTTTTTTATGGTGTCCATCACTATCTACAGATAATATATTTTACCTTTTTGCCTTATTTATTGCTTACGTTGCAACACTGAAATATTGACTCCATGAGAAAATATTTTTTGTTTGGGGTATTTTGTCTTCTGTAATACATATTTGTTTAGAAAATACATTCATTCCATTCATTGAGAAGCACTTCCCTGCAGTAGAAGAACATTGGTCAAGCTTCCATGACTCTATGCATCAGATCGTCATTTTTAATATGAGGGCAATAATTATGTTTATCCCACTGAATGCTTGTGGAGGTTAAAAAGAGGAAAATACACATAAAAGAATCATCGTCATGCCTGGCACATAGTAAGGGTTCCGTAAATAACAACTACAATAATAATGATAATACATGTTGATGATTTGCTACATGATTCAGGGAATACTTGGTTGGATTTGATTTTTAAAACACAAAACAAAACCAAAAAAGCCTACTGCCTATTCGTCAAAGAGCTCAGACAACAAAAACTTTATTAACCAGAAAAGACTCATATTCTCAGAAATTTATAGTATTTGCCTGCCATTCTACATTCACCAGGGTAATAGATTCAAGTCTATAATTTCTTGTCCTTTTCTATCTTGCTTATTAGCTTTATTATAATACTGCCGAATCAAAAATTATCATTTGAAACAATCCTTTCACCTGTTTCATTATTCAAGCTGTGCCATCCAAAACATACAGGCAAACATTTGATATTCCCAAGACTTTAATTCTCAGAAGCAATTTCAGCCTTTGGCCCCAGTTCCCAAATCATTTCACTTCTTAATATAACTTCTATTTACATGTTTTACATTTTAGCTGAATAGCAAACCACTTTCCCTTCTACATTACTGAAACGTTAACTTATATGCACCCACTCATTCTTGTTGTCCTCTTTAATTGTATGCTTTTACTCTTTTTGCTGCACTGCCTAAAACATCATTCCCTACAGAACCAGATATAATTGAATGAGCAATTTAGTGACACTTTCTATTTTAGTGAAAAGGTTTAAGAATGCAAATGTCAAAATTCTTAAGTCTGTTCTACAATCAGCTTTATCTAAAGATCATACTGATTTTTGAGATATACTATTGAAAATACATCTTAAATTATTCCATGTGAATTTTTGTATTGAGTTTTGTAAGTTAAATTTTCAATCTCAGGTTGAAAAACTGATCTTGGAAGCTGAAACATGTATATGGCTCATTTTTTTTCAACAGTTTTACTCAACACATCTCAATATACATACCAAAACAAAGTTACCTTGCTTTTACCCAGAAAAATGAATATTTTAAGACCACAATCAAAGATTGTTTAGATTTTTAAAAAATCCTTAGGGAAATAAAGATTGCTCTTATTTGTACCTTTAAAATTCAAATGTGCTTTGATCCTACTGCAAGGAGATATGTTTGTAGATATGTCACGTTTAAGAGTACTTGTTTAAAAATAATTGTTGAATTCAATGCTTGAGTGTATTTGTATGTATATGCTTATATTCATATTGGAGTTACTATTCTATAGGAAAAGATTTTAAGGGGAAATGAAAAGCCTAAGTCATCAAAGAAATAATTCTTCGGTATTCATTCCATTTTAATGAAGAAATTAGTATAATCTAAATACTAACATAGCAAAAATATTCAAGACAAGGGAAATAAATGGCATTTTGTGTTTGGAAACTCCAAACACATTTAGTGTTTTAGTCTATGAACGTGTGCAAAAATGACATCTCCTTATTGGCCATTGTCATGAGAACTGTACTATCATGTTTCTTGCTTACCTTTTATAAATTGTTATCTAAATAATTGTGTTACAATCTTCATATTTTAGCTTGTGAGATTTTGTGGTGGCGGTGGTACACTGGTAATGTTTTATTACTTACAGAGGGAGATTACAGGAAAAAGCTACACAACCTGGTAATTCCAGTAACCAGCTGCAGCTAGAATTTGCCTGTTGACATCATCTACAGTCTCTGTCAAGTTGTCCTTTGCAAAAATGCATGAGAGAAATTAATTTTTTTAAAGTTTTCCTTTTTTATACAATGCTATGCTTTTAAGATTCATCTACATTGTTGTCTGTAGTCTAGTTACTTTATTTTCATTTTTTTAATAGGATTCAACAGTATAGACTTACCACAATTTATTTTTCCTTTGTGCTGTTGAAGAACATTGGGTCTTTTTGGTTTTTCAACATTACGGACAATTGCTATTGTGAATATTCTTTGACATGTTTCCTGGTATAAATGTGCCTGAGTTTTCTCTAGTGGATGTACAGAGGAGTGGCAATGCTACAGATTAAGTTATCTTTAACTTTAATACATAAGGCCCTATTTCCTGTAAGCTTTTAAATATAAAAATAAGTGAAATAATTGTTCCTCAGATCACTTTCTGAAAAGTGAGACCAACTTCCCAGCCCAATTAAAACATGACTAAGTTAAGAACCTTTGAGTCATATATTCTTGCTTAATTTTTCTGTCATTTTAGGTATGGCTATGCTCCCATGTTTGATTTTTCAAAAAAATTTATATAACTTTTATATACTTTTTCTATTTAAAAAGCTACCTCATATTTTTTGAGGATGATGATCTAAAAAGTAGAAAAAAGGGTAAAATAAAAGATGAATAAACACAGAAGTAAAGGAAGAGGTACATAATTTGAGGAAGGGAGAATGTTCATTTAAGGATAATTTAAAAATTGCCTCTCCTAATTACTGCTACCCAGGTGTTTTTGTGACCAATAAACGTTTTATTTACCATTATGGGTATGATCTGACTCAGAGATATACATCTTTTCTTCCAGTCAATTTGGAAATCTGGAAACTTGTAGGACTAAATAAAAATGTAGTCGGGGAGCTACCTGGAGGTTTGCATGGAGTAGTACAGATTTGAGGTTGGAAAGAGCAACAGTGGACATATTCTGGCAACTTCCTGTTAACTTAGAATTTTTGGAAATTAATCAGTTCAAATTGCTAAATTCTATTCAGAATTGTCCTAGCCTCCGAGGCAGACAGAAAAAATCCCTCATATGGTTCCTGTCTGCTGGTAGTAATGCCTGTATATAATCACCACCCTGTGGTTTGCTTAGCTGGAATGAATGTGGCACAGTGATGGGATTTAGATAGTTTTACATGCATGATACCTAAAAAGTGTAGCTCCTGTCTTCCTCTCCATTGCTGGCTTTGAAGAAGTGAGCTGCCACGAATCCTACAGTCACAAGGAAAGGAATATTTCTCACTTCTCTTGATCATATTACTCCTGGGTAGTTGGGTTATTATAATGTATATTCAATTCTTATTCAAAGACAAGCAGACCCATATATTTCTCACCATGGGTGGGAGATCCAAAGAGCCAGTTTAATTAGACTTTATCAGGAAAAAGTGCTCAGCAACTATTATTTCATATTTTATGTGAGAAGCTACCTATTGTATTGGATATGAAAGGAATGCAGATTAAGTAAGGGCTCAATGTGTTTGTATCTCAAACCTTCTGAAGGGTACTTGGAATGGTAATTGCACACCCATTATTACCTGAGAAATATTTCTTTAGTTCTGAAGAAAGAATCCGATGTAGTTCAATACCAAACATATCCTCACTGACATGAGACTAACTTCTATTTGGAAAATGACTATGGAAAAGAAAATAGTTTTACAGTTGGCAAATAAAATCTCATCTGTTTACTGAAAGAATTATTGACAAACAATCAAGCCGCAGCATGAAGCAAACCACATGAATCATCCAGATTGTTTACCTGGATCCCTGGTGCAGGCTAGAGTCACTGAATTGTCTCCATTATAGTTTCCTTCCGTTAGACTCGGCTGAAATTATTCTATAACCTCAGTGTCTCATTTATAGGTAAATACAAAAGTAGCCCTCCTATGTGTTAAAAAATCAAAATATTTTATTTATTTCCAATATCCTCTTATCACTTGCATATTTATTTTGAAATCACTTATGTACCTGAAAAACAACTATAGCCTCTTTATTCTGACTCAAACAAGGAGTATAATATTCACATTTCAAATTTCCTGGGAATGTATATACATATATGTACACCAAAATATACTAGTTCATTTATTATCTTGGAACTATGTTCTAGTTATCTTCTATGCATTGATTAGGCATGGACTCTAACATTAAAGCAAATATGTGGCTTAGTGATCTGGCTGTTTAGATTTTTTTTTTTAAACTGATCTGAGACAGAGTTTGGGTGACTTACTTATTCCTATTGTCAGGCTTCTCAAAATTATTTCCCTCTTGGTTTTTACCAAGTCAGCTGTCAGTAAGCCCACTGAGTACTCAGGTAAGGCCAGGGATGAATTTCCTCTAAGAGAGCTTCTAAATTGAGGAATTTTTCAGGGAGAAAATTGACAATAAACCTGCTTATAAGGCCAGAAATGTCTGCCATATTTACTTAATTTTTCTCTAGCTATAAATTAAATTAGAGTTATAAGGTGAGAATGAGTGGAGGTTGGCATAAGTCTGACCTAACCAAGTTTTGCAGAGAATACACTGTATTGGCATCCATTTTTCATGAAATTGATTGGGGTGGTGAGCAATTCAATTCTATTTCTATTGACATTCCAAATGATCTGTATGATTTGGGGGAAACCGTGACACACACACACACACACACACACACACACACAAACACATATATTGTGTTTTCATTTCTGGCTATGCTTTCATTTCTCTTCCCATAAATTAGCTACAAATGGTAAATTTGTAGATAAATACCAATGTAAATTATAAAATTGTAAGGGAGCAACTGATTTGTATCTCATCAAAGCTCATACGGTGCCAGGAATGTAAATGAATGTGGTTAATATATAGATATCAGTCCCCATGTGGTCCACATCAATGGGTCACTATGGTGAATACTTAGGTTGAAGGAAAGGGTCAATGTATGAACGTTTGTTTCTTAGAGTGATGTCTGATGACAATCTTTTAGTCCTCTGCAAGTAATTATTGGGAAAAGCTTTTAAATACATTTTAAATTCTAGTTATTTAACAGGTGAATATATAATGATTAAACCTCAGATAATGGAAAATCTATTATATTATTTCAGATGACTCTTATATGCCAACACTGGATATTGCTTTTTTAAAAGTATCATCATACCTTAGATTAGAGGTGAATTTGAGTTATTCCTCTTGAAATTCATACCTGATACAAAATCATCTCTTGATTAGCAAGTGGTCCAATATTAAAATTTTTATATTTTTTAATCTTTTTTTTTTCAGTTTACATTTTACCATCTTTCTTCAAAACAACTTAATGTCTTAAATATATAACAAGAAAACGAAAGAGAGGAAGTAAACTTTCAAATAGCACTTTACTTTGGGGAATGGTTCAGGTGATTTGGTGTGCTTGATCACAATGCTCAAGGAAAAAGACATCTTTGTGAAAGTCTAATGAAATCCAAAAAGATCTGAAATGATTGGTTCTTTGGAGAATTGTTGGCTTTCTCCTTTTCAGATAAGGGAACCACATAAAATGATTATTTTTCTTACCTGCCAAGAGTGAAATATTACATTCAGTTACAGCATCTATATTAACCTTTGCAGCTAGAATATATTTTTTTCTCATCTCTCTTGTGTATTTGATTTTATTCGTAGTTTCCTATAACATTTTTTAAGCCTCATACATTGTTTCTCTGAGAGATGTGAGCTATAAATAAAGTTTAATGGAAAATATACTGGTTCCAATGGAATGAAAATTGTGGAGTTCATTTAACCATAGTATATATGTTGTAAAGAACATACTTTTTAAAATACATATTCGATCCCACCATCCTTTTAAAATCTTTAAAAGTTGTCTTCAACATAAAAACACAACTGTTTTCTGTGGGTTATAATATCCTTTATGAATGGGCCCCTATTTACCTTTCTAATTATCTCCCATATTAATCCACTTTTCACATCCCATAGTTTAGTCTTTCTGAACTGCTTATATCTGCAAAACAATAATATGGTTTCTAAACTCCATGAATCTATACAGTTGCCTTTACTTCTTCCCCTTTTCCTTATCTATGTAACTTCTTCAAATATCTGAAAACACAATCCCAGCCTCCGTTACTGCAAAATATTTTTCAAGATCTTCTCACCTTCTTTAGTCCCACCCCAACCCACATCAGATATGAGATGGTTCGCCTTCTTTCTCAGTAACCATAGTATCCTGTGCAGTTATGCTTTAAAACATTTTTTAGAACTGTATTTTGATTAGCACTCCTCTCTAGTTAAGTTTGGAGCTCCTTTGCTTTTAGTATATTCTATAACTCCAATGTATTTATTAACACCTACAACATAGTAGGCAAACAAAGTTGATCAAATAAGTGATTATTATTCAAAGCTTTTAAGCTGATGGGTCTCTGTGAACATTTCAACCCTGTAGTTAAGTTTAAACTGATAATGAATACCCAGAAAGTTCATGTCAATGCACACAGGTGATGTCAATTCTACATTTGGTACAAACTGATTCCATAATTTTCAAGTAAGAGCTCCCTCGATAGAAGAGGCATGTTTGCCAATGTGGCAAGTTTTCATAGGGTATTGGGGAAATAAACCAAATAAAATATATAACCAATGACTAAAAAATAACTTACTGATTCAGAATAGATTATTGATATGAATACTGGTCGTTCATAGTTTGTGCCCCATTCCAACTATAACCAACATTTTGATCCTCTTCTAAGGAAGAATACTACCCTCTTTAAAACAAAATATAATGCATACTTCCCAAAGCAAAATTTTTTCCTCCAACTTAGTCAATAGTTACTTTATCCATTAACAAGCCTAAAATTTACAATTAATCCTTACCTTCTTTAAGAAACTATATATATATTCCTATTTTAGTATAGATGTCAATTTATGAAGTTATCTGTTATTTAGTGTCTTCTTTCCAGCCGAACATTAACTCTGTCAGTCAGAATGGAAAGTGGCTGGCATCAAATGAGTCTAAAACTTTGTTTAGTCAGAAAACTATGACTAGAAAGGAGTTCATTCAGGTGTTCAAATCTGGATATTTTAAGTGAAGTTTTAGGTAATCTGAAATAGGTATCATAATATAGTGTAATGTAATTTCATACTATAAATTTTATATATAGGGAAAGTGAGAGCCAGTGAATTCAAACATTTACAGGGTGCCAAAAATAGAAGTCTATCATGTAATTAATTCTCATTCTCTGCCCAATTTTCCCTTTAATATATCTTGCTTTTTGACACTGAGAAGTCATTTGCGCAGTGAAGAGGGGGAGGAAATAAAAGTTGATGATAAAGAACAATCATTTATTTAGGAACCTTCACTAAAGAAAAGGAGCCAGGAATCTCATTAGACTTCACTTCTCTTTACAGCAATGGGATACTGGCTAGCGGACGTGCCTCAGCGCTATCAGCTTTCATTTACGAAGAGAAACCTGCATCTAAATAAACCTGCATTTTCGGATTTACCCTTCTTATTCAGTCAGCCGCTAAAACTTAAAGCTTGATCAAAGTGCCAACTCTTGTGATACCATCCAAAATCTCTTCATGCAGTTCATCGATCATTTGGTTAAAATACAATGGAATTTATTTCTAAAATTTTCTAGTCACAAGATTTTATGCATCTTAAGTGTCTCTGAGGCACAGTGATATTTTTCTGCCAACAAATACTGACAGCAGCTTTTAGGCTGAACTACTGAAACTTAGGTCCACCCTTATTATTGCTTTAAGAGCAAAGGGTGGGTGATTAAGATGAATTAGATTCAAGACATTGAAAATGTGGATGTTATTTTGAATCCATTTCATGAAACTCTGTTTTGTTTTGTTTTGTTTTATTTGTTTTTTTTCTCCTCTATGAGGAACTGTAAAATAAAACCTGGTCAGACATTTGCTCACAGACTCTGACAAAAATTCCTAAGAGAATAATTAAATAATGTCTTGTTAAATATGTTTCTTCACAAGAAAGGATGCCATTATTAAAATTAAGTGCCCACATTTATTTTCAAATACATTTAGATTTTGGGAGGGAAATGTTTTGTTCAAATTATATTCTCTTTATATAAAACAGAATGAGTAAAAAAGTTTGGTGAGGCAATCAGAATAATGGCCCCCCAAGTCCACATACTAATCTCTGGAATTTGTGAATATGTTACTTTACTTAGCAAAAGAGACTGACATACAAGATTAAATTAAGGACCTTGAGATGGGGAGATTATTTTGGATTATCTAGGTGGGCCCAGTGAAATCACAATGGTCCTTACAAGTGAAGGAGGAAGGTAGACGAGTCAGAACAAGTGACTGTGGAAGAAAGGTCCAGAGATTCAACTTTGCTGTCTTTGATGATGAAAGGAAGCAGCAATGAGCTAAAGGATGTTGTGGCCTCTAGAAACTGGAAAGATCAAGGAAATGGATTCTCCTCTAGGGCCTCTACTAAGAAATGCATGCCTGAGGCACTGATTTTAGCTCAGTGAAACCCATGTCAGGCTTCCATCTACTGTCTGTAAGATAATACATTGCTATTATTTATGGTGCTAAATTTGTGGTCATTTGTTATAACAGTGATAGAAAACTAATACAGCTAAATTAGCCTTTCTTCTCAAAGTGGAGGATTAAATGCAAGCATTTATCTCTGCTACTTCCTGAAATACTGAAACAATGGTATTATAAAAGCATAGCACAGTAAAGAGGTCAGGAAAAAGTACTTTCCTTTGTTCTAATCAACTCAACTTTCCCACCTTGGAAGAAAACGGAAGGTTTACTTTTGGATGACAGTAGAACATTATATAGAATGCAGGACTCTGAAGCACACTTGAGGATGAGGATCTGCTCAGGAACTGGAGACAGAGGCTTTTGCTGAGCCCACTTAGCTCTCAGAACTGGAAACTAGACTATATAAAAGAAAGGAAAATCTTGGAAGAGAAGTGAAATATAATAAATGGACATAAAAAAGTCATAGAAGATAAAAATGAAGAAAATCTCCAAGAAAGTAGAGAAAAAATACAGACATAGTAAAAAAGGAAACACAAGAATATTAGAAATTCATTCTAAGAGTTCCAACAGACAAATAATGAAAATTCTAGAGAGATGGAACTTAGGAAAATACAGGGGAGTAAATAAACAACTTAAATTTTTCCTAAAGGATGTGAATTTCCAGATTGAAAGAGCACAGCAAAGCTTTAAGATTAAGAGAGAAATGTTTCATATAAGAAGTTAAAATTCAGAGTGACATCAGACATCTCAACAGCAACATTGGAAATTGGGAAAAAGAGGGACAATGTCACTGAAATTCAGAAGGAAAGTAATTTCTACATGGAGCTAAAGTATCAATACTAATTATGAGGAAAATATTAATTTATTTAAAGGTATCAAGGTCTCAAAAAATTTACTACAATATATTCTTTCTCAGGAACTTCTCAAAAATGTGCTTCATTTTCCAAACAGAAAAGTACCAAGAAAGATGGAAGCATATGTCCCATGAAACAGGATTTCTACACCAAGGATGAGGTGAATATAATCCCCCAAGATAATGATAAAGGAGATTCCCAAGCAAGAATCCTAAGTAAGTTTATGTAATCCAGCAGTTTATAGAGCTTTGGTTGACATTTTGTCAAGAAGATAAAATTGTTCAAGTATCTAATGTGTTTGATGAATTAATATGAAAGTATTTATAATTGGGAAAGACATTGTGGCTGAATCAATGATAAGTATATACATAAGTAAGCAAAGAAAAAATGAGACAACGATTAATTCTTGGGTGCGGGGAAGCTGTGAAGGGTGAGAAAAATGATCAAAACACAAAACTCGTGATAACACTTAATAAAAACACCAATAATTAATATAATTAAAATATAATGTAATGGTATTAGAAATTTAGGGTGGGGTGGATGTTGTGGAGGTGTAGTGGGTAATGAGTTGAAACAGAACTAGATCTTCATCTACTGGATAATGCCCCCAAGTGGAAAATAAAGAAGAAACAATATAAGAATGCTTAAAGATTTGTATGTAAATAACAACAGAACCACCCAGAAGGCAGGGACTACTCATGTTTGTGGATTTAATTAAAAACTAGCTAAACAGCCTTTCTGAGAATCACTTTCGTCAAGTGTAAAATGGGGATGATCTCTACCATGTAGAGTTGTGAAGATTCAAATAATGTGTGCAAATCACCATGCAAGTGATCAACACAGGTTGCTGCGAAAGGATAAGCAGCAGTTAAGCATGTGATTCTTTGTAAGCGATGAGGAAATAATGGGTCCTGCCATATTTGTTTCCTTTAGTTTCCATTGATCATACAAAAAAGGCCCAATATTCTGAAACAGCCATGCTTTCAAGGCAACTCTTCAGGTTAAAAAATCAGACTTTTGAAGAAATTCTACTGAATGATGAGCACCACCATTTTTGAACTCCTGTAGGCCAAACACTGCAGGTTCTTGGCCTTTTGAATTAATTCTCTGAGGTGCCAGGGTCGGGCCACATTACAGTATATCATTGAACTGTTATGATCCAAAATTAGGAACACATTTTTTTTTAATGAAACACTTTCAAGAAAAGTAACTGAACATTTCATATTTCAATGAGATTAGGAACTATGTATTTGCTTTACTTATTATTGTTTTTGAAACACTGGTTCAGCAGAGAAGATGGTCATGAAGCTTCCTTCAAGAAATGCAGGTCTCACATAATCCACCTCATTAAATTTGGGTTCCCTATAAGGAACCCAATTAAAAGCAGCCCCAAAAGAATGAGTTGTGTTGAACGGATCTTTGTATTTTTGGAGTTTGATAAACAGAGTGATTCATAGAATATGAGCAATTAATTGATGGAAAATGGAAAATGATAAGCACATTGTGAAAATTAAACCTGGTGATGTTATGAAGTTTATTATAGATTTTATAAAACTGAACTTGCATTATTGAATACATGAGTTTATATTTTTATAACCTAAATGTCCTTGACATTTAAATGATGATTAATTGCATGCCAAAAAATGCACTTAGTTTGATGCTAGTCTGCATATGTACATGTCATTCAAGCAGTAATTCTGAAGTAGAGCCCGCAGGTGCGCTGTGCAGTCAAGCTGAACACTCTTCATAGAATGGAATGATAGAAATTTTCATAATACAGACAGAACATAATCCACCTTCACAAAATCTCACCCTTTCTCCAAGAGTAACAATCCATTATGGATCCATCCTGTCTAGACAAAGTGGCTCTTGAGTACTGAGACAACTAAATACTTTTCATAGTATTTAAAGCCATATATGGATGAATTTAAAACAGCGTAAGAGTCTTAGAAATAATTCATAATAAAATATCCTTATTTTTAATCTGTATATATTTACAAAAGTATATTCACATATTGCTGAGGAGAAATACTTGAACTGAAGGAAAGCTTTATCAAAATAATTGTATTTCTTTTATTTACATCATTTTGATAAATAAAATGAAATAGTTTACCAGGAAAAGACTTATACAGTGAAAATCACATAAAAAGGGACTGGTTTCCAGTTGTGCAGTAAAATGAATCAGTTCTATGAACACATGATATTTTGTTTTTCAATAGTCACCACATTGGTGAGTTGAAAATTACCTTGGCTTAAGTTGACTTTTCCTTTCTTTGACTCGAGCTTTCTGAAATGGAAATACAAGCAGTTTTTTTTATTCAGTCAATAAAATGCATAATTTTTCATTGCTGAGAAAGCATGTCATGTACAGATGGAACAAGTGTTACATTAAATCACTTTGATAAGAAGTCATCCAGGCTGAAACATGAAAGTGAGATGATTTTGCTTGGAATGATTAGTGTCAAAGAAGTCAACAGAAGTAGAAGAAAAAGGAATTCTTTATTTTTATCCAAATATATCAGACTTCATAATTAGTTATGTTCAACAAAAAAGTAGAGTCACCATATATCATTCAAATCGGGACATACTAAGAGCGAAAGGGAGTGCTGTTAATAATTACACAGGTACAACAGGTATGAACTGGGCCTCTCCCAGATAAACTGGGACCTATGACCAATAGGGGTTAAACTGCAATTACATGCAGAAATCATACCTTTCCCATACACATGTGGAAAAGATAAAGGAACAGGGTTCACTAAGAAAAATTAATTTTGACAACAGTAGTTCTTTCTCCTTATTCAGGTCTCTGTTCAAATACCATCCCCTCCCTGAGCCAGTCACCTCTTCTAAAGGAATCAGTTCTTGTTCCACCTGGTCATTTTCTGATTTGTCACCTTGTTTTCCTTACCCTGAGGGATATTTTGACTCTCTGACATCATCTCGTTTGTTTTCGGTCCCTCTCCACAGTGTTCCCTCCCCACTCTCCTGATACCCAATGATGGGCAGTGACCTCCTCTGACTTAATCATGCCCAAGTCCCCAGGAGCTAAAAGCACCTAGGACATAAAAGTCATGCAAAAATCTGTGGAATGAATGAATAAATTGGAGAGTTTGTTTTTGGTCCCTTGTTATCCTTGATACCAAAGACAAATTAAAATGGATCTCCAAATTCAATTATGGTTCTATTTACTTTGAGTGGTTGGACGAAATGGTCTATGCAGTTTGATTGCAAAGATCCATTGATTATAAAGATCCCATCCCCCACTGAGACCCCTTCTCTCTCTGAGGCTAATATTTCTATTTCAGCTACTATTCCTACATCCCTCAAATAAGAAAGCTTGGAGACCTAGGGTTGGGGCAACCAGCTCTACTCACAGTGGACGGATGCTCAGGTTGACCATTTTGACAGTAACAATGCCCTAGTATGTGTTTGCACCTACAGAATTTGGTTGATACAGAGGTAGCCAGATACATTATTGTATTTAATGAGAGAATCGTTAATGTAATAATTTTCCAATATGAAAATCATCACAGGATTGCTAAAAAGTGGGAAATGATGGGAGCCTGAAATAGTTATCAAGACTTTATTATTAATAAGGAGAAATAGATTAATCCTGAACAGACTTAGGTAGCAATGACCAAGTAATTTTTATAGGAAAATCCATGATATTTTGATAAGGAGCACTTGTAAGTTTTCATAAAAATCTCTGCATTCCAAATCTTTATTTTGCAGGTGTTCTACTGAACAATAGTTTTGATTCTCACTAAAGAGTAATAAATATCAGACCTGGGGGTTAGAAAAATAGTACTGCAAAAATTATTTTGGTAGGCCAGGAATCCAAGACACCCCAAATACCAGTTTTTACCAAACAAGCAAACAAAAAAACCCCACATGGGTAAAATACCTTCATCTAGTTTTCTCTCAGGGATATAGAAAACATTCCTACTGAACTGAGGGAGAGGCATGGGATGGGATACATTCCCCGGGTGAGGAAAAAGTCTATCCTATTACAACTAATGCCTATTACAACTAATAAACAAGAGCAGCATTCAAAAGAGGCTCATTAAGACATACATGTTTTAAGCATAAATATTTATCATTTGTTTCATTGTATTGTTGTGTCTCCTCAAGAATGAATTATTGGTTTTTAAAATGACAGAAGTTCAGAAAAAGAGTGAAAATGTTACCAATTGACTCAGTTTGAAACAGGGACCACTGATGATGTAATTTCATGCAGATTCTCATATATGCAGTGTAACTTGGCTACTGACAATTACAGTAATTCAGTATTTGTTCATAGCTCATATTTATAGTAGGTCATATACAAAACAGATTTCCAGACTTCAACTCATCCAGCAAATGACCAGTTCTCAAATTAATCGATGTTTATTTGTTCCCCAGTGCTGGCAACTTTTAAAATCATAAGAATTTTTTAGCATATTGGTAATCTCTAGGGTTTACAAGATAAATATAGAATGGTTATATTTTTGTAGGGCCATAAATAACATAGATTTGTGTGATTGACTCCCTCCTATAAAGTACAATTGAAAACCTTCCAGGACCTTAAACAGAAGAGAACATCAAATCAGATTCTAAAATGACAAATTTTAAGGCTAAAATATTTGGTATTAGTAATTAATGCCAGAAGTCTTCCTAGACTAATAAAGTAAACATGCACAAGAACTAGTTTTGAACAGAACATCACAATTTTATCAGATATATATATATGTACGTGTGTGTATATACATATATAGGTATATGTATATACACATATATATATGTATGTAGTTTTATCGCCCTGAAAACTATCCACTCTTGTTTGGCTTAATACATATATTAAAAATGTCATGAAGAGTACCACCCCTTTAAATATATATATATATACATATATATATATATAATTTTTTGAGAATATACAATATAAATATACCATATATAAACCATGCCATAAAACTAAACGCAAAATTTGCACGTTATTGCATGCGTGAGGTGATAATACATGCCCATTAATAAGAACTTCCTCGTGATGCCCTCCCTTCACAACTTCTGCTTTCTGAACAGTAGCAATACTTGGGAAGGAAGGGGTCTCAGATATGCAAATATGACTAGGGAGAAAATGGACCTTTCAGATTCCTTAGAGAAGAGTACCTTATCAACCAAATATTGGACTAAGTCAAACAATAAATAATGCTGAAGAGGGTGTTTGGTTATGTAAATCGATCAGAGTTCATTTTTCTTAATTTGGCTGGAAGGTTCCCTTCCATCCTGGCTGGTCCTCCAGCCATCTTTTGAAGCTTTGGTGGCAAATCAGCCACTGACTGGCTCATGGGATCAGACAGCAACTTGGTGGTTTTAGATCCCAGTTTTTCTTCCGAGTTGCCAGGAACTGAACTTATTCGCTGAAGTTTCATGGGCAAATCTCCCAAGCTGTAGGCTTTTTCTGACGTTGTAGAACTCATTCTTAAGAGTTTTTTGGGAAAGTCTTCTCTTCCAGTAATTTTCTGCAGCTTAGATGGAAGTTTGGTACTAATGTCATCTAGCCCATCTAGGCAGTCCACAGAATTATGTCGTTCTTTGCTGTTAGCTATGGCTGGTGCTATTAAAGGGGATGACATAAGAAGCATTTCCTCTTGTTCTTTCACACTATAAGGTGGGGTGGGGACTTCAAATGTTGCATGGAACTGGGAGTAATCAACTTTAAAGAATCCTTCTTCTAAGGAAATGACAGGAAAAAAACGATGACCCCAAAGAACTTCATCTTCAGTGTACGATGTTCGAGCTTGACAAGTCATCCCTAAAAGCAGAAAGAAAGCCCTTGATGAAGTATGCACAGCAGAAGTACATGCAGTGCTACTCTGACCTAGGCATTCAGTGTGCTTTCTTACTTAAGCTTTGGATTGTTTACCTGAGTACACTGAATAATAGAATATAAGTTTTAATACTTTAATAGCTTTGACACATATGCTTTCTTCCAGTGAAAACACAAGGTCCTTGTATTACTGTTCTTTTTTGCAGGGCAATACATCAAGGAATAATTAATTGTTGATTATTCATAAACCAAAAATAAAAATGGCATAGAATGATACCAGAACGCATATGTCTCTATAAGGACATAAGTAGAGAGAAGACATAATCATTTTCCAACAGTGAAAAAGCAGTGTGATATATGAGACAAATTTGATTTTGAATCCAAAATATATCACTGTGTAAACTTCAGAAAGATACTGAGTATCATTTTCCTCTTTTGTAAAGCATGGGAAATACCTGTCTCACAGGTTTGCTGTAAGCGTGACATAAAACATGTCTGGAAATGTGAAATACTCATACGATGTCTAAAAATAAGTGAGATATTATTTGCTAAATGAATAAAAGTTGAAAATATTTCTATTTGGGGTAATGCAAAGTCACTATGTTTGTTCCATTCCTCTGGACTTGCAAGGCCAAGATGAACTTTAGGTCAAATTTTAGAAATCTGTATGATAAAGTAGGTAATCTGGGCCAGTGTGATGTTGCAAGTTCTATTCCTGCCATAGGAATCTCTGAATATGGACGCTGGAAATCATATGTAAAATTTTGCTATTTATATATTACATTGCTTAAATATTATTTACCTCAGTCTAATCTGATTTACTCAACTGTGTTCTCTTCATAAACCATATATTTAGACTGAGTTACTATTAAATCAGTCAACCTCTGAGTATTCATTGTGTGATGACTTGAAGTAATGAATAAATTAAAACCATACATCAATCGTCAGTCCTATATTAGTCAAAAGATACAATTTTCTTTAAGTTACAAAATTCACTACTTTCCTCTACCTTCATTATCAGACTTCTATTAGAGGCTATTAAAATGCAAAATGACAGACAATTTTAAAAATGAACCTCTTCAATAATTAAGTACAATTTAAACAAGTAACGATAATCTTTCTCCTTTAATTTCTATATTCCCTCTGTCACTTTATAAATAATTTCTATTGTGTGCAAGCCTAAAATTTTTTGGATAAAGGGATATTCTATCTTTTTCACTCTGACTAGCAACCACACATATAATACTTAGAATTAGGGTAAAAATGCATAATTAAAAAGCCATAATGAAGATAAATTAAACCTTTCCCGGAATCCTTCCAAAATCTTGCCTTATAATTATTTTCAGCTAAATATCACTGTGGAAATCAGTTGTTATCACTTATATACTGTCTTTTTCCAGACATTAAGCTTTTGGAAACTTAACGAAGAAAATAAATGCCTGTCATATCTCAGGCACAGTGTTAGGTATTCTCTCTATATTATTTCTAATCTTCAATATTGTCATGATAAGGAAATATCCTCATGTCCATTTTAAACATAAGGACTATAATGCTCAGAGAGATTAAATCCCTTGACTGTCCTTGGACACAGATCTAGGAAGCTGTAGAGAAAAGATGGCTAAATTATTCTAATTTCTCAGTTTGTTACTGTTTTTACTCTGCAATGATGTCTCTACTGTTTTAGTTAGAAACTCGATTCTAAATACTTTATCAATTTAACTGTAACAGTAGAAACACGATAGTGACCGAATATCACTCTTTATAATCGATATATTGGAATAGTTCCCAGAAACATTCTAATATGAAAATAAGAAAATAAGTTTTTAAAAAAATTCTTAAGTTTTATGAACTCTGTAGCATTCCATATTTTCAAATAATTTTCAAGCCTCTGATGAAATGTTTCATGAGAGAAAATTACAGATCATCACTTATTCAGAAAAAAAAAAGGCATTTCCTGATATATCTACTCGGTCTTATTTTGAGAAGCTTAAAGATCCAGCAAAGTAACTGGAATAAAGAATGAATGTCACTGTTCCTATCCATTAAGATATGAAATAGTAATTCAAATAAGTATCCTTTCTTTGTTTAAAGAAGTACCTTTTCTCTCTAAAAATCATTCTCAAACTCTTTATGCTGTCTTTCCAGTCCAGGATATTCATTTAAATTTAAGGAAAAAAGATCACAAATTTTTATTTGCTGTTAACTGTTAGTACTTATCTTAAACCCTATTTTAATTTTTCAAAATTACTCCTTTGGAAATTGATGGTGAGTAGAACTATCTGAAGCTGGGGCACACTGTCAGTGTAACTCAGTGTTTACCTTTGTAACATAGGTTTGTAGGGCTCTCCCTAGATCACAATATATGCATTTATATATTAAAAGTAGAAGTAAATTCAGATCTTGAAACTTGTTCAATTATTTAAACATCAATAAATATTGTAACAAAATTGATTACTATCTCCATCTTAGCCCATTTCATTTTATTGACTTTTTTTTACATTAGGAAAGGAATATGAGATTAAAAATCAAAATTCTGTCCACGTTATTTACCAATATAGTATCCCACATGGCTGATCTCCAGTGCCTACCCCCGAGTTGCTGCCTATGTCATTTTCCGAAGCCATTGAAAAGAACTAGAGAAACTTGGAGGCGAAAAATGGAGGAAATGAAATATAATTTTCAGTTTGGGGTAACAGGCCTTTGATTATTAAGGCCGTAAAGGAAACAGGTATTGCAGATGTTTGTTTACATAAAAATATCTGTAAGCATGGTTACTAAAATGCCAGTGGATGATTCTGATTGAAAAGTAAGGTGGGGATTTTATTCTACTATATGAAATTAACTTTACCTCCTTCCATAGCAAACTAATACTTGAGAGATAACATCTTTACACATTGAAAAGTATATGAATTTGGCTGCCAATTCCACTAACAAATAGCTTGTGGAAATTACCAAAAGCTCTCTGAGCCTGTGTTCTCTTGTACAAAGTGGAGACAGCAATGACCTCTCTTACAAAGCTGTTGAGAATTGATGTGACAAGAACAGTGCTTGGTATTCAGGCAATGCTCAAATATGGCTGCTGTTTTTATCATTCAGTTCTGATCACTTGCGTTTTCTGTTCTTCTTGGAAATTAGTGATAATGCATTCAAATAGTAATTTGTCCTATATTAGTAACATAGAAAACTGAATTCTAAAATTGTAATTGTTAGATTTCAGATAGCAGTTCTTCTTATAGACATGGTCAAAGTATTTAAAATTTTTTCAAAGGATACATTACTCATACTCACAACTTTTAGGGTTTCTCAACATTTTCCATATATTGACTTCACATTAATACTGTGAGATAAAACCATATTTAAGAACCATAATGTGTTGAGTCAGAAATGTAGGAAACTAAGTGAGGAAACTTGGGGTGTATTAAAAAGGCCTATGGCAGGGTGAGCAATGAGCAACTAAAATCCATTATAATACTTGTGGTCATTGTAGGCAGACCTCAGATATATCGCTGAGCTGGTTTCAGACCACCACACACACACAAAAAGACAATCAAATGAAATTTTTTGCACCCTGTGCACATAAAAGTTTTTTTACACTATACTGTAGTCTATTAACTGTGCAGTAGCATTATGTCTAAAATAAGATTTGCATACCTTAATTAAAATTACTTCATTGCTAAAAAATATTATCAGCTGAGTTTTCAGCCTGTCTTAATCACTGATCACAGATCACCATAACAAAATAATATTGCAAAAGCTTGAGATTGTGTGCGAATTATCAAAATGTGACACAGAGAGGTGAATTGAGCAATGCGGTTGGAAAAATATTGCTGAAAGACTTACTCGATGCGGAGTGGCCACAACCTTCAATTTGTAAAAAAAAAAAACACACACATTAACTGCAAAGCAAAACCAAATGAGGAGTGTCTGTGTCCCCAGAACATTAGTGAGCACTTTAGCCTTTGTTCTTCTCTTCCATTTACACTTTCCTTAGATGTAGGTACACAAATATCAGACATTTCCAGCTCCACAACATCAGAGTTTTAAACAAAGCTTCATCTCAGATAATGTACAAGCCAACATACGTATAATGATACAGAAGCCTTAGAAGTTGGGTAACAGGAAAAACATCTGTGATGGTCAATATGGGCAGTTTAGACAATGTGCTGAGATAAGGTGTAGTTGAGAAACCATTTCTTTTTACAAAAGTTATCTCAAAAACTTGTTTGTTGGAAAAAAATACAGACTTTAATTGAGAAGATCTATAGTAAATAAAATTATGTTTTCCAAGAACATGCATAAATCATCACATGCTTCCTTATCTTAGAATATTTCTTACTCAAATCCCCAGGATTTGAAAAGAATCCATGATTAGGTTCATAACTGCTAATGCTCTTTGAATCAACATAAATGCAGATGAATAGCATTTTCCGAGGATACTGTATGATTGTGCCTCTTAACTGGCAATGCAACTGTCTGCATGTTTTAACCAGATTTCAGACTTGAACAAATGCGATGAAAATCAACACGAGCCCATCTCTGTGGAAACTGGCAGAGCAACAGATGCTGCTACTGGAAATAGCTGGGACTTTTGAGTCCCTGGAGGAAAAACATTCTGCGAGAAAAAGATTTATTCTGTGCACTGATTCAGGGATACAAAGGCTATATATATATATATATATATTACGTTTAATCTAATTTAATCCAGCATCAGTGTGTCAATCTAAAATGACAGAGGACATGTCATCTAACCTCTTCAGTTTTTACTTTTTCCTCTTCTGATTCTGCCTCTACACTACACTGCTGAGTTCATATCTTTAGCTGAATTGAATGTTCACTCAACTAAGAAGTCTGCAAGCCTTTTAAGTGACAATGGCACTGTGATTTGACAAGTCCTTAATGAAACTTTCAGAATACCTCAAATGTTGTTTTTCTCTATTGTTTGTTCTGGTCAGAGATGGTGCGTATGTCGCCTATATAAGCTGGTTAAACAAAACAGAACCACAGGCCAAGGGGAATGCGTGGGTGCTGTGACACAGAAAGCATCAGACAATCACTAACTTCTCCACAGGAGAGGCTTTATCTAAACCGTAATGTAGAGGTTGCCGAGAGAGACACAAGTCCTCCTGTGATGGTGGCTGTGTTTTACTAAACAAGAATAGAAGGAAGACAGATCTCCTTCAGGAGCCATGCAATTATAATAGTGGGTAATATTGCTATAAGGCTTTATGTGTGCCAAATATTTTTTCAAGTTTTTTTTTTTTTACATATTGTCTTGAATCCTCACAACTCCTGAAGCAGGTGTGAGAAATGCAGCTGCATCACTAATTAATGTGTGACCTTGAAAAAAAAACAGCTAAATCTCTTTAATCCTCAATTTCATCATCTATAAATTAAGACCCATTCTATTGATTTCACATGGATATTGAGAGGACTAGATGAAATTAAGTAACACACACAAATTACACGTACAGTAAATATTGATCATTTTCTTTTAGAAGACTCCCTAAGCATAGGCTATAGGACTACTCTACAAATTTCATTTATATACATGCACACACAAGTGAAAAATTTAGCCAAATAATGTTCTTCCTTAAATCTATCCTCCTTTTCTATTTTTTACCTCAGAAGTTGGAAGTGTTTTTTATAACTGACATACACACCACACACTATATCATACATAATTTCCTAGACTGCCCTAAATATTGCTCTAAGGATTACTGAACAACGTCTGTAGCTGTTTCTTCCCTAAAGTACTTTCAAAATTTCACCCATTTATGTAAGGCTTACTTGGCATTCTCTTTCTACTCTCTATTGTGTTGAATGGAGCTGAAGTCAAACTTAAACTTGAAACTTTCTGAGGAAGCATATGATGTTTATTTTTTCAATCTTCTTTATAAAACATAAAGACACTGGGACACCACTGATCAATAATACTAAGGTTATGGCATCAGGCTCCTCTGGGATATAGGTTGCAAAGCTATTAAGAATATATAAACTGCTTCCAGAAAATGCAATTTTCAAAAAGATGGAATCCCTTTAAAGCTCAACATATTCTGCTCAGACAGACTTTTAGAGAGGAGTAGAAGTATATGGCATGCATCCAAACCAAGATTATCCTCTATTATTTATAAGCACTTGGTCTTACAATGTGTTCCCAGACATCAGTTTGCCATTATTGCTCAAGCTAGGTCAAAGAATTCTAAAAAAATTAAAACACACAAAAGCGTAAAGTCCCCATTGCATTTGTTAGAAAATAAAATATCAATAATAAATTTAGCAACAAATTTCAAGAGTAATACTTGAGGTTTCTAAGTTCCCAGAAGAACACAAGGAAGGAAAATAGATTTTTAACCATGATCTAAGCAGAATAAGGTGGTAGACTCCTAAAAAGGAATGTAAGAGTAGGTGCTAAGAATCAATGACGGTAGAAAATATGACAGAATTCATGATTATACTGCTGAAAATATATTTAAAAGAGTCAGTATAATATTAAGCAAAAGAACATGGGCTTTGAATATAAATTTGAGATTGCTGCTGTTTTAGCCATACACTGTTAGTAAGACCTTGAGCATATTATTTAAATTATCTGAACCTTAATTGCTATAAAGTATAGATAGTATGAGGAATAATTGATAGATAATAATATATAATTTACTAGGTTATTGTAATTATAAATGTTATGGGTCTACCATGTTACTTGGTAAGCAAGAAAGGCTCAATAACTGGTTGCCATTGTCAATCTGTATTATTATTGGGCTTCCAATTAGTTAAAGGTCATTTTAAATTTTTTCAATTCTTTAATGATCACCTCATTTCTCTGAATCAACTCAAAGCAAATGAAACAATTTTCGTCTTGTTTGTCTTCACTAATTTGATATAGACAACTATGCTTATCTGGAGTATGAGGGAAATCCTACTGTTACACGCATTATGGACCGAGTCAGGTCAAGCACTGTCAGCCTGGTCTGCCTGAACGAAGGTGACAGTTTAGAGCAGCAGCCCCTCCTTTCAAAATACAGTTAGCTTCTCTGCTGTGTTGATAAGGCGTTATTACCTCCAGCTCTCTATTCTCACTTCACATAGAAGAACTGTAGAATTTTTTTCAATACACCTTCAACTAATCATCATTCCTTTAGCATAACAGTGAAAATGTTCCGTCCTTAACACGTCTTTTTTGCTCTCCCTTCATGATACCTGCTAAAACATGTTTTCTTGCACTGTCAGTTACAGAACCAAACAACAGCTACCTAAATTCATTCATGCTATTGTCGTCTCTCATTAAGAAATGATTTTTAGCTTTTAAAACAGCTTAACAGTATAGGTATAATTTAACCCAATTACTGTTGGGGAATATCCCTTATTAGAAGACTAACATCAGAAAAGATATTTTTCAAAGGAAAATGTAATATGTTTTTAGCTTTAAAAAAACAACAAATTTCTGATAATGCTGGAATTTAATTATCTCAGAGAACATTATCCCTAGTCATAGAGAAGAAAACCTTTTGAAATTTTGTCTAAACCAATAACACACTAGTTGGCTTTTCAAAAATGTTATTAACAAATTACAATAATTAAATGCTTAGATTAATTCTTGTTTTTAAAGATATTCCTAAACTTTGCTTTAAAATATCATTCATAACCACTTTGTATGGTGTTATGGATGGAATGTTTGTGTTCCCTTAAAATTCGTAGATTAAAATCTTAATCCCTAATGTGATGGTATTAGGAGGTGGGGCCTAGTAACTTCAACTATGTGATATGTAAGCAAAATAAATAAATAAAAACTGTAACAAGAAATAAAAAATTAACCCCAAACTTACAATCATGTATTCCTAGTTCTTTCAAAATCCACTTCTATGTTACTACAGTTTTCTCTCTTTAAAATCCAAGAACAGTAAGCACACAGAGTAAAAACATATGCCAGAATCTAAGAGTTTTCTACATATTACCATATAAATCTTCCTGCCACCCTGTGAAGGATGTATTACTTTTCCTCATGTGAAAGATAATGATCCTGAGGTGTCAGGAGTGGAATTCCTTGTCCAATATCCCCAGACAAGAAATGGTTATAGTCAAGACATAAACTCAAGCGCTGCAATTCCAAAACCAGCCTTTTGAAACTCTAGGCTATTCTGCTCCAATTTTATTGACTTGATGACTTTCTCATTAGTAACTACTGTATTTTGTATATATTACTTGGTCCAAGCTGTTTCAACAGCTTGAAATATCTTCTTTCCTGATATTTCAGTTTTGACTTATTATCCTTCAAATATATTGTATTGTCATGCAAACGCTCATATGTACACAAGCACATACACCCTTGTTCCTCACCTACTTAGTACTGTAAATATCTCAATGACATACATAATTCAATCAGTAATAATACTAACATTTATTGATTTACTAAATATCTCCTTTCTGGCAGGCACTCCTCTAAGTGCTGAATTACAAGGTGCTATGGCCGGGAGTGAGGACTGACCCACTCAACCTCCATGTTTAAACCTAGTCTTAAAAAATGAATAGTGGTTTGGCACATATGTGTGTCCACCATGTGAGGAAAAAACAACAACCTTCTGGGGTGGGGAGACAACACACACAAAAGCACAACCAGTTGCACCTAAATTTAAGTACAGTTCCTATTTGTTCATTCACACATAAGATTAGAATAAGCTTCTTAAAAGAGCTCTTTGCCACCCTGGCATCTCCGGTATCCAGCACTGTGTCAGGTATGAAATGCTCGAGGCATTCTTGGGGAGAGACAGCAGAAGGAATGGAGGCACAAGAAGAATGGGAAGGGTAAAACTGTCAGTGCAGGAGAAGCCAACATTTTCATTGATACTGAGCTCCCCAAACCACCAGTAATCTACTAGACTGCAAGAGCCACTACAGATGGTCATGAATAAAAATGCAAAGGGTATAATTATTGATGAAATATTTATCTTTAATATGTCAATTTTATTTTCTATGCTGTTAATCAGTTCATTTCATAAACTCAAAAACTGACATTGAAACATTTACACTAAGAGGTTCTTATTTGGTTAGTGAAATAAGGAGGAAAAGAACATCAAAATGAATTATATACAACCACTATATTAAATTTGAATGTCTCTTGCACAAAGAAGCAATACACACTTGCTGATAAATCACACTGATAATCAGTTTGTCTTTTTCTTATACTTTTGTAAAATTACACACTGATAGATGTCCATCTAGATACACTTCCTAGAGAGGTTAGATTAATCTGCATTTAACCATTAAACCATATGATAATTAAATTTTGATACACTTGAATATTTGCTTGTTGAATTTAAAATTTTGATGAAATTTCTCTCTCTCATGCAACTGTAACTGATCACCATATAAATGCACTGTATCCATTTTTACCTGACAATTTAAAACTTGTTTTCCTTTTAACTCATGAGGCTTACTTTTTATCTAGGCTGTGACACATCTTTTTAAATCACAAACCATAGCTATTTTTTAACATCTTTTTTGGCAGAAATTCAAATACATTTTGTTTGCTTGCTGGCTTAGAGAAACGCCTGAACAAATATTTGCAATTCAGCACTTCTGGTTCTATGTTCTGCAGCAAAAGGTCAAGAGAATTTTGCTTCTAATTTTGCTGTAATGTTATTTATAGAGCCTAAGTGAAAAATGAAGTCCCTATAATTTTATGAGAACTAATAATGTCTTTTATTTTAGGTGTGAAAATGTCACATCATAGTAATAGTCACAAACATACGATATTTTAGCCTATGTACTTGAAAAGAAAAAAATGAATGGATGATTTTAACATATATATACATGTCTTATGAAATATAATTTTCTGCCATGACATAAACAGGTATAAAAAGTCAAACTATTAAAATTTTCCCTAAACTACATAGTTTCTCATCTCCTTCGATAGTATTTTAATTTACTTCAATTAGAGAAAAATCACTTAAGGATTTCAAATTCAGTTATAAAAATGCTGCAAATAGCATATGAAATAGTAACTTCCTTAAAATTGACATTTTCAGGAAAGAAATGACAACCAAGCTCTAAAACATAGCTCTTTTCCGAAGGCAGCCTAAGTTTTCTCCCAGGTTTTTAAGTGAAAAATGATCTGTCTACAAGCATTCTGTTAATGTAGAAAGCCAGGGTCCAGTGGGAGAATTCTCAATGGGTTTGGGGACCTTTGAGGACAATTTTATCATATATATTTTTGCAGAATGTTTAACATTTATGAACAGAATTATTTCTATCATATAAATGATGCTAGATATACAGTATATAAAAGTAATATTAAAAAGCTTGTTCCTATCACAAGACAATATAGCTGAGGTCTAAACAAGGAAGGAGCAGAGAAAAGAGGAAAGCTGGGTGAGTTAATCTACTTGGAATACTAGAAATCAAACAGATGCCCATGTAATAATCATAAAATCGGATTAATAATTGGTAAAGAAGAGGTTTATCTTATGACCCTATATATACACAAGGTATCAATTTTTGTGTCGTTTATAATCAGACACTACATTCTTATATCTTCCACAAATTTTAGTAGACTTGAGCTAGTGATGTTTATTCTTAGATATATCACTTTTAAACAAAAAGATTTACAAAATAATTTAACGTCATGCAGTTATTTGCTCTAATAAACAGTCCAGAAGTTAACAAGGTAATACTTCATTTGACTGACCTAAAAAACACATGAACTGTATATGATTAAATCCTCTCCTCTACAATGTATGTTGATACAAAAGTATCCAAGATTATTCTGAAACTGTTTCATTCACTAGTTCGTGTCTTTATTTAACAAAAATCCCACAGGAAAAAATAAAAAATATGAGTGCGTTTAGGGGATGAGTCAAGAATAATAGAAATATTTTAAGCTAAATCAAAGGAAGAACATTGAGGGATTGATTTTTAAAAATGGAAACGGCTGCATCCATGGATGTTTTATTGCCCTCGTCTAGCTTGGATTAACACATAGTCTACAGGCACACACCTGATCATCTACATTTGCTCTCTTACAACACTAAACTATGTTTTCTACCTTTATCTTGCATCTACCTACCACTTCAGCATTTTATTAAAAATAATAATCATAATCATAAGGGGAGAAATGTGGGATCCACATATAAATCAAGTATAAAAATCAAACGAATATTCATATTTGATCTGATTGTTTATAGTTCATGAATGCGTGATCAAAACCGAAAGTGTCTGTGATGACTGCCCTTGTACTGTTCACCATGTAAGAACTTGTTTGTTATGCCTCAGAAGATTGGAGTCTGACGAGAATTAGGCTTGGGGTGGATTAATGATTGTGCATTGAGCATTGACTCCCCTATGCAGAATTTTATTGTTGTTAACAACCATTTGATCAATAAATATGAGAGAAGCCCTCTCAAAAAAAAAAAAAAATGGAAAGGGAAGCTGGTTGCTGGGGTGAGGAGGAGGGAGAAACTTCTGTTACAGATATGTTGTTACAAAGTAATATAGATAGCGCATGACAAGATTATCATCTAATACCTGGTGCATGTATGCTATATTCTAGAGTCTATGCCAAGGTATCCAAATGAATTATCTTATTTCCAAAACCCCTGTGGAGTATTATTTTTCATTTTCAAGTGATAAACCTGTACTGAAAAATATGCCCAAAAGAGCTGAACAGACACTTCATCAAAGAAGATAGACAGATGGCAATTAATCATATGAAAAGATGTTGCACATCATGTGTCATTACAGAATTGAAAATTAAAACTACAATGAAATACCACTGCACACCTATTAGAGTGTGTAAAATATGGAACAGTGACAATAGCAAACACTGGCAAGGCTGTAGAACAATAGGAACTTATTTTATTTTTGGTGGAAATGCGAAATGGTAGAGCTACTTTGGAAGACAGTCTGGGAGTTTCTTATAAAACTAAACATATCTAACCATATGATTTAGCAATCAGGCTCTTTGGTATTTATCCAAATGAGTTGAAGATTTATGTCCACACAAAAGTCTACATACAAATGTTTATAGAAATTTATTCATAATTTCCAAAAGCCGGAAACAACCAAAATGTCCTTCAATAGGTAAGTGAAGTAAACAAGCTGATATATGTATGTATATATAAAATGGATGCAGTGGACTATTATTTCATGATAAAAAGAAATGGAAAGACCTAAAAGAATCTTAAACACATATTACTAAGTGAAAGAAACTAGTCTCAAAAAAGCTACATACTTTATGATTCCAAACTATATGACGCTCTGGAAAAGACAGCTATGGAGACAGTAAAAAGATCAGTGACTACCAATGTCTGGGGTTGAGTGGATGGTACATTGAGTATTTTTAAGACAGTGAAACTATTCTGCATGAAACTATAGTAATGGATACTTGTTCTTATACATTTGTCAAAACTTGGAATATACAACACAAAGAATGAACCGGAATTTAAACTTCAGACTTAAGCTGGTAATGATGTGCCGATGTTGGTTCATGACCGTAAACAATGTACCACGGGACTCCATGTTGATGGTGGGTAAGGCTGTGTGTAAGAGGGGCTGGGAGGTCAGGGTCAGGAGGAAGTAGGGAAACGTTATTGCCTGCTCAATTTTACTATAAACCCGCAACTAGTGTGAAAAATAAAGGCTACGGATAATAAGTAAATGAAAGAAGTTTAGAAAAATGAAAACAAAACACAAAACAGCCAGTACCTAAGAGAGGTTAAAGAGCTTGCTCAAGGCCTCACAGCTCAGAAGAATGGAGTGAGGTTAGTACTGTTCTTGGAGTGAACTACTTTCTATCTTAAGAGCCCTTATATATGTTTAGATGCAACATTTCAAACATTTTACTATGTCCTAAAGGTGGGTCTATGTACCATAGGGATACTGCCCCTCCAAAAAAGAAAGTTTCATGATAGTGAAAAAATCTATTGAGATATAGGTATAGCAGCAAATCTATTTTCCTCTATAATAATTTCTAAAATTTGATTATTATAATTCATGAGCCATAAAGGGGTTTTAAAACTTAAAAGAAAAATTAGTTAAAAATACATTTAAGAGTGGAATGAGAAGTCATATAACCAACTATTTTGTGCTTAAATTTGTATATTCTAAACACCCTGCTCACCATAATAGGCAACATCTAGGCTATTCACATAAGTGTATACAGGCACACGTATTTGTCTATACCTGTATTTTATCTCCACAAAGGAGGCAAGAAATAGGTATATTTTCTATGTTGTCTAAGATAATTTCCAAAACCTAAGTCTAATGTCAAATTTTCACAAAGATAAAATTATGTAATCATTCTTTAAAAATATAAAGAAAATTTCCCATCTGTAATTTGCAACAATGATCATTGCTTATACCATCTACAGGGACTCCATTCCCTCAGAAACTGACATCTAGTTATTTATTGACTGTTACCATGTTCTTCTTAACTTACTTCTTCCCTCAAGCAGTACACACTCTTGTCATAATCTTTCTTCACACATCATTTCTTTAAGTGCACATAATGTCTAGTAAATGGTGGAAGAGGAGTTTACTGGGAAGTCCTATCCTGTAAGATCTAAGTCTAGGACTGTTGCTAGAATTGGGGAAGATCTTAATGGAGAAATGTTTCTATCACTGTAAGAAAAAGGGAAAAATGCATAGACTATTTTTCCAGAGAAACAGAAAGTAAATTCAAAATTTCAATCTGTCCGGGGTGGATTTAACATTTTACCAAGCTTAAGCTTCATAGACTTTCACTATCCCAGGCCCTTTCCATTTTCATACATTTGATTTCATAATTTTGTATTCTTTCTTTTCTTAAGGAGAACTCCCACGCCCAAATTATGGAAGTGTGCATCTTTAGATGTGCACCTGCAAAGGTAACATGTAATCAAAGCCAGGTTCAGTGACTTGCACTACCTGTGCAATTAAAAAGGCTTGTCTTTACCTTGGTGACACTGTTTTATAATTCATGTGTTCTTAATCTGTATTAACTGTGGAAGGAGATTCAGCACATATCTTTTACAGATTTTCTTTATTTCACTTTAAGTACACACCTCATCCATACACATTGTCCCTTGCACACAGCTCTTGACTTGTATTATCATGCTCCACCACCTGAAAGCTAGTGCAGAAAAACAGCCTTCCACAGCACCTGGCAATTATCCTAAGGTCCTTTCTTCATAATTTCCACTTCTCCCTTTCATGAAGGACTCAATTAGTGCTTGCTATAATGGCTACTATTATTATTAATATTTAATGTTTACTTTCAGGGACCCAGATCTTATACACAACCATTTTGTGTAAGATTCTTTTGAAAGGTTAAACTTTTCCATTTCCTTGGAATCCAGAAAAGCTTCTGTCAGATAAGAAGTATTTGGTGTTGTATACTGAAGGGAAATTGTACTTATCACCTGAAAAAATGTGTTACTCCACTCAGTGGGGGGTAATATGTTTTATCAAAGGCAGTGACAATAGTTTGACAGCGTTTTGCAGAAATCACAACTGCTCTGTGGAGAAAATACCTGATTAGAGCAAGACTAAAGCAGACCAGTTGGGAAGCTATAGTAAGAGACAGTAGCCAGACAAGTAGCTGTGGCAGTAGATCAGAAAGATATTTAGAAGGAAAATTAAACAGGACTTGACAACTGATTGGATCTAGAAGCTGACAAAAATGGGCAACCGACAATTTCGTGTTGTCAGAATGATGAAGATGGACATGCCATGAAATTTTACTTGTATTCATAAGAAAAGTAAGGGGAAAATAGTAAATTAAATCATACCCCTTCATTTTCTGAACTTTCTGACTAAATTTGTCTGACAGTTTTGGGCCATCATGCCTGCCAACTTACAGTCCTAGCATCCGGTAGCATGAGAAATACAACCATCCTCATCTAATCATGTGCTATTAAAACCAAACAATTACTTCCAACTAAACTGTCTCTCCGTTCTGCTAAGCTCAAAGGAAATGTTATGACCGAAATGTCACCTCAGATCTCAAGTTTCTATATCTGGCATTAATTTCATTAATTACAGCTTCTTTGTTTTACTCCTGATCTGCTGACAGAGCACTGGCTGGGCCTCAGCCAACTAATCAGATTAAATACACTGAGTTTGAAATGCATGATGTGCATCTTAATGAAATTGTTTTTCCAGGGCTCCTTTCTGAACAAACAGGTATCAATACTGTTACAGCGATTTGGCGATACAGTTTTAATGGAAGCCATTAGATGTCCTATAATCAGTAGGAAGCTACTGGAATATGGCCACAATTCACGGCTTCTTTTCCAGGAATATAAGAGCAAAATAGGCTAAAAAAAAAAAAAGTACTTAATTAAGAATGCTGATGAGGCAAAGAATTATGTCTATTATAAGCTGAATAGCCTTATTGCCTGAATAGTGTAATTACAGAAACCCAGAATAATTTGAGTTAAAGAGACCTTAGAGCACATAATCTAAAATACTAACTTGTATCAAGGAAGGAAGCTGAGGTACAGAGGAAGGACAGGTGCCAGTCTCACCTACTCTGACTTGTTATAACACAGTCTGGTTTAAAGATGATGTCACACCAAAAAGATGAAATGGGAACATAAGCCCAATGACTAGATGATTTGAAAACAAGCTAAATACAACCTTGGTTTAAAGTGGAGAGCTGTAATTGTCTCTGTTACACAGATCAAATTTCTGTATAAGTTTGGTTACATTCTGAGTTACCCTTATTTTAATTAACAGTACTGTCTGCTATTAGAATATGTGTATGCAACAGCCATCTGTCTCTCTACTGTCATTTTAAATAATACTTGCATTTCAGTCCTTGGTATACCTTTACCGAGGCCCTGTCAGACACTTCCAACCCCTACTTAGCTAGGACAAAGGGGAAAGTAACGGAACCAAAATGGGATGGTGGAAAAAAAATACTGTCAAATAGTTTTTTAATTTATTACTTTAAACCTAAGTGTTATATAATATTTACTATATATGAGAGCGCACTGATGTGACACATTTTCTGATATAGTGAATTGGTTAAGTAAGTTCTATTTTCCACTGTCTTTTTTTTGCAAAACTCAAACTAAACATTTTACCCTTAAATCTATCTATCTAGCAATACAGAACAAACATTCTTGATTTTGAAACGATACAAGATAAACAAATCCAAAGGTATGGGCCAGAAGAGGGTGTAACAGGAGATTGCCCACCACTGCCAGAGGAGCACCATTCAAAGGAGCAGCTTGGGTGGAAAGCTTATGCCCAAACCTCATGCTTCACATGAGACTAAAACAGCCATGTTTTGCCTGAGCGAAGAGTTCTCACTACCCTCCCATGTTAACAAGACTCAGCCTTGATGGTACAACATGTACTGATTACCTCAAATCCTCTGACCAGTCTTGACAAATCAGAAATGCCAACACCCCTCCCAGCTCCAGCAAACTGATGATATTAAAAATATTGGAAACTTCTAACCCAACCCTTCCCCCTCCTAGCATTTGGGAATCCATCCTGGCCTGCCTTAGTTGCCCTTGCATATGGGAAGTGGGCAGGACCGAGACCACCGTGGGCCCCAGCAGGCTATCTGAAGCTGTTAATAGCTATTCAAAACCTTGGGTAGATTTTCCAAGTTCAGGTACATGAGGTTTTCATATGATGGCTCTTGTCAGCGAAACCTGAACGCCCATCTCTGTAATTTTTTTTTTATCTTGTGAAAACCTCCTGACATAGTTTTTAAATGTAGATGATAGATGATAACATACAAGTAGTTAGTAGTGATTTTAAGAATGAAATCACTGTATTTTGGCAGTTTATTGAATCTTCTAGGTTTAATCTTAGCGTAACTACAATGCAAATGTCAAACTTGTATCACTTACTTAATATGAAGGTAACTGAACACAGAAATTCATTCAAAATATTGTGTTGCTGAATCTAACATTATTAGACTATACTACAACATAACATATGTTAGTGTGTATGTGTATATATATATACACACACAGTTTTATATATATATATATATAACACTAGTTATAAATATAACATTTATAAAACATTTTATATAACATATAAAATGTAACATACTATAGAGTTCTGACAGAATCTGGTAAGATTTTCTAAAATCTGAATTAGTTATAGAAAGTATATTGCTCTCTCTCCACTCTAATCATTAGAATCATTAGGAGTTACACTGGAGAGCAACATTGCTTATTATGTTTATGATGAACTGTATGAATATAAAATGTGTTTATATCTATAAATGTCTATTAAGATACACTAGATTAGAATCTATCACGCTAGATACAGCTAGTCTAATAAAAACCCAGTTAAGGATGAAATATTTTAAATGCACATATTTAACTGAAATTAGTAATTTTTGAACATTTATGGAACACGCTATATAAGTCTGTCCTCAATTTGTTTACCCCTCCCCGTCCATCCTGTATCCTTCAAATCTCACAAGCTTGTGAGACTCCTCGAGGTTTAGAGTTGCCGTCATTGTATTTGAATTGGCGTCCTCACTTGGAAAGGGGCAACAGTCCCTTCATACTTGCATACAAGCAGAGATAGTCTCTTTAACATGGAGCTGCCTGTTTAGAAGAAAATCTGTGTTAGTAAAATTATCACCTTTCAGAAACCTTAGGGGCAATTTCTGTGTTAGAGCACTGAACCACAGAATGGTGATTGATTTTATCAACACATAAGTTAAAAGGAATCAGGGGCCCTTTTAAAAACTTCTTTACTGAATATAAAAAATTAATCCAAGTCTGGGCTTAAAACACTTTGCCCCCAGGAGTTAGGTTTTCTAAGCAAATCAAAGAGGATATACAGGAGCTAACAGATATGCTTATGTTACACTATAAAAATGGGAAAATGAAGGAAAATAAAGGCAGATTTACTAAGCTGGAAGAATGAAGGATTTGATTTGGCAAAAGGTGCCATCTTAGAAAATAGACTGTATGGATAAGAAAGAGAAATGGGGTCTTGGAGACTCATCTCAACAGCCACAGAGAGGAAATGGAGATATACACACTCTAACCTGCTCTTGAACCTGAAACTGTACAAGATGCCTGAAGGCCCTAAAACCATCTAAGCTATTTTTTGAACAGTAGTTACAAATACATACAAATTTGTTAAGTTCAATATTCTGTTAAATGAAGTGCACCTACTTTAAATTATAATGGAATTGCAGAAAATATCCCCATACACAAACATACACTTACCCATATTTAAATATACAAGTAGGTTTATCCAAAAAAATAAAAAAATGCCCAGTTAAAATATGCATAACAGAACTTGTGCTCTCAGGATTCAGTGTGTAGCACTTTGGATAAGTTGTGTTGCCTTAACTCATGAAATCCAATCTAAGTGCCCAAAGCAATGGGGTCCTCTTGTCAAAGATAAATAACTACTTGAGAGATTCTGCATGTATTTATTCCTAGTTCAACATAAAATTAGCTCTAACATTACATCTAAAAACCAAATTCTGTTGATAATTCTTAAGAAATTATGTGGAAATAGTTAAGATTTTCCTGAACTAAATTAGCAAAACTACATGAACTGACACTTGTAAGTAACTAATATCTTCAACAAATTCCATTTCATTTTAGTAAAAAGAAAACAGGGTTTAAAAGCTCTTTAAATGTAAGTATCTGAAAATTTTTAGATGCCAAGGTTGTCATTTCAGGAAAAAAACTGTTGCTGGCTTAAAGGCTATATCCTCTGTTCTTTGTGGACATTTTCATATATCCCACTGGGCAAAGACTGCTTCTTATTTATCTATTTCCTTTCTAATGTTGAGTCTACTGCATAGTTGGCCCTAAATATACAATTTGTGAATTCTGATTAGCAAGCTACCAAGTGCCCAAGGGTAGCATGGGGTAATCAGAGCCTTAATCAGTCTTTCTCCCTCATTCTTCTTTCTGAGTCAACAAATATGCGTCATGCCTACCCTATAAGACCAATAAATAGGAAAAAAGCATTACTGAGGATTTTTTCCAACAAAACAAATGGTGAGTTTATGTTAGGTAATTTTACCACTGATCTTTGACTATTAAAATTTCC
Organism: Manis pentadactyla; assembly: GCF_030020395.1. NCBI lineage: Eukaryota > Metazoa > Chordata > Mammalia > Pholidota > Manidae > Manis > Manis pentadactyla. The sequence continues at coordinate 17,079,636 of NC_080026.1, forward strand.
ATCCCAGCCCTGTATTCTTGGTGGAGTGTGAATGTACAGTTATACTTGTTTGTGATAAGTGATCACTAATGAAAAATCTTGCACGGGTCCTTGGGGTCCTGAGCCTTCATACCTGGGACTAACTCCCCAAAATTACTACTTTCTACTTAACATTTGTCCAGAAATTTTAGTTACATTATTAATATATTCATTCACACATGTAGATATTGGACACCATACTAGGCACTCAGTATATATAAATTGGTGAATAAAATGGGTTCCATCCCCACTCTGGTGGACATATGAGTCTAGCAAAGAATAGATTATACAAATAACGTTTCATCAACGTATGATAGATTCCATGCCAGGTCCTTTGGAATACAAAGCTAATCGATACATTCACCTTGGCCACTTGAGGTTGGAGAATGTGAGGAGGCTTCCCAGGACAGGTAATACATAGAAGGATGAAAAAGAAAGCGTAAAGTTGGGAGGAAGACTCTCCCAGGCCAAGAGATCTGCATACCAGAATGCCCAAAAGGGGGAGCCACGAAGCTCAAATACATTGAAGAAAATCAGTCATGGATAAAGAATGCGCAGACTATTAGAAAGGAAGGATGAGACAACGTCTAAGTAGACAATGACCAGGTCACAGGGAACCATGAAGCCATCCATAGCAACCAGACTGAACTTTAAGAGAAATATGTAAGCTTCAAATAATTTTAAAGGTATCACATGTTTAGCACATGGATACTTCTTCCCTTTCAGATTTGTTTAATTTCCCTGTCAAAGGTCTCCCTTAGACAGCATAGCACTGCTAGTACCGAAGAAATCACATGACTGTTTTCCCATAAAGGGGTTTAACATGTGCTTCACAGCTCCCCTTTTGAGAAGACTATTGCAGTCATTGGTTTACAGTAGCAGCTTTGGCTGCATACCCTGAAAGGTTAGCTATAAATGTGTTTTTGAGATAAGCCATCTTCTAATTACACCATCTCTCATCTGGTTCTTCCAACAACCTTTTCTTGTGTTTGGGTCCTGCTCTTTGGTTTCCATGCATGAAAAATGTGTATTTATGGTCTATGTCATATGATTTAAAACATACACCCTTTCCCTATTTTGACAGTACATTAACATTTTTCTCAATAAAAAGACTACCATAGCAAGCAGGAAGTAAATATTTAGCTTTTTATAGATTACTCACTGGTTTTATTTTTCAATGAACACTTGACTTTTAAATAACTTTGAAAGGAATAAAATTTGGTGCCGTGTGACTCTGATGTCTAACACACTGAAGCACTCAAATCTTTGTTGAAATGAAAGGCTGATATTTAATGAGTAAGGAACCAGGTGTGAAGATATCAAGAAGTAAATATTAATAAAAATCATATTATAGAGGTAGAATCTTCAGTGTAGGATAATTTAAAGCCAAACAGACTTTTCTCAAACTAACATTCCTTTAAAACCAAAGCAAATAAGCCAAATACTGCACATCAACAGGTTTTACTTCAAGGAGGTGGCAGCTCTTCAAAACTCATTCATTCTTTCATTCATTCCACCATGAGTACTTCCTTTATGCCACACACTAAAAAGATAATGAGACCAGAGAAGAATAAATGACACAAAACCTCTGGCCTCATGGAGATCAGAGCCTTATATAGAAGACAAAATTATAAATAAAATAACCCCACAAAAAAGCAATATGAATAAAACAAGAAACATATACATAAATACTGAGATAACAGAAAAGGAATTAATAAATGTTGGTATTGTGGATAAGATTAGGGATATTATTCAAGAGGAGGCAGTATGTGACCTGAGCTTGAAATACACATATAACTTACATGATTGAGAAGGGCAATATAAGATATAAAGAATGGGTTTATTTCAGGGTTAATGAAGGCAATGAAATTGGAGATAGGAGATGACCTATGAGAGATTTAGTTAGGTATTAGGGTATAAGAGATTATCTCATGTTTGTCAGATGTGTGATCTGTTGATTGAGGGAATGAAAGACTGAATAAATAAAACCATGAGTTATCACTGGACTTTGATCATTGACTAATTGTGGGAACAGAGGGTGTGGGAAGTTTCTATGGTATCTCAGTCTTCTTTATTTACCCTGTCCTTTTTTCCTCCTTCTACATTTTAATTCAGTATCAACGTTAATTGATAATTATGATATCATTGTTTTTTAATCATTCAATTATTTATATAATCACATTATTATTGCATATGAATTATTTATATACCATACTTTTTGTTAGTGCTGTATCAATACCATTTGCAATATAAATTATTAGAAACATCTGTTAAAGTTCCAATCTGTCAAAAAATGGATATAATGGCATTATGTTAATTAAAATAATACCCTTCCTGTTAGAAAAAGTTCCAAACAACATTTTCACCAAACATTCAGGGCCACATTTAATTTAAAAGCTCAACTACTGCTCAGCCAAGCTAAAAGCATTTGTAATTACAGCACTACAAACTCTTTTTTCTATTTAGTACATGAGATTATTTTATCTTACTTTTTATTGCTATACTATACACTCAAATGCTGATGCTTTTGGAAAATATTGTTTATTTTTAGTAATTTGACCAGTTTTAAAAAGTATATTTTAACATCTCATTAGCATATGAATTAAAGTAGTGATTCATTTACTTGGAACAATTAGAACCTTACTCTTGTGATCTAATAGGTATGTTCTGTTCCCATTTAAATATAGTGTCTGTTATTACAGCAAAATATTCAGAAATCCTGCTGCATAAAATAACCACACTGACAAAACTGGCTACAGTTCATCTTGTCAATGAAGCAAAGGCAATTGGAAAGATAGCTATTTTCTGAATAATAATGAATGGATGAATTGTCAAGGGTCCAGTCCTTCTGTGTATGCCACTCTTACTAATTCATTTTGTCAATGACAGCAACTGAATAAAACATAGTTAAATGTTATCCTAGGTCAGTCATTGTTGCTGAAATGCCCCGCCAGATTAAGATAATTATGAGGAGTACAGATTGGAATCTGAATACCTCTTTTACTAATGTAGTTTTAATTTCACATATTAAAAAATATGCGATCATTTATATGTGAGTTACCTGACACCTCAGATTACCTGAAAACCTGCTCCGTTTCATTTGCAAACAGCTGCAGATATCATACTCCAAACTGAATACTTGAGTCAGAAAAAATACTACACTGCTACCTTGTTTCTCAATGTTTTTGTGAAGAACAACATCATTTTAGGGTTGACAAGTGTACGGTAGGGAAGGAACAGTAGCGGTAGCTTACTGAGTTAGTCTTAGTCCAAAAAAAAATTAGGAAGTAGCATATCTGTGGTGGTGTTTGCTGTAGTTCTGTTGTCAGAAAGATGCACATTTGTTTGAAAAATTAGCATATTTCCTCTTTCCTTTTTAGAAAGATTCTGGTGTTAGCATTTCCATTCCAGTCACTGTAAGCTTCTGAAGTAGGTTTTGCCTTCTTGAAATTAGAAAACCATCCCAAGGGTGGTATAATATACAACTCATATAATCTTGTTTAAATTGTTGTGCAGACAATGACTTCTAAATGACTTGATATTGAAGGAATGGAGGGAAAATATTACTTTATTTTGTTTTTAATTTTTTTGTATACAGATTCCTTGAATCTGAGAAAGGGGGTGGGTTTTATATATACATTTATAGGTGGGATATGTATATATATATATATATATATATATATATACACACACACATGCATATATGTACATACATATGTATATGTATATAGTCCCAGTGTTACTTTTTATTGAGGTTAATTTGACATACACTATTATATTCATTTCAGGTATACAACATAGTGATTTGACATTATGAAATGGTTATTACAATAAGTCTAGTTACCATCTATCACCTTACAAAGTCAAGATAATATTACTGACAGAATTTTCCATTTTATCCCATAACTTATTTTATAACTACAAGTTTGTACTTCTTAATCCCCTTCATCCAGTTTGCCTGCCACCACTCAACTGCCCTCCCCTGTGGTAAACCAACCTGTTCTTTGTGTCTACAAGTCTGGCTTTTGCTTTCTTTTGTTTGTTTGTTTTGTTTTTTACAGTCCACATATAAGTGAAGTCATGTGTTGTTTTCCCTGTCTGGTTTATTTCACTAGGCATAAAACCCTTCATGCCTATGCATGTTGTCACAAATGGCAAGATTTCATTAATTTTTACTGCTGAGTAATATTCCATTGTATGCATATATCACTTTTTCTTTATCCATTCATCCATCAGTGGTCACGGGTTGTTTCCATATCTTGGCTATTGTAAATAATGCTGCAGTGAACACAGGGGTGCAAGTATCTTTTCAAGTTAGTGTTTTCATTTCCTTCAGATAGATACTCAGTAGTAGAATTGCCGGATCATATGGTAATCTTATTTTTAATTTTTTGAGGAACCTCTATACTGTTTTCCATAGAGGCTGCACCATTTTACATTCCCACCAACAGTTCATGAGGGTTCCCTTTTCCCATATCCTCACCAACACTTATTTCTTATCTTTTTGATAATAGCCATTCTGACAGGTCTAAGTTGACATCTCATTGTGGGGAAAAATGTTTTTTAAAGTAGATTTCCAACTTCTCAAACTTTACAGTAGATTATCTTCTAACAGTCAATCTCCTAGTAATCTGTCCTTGAAGACAATACATTTCAAGGAAATAGTGTCCTTTTTACACACACAAAGAATTCTGGAATTCCGTCAAGGTCTCAGACAAGAAATGTACAAGATCAGATTCTGACATATTACTGTGCTGAAAAGTGAAACTGGTAAAATCTAATGGGGTCATAAAGAAAGGACACAAGAACCAGGTTAACCAGCCAGAACTAAGAAAAGATGGGGAATTCAGGCACAAAAAGGAATAATGAGTTCAATTAATAGAAACACTGAAAGTATAAAAATCCATGAGCTCATGGTGCTACTTAAAAATGTATCTATAGATAAAGAGATAGACAAGTAGAAAGCTACATATAGATACAAAGAAAGACAAAGTCAAACAACCAAAAGAAAAGTAAAATTTCTGGTTTTGGTTGGTAGCTGGAGCACTGACCCTTTACTATAAAAATTAGTAGTTAAAGGGAGAAAATTAAAGTTCAGAGTGTTGTGAACGGATTTGTGCCCATTTAAAAATCATATGTTAGAGCTTTAGCACCTTAGAGTAATACTGCATTTGGAGACAGGGCCTTTAAAGAGGTGATGAAAGTTAAATAAGATCATAAGGGTGGGGTTTTAAGACACTGCGGCTGATGTTCTTACAAGGTAAGGAAGAGAAACCAGGCATTGATGGATTCAGGAGCATACAGAAAGACCATGTGAGGACACAGTGAGTCATTTGCAATCCAAGGAAAGAGACCTCTGGGCAAAGCAAAACCTGATGACACCTTGACCTTAGGCTTCCAGCTGCCAGAACTGTGACAAGTACATTTCTGTTTTGAAGTCACCCAGTCTGTGGTCATTTGTTATGACAGCCCTAGCCAACTAATGCACAGGGTAACTAAGTAACTCCTTGTTCAGGGCAAATTTTTCTTTACAGTGTGATTCCAGGTAAATTGTAAAAGAAACAACACAATTAGAAAATTAGCAACGTTTTGCAATTCCAAATGAAGTAAATGATTCAGGCAGTGACCATCAATGGATACTAAGATCACACCAGGAAAAGCTGATGGGGAAACCCACAGTACAGTAACCTGGTTAGAGCCACCTGTATTCCACAGCCTACCCCCATCACTGAATGGAACAAGTGGGCAGTATTATGTGTGACCTGATGCAACACAGTATTAAGACCCCAACATCAGCTTTGAAATATTTTTTGTCAAGAAGATAAACTTAAATTGAATCAAGACTTTTGATTTAATTTCTAGTTCTCTGGAAATATACTGGATCCAGATGCATATTCTATAACACAGTGAGGAAGCAATCAGACAAGTTCAGAATGTAGGATATTCTACCCTTCAATGGTTTGGTTTCTTTAATAAGTTTATGATGGGGAGGGGAGGGGAGTTCTTTGCATATCCCTCGGATTCTGGAAAAAAATAGGTGAAATTTGAATAAGTATTTGTTTAGTTAGGAATATCAGACTGATACTAATTTCTTCATTTTGATCATGGTTATACAGGGGAAAGGGAGTGGTGGCTACTCTGCAAATCTTTGTATGAGTTTTTCAATGTTTCAATAAATCAAATTATTTCAAATTTCAAAAAAAATAGGGACACAACAAATGCAAATGTACATAGTGTGTTTGGTCCTTGATTTGAACACATCAACTGTAAGAGGACTTTTTAAGATAATCTGGGAAATTCAGATATTAATTCAGTATTAGATATATGAATTGTGTAGGCATGATATATGTATTATTGTTATAGAACAACTCCTTATTTAAGAAAAAATACAGAAGTTTTTGGTGATTAATGCCATTAATGCCAAGTATTTGACTTTAAAATTCTACAAGAAGGAAAAGGACATTTAAGCATTGGCAATTTTTCACTGATACTGGTTGATCTGGAGATGGGCACATAGAAGTTCACTATAACATCCTCCCCACATTGGTGTTTGTGAACAACAAAAAAGCTGCTAAAAAGTTTATATTCCATAACTTTCTCTGGGCTATGCAAATAGAGTCTGGGCCCATTCTCAGGGACTGCCCACATTGTTCACTTATTCTATGTTGCTGAATACAACTGCTTCATGACCTTGCTTTGTGAGGGCTGCCTGGCAACCTCTGAGCCAACTCTGAAGCCTGCAGAAGGATTCCACATGACAAAGAAAGGCTTTTCAGCCAAAGCGCAAGTACTATGGGATTTCTATAACATTCAGCATGCTACTGGATTCTAACAAAACAAACAAAATGTCAAACCTACCAGTCATGTTTCCCCCACAATTAGGATTCTCAGAAGTCTGAAAATTCCATCATGGAATCAGAGAGTAATTAAATAAAGTTAGTTTCTTAAACATCTACAGACTTATTTTTTATTATTTAAAAAGGAAAAACGCTCAACTGTGTTTGATGGCATCATAGCAATGTGGTTAAAAGCAGGAGAGAGCCATACGCTCACAAGTGTACGGCTTTCCTCAGCCTCTCTCTAAGCTTCAGTTTCTGCATCTGATAAATGCGAGTAACAACAGCACTTAGAATCGTGGGGTAAAACTGAGAAAACACACATGCAAGACTTAGCAAAATGTCTGATGCAAAATGGCTGCTAAATAAAACCAATAATGATGCTACATCAATTCTGTTCTCCAGATGGAAAAGTAGACGTTCCCTTTGGAACAATGCTAGTCATATGATAGGATACAGACAGCTCATTTATGTCCACTTCACAAAATAATCTAGTTTCCCTCACAAGCCATCTCTGTGGAAAAATACTTTCAAAGTTAACTTGAATCCCATGGTTTGGGAGGATTACTGAGATTGAGCAAGGCTGTATCATTCCCTATAACCGAGGGAAGCCCCGAGTCCTACATGATGTGATAAAAGCATAGTCCATTTCCTGATATCTGCTGTCTGAGTCAGCCCAGGCTGCCGCGACAAAATACCACACACTGGATGGCTTAAACAGCGGAGACTCACAGTTCTGGCATCTAGAAGTCCTAGATCAAGGTGCCACCTGATTCAGTTCCTGGGAGAGCTCTCTATCTGGCTTGCAGACAGCTACCTTCTCAATAAGGCCTCGCATGGCCTTTCCTCTGGGTACATATGGGGAAAGAGAAAGAGAAAGAGAAAGAGAGATATATCTGTCTCTCTTCCTCTTCTTATGAAAACCGATCTTACTGGATCAGGGCTCCGTCTAACCTGAATTTCCTCCTCAAAGCCCTAACTCCAAGTTTAGTCACACTGGGGGTATGCGCTTCCGTAAATGAATTTGGAGGAGAGAGGTGGGTACAGCACAATTCAACCCACAGTGTATGTCAAGGGAATATTTGTTCTAACTCTTCCACCAGGAGAGGGGGTGGGGGAAAACATCTCTGAATGGTCAGTGTGGCTCACTATTCTAATACAAGATCATGGAGAAAGAGACAATTGTATCAAAACAATTATTTCAGTTTTTAATAGACATGTGAAATCAGGGACTTTCTTAGTTGATGAATAAATATGACTTTGTTTGACCAAGTTTTTACCTCTTTCATGAATTTTCTTGTTGCCCACCTTTTAAATCTCAATGGGGTAAATGTAAAACTTCTTTGAGGTGTGGGCTGTGCACGACTATCAAAAGGAACGGCCAGTAAAACAAAGGTTAAATTAAGAGAATAGCATGAAATTAAAGGGGAAAAGATTTAGTAATTAGAAGCACTTCCCAACAATGAAATCTATTAGAGCAGGGGAAGTTCTCCCGTGGGAAGTATAGAGGTCTTATGGCCAAATCATTTCAAACAGACTAGACAAAATAATCAAAAATGGCATTAAGAGAACTGTCCCTCAAGAGAAAGACAGGGGTAGGAGGTTAATTAGATAATCTAATAGAGCTGTCTAATCTTTAATTTTCATGATTCTAAAATTCTGAGATTTTTAGACAGTTTGATCACCCAACAGAGATATTTTAATTTCATTTTTTATGACATATCTAATAGGTGAAGAGCAGTGATCACACAAGCCGGGCCTGGCCTGCTCTTTGGGGCTTACATTCTTGGCACAGTGCTAACTGCAGTTCCAACATAAACCTCCAGGAAACCAATAATTACTAAGTAATCCCTGTGCCGAGTTTCCATCAGACATCACAGGCTCATACCAGCACTGCTAATGTAGAATCATTGAAATTTAAATCAGAAGTGTTTACCCAACACTGCAAGGAGATGAAGTGATTTGAGACTGCTTATCATGATTAAGGCTGCAGATTGCAGGTTATGATTAGAACAAAAACAGGAATATGAAATTAATGGGAAGAAAACCAAACATAGGTTCTTGTTATCAGGGGGGATGATAAAGACTGGGTCTTGAATGCAATTCATGTGCTAAAATGGTTGTGGTATTCTCTTTTTTCCTCACGTTAACCACTTTTATAACTGAAGAATGGCATGAATACGACATAACGCCCCAGGGCCAAATAACCTGTCAGCAGAACAAAAGTCCTGAGCTGTTTAAAATTCCTCACAAGACTATCTTTTAGATATGGAAGTATTATTAGTGACTAAAGTGAAGAACAAAAAGAAATGGCAATAAGAGTAAAAGGGTTGACTCTGAACTACACTTTAAATCCACATTTCAGAAAATTTCTAGAGAATTGATCACACTTACATGAAAACATCACCCCCGGGGAAATCTGTTTTTTTGAAGGAGTACAAACAAAAACTTTCACGGTGAAAGTAATCTACTAGGACATTTGCTGGTGTATTCAGAATTTTCTATTATTTTATAACAGAAAGTTATAAAGAATACTGCTTATAAGCCTACCAATACATAATTACTTATATTTATTAAGCAGCATGTGCATAACTTATGATAGACGATTGTTAATGTTTTTATGTTTTCAACAGTTCATATATCTTTAATGACATTTTTGGATGTGTTTTTATTTCCAGCTAGACAATGACTTCCTTCAGCTCCAGGACTTAGATACTACACTGTGTGACATATACACATATCCATACATATAGCAGGAACTCTGAATATGTGCCATATGAAGGACAAGTCAAAATCAAAAACAAACTGTAATTTTCTTTTCTTTTTTAATCAGTGACAATTATACTGCAGTATGAAAACTATTTTTAAAAATGTTCTTTTTAAAAACTTTGATCAAGTCCCAATAATCAATATTTCCATTCACATAGCATTCTGTATAGCAAATTTTACCCATTTATTGTGGTTACTTTTAGGAGGGATTTTTTTGTTTGGTTATGTTACCTAATTTGCCCCCTTGTATTTAAAATACTTTGATTTTTTTTTTTTTTTACAAAGGATTCCTTCATTGTTTCAATTATAAATAATTTTGAGAATCTGCTATATGCCAGGCAAAGGAATACCCTCAGGAAATTTATATGAGAGACAAAAATAAACAAATAATTGAATAACATCATGTAAGGCAGTGATAAGCACTCTGATGAATAATACAGCTGTGTGATGGGGCATGCATTAATATATTGGGTATCAAGAAACACCTTCCTGCAGATGTGTAGATAAAAGTGAGCAAAGGAGGCTGTGAAAATATCTGGCAGAATAGGGTTTCAACAAAAGGACAGTAAATGCAAAGGCCCTGAGGTAGGTACAAACTTGTCAAGTATGAGCAACAGTAAGGAGTCTAGTGTGACTGAAGTGTGGAGGTGAGGCAATGAATATTAAGACTTGAGACAGGGAATCTGATTACCTAGGCCTTGTAGATTAAAGCAAGGAGGTACAGGGTATAAGGAAGACAGGAGGGTGATTTCTTCCTAGCCAAAATTATTGAGCACTTCATATATGCCTATGCATAAGTACATACAAGGGGAATACAGGATTGGCTCACACATTTGTCATCTATTCAGCATTGATTCTTTCTGGTGAATACAGGCATGTGCAATAAAGCAATAAATAAATTCCAAAGGACACTGTTGAAAGCTGACTATACAATGAATATTACTGTCTATTGTAGTTTTAAAAAGAGAAAAGAGGGGAAAGTAAAGAAATGAATAAAATATAGAAGAACCTGTTTGCTATTACCAATTACTAATATGGACTTTGGAACAGAATTAGCTATTGAGATTTTTTAAAAATTCCTTGGTATTCCCTATAGAAGAATTAAAAATCATGTATGTTTGGTACTGACTTAAATTCATATCATATATTTAAGATGTTAAGGAGAACCTCTTCCTTAAGGAGAAAAAAAAGATACAAGAAAAATATAGAAATATGGCTTTAAAGGGAATGTTTATATTGAATAGAATTAAGACAAATTAGGCATCTCTACTTGCCTATCTGCCTAACTCTTGTGGGCAACAGGTACTCCTGCACATTCCACACATGCCATAAAACCACAAGCCTCCCTTCTGAGTAAGTCACAGTGTCGGCTTTCACTGTCTTGCCTATTTATGGCTGTGATCTTTTCCAGAATTACTTTCTGGCTCTAAAAGCATTTTGCTAAATTGCCTATCTTACAATGAATCCTTTTGTTACCACTTTATTCTTAGGTTTTAACAAAGATTCTAAAATGTTCCTGGGTGGCTACCTTTTACAATAATCTGCTTCATATCACTGATTATCAATTTTCATCTGAAAGCCTTGGAAGGCATTTCTACTGAGATAATTATAAAAGTAGAAAATTGAAAAGCTAGCAAAAATACATTTTATCAATTTAATATTGTAGGGTTTCCTCCCGTAACATACTTTATTTTTATAATCCACAAATTCACTGTGACTTACAGTATTATTATACCGATATGTTGTAATAGGCGCTATATATTTGAAAGCTTTGCTAGTAATTCATAAAATTACATTTGTCCAATGGGAATGGTGCTATATCATTTCGTGTTAAAAATCAAACAATTAAGTACAAAGCAAGAGAACTCATTAAATTTAGTTTAAAAAGGAAAGCAACATCATTTAATAAAATGTGTATTAGGCAATAACTTTGGCAGAATTTTGGAGGAATTAATGACAGGGTACGAGAGAATTCTATGCGGCTAGAATCAGTGACATGGGTTAAAGAGAAATGTAGTGATTTCCAAGTGAGTGGCAAATATGCAGACAGAACAACCAGTTGAATAGTACATTCATTTTTAAAAGATACAAGTTTTGACTGTTTATCTGCAGCATGTAAACCCAATTTGGGAGCATAATATCATAGGGACAATGCATTTATGTTCTTTCTATGTGAGGAAGGTTCCAGCTGACACCATCAGAGTTTTAAAACGTCCGCTCTCGCCTACTCTTGACATCTTGTCCTCGGACTGAAAGCTGAGCTTCCAAGATCAATAATGAGAGTTATCTACCGCAATATCTCCTATGAAATTTGATTCAGCTCACTGGAGGATACCAACATCAAACACATGTCATTTCAGATTTTGACCAGCACATCATAAAACTGATCCCAAACAATAACAAACTTGTCTTGAACAGTGGCAAGGTAACAAATCTATCTCAACCTATGCTCTATCAGAATTTGTTCGAGTAGGCAAAACATACGTAAGAAACAGGAAAAAAAAAATGAATTAAGACTTTGGGTCCTGGTAGAAGTAAATCTTGCCAAAAAGAGATGTGGTAGCAGGCAATGGACAGAGCACCTTGACCCATGATTCCATACACCATGAAAGGCCAATTTGGGAAACAAATGGAGGAGAACTCAGAGGACCATGGATAACATGCTCTATCTGGGAGAGGTTGTGGGCAGTGGGTTCCTATCAGCATCTCTTCAGGTAGAGGCTTCAGAGGGCTTCCTGTAGTTTGCAACGGGAAGACTACTGTGCTAGGCAGAAAGTAGGGCAGAGCTGCAAGCTGGTTACTAATGAGGGCAAACAGCCTGGGGAAAAATAAAAGGATGGGACTGTCCCTACTGACTACTAAATAAATGAAAGAAACACTTCAGCCATCCAGCACAGTGCTTAGAAGTATGAGTTCCAACTACTCCTAGCTGTGTAACCTTGGTTAATAAGTTAACATCAAGTCTCACTAACATCAATTCCTGCATCTGAAAAATGGCAATGATAATAATAATAATACCTACCTTGTGGAAACTGCCTAGGTAAGTGGAGACACTGAACGTAAAGCATCAACATATACAGGCACGCCTCACAAATATTGTGGGTTTGGTTCAAGATCACCTCAATAAAGGGAATATGGCAATACAGTCACACAAGTCAATTTTTTTGGTTTCCCAGTGCATATGATAGTTTTGCTTACACTATACTGCAATCTGTTAAGTGTGTATTACATTGTCTTTAAAAATGCACATATCTAAATTAAAAGATACTTCATTGCTAAACAATGCTAACCATCATCCAAACTTTAAGCAAGTTGTAAAATAAACTTTTGCTAGTGGAGGGTCTTTCCTCCCTATTAATGGGTGCTGAGCGATCAGTTTTGTGGCTGAAGGTTGGGGGTGGGTATGGAAGTTCCTTAAAAGAAAACAGCAATCAAGTTTCCCGCATCATTGATTCTTCCATTCACAAATAATTTCTCTGTCGCCTGGGATGCTATCTGATAGCATTTTAACCAGTTAACTCTCAAAACTGGAGTCAACTCTCTCAAACCCTGCTGCTGCTTTGTCAGCTAAGTGGAGGTCATATTCTAAATCCTTGGCTGTCGTTTCAACAATCTTCACGGCATCTTCATCAGGCGCACATTCTGTCTCAAGAGACCACTTTCTTTGCTCATCCATAAGAAGTGACTCCTCACCTGTTGCAGTTTTATCCTGAGGTTGCAGCAATTCAGTCACATCTTCAGGCTCTGCTTCTAATTCTAATTCTCTTACTGTTTTCACCACGTGTGTAGATGCTTCCCCCACTGAAGTCTTAAACTGCTCAAAGACATCCTGGAGAGCTGCAATCAGCTTCTTCCAGACTCCTGTGAGTGTTGATATTCATTCTGACCTCTTCCCATGAATCATAAATGTCCTTTATGGCACCTAGAATGGTGGATCCTTTCCAGAAGATTTTCATCTTACTTTGCTCAGATTCATTAGAGGAATCACTCTCTAGGGCAGCTGTAGGCTTATGAAATGTCTTTCTTCAGTAATAAGACTTGAAAGTTGAGATTACCCCTTGATCCATGGGCTGCAGAATGGATGTTACGTTAGTAGGCATGAAAACATTAGTCTCCTTGTACATCTTCATCAGAGCTCTTGGATGACCAGGTGCATTGTCATTGGGCAATAATATTTTGAAAGGAACCTTTTTCTTAGCAGTAGTTCTCAACAGCAAGCTTAAAATATTCAGTATACCATGTTCTGAACAGATCTGCTATTGTACAGGCTTTATCCCATTTATAGAGCACAGGCAGAGTAGATTTAGCATAATTCTTAAGGGCCCTCAAATTCTCAGAATGTTAAAGTCACCAGCTGCATTTATCCCCTAAGAAGAGAGTCAGCCTGTCCCTTGAAGCCAGGCATTGACTTCTCCTCTACAGCATGAAAGTCTCAGATGGTGTCTCCTTCCAGTAGAAAGATGTTTCATCTACACTGAAAATCTGTTCAGCATAACCATCTTCATTAATGATCTGAACTAGAACTTCTGGATAATCTGCTGCAGCTCCCCCAGTCAGCACTTGCTCCTCCACCTTGCCCTTAAACTTTGATATTATAGAGACAGCTTCTCATGAACCGGCCTCTACCAGCTCCCAGCCTTTCTTTAGAAAAGTCATAGAATTGAATTTTCATAGATTTAAAGAAAGTTAGGGCCTTGGTCTGGGTTAGCCTTTTGCTTAAGGGAATGTTGTGGTTGGGTTGATCTTCTTTTTAAACTATTAAGCTTTCTCTATATCAGCTATAAGGCTGTTTTGCTTTCTTATCATTCATATATTACTGAAATGGTGCTTTTAATCTCCTTCAAGAACTTATCCTTTGCATTCACAACTTGGCTAACTGTTTGGTGCAAGAGGCCTAGTTCTCCACCTGTCTCAGCTTTCAATATGCCTTCCTCACTAAACTTAATCCTTTCTAGCTTTTTATTTCAAGTGAGAGATGTGGGATTCTTCCTTTCACTAGAGCACTTAGAGGCCACGGTAGGGTTATTAACTGGCCTAATTTTAATATTGTCTCAGGGAGTAGGGAACCCTGAGAAGAGGGGGAGAGCTGGGTGTTGGGCTGGCTGGTGAAATAGTGAGAATACACACATTTACTGGTGAAATTCAGCCTCTTACATGGGCACATGTAATGCCTCAAAGTAATTACAGTAGGAACATCAAGGTCACCGATTACTGATCACCATAACAAAATAATAATAAAAAAGTTCGAAGTGTTTTAAGAATTACTAACATGTGACACAGAGACATGAAGTGAGGAAATACTCTTAGAAAAATGACACCGATAGATTTGTTTGACACAGGGTGCCAACAGACTTTCCATATGTAAAATACACAGTATTGGGAAGCACAATAAAGAGGTATGTCTGTATGAGACACACAGGAAGTGCTCAATGCATGTTGGTTAGGATTATTATTAATATCCATCATGAAGATTTTACTGCTTTTTGGCCAGCTCTACTCACTGGCTATTATAGACAAACTATTTTAATGTCTCTTCACTGGGTTAGGAGAGAACCATGAAAAACTAAAGTAAACTTTTGTAGAGCTCACATCAATTCCCAAAATTGTACTGGGTTTATAGGAATGAGGGAACAGAAAGATCCCTCGATATAGTAAAATAAATAAGTAATAAAAGATTCTTTAGTTTGAAAAAAAGGGACTGTCCTGGAGACTCAGAATCTGTCTTACCATGAAGTCAATGTCCTATGAGAAATATAAAACAACTTTAGCAAGGTTCTGATTTGTCTACTCAACAGAATTCAAAAAAATACTACACCTTTCACAAAACAGTCATGATATACTAGGAAAGCTTAGGTAGAGATATTTTCAAAAATTGCTTTAAAAGTAAACATGTGTTTGTTAAAAAAGTTTCCTTATTCTTCTATTCAACCAACAGGATATATTCTGTGTCCCACACCCTATGACAAGGCATCTGGTCAAAATATCCTTGATTATGTACGTACCTGTTTGATTCTACTGGGCTTTTTATTAGAAATGTATTAATTCTGAGCAAAGTTCTACCCTTTTAATATTGATTTCTTTCATCCAGGACAAGGGAATTCACATTTTCTTCTGTATAATAACCAGTTAATAAACATTTATCAAAGGAGTCAATAAATGCCACCAATGTCCTTAAAAGAGGCCCTAAACATTTCCAAGTTTATTGCAAGGTATTTTGTATTTTTGATAAATTTATCTTTTTTCCTCTTGTAGAATTTTCTATTTTATTGTCACTATTTAATAGGAAAGGATCTGAGTGAAACTTTTTCCTTTGCTCAACATTTGATACCCGGGGAACAACCCAACAGCCCAAGGAGTATTTAAGTGTTGTATTATTTTAAAGAGAATGTCAAGCAACAGGGGCCAGGCCCTTCCTCCAGGCTCACTCAGTGTGGCAGAACTGGACAAAACAGCACCAGTCTCTGGTGCGCAGCTCACATTCCCCTTGTTCTATTCCACTTTATTAATATAGTTGAAAAACACCCTAAAATTGCTTAATACCTGGACATTTCTGAAGACAAAAGGCTTACTGAAGCGACTCAGGGTGACAGGTAATGGTGTGGTGAGGTGGAGACTTACCGTTAGCTGTCAGGGGCCACAAGAGACAACGCTGCCACTCCGCAAGGAAGTGACTGGCCTTGAAATAAAGCTGAACACGGTCCCCAAAACACTCTAATCTCTCACAAGGAAGCTACTTCATTGGCAAAGGCTCCAAAAGTATATGGAACCAATTTAGAGCCACCATCCTTTAATCCCTATCATATTTAACACAACCGGCCATTTACCACCTACCACATCTCCTCTCTCTCTTTTGACGAGGTATTCCAGGAGACTTAGAAGGGGTGAGGGACATGTCCCCAAACCAGACTTCTTCCCCACAAGACTGAAGATCACAGCCTCTCCCCTCGCAGGTCCCTCACCTGAACCCAAGTGTCAACCAGACTCCGGATGGGTTTAAATGAGTTATTATTTATAGTGTGCGTGGAGAAATGCTTGGTACATATTAAGTATACAACAAATGTAACAATTACATAAAAGTGAAGAACATTATCTAGGCTTTATCCCACACAGGAACAGACCTGGTCACCCTATTTCCCTTCTGGACAAGAGAATGCACGAGACCCCACAACAATATGCTCTGAAATAACCTTTACTTGGAATAGTGACAGAACCACCCAAGAGCAGGGGCAAATAAAATGTCTTTATTCTTACGAAGTTTTATAAGAGTTTGAGACCAAAGTACTTGCTAGGAAAGAGAGTTTTCATGTATTTAGGTGTCAGTCTTTACTTATTACAGCTTCTTTTTACAGGCCTAATAAATAGGTTGGCCACACTAAGGTTGGTCACATCATAATAAATGTTTAAATTATATTGCCATCTAGTTAATTTTGGTTTAATTCTTAGTTTTAATTCATCCATACTTTGATTCAGTATACTTTTGAATACTTTTCAAATAATAAACCAATGATTAGAGTGCCACTTAATGGATTTTTAATAAATAAGAATGTATTTGAAATGCCAGGATTAAGATATGCTGAATCTGTTCCTGTTTTTTGCTTGAACAAACTATTATTATGATAGCATAATTCTAAGAACATGATCTCTTAATTTCATGTACTGCTTTAAGAATTGACCCTTATGGTATCCTATCTATAAGATACGTTTTTTGATGTGCTCTTGTCTTGACTGTTTTTCTTACTCCTTGGCCTTAATGTAGAGAACAAGTCTTAATCATCTTAATAACCATATTTAGCATCCTGCACATAAGAACATATTATCTGCAAACAAAGACAATTTCCTTCTTCCTTTCCAATAAGAATGATAGTTATTTCATTATCTTGCCTGATTACTGTGGCTAAGCCTTCCAGTATTATGTTGAATAGAAGTGGTGACCCCAGAATGCTCCATATATATGGTACTGAACTAAACTGTAGAAAAATTAAAGTAAAATAAATATGCATATGCATGTATGTTTATCCAGATATACATATTTAATTTTCAGTGATATGTAACGTCATATAGAGCATGTGAAATAAGGTTATTTTTTGTAAAGATTAATACAAAGGTATAAAACAAATAAATAAGGTATGCAATGCTGGCTCTTTGAATATTGGCAAAAATAAAATATCATTGTGGATAAGGCACTACAAAGTATGTGATGGCTCTTTATGAGTATAGTCGAAATGGCTTTAGGTTTCAATTTAAAGTTTATAAGCAGACATGACTGATCTTTCTGCTTCTGATGGAAAATTGATGAATAAAGTAAAAATGTTCATCCAAGTCTTTGTGTGGAAGAAGGTGCTGAAACAAAAACCTAAGTAAATACTCTTCATCAATCCAACATTACTTATCCTCAGCCTTGTATGAGCAATTCTGAAAATTACTTTTGTAGACAATTCACTTTGCCTCTCAGTTTGGTAATTAACCTGATTATCTTGTATAATTAGCTCACTCTCTAGCCTAGTCATTTTCACTAGGTGAAACCATTCCCTCCTCTTCCCAATTTTTTGCCTATTGAAATAAAGTTCTAATTTCTCAGAGGCATTGGGGAAGTCCCTCTCACTGGCCTTACTCATCTGAGTGGTGAGATGAGGAGAAAGAACTGAGTAATTTATTAGGAGTTACCGATTTTCTTTCTGCTGTCCCTCTTCTGTTTTGTGCTATGGTGCCCACGCCTGGACGGGGCTTCCTGCAGTGTCTGGGGCTGCTTGTAAGTAGTCAATAAGCTGTGGGGAGGAGAGCATGAAGCTATTAGTATTCCAGTCTGATGAGCCAACCCCCTGCCACATCACTGTGGCTGGTAAAACTAAATAACGTAATGTTTTCAGCTTTCCAGGTCATCCACTCCTTTACCGTCTGACAAGGATGCACCTGTTGTCAAAAAAGCCACATGCCAATGGGCCAATGGTCAAGGTATTCAAAGACATTTCATGCCACTTCTCATCTTTAAATGCTGGTGTTGCTAAGCAGTGGCACGGTCTTCAAAACATACACCGAAAAAATTTCTGACTCTGTTTCCCTCACTTTCTCTTGTTCCCCACACCTTAGTAAAGGCAGTTTGACCACTAACTGTGGCGATGCCCCCAAATGGTTCACCTTTTCTTGGCCCTCTCTTGGCTAATGGTCAGGATCACAGGGTTGAGGAAGTTTAGTGACCTGTTTTGAAAAGCTGAGATTCCATTCTACATTCCTGGCCCCCCTGCTGCTTTCCCCCCCCAACAATAGCCTCAGGTCAGCCTGGCAGGTAGTCTCTGGGTGGCGGCCTCATCAAAACATGGCCTATGGATTTCAAACTTAATTCTTGTTCAAGTACATGAATTATCTTGTTGAGATGATACAGAATAATGATATTAATTACTAAGTTGGGTACACTGATCCCTAAGTCTATGCCAGACCCCCATGAGGCAAGGTAGAGGTATATAGTGCATCTCAATAAATTTCCTGAAGATGTCCTTATCCTTGCATCTGACATTCCAGATGAAAAGTCTGTGTGCACAGAGATGATGATTAGAGAAAAGGTCAATTTATACCTACTGGAAAAACATACTGATTTTTTGGGGGTACAGGAAGAGCAATGATTCCAACATCTGGGGAAGGAATACCTTAGAAGCCAGGAGGTTCAGAACAGGGAGTTACATTAATGGTCTTTTGTCTTTCTGAGCCATCCTGGAGCCTTCTTTACAAAGAAAAACACCCGGTGCAGCTTTTCAAGGTGCAAGAATAGCAAGGTGCTTGCATTTAAATGATCCCTAGATCTTCCATCTACCATCACGACAGGGCAGTGACCGTGACCTAACATACCTCCAGTCTCTGTAACTTTACCAAAACATCTCCAGAAACATCAGAGAGTGGTTCCAGCTCCTGCAGCTCTCACACAAAATGCCTGTCCCCACCTCTAGATGTCTCACCACCCCATCCTCATCTCTATCTATGGGTCATTCTGTGGGATAGACGAATGCCACCTGGCAGATGTTGTTGAAAAATACTGCAGGTCAGACTGACTCCCTCATATAATCCATCCAAAAACATAGGTTGGGGAAACTAAGATTTACCATGTGGGCAGGGGGCCTGTGTCTTCTAACTGATGTAGGCAATACTTGGAGAGAAAAACAGTCACAGTTAACACATTCCTTCCCAGGGCACCACGTGAGCCTCTGAGTCTGTACTACTTTTGCAGAAGTCAGACATCGACTTGTCTGTACTAAGGAGTGGCCATAAGAGCCCTTCAAGTGTTTGAGGAAACATCACCAAGTAGCTCTCAGATGACTATGGTACACTCTCTGCAATGGGGTTCCCCTAGGTATCTGGGGAGCTCCCAGGAGGGATAATAGACTCACTGTACATGTACTTGTTGAATGTTATACTTTCAATGGGAGCCATCCAATTAGAAAAAGTGGTAAGAAACGTAAAGTTATTACAATTTAGAATTACATAAAATAGACACGGTAAACTTACAACAAAAATGCAAAAACTTCCAATGATTTGAAACTACATCAACATATAAGTTTTTGCATTTTTCTTGTAAGTTTGCCATGTCTATTTTATGTAATTCTGTTTATAACTTATTAAACATCAAAGTTTTCAAAATCTCATTTTCTAAATTGTAATAACTTTACATTTAATGAATCTGATCATCATTCTATTCAACTTGTGTATGATACACAAACATTTTTAAACAAACTATTGTGACATGCACATTTTAGATCATAATCTATCATTTAAATATAACAAACTGTTACAGGAGGTTTGTTCAATAGCCCTTTAACTGAAAAGTTCCAGAAATCTAGATGCCAAGAGTTTACAAAGTAAAACTATAATCTTTTAGTTACATTGTTCAGATTTGGAATTCATAGAATGTGCCCACTTTGAAACTCTCTGTATCATCATTTACTAATCAACCAAAAAAAGACAAATTTAAAATCATTTCAATGTGTTATTGAAATGTTCTCTGAAACAGAAAAGAAAAAAAATGACTTATAGATAAACTATTTGTGAGTGCAAAATAAGTTAACTCCCTAAGACTTCTGCTTCGTTTTATCCCAATATTTTTTCGTCCTTCTTAAGTTTTTGTCCTATCCAGACACCTAGGCCATTTCAGCAAAGGAGCTACCACAGGTTGATGGCACCAGGCCATAAACACAAAACAGTTATCCTGCCCCCAAATCCCCATCATTTCCTTTTAGCCTTCTCTTTAGTCTGATCAGTCAGAGTGAATGCATAGTCACTCTTATTTTAAAAATTCTTTTACTAGTTATTAAATCTGCCTCTTTAATACATACACCTGTATATAGGCTATGACTTTTTACTTACACACATATTCTAATTGTGAAATGGATTTCTTAGGAAAATTGTTCATTCTCAGGAATCCATTTGTTAACCCTTTAAAGTACTAAGAAGCCCCATTTAGAATTGTATACATCTTTGTCTATCTCTTTATTCCCTTCTGATTATACTTGCTTTTCATCAACTTTAAAGACAATTTTAAATAGGATTTCTTATCCTCATCTTCTAGAATCTCATTTGGAAATTAACTTTTGGAACATAATCCACTTGTAACATGGGGATATCCTAGAATTTTTTATTATAATAGAGAAAAATACAAATGATATAAAAATGGAAAACTGGTAATGCAAATATTTTGTATTATAGTCTATTATAGCTAATATTTAGAAAAAGTTAGGAACATGTCAAACATTAGCGAGCATTCAACCAATTGGAACATGGATTTGAGTCAAATTGACCATTATTTTTTAGGATGGGAATATGGAAAAATTCCTTAACTCCCTCTGTTTCCATTCCAATTTCAAATCCATGACATGGTACATTCCCCAATAAAAATACATATTTCACTACCCAGAATTTAAATCATACATTGCTGAAATTATGATTTAAGACATTTAATAATTTAGTTCAGGATGAAAGGATAAAAATCATAATTAACAATCAAAATTTTCTTAGTTCTCTTCTGAAGCTATTTGTTAAAATACTATGGAGAGATGCAACTGCAAAAACTGGAAATATTAATGGAAACTATATGTGAAATAATAGAACCAAGTCACAGCAGAGGCCAGGCAGCCACAACTGTGCTCAGGACCTCTCACCCAAGCCACACAGAATCATGTCTCCTCACGTGACCACCCCTCTTCTGTTGCTACCAGAACTTTCTGTATCATACAGACATCCGGGAGACAAGAAGGCTAATAGCCCCTACAATGAGAGAATTGTTGTCAGAAAGGAAGGAAGGAAGGAAGGAAGGAAGGAAGGAAGGAAGGAAGGAAGGAAGGAAAGAAGGAAGGAAGGAATCCTATAAAACCCTAGAAAAATCCCATAATGGGTAGAAGGTTCTTTCATTAAAGGCACATATAAATAGTTATTCCTAATTCAACTATGGGCAAAATCAAATAACCAGAGCAGGAGAAAATCCCAAAGCAGCAGCATACAGGTTCAACTACTTAAACATAAACTAAAAAAATGGGGATAAGGCTAATTTCTTTTTGATTCTGCTTTGTTTTAATTCGAGTTGTCATATGGCAGGGGGGTTGGGGTGGGAATGAGAGGGGGTGGGGTCATGCAGAGGGGCTATCCCAGGAACCTTGGAAAATTCAGGTAGATAAACACAGTTCCTTCCTGGTACCAAGCTAACAGCTGATAAATGTAGTCTCTTTTAAAGTTGAACAAATGGAAAGAAATAAATGCAAGCTACATGGTCTATAAATAAATGTAAACTAATTAAGAATAAACTTGCTAACACTTATGTAGTTCTTACTATTTGCCAATCATTCTTTTAAATATTTAACATATATCCATTCATTTTATTGTAGCAATTGTTCTCTACAGTCAGTGGCATTTTCTAGATGAGGAACACAAAGCCAAGTGACTTAATAGGTTAAGTTAAGTGTCTTGCTCTGGTCATGCACAGGATCTGGGGGTGAGAGGGTAAAAGTGGGATTGCAACTCAGGCATCTGGCTTCAGACTACACAGGCTTAATACTTACTTTATCTTCTATATACGAGGCCTTAAAAAGTGAGGCTGTCTAAGATATATTCTCAAACACTTACTGGGTACCTCCTCCTAGGCAGGTAGGAGCCATATTGGCAGGAGGCATTTGGGGACAGGAAGGTCATGGAAGCTAGCACCACTGATGGGCATGATACCACCCAGTGTCCTGCTTTGCACAATAGGCATCTTCCACTTAGGGTTTTATATTTTTTGCTTAAAATATAACTATACAACAAGAAAAAGCTTCCTCTAAAGCCACTATGGAAAGCACATTAAGAAATAATTTTAAAAAAATTTTTTGAAAATAACTCTTCGGTATCATCAAAGAGTGGCAAGCTCTGTTACAGAAGAAAATGGGCCATGAGGGAAAAGCAGCCTAGGATGAACAAGATATTATGGAAAGGTTGGTGGAAATAAGGAAGAAATGCATAATATCCTAAACACTGAAACTCAATTAAAATCCATACCGAAGTCAGTAAAAAGCAGAATTAAAAAACAAAATTTGATGTAGAGGAAAACATTGTTTTTGGTACATATTCTCAAGTTGATTCTGAAGTCCTTCTGGAAGAAAAATTGCAAGAGCAAGTGGACATTTCTGCAAAAAAAGTAAAATAATAAGGGAGGCCTAACTTTTCTTGATATCAAAATGTACAATATACTGTGGTCTCAGTGCAGGAATAAGTCAGTAAAAAAGAATGAAGTCCATGAATACTGGCAACTGAGCATTAGGATAAATAAACTGTGGCATTCATTGTACTTCATGTAGTCTTAAAAAATTGATACAATCTAAAGGTTCACCAAAGGGAAATGGTTAAATAAATCATCACCTATTCCATAAAATATGGTGTATAAGGAAGAATGCTCATGATATAACTTACAGGAAAAAAAAATAAGTTATAGTATGATATACATGTATATGTGTGCCTATGTACACATACATATAAAATATGCTCCCCTTTTATAAAATAACAACTAAAAACAGCAACAATAACAAAACTAAATGCCTTTACAGACATGCAAGGGTTTATCTAAAAATATCAGGTAGCACATTCAAATCAGTGAGGTTTGGAAAGGAGGGGTTTCACTTTTTATTTTATACAGTCTGTGTTATTGAAAATTTAAACAAAGAACATATTTCAAGTTTTACTTTTGTAATTAAATGAACATCTATGCATGTATCATGGTATCAAATTTCAGGCTTTTAAAAAAACATCCATTATCTAATTTAGGTTTCACACCAACTTTGCAAAACACGATTTGTTAATAGTCAATTTTACAAACAAGAAATCAAATGCTCTGTAGAGTGTATAGGCATCCCTCATTTTATTGTTACTTATTTTACTGTGCTCTGAATAAACTGCATATTTTACAAACTGAAAGTTTGTGGCATCTCTGCATTGAAAAAGTCTGTTACTTCCTGTCTCAGTGTCACATTTTGGTAATTCTCACAATATTTCAAGTTTTTTCTTTATATTTGTTATGATGATCTTTGATGTTACTATTGTAATCATTTCGGGGCATCATGAACTGCACCATAAAAGACAGCAGCCTTCATCAATAAATGTGTGTGTGTTCCCAGTGTTTCACCCACTGGCCATTCCCCTGTGTCTCTCCCTCTCCTCAGGTCCCCCTGGACCCTGAGACACAGCAATATTGAAATCAGGCCAATGAAGAACCCCACAATGGCCTCTACTTGTCAAGGTGAGAGGAAGTGCCACACATCTCTCACTTTCAATCAAAATTTGGAAAGGATTAAACTTAATGAGAAAGGCATGTCAAAAGCTAAGCCTTCTGCACCAAACATTTAGCCAAGTTGTGAAGGCAAAGAAAATATTCTTGAAGAAAATTAAAGTGCTATTTCAGTGAACACACAAATGGTAGGAAAACAAAAGCCTTATTGCTGATTTAGAGAAAGTTTTAGTGGCCTGAATAGAAGATCAACAAGCCCCAACATTCTCTTAAGCCAAAACCTTATCCTGGACAAGGTCCTAAATCTCTTCAGTGCTATGGAAGCTGAGAGAGGTGAGGAAGTAATGAAAGGAAAGATGGAAGCTTGCAGAAGTTGGTTCATAGGGTTTAAGGCACAGACCTATCTCCATAATATAAAAGTGTGAGATGAAACAAAAGTGCTGATGGAGAAGCTGCAGCAAGTTGTCTGTAAGAGCTAAGCAAGGCAGTAATGAAGGAGGCTATACTAGACAACAGATTTTCAATGTAGATGAAATGGCCTTCTATTTGGAAGAAGATGCCATCCAGGACTTTGGTAGCTAGAGAGGAGAAGGCAATGCCTGGTGTCAAGGGACAGGCTGACTCTCTTGTTAGGGGCTAATGCAGCTGGTGAGTTTAAGTTGAACCCATTGCTCAATGACTGTTCTGAAAATCCAAGGACCCTTAAGAATGACACTAAACCTACTCTGTATGCTATAAATGGACTAATAAAGCCTGGACAACAGCACACCTGCTTACAACATGTTTTACTGAATATTTTAAGCCCACTGTTAAGAACCACTGCTCAAAAAAAGGATGACTTTCCAAATATTATTGCTCACTAATAAAAGACCTGGTCACCCAAGCAGTCCAGTGGAGATGTACAATGAGATGAATGTTGTTTTAATGCCTGCTAACACAACATCCATTCTGCAGCCCAAGGATCAAGGAGTAATTTCAACTTTCAAGTCTTACTACTGAAGAAAGACAGTTCATAAGCCTATAGCTGCCATAGAGACTGACTCTGCTGATGAATCTGGGCAAAATAAGGTGAAAACCTTTTGGAAGGGATCTACCCTTCTAGATGCCATTAAGAACATTTGTGATGCATGGGATGTGGTCAAAATATCAACCTTCACAGCAGTTCGGAAGAAGCTGACTCAGCTCTCACGGATGACTTTGATGGTCCAAGACTTCAGTGCAGGGAGTATCTGCAGATGTAGTGGAAACAGTCAGAGAATTAGAAGTGGAGCTGCTGAAATCTCATGATAAAACTTTTAACAGGTGAGGAGCTGCTTCTTGTGGATGAGCAAATGAAGTGGTTTCTTGAGCTGGAACGTGGGCCTGGTAAAGATGCCATAAAGATCGTTGAAATGACAACCGAGAACATCGCTTCAACTCTGCTGACAAAGCAGCAGCAAAGTTTGAAGAGCTGACTCCAATTTTGAAAGAAGTTCTACTTTGGCTTAAATGCTATCAAATAGCATCCCACGCAACAGAGACATTGTTTGTGAAAGGAATAACCAACTGATGCTGCAAACATCACTATTGTCTTATTTTAAGAAATTTCCATACCCTCCCCTAACCCTCAGCAACCACCACCCTGACCAATCAGAAGCCAACAGTGGCAAGACCCTCCACTAGTTAAAAAGAGTATGACTCACTGAAAGCTCAAATGATGCTTAGCATTTTTAGCAATAAAGCATTTTTTTCTTTAAGGTATGGACATTGTTTTTTTTTTCAGACATAATGCTATTGTACACCAACACATTACAGTATATTGCAAATATAATCTTCAGATGCACTGGGAAATAAAAACATTAATTTTCCTGACTTTAACATGATATTTGCTTTATTGAGGTATCTCCCAGGTATAACTGTAATTAGAATGTTTAGACACTGGAAAAGTGATGGTCACCTTTATATGCAAGGCAACTAGAATAGGATCACAAAAGAGAATAGAATAGAATGTGTCACAGCCTTTTTGGTCAGCGATGCTACAATACAATGCACTGGAAAGTGAGTTAAGAGTAGAATGGACTCAGCCAGCTAGAGCCACAGATTGAGAAGAAAGTATAAAACAGAAAGACTGTTTTACCTTTAAAAGAACAATTTACATAATCAAATGTATAGCTTCTCCTAATAAACATATTCTGTGCTTTTTAAGTACCCTTGCAAATTTAAAATAATAAACAACAATAAAACTAACTGGGCAATCACTTCGTAACCTAGGTAACCTACTTTAAATGGTGCCTGCATAAAGCCATTCAGCTCTGTTATATAGCATCTTTTCTCATAATTATGATCACAAAGGAAAGTTTACAACATGATTTGAATTTTATAACTTAAAAATAAAGGAGCAACACAGGCTCTATATTAGCTTTTCAAGTGTCGAATGCTTTGCCTACATTGATGGAAAAACATGACCCAGGATCCCCAACTGAGTAAAAACCAAAAGATGTCACTTCATTGATCAAGGCAACTAGTGTCATAAAGACCCAAAAGGAGTCATTATGTCAATATGTCAGTAAGAAAAAATAATAAACGCAGGTAATTGGGATGTGTAAACATTGTCTAGACAACATATTGGAAAAATGCATTATTTACTTTATAAGAAAATATGCTGAGGGATTTTTTTTTTATATCCACAGAAACCCACACAAGTTCTGTTGAGTGTCTACCTGCCATGGCATCTCTTCTTTCCTGACTGTATCTCCTGAGTGCCATGCCTAGAATAAGTCCCCCTATTGCAGATCTTGTACCTTAAAGATGGACTTCAATTCCTGCAGATAACCTCACACAATTATGAGATTTAGCACTCCATCACGACCTTTATTAAGGCACTCAGTATAGTTTGCTGTTTGATGCATCATCCCTGTTATGAAAAAGGTAGGAGGAGAAAGGCCAATGAAAAAATCTGCAGTTTAGTACAACAATAACAATGGTCCAGGGTTTTATGAAATAGTCTGCAAGGTTATACCAAAAGAAGCCCCTCTCTTAGAGTTTAAGTTACTGTCATGCACTCTCCAATGGGGAAATCCAGTTCCTCAGAATCCAATTTCCCAGGTAGAAATTCAATTCTCTAAGTGTTTCCTTGCTCTGTAACGATGCTCTGGGCTCCACGTGGACTTAACAGGGTGGATGTAAAGGAAAGCATCTCACAAAGAAATGCAAAAATAAAACACCAGATATTCTTCTGTCATTCCAAGAAGGCCTGCTTTTCAAGTGTATATAAGACAAAATACCACTCATAATCTATTTCATCTGAACAGTTAGGTAGAAAGTCAGTATGAAGCATTAAAAAGACAGATTTTTAACCAATCGATTGGCTCTGGAATACTAAATTAAAATGTCTTTAATAAGCTAAAAGACTTGAAAATTTTTAAATAGGAAAAGACTTATGCATGAAGATGATAAAAACTACACACAAAAAATTTCCATAAACATTTATAAAAAGTATAGTAAAGAATATTATATTATAATAGTGAAAAAGCCAAAGGGAATTAATTTTGTCCTCTAAATGTGAGTAAATATGTATATGTATATAGTATAATATACATATATATTATAGGCAGTAAAATACAATTTCAGCTTTAAAAAGATAATCTGGCTTGCTTTATGTTTTTCTAGGTGAGAATGACAGTTATTATCTCTATTGTTATAAACCTCATTTTTCTCTAATACTGTCAAAAATACAGCATAACTGTACACCAAGCCCATTTAAAGGAGAAACGAGAAAGTCAATGTAATAGGTTCTATAGGCGTATAACATAAGAAAAAAAAGCAAACAAATTTACAACAGGTTCTCCATAGAAGCAACCAACATATTTTTAATATTGTAAATCTGAATATAATCTCATAAATATTCATGATGTTAACCAAGTTATTTACTTCAAGTTGATTTGTGATGCAGGGCATGCAGATTGCTTTTCACCAATGCATACCCATTTGTTAAACTTAAAATACAGACTTCATAGAGAGGATAAAAGGAAATTACAGCTGCTCATAAAGTAGATTCTTCAAACTGGCAGTTCAATTAGATTATTCCAAGGTACTTGGAAATGTTACTAAGAGGACAGCCTCCCTTGAGGAAGCTCCCCTTAGTGTCCTGTGTAACATTTCTCCCTTAATGTCACAGATCTGTGTCCCTCCCTTACTACCAGCCTCCTGATGGCTGGCAACATTTTCATTTCCCATTACACAGTGGGTGGCTTATAGTTCAGGCATTAGGAAATAAAATAATATAATTGTTCTTTGATAGGGAAAGTACTATGCAACTTTCTATGGATGGCCAATACCTCATCATTTACTTGTATTTATTGAATACCTATTATGTGCTGAGCATCACGCACATAGTTAAGTCTGGGCACTGAATTACCTTTGAAAACATTGAGGGGTCAGATGATTCATTTATTATTCAACAGTATTTGGTGCTTCATATAAATGGAAATATTCATCAAAAGTAGTGATAACACGTGTTCAAAAATTGAGATTCATTATGATTTTGAGGGCAAGGTGCCATTTGGCAAGTTAATCCCCTTTGCTGGGGAAACGAAAAGAGAATTTAGCTGTTGGTGTTCTTCTAGATATAATTATTCCTGGATCTCTTTTTCTCCTCCACTCAGTCATACTGCAACATATTGCACGCTGCTTCAACTTGGAACCAGAACCAACTTCAAAATTCAATTTGGAGAACCTTAAAAATAGACTGAACATATCATGACAAATCAAACATTTTGAAATAACACTGTTGGCAAGGTGGCTTTTACTTAAAATTGAAAATGTTAACATTTTGCAAGAAGGTGAATTTTTTTTTGGAAGATATACTTTAAAGAACATTGAAAGGAAATACTGAATATGAACACAAATTTCTGAAATAAAATCAGTTCTCTTAAAGGAAATAAGAACATCAAAGAGAAATGACAACCGAATATACTTTCCTGTCTGACAAAAACAAGTCTATCTGTATCACAGCTTCCTCTCGATAAAGCAACAAGAAATCTTATTATATAGCCCAAGATATAAAATTATAGAATATATTAATCTGATTCTTTCAATTAGATTTGAAATGTCAGCTCCCCATTTCAGCAAAACCAAACTTTCCTCCTAGATTGGCTCTGAGGGGTTTCCAGACACTTCCCCTTACACTGCTGAAAGAGAACACAATACAGTCCCTGAAAACAGCAAGTTATTTGCTTCAGGGGAAAAAAAGAAAAGAAAAAAAAAGTTCCAAAATCAGCAATAGGACTGCCCAGAGGTATTAAATCCAATGACCTATATTCAATCCATAGCCATTTCTTGGGGGTACTAATCACTCATTTATTCATTCAACCAACATCTATTGAAGTGTCAGTCCCCTTGTACTTGCTGTGGAGCTTACAGACACGTGTATTAAAGCTTAGTCACCAAGCCTCTGGAAACTTAAATCCCAGCCCAGCTTCTGTGTGTGTGTGTGTGTGTGTGTGTGTGTTTATTTAAAAGACCTCTCCAGTAGCCAACACTTAGCGAACTTAAAATTTGAGAAGCTTAAGATGATAAATATTATAGGAGCCCCCAGCTTGCCAGGAAGATGATAAATAATATATGATGGAATGCATAAATAATATATGTTGTAATCTCATTCAGAAGATGTCTGTTTATAGGTTTTAAGCCACAGATAATGGGTTTATGAAATTATTTTGGAAAACTTTATGTGTGTAAGGAATCTACATAAGGCTGGAGGACCATGTAGTCATGGTAAAGTCAAGCAATCACATTGTTCTGAATTTCTGTGATACAGTCCTGGAAATTGTAGTTTTAAAAAAGACGTTAAAAGGCAGAATACTCAAACACTGCAGTGCTCCTCATTTTCATCACTTCACTGGATGCTTGCAATTTTCAGCTTTCACCGTAAATTGGTAAGTATGTACCCAAAAGGCACAATCCTGAGTGAGTTGATGCAGTTGTCTTCGATTACTCAAAACAATTCAATGTCATCAAGCAGGTATTTTCCGGGGAGCAAAAAAAGTGGTGAAAAGTAGACTTCCAATATCAGACTTCCTCAAAAAGGGGAAAATACAGGGCAAACATACCAATATAATTCTTAGGACACAGACTTACATTTTTTGTTAACTCATTTATTTCCCCAAGAACTTTAAGTCTTTTACTTTCAAGTACTGTGATATGACTTCTTAGAAACTATACTATATTCTGAGGAAAAAAGTCTTGTATCAGCCTTGTGCCTAAGTTTATTCTGTTCCCATGGAACTGACCGTTTTAAGAAGTGCTTTCCAATGCTCCATTTAGTACAACCCTGGGTTTTGATTCAAAATAAAACTGCTTTATTTTTAATTCCCCTCTGAAAACTTATGCTGTGGGTCAAGTTGAGATTTCCTTTATCTTTTTTTCCTACTTCTGTGATCTTTACTTATGATCATAAAAGACAACTTTGTTCAGGAGACATTTTTCCATTCAAATGGGTGGAAGTGTGGTCGACAGCATGATAAACTAAGTTAATACCTTTAGGTAGGATACTCATGTCTCTAAAAACATAAAAATAACTAAAAATTAAAAAAATAAACACAGACAACTCTTCTGTGGGGCGCCTGTCACCATATTTCTGCCTTTAACATTGGCTATGATCAAAATACAGGATGATTCTCTAGTCAATACAATCACTTGTCAGCGACTGATTTAAACAAAATCTGCACTGCTAACTGTGTGAGACAACAAGTTGGTGTGGCAGAAGATACGGGACTCCTGGGTCAGAGACAGTGGCCCTTATTATTCACAGTGCAATCAGAAGCATGGTTGCAGTGGTTCTCTGAGCACTAAGGGCAACCCAAAGGTCTATGTGGAGCTTGCAAATGCAGCAAGATGTGCCCCAAGGAGGAACCCTGAGTTTAGGGAATCTGCTAGGTTTAGAGCAAGCAGTAACCAATCTTTGGTTCTGCTCAGACGGAGACCAAGTATAGCTTAGGTCTAAATGATGCCTTCCTGGGATGTATTTCCTCGCTTTTCAGAATCACCTGCTGCATAACCAATGCCAAGACAGGGCAGAGTTAAAGGAATGGCTTAGTATACTTGGCAAGTGGACCATTGTGGACTGCCTTGCAACAGATCCGAAAAGTGTTTTGTATGTACCCAAAGTGGAGAAGTCCTGTGCTCCGAACATAAAAGCTGTTAAAGAGCAAGCCATCCACCTCTACTTCCAGTTTGCATTCTGAAGAAGTTGCATGAGGACAAGGATCTTTATTTGCTGTTCAAAATAATCTAATCTGAGATCCTAATATAGAACCTGGCCCATAATAGGGGTATAACATGTTTTTCTTGAATGACTGAATGGATCGTTTGCCAGTGCACCTGTCCCATTCTGTTAGGCATCTGGCTGATTGACTACTTCGATCTGGTGTATTTTCTGCTTGAATTGCCATCCTGGGCTGTAAAAAAATGTGACTTGGTCCTATAAACGAATACTAAAGGCTTTCTAGTCTCTGTTTTGATGCCCTAGTTCCCAGACCCAAGCTTTAACTCTCCTGTTCTTTATCTACCTCCAGGAATCTATATCACTAGCCTATTTCAGCTCCCCATAGTCATGCATCCTTACCTTCTATTCTACTCATTCTGACACCTGTCCATACTGGTTAGGGCAGATTTCTTGTTCACAGTCTAGTTTCAAAAGCTACCTTAACCATTCACTGGCTGTGAGAGCTCAGATGGGTTTTGTAATCTCTCTTGGACTCACATTATTTAAAATGGTAATAATAAAAATAATAGAATCCATCTCATGAGAGTTAAATGAGGTAAAGCATATGTAACCAGTTGGCAGAGCAGGCTGGACTCACAAGGGGTCATTAAGGAATAAGAAATATTTCATTTTTTTAACCTTAAAGCTTTCCAAAATTAATTTTGGAGCATCCTTTCCTGGACAAAATTTTGGGCATACCTTTAGATTTTTAACCACTTTCAGAAATTGACAAGCAGTTCTTATATCACATATGTTAAGCCACTAAAACTTTAATCTTAAACATTGAAATTTCAGTACTTCCCTATCTCACACAAGGCCAACAAATTCCAAAGGCTGACAGTAGGGGTGGAATTTACCTTACATTTTTTTGTGGTATTCTTCCCTGTGTTATGCCCCTCCTCCTCTAAGCCCCATCCCCTCCTCTAAGCCAGTATCGCTAAATATCTCTGGCTCCCCAGGTTGGAGGAGAGGAGAGAGAATGTGAAGAAAAGATCAAAGTCTTACTTGACTAAGGCAGCTGAAATCCAAATACAAAAGTATTTTCTATTGGAATGCTTTTCTGAGTTACTCAAAGATCACCCTCTCCCCTTGCTGGGGTCCTCGCAGTATCCCATTCCTTAGCAGAAAGGGGTGAAACCTCTCTGGCAGACTCCTCAGACTAGCTCATTTCCTGCTATACATTCCATACACCTCCTTTCAGCTGGGACCACGGCATCCTTGGAGTCGATGGATTTAAAAACATTTGCCTTCTAATTAGGAACTCATCCCCAAGCCCCCCAAATCTTAGTCATCAAAATCAAGGAAACACTCTTACATCTCATGATAACCTTTTAATAACCTTTTAAATGTGCTTGATTTTTTTTTTTAGGGGAGGGGCAACTGTCTTCAAAGCATTTAACTGTACAACTGAATCACAATGAGAAATGAGACAAGCATAATAGTTACACATTAGAATATCTATCATCGTATCTTCCTAATAATTAATTTGAGGAGGCTCAGAGTAATCTGAGGGTGTCAGATTCAGGACAAGTATGTAAGCGGAGTGATGAAAGCAAGTGGAAGAGATAATTGAAGCTCATGCAACATTATAATTAGGGAATCATCAGAAGTGCCGAAAGAGGGTGCAAGTAATGTTTTGTGTCTGCTGCTCTGTTTCCCTAGTAATTCAGTTGTCAGAGTAAGATTTACTAAACTTTAAGTTTGTCGTACACATGATACTGTTACCTGTGATAGCAAAATAGATACTCTAGTATATCTTTTAGTTCTTTGTATTACTTTGAATAATTCAGTCACACTGTCCTGAGAGTTGTTATTTTTGGACTTTTGTTAAAATAGTATCTGGATTCTCTTTGTCATGGAATTAAACCAACATCATATCCTCCAATGGGGGTGATACTTATGAAACACACCAGAATCAGTGGCCTTCCCCTTTCCCTACATGTAATAAAACAGCTGCTTGTTATTGTTCAGACTTGACAGAACTTGATTTCTGTGAATTTCTCAAGTATTACAATGTATTCTCAGTAGATGACTTTGATTACGTTAGTATTAATTTTTTATTCCTTTATTTTGCTCCAAATGTTCTCTGTGGCAAATCCTGATTCTCTCCATCACACCCTCTTTAAACTTTTTTTCTGTCTACTTATTTGTCTTTGAATACCCAGAGCCTTTGCTATTTGGGCACTTTACTATCAAAATTATGTATACCTCTATGGAATGTCAACAAAGATGTTAGATTCTACATGACAATTTGAAATACCTGGGTGAAAATACAAATTCCTATACATATTTCTATAATGTCAAGAACAGAAAATAAATAAAATTAGCTTAATTTCTCCCTATATCTTTTGTAGCTACCTCTTCATCTTGCCAGGAAGAGTTTACAAACTAACTTTGTGTAACATTTGAATAATGCTTTGTATTTTTCAAGGCACTTTTGAATGCCTTAATCTCAGTAATCAAATTGGACTTCTACACCTATTCTGCTAAGTGGATTAGCGTAACATGTAGAGTTTGCATTTTCCAAAGAAAGTAACTCTAGTTTCTGAGCTTCATTTGCTCCTCTAGTTCCTAATAAAGTCTTTCATAAAGCAAACTTACACAATTCAGATTCTTAGATAAAGTAAATATCCTTAGTGTTTTCCTCATATAAAAGCCCCATGATATTCTAACAAACAAACTAAATTCAAGAGATAGTGGATTTAATTTCCCCTGGGGCCACTGTCTTCTTCACTTAAAGCTTAGCCTGATTACGATTAGGCCCTAGGTACATGGTAACTTCTAGGCTTGTTGGTTTTAGAAAGAAATCTAATATTCTAAGATTCTGTGCTTTTTCTTACTGCAATATTATTCAGCTAAGAAAACTAGCCACCAAATCTCTAAGCCCTCAGCAAATTAAGGGTTATGGAATCAATACATCATAGGACTACCAGTAGTAGCAAAAGTTACTCATTTTCAACAAATTCTTGACCACCCGGTACAGGTTACAGGGTACCAGATACAGGGTAGTTTCAAGGACCCTCAGCAGCGCTGGAGGAAGAGTGGGTAGGTATGCCACGTTTATTTGTATCCAAAGCCACCGAGATACGGCTTTTCCATCTATGAACTGCTGCTTGTTATGAAATTGGGCTTTGGGAAATTTGAAAAAGCAGAAAGAATAAGAAAGAGTAAATAAACTTCGTGACACTTGGAGCAGTCACATGCCTGCTTTACTCTTGGTTCCCTAGTGTTTCAAAGAGGCGCCCAATGGCTGCTGTGGCAGGGGAAGGAGGAGGGAAAGGAGGGCTGAGCAGGCAGGGTGAGTCAAACTCTGGGGCGCAGGGGCTCCATCAAGATGGGTCAAAATTCTACTTAAGATTTTTTTCAAAAAAGAGAGTGAAAAGGGCAAAAAAAATACTGAAAATCAACTTTTTTAGAAGGGATGTTAGAAGAAAAGAGCCATGTGTGAACGGTGGAGCTGGAAGAGCAGTGAGAGGAAGACAACGTAACACCAGTGACACCTGCTAGAGAAAATGCAGGGAGAATGGAATGGAAGCTTAATTATAAAACTGCACACACAGAAATTGTTTTCCCTTATGTTCCAAGTATAAAAAGAAATCTTTTTCATCTCGATATATTTTTTAACTGTTTTTAAATTGACACCCATCCTTTCCAGTTGCAGAAGAAAGCATTTACTGTAGGATTCATAAAAGAAGTGAACCAATGTCACTGATGGCATGGTCCCACCTGATATCCCAAGCTTCCTTTAAGTTGTACAGTAAACTAAATTGGAAAATAACAAAGTATTATTCTCTGGTTTATATTTGCAAATACATAACTGTTAAATTTTTTGCTTCCACTGTAACATGGACATCATATTCTGATATACCATGGCTAATTCATTCTTGGTTTGCTTTTTAATTAAAAACAATAAATTCTGTAATTCAGCTTTTCACAAATACTGTACTAAAAAAAGGAATATATACATACATACATATATACATATATATATATACTTTTTTATTCTTTTCTGTTGATAAAATGAAATTTTTTTGTGTGATAATACATTTATTAATGATGCACAGCAATCCTGATGTCATCAGAAAATATTTTGATAGCTTTTATTTTGGCCGGAGGTGATAAATAACAGAGGAGTCATACATATATATATATATATATATATATATATATATATATATATGCATTTCAATGGTACAAAATACAGTAGCATCAAGTACTAAGAAACAATTTGACCGACTAAAAGTCAAACGGAGAATAACATTCATTCCTCACATAAATGGTGTCCAATAACCAATGATTAATTATATAGCTTTGATGGATAACACTTAATTCTGAAAACATTTCTCATGTCCATTGCCTAATGCTGCAGAAATGAGTAAAATATTTATAAATTTGAGTAATTTTTTTTTTCCAGGAAATGCCTGGCCTTCAATGATCCCTACATTCCCAGAGGTCTGTGGAAGGAATCTTTTATCACTTCTCCCCTCAGTTCTCACGGTGAGGGGATAAAAGTTCATCAAAAAGTAATGGAGGTAAAAATGGATGAGACACTGAATTTCCTCATTTCCTAAGAACTATTTCTAGTTCTAAAGTTTCCACCAGATTGGGAACTCTAAAATAGCTTCCGTCTAAGTGAGCACAGTATTTATATTATAATCAATCTATTTCCTTAGGAGATGACATTCCTATCACAACAGGTAATCCTAAAACACAGATAACTCTCATTTTCAAGACAGAGACACTGAAAAGAGATGATATTTCACAGTTGGTTGGGACATTTAGTCACTGGTCTTAAATTCGTTTGCCCAAAATATGACTGTTATGGGCTGAATTGTGTTCTCCCATAATTCATTATGTTGAATCCCTAACTCCCAGTATGTGACTCACAATGTGACTATATATGGAGGCAGGGAATTTAAATAACTAAGTTAAAATAAGGCCGTTAGAGTGGGCCCTGATCCAGTCTGACTGATGTCCTTACATGAAGAGGGAATCTGTACCCTCAGACACCAGGGACGAGCACAGACAGAGGAAACTTGTGAGGACACACTGAGAAGGCTGCCATCTGCAGGCCAAGGAGAACGACCTCAGCAGAACCTAGACCAGCCAGCACTTTGATCTCGGATTTCTAGTCTCCAGAACTGTTAGAAAATAAATTCCGGCTGTTGAAGCTACGCCGTCTGTGATATTTTGTTACGGCAGCCCTGGCAAAAATAGAGTCATTTTGCCACACGGCGGCACCATGTACATGTTGTGGCACAGTTTATTCAGTCACCATATACTTTCTAGGAGAGAAGAGTCGACAGCAGCATCATTTGGACTAACATTTCACTGACGCATTGCTGGCCTGTCTTCCCTGCTACTCAGCACATTTAGATCACAGTCCTGTAAAGCTCACCTCTTCCTTCCTGCTTGCCACATTGTCACCCCAACAACAAAATCTAATAAGTGTGCTGTAGGCCCTCTTGTAAATGCTTTACATATTAAATCATTTAATTTGCATGATTCTACAATTACTGTGCTCATTTTATCAACTGGGAAACAGACACAGAGAGGTATGTAACTTGGCCAAAGACATAACTAAGATACAAATCCCAGCACCCAAGTCAGGGACCTTTTTTTTTTACCATTATTCTATAGGGTTTAAAAGTAACACTCTGCCTTTTCGAATGTGAAAGTGTTTTCCATTTTGGCTCAGTTACTCTCCACGGATAACCTGAATCTTAATTACAAAAGTCATATCTACTTTCCACTAAAAGGATTTTTTTCTCTTTTATGTAACACAAATTGCTTTTTGGCTTAGAGACATAAGCTAAATCTAAATTTTACCCAGTTTAGAAATGATCATAAATAATCTTTCTATGATAAATGTGAACTTCTAAATATTAAATGTGGTTTAAAAACCCTTGTTAACATTACCAATTGGAAAATCAAATTTACCCTTGCCATAATTATTGATATATCATTAAAGTAATACTTGAAAATCTAAATGAAATACATTAGAGACCTCAAATGTTATCTCCCAGAAAAAAAAAGATTTTAATTTAAAGTTTGTAAAATGCAAGGAGTACTGACCTCTTCCATCATTTGTCCATGAATCTCAATGTTGAATTTCACTAGTATATCTGTTTGAGAAATTGTTTTGTGAGTCTAATCTAATCAAACAGCAAAAATGAAAATATATTCTCAGGCTGCAGCATACACAGAATTTAAACAGGACTTTATTTAAGAAAAAAATAGAATAATGGAAATATTTACCATTACATTTCTTGTAATGGAGTATATACAATATAAATTTATACTGTATATTCAGATCTATAACATTACCTGGGTTCAAATTTGACCCTATTACTTTGTAGCTGTGAGATCCTGGGCACATTATTTAACCTCTTTGTGTCCCCGTCTTCTCTCCTGGGATAGTCATAATGCCCCATAGAGTTTTTAGGAGGATTTAACAAGTTTACTATAAGTTACTTAAAACTGTTGATCACAGCATCTTTTTTTCTTTTAAGACATGGGAATATTATAATCTGTGGCTAACCCAGGAGGTTAGCGGTGGTAGAAACCACAGGTGTTGGGGAGCCCTTCTCTTACTATGTCATGTGAAACCGTATCTCCCTATTTCCTTGGCTCTGTCTCATTCCAAGCAAAACAAAGAATCCAACAAACAAGGAATAGATCTGTGAACATTACTAAAACTCATTAAAACAAACAGACAAATAAGCAAACAAAAAACAAACTTGAATCATGCAAAATACACTGGGGGTTGCAGATAAAAACCCTTAACATCCTAGACTATTCCAACACTATTAAGCTCTAAGACACAATTTGTTGCTTCATTGCTGTCTCCAGATGTTTCTTCACCCAAACATACTAAAATTACTCTTTCATGATTTAAATATGGAACTTTTCATTCAAAGGAAATTTGAAGTATTGTCTTAATGTAATTGTGTCACTCTTATTCTCCCTTTGTATCTTTATACACCCTGGTCAACTGAGAAAGTAAACAAAATAGGTAAGAGATTCTCTGTGCTTTGATCTGACTAGAACACTGCCAAGAAACAATTTCTCTTTTAAAACTTTTCACTGAGGCAGATAACAAGAGAACGCTTTATTAGTTCTCATGCATGGCACCAGACAGGCATTTGGGGACACAATTTTATTAGTAGATATTTTATCATGTCATTTTTTGATCTATAACATGCATGGTGGAGGTGAAAGGGTATGTGTGTGCATGCTTTGTAAGAATATGAATACATATGTTGTATTTCATGACAGTTTAAAATACATGCCCCACCCATTTCAATCATGTCAAGTAAAAATGATAGCTAACATTTATTTAGCACTTACTATAAGCCAGTTACTGTTCTGAGTACCTTAACTATATTAACTCATTTGATCCCTTCAACATTCTAATAGTCACTGTTATCCCCATTTTATGCATAAGGAGACTGAGAGCTACAAAGGATAAGGAATTTGCCCAGAACTACAGGCGGAGCAGGTAGCCAAACCATATTTCACAAGGTACTCTGGCTCCCTAGTTCTCAATTACTGTGATTCTTTAAACCGTGTCATAAAATAATGCTTCCCGATAATCACAATGCAGATGAGCAAGATGAAGCTCCTAAGATACCACAAATAAAGCAATAATTTTACCTACTTGAACTTCACTGACAGGCCAAATAATCACAAGAACAGCTTAAAAAGCACGAAGAACTGTGCACCCACTTCAGAACATCTCTCAGCACTCTAAGCTACCGAACAAGCTGTCCAGCAGCTCACACCAGCTCAACACTGTCAGCCTGTCCTAATTAAAACAC
This sequence comes from Manis pentadactyla, assembly GCF_030020395.1. NCBI lineage: Eukaryota > Metazoa > Chordata > Mammalia > Pholidota > Manidae > Manis > Manis pentadactyla. The sequence continues at coordinate 17,119,050 of NC_080026.1, forward strand.
TGAATAAAAGCAATTGAATCCATTAAGTCTCTACTCAGTGACTAGTAAGTTATAAAGTAGGCATAGTGGGAGGAAAAACAAAGTCTCAGTGTACTCCACGTTTACATCATCAATCTCTATGTGTAGTAGATACAGCTATGGTAAATAATTAAGCAGCTCCAATAGGAAGTATCCAAATAGCAATTTCTTTCCCTTTAATATCTATTTTTATATTCTATCATCAGAAGCCAAGAAGCTAGCCAATCAGAAGCCGAGATATTGCATGCTATTGAATTCTACTATCACTTTAGTAATTCAAATGCATATTACTTAAGTATGAATTTCTAAACAGACATCCCATGTCTAATTCTTGTATATACAAGAACTGGTTTCATTGTGTGCTGCTGATTTTTTTTTCTTTCTAGACTTTTTTTTTTTTTCTATCAGCAAAAGACTGAAATTCAAAGCTAAGACTTCTTTGGAAAGGTTGTGGGTGATGGTTTGGTATTAATGTATCACCTGTAATCTTCATGTATATAACTAAGCATCAGATGGCAGAAAAAAAGTTTCAGCCATAAGGCTCATTCATGTTCTAGGGGTGAATTGATTTCTTAGTGCTGCTGTAACAAGCCACCACACATTTAGTAGTTTAAAACACATGCATTATGTTACAGTTCTATAAATCAGTAATCTGAAATCGTCTCTCTGGGCTAAAATCAAGATGTTGGCTGGGCTGCATTCCTTTCTGGGGGCTTTAGGAGAGAACCTGATTCTGTGCTTTTCCCCCTTCTAGAGGCTGCCTTAGTGCTTTGATCCATGGCCCTGTCCATCTTTAAGGCCAGCAGTAGCCAGCTGAGTCTTTCTCACCTCTCATCACTGTGACATGGACCCTTCTACTTTCCCCCTCCACACTGAAGGAGCTCAGCCAGGACCTCTGGATACTCTCCCTGAATTACGGTCAGGCCATTAGCAACATCAGTCACATTTACTACTTTAATTCCCCTTTGCTGTGTAGTGTAGTCTAACTAGAGGTTCTAGGAGTTATCAGTGAACATATTTTGGGGGGATATTATTCTGCCTTCGACAAGATGTCATTCCTTTCTTTGATGTTTAGAAATTATCCAAATCAATCTTTTTGTTCAAAATAAAAAAGGAAAGCCTGAGAGCTAGTTTCAAAATACATGTGTATCATATACATACATAACACATATGTATAAAACAAGAACATCATAAACACAAACTTCTTGTACCCCTTACCTGAGAGACTGTGAGGTATCCTTTGCTGAGCCCACCCCTCCCTTCAGCTAACCCCCTTCTGCAATAATCAGGTGCATCTGTTCCATCCCCACTGCTACTGTCTTGATCTGAACCCCATTCACTTTTCGCCAGGACTGTTCCTATGGACTACTACAAGTCTTTCCCTCTTGTGACATCCTGCGTCCTGTTCATTTCTATGATGCTAATCCGATGACCTCCCCTTGGATTGAAATTGTTGTAATGGTTCTCCATCACCTACTGGATAAAACTAAATCATTTGAAAGACACCTATCTCAGTATCCAGCAGTCATACCACCTGAAACACTCAATCCTCTTTTTCCCAACATGGGCATACACAAGTGCACATTCACATACACACATACATACACACCTCTCTCTCCTTATTGAAATACTTACTGTACCCAGAATAGGGCAGACTGTCTCCTATGTTTGTGCCTTTGATAAAATCCTTCCTTTGAGTGCTTCAAAACTCATTTTAGTAATCTAGTTAAAATATTTCCTCATGATTGAGTTCTTCCCTGATTTTTCCAGGACAGTATATTCTCTGTATTCCTTGTATATAATATGATATATTGTATATAATATGATACAGTATTCTATTACTGAGTTTATCACATTACTCTTAAATGAGTCTTCTCATATCTGTCATTCTCTCTCTCTCTCTCATACACACACACACACACCCTCTCCTCTTTTCTCCTCCCTATCTTTCCTCTCTCCTTTCTCTTCCTCTTTGACTGAGGTTTGAGACTTTCAAGGGAAAAGATGTCATTTTTTTAATCTATTCAACATGTAACTGGAGCTTACTGTGGCACTTAAATATTTGTGAATTAAAAGCTATTTTTTATGTTATATATTGTATAATATATATTATGTGATTAATTATTATTATACTAATTTATAATTAGCATTTAGTTACCCTTTCACAAGAAAACTGACCTTTCCTCATAAGACCATAGTGCTGAGACATATCTTGAAACCACATAAATAAAACTTCAATACTTCATCATAATCCTAAACCAGAAGAGCACACAGAAGAGGCACATTCTTTGGGAGTCTGACTTTGGGAGCTAATTTGGGAGACAGCCTAGCCAGTACATTAGTCACATGTCCTACTCATGATGTCAACCCTAAGAAGTGGCCTGACAGGTCCCCAGTATTTAAGTCCATAGTGTCGCTAGTGGGAGCTTTCACTCATGTTAGAAAAGAAGACATTCTGAGCAACTTCAAGTTCCCACACATCCTCCAGTGCGATCTCTCCTTATCAGTAATTCATCTGCACAAAGTCTGCAGAAATCACTTCCAGGCCAAAGGTAAGTAACTTCAAACCAACATAGTCAAATTTCTCAGATCTTTATGCATTCAGTCAATCCCCAAAGAATTCAATGAATAGTCGATATACTGAGGTTTTCCCTGTACCACATGAGAACAGAATAAGCCATAATGAATTAGTAATAATTTTTCTTTCCTTCCAGAAGGAGAAGTAATGCTATATTTTATTAGGTACCTACAATTTGCCAAGTATGTGATTTACACATACCGAATCCTTATGACACCTCACTGAGACACATTATTGTGTTTCACATAGGAAGAAACTAAAATTTAGGGCCTTAAACTCGGCCCTGACTGCTAAGGTTACAGTGCTTTAGCCTCCTGCAATGACTAGCCCCATGTCCTTTTAACCAGAGCTTTTCTACTTCCCCATGAACTTAAGGAAAAAAAATAATAATAATAAGGATAAACCCCTCTGACCCCAAGAAAGAAAAAGGGACAATATTTCCAATATCAAGTACATAGGCAGATTATTACTCTCCAAAAGAAGCCTATGAATACATATTATATGATTAAATAAATGGACAGTAATAGTTAAATGAAATTATCATAGTTCCAAAAGCTATTATACCATTTACATGTTTACATAGAACTTAATTGTCTTAAGAGAAAACTATTCATGTTTAACTCTAAGAAAAATCCCATTGTAATGTAATAGGTTAAAAATTTGAAAGAAGGTTAATGTTTTAAATCATTAAAAATAACACTAAGTGATAGTGCAGAAACATATCCTACTCTAGAGATTTCATTCTACTAGCAAAAATTATCAAAAATGACCAAATTACTGTCATTTATTTATTTTTATTAAGTTATCATTAATACACAATGAGCAACACTGTGGTTACTAGATTCCCTCCATTATCAAGTCCCCACCACATACCCCATTACAGTCACTGTCCGTCATCATAGTAAGATGCTATAGAGTGACTACTTGTCTTCTCTGTGTTGTACAGCCTTCCCCATGCCCCCCCCACATTATGTCTGCTAATCATAATGCCCCCTTTCCCCCCTTGTCCCTCCCTTCCCACCCATCCTTCCCAGTCCCTTTCCCTTTGGTAACTGTTAGTCCATTCTTGGGTTCTGTAAGTCTGCTGCTGTTCTGTTCCTTCAGTTTTTGCTTTGTTATACTCCACAGATGAGTGAAATCATTTGATACTTGTCTTTCTCCTCCTGGCCTATTTCACTGAGCATAATACCCTCCAGCTCCATCCATGTTGTTGCAAATGGTAGGATTTGTTTTCTTCTGATGGCTGAATAATATTCCATTGTGTATTACTGTCATTTTATTCTTAAAAGAGTCTCAAAGGACAACTGGATTTATTGTTCTGCTTTGTTGTTTAAGTATCTCATTTCAGTGCAGTTGTCCTGGTCCTAGCATACTAACCAGAAGCTATCACTGATCATCTCCTTTGTTTTAACAAAATAGAATGAATTATTACTTAGAATATTGTTTGGGAAATACTATTTTTTTTTTCAAAATATGTGTTCCTTCAGTGAAAATGCAAAATCGGTTGTGAAAATTTTGAAGAAAACTTTAGCATTTAAATAATCAAATTGTGTAGGCAACAGACATAAAGGTTCTTCAATAAAGATTTAGAACATAACACAATTTTATAGGTATCCCACCTAGTACCTTTCCTTTATGCTTTCTGGTTATTCTTCCTCTTTGTGAAGAATAATTAAGAGAGAAAAAAATCAATGGAATAAACTACAAATATCCACTACTTGGCATGCAGGGAACAGAGTCTGTGGATGAAGTAGCCTATTGAGTTATATCTTGGTTCTCTGCCATTAAAGCTCCCTACTTATGTGGATGCTTTATTCCCTCATGACTACCATAAAGCAATCTCCTTTTTCCCTTCAGTTTTCTTTTGTCAATTTAGTCTATCAATTAAGTTGGGCCAGTTGACTCCGAGTAGCTAACTTTGAAAAATTCAGCAGGTTTATACAAAAAATCTCTTAAGTCTTTGAAAAAGCATCATTACACAGTGCATTTCAAATCTAAAAAAATATTTAGGAAGTTAAAACACTCCCCAAATCCCATATATTTAAACAGAATATACTAAATAGCAGGGGCTAGAGGAGGGTGGCATTGATTCAACAAATAATATCACCACTTTCCAATATCCTACACTGTGCAGAGCTACATCAATATGCAACAAGTGACGACATAGATGAATAGTTTAGCACCTTTATTCTGCACAATACTGGCTTTAGAATAGCAAAGTAAACTGGCCAAATCTCTTAAAATTTTTTTTTGTAATTTTACCCAACTGTAAAGATATATAATTTTCTGTGATATTCAATAAATACTATAAATAAGGCAATTCTTTTATCTTGAAATAAATAAAATATAGCAAATAAAATTCAGTGAGAGAGGTTAATAAAGAAGAATGACTGCATGGGGGTGTTTTTCTGAAACAAATCCAGAAAATGTTTAATAATTATAGTGTCATATGTTATAAAAGCTAAAGATAAGTGACAACCTAAAAGGCTAATCATGGTTTAAAAAATAACTTTGCATTTGCCTTTTTCCCTTTTCTAAATTGTTCAGAATTCTGTCTTATCTGTGTATGACAGAATTGCTTCCACACTTTATTTATAAAACTGGTAATTTTATGTGGAATGCTTTGTTTCCATCAACTGTTAATTATAATGTTATCAAGCTTATTTAACCATTTCATTAAAATATTCACCCCTTTATTACTCCAGTTAGTCTCTGAACCGATGAAAAGTCATTATTTTTCTAAATATAAACATTTTTCCCATTATAATTAATTTAAATGATCAAATTCTACATAAGTTATAGATGTTGCAAGGAAATAGAACATCAGTTAATTCTGAGAACAAAGCACTAAGCAAATCAACTATCTTCCTTTGGTATTTGCGTTACTGAGATATAATAAATATTACAATGTATATAAATATGTTATATAAAATGTAAAATTTAGCCATCTGACCCTAAAGTACTATAGTAGAACACTGAAGCAATGCAAGTGATCAAGAGGTAGTCAATAAGTGTAGCCTTCTTTTAACCAAATGTTTTTAAACCGATCTTAAGATGAAATGAAGCAGAGTTTGCAGCATTGAAATTAGTTTCTATTTGAGGGACCTAGGTCTACTCCATAAAATTTCCTTTAAAGCACTTGTCTTTAACCAATGAGATTTTTTCACTTTGAAGATTTGTATCATTTCAAAAATTGTGTGCTGGAAGCAAATCATGATTGGTAAATGAAAGTTGGTTTACTTGGATATGATCACAGTATTACTGACTAAATTTTTAAAATTTAATAAAATTGGAGAACAATATCCATCCCTGGTCAATTTAACATGTCAAAACAACCTTTGATGACATTTTTTGCAGCTGACTGGATGCTATAAATGGAAATGTAAACTCTTAGGAAAGGACAGAATTAAAGAAAACTTCTCCAGCAATTATGCATTGGTGGAATTAATAGTTGTATAGTAATTATAAAAATAGCTGAAGACTAATAAATTTGTATGTAAAAACTCATTCTCTGATAAAGTTTTAAAGAAATAATGTAACATCACATAATGACTACATAAATGATTTTAGGAGGTATAATTTACATACTAAGACATGCTCTCAAGTATGAATATTAGATGTTCAAGCACTTTAATAACCCTTCAAAACTCCTAAAAGTGCATAAAGGAAAACTGAAAGCAAAAATGGGATAGTCTGAATTATTAAAATAACATTAAAATACAGAACACTAGTGATATCCGAGTCAGAATAAAATGGCATTAATTGAAACATGACTTCACTTAACTCTGACTCAATGATCCTTGACATGTGGGAGAGAAAGTAACACTGGGAACATGATAGATCAGCTCAAAATTGCAATATACTGCAAAGGCGAAATTCATCTTTGGATCATAAAATCTCCCAAACTCTAGGTACTTCATATCCTAATGCTGCCCTTAAACGACCTCCAAATTCCTATTTTCAGAATCACACTTAAGCCAACCACTTAGCAAAATATAGTCCATGGTCCAAAGATATGCCAGATTTAACAACCACCTCTCTCACACACACACTCTTAAAATCCATAATTTGCTGCTATTCTCAGCAGTTATCCAAAAGAAAGCAATCCCATGGTGTTATGCTTACAGGAAATACAGCAAACCATTCAAGGAAATGTTTATATGTTAAAAGAAAAAGACTAAATATATTTAAAGTAATTCAAGCAATTAATGTAAATCCAGTTAATTTTGGTAGTTAAAATATGCCATTTCCCCCACATTAAATGTGATAATTTTTAATCGAGGGTCTCTTCTTAGGTTCTATGTGTAATTCACTTAACTGCTTTGTCCCAGTCTATCCACTGGAATTTGCCAGCCCACTTCCTAAGGGCTGATGGATTACACATATAAAATACTAAATTCTCCAATGACTTCTATAATGCTACTTATTAAATGTACCAAGGTACATTTAAACTGGAAATATTATTTTAGTAAAATACTGCTAGCAAAAGTAACAATTTTTGAGAAAAAAATCATCATTCTTGGTTAACTGCACAGCTTGAATGCTTAAAACTTTCTGAGCTTTTTAAAACACTTAGATTGGTAAAGGCAAGAAAGCTTGAAAAGATTGCCATTGCCACTTCTGACCAGGCTTACAAGAAATGGACTCGGAAAGCAAAAGTTTAAGGATAATTCAGAGTAATTCTCAGGATTCAGCGTGCTTTGATTTTCTGAGACAATGTTTATCATCCATCAATTATTTTAGAAATGTTTTCTATTTGCTAAAGTACATTCTCTTTTTCATCAATTAAAGGAAAGTAACAAGGAAAGTAAAAGGTTAATAAGGTGACCACTCAGCATCATACTTTGAATCATCTTTCGAAATCATATTTCAAAAACACAACCCACTTTTACAATATATTTTATATTAGCTTGTGTTTCAACCATTCCAGATTCCATCATGCATTTTAATACTCATTTTATTTATTCCAGCGTTATGCAACAAATTTTTCAGAAATTGAGTTGAGATAAGAAACTGTCAACTATAGTCATTCTAAGCTTTCTCTCTCTCTTTTTTTTTTTCATTATACTATCCCAGGGAGAAAATAAATGTAAAGAGATGGGCATTGAGGTATGTGACAGATACACTGAATATATTTTTCAGTTATAAAATACAAGAAATATCCTGTATTTTAAGAAAATAAAAAACAACATTTATCTCTACTTAGATTTCTCTTTAAATGCAAATTTCATTACAGATGATTGGTTAATGTCAATGTTGGCTTATGGCTTCACTCAAAAGCTGTAGTTTTTCTCAGTATTGATTTTATGTATTTTCAGCATTTTGACAGCAGATCTTTCATTTCCATCTCTGCATCCGTTTCCAGCACACTTCACAAACCCACGTGATTTTTCTGATTAATTCCAAACATAAGCAAAAAGAATTCAAGCCAGTATATTACTCTGACACTTAGCAACAGGTCATCCTTTGTGTGAAGCTACCATTAATGTGGTGCTCCAAATTCCCTATCTAGTAACATTCACAGCTCACCTTGCTGTAACAATTCCCCCTCTAAGGATTAGAGGCATCCAACCCCTGACCTCAATCTGAGGCTATGGTTCCACCATCTGTTAACATTGGCTGGTACCTAGAATCTGCTTGCCTCTTGAACAGTGTTTGTTCCTTTTCCATTGGACTCTCAAAATCTACCTATGGGAATACACTATCTTTCAACTCTCCTGGTTGGGTATATCTTGTTCTTCCCTGTCACCCCTATCTTTTCAGGTTTCCTACCCCTACTTCCCCAAAATTCCTTCCCACTGCCATCAAGTTAATTTTTCACAATGCCACTCCATGTTTATAGAGCAATTCCCCAATATCTTTATCTAATACTTTGATTTTTAATTTTTGAATATTTTATATGTTTGCAATTAATCTCAAGTATGTGAGGTATGGATTCAAGTTTATTTTCTCTTCCAGATGACTGTTAACCAGTCCCAGGATGATTTCCCTAAAAGCCCTAATTTTTGTGGGCGATAGACTCACTAGATTTTTCATTTTTTTTCACCTTCTGAACAAATTACTCTTAACACATGATCTTCAAAAAGTTACCACCTTGAGACTTACTGTTTATAAAAGGAAACAACATTTTAGCTGTCACAATAATAATTATCCCAAATGTATCACAAAACTAAATTCTGTTAGCATCTTCAAAATGATGGTTTTAGTATTTTGCTCTAAGAGAGCTGTCATCCAGAGTTGAGAGTAGTCTAGAGCTTCTAATAAACTAGCTCATGAAAAATGCTATGATTCCTAACCTATTTGTAATTCACAACCTCCCCAGTATTCTACAGCAACAATAAAAACAATATTTAAGAATAATGATCAAGAGTGGAATGAATAAAATAGGAGACAACTTCCTTAAATCACAAAAGTCAGGTAATTAGCCATGGCACAAAATAATCAAGATATTACACAATAATAGATATTTGAAACACTGCATGCAAGAAAAAGAAAAATAAAAAAATTACAAAAAGAGTTTAAAAGTACTATTTCTCAGTTTTTAATCTGCCAAATATACCATTTCCAGTTTCCAAGAGTTGTGCTAGAATATAATTTAGAAATCAGAAAATCTCCACTGAAATGAATTCTACTCTTTCCAAGAAGCCTCAGTAATACAAATTCCTAACAAATTACTTTGGGGCACAATATCTGGAATTGCAGAGGATTGTTGAGAGAGCAGTGTTTGCAAAGATATGAACTATGGAGAGGGCAGAAACGTCATGTTATCTTTTTGTAAATATGTTTAATACTGAGAATTGTGGATTATTGACTTTCCTCTAAATGGCATTGTTATCTCCTCAGTTAAGGTGTGGAACTCATTTTAAAATTGAATCTATCATTGTAGTACTTTTCCGGAACTAGTAATAACACCAATCTTAAAATATAATCAGATTATTGCAAAAGTTTTTTAAAAAGTTTTATTAGTAAAAATTTCTGCATTAAGACTATCAATGGAGAAATTACACCAATAAGCAAAATGTAATAATAGTTTCAGGATTCATACAGCTTCTTTTTCACCCATCTCTTCAGTAATTCATATAACCATAGAATGTTGGGATTGAGATATCTATCTATCTATCTATCTATCTATCTATCTATCTATCTATCTACATAGTTCATTATAAATATAAAGAATATCCCAGCAATCAAATAATAAGATTGAGATTTTCAGCTAAAATAAATGTGATTTAATTATAACGGCACTTATGCAGTCTATGGTACAATTTAGTGCAAGTTGTTGAAAAAGAAAAAGCAAGAAGATTTGAAGTTTAATGAAGAGTGATAATAAAATCTTATAAGGTCCTTATCTAGTCAAGATATTAATAACCTATGAGTTGCTTAGTAACCCCCTGGTATGCACAATGATAAGTTCTAACATATACTTAAGAAAATAGCTTAAATTCAGCCTTAATAGTCCTGATGAAAATTAAAAATATAAATAATAGTGAATCCTTTATACTAAATGAAAAATATAAATAATAGTGAATGCTTTTTACTAGAATTTCTTCTTTCTATTTTTGAGTAACTTAGAAAATCCTCTAAAATTAATCCCATTTTCTTTGAGGATTAAGTTCAACAAATGTCAGAAGAAAACTTGCAGCTCATACCTACCTTATGCTTCTTACCATATATTCTTTTACAAATTGCAACGGGGCATATCATTTTATAAATATATTGATATTAAACCTTTTAAAATATGTTACTGCTTATATCAGGGGCTAGAAACTACTGTCTATAAAAAGAAAGTGTTTAGAATGAAAATAGTTAAATTAGCTAATACAGAGATTTCCAAACTTCTCTCTTTATCACTCCCTTCCTGCCTCAGTAATTTTTTCATTAGTCCCTTGGCCAAAAAAAAAACATGCTGATTAATGTTATATTCATTAATTAGCTAGGTTCAAACAACTTAGTAATTAGTTATCAACTTTCTAATTAGTTATGCCCTTAACAACTTGGTAGTCATTTTAAAACTAGTAACACAAAGCAAAAGAAAACAGTATTTTATTTCATTCTTAAATAACCACAGTTCCTTACCTATGGTATGTGGACACCTGGTTGGCACTATACCTATTTCCCAAATCCTGGAATCAGTTGGAGCACCACCACCCTCATTACCTGTTTCACATTAATTTTTCTTATGTAGTTGCTTTGTATCACAGAAACTGCCAAGCCTGGCTTCACAAAGATAGGGCATCATTGAAAGTTAGCATAATGCAATCTAATGCTGAAATGGATCTAACTTGAACTAATGGTTTGCAGGGTGTATGACAAATGTTAACTGCATTTTCTTTGAAAAAAAATGTAAATATTCTGCAGTTCTGGTGAGTTCACTGGGGCATTCTGGTACCTGGTTTGGGAACAAGAGGGCTGAAGAGTAAGTGTTACAATGACAATACCAGAGCTCAGTGTTGGGACTCTAAAGCTGGCAAAAAATCACTAATTTCAAAAACGTTACTTTTACATGGTAGGAAATAAACAGAAGCAAAATTAAAGGTCATCAAGTCTACAAACGCTTAAGGAGTGCCGGCTGTGTGCGAAGCAGTGTGCTAGGCACTGGGAATACGATGCTGAATCCGGAAGCAAAAGTCACTTTCTTCCTGGAATTTACATTCTAGCAAAAATAATGAATGAAAAATGTCCAAATAAATATTTATTCTGCAATTTCATTTGTGGTAACCGCTACAAAAGAAACTATGGTCAAATAAGATAGGGTGATGTGAGAATACATAGAAGGTGAAGGGAAGCAAGCTATTTTAAGGGATGAGAAGTTTTCCTTAATTAGCTAATAACATTTGCAGCAAGCTCTAAAGTAGTGATTTTCAACCCAGGGTGAACTTGCCCAGCATGGACATCTGACATAGTTTGGAGACATTTTGATTGTCATGACCTGACCAGTAGGGATGCTATGGCCACTCTAGTGAGTAATGGCCAGGGTTGCTGCAAACAGCCAACGATAGACCCCTGTGTACCACCACTATGCCAGCAAAGAAGTATGTGACTCAAAATATTACTAATGCTGAGAAGGATTTACATATGCAAGGCTGTGTATATGGGTGTGTGTAAGCTCTAAAGTAGTGATTCTCAACCCAGAGAATGGGGGTTGGGGGTGGACAGCATCAGCGGGCTTTCCAGGAAAAGGTGACAGGATGTGAAGACACTGAAATGGTAATAATATAATCCATCTAATGAACCAAGAGAGTGCTAGTGTAGATGGAGGCTAGTGTGTAACAATTTCAGTGATTCTCAAAACTCATTCAAGGGCATTAGAAGAAAATGTAATCAAAAAGGAGAGTCTGCCTAAATAATCCTTAGGGTAAAAAAAGAAGAGTAGTGGCTGTTATTTTAATTACTTAAGTAAATGCCAAGTTATATATAGTATTCAATTCTTCCTTCTGCTCTAAAATGGGACATAGCAGGCTAAGTAAGCGATCTGCACAGGGACCTCCACAGTCATTAAATGGCTGTATCATGGCTTCTGTCGGCCACTGAGCAGGTATGAGATTCTGCCAGGTGATCAAGCATAACAATCAAAAAACCTGAAGGGGAAAAGAAAGGAGGGCATTTTATAATTAGAGAAGCCTTCACCCCTTAGCTTCCATTATAAATGATTACTTTTCATTACTCTCACCATTGACATTTCTTTTAGCCCAGAATATAACTGAGATAGTTAAGCCATTTTTCACACCTAGGCAAGTCAATTGTAGTAGGCTGACAACAAACAAGGATACCACAGCTTCAGACAGAGATAATAGCTCATTATTTGAATCATAACTTTGGACAATTCAGGTGGGATACCCTCACCCCAGCTGTATCTATAAACTTCAGAGAGAGGCTATGATGAGCAGCATCCACTCTTTAAAAAAAAAAGTTTGCATATTAGGAGCTATACAATAAGAGAGACAAAAAGAAAGTATGTATGCTTTTATTAAGCACCTAGTTTATACAAGACAGATTTTGAGCTAAGTGTTTTCACTTTTTTATATTCAGCCTCTCAAATGTCCTCATTCTAAGATAGAGAAAGCTGAGGCCATACAGGAAGTTAACTTGTCCAAATCCAGCACCTGAAAGCTAAAAGTTAGGGCGCCAGGGTTTGATTCTCACTGTTCCCCAATGTACAAGCTCCTACCACATGACACTTCCCCGCAGTTTCTAGAAAAGGAAAAACAAAAACAAACAAAAATGAGGCGTCCTCGTCTCTGTAACTGATCCTTCTTCTGGATTCCAGTGCTTTGGTGCTCCCTATCGCTGCTGTCCAGACCCTGAAGTGGGCGCCTGCTTCCAAATCACCAGCTCTTCCTCTTGCAAGGAAACACCATCCCACTCTGTGTCCCCAAACAAATGATGGATGGCTACAAAATCACCACTACTTCAGGTCCTCCAGGCTACCAACAGCAGAAGAAATAACTCAACAAAATGCATACTTGTGTTGGTATGAAATACTGGGACTCCTAGCAGCCTAGACCTAGGGCAGAACCATCTGAACAGGACAAAAACAGGGCCATAGAGAGGAAATCCAATGGGGAATCAAAGATCCCATTTATTTCTTCGTCTACTGCACTAGCTTCCAGGCCTGATTGGGTGGCCACTGCTAAGGGACCGCCTTCATTGTGGTAGAAGCATATAAAGCAATTTAAGAAGTACGCTGTCTAGACATTTAAGCTTTTAACAAGGAGGCAAAATTCTCACAAAATTCATTGTCAGAAATTTGAATCCCAAAGTTGCACGTATAAACATACTGGGTTGGGTGGGTATTTCCCTCTATAACTGTGTTTTATCATCACAACAGCTCTGCAAATCCTCAGAACTGTCCTCATGTTACAGATGAAGAAACTGAGGCTCAGATAATTAAATAACTGGCCTGCACAGTAGTTCACAGTGGAATGGAGAACTGGCTGCACTGCCCAGCAGACTACCTGCAGGGCACTGTTTCCCCAGCCCCCTACCTTACCCCCTTCACCACCCCCTCACTCCTTTCTTTCTTTAGGCCAATCAGCTTAAAGCTTCCCAGCCCTCTCAATAAGCAGTGGAGGTTACTGACAATCTTGTCAAGTTGATATTCAAGGTAATATAACGGCCACAGGGCCTCAGTCATCCATTTTGATTACCAATCTGTTTCCTGTTTCTGATCCCATTTCCTTTTGTGCAGGCCTAGGGGAGTGGATTTCTTCTTATCCCATCCCTCTGTGTATCACTTGACCGCCTGTATTCAAGATCTCGCTTGTCTCTCCCAACAACTCCTGGAGACACAAGATGTTGTAAGTCCTGTTGCGCACAAACACACACAAAGAAACCAAATTCCCAAGAGGTGAACTGGCTTGCATCATTTTTGTAAAGAAGTGACTTTCAGGTCTTCAAATGTCTAATGCAGAAATTACTTATTACCAGTGACTGCCTCCCTTAACTCCAACCAGTCTTAAATCCTGGCCCACTTTCCAGGGGCCTGTGGATCCATCACAGATGCACAATTGGTGAAACTGAAATGTCTCTATATTCCCCTACTGATAGATCAATCTCACTAAAATAACAAGCCTTTTTTTAAGCCATATATAACATTTGTTATTTGATACATAATAGTAAAGGCACTTCCTTCCTCACACTGAGACTTGCAAAGTAATTTCATCAGAAGGTGTGTCTGTTTCCTAACAGACACTTGATTTTAGTGGCTTAAATCAACACAAGTTTATTATCTTACACTTCAGGAGGTCAGAAGTATAAACCCAAGATATTGGTAAGGATTGAGTTACTGCTAGAAGCCTTAGAGAAACCATTGCTTGCCTTTTCCAGCCTTTAGAGGCTACTCATATTTCCTTAGCTTGTGGCCACATCAAACTAGTTAGCCTCTACCTCCATCAGTTACAGCTCTTTCTCTACCTCCTCCTCCTCCTTTCACTTATAAAAACACTGTGGTGACACTGGATCTAAGTGGAGAATACAGAGTAATTTCCCCACCTGGAGATCCTCAATTTACACATCTGCAAAGTCGCTTTTTCCATATAAGCTAATATACTCACAGGTTCTAGGGATTTTGATGAGGACATCTTTGAGGGGCCATTTTTTTTACCTATCAATAAAAGGTAAATTTTGAAAAACAAGTATATCACAAATAATCACATTTCAGTGAATTCATAAGGCTCTGATATAGTCATTTCAAGAAATTAAAATAACGAATCTGATCCACATTTAATGATAAAAACTAAAAGCATTCTCTTTAAAGTACAGAATATGAAGAAAGTCAATGAATATCACCTGTTCTAATCACTATGCATGGGTGTCCTAGAAAGCATAATAAACCGAGAAAAAAATTTCCCAAAAAACATATAAGGGTGGGAAGATTAATAAATTTGTAAGTCCCTCAAAATAAATTTAATGAAGATTGTAATCCTATGAAAATTGCAATTCTCCACAAATAAATCTAAAAGTTCAGTGAAATTCCAATCAGTATTCCAGGGAGTATTTTTCTAGAACTTGATAAACTGATCCTAAAATTACATGAAAGATCAACAACCAGAAATAATGAAGGAGGCACATGCCCTACAAGATACCATAATGTTTTTAACTCTGACAATTAAAATAGTGGGCTATTGGTACAGGGGTAGGCAGGTCTCTGAAATGAAACAAAAGCCTAAAAACAGATGTAGGTATAAACAGACCCTTGTAAAGTGGAAGTAGAATTTCAGCTTGATTGGGAAATATGTGCTGCTTCTTTATTAAAGTCAGTTTTCTACATGGGAAAAGATGAAGTTAAATTATTACTTCACGTAATATAGATAAATGAATTCAAAAGAGATTACAGACCAAAAATGAAAAATAAAACTTTACAACATTTAGAAATATAGAAGAGAGTGCACTTAGAGTATTAGATTAAGAACAGATTACTAAAATAAAAGCAAACCAATTTTCAAGAAAAAGCCCAATAAATTAAACAATAAAATGAAATCTACTGTGTAACAAAAATTCCTTCATAAATATTTAAAGCCAAAACTGGAAGAAAATGGTAATGAAACACACATTTCATAAAAGGTCATGTGCAAAATAATAAAAAAAAAATGCTTACATATCAACAAATAAAAGATAATTCAATAGCAAATCAATGAATAATTTTATGAGGAAAAGTTAAGTTTTATTAGAATCAGGGAAATATATACTAAAGGAATGATAAGATATAATTTCTAAGTCACCAGACTGGCCAAAAATTTTTAAAATATAATAACATGAAGTGTCATTTAGGATATGTTATTTTTTTTTTATAAAAGAGTTCATGAATAGCTTATAAGAGTATAAATTGGAACAATCCCTTTGGGTAACAAATTGGCAATGTGTTACAGTACTTAAGAAAATCTGTTGATATACATCCCCTATGACCCAGAATTTTTTCAATAGTTCTATACCCTTGAAAAACTGTTTTATCTAAAGAGACTTCTAAAATGATACTCACTTCAACAAGGTTTATAGTGCATAAAATTGTAAAAAATTCCTCAGTACAATACTGATCAATAAACCCTTTATTCACGTAATGGAAGATTATAGAGCTGTTAAATGCATGAACAATATCTGTCTTCAAAACATAAAATGAAGTATTTTTAAAAAGCAAGGTGCAAATGACATAATTTACTCACATTTAAAAAAAAAGATGGAACAAGCAATATTTATTTTTATGGATGCATACACATAAAATGAAAATAAAAACTGTGCATGGTATGAATGCATGCCATTTCAGAACAGTAATTTCCTTGAAGTAAGAAAGTAGAAAGAAAAGTGTAATTAGGTCTTAGCGATTTATGTTTTTAAAATCCAAATGAAACAAATATTTCCAAATGTAAACAACTATTAAATTTTGGATAGTGGGTACAGAAACGTTTCTTCTCCCATATGCTTGAAATATTTCATAAATATAATTAAATTGAATAAAAACCAGTATGAAGAAGGCCCTTTAGGTATACTGCAAAAGGAACCAGTTCAAAGGGCAAATAAGCAGAATTCTAGAATCACACTGATATCAAAAGCACAACAACTTCCTGGTGTATCTAAAAGTCATCTGCAGTCCGAACACTGGACTGAGATGTCTGCTCAATGGTACAGAGGAATAAGTATTGACATTATCGTCCAGGCACAGTGAGTTTGTTGCAAGGTTCAATCCAATTCCATACAAACCTGTACTGTACAGCTGTGACAATTCTGAGTTGGCTGTAGACATGAACCCTATAAAAGGGCATTTAATGGACAGATTAGGATCACTACCTGTTCAAGTAGTCAGCAAAACCGGAGCATTTCTGCAACCATTTTAATTCTTTGCCTATGAAACTTGTTTTACTGATGTCAGAGGCCTCTAGGGCAAAACCAGAAGTCCAACCAACAGTGTAAGTGGCAAGCTTGAAATCACTAGGCATAATGCCCTGAAGAAAAAGCTAAAAAAGAGCTGCCAAGACAAATACTATAGTAGCACCCATTTCCTTTACACTGGGCTCCCAAGTAGTCAATTGTCCTCCTGTAAATTCAGTTTACTATTTAATCCAATGAATGGATTGTCAAGTGTTTCATGTCAAAAAAGCAGCTTTCTCCCTTAACACATGATGTAGTCCAAGGTTCCAATCCCTCCAGGCACGTCCAACATTAGCAGGCAAATGTACTTGGTTATGCAGAGCTCTGCCCTTACTACCTCGGGTGCTTTATGTCTTTAATTTGTATGCAATTGCATTTAACCTACCACTTTCTCTGAAAGTCAATATATGGCATACATTCTGAACAATGTGTTGACCAAGTGCCATTCCTACCCCACTAAAAACAATCTTCGCTCTGGAATTCTGAGGGAATCTCCACCAAAGCCCTGTAGGTGTACTCAGCTTACATACAGGAAGTAACAGTCAAGAGATTCTCTATTGTCAAGAGATTTAAAAAATGTCTGAAATTAAGGACCTTAGATAGCGGGAATTATGTACAATATCCTTGAAGTGCTAAGTTTTTCTCCAATTTTAAGCTCAGAATTTTTAAAAATCCCATCAAAATCAGAAATTAAAATTAAGTTTACAAAATAGAGTGAATTATTCAAATATTTTTTTCTACTTCTTACAACATAATAAGATCTCATGTAGAAGGGAAAAAGGGTAAAATGTGCACATACGTAAGAGTTGAGAGATACAGAGAATTTGAGGAGGGAAAAAGGCAAAGAGTTTACTTGGTTGAGGGAAAACTGTCTTAAGCTCCTATTCCCACTTTTGATCGTCTAGAAGCACTATTTCTGATACGGGAACAGCCTGAACCAGTTGCCACAATACTAAACCTTCCTCCCAAAAATATCCCCTTGACTTGCAGTACTGTTCTACTGCTCACAAATAAAAATCAGCAGCTTTCCTTCGTTGCTCATCCAAACACAGCCCTCCAAAAAAGGGTAATGAAAAGAACACTCTGTTGCATTCAAATATGTCTTGATTTATACTCTTGATTTGTAACATTTTATCTATTAATATGTCATATTTCACTCTGAAAAACCCATACTCACTGTGAAAATATTTATGGAACACTTTGACATTTCAAAGTACTTTTTAAATTCATCATTAATGTATTTCTCATAGCCTATCTAGTTATCATTATCATTTTTCTTTTTACCTATTTAAGTTAGAAGAATACAGAGCCTAGAAATAGTAAGTTTTCTCATTTCTCCAAGATCATATAGTTTCCCAAGAGTAGACATGAGTTAAAATCCTCTCACATGTATCTGGAATCTTTCAACTATAAATTTCTTAGGTGTTAAAATTCACAAATTTATTTTTGTCCTAAATATTCCATTAGACTGAAAAGAAAGGGCTTTGTTTTCTTATGCCATATAGCACATTTAACAAAAATGGCACTATGAAAATATAATGCCTCATAGCACCAGTTTTATAGAAATCCAATATACAGATTTCCAATACATAAAAATATGAGTTTATTTGATGTTCACCAAATTATCAAACATGAGTCACAAAAGGGCTAGAGGATATCAGCACTTAAGTGTATGATACAGTGTTGTTTTAAAAAAATAACATGTATAAAGTACTTATGATTGAACTTTGCAAATGGATGGTAATTAGGTGACAATTGTTACAGTTACCATCATTATTATTTATATTCATAAATAATAGTTAACTCCCTTTGCTACTGGTATAAAGTCCTATTGTCTAAAGAAAATGAAGGATACAAGAAACTTGTAGAATACAGGCAGCATCCAGATCTAAACATGAAATTCCTACTGACCTAAGAAGACAGAGATTAGATTCTAGAATTGATTAAATGCTGAAAAGAAAACATATACAAGGTATGCTGTTTACATAAAGAATAAACTGTCTGGAAATCCAGGAGCCATAATGTAAAAATGCTGAAGAATGAAAGTAATAAACTGTCTGGAAATCCAGGAGCCATAATGTAAAAATGGTGAAGAATGAAAGTAATAAAAGAATGTCCTCAAAGTGACATCTTTAGGGCCAGACGGTATGGAAGAATAATACCATACATAAAACTGAACAGAATTTGTAATGGCATCCTCCAAATATCTGTATGTTTATGCTCAGTTAACAGATAAAGGAACTGCAAGAAAGTTTAATTAACTCACCTAACATCAAAAGCTAGAAAAACCAGAGCCAAACTCCAGATCCAAATTGTCCAGTCTATCACACTAACATTCAGATGGAATTTTTTACACTCATTTTGTATAACTTCATTTCTATGTAAACTTAAGAAGCAATAGAGGACCTGCTAGTCAAGATTCAATATCAAACAATAAGGAAAAGCAAGTTTGTGAGAAAAAATGTTAATGAGACCCTTAGGATAAAATGTCTATCTTTGCTGCAAAGCCATTTAGACTTTATGAACATAAAATGCTGACCATTGTAAGAAACAATCTAGAATACTTCTAATAAAAATCAAAATTATTGAATTTGAGTGCCTTCTGTGGCTACACATACTCACAGGGATTCTTAATCTTTTCTGGCATGAATTTTTTAGGCAGAATAATGCTTGTAAGTGCATAAAATATCAGATTAAATAAAATGTTAAGATAATTGGAAATTTAGCAACAAAACTAAAACACATATGACAAAATTTGTCAGTGAAAACTAAGTAATATTTTTAATTTAATGAAAAATCAAGAATCAATAATCTAAACTTTCATTGCAAAAAGCTAGGAAATTGGCAAATAACCTCTAGAAAATGTAGAAGAAAGGAAAAATAAAGAATGTTAACAGAAGAAATTAATGATGAAGATGCAGACATAAAATAGAGGAACTCAATAAAGTCAAGTTTATTCTTTGACAAGCTTTAAAAATATTGAAAATTCTCAAGGAAAACTGATGAACATGGGAGAAAGCATTTATTACCAATTATACTGAAAGGCATCACTATAGATCTTTCAGATATTACAGAGATTATACAAAAATAATTACAGTTTTGCATCAACAAATTTGACAATAGACAAATTCTTTGGAAGTAGAACTGACAAGAAATTAGTGCTATACCTGATAAAGAAATAAGACTTGCAATTAAAACCTGCTATCATCTAAATGTCCTTCAGTGGATGAATGGGTAAAGAAAATGTGAGATGTGTGTACACACACACATACACACACACACACATATATATTCTATAAATATATATATATATAATGGAATATTATTCAGCCATAAATGAAGAAACTCCTGCCATTTGCAACAGCATGGATGAACCTGGAGGGCATTATGCTAAGAGGAATAAGCCAATTTCATAGAAATAGAGAATAGAGTGGTAGTTGCCAAGACTGGGGGGAAGGGAAAGAGGGAGATGTAGGTCAAAGGGCACAAATTTTCAGTTATAAGAGTCTAATATTGAGCATGGTGAATGTAGTTAATAATGCAGAATTTTATATTTGAAAGTTGCTGAGAATAGGTCCTAAGCATTCTCAAAACACACACACAAGTTAACTATATGTTAAATGTGTGATGGATGTGATCTACATGGATGGAACATTCCACGATGTATATGTATTATCAAATCATCACTTTGTATACTTTAAATATATACAAATATATTTGTTAATTACTCCTCAAAAAGTAAAAAAAAAAAAAAAAACCTGCTACAATAAAATCTCCGGATGTGGATAACTTCACTAGTGAATTTTATCAAATATTAAAGCAGAAACAACATCAATCTTAAATTCTTTCTAATAGAGAAAATGTCTTAAACTTGACAAGGGATACGAACACACACACACACACACATACACACACACACACAAAATTGTAGACTGATAAAAATAGATGATGAAAAGTCCTAAGTAAATTCACCACTGTATAAAAAAGATATTATACTATACCATATACTGAGTATTTTTTGAGGGAAAATTTATTCAAGGTTTATTGAAAGAATGCTACTTTGATTAAATGCCCCAAATCAATGTTAATTAGTACATCAATGGAATAAAGAAAAAAAAATGACTTCAGTAGATACAGAAATAGTATTTGATAGAAGGCAACACTTATTCTTGATACAAACTTGGCATAGGAAGGAATGTTGCTAATCTTTAAAATTTTTCTACAAATCTGACACTATTTCAAAATAAAAAGATCATTTCAGTGACTGTAATGGGGTTTGTAGGGGGGACTTGGTGAAGGGGGGAGCCTAGTAAACATAATGTTCTTCATGTAATTGTAGATTAATGCTAACAACAACAAAAAGATCATTTAAAAATATATTATTGGGAAAATTGGCAAAATACAGATAATGTAAAGGATTACTGAATTAATGCTAACTCCCTGGTTCTGATACTTATACTATAATTATGAAGGATATTAACATCAAGAAAATATGGCTGAAGTATAAGTGGGAATTTTTAATTTAAACTGTAAGTACAGTTTAAAATAAAAAAGGTAACTTTTCTGTAAATATAAAATTATTTCAAAATAAGTTATTTAAAAGAAATGATATGGTGTATCTCATGGATAAATGAAAATTTATATCATATAATTGAAGTAAATATATAAAAAATCAGGGGAAATATCATCTGAGTGATATTTAAATTCTGTCATATTTTAATATCAAAAGTTATTCCTCTCCCCCACACCTGTAGTAGCTTCTTGAAGCCTTTTCCACTTCCATACTTTCAGAGTTGTCAGGTACTATTTTCAAAATGCAATTTTAAAACTGTGAATAAAAGCCATTCACATGATTAAAACAAACCAAAAATATGTATTTTGTAACTTTATGTATATATATTTCCACTCTGTAATGTAGCTTATTAAAACAGATTATGAGAAAAAAAAAGAATTCCCACTGGAAATTAAAACTTGGTTAGAGGACAAGGCATTTATGCTTCAACGCTAACATCTAGAACAAGTTCTACAATGAAGTTGATTTCTTACCATCTTAAATCCAAATAAAGGCAACAATAATTAAAAGGAAATGTAATAAAGGAGACATTTTCCCCAATGTCACTGTCAACACAATTTTAATAAGCTAACATGTCATGCTGTTTCTAAATGGACTGGTGTCAATCAGAATGCTGCTATTAATAAACATTATCATAATCCATTTAAGGGGGTGTATAATTGGTATAACCTGCACTGAAAGCAATGGGGAGCTGTCATATTATTGGCCTTTGTCCTCATAATTATAGTTTTAGGAATCTGTTACAAAGAAGTATTTCAATAGCTCAAGAAGCCTTTCTATAGAAACAATGGTCATCACATTAGAATTCACTGGACAAGATGTTTGGGCAGTAAGAGAGGATAGGAGGTCAGTACGAATACCAACCACATAAGGGCACCACTATCTCCGCACAATAACTGGAACATAAAAACTGCTCAATGTTTTTGTATTTAACTGTCACATATTGATTATACCTACTAAATGTTTTCAACATTATAATTTGCTGTTTCTTATGTATGCTTTCTGACTACTATTCATCTTTTAGCTCTTCTCATGATTTTTTAATGTTCAAAAAAATTTAAACTGCATCTCGTCATATTATCAATAGCTTTCTTTACTTATTTAGAGTTCTATATCTCTTGTCCAGTAGGTTTAATAGAATCTCAAATTTCCTAACACTTCATGTTTTACTGGAACAATTACTATCCAAAGTTTACAGGTGAGGATACCATAATATAGAAAGGTACCAAAGTTTACATAGGATGTTACAAAAATAAAATATTTGAGAAATGTTTGGATTCAACAAATAATATGTATTTGAGAAAATCTAGCAACTTACAAATAGTAAGTATTCAGTAAAAGCTAGTGGCTACCTATTACTGTGTTCATTATTACCATCAAATAAAGTTTCATAATATTTCCTAGTCCATAGTATTTCCAATTCCTATAACCAAATAGACTATTTTTAGTAAACTAGCATTTTACATCAGTTTTAACTAAAACTGTCTCCATTTATTCAAGTTTTTTATATCCTTCTATAAAATTAGATTTTTGTGTGTATCTTCCACATTCCATCTTAGATTTATTCATATGTATTTTGTAGTTTGTGCAGTAGTTTGTTATTATGAATGGATTTCATTTTTTCCATCACATTTCCTAATTGGTTACTTTTAATGCAAAGGAAAACTATTGAGTTTTGTGTTATCTTTTTTTAATGACAACAGTACAGTTTAAAATAAAAAACAATCTCAATTTGATAACACCAAAAGGTCATTTCTGTATTTAAGAATATCTTTTGCTCTGCACTCATGATAACATCAAGCCATTTCACTTGCATGGATAGTTATAAGAAGGCATTCATTGAAATAAAAATAAAAGAAGCTACACTTCTTTGAATTAATAAAAAGTGATCTTAATAGATTTTATGGATTGAATTCTGTGTCTCCCGAAAATTCATATATTGAAGTCTATGACCCCTCAGAATGTGACTGTTTTGGAGACAGGGTCTTTCAAGAGGTAATTAAGTTAAAATGACATCATCTGGGTAATCCCTGGTCCAATATTGCTGGTGTCTAGGACAGGAAGACACAGAAGGAAGAGCAGGTGAGGACACAGAGAGCAGTTGCCCATTCACAAGCCAAGGACAGAGAACTCAGAAGAAACCAACCCCACTGACACCTTGATCTTGGTCTTCTGGTCTCCAGATTGAGAGAATAAATGTCGTTTCGGCCACCCAGTTTGTGGTAAACCTAGCAACCCTAGCACACTAATATAATAGAAGCAAACAAGAAAGTATTTAATGTTTCTCTGGAAGATAAAATCCTATGATTTTATTACATGTTACAAAAGGTCATTTTAGTTATTCAAACTTTCACTGTGAAATATAATAAATACATAGAAAGAAGTACATAATAAATATGTATATTATAGCTCAATGGATGCAAATCATATAAGGTGTTCTTTGGAAAGCATTTATGGTAAATATTAATAATAAAGTTTAAATTGAAATGCCACATATTTTGGGAAGTTATGAAATAAAATTCTAAATGCCCTAGCTTAAAAAATAGTAATGAGAAAATATTTTTATATCTAATGAAAAAAATACATTATCCAAATTTGTGAGATAGAGCTAAAGCTTTCTTTTAGAGGAAATGCGTATTTTAGAGGGAAATGTATAGCATATATCTGAAAACAAAAGAGCTGAAAGCCAACAGACTAAACTTCTGTCTCAAAAAATTAGGAAAACAAAAATTCATCTGAGAGTTATAATTTTAAATTTTAGTAAAATTAAATAATTTTAATGGAAAATAGTTTTTTTTGCCACTGTGATGATCATATACAAAGCTCTATTTGCCATGTACCTAATAATGAAAATTATCAAAGTTTATTTGAAAGAAGATAATTCCTTATCACTAAAGGCAAAAATGAAAAATACAAATTTCTGACTATAGGCAATTCTGAATAGGAAGTCAGAAAAATTCTTGTTGTCATCCTAGCTACACAACTTATACCTTTTGTCAAACTATCCATAATCTGTGAAGAAAAAGTTATAATAAAGGAGAAACTAGCAGAAGCTTCTGGTTGATCACAATCTCTAAGTGTAAATCAAAGCCTTTAATCAATTCTATCTTGTTATATGGGTGGATAAGAGGCGTGCAGCTATGAGACTAAGGGTAAATTAATAACACAGTGTTTGTGTTGTTGCTTATGTGTTTATTTGTTTGTTTATCACAGACTGACATAAAACCATGGAACTACTCCACAGTTCAGAGCCTATTCCAATAAATGCTATAATTTCAAGATAAGAATTCATATAAGGTCATAGATAAAAAATTCTAAATAGCTTTGGAATCAGTAACTATTGTATTAAGCAATCACAAAACATTAAATTTTTTAAACTTCTATAATTTACATATATTTGTTTTATCTGAAAGGTTGTTCAATATATTTTATCTGTAATTAACAATAATTAGTAGTACAACACTATTATGAATTAGCAAAACATATGACCTAACCCAATAGCTATTGAAGCTAAAATGAAGGCTTTGTTAGTGGATTAATTATACCATAATATAAGTGGGTTCAAATAAAATATAAAGAAGCTATGGACCTTTTATTTCATTTATATGCTGCCCATGTTTATAGAGGTCTACTATTTAGTGATGATCAATGGAAGAAATATGAAAAAAGGATAATTTCTGGAATGGTGTCATCTTAATTGAAAGGCATAATTTTCACATTTTTGAGTCTACAAATGTAGGTGAACAAATATTTATTTCATGTTTAATACATACACACCACCACTCTCTCAGAAATAACCTATTTCATTTTACTAATGAGAGAAATAAGTATCAGAAAAGTCATGTTGCTTTACCAAGGTCATAAAACTAATCAATCCAACCAGTATTCAAGCACAGTCTAAATTACAGAGAAGCAAGAGACAAAATAGTTTAGGTTACAACCCTTGAAATGAGTTATGTTCTCATAGAGTTCAACAGTTTCAAGTTATCTATGCAATATTATGACAATCAGATACACCCCAAAATTGTTTTGCTTATTTGTTCGCAGCTATAGAATATCAAGAATGACAGAAAACTGGGTTACCATAGAGGCTGGCAAGCTAACTGCCTTCATGAACCATGATGAAGCAGATATCCTGAAACATTTGAGCAAATCCAACTTTTCAATGGCCATGTAGATGAGCCTGCTTCAAAGTACACATATAAAAAAACTTTCATTTTTTGAGGTCACTTGGTATCAACTAAATGCATTTGAAAAGTCTTTTATTTGTCAGTGAATCTATTATTAAGAGTTCAGTGGCTAAATTCTTAAATGATAATTTGTACAAAATGAATAGCTTTTATAAGAACAGCTTGATTTCTACCTTGACACAATTCACCCCACCACTGACCATGACAGCTAAAAATAAAAGCAGTGATTCTCATTATGCAGTGCATCTGGTAACTTTCAAAAATAAAATGGTAATGATTCCTACTAATGTTAAATAATGAAAGTATTAATAGTTCCATATTGCAATGAGTATGGTCAGCTAAAACTTGCAAATTGCTTTGCAAAACACTTCATTTTTCACCATGAGCTAAGGAAAAGTCATGTGGCTAACATAATTGTTATCATGTCTATTTCTGATATATTTACCAAATAGCCAGTTTAAGATAACAAAATAATTTGTGTTTTATAATATGTCTATCAGTCTTCTCACTGACAGTTTTAGTTAAAAGAAAAATTTGGATTTTATCATTGCCTCTTGAGCATGTAAGTCATCATGTATTGTATTTTCCTAATAGATCCAAACGTCAATCAATGTATGAATGATAGTTTTCAATTCATCAGTATTTATTCTAAACTAGATCTTACAATTGAATGAGTTTGTTTCTAAGGCAAAAGACAGAGTTCACCAGGCACCCTAGAAATGTCACATAGAATTGCTTCCTCATTTGCTCTCACTAGTTAATACCATACTCCACAACAATTTGAAAGGAAAAACCAGCTTCTAACAGAGAACCCACATTAACTTTCTACTTTTCAGTTCCTAAAGGGGAAAATCAAGATGAACTATCATACCTTTAAGGTGTCAACATGTTTTTATTTTTCTAGGACATTTTATTTGAAAGGCCACTACATCTTTGGCATATGAAAGACAAAGAGGAGAAAAGCAGGGGATCAATCAAACTATTTTAAACTGGTTTAGAAAGAGGGGTCACATTACTTATAAAGACTATGGGTTAATGGGTGTGTGTGCAAAAGGTACAACTTTGGTTCATAAATGAAACTGTAACCTCATAGATAGCTCCCTTTTGATGAAGCCTCTCAAATGTCTCATGAACCAAGAGAAGGCTGAGTCCCTCAGTTATGACCCAGAGTGTGGGGATTAGATTGAGTAATGAGAGATGAAAGAAAATGGGAGTTTGCTAATCAAGGTAAAGCAAACTAAATGGAACACCGGACTCTTGATTCCCCCTGAAGGCTATAGATATATTCTTGATCCATGTATTCTTGAGATGTTTTACAGGAACTTAGATCCCTACCAGATGGAACACCTACTGACTATAAGCGTGTAGACCCCACACTGGGTGGAGCCAAGAGATCCCTGAAATAATCCCCAGTCACCTCCCCACTGACCACTCAGAAGACGTGGCACCAGCTGATCACACACCCTGTAGTTCTCTCCCATAATTTTGCTTTTAAAACCCCTTGCTTGTAGGCCAAAGGCAAGCTTGGACTTTGGGCATTAGCCGGGCATCCTCCCTGCTCGGCGCCCTGAAGAAAATGCTCTCTTCTTTCACTACATCTGGTTTCAGTGTTTGGCTTTGCTGTGAATCAGGTAAATGGATCCAGGTTTGTTTGGTTCAAAAAAACAATTCAAGTGGAAGAAAAGTCATATATCATTTCTTCAAAAAAAAATGGAAGCAATCTAATATGGTTTATTTCAGGCTTTTAAGATGGTAAAGCTGTTTACTTGTAGGAGGGCAGATGAGGGGTAATGTAAGGAGATGTCAGATTTTCAGAAACATTTAGGTTGTGCCCTTGCACCCACTCCACCCCCACTTTCCCAGAATAGGGATAGAAAACAGATTAGATTCGTTCTTCTCTAATGGGTACACACACACAAAAAAATCCTGGACACTGATTTTCTTCTAAAAAATACACCTTGTTACATAAGTTTTATTAAGAAAATATAAACAAAAGATAAGAAGTGAAGTAGAATATTACTTAATTGTTCTCAATGTCCCCAAGAATTCTTGTCTCTTACAACTTTCCTATTTTGCAAATAATTCTTCACAGCTACAGAATACAGCCCTAATCACATGAACATATGAGTAAAAGGAATAATTAACAACTCAAAAGTTATATGTTTTATAATAAGCATAATATTGGCTTTTCAAGATGTGCATCCATTTAGCACTTAATGGACTATAAATACAACTCTAAAGGGGTTTATGCAATGTACTGCAAGTCTGGTGTACACCATCTATTGCACAAAAGTAATGTTCTGGGGCTTCCCTGTTCTTTCAGTAACAACAGAAACAAGTATTTTCCTGTTAGAAGCTCCTACTGTCATTTCACAACAGGCAGACTAGATTTTATTGCAATGATCTCACCAACATGCTATTATTGCTCATTTAGATAAAAACAATGTTGATGCTTGATATTATAAGTTTTATCCATGAAGCTAGAGCAAGATAATATCCGAAGGAAGAATTTCATGCCTATTAATTTCCTATATAGCTTCAGAAGCTTGGTGAACTTTCTTGTGCTCACTGTGATTCTTTTTCAACATAAATAAATTTCAAATTCATATATGTTACATGTAGATATCTGTGTGTGTCTGTGCATGTATCCTTACCACCAGTAATGATTATGGAAATGACACTACTACATCTTTATCAATCTCATGTATATTAAGAATCAATCTTAGAATCAGAAATGTAAAAATTTCCATAAATTTCTCGGGGAGGCAACCAGCTAATTGATTTTATTATATACATTTTCTAAATAAAATGTTTAAAGTTCAGAGGGCCTTCCACTTCTAGGAAGATAGAGTATACATACTTATGCCTGTTCCTCCAGTTAAGTATAGCTAACAATCCTGGACACTATATGTAAGGGAAACTGAAAGCTGAAAAGAAAAAGGCAAATGGCAGTGGATCTCAGGGCCCAGAGTCATGTAAAATGGGGACTAGTCTTTTCAAGAACAAGGAAAATCTTAAACTGAATGATAAGACACATCCAACAGAAGCCAAAACCAAGATAACAAAGATTACCTGAGAAAGAAGTTAAAGCAGACACCCTAAAAATCCTTTAATAAGGAATTGTAAACACACTTGAAACAAATGGGGGAAAAAGCCTCAACAAACAAGAAGATATAAAGATGAATAAAATGGAAACGTTAGAAGTTAAAAACATGGTAACTGAAATAAAAATTACCAGGGCAGAGAAGGACATTAAATAATGATAAAATACCCAGTCCCCCAGGAAGACATAACAACTCTATGTACCAAATAGCATAATGAAAAATATGTGAAATAAAACCTGATAGACGTGAAAAGAGAAATACACAAATCAACAAATATAGGTGGAGAATCCAAAAGCCCTCTTTCCACAAATAATAAAATGACTACACAGAAAACTAAGAAGGATATAGAAAAACATGAAATGCGATCAAACAATAGGATCTAATCAACATTTATAAAATAACCACCTATCAACATTAGTATATATCATCTTTCCCAGTTCCCAAAGAACCTGTATACAAAGATTAAGCATGTACTGGGCCACAAGACAAACCTCATCTATTTTAAGAGGTTTAAAATCATGCATCATGTGTTCACTGGCCACAGTGGAAGCAAACCAGAAATCAGGGACAGAAAGTTAACAGGAAAACCTCCAAATACTTGGAAACCACGCAACACACTTCTAAATAATTCATGGGTCAAGAGCAAGGCTCGTGGGAAATCAAAACATTTCTACAAGAAAATGAAACACAACATATTGAAATTAATACAACACAACTAAAGCAATGTTACAGTTAAAGTTATAGCACTAGATGCATACATTAAAAAGAGGAAAGATCTCAAATAAATAATCTAAAGCCTTACCTCAAGAACCTAGAAAAAAGCAAAAGCAAAAGCAAAATAAGTCCAAAGTAACCAAAAGGAAAGTAAATAAGAAAGTCGATAAAATTGAAAACAGAAAAACAACCCTAGAAAAAAATCAATGTGACAAATAGCTGGTTGTTTGAAACAATCAATAAATCCAAGAATCCTTTATCAAAGGTCCAACAAACAGGAAGGAAGAAAGGAAGGAAGGGAGGGAGGGAGAAAGAAAGAAAAGGAAGGAAGGAAGGCAGGCAGGCAGGAAGGAAGGAAGGAAGGAAGGAAGGACGGGAGGGAGGGAGGGAAGGAGGGAGGGAGGGAGGGAGGGAAAGAGGGAGGGAGGGAGAGAGAGAATGAGAGAAAAGACCAATGTCAGTAAGGAAAGGAGGGATCTTACTACACATCTTCCAGACATTAGAAAATTAATAAAGGAATAGTATGAACAACTCTACATGCGAAATTTGACAACTTTGATAAAATGAGACTAATTCCTTAAAAAAACACAAACTAACAAAATGCAATATGAATTAGAAAATTTGAATAGTCTTGTAGCTATAAAGAAATTGAATCCTAATTAAAAATTCCCCAAATAGAAATCTTCAAGCGCCCCCACAAAATTAATAAGTGAGTTCAGCAATGTTACAGGTGTGACTTAGTGTGTTCTGGCTGCTCTAACATAATTATAAGAGACTGGATGGCTTATAAAGAAACAGAAATATATTTCTCATAGTTCTAGAAACTAAGAAGTTCAAGAGTAAAGCACCAGCAATTTCATTGTCCAGTGAGGCCACTTCCTGGTTCACTGATGGCCGTCTTTTCACTGTGGCTCACATGGCAGAAGGGATAAGGGAGCTCTCTGGGGTATCTTTTATAAGGACACTATTGTTTGTGAAGGTTCCATCTCATGACCTAATCAACCCTCAAAGCACCCCATCCCTCCAAATACTATCACAATGGGGATTAGGTGTCAACATACAAACTGCAGAACAGTTCCAAGCATTTACTCTGTATCAAGGTAGAATGTAAAGATAAAAAAACATATTTTATTTCTATATACTAGCAATGAGCACATAGACACTCAAAAAATACACCACCAGTTAAAATAAAAAAAATAAAGAGCAGCAAATCTAATAATAAATATATATATATAACTTTTATGCTGAAAAACTACAAAATGCTGATGGAATAAGTCAAAGAAGATCTGCATAAATGGGTAGACATACATTGTTCCTGGATTGAAAGACTAAAAATAATTCCCCCTGGAATTGATCTCCTGGTTTAAAACAATTTGCATCAAAATTTCAGCAAGATGTTTTATAGACAATAGAAGATCACTCTAAAGTTGATATCAAAAGACAAAGGAACTAGAATACTAAAACAACTTTGAAGAAGAAAAACAAGGTAGGGAGAATCTATCTACCTGTCTTTAAGACACTTATATAGCTATATAGTTATATAAGACACTCATAAAGAAATTAAGACTATTTGGTATTGTCAAAGGGATAGACAATGGAAATAATAATAATAACAATAATCAATAGAACAAAACTCTATGGAATGTAGAAATAAACAGACACAATATACCTAACTGGTTTGTGACAAAGGTACTAAAGCAATTAAATGGAGGAAAGATGGCTCTTTCAACAAATGGTGCTAGAGCAAGTCAACATTCATCATTCATTGACATACCTAGACCTAAATCTTACACCTTACACAAAAATTAACTCGAAATTGATCACAGACTCAAATGTAAAATACAAAACTAAAAAAACTGTGAGAAAAAATAGGAGTCATTTTTTGGGATCTGGGACTAGGTAAAGAGTTCTTGTACTTGCACAATTCATAAAGAGAAAAGATGTTTAGTTGTTCCTCATCAAAATTAAAAACTTTTGTTCTATGAAAGACCCTGTGAAAAAAGATAAAACAACAAACTCCAGACTGAGTGAGAATATTTACAAACCACATATCCAACAAAAAACTAGTTGTTGAATACACAGAATAGATAAATAACTTTCTTAGAATATATAAAGAACTTTCAAAACTAAACAATTAAAAAAATATAATCAGAATATCAGTAAAGGAAATTAATAAATCTTTCACTGAAGTGGATATACAGTTATAAAGATGGCAGATAAGCCCAAGAAGTAAGTTCAATGTTATTAGCCATTAGGTAAATGCAAATTAATTTAGAGATACTTATAGGAATGGGCTAAAATAAAAAATTTTGTCAATACCAATACTAGCAAGGATGCAGAGACTGGATCAATTACACATTGTTAGTGAAAATGTAAATGGTACATTTGGGAAAACAGGTTGGCTATTCCTTGAAAAGCTAATCGTACAGCCACTGTGTGTCCCAACTCTTGGTCATCCAGAGAAACAAAAAAATTACTCTCATACATAAACGTATACATGAATATTTACAGCAGCCAAAGTAGAAAGAACTTAGGCATCTTCCAAAGGGTAAATGGTTAAAGTATGCTAAATCAATACAACAGAACTCTACTCACAATAAAAGGAACACACTATTGATAGAACAATCTGGATGAGTGGGGAGAAAAAACCCCAAAGGTTACATACTGCATGCTTCTATCTACACGACATTCTTGAAATGACAGAATTAGAGAATTAGAGAACAGAGTAGCACCAAGTATTAAGGAAAGGGTGAGCATGGGAGGGAAAGAATCATGGCTATAAAAGGATAACATGAGCAATCCGTGTAGTCATGGAAATATTCTGTATCTTGACTGTTCCAATGTCAGCACTTTGGTTGTAGATGTTGTATTATAGTTGCACAAGAATCTACCATTAGGGGAAATGGAGTAAAGGGTATATAGAATCTCTACTACTTCTTAAAAATTGCATATGAATCAACAATTACCTCAAAATAAAAAGGTTAGTTAAAAAAAATAAGGATCAAAAATATAACTGGCTCTGAAATTTGCAAAAAATATCTCGGGGCCATTTTTTCTGAGTCACTTTGTCTGAGTTAATCAGAGTAGAGTATGGGACAGGGTGAAAACTAAAGCTTAAAGTGAATAAAGTAAACAGAAAACAAGGGCTAGGTAACTGGTTCTAAAATAGGCAGATCAATCAGGACGAAAAGCCACATCAGAAGCAAGACCAATAATATGAGATGCTAAGTCAAAAAATCTACCAAAATTTTAAGTTTTCCACCTGGACCATGGGAAAGCTGGAAAGCAGAACCCCTGGGAAGAGAATATTGCCTAGGAGTTTCAAGTAATTGGCCATCTTACTCCTAATGGGTACCTCTCCATGTTTCACTGGTTCAAAGGTTAATTCCTATATAACAAGGCTACTTCTCTCCCTCAGACCAGGTGGCAAATCAACTAATGAATATTTATGAAGGCCTCCCAGTGGGAAAGGCATTGCCTAAAATCTGTCTGGAAGGATTTTAAAATGTAGTAAGACCACAATTACAAAAGAACGTTTCCTATAAATAATCCCATTGTGAACATTAAATTCAAGAGTAAATAGGCTGGCATTATAGCATGATGTTTTGCTCCACCACTTACTATGTATCTTTGCACAAGTTTCTGAACTTCTTTGAGGTTCTCAGCTTCTCCACTGACACAATTAGAGTATTTTAAACATACAGTGTTTCTCTAAGGATCAAATGAGATAATAGACTGATTACTTGTAAAAAAAAAAGTGAATAAAAGTCGTGTCTAAATTTAAGTCTTATGTTACAGGTCTACATTGTAGAAGGAAAAAATAATCAGGTTAAAAGATATCTGGCTAAAGCTTATCTTCTACATTCTACAATTTAAACTGCCTTACAATTTTAAAAATTAAATTATATCCATCACATGTCCATCCTAAAATACAATTTTGTGCTTTTTGAAAACAGTAAATGCACTTTTTTTTTACTGTTCTAATTAATACCTATGAAATTCATGACTTTGCCCAGATCCAAAAATTTTAGACTGA
Source organism: Manis pentadactyla (assembly GCF_030020395.1). Lineage (NCBI taxonomy): Eukaryota > Metazoa > Chordata > Mammalia > Pholidota > Manidae > Manis > Manis pentadactyla. Next base: position 17,152,624 of record NC_080026.1, read on the forward strand.
GCCTAATTGAAACCAAAATATATAATGGACTTCTTAATGTAAATATCAAATATAGTTCTATTAGAAATTTGAATAAGAAATTTATAGAGTAAACTGTCCTTATTAAGAAGCATTATCATGATTATAAAACAGTTGACTGAGTCCTTGATTTCCCTAACTCTAATATCACTGCTATGAAGACCTAAGGTATTCACAGAAATTTCCAAGCCTTATTATTGACATACACTATAATATCTCTATTTATGTTACTTAGGTTCAATGTTGTAAAAATCATGGCACTTTCATTGACATATATGTAAGCTTACATTTGTAGAAACATACTTTTACAGATCACTTTGGCAAAAATGGAAATATTCTAGAAGTATATAGTTATTTATAAAATATAGTTTAAAATAATTTAAAGTACACAGAAATTTCGTCTCATGAAATAAATGCAAATATATCTGTAATGTGAATATATTCAAGTACTTTTCATCAAAGCACTGTTATTGTAGAATATCTAAGTCATCTGAAGATACACAAATGTCATTTTTCTTTAAATAAGTACTGAAATCAGTAATTCAGTCATGCCTTTGTGAATTTAATTTTAAATGATTTTAAACTAAATTAAAGAAAACCAACAACTGATTTATGCATCATGTTTTATGAGCAGCAAATCTCGATTCCACAATTGTATTATGCATCGTTCATCTCTATTTTATTTGTTGTTGATATCAAGAGCACTGTTCACTTTGATTCTCAAAAAGCCATTTGCACAATGTGTTTTCTCTGTCCCATTTTGCTTTCTCTCTTTTTAATTTGACTTCCCAATAATTTGTCAATTTTCATGCCCATTTAAACAAATGAGGTTTGGGGTTCAGTGTTCCCTTCCTGAGATATAGATTGGGTCGAAACAGGTAAAGAATTTATCCCTTTGTAGAAGAGTAGGGAATACTTCCAAATTCATTCTATGAGGATAGCATCACTCTAATACCAAAACCAGGCAAAGACACCACAAAAAAAAGAAAATGACAGACCAATATCCCTGATGAACATAGACGCGAAAATACTCAATAAAATATTAGCAAACTGAATTCAAAAATACATCAAAAAGATCATCAATCATGATCAAGTGGGATTTATTCCAGGGATGCATCAACACCATACACCACATCAACAAAAAGAAGGACAAAAATCATGTGATCATCTCAATAGATGCTGAAAAAGCATTTGACAAAATTCAACAATTCATGATAAAAACTCTCAACAAATGGGTATAGAGGGCTAGTACATCAACATAATAAAGGCCATATATGACAAATTCACAGCCAACATCATACTTAGCAGTGAAAAGCTGAAAGATTTTCCTCTAAGATTGGGAACAAGGATGCCCACTCTCCAACTTTTGTTTAACAGAGTACTGGAGGTCCTAGCCATGGCAATCAGACACAAAGAAATAAAAGGCATCCAGATTGGTAAGGAAGAAGTTAAACTGTCACTGTTTGCAGGTGACATGATATTGTACATAAAATACCCTAAAGAATCCACCCTAAAACTACTAGAACTAATAACCAAATTCAGCAAATTTTCAGAATAAAAAGTTTATATATAGCAATCTGTTGCATTCCTATATATTAATGATGAGCTAGCAGAAAGAAAAACCAGGAAAACAACTTCATTTACAATTGCATCAAAAAGAATAAAATACCTAGGATTAAACCTAACCAAGGAGGTGAAAGACCTAAACCCTGAAAACTGCAAGACACTCATGAGAGAAGTCAAGGAGACACCAATAAATGGAAATCTATCCTATGCTCATGGATCAGAAGAATTAATATTGTTAAAATGGCCATCCTGACTAAAGCAATCTACAAATTCAATGAAATCCCTATCAAAATACCAACATCATTCTTCAACGAACTAGAACAAATAGTTCTAAAATTCACATGGAACCACAAAAGACACCGAATAGACAAAGCAATCCTGAGAAGGAAGGATAAAGCTGGGGGGATTATGCTCCCCTACTTCAAGCTCTACTACAAAGTCACAGTAATCAAAACAATTTGGTACTGGCATAAGAACAGATTCATAGATCAATGGAACAGAACACAGAGCCCAGATATAAACCCACACATATGTAGTCAATTAATATATGATAAAGGAGGCAAAGATATACAATGGGGAAATGACCTCTTCAACAACTGGTGTTGGGAAAACTGGACAGGTACATGTAAGAGAAGTAAACTGGATTACTGTCTAACTCCATACACAAAAGTAAACTTGAAATGGATCAAAGACCTGAATGTAAGTCATGAAACCATAAAATTATTAGAAGAAAACATAGGTAAAAATCTTTTCAATATAAATATGGGCAACTTTTTCCTGAACATATTTCCTTGGGCAAGGGAAGTAAAAGCAAAAATGAACAAATTGGACTGCATGAAACCAAAAAGCTTCTGTACAGCAAAGGACACCATCAGTAGAACAAAAATGCAACTGACAGTATGGGAGAATATATTTGTAAATGACATATCTGACAAGGGGTTAACATCTAAAATATATAAGAACTCACATGCCTCAACACCCAAAAGGCAAATAACCTGATTAAAAAATGGGTGGAGGATATGAAGAGACAATTCTCCAAAGAAGAAATTCAGATAGCCAACAGGCACATGAAAAGATGCTCCATATTGCTAATTATCAGGGAAATGCAAATTAAAACCACAATGAGGTATCACCTCACATCAGTTACAATGGCCAACATTGAGAAGATAAGGAACAACAAATCCTGGTGAAGATGTGGAGAAAAGGGAACCCTCCTACATTGTTGGTGGGAATGTAAATTAGTTTAACCATTGTGGAAAGCAATATGGAGGTTCCTCAAAAAACTAAAAATAGAAATATCTTTTGACCAAGGAATTCCACTTTAAGGAATTTACCCAAAGAAAACAAGATCCCTGATTGAAAAAGAGATATGCACCCCTGTCTATTGTGGCACTATGTACAATAGCCAAGATATGGAAGCAACCTAAGTGTCCATCAGTAGATGAATGGATAAAGAAGATGTGGTACATATATACAATGGAATATTATTCATCCATAAGAAGAAAACAAATCCTACCATTTGCAACAGCATGGATAGAGCTCAAGGGTATTATGCTCAGTGAAATCAGCCAGGCAGAGAATGACTAGTACCAAATGGTTTCACTGATTTGTAGAGTACAACAACTAACCAAAACTGAAGGAACAAAACAGCAGCAGACTCACAGACTCAAAGACGGAACCAGCATTTACCAAAGGGAAGGGGTTGGGGAGGGTGGGTGGGGAGAGAGCAAGAAGGGGATTAAGGGGCATTATAATTAGCACACATAGCTAGGTCACAGGGAAGGCAGTAATGACTCCATAGCATCTCACTATGCTGATCGATAGTGATTGAAATGGGATGTGGGGGGGACTGGATAACATGGGTGAATGTTGAAACCACAATGCTGCTCATGTGAAACCTTTATAAGATTGTATATAAATACCTTAATTTAAAAAAATAGAATATATCCTTTTACTGTGAATTTCCATTTTTATTTCGTGGTAGCAAGAAATGTGGCTAATACAAGCAACAATTTTGGAAATATTTTGGGATTTTCTCCATGACCTGACATGTTTAATGTTTGAAAATATCTTATAAATCTATAAAGATATTATCAGTAGGTGCAGCAGCCATTTTATAATATATCTAGTAATACTGTACTCACTAATCATTGTGAATAACAGCCTCTACATCCCACCTACATTTTGCTGCTGTTGTTTGATATATTACTTTTGACAAAAATACGGTGTCATTGTAGATTTGTCAAATTGCTCTTACATTTCTATAATTATTTTATTTTGTATGTTTTTAAGTCTCTTCTACTTATTATGTAACAGTTTCAGCACTCTTCTGATAGACTGTACCTTCTAACAATTGTCTTTACATTTAATGCATTAGCTTCTAAATTATATATTACTTGATTTTTTAAAATCACTGAGTTGCTTTTGTCTGCTATATCTTTTCCTATCCACTTCCTGTACTATCTTCATCTCCCTGGCTTTTCTTTGTAATTGTAAGTATCACAGAGATGAATTTTATAAACTAATCTGAAGAGTTCCTTTCAAGCACGACGTCTGGTTGATCAGTGGGAAGTCCTGAAGCTTTGGTGGGCTTTGTCTTGTTTTTCTCTCAGTCCACATTAGCATCATCTTTCCCCCAGCCTCACAGGAGGATTCTCACTTAACCTAAACAACTGTTATCCCAGGAACTGAGGTTACAAACACTGAAGCCAGCAGCAGGGCAGAGAGAGGGGCCCAAATGGACCACCTCTTTCGCAGACTGTCTTCAAGTATGCCTGCATATCACCTCCAAGGCGGACACATTTTTTGTGATTATAATAGTAAGCAATGTCTCCCTGCTCTGAAGTAAATTTCAGCTCCAAATTGTTTTAAATTTCTCAGCTCTGATTTATCCTATACTGCATTTCAATTGTTTAATGTGTTTTAGAAATTCATCAAAATGTCTTATTTACTGATTGTGTCCTTTCCCAGGACTCTTATGGACTCATTTCTTTGTACCTACATTTTTCTGTCATTTCAATGAAATCTGGGAAAGGAAGGGAGCTACACTCCTATGTTTAATCTGTCATCTTGAATCTCAATAGTCTAAGTTCTGTTTTTAGCTATGATTTTCCACATAGACATTGGAAAATTTTTTGCTCACATTTTTCTCTAATTCTACCTACTTCAATAAGATCTGAAGGAAGAAATGGCCAGCAATAGAATGACTCAATTCTAACAATTTTTAACATGCTCAATTCCTTGTTATCCATTTAAAGACCCAAAAAAAGCCCAAGGGGGAACAAATTTTCACCAAAATATAATATTGGTAAATGATATAGAAAAGCTCAGCAAAATATGTTTTTATTGCTCTACAGAGTAGTTTGAATTAAACTCAGGCAAATATGTCACTAAAAGAGGTTTATGAAGTATCCTGGAGAGAATTACAGTGCAACATACTGGTTACCAGCACCTGGCCTGGAGTCAGAAAGCAAGGCCTCCTATCCCAGGTGCACCTTGAGCTTTGGCAAAGCTACTTAACCTCTCTGACAATCAGTTTCACTATCTATAAAATGTGTAAACAGTGTCTGTCTACCTCATAAAGTGAAAGGTTTAAATAATATATGAAAACAATTAAAATGAGGACCAGTACATACTAACTGCTCAATAAATACTTCCTAAGATTATTAAAAGTTGTGTTTTCCAGAAAGGATGGATTTAGTACTGCCCAGAGACAGACTATGTAACCTCCCAACATTATTTTCAGTTATAGGATTCTCTGGAAAGCTATGTTGCAGTGAGTAAAGTAATTTAGCTCTTTGATACCCAGTACAAAAGCTCAAGAAAAATGACTGAAGTGCTTTGTCTTGGTCTTATTTGGAATTTGTATTATTTTCTGTCTTGCAGAAGGCAGAGCCAGAACTGGTTGATTCCACCAATACATATTTTTTTGGTTTTGATGTCTTATCATGTGTCACAGTAAAATAATTTTACACCAGTTTTATATGAGACACTTGTCATTTTTTGGTTATGTAAAACCTTCACCCCAAAAATACAGGAGGAAGATTTAAAAGAGTCAGTGCTAAAGCAGTCTCTTTAAAAGCAAAAACCCACCATCTGCACCAGGAGGACTTCAGAAAACCCAGGGGAGTCTTCTTCTCCAACTGTCAACACAAGGAAACGGGCCAAGCGGACAGCTGCTAAAATGGGAAAGTCTCATCTAGGGCGTGACATCAGACTTCTATAATTTTTCCCTAAAAAAGCATCAGTCACCACAATGGCAACAAAGTATTAAGGAGAAAACAAAAGCAACCTCCTTAATGAAGAACGGCTTCCATTAAATACTTACAAAGCTACAATTCTATTAAGGAAAATTAGCATACTCATTTGTGGGATGGGAGGTAAAATCTGTATTGAGCTAGTTTCCAAGAGACCAGGAGGTATTTTTTTAATCATTGGCAACAACAGGGAACATATGATCAATCAGGAAAATAATAACAGAGCCCGTTACTAAAAATAGTTTCCAATGATAGTGCAGAGTTGGAAAAAAAAAACAGTAAGGAAATCTCTCCTGCTATTTTAACAATACACTGACAAAAATCTGATAATGAAAACTGATAACTCAAAGATAGCTTTCGGCATTAAAAATGGAAAAGTCTATAATTAATACCATTACGCAGGTAATTTATGGTCCAGAAACTCAGATATCCTTTAATGACATGTATGTCGTGCTCATTCAAGAATTGTTGAATTTGGATTTTTACTCCCACTAGATTTCACTTCTATCAGAGAAGAAATCTGGCTTTCAAGATATCAGAGTCTTCAGTGGTGTTAAAACCAGGCTGAATCTGAAAGTGCACTTGCTGGCCATGGCTTTCGTTACTAAGGAAAAGGTTGCAAAGGCGAACAGCACAGGTAACATAAGTGAGTGAAGCCGAGTGAGGCCAAGTGTGTGAGGACCGAGGGACGCTGGAGAGAGGGCACCCCAGGTTCAGGAGACGAATGCCACTCTGCTTCCCACTAGAAAGGAAGCCTGGTACTGTCAGATGTCATTTTCAAGAGAAATCGTAAAAATCCACACTTCTATTTGAATCCCCAAGTTATGTAAGTGTTGATATAAAAAAGAAAAAAGAAAAAATATCAAGCATTACTTGAAAACTATGGATGCCATAGTTTTTAATAAGCTAAATCCAATACACAGGTTTCCAGATGGTAATCTCAGGACAGTCTCCATTATCATTAGACCTCATAAGGGTTTTTTTGTTTTGCTTTGCTTGGGAACTGCGATGATTTAACCAATTACACCAAAAAAAAAACAAAAAACGTATGACTTTCATAAGAAGATATAGCCCGTAAATTGCAAATCCTCTTGTTTTTGTATCTAAGAGCCCCAAACTGGCTAAGCTTTATTCAGCACCCCAGTATCAGATGTGATACTAGATTTCTCAAGAAATGAAAAGGAGAATGAGAGAAATCTAACAGTCATTTACTTTATTTTCTAAAAGGTAAGAGAACAATATAAATTTCTATTTGTGCTTAAGTGACAAGAAGAACAAATGTAACCCAGTCTGGTGATCGGCTTATTCATTGTTTCAGAGGAAAATTAAATCATTAATAAGGATAGTGTTTTAATGAGATATGAGCCACTAAAGACAGCTCTCTACTAAAGGACCCTCAAATAAATATACCCTGCTTCCTCCTTCTTAGTATATGAGTAAAAACAAACACCACCAATAAACATTCTCCAAAGAGAAAAATGAATGAAAAGAGCACCATAGGTATTTTATCAACTTACTGTCTACTTTTATTTCATTTTGTTCTTAAGGTGAGCTGGTAAGGAGATTTTCTTCCCATCAGCCAGCCATCTCCATTTCTACACCTCACTGCTTCTCATTTATAGAGAAAAAACCCACGTATGTGCCCATATGACACACAGCCATAACAGTCTGTTGCTGAACACAAATGAAAATACTGAATTATTTCCCAAATATCAAACTAAAGGCAGAAGGAGCATATTTATCAAGGCATGTAGAGCACATTATATTTTGAAGTGTTAGCCTGAGTTCTCTTCTGTAAGTTTTTTGTACATTCTCCTGAATGCTGACTATTCTACACAATGCCCCATGAGTTACGAGGTTTTCCACTCTGACTGGTATGAACACGAACGCGCCATGGCCTTGTGTGATTTCCAGCTGCTCTTCCCTCTAATCTTTCTGGGTAGTTTATTGCCTAGCCGTAGGGAGTGTCTTCATGCATCTGAGCTGAAGATTGCAGGCTTCTACAGATCCCCAAAATTCTCTGTGCAGCTCTCTTGCTCTCAGGTGTTTTTCCCCCATGAAGAAAAGCCCCTTTGACCTGCCTGGGCCCTCAGCAATTCCCCTCACCTCCAGGAAACCTCTAGACTCCACCTCGTTGGCCCCTCCCTGAACCATAGTCTAGCAACCATGTGGCAGGGAGATGGGACCGTCACGGGCTCACTCATTTGTTTCTTGTCTTTTGGGTTCATTGCCCTTCCTTCTCTTATATCCAGTGTCCTGAAAATCAGCCAGGCAGAGAATGACTGGAATGCTTGTGTTTAATATAGTTTCTTCTTTCTTATGTTTCAGGTGGGAGAGGATACCTTGTCCCAGTTACTCCATCTTGGCTTGCATGAAGTTTTGTGGATTTTTTTTCCTTTCATATATACAATTTTAAGACTAAGAGTATGTTCATTATTCCCCACACTCATTACTCTTGACACTTTCTATTGCTTTATTAAATATATACATTGTAAACCCTCAGGCTTAGCAAGTGGTACCACAGTAAGTTAAACCAGGGTGGCCACAAGAAGAATCCATTGTTAGATCTTTTGTTTTGTTTTTTCAGCTTTTTACTTAGGACCAGTGATCCCATATGGGGTAAATAACAGAATTTCCAGAACTTCCCCCCTGGCCTTAGTCCATTTACATATCAGTAGGTGTTTACCATTGTAGAACCTCTGATAAATCTGGGGCAAGGGGTGGAGAGAAAACAGCCATTCTCTCCTCCCCTCTGTTCCTGGTACATCATTGGTCTGGTGTTTGCCAGTCACCAAGGACCTACCCCTAGAGTCCCATCCGGAAGGGGCAGGCAGGGAAGAGAGTGCACCCCATGGCTGAAGGGCACAGATGGACAAGAGCCTGGCTAGAGATCCTGAGCAAACTGTAAGAAATAAAAGCCTTTCTCCCAACCTGCCCATTTCCTTGAATCACTTTGGTTTCATCGGGTTCACAGGGGGGACTTGCCCTGGGCCAGGAACACCCTTCCCCCTGGAGCTACACCCTCTCACTTTCTCCTGCTCTAAAAGGCAAGATACCATGGCAAGAAAGTAAGACACAGCTTACGGCTTTGAGCGTCTCTTAGTTTTGGAACAGGATCAGGTTCTAGACACTAAAATGACCTCTGAGAGCTGCAATAATTAAGTTTGTGATTTACTATACAACACAATGTATGATCATTTGAGGAAAACTATATAGGTCACAGCAATGTGAGAAAGAGGAAAGAGCACCGGAAACAGAAAAAGAATGATTCAGAAGACACTGCAGATTTCCAAAACAAAGCCACAGCACCGTGCCCTCTGCCCTAGGACATCAATGGAGACACAGCAGCCTTTTTTCTAGCAGTCAGGAATTAAAACTTAAAATTCAAAATTGAACTTTTTACAGATTTTATTGTACCAAATTAGAAGGATAGAGCTAAAATTGCTTAAGCCATGCCATAATATTTTTCTGTTTTCAAGGCTTATCACTCATAATAAAAATTTCTCAGTTGGCTTCTCTTTAAAGGTATTATGGGAGGAAAAGTAAAAGATATACAAACAATGACTTTCTCCAGCAATTTTGACTATTCTGAAGGAAATAAATATTAAAGTGGCAATCCATTATAACATATAAAGGAAAGACTAAATTTTCAGAACAGCTGGCAATGTGTGTCTATATACGCCTAAGTTCACTTCTGAATTGGACTTCTTAATATTCAAAAACATTTTGTACTAACATAGATAATCAGACAAGCCTAATTAACTAAATCCAGATGAAAACAAATTAAGGCAGAGTCTGACTAAATGTTTCCAGGGTTTTCCTTCATATTTGGGGAGAGGCTGCCACAAAATTAAACCTCTTCTTACGCTGTAAGGTTTATTATCTTGCAATCTCAGGTGGTTTGTATTAACAGGAACACAGATGAAGATACTCATTCCCGTAGCCTGGAAACAGATCCACAACTGGGTTCAAATTCTAGCAAGCTGAAGGCATCACTATTACTTGACAGAACATAAATGGAACTTGTTGATTAAGCAACCTGAACTTGGTGTGGATGGAAAAAAATAAGGCTTCTTTTCTCTCTTCTTTCTGCCTTTCAATTCACTCTGCCACATCTTGATTCTTCAATGAATGACAACATCTCAACCTTCAGGTTGCTTTCAGGTATGGTACAGTCCCTTTACTGATCATTAAATTTCACTTTTACTACTAAATGGTTCAGTGTTGTCTGTAATGAGACTTCAATCTCAAATTAATTTCTTTTTTTTATTCCACATCAGTAAGGGGCACTTAATATGATATTTCACTCTCTTCATCTCCTCCCTCACCATATTTCCACCTGCTGGTTCTGCGAAATTGGCAAGGGCAGTGGAAGGGATTAGAGGTAGAGTGAAACACTGGTGCCACCCTGGTGCTATCTTGTTCAACACAAGCTGGTTGCCTTGCTCACCATTCGTGTGTGTGTGTTTGTGTATTTCTAGGAACCTCATGATTTCTTATAACTGGTATTTTAGGAATTTACTTTCTTTAACGGAGGAGGAGTTATAGTAACTTTTTCCTCCCATCCAGGCCACAGGGAATCCTACCAGATTTTCTTAATGTTAGGGTGTCCTCCCCTCCAGAAGGCAGCCCTCTGAGACAGCATTCCCCTCAGGATAGATGGACTCCACATACTGCCTCTGGTATGCAGTCGGCTCATGGCAAACTAAGGCATCCTTGCCATGCGAAATGCTAGATGCAGCAGCCGCTTTCAGTCCTACAGAATTCTGTCATCTCAAACATCTCCAGTAAATTTGCATGAACTTCCATTAATTCAGCAAAGGGGAAGCAAATGAGAGTTTATATTTGAGGTGTATTTGTCATAAAGACAAGGAAGTTTAAGCTCAGGGCCCTTGCATGGGCCTGTTCAAAACCTCTGAAATGGCCTTAGGAATGTATTCATACGGTTAAATAATTTGTAAAATTTCCAAAGTAATATAAAGAGTAATATCATTAAATCCCATATTAACAGCGTAAGCTTCAGACCCACAAAACTTAGATCTTCTCCTGGCATTCTGCATATTCATTTATGATCGCAAAACTTCAAGGAGGTCAAACACAAGTCAACTTCTCATGGGAAGTCACACTAAGATTTCTCCTTCTCACTCTTTCCCAGGATAGGGATGGAGAAATGCCCCAGGACAGTAAACTCCCCAGTTAGCCAACACACCCTAATAAATTTCAAAAACACTCTTCCAATTGGAAATTGGCAATGGAGGCTTATAGTCAGTGAATCAGTTTTAACTTTTTGAAAGTCTATTTGGATGTGTGTAGCACCTCCTTATGATGTGAGGCACTTAGCAATTATCACTTAGTAATTTCATTTAGTATCACTTAGTAAAAATCACTCAGAAGTATCACTTAGTAATTCCAACTTGGAGCTTCAGCCTTAAAATGCAAGGCAATAAGGAAATTTCATGTAATTCCCTCTTATACAAACATTCACCTGAGACAGTGCAGGTGGATATCAGACTCAAGCCGCTTCCGCCATCCAAAAGACAGCCTCAACTTCAAATACAGATGATGAAAATATTCATTAGGATAAATTTCTTTTACATGCATTTTTTAATTTTCCTGGGAGAAATATTTTTTCTCTTTAAGGAAAACAGAAACAAAGATGATCACTCACTGAAATGTTTATTATTTCTCAATGAAGAGCAAAACATAGGTGGTTAGTTTTGCAGAAGGTAAGAATCTATGCTTCTTAAATTTAAACTTACAGTTAAGACAATAAGAAGAAATCACTTGAGAATTAGGTGTAAGGGTAGATAGTCAATTCAGTAACAGCTATAATAACTAAAAAATGTTTATTTTTGTAATTTTTTTAAAAAGTAAAGAGAGAGTTACTAGGGATAGAATCGATTTCAATGTTCAACATGGGTTCCAATCATACGTAAACTGACTGGTTTAATCTCCACCTTTGTGTAAAGGAAAGCAGATTTTGAAAACCAAAAATGTATACATATCAATGGGTTAAACCAAGTACCAATACTGACGTTTTTATTTGTGTGCTTTTTTCAGTGCTGCACTGGGCAGTCTTGGTCTCTCTTTCTTAAAAATGCACTGAACATATGATTTATTTTCCATTTAAAAAATAAATCACTGATAAAAGCTAAAAGTGTTTTTGTCCTTTCCATCCTTGATTAATCGCTAGTACATGCAAGTGATCTGTAAATAATACATGCTTCTGAATGATATCTTGTTAGATTGTTTTTAGCAGGCCCAGACTACACACTGAATTTTGATGCACAGTTAGTGAGACAATGCAAAGAAGGCAGAAATGCACAATTAATGAGCCCCCTGGTACGCCAGCCCTGGTACTCTGCCCAGGAAGAACTTCAAACCAAGTAGTGATATGAAGGAAAAAAATGATTAAAGCCACAAATCTTTTGAATCCTGCTCCAAAATATGACCTTAGGATGTTTTTATGTTTCTGAAGAATCCACTGAAGTTTACAATTGTCTTTCATTTATCTAAGCACCAGTGGGTAAGAAAAGTAGGGACTGTCCTGAACAAAAGGAAGTGAGAGTTGAGAAAGAGAAAAATCCATAAATGTTATGTTAATTAGGAAACAATGACAACATCTATAGGAACAAAACAGTCCTGGTATACTTGGGACATTCAGAAATTTAAAATGCAAAGCCATGCAGGATCAGACAGGGTGTAAAAGCCACTTCTCACCAAGCTGTCCATCTATAGAGTTTGATAATGGCAGAAAAATGAGAAAATTATAGTACTAGCACTTTCTAACCTATTAGGTGTCTTGGCTTATCTCACAAGGTTTAAAGTGTTGGCAAGTTACTTTCAGATTGTTTCCTATTCTACAAACATCAGAAAATAATGCCTAACACACAGGGAGGGTGTGAGTAAATGAACTGTGTATTTTAACATGTTTAGCTGCTTTCCTGGCACATTATAAGCAATACATTGTGATCATACTAGTATTACAGGCTAATAGAGCATTATGATGACTTAATACCACACCCATTCACTAAAATGCATTTAGCATTTTCATCTTGACAAACTCACTTAGTAGGAAAAAAAAAATGTTTACCTGAGAATGCATGGGCTGACCCAGAAATTCCCTGCACTAAAAGAAAAAATATCGAATTGTTTTATTCAAAAAAGTACTGAAAGACAAAAACTCCTTTTTTTTTCCCAGAACAAGACCTGCCCACCTATCACCTATCTGAAGAGGTAATTTATATAACTACAGCAGACAGTAATACATAAATCTGATCATTAACTTTTTTTTTATATTTCACACACTGTTCTATTAGTTTTGGTTGTACATCAGAGTGATTCGATATTTTTATACATTAGGAAATGAACCCCATGAAGTTATTTAATTTTATAAACAGAAAGTGCTAGTTACCCGTGTTAAAAAGATACCCAAAGATGTTATCTGGCTTAGTCAGAACTCAAATTTGTATATAATACATGTGTTTTAGAGAAAAGATTTTCCTTGAATTAACTAGGTAAATTCTCTTAATTTACAGGTAAACTAGCATAGGTACTCAGGCCAAAAGTACGAAGATAGGCAACAGAAGTTAATAATTTTAAACATAATTTTGCCATACACATTTGAACTGTCACAACTGTTGAGAATTTTGCTAATCTGAAAGGAGCTCTCTGAATGGCTTCATGATCTGAAAAAGCTGTCCCTTATTTTGTATTCTTTGTAGAAGGGCAAAGAATTTTACCCAAATCACACTATTCTGTATCACTCCTTCAAGCCTTTGCTCTTGGTGCTGAGTAAAATTCTATTCATCTTTCAAAATCCTAGTGAAGAGACACTTCATCTGAATAGGCTGCCTGGACCTCAAACTCTCAGGATCATTTAATCATGCCTCTTTCTAAAGGGCGCTTCTGTGTTCCATGCATTTCTATTATTATATGAATCACACCTTAGAGTTCAATGAGCTACACACTTTTCTCTTATTTGAAAAAAATGCTAAATTACCTTTTCAATGTGATTTCAAGTTTGAATAGGCTCAGTGCACCACACCTCAAGGAGGGAATAATTGGAGCTTGGTGGAGGATGTGATTTAATAATATATTATGGATAAAGAACCATCGACTGGAAGTACATCTGTAATCTGTGATGAGATTCAAATTACAATATTTTTAGGGGGAAAATTCTTTGTATGAAATCACAAATAAGGATTAAAAAAATGGATATTTCTAAAATATTTTATATGGGCTTTGCCATTTATAGTGGCAAAATTAATGAGACAACAAAAAAAAGTTGATGCTGCTTTTCATTCCTTATACCTTAGCTCTTACTTCATATTAAAAACAATGTAGAGAAACACCAAATCACTAAACTTAATAATTTTAATACTTTTGACTACTAATCTTTCCTACTTTACATTAGCTTTTACAAAAGAAATATAAAACTCTTGCATTTGATTATTTGCATTTTAAAATTAAATAGGATAAATTTCATTTGAAATTTTATTTAAAACCAATACTTCTTATTATATCGTTTATTAACTTTAAAAACATGAGTAAGCAAGGATTTCCTTTCTCTGAGACTAACCATTCCCCCATACCACTGTACTTACTAAAAAGTAAAACACAAAAAACAAAACAAAACAAAAAACACTTATTTAATTCAAAAAATTATATACAGCTAAAAATACTCAATTCCTAAAACTCTTCCAGTTGGGGCAAGGGAGTTGGAGGAGGTTCCGACCAATGCAATAAAAATAATTTCCTAAAAATGTCTCTTCCTGAATACAACATTAAAGCCTCTCTAAGAGAAAGTTCCATTGGCCTTTCCTCTTGCCCTTTTTTTCTGCTTGTAAGTCTGAAATGATGCTTAAAGGTGCAGCAAAATTTACCTATGCCCTTGATAACATCTTTGAGCAGACAGACCAGCCTCACTACCGCTTCTGAACATCTTGCTACAGGTGAAAAACACAGCTCTAGCTGTTGAAGGCACTCTTTGTTAGATTTTCACTATTTGCCACCAAATGCATGTCTAATTCATATTATTTAGGAGAAAGCATACCATAATATAAATCAAGCTTTCTGATTTAAACTTATTCCAATTTAAAATTATTTCATTGCAGTTTGCTTTGTAATAAAACACTAATTATTCTTATTCATCCTATTTTTAAAAACTGATTTATATAGTCTGTATTGCTTTCCATATGAAGTATGTTAGTTTCCAGTCCTTGCTTCTCACTGATGAGAAGAAGTCACAATAATTAATGTTTTTGTCAGTCATCTAGGCCAATATCACGTTTTACCAGTGATGGTTTATAAAATGATTAAGCTACTAAAAGTGCTTTCAAAAATATAGCGTAACAGAATGAAAAAAATGCCTAGGTCAGTTAGCAGTTAAACATACAGATAGTGATAAAATAAAATCTTAGAGATATATTCTGAACATTGAATACTATATTCAGGCTGATGTACCAATTCAAAAGAAACTTAATTGAATGACCTGGGTAAGTGGCTTTACTCTGTTAAGGGAAAGCCCCTCGCTCTTGTTAGCACTTTATGGCATTCTATAGCATTTAAAATTAAAGGATAGGTGAAATTCTATGCATGGCTGTCAAAGGCAATTGTAAAAATTATAAATGTTAGATGTAATCCCTCCAAACTGACATAAATACAACTTTCAGTTCATTCTAGTCATATTAAACCTGCATTTGTCAATACTTCATTCCTGGTACTCATTAATAAAATTTCATTGTAATTTCACATCAAGGCCCATCTGTGGCCAACAGTTGTAGAGAACTAGTCAAAGGAAGTTGGTATATATTGCATATATTAATACATTATTGTGTTCAAAACTTAGTTCAACTAAGGGTTCTGTATTATTATATTCTGTATTATAATTCTGATGATAGCAATACCAATTAGTGATTTTACTGAGTGGCCCTTAAGTACTAGATAATGTACTCACTACATTCACTGTATTTTCTTTCTTTAATACTGTTAGATTAATCCTTCCCCCTACCAAAATAAAAGAGAAAGGGATAATGTCTACCTCCATTTTACATACAAAGGTACTACAGCAAAGCAAAACTAATCAACTTGCCTAGAATTATGCAAATATTACACGGTGGATAGACTTTAAAACCAAGCAGTCTGACTCTCAAGTCTACCTGTAATCACTGTGTGTACCACTTATGTCAAGTTCAACAGGTCGGTCTCCTCTAATACCTGACATACTTTTTAATCAGCAGATTGAAACATCAGCAACATGTTCTTCTACAGAGAGTCACCTCAGCAAATGCTGAGTCATTCTTCACTACGGGCCACAGATCTATTCCAGATTTGTTACGCAGTGGAATCAACCCCATACATTCCCAGAAAGTGAGACTAGGAAGGAAGTTTATCGTACCATCACAAAAGTTATGAGAATATATATAAACATTTAGATATTCCTCTTCCAAACTGACATCAATAAAAAGTAGGCCAGACATTGATTTGGCTACCCCAACCTCAGAGCAGAATATTTTCAAACATATAAAGACAAGCACATAGCATGGGAGAAAAACCACAAGGCTATTTCTGGAAAGAATAAATAATACCAAGGGTATCAGTGGTTTTATTGGCTATAACTACACTGTCACAAAAAATCAGGTCACAATGAATAACCATTTAATTATGAAACATACATGCAAAAGGATACTAAATACTATTGAAGTTTGATAAAACTAGAAGAGTCAAAGAAACATAACTAAGAAATAATGACATAAATGAAATACTAATGTGATGAAAAATAACATGAAAACATGGTTAAGTCACTTCAATTCATCAAAATCATTATATTTTACATTTTGTGGCACTTAATAATTATGGCACTTAAAAATATGAATTTCCCACTGCTTTTGCAAAAACCAGAACAAGGAGTAGTATTGATATGTTATAAATAAAGAAAATGTTATTTAAGAATATTATTGGACTTAGCAATGATAACATGGCCAGCTAGGGGCTGAAGTGAATTTTAACTCAACATTCTTTCTACCACACTAGCTGGTCATGCATGTATAAGACTCTTCTAAATGCATTTTTAAAAAGTTAATAGCATGTATAACCTCTACACTCTGTAAGTTTTAAGAATAATTAAACTCTTAATGTGAGAAACCATACAAAAAGACCCACAATATTGTATAAACCCCAAAAGGTACAGCTCTTAAATAAATTCAGTTTATAGTCTTTACATAAATTAATTTTCAGGTCATTGGAAGGTCAGCGTAAATTATACTAAATAGCTAATCAAAATGGAAAGTTAAGAGTATTATCAAGTGCTGGTAAAATAAAGTGACACAGGAAAATTAACCATTATTTCTAAGGAATAATATGGGAAGTAGAACTGTGAATGCTCATGTTTTTAAATAGATGGCACGGGGATTCAGAGAGTAAAAAATGGAAGACCCAGTGAGTTTGAAGATACTGTCCCATGCAGGAAATTCCCCATTCAGTTCTACAGTGCACGGCCTATACATCACGTCTCTGAGTTCTTTCTCTGAGATTGGAACTCTAAGTGGAGAAGGTATTATTATCATTTTGTGAAAAAATAAAACTTTCAGAGAAAAGGTTTCTTTCCAAAATCCAGGTAGTTGGTGGAGAATGCAAGATAGAAAAAGTAGAAAGTTGTAGAAGATAAGTCTCCAGAAGAGAATTTTGAAAAAAAAAAAAAAACAAGAAAAAGGAGCAGAAAATAAACATATACTGTCTGACTAGTGAATGACGGGCAGGAATGCCATCAAAACCAGTAACAACTTGAAAGATCTGATTTTCAAAAAACAAAAGGCTGACATTATTACCAATGAAGTTATATATATATAAAGAGAATTTCCGAATTTCAAAGACAATTATTTTTCATGTGGACCATTAAACAGCAGAAGAGTCTCTCAAGGGCAACATTAAGAGCCCAGATGAATCATTAAAAACTCATCAGAGTCAAATAATACTTTATGTCTCAGCTCCGCATGAAAGGTGTATATGTAAGTTAAAAATAAAAAGTATTGTTTTACATATATTTACAAATAAGGCAAAGCGAAAAATTCCATGTCTAACATAACAGTAATGTAGAATTTACTTTCACCCATTACATCAGACTTTATTCTTTTGGCCAGTTAAGATTCTTGTTTTCCAATCTGAAGTCACATTATATTGGGGCAGGGCAAAGTTAACAAACACATCAAGGCAGCAAGCCCATTCTTATGGCACATAATTGTTAGCACGATTCCAGGAAATGAAACATGTCAGGGAAGGCATTTTCAACAGGATATCCTCTATTCTTGCTTTTGTTTGCAGAGTGAAAATCACTGCTTTGACAGGAAATATATAACAACTTACACTGATCTTTGTGACATATGAAAAGAAAATTCTTAAGCTCCAGAAAAAACTGATTTATCCATTCTCTTTCTTTCCTAAATCAGTTTGAAATGTGTTTTGTTCAATAAAGGGCAGAATTCATCTATAGTCAGCATTTACTAAACCAAACTATTCTTACAAAAGCACAGATCTAAATAATAATAACAGCTCTTATTTAACCTGAAGTATGATTATCAGAAGACGCATATCTATGGACATATTCACACATGCACACACACACACACCCGCATTTTGTAATTTGAGGTACTCAAGATATCTTGTCAATTGGTTATTGTTACTAGTAAACTAACCTCCATAAGTATAAAATTTGTCATTTTATCTTCACACAAAGTATTCATCTAACTTCTGAGTTATACATCTAATATGCATCAAACTTTTGAGATTTTATTTTTTCTTCACAGAGTAATAATTTTATTTCTTAAAGACAAGTCAAGCATGTAAAATGTACTATTGTTATTTGTTTTGCACACTGTTACCCACAGACCTGACGTACAAATCTGATCATAGCACACCCCTGTTCAAAAACCTGGGATACTTTCTTTTTTGCCTAATAAATAGAAGCTGTGGCACTCTAAACTATCCATGATCTGCTCCCAATACTTTGCTAGCCTTATATTTTAGCTTTACTCCACTTCATACATCTCATTCTGCAGTTCAAATAGGAATTTAGAAACTCTTTCACTACATAGCCCTGCATTTTTGCACCCCACGTCTGCACTGTTGCATGTCTTCTCTTTCATTTCAGGTACCACACTGCATCAAGAACAACATGAAATTTTTCATACTTCAAGTCTTCAACAAGTCTTCCCCAATATCCTAGCCAAAGTGGGTACTCCTTCCAACGTCCACTAGTGACAGATCATCGCCTCTCATCTGAAATACTGCTGAAGCACCCTAAATGATCGACCAACCTCTGGTTTTGATCCATTTAATTCTTTCTCCAATGTCACCCAGAGTGATTTTTTTTCCCCCTAAAATGCAGTAAGGATCATGTCATTCTCCTGCTCAAAAGCCATCTCTGGCTCCCCTTCACCCTTAACAGTTAATGTGCAAACACATAAATGACTTAAAAGTGATACAATTACCAGCCTTTGTTCTTCCACTACCAGCTCCTTAAACTCCTTCTATTTCCCACACTCCATATACATACTCTGCTTCAAGCCATATGAATATCATTTTTGGGGATGAGGGAAAGACATGCAGAGAATGTTATCATATATGTAAAGACTTATATTTACATACAAAACAGAGTCACAGAAACATAGGCAAGGTGTACCTTAAACATAGCAAGTTTTCTCTTTCTCTTCTGCTTTAGGTCTTCCAAATTTGTTCACTCCTCCAATAATCATCTTGCCATCCCTTTTGGCCTGGCTAACTCCTACTCATGCTTTATAAGCCTAGGCTGTGGCCTTCACACGTCCCCCAGTAGCAGGGTGTATTTCCCAGTTTACATTACTTTCATTGCCTGTGTTTTTTAATCTCCCAACAGATTATGAGTTCTACTGTCCGGGACCCTCAGACATTTGTATTCACCACTGTGTACCCAATGCCTGGCACGGGGGCTTAGTACATAGAGTTTGCTTAATACGTAGTTATTAAAAATGTGGACATCTCAATAATCACTACTCTTACTGATCAAAGGACTTTGCAATGTTACATCCAGGTTTATTTATAAAGCATAAAATCTCTTAATAAGCTTTCCCCTCTGCTCAGTTGGGCAACTAGCTGATCTGATCTAAAACTCAGACCCTAATAAGAGGGGGAAAATCCTTAACATGTCTTAACAAAACACAGTCTTCATCATTAAAAATGATATTAAAATAAATATGCAAGAAATACATGTAATAAGTGAATCATTGCTGGTAATGAGAATGCCAGAATAAGACTCAAAGTACAAAAACATATTCAGACCATTCCACCAACTAGTACTGAAAAGATGAGCAAGTTATCCTCACTGAACCATAGTTCCCACTTCTGTAAAATGGAAGGTTTTAATTAGATTATCACTATGGTGCATTCTGTCTTTATAATTCTATCATTTAATTCACTATTAGGTGATAGCTAAATTTCAAAAATCATAACTATTTCCTTCTTTTCCTTCTCTCAACTTTTTCTGGTTCTGATAATATTATGGCTTTTAGTGCAAAACAAAGGGATAAATGTGGCTTGAAAGCTTAAAGTAGCATATGAGGTTTTACCAAGCATATCCAAGCCAGGGAAGACATCATATTAGGCGGATACACAGTAATTAAATGATCAGTTTAAATAAGATAATAATATTTCAAATGAAACCTGTACTACTGGTCTGTTAAACCCTGGAACATAGAAGGAACTCTGTAAAGGTTGGGTCCCTTCCTTTAAGAATGTTTCAGACACACTCGAAAGACAAGCAAAATCTACCTTCTTAGACTGAATTTAAAGAATATTCAGTAACTGAATTAAAAACAAAAGATCATCAGTGTAGGGCATAGGATAAGCATCAAGAGTTCAAGACCAAAGTTTGTCCTCAATTTTACTAAATTGGCCTTAAAAACTGAAGACACCTGAACTTTTTCATAAAGGATTATTGTGAGACACTACCATTCAACAATTTAAAGACCATAAAATATTAAAATCTTAACTAAATGAAGAGAATAAACCATATAAGTTTAACAGAGCTTTGTATTTAATGTATAAAACTTAAAATGGAAAGTAATGAAGCATATTTGAAAAAAGGCCACTGGGAGAAATGTAGTGCAAAGCAAAACCAGAAAGAAACAGATACCACATGTACAACATTTTTGGAACCGATAAAGCTAATCTGAATAAATACACACATACAAAGAGGCTACATCATTTTCTCTCTGCATTTTCTAAGTAGTGCTGCCAAATATGGAAGGATTGGAGACATTTCTGGGGAACTGCTGAATCAGGAGCATGAGTCAGAAAGTAAACCTTTAGTACAGAAAAAAAGCACTTAAGAAAAGAGATGGAGCTCATATACAAGCAGGCATGCATTCAGTTCATAGGGTCCAAACCTTCTCTAGTCAGCAAGGCACCATGTATGCTTCCCTTCCTAAACTTAACCCCTCATATTATATGGGCTTGGAAGAAAGTTTTTCTTCCAAGAAGCCAGATTTACTCGCATCTTAATGTTGAGGTACACCACAGAGTTGATACTACGTGTGACTAAAGACGACTCTGAAGACTAATGGCAGGGCATTTTCCAACTTACATAAAATGAAATCTAAAATAGAAATAAAATTAAATGAAGTAAAGGGCTTAGGCTACATTAAAAAATAACTTAGACATATATGAAAGAATTGCTTGACACTTTGTAAGGGAGACTAAGATGCTCTTTCTCCAAAAGCCGTTAAGATCTAATCATCTCTCTGAATCTGATCATCTTCTCTGAACCAGGCAGCAGGAATGGATTGTCGTTAAAGGTATTTTCAGGCTTATGAGTATATTTTTGGCACAAGAGGTTCAGCAAATACTCCCCACATTTAATCAACACAATTAAGATTGTGCTCCAAAGGGAAGTCCCTCTTGGACAACAAAGAATTGATTTCCCATCTTCCTCTCAGTTGAATGATAAGACTTTCTCAATTTTGTGATGGCACTCTGGCGTCATTATTAACAAATATTAAAATGCCACACTTTATAAAATAACTTCCTACATTCTTATCTCATTCACCATTTCAATAGCAATAATAATGTAGGCAGCAGTAATTTCCCATGGAATTTCAGTTCTGAGCTCTCCTTTATGAGCTGAATGCGCCAATGTTCTTAGTAGCTCTTTTTCAGACAGATCCTGGGGCATAGAAATAACTAATAACTTACTAAAACTTAAGCAGTGTCAAATTGGGCCTAGAATCCTTATCTGTCAAAACAAACTCACTCCATCTGGGACATAAATCTTACTCATTATCATTTCCTTTTAAAAGCATTTTCTGTTTAATCTCTGCAAAATCTACCCCAGAAAAGCAAGCTCTCAAATAGTTTAGCTGTAATGACTAATGGCTAGTGTTAGTCTTAGTATAAAATTATAAAAATTGTCCTTCTCAACTCTATAATCAGCATAATAATATTCTCTCGTATGAAACAATAAATAATCACACATGCTGTTCTAATCTAATGCATGTGTAGCAATTTCAAAGATCAGAATTCTCTCTGTCAGTGAGTAGCATTCACATCTTTGTTTGGCATTTATATTACATCTTCACAAAATGTTCCCCAATAGCTATCACATCTTGTTCTTGCATATGATGATGAATATCAAATGCATCTTAATTCATACTCCTGATTTTCCCTGTTTTTTCCTCACATTAATTTGTGTTTGGCTACACTGATCAACACAGTCTGAACTGACACAAAACTGCATCTCTGCTGACTTCAGAAATTTAAAGAGCTATGTTCACTTTCATTTTTACAATATGCCAATGTGGCAGATTAGGCCAAATATTGTGGTTGAATAGTTAATTCAATAAATCTCAGTGGCTTTCCTAGTTGCTAGATTGATGAGTTGTCAAACTTTAATGTTCTTAATAAGAATTGGCCAGGTGCTTGTTAAAAAAACACAAATTTCCTAGACCACGAATGCCAGACATTCCAAATATATATATCTAGATAAGAGCTTAGAAGTCAAAATTTTAATAAGCATCCCATAGGATTCTAATGCAAGAAGTCCCAAGACTTACCAGTGAAAATCTCTGAAATTACTTAATGTCTAAACTATGAGGTGCCTTCTCATTGGACTACGCCACATCTTAACCAAAACTGTTTTCCCCAATCACAATTCCCTTATGCCTACATTTTACAATAATTATCCATAAGCTTTGCTGACTTCTATTTCTATCAGCTGTAGGTAGCATTGTGACAAATAGAGTATCAAACCTCCTGAACTCACCTCACCTCCAGTGACTTACCCATCCCAAACTTCTGCACAAATGAGAAACTTCCATCCTAAGGATGCTAAGGTTTGTATTAATAATTAAACATCCTAAGAAAGTTAGCAATGGAAATAATAGAACTAACATAAAAATAACACAAAAGAAATATTATTTTTATATATTTTTGAGACTTCAGTGTTGACAAAGGTAGAGTAAGGAAAATGGTGGAATAACTCCAGTCATGAATTTGGAAAGACCTGTTCTACTATCAATAAAGCAAACTTCTCAATTAAATTGAAGCAGACATTTAGAAAGGTCTAAGTAATGTTCTCAACTGCTAAGTACGGTGACCAAATGTCCCAGAACTCAGGACCCCTGGTTTTATCACTGGAAGACCCTTAACCCAAAAAGCCTTTCAGTCACAGGCCAACCAGGATGGCTAGTCACCCTACTTCATGATTCAACATTTAGGCATTAATTTTTTGAAGTCCATGGAAAATGTCTGCAATGACCTATCAAAAGAATATGAAAGGAATTTTTTTAGCTTTATTTGAGCTTTATTTTACTCAACAAATTATTGAAAAGGGTCTCTACAAGAGAAAAAAATCATAATTAAGAAACAACAAATACTTAACAAATATATAATCATAAAAGTTACTGGGAGGAAGGTACTTGGGGATTTTCATTATGCACAGGTATATATGTCATTGACTTTTATCTGATAAGGTAGAAAGTCTTTCTGAAACACCAGTAATTACTGTACTTTAAAAGTTAACAGCAATCTGGGCATGAACAGGGAAACCAAAGAGATAAATAAAAAGCCTCTGGATTTAAGTCCTGGCTACATCCAATATGAGAATCTCACAGGTTAGTGATTTAGAATGTGCAATAAGGAAAGATGAATCAAATAAGTTTCCAATTCTCAAAAGAGTGCTACCTCATTCACTATGACACTAAGAGGGTTGTAGATCACTACATTCTGATGATCACTAAGGCGTACTGATTAATTATGATTAATAAAGCTATATGTTGTAGAATCATTCATAGAAGAAATTATAAATACATCTCAATTATTCACAAGTTGAGCTTCTGCTCTGATTTATTCATTAGAAAATTTTACACATAGAAAATTTTTCACTAGTAAAAAGAGTTGCTGTTTTGTTTATTTATTTCTCTCAATTTCTCTTTTTGCTTCTTTGGTTATCTTGGCTTCTTTTAAGAAGCCTGCAGAACTTCAGTGGAAAGAATCCTGGGGCCTTTTGTCCCATTCTTATTTAATCACAAGTAACATCTTTGAAACCAGGGGCCTTTTCTCATTATTTTTAACAGTCATATAGTCGCCTGAGACAGACAATTTCATGCAGAACCCAGTTATTTCATGCAGTACCTCTGGTCTGGCCTACTCTCTGTAACAGCCTAATACCTGGTCTGTCTCCGGTCTCAGTCTATCCTCCATCTGTAGTTAGAGGGATCTTTCAGTCATGCAAATATAATCATGGTGTTCTGCTTAAAATCCTTCAAGGGCTTCAGTGCCTGCAGAATTAGGTCCAAACTATGACTCAGGGTAGGCTTTTCTCCAGACAGTTCCCCCCAGCCTGTACTATACTCTGATCATACCAAGTCATCTGGCCTCTCTAAGGAAGTGGATTCCCGCTTGCTGTCCCAGCTCTCTTTCCCCTTCTGATGACCTATTGCTCCACCTTCCTGTCTCAGATCATGCATGATATGTCCTCTAGTGGGGCCTTCTCATCAGGGTTCCTATTGTATTATGTTAGGTTCCTATTGTATCCTGACATATCTTTTTAAGCACACATTGCTAAGACTCAATTTAGGTCAACGTCTTCCCCCACTGGACTGTGAGCTTCCTCCTTAATCATCACTGTACTACCTTACATCCAATATAACATAATCAGTAAGCATGTATTGATCAATTTGGTATAAGAAAAACTTTGTGAGTTAGAAAGCAAGCTTGTAAAAAGACAGCAACTCTACAGAAAATCAGTTAAAAATAACAACAAACAGATCAAAAGTGCCTGCTGGGAGCTACCACTTTTCTGGGATCTATGGCATACAAAAAAACAGAAAGCAAAGTCCTCAATCAATTGTGGAAGTTTACAGTTTATTTGGAGATGTAATAAAGCATATATGAGATGAATGTGAAAAAATTATACATGCATATATACATAAAGAAAATATTTTGATAATAGTATATAGACTACTGGGAAAATAGTTCATTATCCAAGCAATAAAAATTTGCATTAAAAAACTGCAAGCAAAATGATCAGTATTAACTGAGAATTCATGAAATTGAACTAAAAGCCAATGGATTAAAATAATTACAATCTCAGTTGTAATCAAAAAGAATAAAATAATGTCAAATTGGCAAAAATAAAAACAATTATAATGTCCATTGTTGACAAGAGTTAGAGGAAATGGGCATCTTCATATACAATTGTAAATTGGTACCAATTTTCTGGACAGCATCCCTGAAATATATAGTAAAAAACAATAGATTTATATGCCCCTTTACCTAAGAATTCCATCTCCAGGAATTTACATGAGAAGTAAAATAGGTGGTAAATGAATGAAAACTACAGACTATCACACTATTTACCTTAGTAAAAAGGGAAATGCCTAAAAATCCCAGACTAGAAAGCACATAATAAAAAACTTTAGATGCACAGATTAGCATACAATAAAGGCATTAAAATTAATGGTATAGAATTGTAATTTGACATGAAAGGTGTTAGCAATGTATATACAATAAAGTAAGTTATAAAAGAGTACGTGTAACATAACAATCTATCTGACTGCAGACACCTGAAAGGTTAATGACCAGTATGTTAGCAGTATATAGTTAAAATTAAGATTTAAGTTTTTATTTTGCATATTAATTTTTTAAATTATTTCTATGATGAGCATGTGTAATAGCCCTTGCATTATAAAAACAGCTTTTTTTAATGAGTTATTAAAGAGAAATACATGGACTAAAGTTTCCAGGGAAGACTGAACAAGTATGGCAGTTCTTCGGTGTATGAGAGAAGACAGAAATGTTATCCTAGGCAGGGAAAATGGCATTTCCACAGACATGGAAGTCAAGAGTGAGCTTCAGTGTATGGACATTACAATAAGAAGAGCAGCCTAATTTTCTCAGGAAGAAATATGTGCATGTTGATATGGCAGAGTCATCAAGGATTTTTGCGCATGGATATATATTATGATAGTAGAGCTGTAAGCAAATTTACCAGGTAGTAGTGTGTAATCTACATGTAAGCAAAGATCCTAGAGATACTAAATCCACTCTTGAGACAACTACTGTGATTTAGAAGGACTATTACTCAGGCATAAAGAAGTGTTTAATTGAGAGACATTACTAAGAGAGAGGAGAAGCCAAAGACCATCCTGCCTTGGCATTTACTGATGCCTCCACCCAGAATGCCCTTCTCCTAGGTGTTAGCTTTGCTCCAGATCCTGGGCTCAAGTGTTGCCCTCTCCTTGCCGCTAACTCTGACATCTCTGTGTGCCCAATCCTTCTTCCCTTACTTTTCCCTGCCACAGCATTTACCACTTTCTAACATTCTAGATGGAGTGCTTCAATCTTGTCTATTTCCTATATAAGAATATATGCAGCCATAAGGGCAGGAATTTTGTTTTGTTAACTGATGCATCCCCTAGAGTCTAGAATAATGTGTATCCTGTAATAGGTGCTCAATAGGTATTTGTGGAATGAACAAATAAATTGAATATGAAGAGGGGATGGTGGAGGGAGTCAGGGATAAAACTGCCATTACTAATAGAGACAAACTTTCCAAATGAGGATATGATTTCAAGGTAAGATGATGACTGGGTACTTGGACAAGTTGACTCTGAATTAAAATAGTGGCAGCCAAGTGGAAAAATGCCCTGGAAATTAACAAGAACTATAAGACCATAGGTGGTGGGAACTTTCATAGCTGAAGATAAAAGGAATGGTGGAGTTGTATTTTATGAAGTCACTAAAAAAAAAGGCAAGTATCAAGATTCAAAAGAAAAGAAGGGTAGGGTAGGGATCCAGGCAACATTTATAGGAGTGAAGAGGAATAGGAAGAGCTGTGATGAGGATATAAGAAAACAATTGGAAAATATAAACTAAGAGAAACAGGAAAAGAGGGAGAATGTGATGGCTGAATCCCAGGAAGAACCTTGAGTCTAAAGGAACAAATAATGGGATTTTGTTTTTGTTTTTGTTTTTTCATGAGGACACACCCGGAAATGCTTGAGAACAAGTAGTCAGTGGGATTTGAAGCATTAGGTACGGTAAGAATTGGAGCTTGTGGTGGGAAACACTACTAGCTATACGGGAGATGGTTTTGGAGAAGAATTGGGCTCTTTCCTTCTCAGGCATCAGGAAAGGGGAATGGAGGATAACTATGAGAAAAGAGTAAAAAATATATATAAAAACTGAAGTGTCACATTCTTCTTGATAGAATAGTTGGAGAGATGGTGTGACAAGGAAGTGATAAGGGCAATTGGCACAGCGGGCATGGAAAGAGAGAAAAAGTCTAAAATAGATCCCATGGGGAGAGAGCCTGAGAATACAGAAAAGACAATTAAAAAGACTGCCAAATAGCAGTGGAGAGCAGATTGAAGTTTGAAAGCATCGGGTTCTAATGAGCCAAATCTGCAATGCTGTTTGCCTCTGGCAGTGCTCTCTCTCCTGGGAAAAGAAGCAAAAAGAGCAAGAGTTAGAAGTAACCTATGTTTAGGAATTTGCTGGAGGAACAAAGAAGCAAAGGTTATTAATGAAGAAGCAAGTATCTTGTGTTCCTTGATGGGAGTGAAAAACCCAACTCACTGGAAGCGGGGAAGGTGACACTCAGAGTCTGACGGGTGAGGGGCAGTTCCAAGGACTGAGGAGAGTAATGTGAGCCCTGAGCTGAAAGCTGAAATTCTCAAGGAAATTAGAAGACTTCTTTCTCATTTTCCTCCCACCCTCGGCCTCCCCAACCTCCCACCCCCTGCACAAACCACCACTCCTGCTGAGACTGCAGGAGTGGGAAGGAGCAGAAGGTAAGTGCGATCAGAAGATCCTTATCAGAGACGGCTGTGAGGTGAGCAGCTGTGTGTGCACGTGTGCGTGCTGGGGTGTGGGGTGCGGTATTCCCATCATCACACAAAAAACTGGAACTATCTAAACTTTGATGCATTCCAAGACATTAGGCCCACTCATTTTTACATAAACTACATGCACCCTTTGTTTGTTATATTCATTTTGAGGTTACTAAATGATTACTCTATCACATACGAACAGGTTTTGCTTTTCAATCCCACCCTGGCCCTTCCTGCGGGTGCAATACCACCCTCTGTAGAAGCAGAGGTGGGCCTCTACCTCCCTGCTTTTTCTCCGCACTGTTCCCTCTGCACCAACTACCTCCACCTCTATAAGCTCCTGGAATAACTCAAGCTGACTCCCAGCTCAGGACCCTTGTACCAGCCGTCTGCCAGCAGCTGCCTTGCTCTCCCGCAGGCTGGGCCCCGGAGGTCCTTCCTGACAATCAGGGCTCTGCTTAGGTGTCACCTCCTCACAGAGACCTTTCATCAGCCTAAAGCAGCCTGGAATGCACTCTTTATCCTATCACCATGTTTTGTTTCGGTTTTTATTGCCGACACATTATTATCTGATGATATCTTCCTTACATATTTATTTTGTATTTTGCAATCTGCCTCCTCCAATTAGAATAGAGCCGCATGAGGAAAGGGTTTGGCTTGTCTTGGCCATCACTGCATCGCCAGCATTTCAAATACTTCCCGGCACACAGCATACATTCAATCACTTGCCTAATGAACGCATGCTAAAAACCTACAGTTTGAATGCTAGTAATGGAAACTTATGCTGAGTAAATATGTGTTCACCATGCTCTGCACTACAGCCAGGAGAGGTGAAAAGGATATTATTACTTCTGTCTCAAAACATCACGAAAGATCATAACTGTCTTACTCTGAGCAATAAATGTTAGAAAGTAACATTTATTGTGAATGGAGGAAATGTCCTTAAAGATGAATCTAAATAAATCTCAGTAAAATTTTAAATGATCAAGTGAACATAAAAATGCTTATGTCATTTTTATCAGGTTCAGGGAGGTCTGGAAATACAGGCAAATTTTACAAAGTTTGAACAGTGTGGATGTAATAAGTTAGGGCATACACACCA
This sequence comes from Manis pentadactyla, assembly GCF_030020395.1. Classification (NCBI taxonomy): domain Eukaryota; kingdom Metazoa; phylum Chordata; class Mammalia; order Pholidota; family Manidae; genus Manis; species Manis pentadactyla. The sequence goes on from NC_080026.1 coordinate 17,181,927, forward strand.
ACAAAATTTCAGATACATTTTCCACGAAATAAACTTTATAAATTATGAGTAATATTTAGGCTGTTTATCTTGCTATATTAAATCTGGAAAACAAGCTTAATTAAGAAGTTAAAATAGGCCAACTTTAATCTCTCCTCCGTAAAAGGCAATCTCTAAATAAGAAATTCAGTCTCCAGTCAAGTTTTCACATTTTCTGTGGAAAGTATTCTCTGCTGGTTCATTGTCTTAAAAAGCGGGAGGGCAGGGTGGGAGGTGAGGAAATGTTAAAAGAGAATCTACAGTCCTGATGAATAATTTACTGTTACAAAACTGCTAATGATAATATGTAGCACATTGTTTACTCACCCTCTGAAATCTAATAACAACATATCAGCTAAGTCAAGAATACATAGTTATTTTTTAAAAGCAACCTGCTTCAATATTCCCTCAAGATGCCCAGGTAGAAGCCAAAAATGAAAAGAATTAACATAAGAAAACCTCAATCAAACCCAAACTGAGATACTTTCTACAAAATACCTGGCCTGTACTCTTCAAGCGCATCAAGGTGAAGAACACAAAGGAAGGTTGATGAAAAACTATTCCATCTTTTGACAGAAAACGAGTAAACAAATGAAGGACAGAATCCTTAAATTAATGTTGAACTAGGGGTAAATAATAGCTGTGATGGAAAGTACTAGGACAACTGAAGAAATCTGAACAAGTACTATGAGCTAAAGAATAGTATTGTATCACTGTTAAAATTTCTGATATTTTTCTTAATTGCTCTATGCTTTTATGGGAAAATCTCATTCTTCAGACTACACACAAATGAGGAACAAACAGGAAAAATTGAATGGATGGACGGATGAATAGAAACAGACACATAGATAGACCTAATGAAAGATTTCCAAGACTGTCGAATGAAACAGAAACTTCACTCATGTCAGTGATCAGAATAATAATAATAAGTAATTAGTAAACCAAAACCAGATATATCAAAGATAAAACCATATGGTACATGGATAAAAACCATAACATTTGCTGTTTAAGCTCTGACAACATATTATCACCACAGTAAATGAGATGAATAAAAATTGAAATTGAATTGTTAAGATTCCTTGAAAAAAAAAAACCTTTGTAAATTGGTTTCATTGTGTATATTGATTTTGAAATATATTATGTCACCATTTCATTTCAAGTTAAAAAAAGATGGACTTTTTAACCATTGGAAAAAAAAAATAGTCCACAGAAATCAAACTCGATAGAGATTGATGAGTTAAATCTTTACTCACTCACTGACCTACAAAATGTTCAGTTTTAAATAAAACACTAATAATGAAATAATAATACAACAAGTAACTTCAAGATGGTTATTGTATCTTTCTCACTTTAAAGATAAGGAAAAGGAGCTTGTAGAAATTAAGGATCTTGTGCAAATTTCAAATAAGTGTTATGTGCAAAGACAACCGTGGCTTGCCTCCCTTCATCCTTGCCAAAGCTTTTTATCAAAGTGGGAGACTTTGCATTACGTAATGTCTCCCACCTTGGTATAATGCTTGAACGTGTCCACGTTACTGTCGGTGTCACTTTCAATATTGCTATAGTTTATAAATAATACTAACATTTTAGGATTATTGAAATGATATTGGTAGAAAAATTGAGAGCTAAAATATTTCTTGCTTTCTCACTCCTTGCAGAAAGGGTAAAACTCAAGGTATGCATACATATATGTGTATGTGTGTGTAAGTTTTATGTATTGTATATCTATTATGTACATATTACATTATTTGTCTTAAACATTCAGCAGGTTCCAGACCAACTAAGCAATGCTTAGACCCCAAATAATATACATTGACTTACTGTTTCTTTCTTTTGCCAACCTTACTCTCCTCAGAGAGTAGCAAATTGTATTTGGGGCATACCAATGTTATATTATTGCATCTCAAGGAAAAACATACAGCACAAGGCCATCCCAAAGTAGAAAAGGAGAAAAATGTCATTTAAGAATTTTTTTGGTCAAGGTTCAGCTGGGGAAATCTACTGACCCACTTTGAAATTAAAATGCTGCTTTAGTGTGTGTGTGTATGCACACACACACACACACACACACACACATACACCCACAGGGAATTTTCCACTGAGGTTGTACATAGTAGCATATCAAAGCTCTATTAATGACACCTCGAATCACCATCCCCAAGGCAAGAATATGCATGCTGAGTTCAGGCTGCTCTCTAATTACCCTGAATTTATTTTAACCTTATATCTTTAAAGAAATATGATTATAAGAAATCCAAGTTTGCAGTTAAACTAGATCATAATCATTTCCATGAGTCATCTCAGTTTTCTTTCTTTTCTTTTTTTTTGCAGTGAGTATTCCTGAGTCTGTATTACATATGCAGCAATCACAGCAGTAATTCTTCATTTTTCAAAGTAGTATCAACTTAATGTTACAAAGACATAAGAGGCACGTCTTTACTTTCATTATGGTGAACCGAGACATTTAGCCCAATCTGTGACAGGTATTGTGCATATAATATTACTTTGGAATAAAAAACTTGACGACATATCTGTTTTTACTCACCAGTTGTTTCCACAATGCCTTCTAGGATGACGACAATCTCGAACTGTTCACTTTGCATGCTTCGCTGGGATAGGTCATAAAAGGGGCTTTTGGCATCGATCACGTGGCAAATCGTGAGGGGGGAAACAAGAAAAAGTTGATCTGCCCCTGTGCTAAAACCTACATCCAGTTCAAGTTGGTCAAGGGGAAGGAACTCACCCTCAGGTGTCTGCCGAGACTAGACAAGTACACAGAAAAAAAGAAGAAATCACCACTTGTCCTGAAATTTTCAAGGCAGTAATTTATATCATTGCCAACATTCTGCTCTATCAATCATCTGCAGCAAAATCCAAACAAATCATTATGCAACTGTGTTCTAGCAAATGGGCAGAAATCCCACACAGCTCATGCAGAACATACATGCATTATTTATAATATGCCACTTACTATAATTACCATTCCCTAACTCCTGAGCTTTGGAGAAATGCCTGGTCCAACCATGGCTGTTAGCACAAACTGTGGAACTGAGTGTACATGTGCTACTGCTTGACATAAATCACTGCATGATAACTCAATGCATGCCAGATTTTTTTTTCCTCATAAAGCAAATAAGTAGGCAATTGTTACGGAGTTCGTTAAAGCTGAAAGAGGTTGATCATAATTTAAGAAGAGATATATTGCATTATTACAAAGCACAACATAATAATTTACTTCTCCAGGACTTTTGAAAACAGATATAACCTAGAATAGAAGAGTGAAAATGTTATCATATTAAATTATGTTTTGTATGCAACAGCTCATAAAAATAAAAGAAAGATGCTGTTAGCTAATGGCTTTCAAACTCCTACAATAAACTTCATTGAAGTGGTTTATTACTCTTTTTTAATAATTTTAAAACAGTGAGAAACTGTGCTAAACTGAACTTATTTTAATCAAAATGCAATTCTAAAAATCTATGTTGGATAAACTCAGAATTTACTAAAATTTTCACAAGGTAGTGGCTTTCATTGTCAGTATACATTGCTGTAAAACTTAATAAACTTCATGCTAAAACTCTGAAAGAAAATTAAGTATGACTTAAAAATTAGCAAACCATGAAAGTAAACTTATTTTCCTTTCTATTAATTTACATTTTATTTTCCATATCTTACTTAGAAGGATCATGTAAGCAAATATTGAAGCTTAATTTTTATGAGGTGAACTAGTAAAATGAAGACTGATAAAGCTACTGCACACAGAATTGGGGCAGAGGCTTGCATCTGGTCAAATGGGGCTTGGAAGAATCCAATATATTTTAACAGACTCTTTGCAAAACTTAAGCAAAGCAGAATCTGTAACACTGGTCTGTCCAATGAAACAGTAGTTTGAAGACAAAACCCTTATCCCTAGGCTTCCAAGAAATACACTGGCTTTTTATGTCGAGTAAATGAGTCTGAAACACTGAGATATATGGTTCAGTAAGGTGTCCTCCATGGTACAACAGAATCAAAAGTTTCAAGTCGGTGCCAGATGGATACAGTAGTAATTGCTGCAAGGTATCTCAACAGCAGAATTAGTTAATTAGAAAAGCTATTTTGTAACTAGTGATATTCAGGAATTTTGTGTAAGAAAAAAATCCAATGAAAATATTCAAATGACTCTTCTTCTGTCCTTTGTGAGTACATGATTTTTAAGAAAAGAGAAAAAGAAGAAAATGATTACTGACAAGAAATAAAAATCCATGGAAAAACCTGATGGTGCAAAAATTAAAATGGCAACTCTAGCAACCAATATTGGAGAAAACTAGGCATTTCTAAGCCAGTAGAAGTCACCTATGTTTCTATATCTAGTCTCAAATAGGTAAAATATGGATGTGACCAGCATCTTTCCAACTACACAGTTGTATAGCAAGTATTGATTAATATAATAAAAGCCAGAAACAGAATAAAAAGAAATAAAAACATAAACCCCGTGACATTGTTCTCTCACCTACTAAGAAACAGGTGCTATATAAACACAAGGTAGTATTCTGACATTTATAATTAATGAGCAAAATTTGGGTCATTCAACTAGTCTAAGCTCTACTTTTTCAACACTAAATAAAAATGTTCACAAACATAATTTTTTTAAAACTCAATTTCCCATTTATTTTAAAATAGTTTTCTCCAAAGAAGATATATTTTCCCATTTGTTATATATGTACGCCAAAACTAAAATTCATCTTCCTTTTTGTATATTTGTTATTTATACTTGTGCCTCATTCTAAAAGGCTTTAGAGTAAGTTGTTAATTTCTATATTCCCTGATCATTCAATAATCCATAATAAGAAGTGGCCTAGAAACAGCCAGACTATCTGGAGAATGCCAACCTTGAATTAGAAACATTTTACTTTTAGCAAATCAGCTAATTCATATATAGGTAATATAGACTTAAAGATGTAGAAATCTGTCCCATTCAGATTCCATCTATCTTCTGATTTTAAAAATTTGTTCTATGTACTCCAAAATATACCTATGTTCTCCCCCCAAAAGCTTTATATCTTATCCATGCTTGGCAGAAACAAAGTTGACAACTGTACCCATTATGTGGCACTGTGGGGAAAGTAATACTTCATTTCTTTGAAAGATGTCTCTCACGCATATACATTTTTTAGATAAGTGGAATTCCTTACATTAATCAGTTGAAAAGTATTTTCCAGTGGATACTATATAATTTAACCTGTCTTTAAATAACTCTGAGACACTACATGTTTTTATCCCTCCAAAATTTTATCTTTCAGGTCTTTTTGTGTTAGGCCAACAAATATTTCGACTATCAGTGTGCTTACCTCCCAAACTGTGTTTGCTTCTCTGGCTCTCTGATATACTGGGAAGCCTATTAATGACTGAGAATTAAATAGAAAGCTCTATTTAGTGCAGTGAAGGGTGTGGTTTTAGTGTGGCAGGTGCTTGGAGCACTGGAAATGTTTGAAGTCCGAGCTCCTGGCAAGAGCAAGGTGATCTTATCAGTGTTCAGCCAAATACTTACACTGTTCCAGAAACCTACAGAAGCTTACCAAATACAGTAGCATACACATCCTACTCTAGACTTACAAGGAATTCTAAGCTTTTCTAATTCTGGTGCAATACCAGAGATTTTTCTGGAGCAAAGAGGAAAAAGAAAGCCTATGTTAGTTTTAAGTCTCTTGACTTGCATAAGTGGAGTGAGAGAACTTCTGTTCAAGGAACTGTAATATATGCATGTATATGGAAAAGAAAGACAGAAAGGAAAAAGACAGTTACCTATCTGTTGTTATAAAATTAAACTGTGTTCTGTATCTTGAATATGTAATAAATCAGTAGCACTGATATCCTATCAATTTCTAATTATTATTTCATGCTCAATTACCATATTTGTCACAGAAATTTTGATAATAGGCAGAAAAAATATGGATTAAAAACCAATTTAAACTTTATTATTTCCTCTTAAGAATTATGATATAAGAACAAATCATCCATTAACAGACCAGTTTGCTGATAGTTCACATTATCTCCTTTAGCTCTGTAAACTTTCTGGTTTTCACAGTATCTGCTTTAGCTCGGTAAACCTTCTGGTTCCAAAGAGAACACAGAACCATAATCATTCCTTTGATAAAAATGTAAATAGATATGGTAGAGATCAACAATAATTCAAAACAATTGCTAAATGTTAAGACTGATGCAGCAAATTATTAAAGTTCTTTAAAATGATAAACAAAGATGACTTTATTTAATGAAATAATTTCTAAGTTATTCTTCAGGATAAAATATTGTCATTTAAAAATAGCATTTCTACTATTCATATTTCAATTATGTACAATGGATATATGTGTAGAACTTAAGATGTGTGCCTCATTTCAGAGTCACAT